>NC_053038.3:343878558-345136058 GCF_002575655.3 Aegilops tauschii subsp. strangulata
GCATGCATTGGTAAACACATTTTTTTGTGAAGAACTACAAAAACTATTCCACCGCCTCTATCTTGCTAAGAGTAGGTCAAATTTTTGAATCGAGCCCTTTAAACTAGAAGGGAGGTAGTAGTACTCTAATAGCTAACCTTGGCCCTGTTTGGATCCATGTGTTAGAGTTAGTTTGAACTCAACTAACCCAAAAAAGATCTAACCCACCCAAGAGGTGCTTTATACTCCCTCCGTCTAGGTGAGTAAGTCATCTTAGGTTGTGCACCGTGACCAAGGAGGAGGGGAAAATGAGAGAACTTAATGTTTATTTGCTAATTAATAGCATTGCATGCAATGAACTAACCACTGCATGTCGTGTTTGGTAGTCTCAAGTCATTAAAATCATGCACACCCCACATATCTTATTGCTTGATAAGTCAAGAAACAAGAAACGAGGTAGAAGTTAATGCACCACGCCTAAGTGTTTTGAGATTATTTGGTTTTCGTAAGATGACTTACACACCTAGACGGAGGGAGTACTCATTATAATCAGTATTGTAGATATTGATATTTTTAGTATAAACGGTTGACGGAAGTAAAAAGGACCAGAGGGAGTATCATGCATGCGGAGTAGGAAAAAATTGCTCATTTATAGCCGGTCGAAGTCTCAAAGGGCGCGACCGCGTGAGGGCGGCGAAGGTCGTGGGAGGTGCGACGGTTGACGGAATTAATTGAAGTTACACACAAGCCGGCATGGCGTGCGAACATGCAGAAGCTATACCGTCAGGCCTACGATATGGGTCTAGTAGACATGACATCTAGTGGGTCCCTCATAGTTATCGAGAACTCTTTGGGGGCTTGCAGCCATTTATCCACCGGGCAAGCCAGAAACCCCACGCCGTTCGCATGCCTACTCGTCCCCGTCTTCTAGTAGTACAGTACCTTACAACAGTTCGCTCCCAATCGTCCCGTCCTTTCACATTACGGCAGTTCCACTAATCCTAACCCTCCTCCAAATCCATGGCATCCCAAATCTCCATGATCGGCCGTGAGTACAACCTTAGAACCATCACCGGCGATGAGTTCGACGTCATCTACACCCGTTCTTCCATAACGGTGAAAGAATGCCTTGCTCGCTTCAAACGCATGTTCGAAAACTCAAATGATGAGTGGGTCGCTGGGCTAGATGTTGAGTACATCACAGTCCTGGGAAGCGAGAAGAAACTAAAGGAGGCAGAGAAGAAGAAGCCCGCCGTGATCCAGGTTTGCGTGCATGACTTATGCTTGGTCTACCACATATGCCATGCCGACGTTGAGTGCGAGGAATTTAAGAAGTTCCTCAAGGGCGGCCGAGTCAAATTCGTTACTGTAGACTTTAGGAACGACAAGGAAATCCTGGGTCGGATAGGCCTTGTTGTAGGCGACCCCTTCGACCTCTAGAAGGAAGGGCTGGTGTCCTCCTCTCAACCTTCAATGCTGACCCTGGCAGCAGCCATGATTGATCATTCGTACGCTAAACTGAAGAAACCTCATCACGAGTTTCATCATGCATGGGAGTCGAAGACATTAGATGAAGATCACATCCTGTACGCAGCAATGGATGCCTACCTTTGTTTAAATATCTACAAGGGTTGGATGAAGAAGCAGAGCCCAGTGTCCGGTTCAAGCAAAGAAGCATCGGCGAAGAGGAAGAGGGACGAGGACGAAGTCGAGGACGTGGACTCGGACTCCGAGTAGGTGGCAGTGCCATCACTCATGATGGTTCTACTGTAGTGTCAAGCGGACTAGTTGCTTAGTTTATTTTCAAGGGTGTGTTGTGCTGAGGCCCAGCAGAACTATGTTTATGTTCTTTCTCGTTATTTGAACTCTTTAGTACGTACAGTAGTACTAGTACCATGTCTTACTACTGTTCTTCTTGCTGTTGGTACTACTGCTCGTATCTTCGTGTTCCTACTGTAGTTAATACGTTCGTCCTAGTAGTATAATTTGGGTCAGTCGATTTGTGAAAGAAGTTCGACGGAGTGAAGGAAGAAGACGGCAGCGTGCCCATGATCTATCTTATGAGTGTTGGGTGTGGAATGCAGTTCGCCAGAAAAAATGGACCGTGCCCGGGGTTAAACAGATGGCGGGGGTGGGGGGAGCATGGCGGTGGCACACGGTTGACGGCAGGGCGCGGCGGCGACAGACGGTTAGGCGTGTGGCGGGCTGAGAAGATGAACCGTGCATCTATTTCAGAGGTTGAAGAAGCCCTTCTAGCCATCCATGTTGCATCAAACGGCTCACAAGAGTCGACTGGCCGAAATTACTCCTTCAGATTGCAGGATCCATGTGGCATTCAAGGTCTCGAAGGTAGATTCCGGTCCGCACCCGGTTTGCAGGCTCGACGCGCGCGCGACCGGCTTCCGCCGCGACAGCCACCATGCGCGCCTCCTCCGCGCCGGCGGAGACGACAATGACATGCTAGTTCCTCCTCGCCGGCATGCTGGAGCATGTGCTCGTCCTCCTCTTCGTATGCTGCGTGCATATACGCAGCTCCACCAGCTGCTCGTGTGCTTGGAAGCGCGGCGGCATCGCGAGGAGGACCGCAGATGACGTGAGTGGGCGAGCCTTCGGCTTGGCGGCGACACGGCGGTGATGGGCGAGAAATTGTTGGCCGGAGCAGGCGGGCGCCAGCATGCGCAACGGCGGCGGCGGCATATTGATGAGTGCGCGTATGGGAGCTTAGTTTAGTTTTATATAGGGTTGGTCAAACTTAAAAGAAAACCGTACTAGTACACGTAAACATTGGACTTAGGCAGCGCTTTTATTAGTTACCACAGCCGCGATACGGAATCCCTATGCAAGTGCGTGAACTGCGGCCACGCGGTCGATCGAACGGTGCTTCACCGTGTCGCGCTCGAAGGACATCCACCGAACCTTTTTGTGTGTGTGAAAACAATCCCTGAATATTACTCAACCTTTTTTTCCGGGAAAAGTTCTTGACGCTACAATATTTCCATATATTCGAATTTAGCTCCTGTTCGTGTTTATTTGGATTTGGACGTTCTAGATGCGCCCTAGTTTTTTTTAATACTGATTTTGGGGCTGTTTGGTTCCCAGCCACCGTTTGCCAAGCCAAAATTTGGCAGCCACAGTTTAGTTGGCATGTGTTTGGTTTTTGCCACACTTTGGCTTGCCACACATTATTGCCCCTATGGCCCACTTGTCATAGAGACAATGTTGCCACACTTGCCTAAGGTTATTAGTTCTTCAAAATGAGAGCCACAAGTTGGCAAGCCTAGGGGAATCTTGCCACACTTTTTGAGTGTATGTAATGTGGGACCCTAATGTGGCTTGCCTAAGGTGTGGCTTGAACCAAACACCCACCTAAGTTGGTCAAACTTGCCTAACCTTAGGTGTGGCAACCTTAGGCAAACTTAGTCTCAAACCATACAGCCCCTGTGTGTGTGACTGAGAGAGAATGTGTGTATGTGTCCATATGTGTGTTGTGGCGGAAGGGCAATGTGGAGACGGTGTGCGTGTGATAGAGAAATAGAGAGGTGTGAATGTGCAAATGATCATGCATGAGTGAGACATAGACATATGCCGATACGTTGTGTATACATGAGAGAATAGTCTTCTATTTTACTTGTGTGTGTGTGTGTGTGTGTGAGAGAGAGAGAGAGAGAGAGAGAGAGGAGCATCCGTAACACAACAACCATCTCTCTCGATTCGTCCGTCCCTCGCACGATCGCATGTAACATATGCATCAACGCGCACATTTTGACACCCTCACCCGGCCCCTGCCCACCTCAAGGCCCGCACATCACTCTCTATCTCGCACGCACAATCTCTTCGTGAATACCCTGTTTAGCAAGTAGCTTTCCGTCACATACACACACATTTCTCTCCTTTGGTTTGTTTTCTCTCAATATCTGACACACACACACACAGACAGCACACATCACACACACACCCCCTCCCCGAGCACACAATTCATCCCCATCCAAGGTTATATGGCGATCACTCTCGCTTGTGCTTATTCGCACCCCAGCATGCACAACACCTCAATCTTCAAAGAGGGCATCGAGGAGATCAAAGACGACGACCACACTGCGCTAGAGAATGCGGGGCCATTTGGAAACAGGATAATGTGACGACGGCTGACTGACTCCTCCCCCAACCTCTCTCTCTCTCTCGCACGAAATTACCAATCCCTCTCTCCCCCGCACAAATTTATCAATCCCTCAACCCACGAGGTCCTTCCCCTCTCGTCCATGTTTTTCCAGCTCTCTCATCAAACCTGTTGTCTCTTCTCCTTCCACGTGTACAGAATCCGGATGCATACGCATCTCACGTATGTTACATGTCTCCATCTTTCTCACAGACCTAACTTCTTCCTCTCTCTCTTTCTCTCTCTATCTCCCTCTTTCTGTTTCGTTAGGTTTGTCTCCTACTCTCTTGTCCACATACATACAATCTTTCCCGCCCTATCTGCTCCATCTTCGCAAGCTCTCTCTGCATGTTTCATTCACACATTGGGATATGTTCAAAATGTTGCTTTTATAATGGCTGATGTAGAGTTATTGTTGGTTTTGTTGCATCCTACAAAGTAATAACTATGAAATGCATTTTGATTGTCATTTGACTGGGATTATGCGAGTTTGAGCATGTTGTGAAGTACTATAGACCTCGTATACATCTTGGAATTCGACAATGATTGTAACTATTGAATTGTATAGACCATTACATTCGAAGTCAGTAGCCTAATATATTTATTTCACAATTTCAACAAATGATTAATTCACTACATACTAAGAAAACAAATGTGTACACCCTCCGTTTTTATTTAAGTCTGTGTATTAGCATTGGTCAAAGTCAAGTTTTGTAAACTCTCACAAAGTTTATAACAAAAAATATTAACATATACAATAGAAATAAATACCATTAGATTCATTATTGAATGTACTTTCACATTCACATCATACATATCTGTTATGGTAAATTTTTATATTTTTCTATAAACTTGGTCAAACTTTAGGAAGTTTGACTTCGGTCAAACCTAATATGCAGAGTTTACTAGTACTACTCGCTAGTTGCTTAGCCGAATCACCCAACACGCCACACGGGGAGTTCAGTGTCACAAAATTTTGAGGTCGGCGGGAAAATCTCCCGGGACCCTGATTCGAGCAGTGGGAAGTTACCATCATAGCCTTCGGAACAGGCCTACGGATGACGGTTGGTAGGGGGCTATTTTTGTAACTTCAGGTTCACCCTACCCAGCCAACCCCACCCCGGCACCCAGAGTAGTACACCTGAATACTCCCCATTTTCTATCCCCACCACAAAATAGACTTCTCCACGGCACCGCAACCTTCATGCTCCTCCCCTTCTACATCGGCGCACTCGTCCACCGCAGCGCATCTGCCTCATCGACGACCTTGTACGCCGCACTAGAGTTGGTCCACCGTTGTCGTCATACACGGAGCCTCTTCCCCGGCACCGTCTTCCACGGTCTCGGATCTGCTTCCCGGTAGCCGACGCCAAGCGCAGAAGCACCACCGTCGTGGACAATGAACTGACTCCCGTTGCCGACCATGACTCACAGAGGCCGCCGCGACCATCGTTCTCCTCCTCGATTGGTAATGTGTGTATTGAATCACTTAGCAGTACATGTGCAGTTCCAATTTTGTTCATACCTACCCTTCAAATTTCCTAGGTGCTATTGTTCCCGTAAAAGTAATTGGTTATAGCCTCCATTGTCCAACAGAATATCAGCTTGTAATTGTGCGTCGCTCCTGTATCACACTGTGCTTGGGTAGGTATTTCATCTGCAACCAGTAGTGTGGCAAATGATGGATAGTTTTTTAGAACTAGCAAGATGACATTGCGTTGCACGCATCAAGATGCATTTGTATGAGTAGTTTATCTTGTGGGAGAAAAGGATGAACGAGGGAATGCCTTATTTGCAAATGCGGAGAATGGTGTGGGTATCTTTTTGCAAAATTTCCACAGTTTCCTTCCTATCTGTCGGATATAAATCGGATGGCCTATATTGCAAGATGGCAGGAACACCATCATCACCAACTCTGTTTTTTATAAGAGCAGGGAAAAAGTAGACAAAAAATAGAGAGTAGAGAAGTAGAGATAAATATGAAATATAAGATAAATATAACAGTAGAGAAGAGAGTAGAGATAGCAGAGACGTCGGGAAAGGATTGCGCGCACACAGGAAAAAGCGGCCGGGCGTGCGCTAGTTTTGGCGCGCGGCGTCCGGCGCGCTTTATAACATCCAACGCCCTCCCACCGCTCTGTGCCTTGCCACCTCTCTCTCCCCGCTCTGTGCCTCGCCACCGCTCTCTCCCCGCTCTTTCTCGCCTCGCCGCCGCGTCGCCAGGAAACTTGGGGATACCGCGGCGTCCGCGCGCGCCCCTCCGGCGGCTTCTCCACCGAGATCCGGTTCCGCAGGATGCGCCTCGGCCTCGACAATTTCAACACGGCCAACGAGGCCGCCCGCGTGTACGACGCGGCGGCGTGGCGCCTCCGGTGGCCTCATAGAACATTGAACTTCCCCAACGTGCCGACGCGGGAGCGGGCACAGAAGCTTGCGCCTCTGCCGCGGCTTATCACCGACGAGGATCGTCGCGACAACCGGAGGCGGGAGCACCGCTCGGCATCGCCGAGATGGACAAGGAAGCCATGGCGCTGTGGCGCCAATGCTTCCCGCAGGACATCATCAACGAGCGCGAGTTCTACGAGCAAAGGAGGGCGGAGAGGGATAAGAGGAGCGCGGAGCGAGCCGCCTATCGCTAGGACAAGCATAGGCGAAAAGCGAATGCTCAATTCAACATGAGGCTAGGAGTAGCGTCGCCCTGGGAATCAGACGACGATCGGTGTCTTCATGCCTACAGTCAGACGTCGGAGGAGGACATCACCGAGGAGGAGTCGGACGACGAGGAGTAGTTGAATAATCTATTTGTTTTATCTATCTATGCTGAGAACTATCCTCTACTCTCTATCTCTACTTCTCGATCTCAGCACTGTAAACGCTTTTTTAAAGCGCCGCGCGTTGCGATTCTGTTGGAGATGCTCTAACATGGTAGATGAGTGCTTTAATGTTGCCCACAAGATGCGTGAGTATTACTAGTAGTATATTTTTCTTGCCATGTTGAGATTTTAAAACCACGAGTGCGAACATGCAGAGGAGCAATGAAGACCAAACACGGGATATTGGGGACATCTTCAAGGAGCGTGGCAAGTTAAAGAGGAGCTGCACCGAACGTGTAAAACGAGCTTTGGTAAGTAACACCCTTTCAATTACTTTCGTTTAGCCTTGTGTTCTTCGATGTGTATATGTTGTAGTTTCTGTTTCTCTTAAGCCTCGTGTTCTCCGATGTGTCATAAGAAGATTCTTAATCGTCCTAATGCTTTCGCTTTTAGCTTGATGTAGGAAGTGGGTGTTCTCACCTTGTAGTCTGTTTTTATATTTTTCCTTTTGAATTCACTTCTCGCAGTTCTATTTATCTGGCTTCTACTAAATGGATCTGGGTTGCTCTGAGTAATTATCTAAAAAAGAAGTAACTTCATGTCAGGATGCAGTTCCTGCGAGGAGGGAAGTATGGTCAACCTCGAGATCATGTTTCCAGAATGAGGCTGGATTACACACAAGGTGCCAGTTCCCTAATGATGCTGGATTAGACACAAGGTGCAAATTCCCAGATGATGCTGGATTACACACAAGCCAGGTGGAGTCATCAGCTGTTCGTGTCCTCGTGGCTCTAGTAAAGGCTGAAAGAAAGTGTGCAGCAACCCTTGAGAATGTAGCTGAGTTCCTGAAGAAGCGAAAAGAGCAATCAGATGCTCTCTTCACCCATGCCAAAGAAGAGATGGAAGAAGCCAGAAATAAGCTAGCAGAGGCAGAGCAGGCTAGGCGTCTCCTGCTATCTAAAACTGTTGTCAATACAAAATTTCCTTCATAGTAGCTAGGTTCAAATGTTTATCTAGTCAGCATGCTTGTTGTGATGTCCGTGCATCTACTGATGTGGCACAAAATATATTTTTTCGGGTCATGTAATAACAGCAATTACTTTCCAAACAATAACAGACGAAGCATTGGACATGGTATATTCACGCGCAAGCCCGACATTCCAAGTTCAACTTCCACATCAAACCCATGTTCACAGATATCTCTACATTCATACATAATGTCCACAACCATGATTCACTTCAAAGCCAAAAAAAATGAGGAGAGTTATGAATAAAGAAAAACCTCTAGTTCCTGCTACGAGTGCGAGCACAACAAGTCAAGACCATGCGTAATTAATTATATTTTGGTCACTTTTTGTGTTCTAAAATGCCGGCCAGCTCGCGGAAGGATGTGTTGCCGGCACACGCGCGGATTCAATGAAGGCAGGCGGGGCAGTGAAGCCGGTTGCATGCGGCGAGGAGGCGTGTTCAGCCGGGCTTGCAGCGAGTGGGGCCCTCTTGGCCGGCGCGCCGGTTCAATGCCTGCGCTATGAGAGGTCGCGTCCGTGTCAGAGCAATCACTCCCTCCAGTCCTTTTTTGTTTGCTTATAACAAAATCTCGTTTTCCATTCACATTTTACAAGTAAAATTCGTGGACAAACTTTGACCCAAAAACGATGGGGACTAGTAAACCAGAACGGAGGTAGTAGTTTTTTTCAATCAAAGAAGGGTTTCCCCCTTTCGATTTTCATTACTGAAAACCAACATCTAAATCTAAACATAGTATTTGCCCTAGAACTACCAGGTTCAACTTCTCGCAACATAAACCCATACAACCATACGCCAAGGAGGTACGTAGTAGGTAGTACTATGAATTCCATTTTCGCTCCATACAAATCGTTCTAAAAACTACTCCCTCCGTCCCATAATATAAGAACGTTTTTGACATTAGTGTAGTGTTAAAAACGTTCTTATATTTTGGGACAGAGGGAGTACTTAGTACTTATAACGCGCCATTGAAAATCGGAACTCTTAACCCTGCTAAAAAATGATATTTCAAACATGGCTACTCGATCTGTGGCAACTGGCGAGCCACCGCCTCCAAGTCGTTCACCTGTGGTCCCGACCATCAACTCCTACGGATCAAATTATCACGCGAGCTGACTATTCCTACAAAGGTGCGCTCCACCACGTACCCGGTACCCGCGAATGCAGCAATCGTGCACCTAGGGTTTTAGGGTTTATTTGTTAACGTTGCCTTTACGTAACACTCATGTGTGGGAGACATCGAGAGACCGACTGCGTGCGTGCGCCTCTTCTCTTCGTATATGTACTCCACCGTTTGTCTGGTGTCCACAAAATTATAATAACAACTAGCAATGTGCCAATGCGTTGCCACACGATCTGAGTAGATTAATACATATTCATCGATTTGATAGGAAAAAAAGTCTAGTTTTGAAATACGTATATCACTAAAAAATATTATGTTTCACTCAAAATATATTCCTTTGGCGGTTTTGATGAGATAAGGGAGGAATGTTGTTGGTTTCAAGATTCGAGAAGTGGTATATGTCTAATTTCTACTCTTACTAGCAAGATGCCCGTGCGTTGCACGGAACATCAAGATCTTATGGGAGAAAAGGATGAACGAGGGAAGGCCTTATCTGCAAATGTGGAGAGGAGTGCAGGTAAATTGCCATAGTTTCGTTCCTATCCGTCAGATATAAATCGGACGACCTATATTGCAGGATGGCAGGCCCACCATCATCACCAACTCTATTTTTTATCCCTACTCTTATAAAAAGCATAGTCGGTGATGATCGTGTGCCTGCCATCCTGCAATATAGGCCGTCCGATCTATATCTGATGGATAGGAAGGAAACTATGGCAATTTTGCAAAAAGATACCCACACCCCTCTCCACACTTGCAAATAAGGCCTTCCCTTGTTCATCCTTTTCTCCCACAAGATAAACTACTCATACAAATGCATCTTCATGTTCCGTGCAACGCATGGGCATCTTGCTAGTTGTTGCAAAAAGCCCATGTGTGTGAGAGAGAGAGGGAGAGAGGAGGAGGATGGAGTGCATGTGTGACAAAGACACAAAGAGTGTGTGTGCGAGAGGTATCAGCTTAAAATGAGGCGATAGTGTGTGTGCACACGATTGAGAGGGTGTGTCTCAAGAAGGGAAGAAAAATCTACATAGATACAAGGAGCGGGAGAGAGACATGTATGCGATAGTGGAAGCACGAGTGTGCGGGTGTATAAACCTATCTAGAGGCTAGTCGATAAATGTTTGTGAGAGAAATACGAGACGGGGGTGCGAAAGCGAGAGTTTTGTGTGTGTGTGAGAGAGAGAGAGACGGTAGTCGGGAAGGGGAGTGGAAGCAGGAGTTGTCTGTGTGCGTGTGTGAGAGAGAGAGGGGTAGTTTGTCTGATCGGTAAACAAATGAATAATGTCAGTCTGGGATGGAGACGAAAAGGAGACCGCAACAAATGTTGTGTCTACAGGAGAGAGAGAGAGAGTAATTTTAGTGGTATGATTCATATCTAGAGACATATAGGGTGTGTGAGAATCCCATAGAGAGAAAGACAAAGTGAAAGACGAGTGGAGACTGTGTGCGTGGCGGTGAAAAAGAAAGCTTAGGTACCTAGTGATACGAGAGAACGGTAGAGACGTGAGAGATAATGAAAACCGTGTAATGTATAATGATAGGGAGAGTGTGACACTTCTCAAGGGAGACGTCGAGAGACCATGTTTGCGAGGATAGGAGAAACATGAAGTGAGCGTGCGGGTGAGCCGGAGAAAAGAGAGTGATAGCTACATGAAGGAGCATGCATGCGAGAGAGATGGGCATGAAAGGAGTGAACATAAAAGGGATTCAAATATTTGAATTCGAGATGATGATACATGTAATCCATACTCGAACCAAAATTGATCTATCAAACCTGCATACTCATATGAATTCACGCGCATCTATGTTATTTAATATGTAGATATTACTGATCCATACATTTTAGTAGAACATAATTTGGTTTAATTTTTTGAATTCAGCCTTATGATTTTGAGATCATTGTATTTGTAGATCATATTATACATATAAAGGAGCGGAATTCTTTGTTGTGATTTTGAAAGTATATATTAAAAAATGATGTATATAGAATTTTATTCCAATCGAAAATGGATCCTGCCCGAAAAAATAGAATACAAATGGGATTCGAATTGAGTTGGCACGGTAAACGTGCACTCCGCAAAATTTGAACGAAGCGGGGAAAGTCGCGGTAACCGCCCGAAACCAAAATCTGCGAGATGGAAATTACTACTGCCTATCCCTGCCACGCAAAGCCTATCTGCTCGATTTCTATAGGTTTCGATAGGGGTAGGTTTGTAATTTCACTCGAACGTGACATAACCGCCTCTCACCCGGATTCATACACGGTGGGCGCCAACACAGTGTGTCCTCGGCCGAAATCGACTCCCTCCCCGATTCATACACGGTGGGCGCCAAAAACAAACTCTCGTCAGCAAATATTCGGTGTATGCGAGATTACCGTCCTATCCCCAACCGACTAATATTGCTGTGATGTAGGAAATTTGAAACGGGGGCGAAGTTTGTAAATTTCCTCGCATTTGAGACAAGCGCGCCCTGAAGACATGGTTCCCCCCTTCCTCTCCACCTCCATTTCCCCATTCGTACTCCGTGGGCGCCAAAACACCCTCTCCACCCCAGCCTCCTCCGTCCGCCACCCCATCCACCACCGTCCTTCTCCACCATGCCGGAGCTGATACCCCGACGCCGCCGTCCATTACAAGAGATCGACCTCTCTCATCCACGGCTTCAGACCGGGATCCTTGCATCCCATCCTCTCGCTTCATCCCCGCCGTCGTCCACCTTGCCGGCACCGCTCCTACGACCGTCTCGTCCACCGCGCCCCGCCGCCATCGTCTACCCTCCTAGATCTGCTTCCACGCCGCCAACTGCCACCGCTACAGCAGCACCGTCAAATTCTCAGCAGATGCATACACGGCGCCGCACCAGAGGCGGTACTCTTTCGTATCTGCTCAACTTATTTATCGCAGCAAGAAAATAGATCGCTACTGCTTTACTCTGATTTCTTGTCCATCACTTACTTGCTAGTTGAGAGCAACCATTGGTTGCGAAGTTGCCTTTGTCCGATTTGCACCTTCAAATCCGCCATGGCACGCTCAACACTATACTCCCAATGCTTATGGTTTTCGCCTTTTATATTCCACACTAGTTAACTCACAGTAGACTAAATTTCAAAATTGGGCCAGTCGATTTTTCAGAGCTCGCCGGAGTTCGCCGGTGCAAACGAAGGGGCTCGGGTGGGGACTTTGGTTGTTGGGGGCGCGGTGGTGGGGCCTCGCCGAACGAAGAAAACTCGACGCGGGTGGGGGTGGGGGGTGGTGGTGGTGGAGGAACACAGGCGGTGGGGGCCGATGGTCCGGCCGGCGGCCCGTGCGGTGTTCTATATGGGAAGAATCAGAGACGAGGAAGAAGAAGGGTTAGGAGACGTAGGATCTTCATCCAACCGCCTGAAATGGTCGACTGACCCGAATGCAGACATGCCTTTATATTCAGTACCATCATCGTACCTGCTTAGCACTGCTCCTGAATCCATCAAGCTAAACAACGTGCCAGTCATAATTCCAAACTTGTTGCTCAAGTACCAATCTGATATGATGCTGATATTACTCAAACAGATAACATTTAATTGGTCAGCTAATGTTCCTACTTTACTTTCGAAAAAGCACGTGCACCACATATAGAGAGACAGCAGGGAGTTGCTTTCTTAATGCGCTCTGGTTCATCATGTGTGGGCACTGCGCAATGAACATTTTATTATCCAAAATCTGCTTGCTCTTCTTTACCATGTTCCTCTTCCGTTCTTCTTTAATAAGTACTCTCTCCGTTCCTAAATACAAGTCTTTGTATAGATTCCACCATGGACTACATATGGAGCAAAATGAGTGAATCTACACTCTAAAATGTATCTCGATACATCTGTATGTGATCCATAGTGGAAATCTCTACCAAGACTTATATTTTGGAATGGAGGGAGTATGATAGTAGTACAGTATGTTCTTTGTAGTGAATATGAGCAGGGACATTGGCAGTGTAGAGGTCTATACAGTCGGTTGGTATGGACACTTTGAACTCGTTGGGCCTCTTTGATTCGTAGGATTTTGTAAACATGGGAATAGGATTTGTAGTGGCCTGCCCACTTGAATCCTATAAGAATAATAAGGAAATGCGGGGAGTTGTGTCGCCTTTGAGAGTTACATTGATATTAACAGTACCGCATCTTCAGTAGAAGAGAGCTGGTATCCGAAGGCTTTCTAGCCATACCGGCAATACTAGCACATATATTCCAGCAAGTTCCACTTTGCTGATTTTACTCTGATGCTTACGGTTTTCCCGTTATATCTACACTATGATCTGTGTAGCTGCTTTGTGTCACACTAGCAGCAGTCCACTCTTGAAGCTAAACACCGCAATGACTTACAAAATTGGCACCAAGGCATTAAGTGCCATTCTGGATGCAATGAAACTCATACGCTCACCACCTGTTGATTCTTGTTCAGAATATGATCCTAATGACTATTCTAACCTCGAGGAGTCAAAGGCAGATGACCTATCCTGTTCACCCATCAAGGTGCCTGTTCTAATTTGGCAAGGTTTTATTGATTGCGCGTATCTTGCATATGTTGTCTTGCATTTCTTCTACTTTGTTGCACCGCCATCTGCTTAGTTTACTCATCATATATGTTGAGATGCCATGCCCATCCATTATCAATACATATTCCATCTGTCATCATACCATGTTTTTCCACTCAAATGTTATTCTTGTGCATCAGACATCAAAAAGGAAGAGGGTGATTGCCGAACCTGAAGGAGCACCAGCAAAGTCCTTGAAAAACGTGGTTGTGTCGGAGAAATCAGACAACACCCCACTTATATTGGCTGTACAACCAGTGACACAAAACGTAGGTGTAAGGGCATTTGTATCCCTTAGATGTTTTGGTGATTGATGACAATGCTTTTGCGGACTAATCGTGTGCATTGAGTTTTTCAGAGATTCATCCTTTGGCACGAGACGATTCCCTCCGCTCGGTGTTTGAAGCGAAGACGGTGTAGTACTTTCGAATTAGTTTGGTGGACTAGTTTCGTAGGGATCACCGTACTATCAGGAGGAGGTCCGCTTTGGAAAGGCTAGGGTGGAATCATCACGTACACTTCCTTCGCACACCCTTCGAGCCTTTCCGCTTCGTTGATGAGCTCGTTCCCCTTTCTCAGTGTGCCCTCTCTGGTCCCAGCGGTAGTACCGCGGGCCAGAGCGGTAGTACCGCTTGGGTGCTATAAGCGGCAGTACCGCTCTAGCCCCCAGCCGTAGTACCGCTGCGGCTTCGTGCTAGTACCGCCTCGATTCGAGGGGTCTTTTTCCGTGTCGGGTTTTACGGTACTAGCCGCGGCAGTGGGGGCGGTAGTACCGCTCGTGTGCGGTAGTACCACCCTGACCACCGCGGTAGTACCGCTCTGGGCCCAGCGGCAGTACTGCGAGGGGGAGCGGTAGTACCGCTGGCCAAGCGGTAGTACCGCTCTCTGCGGGGCTGAAGTGGGGGGTAACGGTTGGATTGCTCCCCCCACTATAAAAGGGGGTCTTCTTCCCCAAAGTTGAACTACCTCTTCCCCCCAAAAGCTCCATTGTTGCTCCAAGCTCCATTTTCGCCCGATCTCTCTACCTAGCCAATCAAACTTGTTGATTTGCTTGCGATTGGTTGAGAAGGCCCCGATCTACACTTCCACCAAGAGAAATTTGATTCCCCCCCACTAATCCCTAGCGGATCTTGTTACTCTTGGGTGTGTGAGCACCCTAGACGGTTGAGGTCACCACGGAGCCATAGTCCATTGTGGTGAAGCTTTGTGGTGTTGTTGGGAGCCTCAATTAAGTTGTGGAGATTGCCCCAACCTTGTTTGTAAAGGTTCGGTCGTCGCCTTCAAGGGCACCAATAGTCGAATCATGGCATCTCGCATTGTGTGAGGGCATGAGGAGAATATGGTGGCCCTAGTGGCTTCTTGGGGAGCATTGTGCCTCCACACTGCTCTAACGGAGACGTACTTCCCCTCAAAAGGAAGGAACTTCGGTAACACATCCTTGTCTCCACCGGCTCCACTCTTGGTTATTTCTTACCTTTACTTGTGCACGCTTATATTGTGTTGTATCCCTTTCTTGCTTGTGCGCTTGTTGTTGTTGCATCATATAGGTTGCTCACCTAGTTGCATATCTAGACAACCTACTTTGATGCAAAGTTTAAATTGGTAACGAAAAGCTAAAAATTGTTAGTTGCCTATTCACCCCCCTCTAGTCAACTATATCGATCCTTTCAGTAGGACCGACTCCAGCAGACTGTGCCCATACTTCACTGGCCACACCACTAGCCGCACCACACAGGACCTGCACTCCAGCAAAAGGTATGCCGATTTCAGTTGCCATAGCACCAGCCGTACCACAGAAAAATCCCACTCCAGCAAAAAGTACAGCAAGTCCACCGGCCGAAGACCTATCCCAACTGTAGAGACGGCCAATTCCTGCAGATTGGAACCCCATTCCAGTTATTCCCAGTTTAAAAGTCAATGCTTTCAATGTTGTTAGGGACTACGTGCATATATTCCCATCATGGGAAGATTATAGTGAAGACAAACACCATTTTCACATCTTCCTATCCCACTTACGTGTAAGTGCTATTATTCATGGTGATTATTTTCCTGTTTTCTGCTAATTGAACACATCAATGATTTACATTACATTGTTCTAAGTAGGCGAGGGTCAATCTGGATAGTCATGACGAGCAAAGCTTGCTTGTGCTTTTCAAGGAAGCATTGCAGCAGTATCGGTGTTACCTGAGGAAATCACACTTTGCTGGCAAGTCTATAAACGAATTTCCGGTGAAGTCTCCTGTGCTAAATTTAGAAGACATTGAATGGAAAACCCTTGTTATGCACTGGTCTCGTTCCGAGGATGATGTACTGTCTATGATATCGCATGACAATTTGAACTTCTACTTTTCCGCATGTGCCTTACGGATCTTTTTTGCAGGAAATCTGCTTGAAAAAGAATTCCGGTTTGAAAAGAACGACAGGATATCCCAAATATGTTGCCCGCTGCTTTGCTCTTGTTAGTACCTGTTGTCCTGTATCACTGTACTTGCATACATACATGGTTCATTATGTGACAGCAGTATGCATGATAGCTTGCTTATCAATTGTTCGCTCCAAATTATCTGATCTATATGGATGGTTACTTTAGCGTAGAATATATCCAATGCCAATGAAATTTTTTAGCTCTGCATTGTTCTTGTAAGTACCTGCTATCCTTTATCAGTGTACTTATATTGACAGGTAGTTGTTCATGTACCATCACTCTGCAGCTTATTTTCCTTTGCCCTCCATTTTCTACACATAAGATCTATATTTACTCTTACCATAAGGTTGGATAACACCGATGGTACTGAAGAAGTTTAGCTCTGCATTGCTCTTGGCTGTACCTTTTGCCTGTATCGCTGTACTTACATTTATAGCTACTTGGTTATGTAGCATCACTCTTCATCTTATCTTAAATATTCTCCATTTTTTCTTATATTGTCACATCTATATTTACTCTTAACAAAATGTAGAATAAAGGCAATGCTTATGAAGAAGATTCTGTGGTAAACTTCTTGAATTGCCCCCCCCCCATCAGCATGGACAAGGGCTTTATAGAGCCTGCCTTTACCAATAATGTAAGTTTGTCCTTCTCAAGCCTTCAAACTTTGTTGTGTATATTTGGTTAGGCATGACTGCAACAGCTGTCTATTTTTGGTGTTTGCATCAAATTGCATGTTTAAAGTTTATTATGTACTCCAGTTCATAAACAAAAGTTTGTCCTTCTCAATTTAAGTTTTCAGTTGTACAACCAAGTTCCTTCTTCATACCATGTAAATTAAACTATACAGAGCAAGTGATCTTATTTTGCCAATCTGAAAAGGGATAAATTGACAGCACACTAACCATTGATACTTATGAGTTCTTGATCTGTAATCCAGTGGTGTCGTGAAGCTGCCAACTCCTTCACAATGTCATTTCCTGCCATGTCTTGACCTGAACAATACCATATTGTGTTAATGCTATTTTAAACTATGTCACTTTATTCGTCAGTAAGAAATGTGATGAATTGTCAGCACTGATACTTATATGTGCAAAACCTGTCATCTGTCTGCTTGTTTATCTTTCAGAGTGAGGAGGATATAAGTGTCAAACAAGTGCAGTCTCACCAGCTTGCTCAGCTGCTTGCGCTGCAGCTCCCGAGCAGGGCTAACCTTTCTTGAACTCTATTGAAGTGCTGTCGGTTTTGTATATTATTTTGTCGGCGTGTTTAGTTGCACTGGTGGCGATCTTTGATGCCCAGTGTATGTAATCTGCTGTCTGCTTGTGCTTTATTATCATAGTGGTGAACTTTGATGCCCAGTGGATGTAATATGCCATAATTTCTTTATTGTATAGTCTAGGTTTTTTTTCTTATTCACGATGTTGCAGTTATTTTACTGTATATATATCCTATCTTCTCAGTAAACCAGCCAAACCGTAAAATTACGGTACATAATCGGGCCGTCATGCAAATCAGCGTGTATGATCTGCATCATGGGCCCCGTCATCTTGGTCCGTTAACAGGCCTAAATGTAAACTGGCCTACTAGTAGATTCGAGCCTTTAATAGGCCGAGTAAACTGCCAGCCCTATTTTCCCAAGAAAACTCAATGGGCCTTTAGGAGGCTGAAAAGTAGGTTGGGCCTGAAACGTGCCGAACAGCTCACGGGCCGGCAGCAGGCCGAAATAGACCCCGGCCCTTGAATGTGCCAATCAAATCATGGGCTTATAACAGGCCAAAATTGTCTCGGTCCTTGTTTGGCCCAATCAGATTATCGGCTGCGAGCAGGCCGGATGCAAACCGGCCTGTAGTTAGGCCCAACTATATTACGGGCTTTTAACAGGCCGAAATTAATATAGGGCTGAAATGTTAAACGGGCCCTTAACAGGCCGAAACTAATATCAGGCTGAATTACTAAATGGGCCTTTAGCAAATGGGCCCAAAAGCGTAGCGTCCAGTTGACGGGCCGAATCTGATATGGGCCATAATTTAGGCCAAAGCCTCTTAAAGGGTCGGACCTGATCTGGGCCATAATTTGTCCCAAAACGTGGTAGGCTTTTAACGGGCCGGATCTCATATGGGCCATTATTAGGCCCGGAATGTGGCAGGACATTAATGGACCATATCAAATATGGGTCGGCATTTGGCCCAAAACATGGCAGCCAGTTAATGGGCCAGACTACTAGGGTCCTAAAAATCTTGTGGGCCTACAGCTGGGCCGGCCCATTAATGTCGGCGAAATCTTGTGGGCCTTTAGCTGGGCCGGCCCTTATGGTCCACAAAAATCTTGTGGGCCTTCACCTGGGCCGGCCCATTGTGGGCCTTTACCTGGGCCGGCCCATTATGGCCCACAAAATCTTGTGGGCCTTTAGCTGGGCCGGCCCATTATGGTCCACAAAATCTTGTGGGCCTTTAGTTGGGTTGGCCCATTTAAACTTTATGGGCCACTTTTGGGCCGGTCCATGTGTTAACATATCATAGGCGCATCTCGCCCATTGGATGAGTGACACCTGTGCCAACACGGAGCTGACACGTGTTTCCTCCAGCCAATGATGATTTTACACGTGGAAAATCCCCATTGGTCGGGGCTGTTAATGGGTTATCGGATCCAAAACCGGACCCGATAGCTTAACGGCGTTCCGTTACGGTGGATGCCACGTGTCGGTCACCCTTGACGAAAGCACTTCTGTGACGCGCGATTTATCGTCATGGAAGTGGACACTTCCCTGATGATAATTTTGGTAATGTCATGGAACACTTCTACGACAGCACAGGTATGACTATCTTGATTCTGTCATAAATTTGTCATGGATGTACATGCATGACAGAAAACGTGACCTACTGTGACAAACACGTATCATCACGGAAGTGTATTTTTTTGTAGTGTGGGCACAACCCACCAGGGCGCGCCTGGGCCTCCTGGCGTGCCCTGGTGGGTTGTGCCCTCCTCGGGGCACCCCCCAGGTGCAACCAGGGCCCATTGCCTTTTTCTGGCCCATAAAAAATATCGTGGTTTTCATGGCATTTGGACTCTGTTTGATATTGATTTCTGCGATGTAAAAAAAAACATGGAAAAAACAGCAACTGGCACTTGGCACTATCTCAATAGGTTAGTACCAAAAAATGATATAAAATGATTATAAAACATCCAAGATTTATAATAAAACAGCATGGAACAATCAAAAATTATAGATACGTTAGAGACGTATCAGCATCCCCAAGCTTAACTCCTACTCGTCCTCGAGTAGGTAAGTGATAAAAACAAATTTTTTGATGTGGAGTGTTGTTCATCAAGTCAAATCATATTCTTTTCTTTATAGCATGGACATTTGGACTTTTATGTGATTCAAAGCAATAGTTTAGTTTTGACATAATAATTTAGATACTCAAGCATATCAACAAGCAACCATGTTTTTCAAAATATCAATGCTAAAATAAGTTATCCCTAGCCCATCATGCTCAAACATTGATCCATTCATGAAACACACTCGAATATTAACTACACCGAATACTTGAGCACGATCATATTGCCTCCTAGTTGGTGCTTTTGTAAGAGAAGATGGAGACTCAAATTTCAAAAATAAAAATTGCATAAAGTAAAATAAAAGCCCATTTGCGGAGGGAAGTTGGGATTTGTTGAGGTGCCAGAGCTCAAAGCGAAAAATTAGAGATAAAAACATTTTGGGAGGTGTGTCCATCCCACCAACGAAAATGACTTAGAGTTCCGAACACTTTCCATGCTAGATATGCCATAGGCAGTTCCCAAACAGAAAATAAAAGTTATTCCTTTTTCCACCATTTCTTTCACTTTCCATGGCTAACCGTATCCACGGGTGCCCTCCATACCAACACATTCCAAGGAATTTATCATTTGACAACATAAAGTAAATACTTTTTTTGCATTTCGGGACTGGGCATCCCTAAGACCTTTGCCTTACTCTCGTGCAATGACAAGTGAATAAACACTCATCTTGAGAATAACACATCCAGCATGGAAAATATTAGCCACCCATTACCGTTCCGCGAGCAAAACAAACACACAAAAGAGAAGTTTATTTCAAAATTAGAGATGGCACGTGCAAATTTGCTTAGAACGGCAAAAGAATACCGCATATAGGTAGATATAGTGGACTCATGTGGCCAAACTGGTTCAAAGGATTTTGGATGCACAAGTAGAGGTCAACTTGGTGCAAAATGAAGGCTAGCAAAATGATTGAGAAGCGACCAACCAAGAAATGAATAATCTCATAATCAACCATTAAGCATAATTAATACCGAATAATGCACCATAAGTAGGGTATAATTTTCATTGCATGATTATTGACTTTCGTGCATGCATAGGGAATCACAAACCTTAACACCAATATTCTTCCTAGAGCACAATTACTCATCAACATAACTCACATATCACATCATCATGTCTCAAAACTAGTACTAGGAATCAAGTTTATTTTGTCCAATGATCTTCATGACATTTTCTTTTCTTTATCCTTCTCGGATATCTATCACATTGGCACTAATTCTCATGTGTTGCTTTTCATAAGCTCAAACAAATATAAGTGAAGATCATGAGCATAACAAAGTTTCTTTCTCTCAAAATAATTTAAGTGAAGCAAGAGAGAATTTCTTCAAAATTTTACTAACTCTCAAACAAATCTAATTGAAGCACGAGAGCATTTCTTCAAAAATAACAAAGCACACCATGCTCAAAAAGATATTAGTGAAGTACTAGAGCAAGTCCTAGCTCATAAAAGATTTAAGTGAAGCATAGAGAGCAATTCCAACAAGTCATGATATAATTTTAGCTCTCTCAAATAGGTGTGTCCATCAAGGATTGATGACTTCAAAAAAAAAATAAGACAAGCAAAGACACATATCATACAAGATGCTCCAAGCAAAACACATATCATGTGACGAATAAAAATATAGCCTCGAGTAAAATACCGATAGTTGGAAGAAAGCGGGGATGCCACTCGGGGGCATCCCCAAGCTTAGTTGGTTGCTCATTCTTGAATAATAGCTAGGATGCCGGGGCATCCCCAAGCTTAGGCTCTTGCATCCTTCCTTCATCCATCGTAAGATAACCCAAAACTTGAAAACTTCAATCACACAAAACTCAACAAAACCTTCATGAGATCTGTTAGTGTAAGAAAAATAAACCACTACTATAAGTGTTGTATAAAACCAATTCATATTATGTTTTTGTATTATATCTACTGTATTCCAACTTTTCTATGGCAAAAACTCATCAAAGAAAACCACAGAGCCATCAAAATAAGCACACAACACAAAGAAAACAGAAGCTGTCAAAACAGAACAGCCTGTAGCAATCTGATTTGTTCGATTACTTCTGGATCTCCAAAAATTCTAAAAAAATAGGACAACCTTGATAATTTGTATATTGATCTACTGAAAAATTAATTAACATTTTATCACGTTCTGGTGAATTTAAAAAATTGTTTTTGTGAGCACAAAGTTTCTGTCTTTTTCAACAAGATCAAACAACTATCACCCACGAAGATCCTATTGGTTCTACTTGGCATAAACACTAACTAAAACAAAACAAAACACTATCATAACAGTAGCATAATTGTGCTAACACTCAAGAACAGAAACAAAAAAGCAAAAATAAATGTTATTCATTGGGTTACCTCCCAACAAGCGTTATAGTTTTACGCCCTTAGCTAGGCATAAAGCAAGGATCTAAGTTTTGTCATCTTTGGTTCGAGATCCATAAGATGCCCTCATGATTGATTCATAAGGTGGCTTAATTCTAGTTCTAGGAAAGTGTTCCATACCTTTTCTTAAAGGAAATTGGAACTTAATATTGCCTTCTTTCATATCAATCACGACACCGATAGTGCGTAAAAACGGTCTACCAAGAATAATTGGACAAGACGGATGGCAATCAATATCAAGAACAATAAAATCTATGGGCACATAATTCCTATTTGCAGGAATAAGAACATCATTAATCCTCCCCATAGGCTTTTTAATAGTAGAATCCGTCAAGTGCAAATTCAAAGAACATTCTTCGAGATTGGTAAGACCAAGCACATCACATAAAGATTTCGGAATTGTAGAAACACTAGCACCAAAGTCACACAAAGAAAAACACTCATAATTTTTAATCTTGACTTTGATAGTAGGTTCCCATTCATCATGCAATTTTCTAGGAATTGAAACTTCTAATTCCAACTTTTCTTCCAAAGCTTTCATCATAGCATCAAGAATATGTTTAGTAAAAGCTTTGTTTTGTTCATAAGCATGGGGTGAATTTATCATGGATTGCAACAAAGAAATACAATCAATCAAAGAGCAACTATCATAATTAAAGTCTTTGTAACCCAAAAGAGTGGGCACATCACTAGTTAAATTTTTGACCTCTCCAAACCCACTTTAATCAATTTTATCAACAAGATTTTCACCCTCCGAAATATTGGGATGCCTTCTACCTAAAGTTGACTCTTCTCTAGTCCCTTTTTCATCATTGTTAACTTTACTAAATAGGGAATCAATAGAAGAAACACCAATCATTTTAAGATCTTCATCATTTTTATCCTCTAACGAGATTGGTTTAGCAGCCATTTGATTTACTAAGGTAGCTTGTGCATCGGATATTTTTCCTAGCAAACATACAGCAAAAGCATACTTAGATTGGAGATTGCAAACTTCCCTACTAATATCATCAAGTTGTTTTGTGATAGCATCTAACACAACAGAGTGCTCCTTAAGTTCTTCGGTAAAGTACTTGTTATGCTCAAATTGTGTAGGCATGTATTCCTTAGTACTTTTCTCAATATCAAGCAAAATATTGGGGTAAGGAACATCATAATATTTTCTTTGAGGCATCATGATTGCGCAAACAAGAATGCACACAAAAATAGATCAAGCAAGAAAATGGTGAACGGAAAAAGAGAGGCGAATAAAATGGCAAATTTCTGTGAAGTGGGGAGAGGAAAACGAGAGGCAAATGGCAAATAATGTAAATTGCGAGGAGATGAGATTTGTGATTAGGAACCTGGCTATGTTGAAGATCCTCCCCGGCTTCACGTCCAAGATTAGTAGACCGACTCCTGCCTGCATCTACTACTATTACTCCACACATCGACCGCTATCCAGCATGCATCTAGTGTATTAAGTTCATGGAAAAATGGAGTAATGCAATAAGAACGATGACATGATGTAGACAAGATCCGTTTATCTATATGGCGGTAGATATAGATCTCGTCTTTTTATCCTTAGTAGCAACGATACATACGTGTCGGTTCCCCTTCTGTCACTGGGATCAAGCACCGTAAGATCGAACCCACTACCGGGCACCTCTTCCCATTGCAAGATAAATAGATCAAGTTGGCCAAATAAAACCCAAATATCAGAGAAGAAATACGAGGCTATAAGAGATCATGCATATAAGAGATCAAAGAAACTCAAATAACTTTCATGGATATAAAAAGATATAACTGATCATAAACTCAAAGTTCATCAGATCCCAACAAACACACTTCAAAAGAGTTACATCATATGGATCTCCAAGAGACCATTGTATTGAGAATCACCGAGAGAGAGATAAAGCCATCTATCTACTAACTACGGACCCGAAGCTCTACAAAGAACAACTCACGCATCATCGGAGAGGCACCAATGGAGGTGGTGAACCTGTAACATCCCAAATTTTCAATTTGGTATGTTATACATAGATCATCATTACATATCATGTTTTATTGCATTTTGACAAATCCTCGATAAATCCTAAGCAACTCAAGGACCCTCGGAGAGAGTTGGGGATTTTCTCGAATTTTCATATTTGATTTTCATCAAATAATAAGACGAGGATTTTGGTTTTAATTATTTTCTCTCTGGAAAAATATTTCATTTTAAAAAATAAACGAGAGGAGAAAATATGACTTCTCCAAAACAATTGAAATACTGGAGGAAAAATGTTAAAATCATTTATTGGAATTTATTTGGATTTTATTTGCAATTTTTATTGCATTAAAAATATTGCATGTTTTCAAAATATTTATTTTGTGTTAAAAAAATGTTCACCCTATTCTAGATTTTCTAACTAGACGGGGAAAATTTATTTTATATTTTCTGACATTTATTTATTTTTCTGTGAATTATTTTCCGCGGAATGTTTAAAAAAAACGCGCGCGCCCGCTGGGCCGAGCCCAGCCGAGCGCCAGGCCGCCGGCCCACCCCGCGCCTCTCTCCTCTCCGCGCACGGGACGCCGCCGCGCCGCCGTGTCCGCCATGGACACGGGAGTCCGAGCCGCGGGAGCCTGCCCCCTCCTCCAAGCCTCGCGCCGCCCCCCCCCCTTTATATACCCCGCAAACCCCCCCTCTTCTCTCATCTCGCCGCCGCCGCCCGCCTTGCCCGTCGCCGCCGCCCCTCGCCGCCCCCCCGAGACCGCACCCCGCGCCCCTCGCCGCCCCTCGCCCCGAGCCGCCGGAGCCCCCGCCCCGACGAGGTACTGCCTGCCCCGTTCGTTTCGCCGGTTTTTCTAAAAAAACCATTCGTTTTAAAAAAAACCTAGATCGGTTTTTTTTCGGTTTTATTATTTTGCGAGCGTTCACCGAACCGTTCGTTCTAACGAACGCGTTCGTCGGTTTTTCTCTGTTAACGAACGTCCGTTCTTTAACCGTTCGTCCGTTTTTCTTTTTCGTCGGATTTTTCTGCGATTATCTCAGATTCGATTTCTGATCGAATCTTTGTTTCTGTTTAACTTCTCGCTTGTTTATCGGAATCAGGCGATTCAAGCGCCTAGAGTTTCGTCTCGAAATTCTCTTTCCGTTTAACCTACTCAAACAAGTTTTTGCTACAGTAAAATTTGACCTAGATCCAGATTAGTAAACGAAGCTTCTTTCTTTCGCCGTTTGACTTTCGTTGCTTCTTTCGAGTTGATTCTTTTTGCAAACCGGAGTTTTTAAGTTGAATTTACTGGTTGGATCTTCCAATTCGAGTTTTACCTATGCATTAGACGAGTACTGATTGTATGCTTGTTGTTTGCGATAGAGTACCCGGAGTGTGCCGCTTGTTACTTCGACTCGTTAGGTTTTGCGGATCATCAGCAAGGCAAGTAACACTTTGATCATATACCTTCCATACCCAGTTTTTATTGCATTAGATCTATTCCTCAAACATTGCATGACTAGGATCTAACTAAACTGTGGGAACTGGGAAGTAGTTGAGGTAGTACCTATTACCTGTTTTCTTATCAAACCCTTGGGAGTTACTTCTACGTTGCTATTATATTGCCATGCTATGCTCGTAGACGTGGATTGGGATTTGAAAGATATTCATGACAGATGTGAGATTGTTAATAATGTTTTACCTAAGGTGGCAACTAAAACTCACATCTGGGTGGATTGAGGCACCTGGAGAACCCAGTGTTGTCTGATTTTATGAGGTCTGCCACCCAGGCTCAAAGGGATCATAAGATTATTCATGCTAGAAACTTCCGTGTGCAGCCACAAGCTATTATGGGCTCTAGCATAGTTGAGTAGGTTACATGATCTCTTGAAGAGGTGGGCTAGCAGATGTAGGGGAAAGTAGGTGTACCGGTCCATCCAGAGTAAAGAGTGATTGTTTCTGAAAGACTGTGTCTCGGTCATCCGTTTCTCAAACACCATGCAGTGCGAGAAATAAAACGGAGGCGATCGAGTCTTGTGGGGAAAAGTGCGCAAACCTCTGCAGAGTGTACAAACTAATCATGGTTAGCCGTGTCCCCGGTTATGGACACCTTGAGTATCTAGTACCTGGATTATCATTTGAATCTCATCACTATGTTACTCTAATAAATTTTGTTGGGTTAATGATGACACTTAATTGGGATTGAGTTGGAGGTACCTTCTCAATGTTTAACAACCACCATGATAGTTAAATAAAATTTATTCCTTTGAAGTAGGATAAAATTGGCTTTTCGCAAAATTGTAACCATAGAGCTTTCCACCAGCCATATATGCATGTAGTATAGCATTATTACAGTTCATTACTCTCTATGTGTTACTTTGCCAGCATATTCTATGTGCTGACCCGTTTTCGGGCTGCAACGTTTCATGTTGCAGACTTTTCAGACGACGAGTAAGGTGCCTTAGGTCGTGGTCTTATACTCAGTGATGCCGCTGGAGTTGATGGACTCACTTATCTTCCAAGTCTTCCGCTGTTATCATTATTAGATGGCCTTAAGCCATGTTTATCATACTTTATCTCTTTGGAGATATTCGGTGTAATAAGTCTGTGATTGCTACTCTGTTATAAATCCTCCATTTGTACTGTGCGTGTCAGCATTACTGATCCAGGGATGACACTGGTGCACAGCAGCACAGGCCATTTGAGGTCTGGTCGCTACAAAGTTGGTATCAGAGCACACGCTGACTGTAGGACACGACCACTAAGCTTAAGCCCTAGAAAGCTTCTCTCTTCTCATTTCTGACCCCTCTCCACTTTCTAATCTTTTAGGAATGGCGGATGCAAGGAGCAAGTTCAAGCAACCAGATGAAGACACGCCGTTTGGTCGACACTTGAAGGAAGTCACCAAGTACTTGAACATAGGAATACCAAGCATCACCGGAACCTACAACGCCACATTACCCGAAGAGGAGAGCTGCAAGATTCAAGTTCACATTCCAGGAAGGACGTTTGTGCCAGTTACTGAACCCAGAAGATTGGTTTTTGAAGCACCAACCTGGAGTTTAGGGAAGAGCATGGCCGCACACATCGCCATGGGACGCATTGGAGAAGTCTATCACCAGGAGCTTAAGGATACAATTTATCAGATTTGTGGACGCCGAGACGCGCAATGGGAGATGATCAGAACCAAGAAGGATGGATCTATTGCCGCTTTCATCCAGGAGCAAAACCAACATATTCGTCGCCAGGAGAACCAGATGTGCACGGACAAGGAAGAATTGAAGAAGGCATTAACCAAGATCAAGGAGCTCCAAGAAGAACTCAAGGCTACACGCGAGGATTATTTGGAGGAAATCAACGCACTAGTAGGGAAGAATGACGACCTGGAGAAGAAGATTGGAGTATTCATGGGAAACCCAGTGCCAAAAGCAGAAGTCGACGAATGCACTTGTCCGGATAACTACATCATCATCGACGACACCGACTCGGAACCAAGTGAAGATGACTTTGTTGACGAAGCTGGAGCAGACATCATGGAGTCTTCAACGGATTAGAATTTTTATTAGACCACCATATCAGTAGTAGTTTTCCCCCATTTAATAGTATAGTTCAAGCACTTTGTAACGCTAGTTAGATCGATTGTTTTGCCTTGTTTGAATTGACTGAGTGATATTGATTGTATTTGTCTCATGAGCATATGGGTAGTGTTTCTCTCTAGACCTCATTCTATTCTTAACTCTCATCTTTTGTAAACCTATCAGATGCCTCCGAGACGCGACACCGGATTTGTTTTTCCGCCAGAGATCACCCAGTTGATTCAGCAACAGAATGCCCTGATGCAAGTGTTAGTGCAGAACCAAGGCAACAACAACAACAACCCACCGCCACCACCACCTGTTGATCACTTAGCCCATTTCTTGAGGCTAAACCCGCCGGTGTTTTCCAGTAGCACCGAGCCGATTGTTGCAGATGATTGGCTCCGCAAAGTTGGAAGAGAGTTGACCACTGCAGGATGCACAGATGCGGAAAGAGTGCGTTTTGCCGCACATCAGCTTGATGGACCCGCAGCATCATGGTGGGAGAATTATACAGCCACGCACCCTATTGACACTGTCACATGGGACCAGTTTCAGCAAGCTTTCCGTACAGCTCATGTTTCAGCAGGAGCTATGGCTATGAAGAAGCGTGAGTTTCGCAACCTAGGCCAAGGAGGACGCACCGTAGGCCAGTATGTGGAGGAATTCAGTAAGTTAGCACGTTATGCACCAGATGACGTTGCTACAGATGCTGCCAAGCAGGAGAAATTTTTGGAAGGGCTAAATGATGAACTGAGTATGCAGTTGATGGTAGCAACTTTCAACAACTACCAGGAGCTGGTAGATAGAGCTCTCATGATTGAAGGGAAGCAACAGCAGATTGAAAACCGTAAGAGGAAGTATGGACAAGGAAAGTACAATTCTGGAGCCCAGCAGAAGCCACGATTTACCCCGAAGCCGGGAGGACAGTTTCAGCATACCCATGGAGGAGGTAGTTCTCACAACCATAATGGCTCCAAGAATGGTAATGGGAATGGAGGAGGCAACGGACAGACCCGCACCAACCCATCTACCCCAACCAAGAGGGATCTAAGTCACATTACTTGTTTCAAGTGCCAGAAGACGGGACATTATGCAACTGATTGTCCTGAAGCCCAAAATGGAAATGGCAATGGGAGCTCTGGGAAGAAGCCGAACCCGTTCAACAAAGGACATGTGAACCACGTGAGCGTGGAGGAGGTTGAAGCTCAGCCTGATGCAGTAATAGGTAAGTTTTTGGTTAAGTCATTTACTGCAACCGTTCTTTTCGATACTGGTGCATCGCATTCATACATATCAAGGGGATTCGTGAATAAGTTTAAGATGTCCACCCAAGTTCTCAAAACCCCTATGTTATTAACCTCGCCAGGAGCAGAGTATATGGCAACCCAAGGATGTTTGCAGATACCATTGGCCATTGGTAGGCATGGTTTCCCCTCAGACCTCATAGTTTTGGAGTCGCAAGGTTTGGATGTGATTTTGGGAATTGGCTATCGTTGTATGGAGGAAACATCGATTGTGCCAGCAAGACGATTTTGCTTACCACCCCGGAAGGAAAAAGGATCAAGTATGTATCCCGGCATATGCCGAAGAGGACTCAAGTGAATTCCTTATCAGGAATTGTACAGGAGGAAGTACCAGTGGTGAAGGACTATCCGGATGTATTTCCAGAAGAGTTGCCAGGCATGCCACCAGATAGAGACATTGAGTTCTTGATTGAACTTTTGCCAGGCACAGGGCCAATATCTAAGAGACCGTACAGGATGCCAGCAAAAGATGCGGAAGAAATTAAGAAGCAGATCAAGGAGTTACTAGATAAAGGCTATATTCGCCCAAGTTCGTCACCTTGGGGATCACCAGTACTTCTAGTGGAGAAGAAAGATGGATCGCTGAGGATGGTTGTTGATTACCGAGGATTGAATGAAGTGACCATCAAAAACAAGTACCCACTGCCAATGATCAATGATTTGTTTGACCGCCTACAAGGAGCTAAAGTATTTTCCAAGATCGATCTACGATCAGGATACCATCAGTTAAAGATTCGAGAGCAGGATATACCTAAGACGGCTTTTACCACCAGATATGGATTGTATGAGTATACCGTTATGTCATTTGGTCTGACTAACGCCCCTGCCTATTTCATGAACCTGATGAACAAAGTGTTTATGGAGTTTTTGGATAAGTTCGTCGTGGTGTTCATTGATGATATTTTAGTCTTTTCCAAGAACGAGGAAGAGCATGAGGAGCATTTGCGATTGGTACTTGAGAAGCTCAGAGAACATCAGTTATATGCCAAGTTCAGCAAGTGTGAATTTTGGCTGAAGGAAGTTGGATTCCTTGGACATGTTATTTCTGGAGAAGGAATAGCAGTAGACCCTGCCAAGGTTGACACAGTGACAAGTTGGGAATCACCCACGACTGTTGGAGAGATCCGGAGTTTTCTTGGACTTGCAGGATACTACCGGAGATTCATCGAGAATTTCTCGAAGATTGCTAAGCCCATGACAGAGTTATTGAAGAAAGACACCAAATTCAATTGGACTGAGGAATGTGAAGCTAGTTTCCAGGAGTTGAAGAAACGATTGGTTACATCACCAGTGTTGATTCTGCCAGATCAACGCAAGGACTATGAAGTTTATTGCGACGCTTCTCGTCGAGGACTTGGAGCAGTGCTTATGCAGGAAGGAAGAGTTGTGTCGTATGCTTCACGATAACTTAAACCCCATGAGAAGAATTATGCTACGCATGATTTGGAATTAGCAGCCGTGGTGCATGCATTGAAGACGTGGAGACATTTTCTCATCGGAAACCATTGTGAGGTGTACACGGATCACAAGAGTTTGAAGTATATTTTCACGCAGAAGGAGTTAAATCTCAGACAGAGGAGATGGTTGGAGCTCATTAAAGATTATGATATGAGATTGCATTATCACCCTGGAAAGGCTAACATAGTAGCAGACGCGTTGAGCCGCAAGAGTCATGTCAATACTCTCATGACAGGAGAGTTACCTCAAGAGTTAGCCGAGGACCTTCGCGAGCTATGTTTGGAGATAGTCCCAAGAGGCTATTTAGCGACATTGGAGATTCAGTCCACCTTGATGGAAAGGATCAGAGAAGCTCAGAAGACAGACAAGGAGATTGAAGAGATAAAGGAGAAGATGAGCAAAGGAAAAGCCAAGGGATTTCGTGAGGATGAGCACGATACCTTATGGTTTGAAGACCGCGTATATGTGCCAAATGATCCGGAGATCAGGAAGTTGATTTTGCAAGAAGCCCATGATTCACCATACTCGATTCACCCAGGGAATACCAAGATGTATTTGGATTTGAAGAATACTTTCTGGTGGACCGGAATGAAGAAGGATATTGCTGAGTATGTAGCAGTTTGTGATGTATGTCAGAGAGTGAAGGCAGAGCATCAGAAGCCAGCAGGATTGCTACAACCATTGCCGATACCCGAATGGAAGTGGGATAAAATAGGCATGGATTTTATCACAGGATTACCCAGGACTCATTCAGGCTATGACTCGATATGGGTTGTAGTCGACCGTTTGACGAAAGTGGCTCATTTTATTCCAGTAAAGACCACTTAAACCAGTGCTAAGTTGGCAAAGATATACATGACCAGGATCGTATGTTTGCATGGAGTTCCGAGGACCATTGTATCAGACAGAGGAACCCAATTTACCTCGAAGTTTTGGAAGCAGTTACATGAAACATTGGGAACCAGGCTGGAATTCAGTACAGCTTTTCACCCGCAGACAGATGGACAGACCGAGAGAGTCAACCAGGTTTTGGAGGACATGTTGAGAGCGTGTGCACTAGATTATGGATCTAGTGGGACGACAATTTGCCATATGCAGAGTTTTCTTATAACAACAGTTATCAGACCAGTTTGAAGATGGCCCCTTTCGAAGCCTTGTACGGAAGGAGGTGTAGAACACCGTTGTTATGGGACGAAGTTGGAGACCGTCAGCTGTTTGGACCAGATTTGATTAAGGAGTCTGAACAGAAAGTAAGGTTGATTCGCGACGGGCTCAAGGTAGCCCAGACCAGGCAAAAGAGTTATGCTGATTCTAAACGAAAGGAGACAGTTCATGAAGTCGGAGACAGAGTGTATCTTCGAGTATCACCACTTCGAGGAGTGAAGCGCTTTGGAGTTAAGGGAAAGTTAGCGCCCCGTTTTATCGGACCATACAGAGTGTTGGAACGTATGGGAGAGGTTGCTTACAAGCTGGAATTGCCCGAAGGATTGTCTGGAGTACATGATGTATTTCACGTTTCTCAGTTGAAGAAGTGCCACGCAGAGATGGCTGAGATACCACTGAGAGATACTGTGCCACTGGAAGCGATTCAGCTGGAAAGTGATTTGACCTATGAGGAGAAACCAGTTAAGATTCTTGAGTATGCCAGCCGAGTTACCCGTAGCAAGGTTATCAAGTTTTGCAAAGTCCAGTGGAGTCACCACACGGAAGATGAAGCCACCTGGGAGCGAGAGGAAGATCTACGGAAGGACCACTCCCACCTGTTTTCTAGCCAACCCGAATCTCGAGGGCGAGATTCATCTTAAGGGGGGTAGGTTTGTAACATCCCAAATTTTCAATTTGGTATGTTATACATAGATCATCATTTCATATCATGTTTTATTGCATTTTGACAAATCCTCGATAAATCCTAAGAAACTCAAGGACCCTCGGAGAGAGTTGGGGATTTTCTCAAATTTTCATATTTGATTTTCATCAAATAATAAGATGAGGATTTTGGTTTTAATTATTTTCTCTCCGGAAAAATATTTCATTTTAAAAAATAAACGAGAGGAGAAAATATGACTTCTCCAAAACAATTGAAATACTGGAGGAAAAATGTTAAAATCATTTATTGGAATTTATTTGGATTTTATTTGCAATTTTTATTGCATTAAAAATATTGCATGTTTTCAAAATATTTATTTTGTGTTAAAAAAATGTTCACCCTCTTCTAGATTTTCTAACTAGACGGGGAAAATTTATTTTATATTTTTCTGACTTTTATTTATTTTTCTGTGAATTATTTTCCGCGGAACGTTTTAAAAAAAACGCGCGCGCCCGCTGGGCCGAGCCCAGCCGAGCGCCAGGCCGCCGGCCCACCCCGCGCCTCTCTCCTCTCCGCGCACGGGACGCCGCCGCGCCGCCGTGTCCGCCATGGACACGGGAGTCCGAGCCGCCGGAGCCTGCCCCCTCCTCCAAGCCTCGCGCCGCCCCCCCTTTATATACCCCGCAAACCCCCCCCCCCTCTTCTCTCATCTCGCCGCCGCCGCCCGCCTTGCCCGTCGCCGCCGCCGCACTTGCCGCCGCCCCTCGCCGCCGCCCCCCCCCCCGAGCCCGCACCCCGCGCCCCTCGCCGCCCCTCGCCCCGAGCCGCCGGAGCCCCCGCCCCGACGAGGTACTGCCTGCCCCGTTCGTTTCGCCGGTTTTTCTTAAAAAAACCATTCGTTTAAAAAAACCCAAGATCGGTTTTTTTCGGTTTTATTATTTTGCGAGCGTTCACCGAACCGTTCGTTCTAACGAACGCGTTCGTCGGTTTTTCTCTGTTAACGAACGTCCATTCTTTAACCGTTCGTCCGTTTTTCTTTTTCGTCGGATTTTTCTGTGATTATCTCAGATTCGATTTCTGATCGAATCTTTGTTTCTGTTTAACTTCTCGCTCGTTTATCGGAATCAGGCGATTCAAGCGCCTAGAGTTTCGTCTCGAAATTCTCTTTCCGTTTAACCTACTCAAACAAGTTTTTGCTACAGTAAAATTTGACCTAGATCCAGATTAGTAAACGAAGCTTCTTTCTTTCGCCGTTTGACTTTCGTTGCTTCTTTCGAGTTGATTCTTTTTGCAAACCGGAGTTTTTAAGTTGAATTTACTGGTTGGATCTTCCAATTCGAGTTTTACCTGTGCATTAGACGAGTACTGGTTGTATGCTTGTTGTTTGCGATAGAGTACCCGGAGTGTGCCGCTTGTTACTTCGACTCGTTAGGTTTTGCGGATCATCAGCAAGGCAAGTAACACTTTGATCATATACCTTCCATACCCAGTTTTTATTGCATTAGATCTATTCCTCAAACATTGCATGACTAGGATCTAACTAAATTGTGGGAACTCGGAAGTAGTTGAGGTAGTACCTATTACCTGTTTTCTTATCAAACCCTTGGGAGTTACTTCTACGTTGCTATTATATTGCCATGCTATGCTCGTAGACGTGGATTGGGATTTGAGAGATATTCATGACAGATGTGAGATTGTTAATAATGGTTTACCTAAGGTGTCAACTAAAAATCACATCTGGGTGGATTGAGGCACCTGGAGAACCCAGTGTTGTCTGATTTTATGAGGTCTGCCACCCAGGCTCAAAGGGATCATAAGATTATTCATGCTAGAAACTTCCGTGTGCAGCCACAAGCTATTATGGGCTCTAGCATAGTTGAGTAGGTTACATGATCTCTTGAAGAGGTGGGCTAGCAGATGTAGGGGAAAGTAGGTGTACCGGTCCATCCAGAGTAAAGAGTGATTGTTTCTGAAAGACTGTGTCTCGGTCATCCGTTTCTCAAACACCATGCAGTGCGAGAAATAAAACGGAGGCGATCGAGTCTTGTGGGGAAAAGTGCGCAAACCTCTGCAGAGTGTACAAACTAATCATGGTTAGCCGTGTCCCCGGTTATGGACACCTTGAGTATCTAGTACCTGGATTATCATTTGAATCTCATCACTATGTTACTCTAATAAATTTTGTTGGGTTAATGATGACACTTAATTGGGATTGAGTTGGAGGTACCTTCTCAATGTTTAACAACCACCATGATAGTTAAATAAAATTTATTCCTTTGAAGTAGGATAAAATTGGCTTTTCGCAAAATTGTAACCATAGAGCTTTCCACCAGCCATATATGCATGTAGTATAGCATTATTACAGTTCATTACTCTCTATGTGTTACTTTGCCAGCATATTCTATGTGCTGACCCGTTTTCGGGCTGCAACGTTTCATGTTGCAGACTTTTCAGACGACGAGTAAGGTGCCTTAGGTCGTGGTCTTATACTCAGTGATGCCGCTGGAGTTGATGGACTCACTTATCTTCCAAGTCTTCTGCTGTTATCGTTATTAGATGGCCTTAAGCCATGTTTATCATACTTTATCTCTTTGGAGATATTCGGTGTAATAAGTCTGTGATTGCTACTCTGTTATAAATCCTCCATTTGTACTGTGCGTGTCAGCATTACTGATCCAGGGATGACACTGGTGCACAGCAGCACAGGCCATTTGAGGTCTGGTCGCTACAGAACCCCATCTGAGATGGTGTCTAGATTAGATCTGGTGGTTCTAGACTCTGTGGCAGCTGGATGAATATTTTGTCAACGTCTCTAGGGTTTCTGTAATATTGTGGTATTTATAGAGCAAAGAGGCGGTCCCGGGGGGCACCTAAGGTGGGCACAACACACCAGGGCGTGCCTGGGCCTCCTGGCGCGCCCTGGTGGGTTGTGCCTGTTGGGGAACGTAGTAATTTCAAAAAAAATTCCTACGCACACGCAAGATCATGGTGATGCATAGCAACGAGAGGGGAGAGTGGTGTCCACGTACCCTCGTAAACCGACAGCGGAAGCGTTATCACAACGCGGTTGATGTAGTCGTACGTCTTCACGATCCGACCGATCAAATACCGAACGTACGGCATCTCCGAGTTCTACACACGTTCAGCTCGATGACGTCCCTCGAACTCCGATCCAGCCGAGTGTTGAGGGAGAGTTTCGTCAGCACGACGGCGTGGTGACGATGATGATGTTCCACCGACGCAGGGCTTCGCCTAAGCTCCGCAACGGTATTATCGAGGTGTAATATGGTGGAGGGGGGCACCGCACACGGCTAAAATATCGTATATCAATTGTGTGTCCATGGGGTGCCCCCCTGCCCCCGTATATAAAGGAGCAAGGGGAAGAGGGCCGGCCAAGGGGAGGTGGCGCGCCCAAGGGGGGAGTCCTACTCCCACCGGGAGTAGGACTCCTCCTTTCCTTGTGGGAGTAGGAGAAGGGAAGGGGGAAGGAGAAAGAAGGAAGGGGGCGCCCCCCCCTCCCTAGTCCAATTCGGACTATCCCATGGGGAGGGGTGCGGCCACCCTTTGGGGTCTTTCCCTCCTTTCCCGTATGGCCCATTAAGGCCCAATACGAATTCCCGTAACTCTCCGGTACTCCGAAAAATACCCGAATCACTCGGAACCTTTCCGAAGTCCGAATATAGTCGTCCAATATATCGATCTTTATGTCTCGGCCATTTCGAGACTCCTCGTCATGTCCCCGATGTCATCCGGGACTCCGAACTCCTTCGGTACATCAAAACTCAATAAAACTGTCATCGTAACATTAAGCGTGCGAACCCTTCGGGTTCGAGAACTATGTAGACATGACCGAGACACCTCTCCGGTCAATAACCAATAGCGGGACCTGGATGCCCATATTGACTCCCACATATTCTACGAAGATCTTTATCGGTCAGACCGCATAACAACATACGTTGTTCCCTTTGTCATCGGTATGTTACTTGCCCGAGATTCGATCGTCGGTATCTCGATAACTAGTTCAATCTCGTTACTGGCAAGTCTCTTTACTCGTTCCGTAATACATCATCCCGCAACTAACTCATTAGTCACAATGCTTGCAAGGCTTATAGTGATGTGCATTACCGAGTGGGCCCAGAGATACCTCTCCGACAATCAGAGTGACAAATCCTAATCTCGAAATACGCCAACCCAATAAGTACCTTTGGAGACACCTGTAGAGCACCTTTATAATCACCCATTTACGTTGTGACGTTTGGTAGCACACAAAGTGTTCCTCCGGTAAACGGGAGTTGCATAATCTCATAGTCAGAGGAACATGTATAAGTCATGAAGAAAGCAATAGCAACATACTAAACGATCGGGTGCTAAGCTAACGGAATGGGTCAAGTCAATCACGTCATTCTCCTAATGAGGTGATCTCGTTAATCAAATGACAACTCATGTCTATGGCTAGGAAACATAACCATCTTTGATTAACGAGCTAGTCAAGTAGAGGCATACTAGTGACACTCTGTTTGTCTATGTATTCACACATGTATTATGTTTCCGGTTAATACAATTCTAGCATGAATAATAAACATTTATCATGATATAAGGAAATATACAATACTTTATTATTGCCTCTAGGGCATATTTCCTTCAGTCTCCCACTTGCACTAGAGTCAATAATCTAGTTCACATCGCCATGTGATTTAACATCAACAATTCACATCACCATGTGATTAACACCCATAGTTCACATCTCTATGTAACCAACACTCAAAGGGTTTACTAGAGTCAATAATCTAGTTCACATCGCTATGTGATTAACACCCAAAGAGTACTGAGGTGTGATCATGTTTTGATTGTGAGATAATTTTAGTCAACGGGTCTGTCACATTCAGATCCGTAAGTATTTTCCAAATTTCTATGTCTACAATGCTCTGCACGGAGCTACTCTAGCTAATTGCTCCCACTTTCAATATGTATCTAGACCGAGACTTTAGAGTCATCTAGATTAGTGTCAAAACTTGCATCGATGTAACCCTTTACGACGAACCTTTTGTCACTTCCATAATCGAGAAACATTTCCTTATTCTACTAAGGATAATTTTGACCGCTGTCCAGTGATCTACTCCTAGATCACTATTGTACTCCATTGCCAAAATCAGTGTAGGGTATACAATAGATCTGGTACACAACATGGCATACTTTATAGAACCTATGGCCAAGGATAGGGAATGACTTTCATTCTCTTTCTATCTTCTGCCGTGGTCGGGCTTTGAGTCTTTACTCAATTTCACACCTTGTAACACAGGTAAGAACTTCTTTCTTTGACTGTTCTATTTTGAACTACTTCAAAATCTTGTTAAGGTATGTACTCATTCAAAAACTTATCAAGCGTCTTCATCTATCTCTATAGATCTTGATGCTCAATATGTAAGCAGCTTCACCGAGGTCTATCTTTGAAAAACTCCTTTCAAACACTCCTTTATGCTTTGCAGAATAATTCTACATTATTTCTGATTAACAATATGTCATTCACATATACTTATCAGAAATGTTGTAGTGCTCCCACTCACTTTCTTGTAAATACAGGCTTCACCGCAAGTCTGTATAAAACTATATCCTTTGATCAACTTATCAAAGCGTATATTCCAACTCTGAGATGCTTGCACCAGTCCATAGATGGATCGCTGGAGCTTGCATATTTTGTTAGCACTTTTAGGATTGACAAAACCTCCTGGTTGCATCATATACAACTCTTCTTTAATAAATCCATTAAGGAATGTAGTTTTGTTCATCCATTTGCCAGATTTCATAAAATGCGGCAATTGCTAACATGATTCAGACAGACTTAAGCATCGCTTCGAGTGAGAAAATCCCATCGTGTTCAACACTTTGAACTTTGTCAAAAAACCTTTTTCCGACAAGTCTAGCTTTGTAGATAGTAACACTACTATCAGCGTCCGTCTTCCTCTTGAAGATCCATTTAATCTCAATGGCTCGCCTATCATTGGGCAAGTCAATCAAAGTCCATACTTTTTTCTCATACATGGATCTCATCTTAGATTTCATGGCCTCAAGCCATTTTGCGGAATCTGGGCTCATCATCGCTTCCTCATAGTTCGTAGGTTCGTCATGGTCAAATAACACGACCTCCAGAATAGGATTACCATACCACTCTGGTGTGGATCTCACTCTGGTTTACCTACGAGGTTTGGTAGTAACTTGATCTGAAGTTTACATGATCATCATCATTAACTTCCTCACTAATTGGTGTAGGAGTCACAGGAACAGATTTCTGTGATGAACTACTTTCCAATAAGGGAGCAGGTACAGTTACCTCATCAAGTTCTACTTTCCTCCCACTCACTTCTTTCGAGAGAAAACTCCTTCTCTAGAAAGGATCCATTCTTAGCAACGATTGTCTTGCCTTCGGATCTGTGATAGAAGGTGTACCCAACTGTCTCCTTTGGGTATCCTATGAAGACACATTTCTCCGATTTGGGTTTGAGCTTATCAGGATGAAACTTTTTCACATAAGCATCGCAACCCCAAACTTTAAGAAACGACAAATTTGGTTTCTTGCCAAACCAGAGTTCATATGACGTCGTCTCAACGGATTTAGATGGTACCCTATTTAACGTGAATGTAGCTGTCTCTAATGCATAACCCCAAAATGATAGTGGTAGATCGGTAAGAGACATCATATATCGCACCATATCTAATAAAGTACGGTTACGATGTTCGGACACACCATTACACCGTGGTGTTCCAGGTGGCGTGAGTAGTGAAACTATTTCACATTGTTTTAACTGAAGGCCAAACTCGTAACTAAAATACTCTTCTCCACGATCAAAATCGTAGAAACTTTATTTTCTTGTTACGATGATTTTCGCTTCACTCTGAAATTATATGAACTTTTCAAATGTTTCAGACTTCTGTTTCATTAAGTAGATATACCCATATCTGCTCAAATCATCTGTGAAGGTCAGAAAATAATGATACCTGCTACGAGCCTCAATATTCATCGGACCACATACATCTGTATGTATGATTTCCAACAAATCTGTTGCTCTCTCCATAGTTCCGGAGAACGGCGTTTTAGTCATCTTGCCCATGAGGCACGGTTCGCAAGCATCAAGTGATTCATAATCAAGTGATTCCAAAATCCCATCAGTATGGAGTTTCTTCAGGCGCTTTACACCAATATGACCTAAACGGCAGTGCCACAAATAAGTTGCACTATCATTATTAACTTTGCATCTTTTGGCTTCATTATTATGAATATGTGTATCACTACGATCGAGATCCAACAAACCATTTTCATTGGTGTGTATGACCATAGAAGGTTTTTATTCATGTAAACAGAACAACAATTGTTCTCTATGAATAACCGTATTGCAATAAACATGATCAAATCATATTCATGCTCAACGCAAACACCAAATAACACTTATTTAGTTTCAACACTAATCCCGAAAGTATAGGGAGTGTGCGATAATGATCATATCAATCTTGGAACTACTTCCAACACACATCGTCACCTCTCCTTTTACTAGTCTCTGTTTATTCTGCAACTCCCATTTCGAGTTACTACTCTTAGCAACTGAACCAGTATCAAAATACCGAAGGGTTGCTATAAACACTAGTAAAGTACACATCAATAACATGTATATCCAATATACCTTTGTTCACTTTGCCATCCTTCTTATCCACCAAATACTTGGGGTAGTTCCGCTTCCAGTGACCAGTCCCTTTGCAGTAGAAGCACTTAGTCTCAGGCTTAGGTACAGACTTGGGCTTCTTCACTTGAGTAGCAACTTGCTTGCCATTCTGTTTGAAGTTCCCCTTCTATCCCTTTGCCCTTTTCTTGAAACTAGTGCTCATGTTAACCATCAACACTTGATGCTCTTTCTTGATTTCTACCTTCGTCGATTTCAGCATCGCGAAGAGCTCGGGAATTACTTTCGTCATCCCTTGCATACTATAGTTCATCACAAAGTTCTACTAACTTGGTGATGGTGACTAGAGAATTCTGTCAATCACTATTTTATATGGAAGATTAACTCCCACTTGATTCAAGCAATTGTAGTACCCAGACAATCTGAGCACATGCTCACTAGTTGAGCGATTCTCCTCCATCTTTTTAGCTATAGAACTTGTTGGAGACTTCATATCTCTCAACTCGGGTATTTGCTTGAAATATTAACTTCAACTCCTGGAACATCTTATATGGTCCATGACGTTCAAAACGTCTTTGAAGTCCCGATTCTAAGCCGTTAAGCATGGTGCACTAAACTATCAAGTAGTCATCATATTGAGCTAGCCAAATGTTCATAACGTCTGCATCTGCTCCTGCAATAGGTCTGTCACCTAGTGGTGCATCAAGGACATAATTTTTCTATGCAGGAATGAGGATAATCCTCAGATCACGGATCCAATCCGCATCTTTGCTACTAACATCTTTCAACATAATTTTTCTCTAGGAACATATCAAAAATAAACACAAGGAAGCAACAACGTGAGCTATTGATTTACAACATAATTTGCGAAATACTATCAGGACTAAGTTCAGGATAAATTTAAGTTCAATTAATCATATTACTTAAGAACTCCCACTTAGATAGACATCCCTCTAATCATCTAAGTGATTACGTGATCCAAAGCAACTAAACCATGTCCGATTAACACGTGAGATGGAGTAGTTTCAATGGTGAACATCACTATGTTGATCATATCTACTATATGATTCACGCTCGACCTTTCGGTCTCTGTGTTCCGAGGCCATATCTGTATATGCTAGGCTCGTCAAGTTTAACCTGAGTATTCCGCGTGTGCAACTGTTTTGCACCCGTTGTATTTGAATGTAGAGCCTATCACACCCGATTAACACGCGGTGTCTCAGCACGAAGAACTTTCGCAACGGTGCATACTCAGGGAGAACACTTTTATCTTGAAATTTTAGTGAGAGATCATCTTATAATGCTACCGTCAATCAAAGCAAGATAAGATATATAAAGGATTAACATCACATGCAATCAATATAAGTGATATGATATGGCCATCATCATCTTGTGCTTGTGATCTCCATCTCCGAAGCACCGTGCTTGTGATCTCCATCTCCGAAGCACCGTCATGATCACCATCGTCACCGGCGCGACACCTTGATCTCCATCGTAGTATCATTGTCGTCTCGCCAACTAATTGCTTTTACGACTATCGCTACCGCTTAGTGATAAAGTAAAACTATTACATGGTGATTGCATCTCATACAATAAAGCGACAACCATATGGCTCCTGCTAGTTGCCGATAACTCAGTTACAAAACATGATCATCTCATACAACAAATTATATCACATCATGTCTTGACCATATCACATCACAACATGCCCTGCAAAAACAAGTTAGACGTCCTCTACTTTGTTGTTGCAAGTTTTACGTGGCTGCTACGGGCTTAGCAAGAACCGTTCTTACCTACGCATCAAAACCACAACGATAGTTTGTCAAGTTGGTGCTGTTTTAACCTTCGCAAGGACCGGGCGTAGCCACCCTGGGGCCCCAATCCTCCCCCCGCAGCTGTCAACCCCACCACCCTGGGGCCCCAATCCAACCCAGTCTTCCCAGTTTCATGCACCTCCCCTACCTCCCCTGTTCCTGCTCCGCCATCGACTGCTCCAAACACCTCCGTGCTGCAGGCGAACCCTAGTGTCGCCACCATGGCGAACTTCCCGGTCCGGCCATTCCCCTTCACCCCCATCGGCTCCAACATTGAGCATGGTCTAGATCATCGGATCCAGAGGAGCATTATGGTTGTCGACGATCCGCCTCTAAACCATGATAGGTATGCTCTGATACAGATCGATCCCCCAGTCCTAGATCATCAGAAGAGGTTTTGGTTCCAGGAAGTCTGTCGCATTATTAGGGAGGATTTTGAGTATCAGATTGAGAATGAGTTTGTGTATCCTATTGTTGTTGGTTGTGTTGCTTTTGTTGATGTTCAGAGTCGGGAAGAGTCCATTAGAGCAGGACTGCATGCTTTAACAGATGATTCTTATCTCTCTTTGTTCGAGCTGGGGGTCTGCAGCTACTCTGATGTTTTCTGCCGATGCAGATCTGTTGTGTTGGATTGGTGGCATGCTTAAAAGGATTTATACTCGCTCCATATTGCCGTCACAATACCCTCGAATAGCCAACTTCCCCCTCAATCCCTTCATAGTTATACAGTCTCAGCTGGATTGTGTTTGCAAGTTTCTGCTTAGTCAGGTGAAGTCAGAAACTGATGTGTTCGGGAATATCTTCAGAGCTGCGTTCAGAGGTGTCCTGGTGGTTGACCTGTCTGCGTTGGCTGGAGGAAACTCTACTCTCAACTCCCGCGTATTCATGGTGGATGAGCCCATGTTTGTTGATGAAGTTCAGAAAGATGCACTCGTCAACACGTCTGCTCATGTTTTGATCCGTTGGGCAAAATGATAAACAATGAACCTTCTCACATGGACACAGTCCTCCTTCGTCGTAGTGCCCGTGAAATATGATGGGTTCAGAGTGCCGTCTGTCTCTGACAAAAGAGTCGCCTCATCTAAGGTGAAGCCCAGGAAGGACCCGTTTGTTCCTTGCTCTTCTACTGCCACTAGGCCTTGCTCGGGGATAAATAATAAGGTACCTAATGATATCCCGCCTCCTAGTACCATCCAGACCATAAAATCCATTAGCACTAATATGTGTGGTATGCATCTGAGTCAGCTAAGCAAGGAGAAGCTGCTCTCAGCTCAAGGAGGGCAGAAGAGTGATGACACCAATCCCATTGCATCTTAAGGCATGGAAGGTGCTTTACTGGAATATCTGAGGGATCAACTCTGAGAAAAAAGCAACTAGCCCTTCATAATTCTATTAGTAGTAGTGGTTGTTCAGTTATTTGCTTACAAGAGACCAAACGAGCTATTTTTGATGTTTCTTTTGTGAAACTTTTCTTTCCTAAAAAGTTGGATAAGTTTGAGGTGGTGCCCCTCCCAGGGGGCCTCTAGTGGTTTAATTGTTCTTTGGGATAGTTCAATGTTTAATGGTGATGTGATATGCTCTGAATCATTTGCTTTGGGCATTCAGTTTACATCCTTGCAAACTTACAAAAAATGGAAAAATATCAATATTTATGGTCCGTGTGATGGCCCGGCCAGAGCTGCTTTCACCTCTTGGTTGTTCGACTTGGACATACCTGATGACGAGGACTGACTTCTCTATGGTGATTTCAACTATATTAGAGCACCAGATATCGTAACAAACCGGGAGGTGATGTTAATGACATGCTTACCTTTAATGATTTCATCCATTCGCAAGCGCTAGTTGAGCTGCCCATCAAGGGTAGACAATTCACATGGAGCAATATGCAAACTGATGCTCTGCTTGAACAAATCGACTAGTTCTTTACCTCGGCAAACTAGTCGTCAAACTATCCCAACACCACGGTGGGACCCCTCCCCAAGCCGGTTTCCGATCATACTCCATGTGTGATCTCGATCGAAACCTCGGTTCCTAAAAGCAAAGTGTTTAGGTTTGAAAACTTCTGGATTTCCCACCCAGGTTTCTTTGATCTGGTCTGTTCCACCTGGGATAAATACTGCTATGCACCTAACTCCGCAGCACTGCTATGCAAAAAGCTCAAAAACTTAAGGTATGCTCTCAGGAAATGGAGCAAGCAAATCACTCCCTGAATCTGTGTATTGATAACTCGAATTGGGCACTTCTAGAGCTAGATGATATCGAGGATAAAAGGCCTCTCACATTACCTGAATCAAACTTCAGAGGTATACTTAAAGAACATTTGGTCACCCTCCTCGGTTATAAACGGGAATACTGGAAGAAGAGGTACACTGCTCGCTGGTTCCAATGCGGTGGTGATAACACCAAATTCTTCCATTCGGCAGCTGCTACCTCTTAAGCTTTCGTTGGTTTTTCCCTTGAAGATGAAAGGGTGATGTAGCAAAGGAGCGTATGTATTTCCCTCAGTTTTGAGAACCAAGGTATCAATCCAGTAGGAGACTACACAACAAGCCACCGAATACCTGCGCAAACAAACACCAACTTGCAACCAACGCGACAAAGGGGTTGTCAATCCCTTCACGGTTATTCGCAAAGTGAGATCTGATAGAGATGGATAAAGGGTAAAGTAATATTTGGTATTTTTGGTTTATGGAACGGAAAGTAAAGATTGCAAAGAAAGTAAATAGGAAACTAGAGATTGTAGATCGGAAACTTATATGATGGAAAATAGACCCGGGGGCCATAGGTTTCACCAGAGGCTTCTCTCAAGATAGAAATTATTATGGTGGGTGAACAAATTACTACCGAGCAATTGATAGAAAAGTGCAAAGTTATGAAAATATCTAAGGCAATGATCATGAATATAGGCATCATGTGCGTGTCAAGTAGACCGAAACGATTCTGCATCTACTACTATTACTCCACACATCGACCGACTTCTGCCTCCATCTAGAGTATTAAGTTCATAAGAACAGAGTAACACATTAAGCAAGATAACATGATGTTGTGGGATTAACTCAAGCAATATGGTGAAAACCCCATCTTTTTATCCTCGATGGCAACAATACAATATGTGCCTTGCTACCCCTGCTGTCATTGGGAAAGGACACTGCAAGATTGAACCCAAAGCTAAGCACTTCTCCCATTGCAAGAAAAACCAATCTAGTTGGCCAAACCAAATCGATAGTTCGAAGAGACTTGCAAAGATATAAAATCATGCATATAAGAATTCGTAGGAGATTCAAAATAATATTCATAGATAAGCTGATCATAAATCCACAATTCATCAGATCTCGGCATACACACCGCAAAAGAGTATTACATCGAATAGATCTCCAAGAACATCGAGGAGAACTTTGTATTGAGAATCAAAGAGAGAGAAGAAGCCATCTAGCTACTAGCTAGGGACCTGTAGGTCTGAAGTAAAGTACTCATGCTTCATCGGAGAGGCAATGGTGTTGATGTAGAAGCCCTCCGTGATCGGTTCCCCCTCCGACAGGATGCCGGAAAAGGCCCCAAGATGGGATCTCACGGGTACAGAAGGTTGCGGTGGTGGAAAAGTGGCTTCGTGGCTCCCCTAGATGTTTTCGGGGTATAAGAGTATAGATAGGAGGAAGAATTAGGTCAGGGGAGCTACGAGGGGCCCACAAGGTTGGGGGCGCACTCCACCCCCTGGGCGCGCCCTCCACCCTTGTGAACGCCTCGAGGCTCCTCTCACTTGCACTCCAAGTCTCCTGGGTGTCTTCTGGTCCAAGAAAAATCATGGTGAAAGTTTTATTCCGTTTGGTATTCCTTTTCTGCGAAACTCTAAAACAAGGGAAAAAACAGAAAACCGGCACTGGGCTCTAGGTTAATAGGTTAGTCCAAAAAATCATATAAAATAGCATATTAATGCATATAAAACATCAAAAATAGATAATATAATAGCATGGAACAATCAAAAATTATAGATACATAGGAGACGTATCAAGCATCCCCAAGCTTAATTTTTGCTCGTTCTCGAGTAGGTAAATGATAAAAACAGATTTTTTGATGTGGAATGCTACCTATCATATTTATCCATGTAATTCTCTTTATTGTGGCATGAATGTTCACATCCGTAAGATTCAAAACAAAAGTTTAATATTGACATAAAAACAATAATACTTCAAGCATACTAACAAAATAATTATGTCTTCTTAAAATAACATGGCCAAAGAAAGCTTATCCCTACAAAATCATATAGTCTGGCTATGCTCCATCTTCATCACACAAAATATTTAAATCATGCACAACCCTGATGACAAGCCAAGCAATTGTTTCATACTTTTGACGTTCTCAAACCTTTTCAACTTTCACGCAATACATGAGCGTGAGCCATGGACATAGCACTATAGGTGGAATAGACGGTGGTTGTGGAGAAGATAAAAAGAAGGAGACAGTCTCACATCAACTAGGCATATCAACGAGCTATGGAGATGCCCATTAATAGATATCAATGTGAGTGAGTAGGGATTGCCGTCCAATGGATGCACAAGAGCTATAAGTTTTTGAAAGCTCAAAAGAAAAAGAAAACTAAGTGGGTGTGCATCCAACTTGCTTGCTCATGAAGACTTACGGCATTTTGAGGAAGCCCATCATTGGAATATACAAGCCAAGTTCTATAATGAAAAATTCCCACTAGAATATGAAAGTGATATCATAGGAGACTCTTTATCATGAAGTCATGGTGCTACTTTGAAGCACAAGTGTGGCAAAAAGGATAGTAACATTGTCCCTTCTCTCTTTTTCTCTCATTTTTTCTCCCCCCTTTTTATCTTTTCTCCTTTTTTGGGCCTTCTTTTTTTGGCCTTTCTCTTATTTATTTATTTCCTCACATGGGACAATGCTCTAATAATGAAGATCATCACACTTCTATTTACTTACAACTCGATACTAGAACAAAAACATGACTCTGTGTGAATGCCTCCGGCGGTGTACCGGGATGTGCAATGAATCAAGAGCGACATGTATAGAAAATGATGAATGGTGGCTTTGCCACAAATACGATGTCAACTACATGATCATGCAAAGCAATATGACAATGATGATGCGTGTCATAATAAATGGAACGATGGAAAGTTGCATGGCAATATTTCTCGGAATGGCTATGGAAATGCCATAATAGGTAGGTATGGTGGCTGTTTTTAGAAGGATATGTGGTGGGTTTATGGTACCGGCGGAAGTTGCGCGGTACTAGAGAGGCTAGCAATGGCGAAAAGGTGAGAGTGCGTATAATCCATGGACTCAACATTAGTCATAAAGAACTCACATACTTATTGCAAAAATCTATTAATCATCAAAACAAAGTACTACACGCATGCTCCTAGGGGGATAGTTTGGTAGGAAAATATCATCGCTCGTCCCCGACCGCCACTCATAAGGAAGACAATCAAAAAACATCTCATGCTCCAACTTCGTTACATAATGGTTCACCATACGTGCATGCTACGGGACTCACAAACCTTAACACAAGTATTTATCAAATTCACAACTACTTACTAGCATGACTCTAATATCACCATCTTCATATCTCAAAACAATAATAAGGAATCAAAATTCTCATAGTATTCAATGCACTTTATATGAAAGTTTTTATTATATCCCTCTTGGATGCCTATCATATTAGGACTAATTTTATAACCAAAGCAAATTACCATGCTGTTTAGAGACTCTCAAAATAATATAAGTGAAGTACGAGAGTTCATCAATTTCTATAAAATAAAATCACCGCCGTGCTCTAAAAAGATATAAGTGAAGCACTAAAGCAAAATTGCCTAGCCCAAAAGATATAAGTGAAGCACATAGAACATTCTAATAAATCATGATTCATGCGTGCCTCTCTCAAAAGGTGTGTACTGCAAGGACGATTGTGGCAAACTAGAAAGCAAAGACTCAAATCATACAAGACGCTCCAAGCAAAACACATATGATGTGGTGAATAAAAATATAGCCTCAAGTAAAGTTACCGATAGATGAAGACGAAAGAGGAGATGCCTTCCCGGGGCATCCCCAAGCTTAGGATTTTTTACATCCTTGAATATTACCTTGGGGTGACTTGGGCATCCCCAAGCTTAGGCTCTTGGCACTCCTTATTCCATAGTCCATCAAATCCTTACCCAAAACTTGAAAACTTCACAAAACAAAACTCAATAGAAAATCTCGTAAGCTCTGTTAGTATAAGAAAATAAATCACCACTTTTGGTACTATTGTGAACTCATTCTTTATTTATATTGGTGTAATATCTAATGTATTCCAACTTTTCCATGGTGCATACCCCCCGATACTAGCCATAGATGCATCAAAATAAGGAAACAACACGCGAAAAATAGAATCTTTCAAAAACAGAACAGTCTGTAGCAATCTGAATAGTTACTTCTGTAACTCTAAAAATCCTGAAACAATAGGACGTCCTAGGCAATTTGCATTTCAATCTACTGTAAAAAAAATCAGAGTTTTTCCTCGCTTATGTGATGTTTAAAAATTCCAACTCTGGACGCAAAAGTTTCTGTTTTTCAGCAAGATCAAATCAACTATCACCGTAGGCTATCCTATAGGTCTTACTTTGCACAAACACTAATTAAAACAGAAAACCACATCTAACCAGAGGCTAGATGATTTATTCAAAGCAAAACAGGACCTAAAAATCAAGAACAAAAATAAAAATCGGTTGCCTCCCAATAAGCGCTATTGTTTAACGCCCCTAGCTAGGCATAAAAACACGAATAGATCTAAGTGTTCTCATCTTCGGTATTCAATTCTTTTCTCATCAAGTCTTCTAAAACTCGTCTAAGTAATTCTATTCTTTCTTTTATTTCCCTCCTAGTAGATGAACTTAGATCATGAAAGGGACTTTGGTTGGTAATCTTGACATTCATGAACCCATAACCGGGATCATCCACGTAAATATCATCATATAAAATACGTAGTTCATTTCTAACGGGTTCCTTCATCATTTTATTCAACCAATCCCTATTAAATCCTACATAAATTCCTCTAGTTATCCAATAAAATTCTTCAAAAGTTTCAAGATACAAAGCTTGAGAGATCTTAGAATGGGGAAGCCTTTTCCTAAGATTTTCACAATAAGATTGATAATCCTTAGATACCAAACTACGCATAGTTTCTTTATCATGAAGGATGTCTATAATGGAGGGTGATCAACATCCTTTTTATAGAAAGCAAAAATATCTCTAGCTTCTTGGATAATAAAATAAAATTCACGCATAAGAATAATAGTGGCAATCTTTTTAGCTATAGGGTGATTGATTTAGGAAGTTCATAAAACACTGTTTGCAAAGCAGGATGAAGATGCACAAATTTTAATTCTAATTTCTCAACAAGCATCATAATAGCATCAACATAACAATTTGTCTCAAGAAGAATAGTTCTTTTATTAATAGGCATGGATCCAGTACAATCAAAGAATTCTTGAATAATACTTTTCCCTATAACATTACCATCTCCTATATGAAAGATTTTAGTTTTGTAATTAGAAGGTTTTTCAGCTCCGGGATCCAAAGAGCAAGTTTCAAGATTTTCAGCGATAACATCCCCAGTTTCGGACATGATTGTGACAATGAGCAAATGGAAAAGACGAATGAAAAAGGGGCGAAGAAAAGGTGAATGTTATCGAAAATCATTTTAGAAGTGGGGGAGAGCAAAACAAGAAGCGAATGGCGAATAATGTAATGCGAGAGATGAGAGTTTATGATGGGTACTTGGTATGTCTTGGCTTGGCGTAGATCTCCACGGCAACGGCGCCAGAAATCCTTCTTGCTACCTCTTGTGCTTGCGTTGGTTTTTCCCTTGAAGAGGAAAGGGTGATGAAGCAAAGGAGCGTAAGTATTTCCCTCGGTTTTGAGAACCAAGGTATCAATCCAGTAGGAGACTACACAACAAGCCATCGAATACCTGCACAAATAAACACCAACTTGCAACCAACGCGACAAAGGGGTTGTCAATCGCTTCACGATTATTCGCAAAGTGAGATCTGATAGAGATGGAAAAACGGTAAAGTAATATTTTTGGTATTTTTGGGTTATGAAACGGAAAGTAAAGATTGCAAAGAAATTAAATAGGAAACTAGAGATTGTAGATCGGAAACTTATATGATGGAAAATAGACCCGGGGGCCATAGGTTTCACTAGAGGCTTATCTCAGATATAAATTATTATGATGGGTGAACAAATTACTGCCGAGCAATTGATAGAAAAGCGCAAAATTAAGACGATATCTAAGGCAATGATTGTCGGTGTCAAAACCGGCGGATCTAGGGTAGGGGGTCCCGAACTGTGCGTCTAGGATCGATGGTAACAGGAGACGGGGGACACGATGTTTACCCAGGTTCGGGCCCTCTCTATGGAGGTAATACCCTAGAAGTCTAGCCTATGTGAATATGGTAATGAGTATGCCCCTATCCGGACTATGCTCTCCGGTTTATATAGACACCGGAGAGATCTAGGGTTACATGGGGTCGGTTACATAAGAAGGAATCTTCATAGTTGGTCGCCTAGCTTGCCTTCCACGCCAAGGAAAGTCCAATCCGGACACGGATATAGTATTCGGCCTTCATATCTTCACAGCCCATCAGTCCGACCCAATGAATAACAGGTCGGACACCCGAGGACCCCTTAGTCCAGGACTCCCTCAATGATCATGAATATAGGCATCACGTCCGTGTCAAGTAGACCGAAACGATTCTGCATCTATGACTATTACTCCACACATCGACCGACTCCTGCCTGCATCTAGAGTATTAAGTTCATAAGAAGAGAGTAACGCATTAAGCAAGATGACATGATGTCGCGGGATTAACTCAAAATATGATGAAAACCCCATCTTTTTATCCTTGACGGCAACAATACAATGCGTGCCTTGCTGCCCCTGCTGTCACTGGGAAAGGACACCACAAGATTGAACCCAAAGCTAAGCACTTCTCCCATTGCAAGAAAAACCAATCTAGTTGGCCAAACCAAATCGATAGTTCGAAGAGACTTGCAAAGATATAAAATCATGCATATAAGAATTCAGAGGAGATTCAAATAATATTCATAGATAAGCTGATCATAAATCCACAGTTCATCGGATCTCGGCAGACACACCGCAAAAGAGTATTACATCGAATAGATCTCCAAGAACATCGAGGAGAACTTTGTATTGAGAATACAAGAGAGAGAAGAAGCCATATAGCTACTAGCTATGGACCCGTAGGTCTGAAGTAAACTACTCACGCTCCAATCCGGACACGGATATAGCATTCGGCCTTCATATCTTCACAGCCCATCAGTCCGGCCCAATGAATAATAGGCCGGGCGCCCAAGGACCCCTTAGTCCAGGACTCCCTTAGTAGCCCCTGAACCTGGCTTCAATGACGAGTAGTCCGGCGCGCAGATTGTCTTCGGCATTGCAAGGCGGGTTCCCCCTTTTTCCGAACTCCAAGATAGTCTTCGGATGCGATGATTGTATCCGGACCTGTTACACACACCACACACAACCGCAGAGAGAGAGTATATATTTTTACACGAGTTCCATCCGCTGACAGCTTTCTGCAACGTAACATCACGTCCGTCCGGTCATAATTTCGAACCACTTTTCATTTGCCATCCCACGTTTCGAGACACGGTTGCTATTAGCACGTCTTGTCGAAGGAGAGAACGTGTCCCCTTATTGCGGGATTCTCATCAATGCGGGCGTGGTTTTTACCCAACCGTGCTGTTTGTGCAGTCCTTGGGAATAGGCGAGTGGGGAGGCGCTTGACATTCCTGGCCTTTATAAGGGGATAAGGATTCCCTTTCTTTACCCACACCTCGGTTCCTCCTCAGCCCTTCCGTCCCTGAGCTCCAGCGCCCAAGCTTTAGATTTTCCCTTGTTCGAGAAAGCACTCCAAAGATGTCCGGATCCGGAGCTAGAGGTAAGTGGATGGCCTCTTCCGTCAAGAAGAAGGATATCAAGGAGCTCCGGGAGGCCGGATATCTGGCCAAGGAGATCACTCATCGACTCCCGGCCAAGGGACAGATCGTCCCTACTCCCGAGCCCAACGAGAGGGTTGTGTTTCTTACACATTTCATCCGCGGACTGGGGTTCCCTCTTCACCCATTCGTCCGTGGGTTGATGTTTTACTACGGGCTAGATTTTCATGACCTAGCCCCCAACTTTATCCTCAACATTTCGTTCGTCGTTTGTGAGGCTTTTCTCCGCATCCCACCTCACTTCGGCCTGTGGCTGAAGACCTTCAATGTGAGGCCGAAAGTAGTGAGCGGTCAACAAGCAGAGTGCAGAGGCGCTATGGTGGGCAAGATGCGCAACGTCACCTGGCCCGAAGGCTCATTTGCGGAGACGGTGAAGGGGTGGCAATCGGGATAGTTCTACATCATCGAGCCGCGCGACGCCAAATGGGCGGCGGCCCCCGAATTCCGATCCGAAATTCCGATGCGGCTCACCTCCTGGCAAGAGAGGGGCCTAACCTGGGGTCCTTCGGACGAGCTGACTGGGCTCCAGACATGCGTCTAGTGTTGGAAATATGCCCTAGAGGCAATAATAAATGGTTATTATTATATTTCTGTGTTCATGATAATAGTCTATTATTCATGCTATAATTGTATTGTCCGGAAATCGTAATACATGTGTGAATACATAGACCACAACCTGTCCCTAGTAAGCCTCTAGTTGACTAGCTCGTTGATCAACAGATAGTCATGGTTTCCTGACTATGGACATAGGATGTCACTGATAACGGGATCACATCATTAGGAGAATGATGTGATGGACAAGACCCAACTTAAGCATAGCATAAAAGATCGTGTAGTTTCGTTTGCTAGAGCTTTTCCAATGTCAAGTATCTTTTCCTTAGACCATGAGATCGTGCAACTCCCGGATACCGTATGAGTGCTTTGGGTGTGCCAAACGTCACAACGTAACTGGGTGACTATAAAGGTGCATTACGGGTATCTCCGAAAGTGTCTGTTGGGTTGGCACGGATCGAGACTGGGATTTGTCACTCCGTGTAAACGGAGAGGTATCTCTGGGCCCACTCGGTAATGCATCATCATAATGAGCTCAATGTGACTAAGGCGTTAGTCACGGGATCATGCATTGCGGTACGAGTAAAGAGACTTGCCGGTAATGAGATTGAACTAGGTATTGGGATACCGACGATCGAATCTCGGGCAAGTAACATACCGATTGACAAAGGGAATTGCATACGGATTGATTGAATCCTCGACACCGTGGTTCACCCGATGATATCATCGTGGAACATGTGGGAGCCAACATGGGTATCCAGATCCCGCTGTTGGTTATTGACCGGAGAGGCGTCTCGGTCATGTCTGCATGTCTCCCGAACCCGTAGGGTCTACACACTTAAGGTCCGGTGACGCTAGGGTTGTAGAGATATATGTATGCGGAAACCCGAAAGTTGTTCGGAGTCCCGGATGAGATCCCGGACGTCACGAGAGGTTCCGGAATGGTCCGGAGGTAAAGATTTATATATGGGAAGTCTTATTTTGGTCGCCGGAAAAGTTTCGCGCTTTATCGGTATTGTACCGGGAGTGCCGAAAGGGGTCCGGGGGTCCACCAAGGGGGTCCACCAGCCCCGGGGGGGCACATGGGCTGTAAGGGGTGCGCCTTGGCCTATATGGGCCAAGGGCACCAGCCCCAAGAGGCCCATGCGCAAGAGATAAGAAAGAAGGGAGAGTCCTAAAGGGGGAAGGCACCTCCGAGGTGCCTTGGGGGGGAAGGACTCCCCCCTGGCCGCACCCTTCCTTGAAGGAAGGGGCAAGGCTGCGCCCCCCCCTCTCCCTTGGCCCTATATATAGTGGGGGGAAGGGAGGGCAGCAACATCTAAGCCTTGGGCGCCTCCCTCCTCCCCTGCAACACCTCTCTCTCTCTCGCAGAAGCTCGGCGAAGCCCTGCCGGAGACCCGCTACATCCACCACCACGCCGTCGTGCTGTTGGATCTCCATCAACCTCTCCTTCCCCCTTGCTGGATCAAGAAGGAGGAGACGTTGCTGCACCGTACGTGTGTTGAACGCGGAGGTGCCGTCCGTTCGGCACTCGGTCATCGGTGATTTGGATCACGGCGAGTACGACTCCGTCATCCACGTTCATTGGAACGCTTCCGCTCGCGATCTACAAGGGTATGTAGATCCACTCCTTTCCCCTCGTTGCTAGTAGACTCCATAGATGCATCTTGGTGAGCGTAGGAAAATTTTAAATTATGCTACGATTCCCAACAGTGGCATCATGAGCCAGGCCTATGCGTAGTTACTATGCACGAGTAGAACACAAAGAAGTTGTGGGCGTTGATGTTGCCAATTCTTCTTGCCGCTACTAGTCGTTTCTTGTTTCGGCGGCATTGTAGGATGAAGCGGCCCGGACCGACCTTACACGTACGCTTACGTGAGACAGGTTCCACCGATTGACATGCACTAGTTGCATAAGGTGGCTAGCGGGTGTCTGTCTCTCCTACTTTAGTCGGAACGGATTCGATGAAAAGGGTCCTTATGAAGGGTAAATAGAAATTGGCAAATCACGTTGTGGTCATACGTAGGTAAGAAAACGTTCTTGTTAGAAACCTACAAACCACGTAAAACTTGCAACAACAATTAGAGGACGTCTAACTTGTTTTTGCAGCAAGTGATATATGTGATATGATATGGCCAGAAGATGTGATGAATGATATATGTGATGTATGAGATTGATCATATTCTTGTAATAGGAATCACGACTTGCATGTCGATGAGTATGACAACCGGCAGGAGCCATAGGAGTTGTCTTTATTATTTTGCATGACCTGCGTGTCATTGAATAACGCCATGTAATTTACTTTACTTTGTTGCTAAACGGTTAGCCATAGAAGTAGAAGTAATCGTTGGCGTGACAACTTCATGAAGACACAATGATGGAGATCATGATGATGGAGATCATGGTGTCATGCCGGTGACGAAGATGATCATGGTGCCCCGAAGATGGAGATCAAAGGAGCATGATGATATTGGCCATATCATGTCACTATTTGATTGCATGTGATGTTTATCATGTTTTTGCATCTTATTTGCTTAGAACGACGGTAGCAAATAGGATGATCCCTTATAATAATTTCAAGAAAGTGTTCACCCTAACTGTGCACCGTTGCGAAGGTTCGTCGTTTCGAAGCACCACGTGATGATCGGGTGTGATAGATTCTTACGTTCGAATACAACGGGTGTTGACGAGCCTAGCATGTACAGACATGGCCTCGGAACACACGCAATACACTTAGGTTGACTTGACGAGCCTAGCATGTACAGACATGGCCTCGGAACACGGAGGACCGAAAGGTCGAGCATGAGTCGTATAGAAGATACGATCAACATGGAGATGTTCACCGATCTTGACTAGTCCGTCTCACGTGATGATCGGACACGGCCTAGTTGAGTTCGGATCATGTTTCACTTAGATAACTAGAGGGATGTCTATCTGAGTGGGAGTTCATTAAATAATTTGATTATATGAACTTAATTATCATGAACTTAGTCTAAAAAATCTTTACACTATGTATTGTAGATCAAATGGCCCACGTTGTCCTCAATTTCAACGCGTTCCTAGAGAAAACCAAGCTGAAAGATGATGGCAGCAACTATACGGACTGGGTCCGGAACCTGAGGATCATCCTCATAGCAGCCAAGAAAGATTATGTCTTAGAAGCACCGCTAGGTGAAGCACCAATCCCTAAGAACCAAGACGTTATGAACGCTTGGCAGCAGCGTGCTGATGATTACTCCCTCGTTCAGTGCGGCATGCTTTACAGCTTAGAACCGGGTCTCCAAAAGCGTTTTGAGAAACATGGAGCATATGAGATGTTCGAGGAGCTGAAACTGGTTTTTCAAGCTCATGCCCGGGTCGAGAGATATGATGTCTCCGACAAGTTCTTCAGCTGTAAAATGGAGGAGAACAGTTCTGTTAGTGAGCACATACTCAGAATGTCTGGGTTGCACAACCGCTTGTCTCAGCTGGGAGTTAATCTCCCGGATGACACGGTCATTGACAGAATCCTCCAGTCGCTTCCACCAAGCTACAAGAGCTTTGTGATGAACTACAATATGCAGGGGATGGAAAAGACCATTCCCGAGGTGTATTCAATGCTGAAATCAGCTGAGGTAGAGATCAGAAAAGAACATCAAGTGTTGATGGTGAATAAAACCACTAAGTTCAAGAAGGGCAAGGGTAAGAAGAACTTCAAGAAGGACGGCAAGGCGGTTGCCACGCCCGGTAAGCCAGTTACCGGGAAGAAGTCAAAGAATGGACCCAAGCCCGAGACTGAGTGCTTTTATTGCAAGGGAAGTGGTCACTGGAAGCGGAACTGCCCCAAATATTTAGCGGACAAGAAGAAGGCCGGCAACACCCAAGGTATATGTGATATACAAGTAATTGATGTGTACCTTACCAGTACTCGTAGTAGCTCCTGGGTATTTGATACCGGTGCGGTTGCTCATATTTGTAACTCAAATCAGGAACTACGGAATAAACGGAGACTGGCAAAAGACGAGGTGACGATGCGCGTCGGGAATGGTTCCAAGGTCGATGTGATCGCCGTCGGCACGCTACCTCTACATCTACCCACGGGATTAGTTATAAACCTCAATAATTGTTATTTAGTGCCAGCTTTGAGCATGAACATTGTATCTGGATCTCGTTTAATTCGAGATGGCTACTCATTTAAATCTGAGAATAATGGTTGTTCTATTTATTTGAGAGATATGTTTTATGGTCATGCCCCGCTGGTCAATGGTTTATTCTTGATGAATCTCGAACGTGATGCTACACATGTTCATAGTGTGAATACCAAAAGATGTAAAGTTGATAACGATAGTCCCACATACTTGTGGCACTGCCGCCTTGGTCACATTGGTGTCAAGCGCATGAAGAAGCTCCATGCAGATGGACTTTTGGAGTCTCTTGATTACGAATCATTTGACACGTGCGAACCATGCCTCATGGGTAAGATGACCAAGACTCCGTTCTCCGGAACAATGGAGCGAGCAACCAACTTATTGGAAATCATACATACCGATGTGTGCGGTCCAATGAGTGTTGAGGCTCGCGGAGGATATCGTTATGTTCTCACTCTCACTGATGATTTAAGTAGATATGGGTATGTCTACCTAATGAAACACAAGTCTGAAACCTTTGAAAAGTTCAAGGAATTTCAGAGTGAAGTCGAGAATCAACGTGACAGGAAAATAAAATTCTTACGATCAGATCGTGGTGGAGAATATTTAAGTCACGAATTTGGTACACACTTAAGGAAATGTGGAATAGTTTCACAACTCACGCCGCCTGGAACACCTCAGAGAAATGGTGTGTCCGAACGTCGTAATCGCACTCTATTGGATATGGTGCGATCTATGATGTCTCTTACCGATTTACCGCTCTCATTTTGGGGTTATGCTTTAGAGACTGCCGCATTCACTTTAAATAGGGCACCGTCTAAATCCGTTGAGACGACACCGTATGAATTATGGTTTGGGAAGAAACCTAAGCTGTCGTTTCTAAAAGTTTGGGGATGCGATGCTTATGTCAAGAAACTTCAACCTGAAAAGCTCGAACCCAAATCGGAAAAATGCGTCTTCATAGGATACCCTAAGGAAACTATTGGGTATACCTTTTACCTCAGATCCGAAGGCAAGATCTTCGTTGCCAAGAACGGGTCCTTTCTAGAGAAGGAGTTTCTCTCGAAAGAATTGAGTGGGAGGAAAGTGGAACTTGATGAGGTGATAGTCACCCCTTCCGAACCGGAAAGTAGCGCAGCGCGGGAAAATGTTCCTGTGGTGCCTACACCGACTGGGGAGGAAGTTAATGATGATGATCATGAAGCTTCAGATCAAGTTACTGAACTTCGTAGGTCCACAAGGACACGTTCCGCACCAGAGTGGTACGGCAACCCTGTCCTGGAAATCATGTTGTTAGACAACGGTGAACCTTCGAACTATGAAGAAGCGATGGCGGGCCCGGATTCCGACAAATGGCTAGAAGCCATGAAATCCGAGATAGAATCCATGTATGAAAACAAAGTATGGACTTTGACTGACTTGCCCGATGAGCGGCGAGCCATAGAAAACAAATGGATCTTTAAGAAGAAGACGGACGCAGATGGTAATGTGACCATCTACAAAGCTCGACTTGTCGCTAAGGGTTATCGACAAGTTCAAGGGGTTGACTACGATGAGACTTTCTCACCCGTAGCGAAGCTGAAGTCCGTCCGAATCATGTTAGCAATTGCCGCATACTATGATTATGAGATATGGCAGATGGACGTCAAAACGGCATTCCTTAACGGCTTCCTTAAGGAAGAGTTGTATATGATGCAGCCGGAAGGTTTTGTCGATCCTAAGAATGCAAACAAAGTATGCAAGCTCCAGCGCTCAATCTACGGGCTGGTGCAAGCATCTCGGAGTTGGAACATTCGCTTTGATGAGATGATCAAAGCGTTTGGGTTTACACAGACTTATGGAGAAGCCTGTGTTTACAAGAAAGTGAGTGGGAGCTCTGTAGCATTTCTCATATTATATGTGGATGACATATTATTGATGGGAAATGATATAGAATTCTTGGAAAGTATAAAGGCCTATTTGAATAAGTGTTTTTCAATGAAGGACCTTGGAGAAGCTGCTTATATATTAGGCATCAAGATCTATAGAGATAGATCAAGACGCCTCATTGGTCTTTCACAGAGTACATACCTTGACAAGATATTGAAGAAGTTCAGTATGGATCAGTCCAAGAAGGGGTTCTTGCCTGTATTGCAAGGTGTGCAATTGAGCACGGCTCAATGCCCGACCACGGCAGAAGATATAGAAGAGATGAGTGTCATCCCCTATGCCTCGGCCATAGGGTCTATTATGTATGCCATGCTGTGTACCAGACCTGATGTAAACCTTGCCGTAAGTTTGGTAGGAAGGTACCAAAGTAATCCCGGCAAGGAACACTGGACAGCGGTCAAGAATATCCTGAAGTACCTGAAAAGGACTAAGGATATGTTTCTCATTTATGGAGGTGACGAAGAGCTCGTCGTAAAGGGTTACGTCGACGCTAGCTTCGACACAGATCTGGATGACTCGAAGTCACAGACCGGATACGTGTATATATTGAATAGAGGAGCAGTAAGCTGGTGCAGTTGCAAGCAAAGCGTCGTGGCGGGATCTACATGTGAAGCGGAGTACATGGCAGCCTCGGAGGCAGCACAGGAAGCAGTCTGGATGAAGGAGTTCATTACCGACCTAGGGGTGATTCCCAATGCGTCGGGCCCAATGACTCTCTTTTGTGACAACACTGGAGCTATTGCCCTTGCGAAGGAGCCCAGGTTTCACAGGAAGACCAGACATATCAAGCGTCGCTTCAACTCCATTCGTGAAAGTGTTCAAAATGGAGACATAGATATTTGTAAAGTACACACGGACCTGAATGTAGCAGATCCGTTGACTAAACCTCTCCCTAGGGCAAAACATGATCAACACCAGGACGCAATGGGTGTTCGATTCATCACAATGTAACTAGATTATTGACTCTAGTGCAAGTGGGAGACTGTTGGGAAATATGCCCTAGAGGCAATAATAAATGGTTATTATTATATTTCTGTGTTCATGATAATAGTCTATTATTCATGCTATAATTGTATTGTCCGGAAATCGTAATACATGTGTGAATACATAGACCACAACCTGTCCCTAGTAAGCCTCTAGTTGACTAGCTCGTTGATCAACAGATAGTCATGGTTTCCTGACTATGGACATAGGATGTCACTGATAACGGGATCACATCATTAGGAGAATGATGTGATGGACAAGACCCAACTTAAGCATAGCATAAAAGATCGTGTAGTTTCGTTTGCTAGAGCTTTTCCAATGTCAAGTATCTTTTCCTTAGACCATGAGATCGTGCAACTCCCGGATACCGTATGAGTGCTTTGGGTGTGCCAAACGTCACAACGTAACTGGGTGACTATAAAGGTGCATTACGGGTATCTCCGAAAGTGTCTGTTGGGTTGGCACGGATCGAGACTGGGATTTGTCACTCCGTGTAAACGGAGAGGTATCTCTGGGCCCACTCGGTAATGCATCATCATAATGAGCTCAATGTGACTAAGGCGTTAGTCACGGGATCATGCATTGCGGTACGAGTAAAGAGACTTGCCGGTAATGAGATTGAACTAGGTATTGGGATACCGACGATCGAATCTCGGGCAAGTAACATACCGATTGACAAAGGGAATTGCATACGGATTGATTGAATCCTCGACACCGTGGTTCACCCGATGATATCATCGTGGAACATGTGGGAGCCAACATGGGTATCCAGATCCCGCTGTTGGTTATTGACCGGAGAGGCGTCTCGGTCATGTCTGCATGTCTCCCGAACCCGTAGGGTCTACACACTTAAGGTCCGGTGACGCTAGGGTTGTAGAGATATATGTATGCGGAAACCCGAAAGTTGTTCGGAGTCCCGGATGAGATCCCGGACGTCACGAGAGGTTCCGGAATGGTCCGGAGGTAAAGATTTATATATGGGAAGTCTTATTTTGGTCGCCGGAAAAGTTTCGCGCTTTATCGGTATTGTACCGGGAGTGCCGAAAGGGGTCCGGGGGTCCACCAAGGGGGTCCACCAGCCCCGGGGGGGCACATGGGCTGTAAGGGGTGCGCCTTGGCCTATATGGGCCAAGGGCACCAGCCCCAAGAGGCCCATGCGCAAGAGATAAGAAAGAAGGGAGAGTCCTAAAGGGGGAAGGCACCTCCGAGGTGCCTTGGGGGGAAGGACTCCCCCCTGGCCGCACCCTTCCTTGAAGGAAGGGGCAAGGCTGCGCCCCCCCCTCTCCCTTGGCCCTATATATAGTGGGGGGAAGGGAGGGCAGCAACATCTAAGCCTTGGGCGCCTCCCTCCTCCCCTGCAACACCTCTCTCTCTCTCTCGCAGAAGCTCGGCGAAGCCCTGCCGGAGACCCGCTACATCCACCACCACGCCGTCGTGCTGTTGGATCTCCATCAACCTCTCCTTCCCCCTTGCTGGATCAAGAAGGAGGAGACGTTGCTGCACCGTACGTGTGTTGAACGCGGAGGTGCCGTCCGTTCGGCACTCGGTCATCGGTGATTTGGATCACGGCGAGTACGACTCCGTCATCCACGTTCATTGGAACGCTTCCGCTCGCGATCTACAAGGGTATGTAGATCCACTCCTTTCCCCTCGTTGCTAGTAGACTCCATAGATGCATCTTGGTGAGCGTAGGAAAATTTTAAATTATGCTACGATTCCCAACATCTAGAACATGATAGATAGGAAAATCAAGCTTGTCAACATGGTCCAGGTCATGCTCATTCGTCGGGTCCTTCCGTGCCAACGCCGGACTTGCTATCTGTGGGAGTATGACCCGGCCAAGCACCAGACGCTGCAAGAGCTCTTCGGCATGACGCACGAAGACATCTGGAGCGTGCTTTTTAAGGCCGGCGAGACGCCGCCGCCTATGACCGAGGACCGCGGGCTTAGCTTAAAGCGCCAAGCTAATTCGGTAAGTTATTCCATGTTTTCAAAGCATACTTTTTACCGGTATATTTCGAGGTAAAGCCTAAGCTTTCCCATCCATGTTTTCAGGCCTGGATCAAGGTGGCTGAGGAGATTAACTGTCCGGCTCCGCTGCCCAAAGACCCAGGATTTCCATTACTGGAGAAAATGATGTTCCCTGCACCTTATGAGGTGCCAGAGAAGACGGCTAAGAAGGCAGCCCAAGGGGCCAAAAGGAGCCTTCATCGTAAGGGCACTCCGGACGTGACGTCCGGAAGCGAGACTTCCTCTTCGTCCGCTGACGACGACGATGAAGAGGAAGAAGAAAACGACTCCCCACCTGAAGTGGGGAGGAAGAAGAGAGCGGCCCCCACAAGTCCGGAGGCGAAAGCGCCTAAGAGGGTTAAAGGCTCCCTCGCGGATAACTCCGCGTGGGATGTTGACAACAGTCCGAAGCTACCTCGCCGGACCAAGCCTCGGGCCGCTTCGTAAGTACCAGAATCCGCAAACGTATGGCCTTCCTGGTTTCTAATATTGACATATTGTAGGCTTTGTCACTGCAGTCCGGCACACGATGGCTCCCCGCGATCCTCGACAGAGGATTTGCTGGACTCGAAGGATATGGCTAGCATGTCTCCGCTACCTGCTCATTCTGTCTCACCCAAGGGCGATGACGAGGTGGTGTCCAAAAAGACTTTCCCAGGCCGGTGGGAGATTCCGGAGATCTACACGGCTCCAGGGTTCAGCGAACGGCATTCCCCACAAGGAGGGAACGTGCCTGTTCCACCGGTGACCTCTGTCCAACCAGAGGTACGGGATAATCTGCTGGAGGCACTATGAGGCGCCTCTATTGTGGATGAACATCGTGTCCTTATGGACATGGTGATAGAGAAGGTTCAGTTCGTCAAAAGCGGACTGACCGAAGCCTGCACTAGCCTTCTAACGGGCTTTGAGGTAAGTTATGATATTGTAGGAAAAATATCACAGTATAGACAGTAGCCCCTGATGCTCTGTTTGGTGTTCGGGAAGAAAAGCCGAACAGAGGATCAAGAATAAATATCGCAGGAGTCTAACATGAGTTGTCTATGTGAATAAGTAGGTATCGCTGCGGGCTGCCACTGCTCATGCTGCGGAGGTCTCCGGACTGAAGCAGAAACTGGAGCGGGCCGAGGAGGAGCTCGGCCTCGTGAAGAAGCAGCTGGAGGATAGCCAAGGTATGTAGTAACCTGTGGGTATATTTCGAAAAAATGGATAGTCCGACCGGACTAAAGTGTCATAAAATTTATTAGGGGCCACGACCGAGGTGGCAACCCTTAAGAAGGCGCTAGCCGAGGCCGAGCACAAGGCGGCCAAGGAACGCGCCTCGCGCGAGAAGCACGAGGCCTGGGTTGGCGAGGCGCAGCAACAGCTCCAGGGCGCGATAGGGAGATTTGAGTCCCTGGAGCGCGATTGTAAGGCGCAAGAGTCTGAATCGGCGAAGGCCCGCCAGAGCGCGCAGGATGCACGAGCCGAAGCCCAGAGCGCCCTCCAGGAAATTCAGGCGGCCAAGAAGATTACAACGGGTAAGTCTTTCACCATGCATAGCAAGTATGTAGAAGAAACGTTCCTTGTACTTATCCTGAATTTGGATTTTCCAGGAGCGTTTACGGATCTGCCGCACAGTGTATCAGATGTTGTCGAGCATTATAGAACCTTAGAAGGGATGTCTACGGCGAAGCTATTCTGGTCCCAACATCTGGGATCCGAACATCCGGTGCCCTTCAGCGACCAGCTAAAGCAGTTGGTCGAGCTGCATAGGTTGGCAGAGCTAGCCATGAAGGACCTGATAGTCCGGCTGTGGCCTGCCGATCCTATACCTAGCAGCTATTTCGGACTTGTGCAGCGGCTTGTGAGTGCCTATCCGCAGCTCGAAGCCATGAAGCGGTCGGTCTGTATTGAAGGTGCGCGTATGGCCTTTGCCCGCGTCAAGCCGCATTGGGCGAAGCTGGATGCCAAGAAGCTAATGACTGAGGGACCGCCGGAGGGCAAGGAGCATCGTCGACCCGAGCACTATTTCGAGGGTGTTCTGGACGGGTCCCGCCTTGTGGCGGAGCAATGTTCGAAGGATGTTATATTCCCATGAGAACATGTATATTACCTTGCCCTGTAATATGGTACAAAGTTGTTATGTAGTATAATGCGTATGATTTAAATTTTACCTCCTTTGCGACCGTTTATTAAATCTGAGGGTTGCCAGTCGTCGGCTTCTGCCCCCACGTAGATAGTAAGGGGGTGTTCGGGATAAATCTAAACACTCTTTACTCCATATTCTGGTCCTTAAAGGAGGTTTTTAGCGCAACGAACAAGGCAATCAGACTATGCGGCCTTTACCGCCCTCACTTAGCCATAGGAGTTTGACAATTAAGAAAGTTGGCGAAGCCCCTGGTGTTCAGAAGGCCGAATTAGGGGCGTTATACACGCCTAATCGGAAGAACCGATTCTTCGCAAGAAGCGGAAAAAATCTCCAATGATTTGGAACCTCTCGAACAGCTAACCGGCTCTCGCCGCATCATGACAGTCAGTTTTCGGCTTTCTCAACTGAGGTGCTCGTCCGGAAGAACCGAGACACAATCGCAGTAGTTCTCCCGTTACTACCCTAGCCAATATAGCAGAACGTAAGGTAGTAAACACAGGAGCCGGGCAACCCAACTATTGACCAAAGACATGATTCGGAGCCGATGCATATAATGCTATAAGTTCGGGGTGCCGAACTATACTGTAAAAGTGTTCGGACTTTATTGCCGTGATGCGGGGTGTAATGAAGCCCCTGGCGTAGCAGTACGTACCATGGTGTACGTGTGCAATGAGTAATAGATACTAAGGTGAGGAAACGGGGAAAAAAGGTAATGAGCTGACACCACCATTTATTCACCATTGTGATGTAACTGTTACGTCGAGGTGTACTTTGTACAAGTAATGCGATAAGCGAGTAAGGCTATTTAACATGCCGTAGCTAAGGGCGAGCTGTGTGTGGGTATGTAAAAGAAGTATGGTAATCGTTTATTAGAGATCACCTGTGGGTTCCCTTGTACGCCAAACCTCCTTGCCTCCTAGGTGTGTTCTGCAAGCGGGTTGTCCGTATAGACCCATGGGGTTTTGAGTGCGTAGTTTATGTACACACGGTAGTAATGCCATTGCCTCATGAGGGCTGGGATGAAGGCCGAATTGCTAATTCGGCTTGCAACGAGCCGAGCTGTCCTGCTGCAGTGTTGTTCGGACCCTCTTGATGATGTCCAGGGGCTCGGCAGCCGAATTATAATGCTGCTTGAGAAGGCCGCTCTGTACTTCTGCTGATAGGGCGGCTGTGTGCTCCGCTGTATGGAGGGAGCGTTCCGTGTTTCCATTTACTGTAATGACGCCACATGGACCGGGCATCTTGAGCTTGAGATAAGCATAATGTGGTACCGCGTTGAATCTAGCGAATGCGGTTCGTGTGAGCAGGGTGTGATAGCCGCTGCGGAATGGGACGATATCGAAGATTAGTTCTTCGCTTTAGAAGTTATCCAGGGAACCGAATACTACCTCCAGCGTTATTGAGCCCGTACAACGGGCCTCCACGCCTGGTATGACTCCTTTAAAGGTAGTCTTTGTTGGTTTGATTCGTGAGGGATTAATGCCCATCTTCCGCACTGTGTCCTGATAGAGCAGGTTGAGGCTGCTACCACTGTCCATTAGGACTCGTGTCAGGTGAAATCCGTCGATGATTGGGTCGAGGACCAGTGCGGCTGAACCGCCATGGCGGATGCTGGTTGGATGATCTCGGCGATCGAAGGTGATCAGGAACGACGACCACGGATTGAATTTTGGGGCGACTGGCTCTACCGCGTAGACGTCCCTAAGTGCTCGCTTACGCTCCCTTTTGGGGATGTGTGTGGCGTGTATCATGTTCACCGTTTTGACTTGAGGGGGGAAATTCTTTTGCCCCCCGGTGCTCAGCTGCCGGGGCTCCTGGTTATCGTCCTCGCTTTGTGATTCCCCTTCCTTGTTTTTGCTGTTTACCTTGCTAGCTTGTTTAAAGACCCGGCAATCTCTGTTAGTATGGTTTGCCGGTTTGTCTGGGGTGCCATGTATCTCGCAAGGGCGATCGAGTATGCGGTCCAAGCTCGATGGTCTTCCGCTGCTCCTTTTATAGGGCTTCTTTCGCTGTCCGGACTTGGAGCCACTGAATCCGGCGTGAACCGTTGTGTCATCGGTGTTATCGCCATTGGTTTGGCGTTTGTGTCTGTTGTGCCGGAGCTTGCCGGTGCTGCTTTTGGCCTCGGAGGGGCCTGTGTCATTGGCTGTGTTTGTACTGCGAGCCAACCAACTATCCTCTCCCGCGTAGAAGCGGGTCATAAGTGCCGTGAGGGCTGCCATGGACCTCGGCTTTTCCTGGCCGAGGTGGTGGGCGAGCCATTCGTCCTGGATGCTATTCTTAAAGGCCGCTAGGGCTTCGGCATCCGGACAGTCAACAATCTGGTTCTTTTTGGTTAGGAACCTAGTCCAGAATTTTCTGGCTGATTCTCCAGGTTGTTGAACTATGTGGCTTAAGTCATCGGCATCTGGTGGCCGGACATAAGTTCTTGGAAGTTATCAAGGAAAGCCTCTTCCAAGTCCTGCCAGCTGCCGATGGAATTCTCAGGCAGGCTATTTAACCAGTGTCGAGCTGGTCCTTTGAGTTTTAATGGGAGGTATTTGATGGCGTGGAGGTCATCTCCTCGAGCCATATGGATATGGAGAATAAAATCCTTGATCCATACTGCGGGATCGGTTGTGCCGTCGTATGATTCAATGTTGACAGGCTTGAACCCCTTGGGGAATTCATGATCCAGCACCTCATCTGTGAAGCAGAGAGGGTGTGCGGCGCCTCTATAGCGGGCCGCATCACGGCGTAGCTCTGATGGAGTCCGTCTGCGGCATTCGGCCAAGGCGTGGTTAGGTTTGTCACGTCCGAATAGGTAGCCGTCGTCATGGCTCGAGGCATGTCCTCGCGATCCGTAGATCGATCTTGTATGTCCTGCTCTACTGTCCAGGGTCTGCCGGAGGTCGTACGTGTGACCCCGAACTCTTTCGTCTCTATTTTTATGGGACGGTGGGGCAGGCTGCTGTTCGGCCTGAGTTGCCGCTTTATCCCGACCGCGGGGTGGCCGGTCGGCCGCCCTGTCTCGACCACGTGGTGGTCGTTCCGCATTACGCGAGGGAGATGTGTGCTTCGGTGCCTCCTCATCGAATTGAGGTAGCAGTCTGCGTTTCGGGTAGCTCTTGGGTGGGCGCTTGAGGCCGTATTCTTCGGCTGTCAGGACGTCAGTCCATCTGTCGACGAGCAGATCTTGTTCAGTTTGAAGCTGTTGCTGTTTCTTTTTCAGGCTCCTTGCAGTGACTATGAGCTGAAGCTTAAAGCGCTCCTGCTCCAGAAGATCCTCAGGCATGATGAAGTCTTCGTTGCCGAGGCTTGTCTCCTCCTCGGAGGGTGGACGGTAACTATCGTCCTCCGAGTCATCTTCTATGGCCTGTTCATCAGGGTTGTCTTGCCTGTTGTCGTGTTCCTCCTGTTCGGATGTAGCTCAGACAGGGTCTTCGTTGCCCGAAGTACTATTTTCTCCGGTGCCAGTGTTGCTATCTTTTGAGCGAAGGGGCTTAGAGCGGCATTTGGGGCGCCGGCGCTTGGACTGCGTCTCAGAGGGTTTATTCGCGTCTGGCTCTTCTTTGTCGTCGCCAGATCCTTTAGGTGTATCAACCATGTACACGTCATACAAAGAGGTGGCCGTCCAACGTCCAGTGAATGGCGGGTCTTGGCCTTGCTCCTTGTCGGTATCGTCGTCCATATCGTCGATGTCTTCGGAGCCATAGTCAAGCACGTCGGTTAAGTCATCGACGGTGGCTATGAAGTGGGTGGCGGGTGGGAAGCAAAATTCCTTGTCATCCGCCTCTAGCTCGAACTGAACATAGTTCGGCTGTGAGTCTTCCTCCAAGGACAAGTTCTTTAAAGAGTTTAGCACGTCACGAAAAGGTGAGTGCTGGATGATGTCTGCAGCGCTAAATTCGAAAATCGATAACCGATCCAGCTCGGTGTCCACAGGCGTACCTGGTCTGGAACGTATAGCCGGAGACGAGTCCGGAGTTCCATTGACGCAAACATTGCAGGATGTCGAGTCCGTGTGTGGCTCCAACGCCGTGGACTTTGTGGCCTCGGGGGGCACGATCTGCTTCGGTTCTGAGGCCATTGCAGCGACAGGATCCATCTCTTGGATGTAATCCGATAACAGATATAAGTCATGTTCATCGGGATGAGGGGGAGCGATCGCTGCGGTTTCAAACCCATTGAAGATCGAGTCTCCACGGGTATCCGCAACGTAGTTCAAGCTTCAAAATCTGACCTGGTGGCCAGGGGCGTAGCTATCGATCTGCTCCAGATGGCCAAGCGAGTTGGCCCATAGTACGAAGCTGCCGAACACAAAAATCTGTCCGGGGGGGAAGGTTCTTCCTTGGGCGTCATTATCGATGATTGAAGGGGCCATCAAACCTCTTGTCGATGGCACAGTGGAACTCTCAATGAAAGCACCAATGTCGGTGTCAAAACCAGCGGATCTCGGGTAGGGGGTCCCGAACTGTGCGTCTAGGATCGATGGTAACAGGAGACGGGGGGACACGATGTTTACCCAGGTTTGGGCCCTCTCTATGGAGGTAATACCCAACTTCCTGCTTGATTGTTCTTGCTGAATATGAGTGTTACAAGAGTTGATCTACCACGAGATCGTAATGGCTAAACCCTAGAAGTCTAGCCTATGTGAGTATGGTAATGAGTATGCCCCTATCCGGACTATGCTCTCCGGTTTATATAGACACCGGAGAGATCTAGGGTTACATGGGGTCGGTTACATAAGAACGAATCTTCATAGTTGGTCGCCTGGCTTGCCTTCCACGCCAAGGAAAGTCCAATCCGGACATGGATATAGTATTCGGCCTTCATATCTTCACAGCCCATCAGTCCGGCCCAATGAATAACAGGCCGGACACCCGAGGACCCCTTAGTCCAGGACTCCCTCAATGATCATGAATATAGGCATCACGTCCGTGTCAAGTCGACCGAAACGATTCTGCATCTATGACTATTACTCCACACATCGACCGACTCCTGCCTGCATCTAGAGTATTAAGTTCATAAGAACAGAGTAACGCATTAAGCAAGATGACATGATGTCGCGGGATTAACTCAAAATATGATGAAAACCCCATCTTTTTATCCTTCACGGCAACAATCCAATGCGTGCCTTGCTGCCCCTGCTGTCACTGGGAAAGGACACCACAAGATTGAACCCAAAGCTAAGCACTTCTCCCATTGCAAGAAAAACCAATCTAGTTGGCCAAACCAAATCGATAGTTCGAAGAGACTTGCAAAGATATAAAATCATGCATATAAGAATTCAGAGGAGATTCAAATAATATTCATAGATAAACTGATCATAAATCCACAGTTCATCGGATCTCGGCAGACACACCGCAAAAGAGTATTACATCGAATAGATCTCCAAGAACATCAAGGAGAACTTTGTATTGAGAATACAAGAGAGAGAAGAAGCCATATAGCTACCAGCTATGGACCAGTAGGTCTGAAGTAAACTACTCACGCTTCATCAGAGAGGCAATGGTGTTGATGTAGAAGCCCTCTGTGATCGATTCCCCCTCTGGTACGATGCCGAAAAGGCCCCAAGATGGGATCTCATGGGTACAGAAGTTTGCGGCGGTGGAAAAGTGGTTTCGTGGCTCCCCTGGATGTTTTGGGGTATAAGAGTATATATAGGAGGAAGAATTAGGTCAGGGGAGCTACCCCTTGGGCGCGCCCTTCACCCTTGTGGCTGCCTCGAGGCTCCTCTGACTTGCACTCCAAGTCTCCTGGGTGTCTTCTTGTCCAAGAAAAATCATGGCGAAAGTTTTATTCCGTTTGGACTCCGTTTGGTATTCCTTTTCTGCGAAACTCTAAAACAAGGAAAAAACAGAAACTAGCACTAGGCTCTAGGTTAATAGGTTAGTCCGAAAAATCATATAAAATAGCATATTAATGCATATAAAACATCCAAAACAGATAATATAATAGCATGGATCAATCAAAAATTATAGATAGGTTGGAGACGTATCAATAGCTAGTGAGATATATCATAAAAAATCTATTGCCCCACTCAAACTCCAAGATGGAACTGTGGTGTATGATCATGCAGGTAAAGCTAAGGAACTCTTTGAGACATACAGAGATAGATTGGTTAAATCGGCGTCATATGAAATGAAATTTGATCTGGCAAGAATCATTAAAAAAGTGGAAGGTCTGGATGAGTTGACTAAACCATTCACACATGAGGAGGTAGACAAGGTTGTTCAGGAGATGCCCTCTGACAGAGCCCCCGGCCCAGATGGATTCAATGGCTGCTTCCTGAAATCATGTTGGCATATTATCAAAGAAGATTTTTACAAGCTTTGTAAAGACTTCTATGATCGATCTTTAGATCTCCAGAGCCTTTATTCTGGTTACATCATGCTCATCCAAAGATCCAATCTCCTGAAACTGCAAATGACTACAGGCCCATCACCTTACTTAACTGTTGTCTGAAGCTTATAACCAAATTGCTTGCTAATCGTCTGCAGAAAATCGTCCTGAAAATCATCCACCGAAACCAATACGGCTTTCTCAAGGAGAGATCGATCCAAGACTGCTTGGCTTGGGCCTTTGAGTACATTTATCAATGTCATGCCTTGGGGAGTGCGTGTTGTATCCTAAAACTGGATTTTGCGAAGGTGTTTGATACTATTCAGCATGAGCCGATGATAGAGATCATGCGCCCCATGGGTTTTGATGACAAATGGCTAGCGTGGATCAAGTGCATCTTTTCTTCGGGTTGTTCAGCAGTGCTGCTAAATGGCACCCCTGGGAAGCAGTTTGGCTGCATGTGCAGTGTACGGTTCGGCGATCCACTATCGCCATTGATTTTCGTCCTTGCAGTAGACCTGTTGCAGTCGGCGATCAATGATGCTAGTCAGCTGGGGCTAATCCAACTGCCTATCCCTACGCCAAATAATGATTACCCCGTCATCCAGTACGCCGATGACATGATTGTTGTCTTCCCTGCTTGCCAAATGCAGGCGCAGGTGCTGAGAGATATTTTGGTTGACTACGCCACGTCAGTGGGTCTCAAGATAAACTTTCATAAGTCCACTCTTGTGCCGATCAACTTGGAACCTGCAATGGCTGCTGTCTTTGGTTGTACTATAGGTCGGATGTCGTTTATGTACCTTGGCTTGCCCATGGGCACCACGCTCCCAGCTGTATCTGATTTGATGCCACTAGTGGCATCAGTCCAAAGGAAAGTAACGGCGGCAGCCTCTCTGTTGGACTATGGCTCAAAACTGACGCTGCTAAATTCGGTGGTGACCTCTCTGGCCATTCTTGTTATGTGCTCAAGCAAGATAAACCCGAAGATTATCGAGCATCTTTATAAATTGCACAGGTCATGTCTGTGGGTGAAGAAAACAGAGGATGGTCACAAAAGGGAACTCGCTTGTGGCCTAGGAATTGGTATGCAGACCAAAGAACAAGGGGGGTTTAGGGATCATCGATCTTAAAGTTCAGAACCAGGGGCCGCTATTGAAACAAGTCCACCAATTCTACAACAAGTTTGATGTTCCTTGGGTAAGTTTGATCTGGAGTACTCATTATACAGACAAAATACCTCATGCCACAGAGCCCTGTGGATCATTTTGGTTGAGGGATCTCATGCAACTCTCAGATTTCTAAAGAGGTGTCACAAAGGTGAATGTGGCTGCGGGGGACACAGTCCTCTTCTGGAAAGATGAGTGAAAAAATGATATATTCTAGGACAAATTCCCGAGAGCCTTATCATTTGCCAGAGAACCGGACATCTCGGTGAGACAACTGCATCTTCTAATAGACTGGGGGAGGTGTTCCATCTTCATCTTTCACTAGAAGCGCAGCAAGAAGTAGCGGGGTTGCAGGCTGAAACACTGGATGTTTCCCTCAACAATGACAAGGACAACTAGTCCGGTGTTTGGGGTGGGGGCGACTTCAAATCAACAAAGTTCTATGCTCATTGCTTCAGCCAAGTGTAGGTGGAGGAAGCCTTTCGTTGGATTTGGAAATCAAAATGTACCATGCAATGGAAAGTGTTCTTATGGATGCTCATGGCTGATTGGTTAAACACTAGGAACATGTTGAGGAGAAGGCACTACAAAATTTAGAATGATGACTATGCTTGCTTGCTCTGTCAAAACCCTCCGGAGGAAGACGTCGTGCACCTCTTCTTTAACTGCCCCTTCAGCCAAAGATGCTGGGATGCCCTTGGGATCCAATGGCCGAATGATGACTGCAGGCTGAGACTGTTGCATGCTGCCAGAGAGAGAGATGGGCTCGACCAATGTTTCTTGAAGTCTTTGTGGAAGCAGCTTGGGGGATTTGGAAGGAGAGAAATGATAAACATTTCATAGGGATTCAGCCATCGTTTGGCTCATGGAAGAACAGATTCATGCTGAACTTTGCCATGCTGGCTCATAGATCGAACCAGGAGCTTGGTCCATACATTTTATCCCTAGTTAACTCTTTGTAACTCCTTGCATTAGTTGCTTAGTTACACGTGTTACTACACCTCCCCCCCCCTCATCACCATGTAAATTGTAACTATCTGGATACTCTAACCCCCCTACCTTTTAACTTATTAATACAAAGTCAGTGGGAGCCTTTCCCACTGTCATCAGTTCTAAAAAAACATGACTTCCAGAACAGGATTACCGTACCACTCTGGTGTGGAACGTGATTTGTTCGACCTACGAGGTCTAGTAGTAACTTCATCTGAAGTTTCATAATCATCATCATTAACTTCCTCTTTAGTTGGTGTAGGCATCACGGGAACGGATTTCTCTGATGTGATAATTTCCAAATTGAGAGAAGGTACAATTACCTCATCAAGTTCTACTTTCCTCCCACTCACTTCTTTCGAGAGAAACTCCTTCTCTAGAAAGGTTCCATTCTCGGCAACAAAGATCTTGCCTTCAAATCTGTGGTAGAAGATGTACCCAATTGTTTCCTTAGGGTATCCTATGAAGATGCACTTCTCTGATTTGGGTTCGAGTTTATCAGGCTAAAGCCTTTTGACATAAGAGTGGCAACCCCAAACATTAAGAAACGACAGCTTAGGTTTCTTGCCAAACCACAGTTCATACGGTGTCGTCTCAGCGGATTTAGATGGTGCCCTATTTAACGTGAATGCGGCTGTCTCTAATGCATAACCCCAAAACGATAGTGGTAAATCGGTAAGAGACATCATAGATCACACCATATCTAATAAAGTTTGCTTACGACGTGCGGACACACCATTACGCTATGGTGTTTCAGGTGGCATGAGTTGTGAAACTATTCCACAATGTTTTAAATGAAGGCCAAACTCGTAACTTAAATATTCGCCTCCGCGATCAGATCGCAGAAACTTTATTTTCTTGTTACGATGATTCTCCACTTCACTCTGAAATTCTTTGAACTTTTCAAATGTTTCAGACTTGTGTTTTATTAAGTAGATATACCCATATCTGCTCAAATCATCTGTGAAGTTCAGAAAATAACGATACCCGCCGCGAGCCTCAACACTCATCGGACCGCATACATCGGTATGTATTATTTCCAATAAGTTAGTAGCTCGCTCCATTGTTCTGGAGAACGGAGTTTTAGTCATATTGCCCATGAGGCATAGTTCACAAGCATCAAATGATTCATAATCAAGTGATTCTAAAAGTCCGTCCGCATGGTGTTTCTTCATGCGCTTTACACCAATATGACATAAACGGCAGTGCCACAAATATGCTGCACTATCATTATCAACTTTGCATCTTTTGACATCAATATTATGAATATGTGTATCACCATGATCGAGATTCAATAAACCATTTATATTGAGTGTATGACCATAGAAGGTTTTATTCATGTAAATAGAACAACAACTATTCTTTGACTTAAATTTATAACTGTATTGCAATAAACATGATCCAATCATATTCATGCTCAACGCAAACAACAAATAACATTTATTTTAGGTTCAACACTAATCCCGAAGGTAAAGGGAGTGTGCGATGGTGATCTTATCAACCTTGGAATCACTTCCAACACACATCGTCACCTCGCCCTTAACTAGTCTCTGTTTATTTTGCAACTCCTATTTCGAGTTACTACTCTTAGCAACTGAACCAATATCAAATACCGAGTGGTTGCTATAAACACTAGTAAAGTACACATCAATAACATGTATATCAAATATACCTTTGTTCACTTTGCCATCCTTCTTATCCGCCAAGTATCTAGGGCAGTTCCACTTCCAGTGACCATTTCCTTGAAGTAGAAGCACTCAGTTTCAAGCTTGGGTCCAGCTTTGGGCTTCTTCTTGGGAGTGGCAACTTTCTTGCCATTCTTTTTGTAGTTTCCCTTTCTTTCCCTTGCCCTTTTTCTTGAAACTAGTGGTCTTGTTAACCATCAACACTTGATGCTATTTGTTAATTTCTACCTTCGCTGATTTCAGCATCGCGAAGAGCTTGGGAATCGTTTTCGTCATCCCTTGTATATTATAGTTCATCACGAAGTTCTAGTAACTTGGTGATAGTGACTAGAGAACTTTGTCAATCACTATCTTATCTAGAAGATTAACTCCCACTTGATTCAAGCGATTGTAGTACCCAGACTTTCTGAGCACATACTCACTAGCTGAGCTATTCTCCTCCATCTTGTAGGCAAAGTACTTGTCAGAGGTCTCATACCTCTCGACACGGGCATGAGTCTGAAATACCAATTTCAGTTCTTGGAACATCTCATATGCTCCATGGCGTTCAAAACATTTTTGAAGTCCCGGTTCTAAGCCGTAAAGCATGGTGCACTAAACTATCAAGTAGTCATCATACCGAGCTTGTCAGTCATTCATAACGTCTGCATCTGCTCCTGCAACAGGTATGTCACCTAGTGGTGCATCAAGGACATAATTCTTCTGTGCAGCAATGAGGATAATCCTCAGATCGCGGACCCAGTCCGCATCATTGCTACTATCATCTTTCAACTTAGTTTTCTCTAGGAACATATCAAAAATAAAACAGGGGAGCTATACGCGAGCTATTGATCTACAACATAGATATGCAAATACTATCAAGACTAAGTTCATGATAAATTAAGTTCAATTAATCATATTACTTAAGAATGCCCACTTAGATAGACATCCCTCGAGTCATCTAAATGATCACACGATCCATATCAACTAAACCATGTTCGATCATCAGATGAGATGGATTATTATTCTTCAATGGTGAAAATCTCTATGTTGATCATATCTACTATATGATTCACGTTCGACCTTTCGGTCTCCAGTGTTCCGAGGCCATGTCTGTACATGCCAGGCTCGTCAAGTTTAACCTGAGTATTCCGCACGTGCAAAACTGTCTTGCACCCGTTGTATGTGAACGTAGAGCTTATCACACCCGATCATCACGTGGTGTCTCGGCACGATGAACTGTCGCAACGGTGCATACTCAGGGAGAACACTTATACCTTGAAAATTTTGTGAGGGGTCATCTTATAATGCTACCGCCGTACTAAGCAAAATAAGATGCATAAAAGATAAACATCACATGCAATCAAAATATGTGACATGATATGGCCATCATGATCTCGTGCCTTTGATCTCCATCTCCAAAGCACCGTCATGATCTCCATCGTCACCGGCTTGACACCTTGATCTCCATCGTAGCATCGTTGTTGTCTCGCCAACTATTGCTTCTACAACTATCACTAACGCATAGTGATAAAGTAAAGCAATTACATGGCGATTGCAATTCATACAATAAAGCGACATCCATAAGGCTCCTGCTAGTTGCCGATAACTTTTACAAATCATGATCATCTCATACAACAACGTATATCACATCATGTCTTGACCATATCACATCACAACATGCCCTGCAAAAACAAGTTAGACGTCATCTACTATGTTGTTGCAAGTTTAACGTGGTTGCTACGGGCTTCTAGTCATAACCGTTCTTACCTACGCATCGAAACCACAACGATGTTTCGTCAAGTTTGTTGTTTTAACCTTTAACAATGACCGGCCGTAGTCAAATTTGATTCAACTAAAGTTGGAGAAACAGACACCCGCCAGCCACCTTTATGCAAAACAAGTTGCATGTCTGTCGGCGGAACCGGTATCATAAACATGGTCATGTAAGGTTGGTCTGGGCCGCTTCATCCAACAATACCGCCGAATCAAAATAAGACGTTGGTGGTAAGCAGTATGACTATCATCGCCCACAACTCTTTGTGTTCTACTCGTGCATATCATCTACGCATAGACCAGGCTCGGATGCCACAGTTGGGGAACATAGCATGCAATTTCAAAAATTTCCCACGCTCACGCAAGATCTATCTAGGAGATGCATAGCAACGAGAGGGGGAGGGTGTGTCTACGTACCCTCGTAGACTGAAAGCGAAAGCGTTTGACAACGCGGTTGATGTAGTCGAACTTCTTCTTGTTCCGACCGATCAAGCACCGAACATACAGCACCTCCAAGTTCTGCACACGTTCTGCTCGATGACGTCCCTCGAACTCTTGATCCAGCAAAGTTTCATGGGAGAGTTACATCGGCACGACGGCATGGTGACGGCGATGGTGAAGTGATCCACGCAGGGCTTCGCCTAAGCACTACGTGAATATGACCGGAGGCGTAAACTGTGGAGGGAGGCGCCGCACACGGCTAACAATGTTTGATGTGTGTTCTAGCGGTGCCCCCCTCATATATATAGGTTGGAGGGGGGAAACCAAGGGGGTGCCCCAAGTAGGAGGAATCCTACTTGGGCACCTCCCAATTCGGCCTCCCCCCTTTCCTATTCCTATTCGGAGTAGGAAGGGAAGAGGGGGAAGGGGGAATCCTATTCCCTTTTTTCCTTTCCTCCTTCCCCTTTCCTTCTCCAATTTGGCCAGCCCATATGGGGGGGGGTGCACCAGCCCGTGTGTGGCTGGTGTGTTTCCCCTCTTGGCCCATAAGGCCCATATAGCTTGCCGGGGGTTGCCCGGAACCCCTTCCGGTGACCAGATACATACCCGGTACCCCCAGAACACTTCCGGTGTCCAAATACTATCATTCTATATATGAATCTTTACCTCTCGATCATTTTGAGACTCCTTCTCATGTCCGTGATCTCATCTGGTACACCGAACAACATTCGGTCACCAAATCACATAACTCATATAATACAAATCTTCATCGAACGTTAAGCGTGCGGAACCACGGGTTGGAGAACTATGTAGACATGACCGAGACACCTCTCCGGTCAATAACCAATAGCGGAACCTAGATGCTCATATTGGTTCCCACATATTCTACGAAGATCTTTATCGGTCGTACCGTAATGACAACATAGGTTATTCCCTTTGTCATCGGTATGTTACTTGCCCGAGATTCGATCGTCAGTATCTTCATACCTAGTTCAATCTCGTTACCGGCGAATCTCTTTACTAGTTCCATAATGCATCATACTGCAACTAACTCATTAGTCACATTGCTTGCAAGGCTTATCATGATGTGCATTACCGAGAGGGCCCAGAGATACCTTTCCGATACTCGGAGTGACAAATCCTAATCTCGATATATGACAACCCAACAAACACCTTCGGAGATACCTTTAGAGCATATTTATAATCACCCAGTTACTTGTGACGTTTGATAGCACACAAGGTATTACTCCGGTATTCGGGAGTTGCCTAATCTCATAGTCGAAGGAATATGTATTTGACATGAAGAAAGCAATAGCAATAAAACTGAATGATCAATATGCTAAGCTAATAGATGGGTCATGTCCATCACATCATTCTCCTAACAATGTGATCCCGTTCATCAAATGATAACACATGTCTATGGTGAGGAAACTTAACCATCTTTGATTAATGAGCTAGTCTAGTAGAGGCTTACTAGGGACACTGTGTTTTGTCTATGTATCCACACATGTATCAAGTTTCCGGTTAATACAATTCTAGCATGAATAATAAACATTTATCATGATATAAGGAAATATAAAATAACAACTTTATTATTGCCTCTAGGCATATTTCCTTCAGATAGATCTTGCGTGAGCATATTTTTTTTTTTGAAATTGCATGCTACGTTTCCCAACAGTGGCATCCGAGCCAGGTCTATGCGTAGATGATATGCACGAGTAGAACACAAAGAGTTGTGGGCGGTGATAGTCATACTACTTACCACCAACGTCTTATTTTGATTCGGCGGTATTGTTGGATGAAATGGCCCGAACCAACCTTACATGACCACGTTCATGAGACCAGTTCCGCCGACATACATGCAACTAGTTTTACATAAAGGTGGCTGGCGGGTGTCTATTTCTCCAACTTTAGTTGAATCGAATTTGACTACGGCTGGTCCTTGTTGAAGGTTAAAACAACAAACTAGACGAAACACCGTTGTGGTTTTGATGCGCAGGTAAGAACGGTTCTTGCTAGAAGCCCGTAGCAGCCACGTAAAACTTGCAACAACAAAGTAGAGGACGTCTAACTTGTTTTTGCAGGGCATGTTGTGATGTGATATGGTCAATACATGATGTGATATACGTTATTGTATGAGATGATCATGTTTTGTAAAAGTTATCGGCAACTCGCAGGAGCCTTATGGTAGTTGCTTTATTGTATGAAATGCAAACGCCATGTAATTGCTTTACTTTATAACTATGTGTTAGCGATAGTTGTAGAAGCAACAGTTGGCGAGACGACCACGACGCAACGATGGAGATCAAGGTGTCGAGCCGGTGACGATGGAGATCATGACGGTGCTTTGGAGATGGAGATCAAAAGCACAAGATGATGATGGCCATATCATGTCACATATTTTGATTGCATGTGATGTTTATCTTTTATATGCATCTTATTTTGCTTAGTATGGCGGTAGCATTATAGGATGATCCCTTAACTAAATTTCAAGGTATAAGTGTTCTCCCTGAGTATGCAACATTGCGAAAGTTCTTTGTGCTGAGGCACAACGTGATGATCGGGTGTGATAGGCTCTACATTCACATACAACGGGTGCAAGACAGTTTCGCACATGCGGAATACTCTAGTTAAACTTGACGAGCCTGGCATGTACAGACATGGCCTCGGAACACTGGAGACCGAAAGGTCAAATGTGAATCATATAGTAGATACGATCAACATAGAGATGTTCACCATTGATGACTACTCCATCTCACGTGATGATCACACATGGTTTAGTTGATTTGGATCACGTATAATTTAGATGACTTGAGGGATGTCTATCTATGTGGGAGTTCATAAGTAATTCGATTAATTGAACTTTAATTTATCATGAACTTATTCCTGATAGTATTTGTAAATTATGTTGTAGATCAATAGCTTGCGTTATAGCTCCCCTATGTTTTTGATATGTTCCTAGAGAAAATTAAGTTGAAAGATGATAGTAGCAATGATGCGGACTGGGTCCGTGATCTGAGGATTATCCTCATTGCTGCATAGAAGAATTATGTCCTTGATGCACCGCTAGGTGACAGACCTATTGCCGAAGCAGATGTAGACGTTATGAACGTTTGACAAGCTCGGTATGATGACTACTTGATAGTTTAGTGTGCCATGCTTTACGGCTTAGAACCGGGACTTCAAAAACGTTCGGAACGCCACAGAGCATATGAGATGTTCCAAGAGCTGAAATTGGTATTTCCGACTCATGCTCGTGTTGAGAGGTATGAGACCTCTGACAAGTACTTTGCCTACAAGACGAAGGAGATTAGGTTAGCTAGTGAGCATGTGCTCAGAATGTCTGGGCACTACAATCGCTTGAATCAAGTGGGAGTTAATCTTCCAGATAAGATAGTGATTGACAGATTCTTTAGTCACCATCACCAAGCTACTAGAACTTCGTGATGAACTATAATGTGCAAGGGATAACGGAAAAGGGTTCCCGAGCTCTTCGCGATGCTGAAATCGGCGAAGGTAGAAATCAAGAAAGAACATCAAAGTGTTGATGGTTAACAAGACCACTAGTTTCAAGAAAAAAGGGCAAAGGAAAAGAAAGGGAACTTCAGGAAGAATGACAAGCAAGTTGCCACTCCTGTGAAGAAACCCAAAGCTAGACCTAAGCCTGAAACTAAGTGCTTCTACTGCAAAGGAATGGTCACTGGAAACGGAACTACCCCACATACTTGGCGGATAAGAAGGATGGCAAAGTGAACAAAGGTATATTTGATACACATGTTATTGATGTGTATTTTACTAGTATTCATAGTAACCCCTAGGTATTTGATACCGGTTCAGTTGCTAAGATTAGTAGCTCGATACACGAGTTGCAAAATGAACAGAGACTAGTTAAGGGTGAGGTGACGATGTGTGTTGGAAGTGATTCCAAGGTTGATAAGATCACCATCGCACACTATCTCTACCTTCGAGATTAGTGTTGGACCTAAATAAATGTTATTTGGTGTTTGCGTTGAGCATGAATATGATTAGATCATGTTTATTGCGATGCGGTTATTCATTGAAGTCAGAGAATAATTGTTGTTTGTTTACATGAATAAAACCTTGTATGGTCATACACCCAATGTAAATAGTTTATTGAATCTCGATCGTAGTAATACACATATTCATAATATTGATGCCAAACGATGCAAAGTTGATAATGATAGTGCAACATATTTGTGGCACTACCATTTAGGTCATATTGGTGTAAAGCGCATGAAGAAACTCCATACGGATGGTTTTTTGGAGTCACTTGATTATGAATCATTTGATACTTGCGAACCATGCCTCATGGGCAAGATGACTAAAACTTCGTTCTCTGGAACAATGGAGCGAGATAATGACTTACTGGAAATAATACATACCGATGTATGCGGTCCGATGAGTGTTGAAGCTTGCGGCGGGTATCGTTATTTTCTGACCTTCACAGATGATTTGAGCAGATATGGGTATATCTACTTGATGAAACACAAGTCTGAAACATTTGAAAAGTTCAAAGATTTTCAGAGTGAAGTGGAGAATCATCGTAACAAGAAAATAAAGTTTCTATGATCTGATCGCGGAGGCGAATATTTGAGTTACAAGTGTGGCCTTCATTTAAGACAATGTGGAATAGTTTCACAACTCACGCCACCTGGAACACCACAGCGTAATGGTGTGTCCGAATGTCGTAACCGTACTTTATTAGATATGGTGCGATCTATGATGTCTCTTACCGATTTACCACTATCGTTTTGGGGTTATGCATTAGAGACAGTTGTATTCACTTTAAATAGGGCACCATCTAAATCCGTTGAGACGACACCGTATGAACTGTGGTCTGGCAAGAAACCTAAGCTATCGTTTCTTAAAGTTTGGGGTTGCGACACTTATGTCAAAAGGCTTCAGTCTGATAAGCTCGAACCCAAATCGGAGATGTGCGTCTTCATAGGATACCCTAAGGAAACAATTGGGTACACCTTCTACCACAAATCTGAAGGCAAGATCTTTGTTGGCAAGAATGAAACATTTCTAGAGGAGTTTCTCTCGAAAGAAGTGAGTGGGAGGAAAGTAGAACTTGATGAGGTAATTGTACCTTCTCTCAATTTGGAAAGTAGCTCATCAGAGAAATCTATTCCCGTGATGCCTACACCAACTAGAGAGGAAGCTAATGATGATGATCATGAAATTTTAGATCAAGTGACTCCAAGAATCGGAGAGGTATCTCTGGGCCCTCTCGGTAATACACATCATAAGAAGCCTTGCAAGAAAAGTGACTAATGAGTTAGTTGCAGGATGATGTATTACGAAACGAGTAAAGAGACTTGCCGGTGATGAGATTGAACTAGGTATGAAGATACCGACCATCAAATCTCGGGCAAGCAACATACTGATGACAAAGGGAATAACGTATGTTGTCATTGCGGTTTGACCGATAAAGATCTTCGTAGAATATGTCATAACCAATATGAGCATCCATGTTCTGCTATTGGTTATTGCCCGGAGAGGTGTCTCGGTCATGTCTACATAGTTCTCGAACCCGTAGGGTCCGCACGCTTAACGTTCGATGACGATTTTTTATTAGAGTTATGTGATTTGGTTACCGAATGTTGTTCGGAGTCTCGGATGAGATCACACACATGCCGAGGAGTATCGAAATGGTCGAGAGGTAAAGATTGATATATCGGACGATAGTATTCGGACACCGGAAGTGTTCCGGAGGGTATCAGGTACATATCGGGTCATCGGAAGGGGTTTCGGGCACCCTCGACAAAAGATATGGGCCTAATGGGCCAAGAGGGAAAACGCAGCAGCCAGGAGGGGCTGTTGTGCCCCCCATATGGGCCTAACTAGAGGAGGAAGGAAAGAGGGGAAGAGAGAAGGAAGGAGAGGGATCCGGCCTCCCCCTTCCTTGCCTCCTCCCTCCTCCTTCCTTCCCCCTTCGGAAAATATGGTAGGGGGCAAATTGGACTAGGCCCCAAGGCTGTCCCCCTCCCCTCCAACCTATATAGACGTAGGGAGGGGCGCCTGGAAAACACACCAACAATTGTTAGCCGTGTGCGGTGCCCCCCTCCACAGATTACACCCTCGGTCATATTCTTGCGGTGCTTAGGCGAAGCCATGTGCGGATCACTTCACCATCACCATGCCGTCATGCTGGCGGAACTCATCCACCCCCTCGATACTTTGCTGGATCAAGAGTTCGAGGGACGTCATCGAGCTGAACGTGTGCGGAACTCAGAGGTGCCGTACGTTCGGTGCTTGATATGTCGGAACGAGAAGAAGTTCGACTACATCAACTGCGTTGTCAAACGCTTCCGCTTTCGGTCTACGAGGGTACGTAGACACACTCTCCCCCTCTCGTTGCTATGAATCTCCTAGATAGATCTTGCATGAGCATAGCAATTTTTTTGAAATTGCATTCTACGTTTCCCAACACAATGTGCTCAGCTAAGGGATGGGTCATATGTCCATCACATCATTCTCCTAATGATGTGACCCCATTCATCAAATGACAACACATGTCTATAGTTAGGAAATTTAACCATCTTTGGTTAACGAGCTAGTCTAGTAGAGGCTTACTAGGGACACGGTGTTTTGTCTATGTATCCACACATGTATCAAGTTTCCAGTTAATACAATCTAGCATGAATAATAAACATTTATCATGAATAACGAAATATAAAATAACAACTTTATTATTGCCTCTAGGGCATGTTTCCTTCAGTCTCCCACTTGCACTAGAGTCAATAATCTAGATTACATTGTAATGATTCTAACACCCTTGGAGTCTTGGTGCTGATCATGTTTTGCTCGCGGAAGAGGTTTAGTCCACGAGTTTGCCACATTTAGATCTCTATGTATTTTGCAAATCTCTATGTCTGCCTCCTTGACTTGATCATGGATGGAGTTGAAGCGTCTCTTGATGTGTTTGGTTCTTTTGTGAAATCTGGATTCCTTCGCCAAGGCAATTGCTCCAGTATTGTCACAAAAGATTTTGATTGGACCCGATGCACTAGGTATTACACCTAGATTGGATATGAACTCCTTCATCCAGACTCCTTCATTTGCTGCTTCCGAAGTAGCTATGTACCCCGCTTCACACGTAGATCCCGCCACGACGCTCTGCTTGGAACTGCACCAACTGACAGCTCCACCATTCAATATAAATATGTATCCGGTTTGTGACTTAGAGTCATCCGGATCAGTGTCAAAGCTAGCGTCAACATAACCATTTACGACAAGCTCTTTGTCACCTCCATAAACGAGAAACATATCCTTAGTCCCTTTCAGGTACTTCAGGATGTTCTTGACCGCTGTCCAGTGATCCACTCCTAGATTACTTTGGTACCTCCCTGCCAAACTTATAGCAAGGCACACATCAGGTCTGGTACACAGCATAGCATACATGATAGAACCTATGGCTGAGGCATAGGGAATGGCTTTCATTTTCTCTCTATCTTTTGCAATGGTCGGGCATTGAGTCTGACTCAACTTCACACCTTGTAACACAGGAAAGAACCCTTTCTTTGACTGATCCATTTTGAACTTCTTCACAACTTTATCAAGGTGTGTGCTTTGTGAAAGTCCAATTAAGCGTCTTGGTCTATCTCTATATATCTTGATGCCCAATATATAAGCAGCTTCACCGAGGTCTTTCATTGAAAAACTCTTATTCAAGTATCCTTTTATGCTATCCAGAAATTCTACATCATTTCCAATCAACAATATGTCATCCACATATATTAGAAATGCTATAGAGCTCCCACTCACTTTCTTGTAAATATAGGCTTCTCTGAAAGCCTGTATAAAACCATATGCTTTGATCACCTCATCAAAGCGTACTCCGAGATGCTTGCACCAGTCCATAAATGGATCACTGGAGCTTGCACACTTTGTTAGCACCTTTTGGATCGACAAAACCTTCTGCTTGCATCATATACAACTCTTCTTTAAGAAATCCATTAAGGAATGCAGTTTTAATGTCCATTTGCCAGATTTCATAATCATAAAATGTGGCAATTGCTAACATGATTCGGACAGACTTATGCATCGCTACGGGTGAGAATGTCTCATCATAGTAAACTCCTTGAACTTGTCGAAAACCTTCTACGACAAGTCGAGCTTTGTAGGTGGTAACATTACCATCAGCGTCAGTCTTCTTCTTGAAGATCCATTTATTCTCTATGGCTCGCCGATCATCGGGAAAATCCACCAAAGTCCATACTTTGTTCTCATACATGGATCCTATCTCAGCTTTCATGGCCTCAAGCCATTTATCAAAATCTGGGCTCATCATAGCTTCTTCATAGTTCGTAGGTTCACCACGGTCTAGTGACATGACTTCCAGAATAGGATTATCATACCACTCTGGTGCAGAACATGCTCTGGTTCACCTACGAGGTTTTGTAGTAACTTGAACTGAAGTTTCACAATCATATTAATTAGCTTCTTCACTAGTTGGTGTAGGCATCACTGGAACGGTTTCCTGTGATGAACTACTTTCCAATTCGAGAGAAGGTACAATTACCTCATCAAGTTCTACTTTCCTCCCACTCACTTCTTTCGAGAGAAACTCCTTCTCTAGAAAGGATCCATTCTTAGCAACAAAGATCTCGCCTTCGGATCTGTGGTAGGTGTACCCAACAGTTTCTTTTGGGTATCCTATGAAGACGCACTTCTCCGATTTGGGTTCGAGCTTATCGGGGTGAAACTTTTTCACATAAGCATCGGAACCCCAAACTTTAAGAAACGACAGCTTAGGTTTCTTGCCAAACCACAGTTCATAGGGTGTTGTCTCAATGGATTTAGACGGTGCCCTATTTAACATGAATGCAGCTGTCTCTAATGCATAACCCCCAAACAATAGTGGTAAATCGGTAAGAGACATCATAGATCGCACCATATCTAATAAAGTACGGTTACGACGTTCGGACACACCATTACGCTGTGGTGTTTCAGGTGGCGTGAGTTGTGAAACTATTCCACATTGTTTTAAATGAAGGCCAAACTCGTAACTTAACTATTCGCCTCCGTGATCAAATCCTAGAAACTTTATATTCTTGTTACGATGATTCTCCACTTCACTCTAAAATTCTTTGAACTTTTCAAATGTTTCAGACTTGTGTTTCATCAAGTAGATATACCCATATCTGCTCGAATCATCTGTGAAGGTCAGGAAATAACGATATTCGCCGCGAGCTTCAACACTCATTGGGCCGCATACATCGGTATGTATTGTTTCCAATAAGTCATTAGCTCACTCCATTGTTCCAGAGAACGGAGTTTTAGTCATCTGGCCCATGAGGCATGGTTCGCAAGTATCAAGTGCTTCATAATCAAGTGATTCCAAAAGTCCATCTATATGGAGTTTCTTCATGCGATTTACACCAATATGACCTAAACGGTAGTGCCACAAATATGTTGCACTATGATTATCAACTTTGCATATTTTGGCATCAATATTATGAATATGTGTATCACTACAATCAAGATTCAACAAAATAGACCACTCTTCAAGGGTGCATGACCATAAAAGATATTACTCATATATATAGAACAACCATTATTCTCTGATTTAAATGAATAACCGTCTCGCACTAAACAAGTTCCAGATATAATGTTCATGCTCAACGCTGGCACCAAATAACGATTATTCAGGTGTAAAACAAATCCCCAAGGTTGATGTAGAGGTAGCATGCCGAAGGCGATCACATCGACCTTGGAACCATTCCCGACGCGCATCGTCACCTCGTCCTTAACCAACCTTCGTTTAATCTGTAGCCCATGTTTCGAGTTACAAATACGAGCAACCGAACGAGTATCAAATACCCAGGCGCTACTACGAGCATTAGTAAGGTACACATCAATAACATGTATATCAAATATACCTTTGTTCACTTTGCCATCCTTCTTATCCGCCAAATACTTGGGGCAGTTCCGCTTCCAGTGACCAGTTCCTTTCCAGTAGAAGCACTCAGTTTCAGGCTTGGGTCCAGCTTTGGGCTTCTTCCCGGGAGTGGCAACTTGCTTGCCATTCTTCTTGAAGTTCCCCTTCTTCCCCTTGCCTTCTTCTTGAAACTAGTGGTCTTGTTAACTATCAACACTTGATGCTCCTTCTTGATTTCTACCTCCGCAGCTTTGAGCATTGCGAAGAGCTTGGGAATTGTCTTTTCCATCCCTTGCATATTACAGTTCATCACGAAGCCTTTGTAGCTTGGTGGAAGTGATTGGAGAACTCTGTCAATAACACTATCATCTGGAAGATTAACTCCCAGCTGAGTCAAGTGATTATGATATCCAGACATTCTGAGTACGTGTTCACTGACAGAACTGTTCTCCTCCATCTTGCAGCTATAGAACTTGTTGGAGACTTCATATCTCTCAACTCGGGCATTTGCTGGAAATATTAACTTCAACTCTTGGAACATCTCATATGCTCCATGACGTTCAAAACGTCTTTGAAGTCCTGACTCTAAGCTGTAAAGCATGGCACACTGAACTATTGAGTAGTCATCAGATCGAGCTTGCCAGACATTCATAACATCAGCATATGCTCCTGCAGTAGGCCTTTCACCTAGCGGTGCATCAAGGACATGATTCTTTTGTGCAGCAATGAGGATAATCCTCAAGTTATGGACCCAGTCCATGTAGTTGCTACCATCATCTTTGAACTTAGCTTTCTCTAGGAACGCATTAAAATTCAAGGGAAATAAGTTCATGATAAATAACTCTTTGAACTTAGCACGAGCCATTGATCTACAACATAGATATGGGAAAACTATTAGGACTAACTTCATGATAAATAAGTTCATTTAATCATATTACTTAAGAACTCCCACTTAGATTGACATCCCTCAAGTCATCTAAATCATACGTGATCCAAATCAACTAAACCATGTCCGATCATCACGTGAGACGGAGTAGTCATCAATGGTGAACATCTCTATGTTAATCATATCTACTATATGATTCACGTTCAACCTTTCGGTCTCCAGTGTTTCGAGGCCATGTCTGTACATGCCAGACTCGTCAAGTTTAACCCGAGTATTCCGCACGTGCAAAACTGTCTTGCACCCGCTGTATGAGAATGTAGAGCCTATCACACCCGATCATCACGTGGTGTCTCAGCATGACAAACTGTCGCAATGGTGCATACTCAGGGAGAACACTTATACGTTGAAATTTTAGTTAAGGGATCATCTTATAATGCTACCGTCGTACTAAGCAAATAAGATGCATAAAAGAAAAACATCACATGCAATCAAAATATGTGACATGATATGGCCATCATGATCTTTTGCTTCTGATCTCCATCTCCAAAGCATCGTCATGATCTCCATCATCACCGACTTGACACCTTGATCTCCATCGTTGCGTCATGGTCGTCTCACCAACTATTGCTTCTACAACTTTCGCTAACGCACAGTTAAAAGTAAAGCAATTACATGGCATTTGCATTTCATACAATAGAGCGACAACCATAAGGCTCCTGCCAGTTGCCGATAACTTTTACAAAATATGATCATCTCATACAATAACATACATCACATCGTGTCTTGACCATATCACATCACAACATGCCCTGCAAAAACAAGTTAAACATCCTCTACTTTGTTCTTGCATGTTTTACGTGGCTGCTACGGGCTTCTAGCAAGAACTGTTCTTACCTACGCATCAAAACCACAACGGTGATTTATCAAGTTTGCTGTTTTAACTTTCAACAAGGACCGGCCGCAGTGAAATTCGATTCAACTAAAGTTGGAGAAACAGACACCCGCCAGCCACCTTTATGCAAAACTAGTTGCATGTCTGTCGGTGCAACCAGTCTCATGAATGTGGTCATGTAAGGTTGGTCCAGGCCACTTCATCCAACAATACCGCCGAATCAAAATAAGAGATTGGTGGTAAGCAGTATGAGGATCATCGCCCACAACTCTTTGTGTTCTACTCGTGCATATCATCTATGCATATACCTGGCTCTGATACCACTGTTGGGAAATGTAGCATGCAATTTCAAAAAAAATTCCTACGCTCACGCAAGATCTATCTAGGAGATGCATAGCAATGAGGGGGGGGGGAGATTGTGTCCACGTACCCTCGTAGATCGAAAGAGGAAGCGTTTTACAACACGGTTGATTTAGTCGAACTTCTGCTTGTTTCGACCGATCAAGCACCAAGTGTACGGCACCTCCGAGTTCTGCACACGTTCAGCTCGATGACGTCCCTCGAACTCTTGATCCAGCAAAGTGCCGAGGAAGTAGATGAGTTCCGTTAGCACGACGGCGTGGTGACGGTGATGGTGAAGTGATCCGCATAGGGCTTCGCCTAAGCACTACGAGAATATGACCGGAGGCGTAAACTGTGGAGGGGGCGCCGCATGCTACCTCTTGATCTTGCGTTGGTTTTTCCCTTGTAGAGGAAAGGGTGATGCAGCAAAGTAGAATAAGTATTTCCCTCAGCTTTTGAGAACCAAGGTATCAATCCAGTAGGAGACAACGCGCAAGCCATTGAATACCTGCACAAAGCCACAAACAAACACCAACTTGCAACCAACGCGACAAAGATGTTGTCAATCCCTTCATGGTTATTCGCAAAGTGAGATCTGATAGAGATGGATAAACGGTAAAGTAATATTTTTGGTATTTTTGGTTTATGGAACGGAAAGTAAAAGACTGCAAAGAAAATAAATAGGAAACTAAAATTGTAGATCGGAAACTTATATGATGGAACATAGACCGGGGGGGCATAGGTTTCACTGGAGGCTTCTCTCAAGATAGAAATTATTACGGTGGGTGAACAAATTACTGCCGAGCAATTGATAGAAAAGCACAAAGTTATGACGATATTTAAGGCAATGATCATGAATATAGGCATCACGTCCGTATCAAGTAGACCGACTCCTACCTGCATCTACTACTATTACTCCACACATCGACCGACTCCTGCCTGCATCTAGAGTATTAAGTTCATAAGAACAGAGTAACACATTAAGTAAGATGACATGATGTAGCAGGATAAACTCAAGCAATATGGTGAAAACCCCATCTTGTTATCCTCGATGGCAACAATACAATACGTGTCGGTTCCCCTTCTGCCACTAGGATCGAGCACCGCAAGATTGAACCCAAAGCTAAGCACTTCTCCCATTGCAAGAAAAACCAATCTAGTTGGCCAAACCAAATCGATAGTTCGAATAGACTTGCAAAGATATAAAATCATGCATATAAGAATTCAGAGGAGATTCAAATAATATTCATAGATAAGCTGATCATAAATCCACAGTTCATGGGATCTCGGCAGACACACCGCAAAAGAGTATTACATCGAATAGATCTCCAAGAACATCGAGGAGAACATGGTATTGAAAATCAAAGAGGGAGAAGAAGCCATCTAGCTACTAGCTATGGACCCGTAGGTCTGTGGTAACTACTCACGCTTCATCGGAGAGGCAATGGTATTGATGTAGAAGCCCTCCATGATCGAATCCCCCTTCGACAGGACGCTGGAAAAGGCCCGTAGATGGGATCTCACGAGTATAGAAGGTTGCGGCAGTGGAAAAGTGGTTTCGTGGCTCCCCTGGAAGGTTTTGGGATATTTGAGAATATATAGGCGGAAGAAATAGGTCGGTGGAGTCATGAGGGGCCCACAAGGGTGGGGGCGCGCCCTACCCCCTGGGCGCGCCTCCCGACCTTGTGGCCGCCTCGTGGCTTTCCTGACATGCACTCCAAGCCCTCTGGATGTCTTTTGGTCCAAGAAAAATCATTGCGAAAGTTTCATTCCGTTTGGTATTCCTTTTCTGCGAAACACTAAAACAAGGGAAAAAACAGGAACTGGCACTGGGTTCTAGGTTAATAGGTTAGTCCCTAATATCATATAAAATAGCATATTAATGCATATAAAACATCCAAAACAGATAATATAATAGCATGGAACAATCAAAAATTATAGATACGTTGGAGACGTATCAAGCATCCCCAAGCTTAATTCCTACTCGTCCTCGAGTAGGTAAATGATAAAAACGGAATTTTTGATGTGGAATGCTACCTAACATATTTATCCATGTAATTCTCTTTATTGTGGCATGAATGTTCAGATCCGTATGATTCAAAACAAAAGTTTAATATTGACATAAAAACAATAATACTTCAAGCATGCTAACAAAATAAGTATGTCTTCTCAAAATAACATGGCCAAAGAAAGCTTATCCCTAAAAAATCATATAGTCTGGCTATGCTCCATCTTTATCACACAAAACATTTAAATCATGCACAACCCCACTGACAAGCCAAGCAATTGTTTCATACTTTTGACATTCTCAAACTTTTTCAACTTCCACGCAATACATGAGCGTGAGCCATGGACATAGCACTTTATTGGTGGAATAGAAGGTGGTTGTGGAGAAGAAAAAAAGAAGGAGATAGTCTCACATCAACTAGGCGTATCAACGGGCTGTGGAGATGCCCATCAATAGATATCAATGTGAGTGAGTAGGGATTGCCATGCAACGGATGCACTAGAGCTATAAGTTTATGAACGCTCAAAAAGAAAACTAAGTGGGTGTTCATCCAACTCGCTTGCTCACGAAGACCTAGGGCAATTTGAGGAAGCCCATTATTGGAATATACAAGCCAAGTTCTATAATGAAAATTTCCCACTAGTATATGAAAGTGATATCATAGGAGACTCTCTATCACAAAGATCATGGTGCTACTTTGAAGCACAAGTGTGGTAAAAAGGACAGTAGCATTGCCCCTTCTGTCTTTTCTCATTTTTTGGGCCTTCTCTTATTTTTTTGGCCTTTTTTTATTTAGTCCAGAGACTCATCCTGACTTGTGGGGGAATCATAGTCTCCATCATCCTTTCCTCACATGGGACAATGCTCTAATAATGAAGATCGTCACACTTTTATTTACTTACAACTCAAAAATTACAACTCGATACTAAAACAAAATATGACTCTATGTGAATGCCTCCAGCGGTGTACCGGGATGTGCAATGAATCAAGAGCGACATGTATGAAAGAATTATGAACGGTGCCTTTGCCACAAATACGATGTCAACTACATGATCATGCAAAGCAATATGACAATTATGATGCGTTTCATAATAAACGGAACGGTGGAAAGTTGCATGGCAATATATCTCGGTATGGCTATGGAAATGCCATAATAGGTAGGTATGGTGGCTGTTTTGAGGAAGGCATATGGTGGGTGTATGGTACCGGCGAAAGTTGCGCGGCACTAGAGAGGCTAGCAATGGCGGAAAGGTGAGAGTGTGTATAATCCATGGACTCAACATTAGTCACAAAGAACTCACATACTTATTGCAAAAATCTATTAGTCATCAGAACAAAGTACTATGCGCATGCTCCTAGGGGATAGATTGGTAGGAAAAGACCATCGCTCGTCCCTGACCGCCACTCACAAGGAAGACAATCAATAAATAAATCATGCTCCGACTTCATCACATAACGGTTCACCATACGTGCATGCTACGGGACTCACAAACCTTAACACAAGTATTTCTCAAATTCACAACTACTTACTAGTATGACTCTGATATCACCATCTTCATATCTCAAAACAATCATAAGGAATCAAACTTCTCATAGTATTCAATGCACTCTATATGAAAGTTTTTATTATATCCCTCTTGGATGCCTATCATATTAGCACTAATTTTATAACCAAAGCAAATTACCATGCTGTTTTAAAGTGAAGTGTGAGAGTTCATAAATTTCTCAAAATAAAACCACCGTCGTGCTCTAAAAAGATATAAGTGAAGCACTAGAGCAAAATTGCCTAGCTCAAAAGATATAAGTGAAGCACATAGAGTATTCTAATAAATCAAGATTCATGCGTGTCTCTCTCGAAAGGTGTGTATAGCAAGGATGATTGTGGCAAACTAAAAATCAAAGACTCAAATCATACAAGACGCTCCAAGCAAAACACATATAATGTGGTGAATAAAAATATAGCCTCAAGTAAAGTTACGGATAGACGAAGACGAAAGAGGGGATGCCTTCCGGGGCATCCACAAGCTTAGGCTCTTGGTTGTAGTTCAATATTACCTTGGGGTGCCTTGGGCATCCCCAAGATTATGCTCTTGCCACTCCTTATTCCATAGTGCATCAAATCCTTACCCAAAACTTGAAAACTTCACAATGATACGTCCATTTTGCATCATGTTTTCCTACTGATATTTATGATATTTTTATCCATAATAATGCTTTTTGGAGTAATTCTAATGCCTTTTCTCTCATAATACGTAAGGTATACACAAAGAGGGAGAATTTCAGCAGCTGGAAATCTGGACCTGGAAAAGCTACGTCAGGCTACCTATACTGCACAACTCCAAACAAGCTGAAACTTCACGGAGAATTTTTATGGAATATATGAAGAGTATTTGATCAAATAAGTACCAAAGGGGGCCCACCAGGTGGGAACAACCCACCTGGGTGCGCTAGGGAGCCCATGCGCGCCCTGGTGGGTTGTGCTCACCCAGGCCCACCTCCGGTGCCCATCTTCTGGTATATAGGTCATTTTGACCTAGAAAAAATAAGGAGAAGACTTTCGGGACGGAGCGCCGCCGTCTCGAGGCGGAACTTGGGCAGGAGCTCTTTTGCCCTCCGGCGGAGCGATTTCGCCGGGGGAACTTCCCTCCCGGAGGGGGAAATCATCGTCATCATCATCACCAACAATTATACCATCTTGGGGAGGAAAATCTCCATCAACGTCTTCAACAGCACCATCTCATCTCAAACCCTAGTTCATCTCTTGTGTTCAATCTTGTTACCAGAACTATAGATTGGTGCTTGTGGGTGACTAGTAGTGTTGATTAAATCTTGTAGTTGATTACTATATGGTTTATTTGGTGGAAGATTATATGTTCAGATCCAATATGTTATTTAATACCCCTCTGATCTTGTAGCGACCAGACCACAAACAGTCTGTGCTTCTGTGCACCGGTGTCATCCCTGGGTCAGTAATGCTGACACGCACAGTACAAATGGAGGATTTATAACAGAGTAGCAATCACACACTTATTACAACGAGTATCTCAAAAGAGAAATAAGTATGATAGATATGGCTTAAGGCCATCTAATACGATAACAGCGGAAGACTTGGAAGATAAGTGAGTCCATCAACTCCAACGGCATCACTGAGTATAAGACCACGACCTAAAGCACCTTACTCATCGTCTGAAAAGTCTACAACATGAAACGTTGCAGCCCGAAAACGGGTCAGCACATGGAATATGCTGGCAATGTAACACATAGAGAGTAATGAACATAATAATGCTATACTGCGTGCATATATGGCTGGTAGAAGGCTCTATGGTTACAGTTTTGCGAAAAGCCAATTTTTCCCTACTGCAAAGGAATAAATTTTATTTAACTATCATGGTGGTTGTTAAACATTGAGAATGGTTGACAGCATTCTCAATCCCAATTAAGTATCATCATTAACCCAACAAAATTAATTAAAGTAACATGATGAGATTCACATGATAATCCAAATACTAGATAATCAAGATGTCCATAACCGGGGACACGGCTAACCATGATTAGTTTATACACTCTGTAGAGGTTTGTGCACTTTTCCCCACAAGACTCGATCTCCTCCGTTGGGATTCTGCACTTCAGGGTGTTTGAGAAACAGATGACCGAGACACAGTCTTTCAGAAGTGTTAACTCTCTACTCCGGGTAGACAGTACCACCTACAACCCCTACATCTGCTAGTCTACCTCTTCAAGAGCTCACATAACTTAATCAACTATGCTAGAGCCCATAATAGCTTGTGGCTGCACACGGAAGTTTCTAGCATGAATAATCTCATGATCCCTTTGAACCTGGGTGGCGGTCCAAAAGAAAAACAGGCAATCCTGGAATACCCAGGTACCTCAATCCACCCAGATGTGAGTTTTAGTTGCCACCTTAAGGTTAACCATTAATTAACAATCTCACATCTGTCATGGTAACACTCAAACCCAATCCACGTCTACTAGCATAGCATAGTAATATGAGCAACGTAGAAGTAACTCCCAAGGGTTTCATAATAAACAGGTGATAGGTACTACCTCAACTACTTCCCAATACCCCACAGTTTAATTAGATCCTAATCATGCAATGTCTGAGGGTTGATCTAATGCAATAAAACTGGGTAGTAAAAGAGGTATGATCAAAGTGTTACTTGCCTTGCTGATGATCCGTGAAACCTAGAGATTCGAAGTAGCAAGCGGCGCACTCCGGGTACTCTATCCCAAACAAACAAGCATACAATAAGCACTCATCTAATGCATAGGTAAAACTCAAATAAAGATCTAACCAGAAAGTTCAACTTAAGAACTCCGGTTTGCAAAAAGAATCAAATCAAACGAAGCAACGAAAATCAAACGGCGAAAGAAACAAGCTTCGTTTACTAATCTGGATCTAAGTCAAATTTTACAGCAGCAAAAACTTGTTTCAGTAGGTTAGACCGAAAGAGAATTTCAAGACGAAACTCTAGGCACTTGAATCGCCTAATTCCGATAAACGAGCTAAAAGATATACTAGAACGAAAATCAGATGAGAAATCGCGATCTGGAATAATCGCGGAAAAACCAACGAAAAAGAAAACTGACGAACAGTTAAACGAACGGATGTTCGTTAACTGCGACTAACCGGCGAACACGTTCGTTAAAACGAACGAACCGGCGAACGTTCACTAACTAAACCGACAAAAATAAACCGATCTATTAAAATAAAACCTAGGGTTTCGGAAAAAAATAAACCGAACGGTTTTTAAAAAAAAACAGATGGCGGCGGCGGCTAACCTCCGGCGAGGCTCGGGACGGGCTCCGGCGGGGTCTCGGGGGTGCGGCGAGGGGCGGCGGTCTGCGGGCGTCGTCGGGGAGGCGGCGGGCGACGAGGGGCGGCGTCCTGCGGCGTCGGCGGCCGCTTCCCGTGGCGGCGGCGGCTCGGCTCCGGCGGCGGGCTTCGGCTCGGCGTCGGGCTTCGGGGTGGGGAACGGGGTGAGGGAGAGGGGCGGCGTATATATAGGTGGGGGGCTACCCCGGCTTGGGGAAGGGGGCGCCGGGGAGGCGTGGTCGAGCGGGACACGGGCGGCGGCGCTGCCGTGCTCGTCTCGGTCTCCAGGAGGGAGACGGGGCGGCGGGGCTAGATGGGTCGTCAGCTGGGCTTCGGCCCAGTCGGCGCGCTCGCGGATTTTTTTTAAATAATTTCGCCGAACCTAAAAACAATCATAGAAAAATAAATAAAAATCCAAAAATGCCAAAACAAATTTTCACCGTCTAATTAAAATAATTAGACCGAGATGAACATTTTCTTGGCCCAAAAATGAAGTTTTGCAACGTGCAATTTTTCTAATGCAAGTAAAATTGCAAATAAAATTCGAATAAAAATCAAATATTTGATTTTAATATTTTTCCTCCAATATTTCAATTATTTTGGAGAAGTCATATTTTCTCCTCTTGTATATTTTAATATGAAATATTTTTTGGAGAGAAAAATAAATTAAAACCAAAAAATCCTCGTTTCATTATTTGATAAAATCAAATATGAAAACCGCGGAAAATCCCCAACTCTCTCCGAGGGTCCTTGAGTTGCTTAGGATTTTCGAGGATTTTGCCAAAATGCAATAAAATATGCTATGCAATGATGATCTAATGTATAACATTCCAAATTGAAAATTAGGGATGTTACAGATCTGGAGCATGATTATCATTTGTGAGTAGTTACTTTTGTTCTTGAGGTCACGGGAGAAATCATGTTGCAAGTAATCATGTGAACTTGATATGTGTTCGATATTTTGATAGTATGTATGTTGTGATTCCCTTACTGGTGTCATGTGAACTTCCCACATATCAAATTATCAAAGTACCGAACACGAATCAAACCAACATGGTGAAAGTGACTGGATGAAAATCCCGTGTACCCTCAAGAATGCTTTGCTTATCATAAGAGACCCTTTTGGCTTGTCCTTTGACTCAAGGCTACCTTGCTGCACTTTTGCTACTACTATCGTTACTTGCTCGTTACAAATTATCTTACTATCAAACTACTCTATTACTTACAATTTCAGCACTTGCGGACATTACCTTGCTGAAAACCACTTGTCATTTCCTTCTGCTCCTCATTGGGTTCGACACTCTTACTTATCGAAAAGAGCTACAATTGATCCCCTATACTTGTGTGTCATCAAGGCTATTTTCTGGCGCCATTGCCGGGGAGTGAAGCGCCTTTGGTAAGTGGAATTTGCTAAGGAAACATTTATATAGTGTGCTGAAATTTATTGTCACTTGTTACTATGGAAAACAATCCTTTGAGGGTTTTGTTCGGGGTATCTTCACCTCGACCGGAACCACAATTAGCTACCCCTCAACCTACTGCACCTACTGAAAATATTGAATATGAAATTCCTTCGGGTATGATAGAACAACTGCTAGCTAATTCTTATGAAGGAGACGCAACCGAACATCCTGATATGCACTTGATATATGTAGAACAAATTTGTGGATTGTTCAAGCTTGCAGGTTTACCCGGAGATGAAGTTATGAAGAAGGTTTTCCCTTTATCTTTGAAGGGAAAAGCATTGGCATGGTATAGGCTATGCGATGATATTGGATGCTGGAATTGGAATCTATTGAAATTGGAGTTCCATCAAAAACAATCATGTGCATTTAGTTCATCGTGATCGGAATTATATATATAATTTTTGGCCTCGTGAAGGAGAAAGTATCGCTCTAGCTTGGGGGAGGCTTATGTCATTGTTATATTCATGCCCCAATCATGAGCTCTCAAGAGAAATTAGTATCCAGAATTTTTATGCTCGGCTTTCTTGTAATGATCAAACCATGATTGATACTTCTTGTGCTAGTTCTTGTATGAAGAAGACTATCGAATTACGGTGGGATCTTTTGGAGAGAATTAAACGCAACTCTGAAGATTGGGAACTCGACGAAGGTAAAGAGTCGGGTATTAAACTTAAGTATGATTGTGTTAAATCTTTTATGAATACCGATGCTTTTCAAAAGTTTAGCACTAAATATGGACTTGACTCTGAGATAGTAGCCTCCTTTTGTGAATCATTTGCTACTCATGTTGATCTCCCTAAAGATAAGTGGTTTAAATATCACCCACCTATTAAAGAAGAAATTAAAGAACCGGTACCAGCTAAAGAAGAAACTATACTTTACAATGTTGATCCAGTTGTTCCTTCTGCTTATATTGAGAAACCACCTTTCCCTGTTAGGATAAAGGAACATGCTAAAGTCTCAACTGTGGTCAACAAAAGCTATATTACAACACCTAAACCTGATGAAAAAATTAAAGTAGAACCTAGTATTGCTATGGTTAAGGATCTCTTGGAAGAAAATGTTGATGGGCATGTTATTTACTTCTGCAAAGAACTGCTAGAATTGTCAAACCTGATAAAAAGGATAAACATAGACCTATTGTTGGCATGCCCGTTGTCTCAGTTAAAATAGGAGATCACTGTTATCATGGTCTATGTGACATAGGTGCTAGCGTGAGTGTTATTCCTTATTCCTTATATCAAGAAATTATGAATGACATAGCACCCGCACAGATAGAAGACATAGATGTTACTATTAAACTTGCTAATAGTGACACTATATCACCAATTGGGATTGTTAGAGATGTTGAAGTCTTGTGTGGGAAAATAAAATACCCTACTGATTTTCTTGTTCTTGGTTCCCCACAAGATGACTTCTGTCCCATTATCTTTGGTAGACCTTTCTTGAACACCGTTAATGCTAAGATAGATTGTGAGAAACAAACTGTCGGTGTTAGTTTTGGTGATGAGTCTCATGAATTCAATTCATGAAAAAGAATTGCCTTGTAAGGATGAATTAATTGGTCTTGCTTCTATTGCTGTGCCTCCTACTGTTCTACTAGAACAATATTTGCTAGACCAAGAAAATGATTTAAGATTTTCTTTGAACAACATCCTCTGCTTAAACACAATTTGCCTATTGAAACTCTAGGGGGTCCTCCTCCACCTAAAGGTGATCCTGTGTTTGAATTAAAACAATTTCCAAACACTTTGAAATATGCTTATCTTGATGAAAAGAAGATATATCATGTTATTATTAGTGCTAACCTTTCAGAACATGAAGAAGAAAGATTATTGAAAGTTCTAAGGTAGCACCGAGCTGCTATTGGATATACTCTTGATGATTTAAAGGGCATTAGTCCCACTCTATGTCAGCACAAAATTAATATGGAACTTGATGCTAAACCCGTTGTTGATCACCAATGTCGGTTAAATCCGAAGATGAAAGAAGTGGTAAGAACAGAAATATTAAAACTTCTGGAAGCAGGTATAATCTATCCCATAGCTGATAGTACATGGGTAAGTCCTATTCATTGTGTCCCTAAGAAAGGAGGTATTACTGTTGTTCCTAATGATAAGAATGAGCTTATTCCAGAAAGAATTGTTACAAGCTATAGAATGGTAATTGATTTTAGAAAATTAGACAAAGAAACTAGAAAAGATCATTACCCTCTGCCTTTTATTGATCAAATGCTAGAAAGATTATCTAAGCACACACATTTTTGCTTCCTTGATGGATATTCTGGTTTTTCACAAATACCTGTTTCTCAACCTGATCAAGAAAACACCACTTTCACTTGTCCCTTTGGAACCTATTCTTATAGACGTATGCCTTTTTGTTTATGCAATGCACCTGCTACCTTTCAAAGATGTATGACTGCTCTATTCTCTGACTTTTGTGAAAAGATTGTTAAGGTTTGTAGGGGCCGGATTTCCGGGACATAAATCCCAGTAAACGACCCTTGTGTCATCACCAGCCCCATGATTACTGTTGCTGGTGGACATTTCCTTGATATAGAATTCCAAGCAATTACAAGAGATTGGATACAAGACCACAAAGGTTCAATGAATATAACAAGGATCTCAAGTGGTGGATGACGAAAGCGACTCGTGGATCTCCAATGTTGATGGGACTCCATTCCCACGGGAAGAGCTAACCTGGATAACTCCTATCTCGCGTGGCTTCTATCTCCGAATCCTAGGTTGCGAGGTGTCCTCGTTGTGCTCGTCTCTGAGTCATGATCTGGCCAAGACAATAGCCAGGGAGAAGCCAGTGAGTACGTTTGAATGTACTCGCAAACATCAAGAACAAAAGATATACCGGATGCATATGCTCATGATGAATTAAATTATATGCATGTGCTGACTGAGAATTAAAGCATGGCATGACAAATATTCATACATAAAATAAGTCATTTTATTAGTAAATCAAAGAAATGAAATGGAACTTTGGGCGTTGGACCGCCCGAGAAATGCCAAACGGGTGTCTAAAAGAGAATCGGGCAAGACAAGGCCGCCCGAGAACTCAAGCGACGCCACGAGAGGTCTTGAAAATAAATGCCACAGTCGGGTGTCTGAGCGACGCCTCATAAAGGGTTTATAAGAAAATAACATGAGTATTCAGGTGGACTAGCCATCCCAAGTGATACTCAGAAACGAAAATAAACTTGAGTATCCCGGGTAGTCTAGCCATCCCAAGAGACACTCAAGGTTAAACATAAGAGGAAAAGGTTAGTCCACAACAATATCCATATCAACAATAATATTCATAATAGCATCAGTAGTGACAATCATTATCCTGCAAAAGGAACAATGATCACTTTAATTATTTCCTCCGGAGACTGACACTAAGACCGACACTTGACCAACCCAGACTATAGTCCTTAACCATGGACACGGCTATTCGAATAGATATAACTCTGCAGAGGGTGTACTCTTTACCCACAAGTAAAGGATTTCTTTAGCCAGCATCAAGACGCTGACTAATTCCCATTACGGCCTTTGGGTTGAAAACACACCTGACCAGCACACACCAGATTAACTTTCCAGATGCCAGGAATCACCCAAAGCATCGTTCAAGGGAAACTCTAAGGCGGGGAGACCATTGTCTCGAGTAGCTTGGGATCACTATTACCACGCGCAGATTACAAGGGGTGCCCCCCTCTTGGCCCAGCCGGATACACCCATGCCCCCTGGCCCGATGACTGGCATTGCAGCCGGTACCTGGAAACCCTCATCGTGACCTCTCTGTACGGTGTGTGCAGGGAAAGGGGTTAACAACTTACTGAACCGTACCCAGCCTGTGGCCCGGACAAGTGGTAGCACGAAACCAGTATGGGGGTTACCGGAACAAGACTCGATCCATGGTCAACTCAGGAGGTTAAGTTTGCCCGTAGTGGTTAGCACAATATAAATCCTTGGCAGTACCCAACAGGGTCACCACCTGGTATGTCCCAACATACCCTCACTGATCACTCTCGTCACAACGAGATTTCAGTCTCACAGTCACCCTTTCTCGTGACTGATTCTTCCTGTAAATTAGCCTGGACCAACACAGGCACATATGGCACATGAAAATAACTGTACTCACTTATACTTCATGTTTAAGTGAAAAGGAAATACCATCAAGGGGATCATGCATGTCTGCCAACAATATGCAAACTCTATAGGAATTCAACATATTCATAATTCAAATACACATGCCACAAATAATTATGCAGCCACCATATCATGCGTTCAAAATGCTTGCCTTGAGCATGTAGAAACATTGGGTGCACTCCAAAACTTTGAAAATTATATCTCCCCTCCATTTCCTATTTTCAAAATATTTTAATTACCACACAATTCCAAAACAGTACATAAAATTTGCTTCAAATTTTTTGAAATAAATACTAAAATAAACTAGATGAAATTTGAGAAATAACAGAAAAAGAATCAAGTCAGTTGGAGTTCATATGATTTTCCTACGAATTTACTAAGCTGGAATAATCAAGGAAATGGACTATTTATTTGATCCAGCAAAAACCAGGCTTAGGAAAAATGTTCACCCTATCTGGATAAATGGAGCTTGAATTTAGAAGTATGTAGAAATTTGAATCATCGAATTTGGATGTGAAATGGCTGCTGTGGATTTACTTCAAATCCACTGATAAAGAAAATATGAAAGTGCCAAGATGTACCCTGGGCAACATTTAGCCGTTTGGCGTTACTCGGCCGAGCCCATCTGCTCAGTCACGAGGAAGAGCTGATGACATCGAAGGCGTATTCGCCTGGTACGGCTCCCTCGCGCGGAGGCGGCCGCAGTGGAGTTCGCCTCCACTTATGGGCGGGTCAGCGGCGCTGGGACACTGACAGTGGGCCCGCCTGGCCCACTGGTCAGGTTTGACCAATCGCCGCGCGCGCCTCCCTCCTCAGCAGAACAGAGGCGGGGCTCCGGTGAGGCTCGCCGGTGAACGGCGGCACTGTTTGAGAAACTAAGGCCATCCGCGGGCTCAGGGGCTCGAGGCGGTCCCTCCGGTGGTTGCCATCCTCCCTGGGGTGGACGGAGTCACCGGCGGCGAGCTCCGCAGCGGACGGCGGCCGTCGGGCAGGGTGGGGCTCTTCCCTCCGATGGCTCCCAGGCCAAATTGGAAGGGGAAGTGGATCAGAGGGAGGTCCGGGAGGCTAGTGGTGAGGAGAGTGGAGAGGGGGAGGCCCTGGTGGCGTCGGAATGAACGAGACAGAGGCGGCGGCCGTGGTTGCCAGAGTTGGGGAAGATGACCTCCTCCGGTCGTTCTACTACTATGGGAGCTCAAGGAGGGAGAGAGAGGGCTGGTGATCAATTGAGTGAGCTCAGGGTGGGTTTTTATAGCGCGGGGGGTCGGCTCTGTGGTGTCCAGAGGATAAGCACGGCGGCGGCGATCATTACGGCGGCAGGTGAGGCCGTTGAGGTCGGCAGATTGGTCGGTGGGGACGGTGGCCGCCCGCAGTTACTCCTGGGAGGAGCTGGGCTGCTCGGGACGCGCCACGCGGGTTGGGCAGAGACGTGGCCATGCGGGACTCGTCGGGCGGCGGTCCTGGTCGTCGTGAACGGCGGTGGACGGTGCTAGGAGCCAAGGAGAGGTGTCGGCGAGGGTCCAGGTGGTCGAGCTGATCCAGAAGTGGATCAGGTTGAGAGGGGGAGGCAGCAGAGCGGCGGTAGAAGCTCGGTGCCGACGTGTGTAATACGCACGCTCTGGCCGCGCCCTGTGCATGCATGCAATGCGTTTGACAAAATGCCAGGGTGGCCTACAGTGCCCCACTGGGGTTGAATTTTGACAGGATGATGATCCCTAGTGTGGCAAGGATGATGGACATGTTACTTTGGCCAAATGGCAAAGTTTCTTGTGCAAGTTAGAAAGTTGCAAAGTTCTGCCATGCCCGGAAGGTGTTTGACAGAATGCTAGGGCAAGCTAAAAGACTTTGATGGACTTGAAACTTGGCAGGATAGGGTCTCTTTAGATGATAGAGATGGAGGTGGAGCTAGTTTGGCAAGATCAGAAACTTGCTACTGCAAGTTTTACCAGAATTCAGTTCTGGACAGAAACTTTAGTGGCATGATTGGTACTTGAAAGATGCAAATGGAGTTGATCTCCTGGAGTTAAGGTTTTGGTTGGAAGGACTACAAGGTGCCAAAGTTTCAGGAGTAATGGGGCTAGGAAAATTAGGGATGCAATTGTAACTCAAAAGTTGGAAAGAATTGAACAAAGGATGTTTCACTCAAAATTTTCAAAAGATATAGTTAGGTTTTTGCACAAAAGTGATTTATAGGCATCACCTGACCTCTCATAATTTTTGTGGGATTTTCAAACAATTATTTAAAATATTTGTAGTGCAACAGAAGCATTTTAAAGATTGAAAATGCTGGTAAAAGAATTATTTTGTGGCAAATTTTATTATGAAAATATTTCCTACTGTTATTTACAATATAAATGAAATGATCTACAAAACAACCAAGGACCACAACATTTTACAAAATAATCTTCTATGGAGGGAAGAATTTTGTAAAACAGACCGGAAAAGGCTCTGGAATTAATAAATGACCTGGAGTAGCTCAAACTTTAATTTCTGGCCAAATTTTACTTTAATAAAATTTGATTAATTTTTTTGGGGTGTTACAAGGTTTTCATGGATGATTTCTCTGTCTATGGGAAGTCTTTTGATGATTGTTTAAGCAATCTTGATCGAGTTTTGCAGAGATGGGAGCAAACAAATCTTGTCTTGAATTGGGAGAAGTGCCACTTTATGGTTAATGAAGGTATTGTCTTGGGTCATAAAATTTCTGAAAGAGGTATTGAAGTGGAAAAATCTAAGGTTGATGCAGTTGAGAAAATGCCATGTCCTAAAGATATCAAAGGTATTCGTAGTTTCTTAGGTCATGCTGGTTTCTATAGGAGATTTATCAAAGACTTCTCTAAAATTTCTAGGGCTCTTACGAATCTTTTTCAAAAGGATGTTCCTTTTGTTTTGATGAAGATTGTTTAGAAGCCTTTGAAACACTCAAGAAAGCCTTAATTTCTGCACCTATTGTTCAACCACCTGATTGGAACCCGCCTTTTGAAATTATGTGTGATGCTAGTGATTATGTTGTTGGTGCTGTTCTAGGACAAAGAGTTGATAAGAAACTGAATGTTATTCATTATGCTAGTAAAACTCTAGACAGTGCTCAACGAAACTATGCTACTACTGAAAAATAATTCTTGCAGTGGTGTTTGCTTGTGATAAATATAGATCTTATATTGTTGATTCAAAAGTAATTGCTCACACCGATCATGCTGCTATTAAATATCTTATGGAAAAGAAAGATGCTAGACCTAGACTTATTCGATGGGTTCTCTTGCTACAAGAATTTGATTTACATATCACTGATAGAAAAGGAGCTGAGAACCCCGTAGCTGAAAACTTGTCTAGGCTTGAAAATGTGCTTGATGACCCACTACCTATTGATGATAGTTTTCCTGATGAGCAGTTAGCTGCAAGAAATGTTGCTCATAACACTCCTTGGTATGCTGACTATGCTAATTACATTGTTGCTAAATATTTACCACCTAGCTTTACATACCAACAAAAGAAAAAAATATTCGATGATTTAAGACATTACTTTTGGGATGACCCACATCTTTATAAAGAAGGAGTAGATGGTATTATTAGACGTTGTGTATCTGAGCATGAACAGGGACAAATCCTACGGAAATGTCACTCCGAAGCTTATGGAGGGAATCATGCTGGAGATAGAATTGCTCACAAGGTATTGCAATCTGGATTTTATTGGCCAACTCTCTTGAAGGATGCCCGTAAGTTCATCTTATCTTGTGATGAATGCCAAAGAATAGGTACTATTGGTAAGCGTCAAGAAATGCCTATGAATTATTCACTTTTTGTTGAACCATTTGATGTTATGGGATTTGATTACATGGGACCTTTTCCTTCCTCTAATGGGTATACACATATTTTGGTTGTTGTTGATTATATTACTAAATGGGTAGAAGCTATTCCAACCAGTAGTGTTGATCACAACACCTCTATTAAAATGCTTAAGGAAGTTATTTTCCCAAGATTTGGAGTCCCCGGATATTTAATGACTGATGGTGGTTCACACTTTAGTCATGGTGCTTTCCGTAAAATGCTTGCCAACTATGATGTTAACCATAGAATTGCATCACCTTATCATCCTCAGTCTAGTGGTCAAGTTGAGCTTAGCAATAGAGAAATATTAATCTTGCAAAAGACTGTCAATAGGTCCCGGAAGAATTGGTCTAAGAAATTAGATGATGCACTTTGGGCTTATAGAATAGCATATAAAAATCCTATGGGCATGTCTCCTTATAAAATGGTTTGCGGAAAGGCTTGTCATTTGCCTCTTGAGTTAGAACATAAAGCATATTGGGCAATCAAAGAGCTCAACTATGATTTCAAACTTGTTGGTGAAAAGAGCTTATTTGATATTAGCTCTTTAGACGAATGGAGAACCCAAGCTTATGAAAATGCTAAGTTGTTTAAAGAAAAAGTCAAAAGATGGCATGATAAAAGAATCCAAAAGCGTGAGTTCAAAGTCGGAGAATATGTTCTTTTGTACAACTCTCGTTTCAGATTCTTTGCAGGAAAACTCCTCTCAAAATGGGAAGGCCCATATGTTATCGAGGAGGTTTATCGGTCTGGAGCCATCAAAATAAATAATGCCGAAGGTACTAACCCGAAGGTTGTTAACAGACAACGAATAAAACAATATATCTCAGGTACACCCATTAATGTTGAAAGTAATATTATACAAACTTTGACACCGGAAGAACACATAAAAGAGTCCTTCCGAAACACTCCGGAATCGTGAAAATAAGGAGGTACGTGATACGGTAAGTGATAACCCACAAGTATAGTGGATCGCAGCAGTTTTCGAGGGTAGAGTATTCAACCCAAATTTATAGATTCGACACAAGGGGACCAAAGAATATTTGAAGGTATTAGCAGCTGAGTTGTCAATTCAACCACACCTGGAGATTAATTATCTGCAGCGAAGTGATCAGTAGCAAAGTAGTTTGATAGTTTTGATAATAGTGACAGCAGTAACGGTAACAGTAACAGTGATAGCAGTAATTTGTAGCAAGTGTAATAGTGATGATAGCAATAGTAATGCGGCAAGATCAATAAGGATAAATTCGTAGGCATTGGATCAGTGACTTGTTGGATGATATTCATCATGTGACAGTTATAACCTAGGGCGATACGGCACTAGCTCCAGTTCATCGATATAATGTAGGCATGTATTCCGTAAATAGTCATACGTGCTTTATTAAAAGAACTTGCATGACATCTTTTGTCCTACCCTCCCGTGGTAGCGGGGTCCATATTGGAAACTAAGGGATATTAAGGCCTCCTTTTAATAGAGAACCGGAACAAAGCATTAACACATAGTGAATACATGAACTCCTCAAACTACGGTCATCACCGGGAGTGGGCCCGGTTGTTGTCACTCCGGGGTTGCCGAATCATAACACGTAGTAGGTGACTATAACTTGCAAGATCGGATCTAAAATATGGATATAATGATGAATTCATAAACGGTTCAGATCTGAGTTCATGGCACCCGGGCCCAAAGTGACAAGCATTAAGCATAGCAAAGTCATAGCAACATTAATCTAAGAACATAGTGGATACTAGGGATTGGGCCCTAACAAAACTAACTCGAATACATGATGAATCTCATCCAACTCCTCACCGACCAGCGAGCCTATGAAGGAATTACTCACTCCCGGTGGGGAGCATCATGGAATTGGTGATGGAGATGGGTTGATGATGACGAAGAACGAAGATCCCCCTCTCCGGAGCCCCAAACGGACTCCAGATCTGCCCTCCCGAGGAAGAACAGGGCTTGGCAGCGGCTCCGTCTTGTGGATCACGATAATTCTTTCTCCCTGATTTTTATCTGGAATAATGTGATTTTATAGTATTAGGGGGTCATCAGCGGGGCCACCAGGTGGGTACAACCCACCTGGGCACGCCAGGAGACGGGGGCGTGCCCTGGTGGGTTGTGCCCACCCAGGGGCCCCTCTCTGGTGGGTCTTGGCTCCAAAAATTCTTATTATTGATATAAAAAAATCCTCGCAAAGTTTCATTCCATTCCGAGAACTTTCATTTCTGCACAAAAACAACACCATGGTAGTTCTGCTGAAAACAGCGTCAGTCCGGGGTTAGTTTCATTCAAGTCGTGCAAATTAGAGTCCAAAACAAGAGGAAAAGTATGAGACAAAGTAGATATGTTGGAGACGTATCAGTAAGTAAACGGACTCCGAAAAATCCGCAAAAATACTTTTTGTCTGTTTTGTAATATTTAGAAAAATGGGGAAATAAGAAACTTTCAGGAAGTGTACCCTGGTGAGCACAAGACACCAGGCCAGGCGCGCCCAGGTGGGTTGTGCACACCTGGGACACCTTCCGGACTCCGTTTTTCTACAGTTTGCTTGTTTTCCAAGATAAAAAATCATTATATACCCCCCGAACCTGTTGACCACTGTATCAGGGAGAAATCTTCTGTTCTCTTTTCTTGCTGTTTTCGGTCACATCTATCAAGCCAGGCATCATGTCTTCCTCCTCCTCCAACAACATGGAAGAAGATGCTTGGTTGATGAAGATTGAGCTGAAGAGGGAGGAGCCCATGGAAGCCGTCAAGGGAGATAAGAGCAAGGAGGCTACCGTAGATTCTCCCTCGGTGGAGAACAAGCACTGCCGGCCGAGGACGAAGAAGAAGATATCCTTAAGCCTTACCTTGCTCATCTTACCCCTACTGAGATTGCAGCCTTTCGGATCATTGAAACGGTCCGAGTGCATAATAAATACCTCACTCGTGAAAATATCATGCATCAAGAGCACATCATCTTCCTTCGGAGTATCATACGTAGATTGGAAAATCTCTTGATCTTGAAGGACAGGATCTCTACTTCACCACCACCACGGTATTCTTCATCACCAAAAGAGAATTGAGTATCGGGTATGGGCACTCCCCTTGGCTTCCGCCAAGCTTGGGTGAGGTGCCCCGGTACCGTATCATCCCCACTATCTTTTTGAGAGTTTGCTTAGTGATCTATCCTTGTAATTGTGTGCAAGATATATAATAAAGTTTATTTTGAGTTTTTGCTTTCTTTACTTTCCTGTTGCAATAAAAGGAAAATATATAAATAAAATGAAAGGAAATAAATCAAGAAGATCATATACTAAACTTATGGTAGGTGATGGCACCACATAAGGAAAAGTATAAGTAGAAAATTTTATTAGAGATTGACAAACATAGCATTAGTCAATGATGCAACTCATGAAAGAATTAATAAGGGAAGAGAAGATTCACATACAAATATACTATCCTAGAAATCTTTTGTGATTGCGAGCCCCGATCAAAATATTATATGCCAAAATTGTTGACGTTGGACAAGGAAGACAACTTAATGATTTATGTTTGTTCATATTCACATAGAAGTCATATTGTCATAGATCCTTTAACATGTGGTGCTTGCCCCCTATCTTTGCTAGCCAAAAATTCCGCACTAAGTAGAGATACTACTTGTGCATCCAAAAACCCTTATACCCCAATCTTATTTTCAAGTGTCCACCATATCTACCTAGGGATTGAGCAAGATCCCTGAAGTAAGTTGTCATCGGTGCAAAAGGGCAATAAAAATTGCTTCTAAATGTGTGAGATCATTTAGTGTAAGAGAAAATTTAGCGTTGCACGAACTTGTGATGGTGAAGAATAAAAGCGACAGACTGCATAATAAAGGTCGCTATCACAAGGGGCAATGAAACGTGACGTTCTTTTGCACTAAGGGGTTGAGCATACAAACAAATAAGCGCATGGCAACCTCTGCTCCCCTCTGCGAAGGGCCTATCTTTTACTTTTGTGTATTTACTTTTACGCAAAGAGTCAAAGTTTTCTCTCTATTTTTTTATTTTCTCCTTTGGCAAGCAGCATGTGGTGAGGAAAGATCTAGGCACATATGTCCAGTTGAATATGGGTAGCATGAGTTATTATTGTTGACATCACCCTTGAGGTGAATACGTTGGGAGGCGAAACTATAAGCCCCTATCTTCCTATATGTCCGGTTGAAACGTTTTTCTCATGTGTATGCGGTGAGTGTTAGCAATCATATAAGACAAATGATGGTTGAGTATGTGGACTTGCCTAGAGGCTTCGATACGTGATCCTTCCTGAAAAGATGATGAATTGTAGTTGCAAAGTTGACTAAGAACATAGTTTGTTGGTTTTTAATAGAGTTTTTGCTTTACACTTCGATTGTGTGATGAACTGTTACTTATTCATGAGAAGTCTATGATAAGAGTCTTATTTTTAAGTTTTTTGTTGTTATAATAATGAACATGATGCTTCTACGTCCGTATTTTGTTTTTATCGACACCTCTCTCTCTAAGCATTTGGACATGTTTTTCGATTTCGGTTTTCGCTTGAGGACAAGCGAGGTCTAAGCTTGGGGGAGTTGATACGTCCATTTTGCATCATGTTTTCCTACTGTTATTTGTGATGTTTTTATCCATAATAATGCTTTTTGGAGTAATTCTAATGCCTTTTCTCTCATAATATGCAAGGTACACACAAAGAGGGAGAATTCCGGCAGCTGGAAATCTGGACCTGGAAAAGCTACGTCACGCTACCTATTCTGCACAACTCCAAACAAGCTGAAACTTCACAGAGAATTTTTATAGAACATATGAAGAATATTGGAGCAAATAAGTACCAGAGGGGGCCCACCAGGCAGGCACAACCCACCTGGGCGCGCCAGGGTGCCCAGGCACGCCCTGGTGGGTTGTGCTCACCAAAGCCCACCTCCGGTGCCCATCTTCTGGTATATAGGTCATTTTGACCAAGAAAAAATAAGGAGAGGACTTTCGGGAAGGAGCAACACCGTCTCGAGGCGGAACTTGGGCAGGAGAACTTTTGCCCTCTGATGGAGCGATTCCGCCGGGGGAACTTCCCTCCCGTTGGAGGAAATCATCATCAACACCATCACCAACAACACTCCCATCTTGGGGAGGGCAATCTCCATCAACATCTTCAACAACACAATCTCATCTCAGACCCTAGTTCATCTCTTGTGTTCAATCTTGTTACCGGAACTATAGATTGGTGCTTGTGGGTGACTAATAGTGTTGATTACATCTTGTAGTTGATTACTATATGGTTTATTTGGTGGAAGACTATATGTCAGATCCAATATGCTATTTAATACCCCTTTGATCTTGAGCATGATTATCATTTGTGAGTAGTTACTTTTGTTCTTGAGGTCACGGGAGAAATCATGTTGCAAGTAATCAAGTGAACTTGATATGTGTTTGATATTTTGATAGTATGTATGTTCTGATTCCCTTAGTGGTGTCATGTGAACGTCGACTACATGCCACTTCACCATATTTGGGCCTAAGGGAATGCATTATGGAGTAGCAATTAGATGATGGGTTGTGAGAGTGACAGAACCTTAAACCCCAGTTTATGCGCTATTCCGTAAGGGACCGATTGGATCCAAAAGATTAATGCTATGGCTAGAATTTATTCTTAATACTTTTCTCATAGATGTGGATGCATGCGGGAGGGTTAATCATAAGTAGGAGGTTTGTTCAAGTAAGAACAACACCTAAGCACCGGTCCACCCACATATCAAATTATCAAAGTAACGAACACGAATCAAACCAACATGGTGAAAGTGACTAGATGAAAATCCCGTGTACCCTCAAGAACGCTTTGCTTATCATAAGAGACCGTTTTGGCCTGTCCTTTGCCTCAAAAGGATTCGGCTACCTTGCTGCACTTTTGCTACTACTATCGTTACTTGCCCGTTACAAATTATCTTATTATCAAACTACTGTGTTACTTACAATTTCAGCACTTGCAGAAATTACCTTGCTGAAAACCACTTGTCATTTCCTTCTGCTCCTCGTTGGGTTCGACACTCTTACTTATCGAAAAGAGCTACAGTTGATCCCCTATACTTGTGGGTCATCACACAACACAAAACTCAACAGAAAATATCGTAAGCTCCGTTATTATAAGAAAATAAATCACCACTTTTGGTATTGTTGTGAACTCATTCTTTATTTATATTGGTGTAATATCTACTGTATTCCAACTTTTCCATGGTTCATACCCCCCGATACTAGCCATAGATGCATCAAAATAAGCACACAACACGCGAAAAATAGAATCTGTCAAAAACAGAACAGCCTGTAGTAATCTAGATAGTTCGCATAATTTTGTAACTCAAAAATCCAGAAAAATTAGGAAGACCTAAGAAATTTATATATCAATATACTGTAAAAAATTCAGAATTATTCGACACTCCTGTGATTTTAAACAATTATGGGACTGAGCGCAAAAGTTTCTGTTTTTTTAGCAAGATCAAATCAACGATTACCGTAAGCTATCCCAAAGGTCTTACTTGGCACAAACACTAACTAAAACACAAAACCACATCTAACCAGAGGCTAGATGAATTACTTAATGCAAAGCAGAACCTAAAAAGCAAAAACAAAAAATAAAGTTGGGTTGCCTCCCAACAAGCGCTATTGTTTAACGCCCTTAGCTAGGCACAAAACACGAATGGATCTAAGTGTTATCATCTTCGGCATGCAATCCATAAGTGGCTCTCATAATAGATTCATAAGGCAATTTAATTTTGTTTCTTGGGACGTGTTCCATGCCTTTCCTTAACGTAAATTGAAATCTAATGTTTCCTTCTTTCATATCAATAATTGCAACAATCGTTCTAACTAAAGGTCTACCGAGAATAATAGGACATGTCGAATTGCAATCTATATCAAGAACAATGAAATCTACGAGCAGATAATTTCTATTTGCAACAATAAGAACATCATTAATTCTTCCCATAGGTTTCTTAATAGTGGAATCCACAAGATGCAAATTTAAGGAACAATCATCAAATTCACGGAAACCTAACACACCACATAAAGTTTTCGGAATCGTGGAAACACTAGCACCCAAATCACATAAAGCATGGCATTCATAATATTTAATATTAATCTTAATAGTAGGTTCCCACTCATCATAAAGTTTTCCAGGTATAGAAACTTCCAATTCAAGCTTTTCTTCAAAAGATTGTATCATAACATCATCGTTATGTTTAGTAAAAGATTTTTTATTATAAGCATGAGGAGAATTCAACATGGATTGAAACAAGGAAATACAATCTATTAAAGAACAGTTATCATAATTAAATTCCTTGAAATCCAAAAGAGTGGGTTCATTGCTACTTAAAGTTTTGACCTCTCCAATCCCGCTTTTATCAATTTTTGCATCAAGATCTAAAAACTTTGAATCATTGGGATGCCTTCTAACTAAAGTTGACTCATCTCAGGTCCCATCTTTATCAAGATTTACATTGGAAAACAAAGATTCAATAGGAGTCACATCAATCACTTTAAGATCTTCATCATTATTTTCACGAAAACTAGAAGAACACGCTTTTATAAACCAATCCTTTTTAGCACGCATCTTAGCGGTTCTTTCTTTGCACTCATCAATTGAAATTATCATGGATTTGAGGGAATCATTAATATCATGCTTAGGTGGAATAGATCTAAGTTTCAAAAGAGTCAATATCCAGAGAAATTCTATCCATGTTCCTAGCCAAATCATCAATCTTAAGCAATTTTACTTCAATCAAAGCAATGAAATTCTTTTGCGAACTTATAAATTCCTTAACACTATTCTCAAAATCAGAGGGCATCTTATTATAATTTCCATAAGCATTGTTGTAGGAATTGCCATGTTTATTAGAGGAATTACTAGGAAATGACCTAGGATTAAAATTACCTCTATACGCGTTATTACCAAAATTGTTCCTACCAACAAAATTCACATCCATAGATTCATTATTATTTTCAATCAAAGTAGACAAAGGCACATCATTAGGATCAATAGGAACACTATTGCTAGAAAATAACAAATAATTTCATAAGCTCATCCATCTTTCCACTCAAAACATTAATTTCTTCAATCGCATGCACTTTTTTACTAGTGAAAATCTTTCGGTATGCCATTGGGAATAATTAACCATAATATTATCTAGGAGTTTAGTAGATTCTCCTAAAGTAATTTCCATAAAAGTGCATCCTTCGGCCGAATCTAAAAGATTTCTAGAAGCAAAATTCAATCCAGCATAATTTTGTTGTGTAATCATCCACAAATTCAAACCACGAGTAGGGCAATTTTGTATCATCAATTTCATCCTCTCCCAAGATTGTGCAACATGTTCATGATCAAGTTGCTTAAAATTCATAATATCGTTCCTACGGGAGATGATCTTAGCGGGGGGGGGGGGGTACTTGGAAATAAAAGCATCTTCACACTTATTCCATGAATCAATACTATTTTTAGGCAAAGATGAAAACAAGTTTTAGCAAGATCTCGAAGTGAGAATGGAAATAGCTTCAATTTAACAATTACATTATCCACATCTTTTTCCTTTTGGATATCACACAAATCAACGAAATTATTAAGATGGGATGCGACATCTGCCTGGGAAGGCCGAAAAATTGATCTTTCGTAACAAGATTCAGCAAACCGGTATTAATTTCACAAGATTCCGCATTAGCATCGGGAGCAATCGGAGTACTAATAAAATCATTATTATTGGTGTTGGGAAAGTCACATAATTTGGTATTATCTTGAGCCATCGTGACAAAGCAAGCAATCCAACCCACGAGCACACAAAAACCAAGTGGAGAAGACGGACGGAAGAGGGCGAAGAAAAGGCAAATCTTTTTGAAAATCGTTTTAGAAGTGGGGGAGAGGAAAACAAGAGGAGAATGGAAAATAATGTAATGTGAGGGATGAAAGTTTATGATGGGTACTTGGTATGTCTCGGCTTGGCGTAGATCTCCCCGGCAACGGCGCCAGAAATTCTTCCTGCTACCTCTTGAGCTTGCGTTGGTTTTTCCCTTGAAGAGGAAAGTGTGATTCAGCAAAGTAGAGTAAGTATTTCCCTCAGCTTTTGAGAACAAAGGAATCAATCCAGTAGGAGACAACGCGCAAGCCACCGAATACCTACACAAACAAACACCAACTTACACCCAACGCGACAAAGGGGTTGTCAATCCCTTCACGGTTACTTGCAAAGTGAGATGTGATAGAGATGGACAAACGGTAAAGTAATGTTTTTGGTATTTTTGGTTTATGGAACAGAAAGTAAAAGATTGCAAAGAAAGTAAATAGGAAACTAATTGTAGATCGGAAACTTATATGATGGAAAATAGACCCGGGGGCCATAGGTTTCACAAGAGGCTTCTATCAAGATAGAAATTATTACAGTTGGTGAACAAATTACTGCCGAGCAATTGATAGAAAAGCACAAAGTTATGATGATATCTAAGGCAATGATAATGAATATAGGAATCACGTCCGTATCAAGTAGACCGACTCCTGCCTGCATCTACTACTATTACTCCACACATCGATCGACTCCTGCCTGCATCTAGAGTATTAAGTTCATAAGAACATATTAACGCATTAAGTAAGATGACATGATGTAGCGGGATAAAATCAAGCAATATGATGAAAACCCCGTCTTGTTATCCTCGATGGCAATAATACAATATCTGTCGGTTCCCCTTCTGCCACTAGGATCGAGCACCGCAAGATTGAACCCAAAGCTAAGCACTTCTCCCATTGCAAGAAAAACCAATCTAGTTGGCCAAACCAAATCGATAGTTCGAAGAGACTTGCAAAGATATCAAATCATGCATATAAGAATTCAGAGGAGATTCAAATAATATTCATAGATAAGCTGGTGATAAATCCACAATTCATCGGATCTCTGCAAACACACCGCAAAAGAGTATTACATTAAATAGATCTCCAAGAACATCGAGGAGAACATGGTATTGAGAATCAAAGAGGGAGAAGAAGCCATCTAGCTACTAGCTATGGACCCGTAGGTCTGTGGTAAACTACTCACTCTTCATCGGAGAGGCAATGGTGTTGATGTAGAAGCCCTCCATGATCGAATCCCCCTCTGGCAGGACGCCGAAAAAGGCTCCTAGATGGGATCTCACGGGTACAGAAGGTTGTAGCGGTGGAAAAGTGGTTTCGTGGCTCCCCTGAAAGGTTTTGGGATATTTGAGAATATATAGGCGGAAGAAATAGGTAAGTGGAGTCACGACGGGCCCACAAGGGTGGGGGCGCGCCCTACCCCCTGGGCGTGCCTCCCTGCCTTGTGGCCGCCTTGTGGCTTTCTTGACGTGCACTCCAAGCCCTCTGGATGTCTTCCGGTCCAAGAAAAATTATCGCGAAAGTTTCTTTCCGTTTGGACGCCGTTTGGTATTCCTTTTCTGCGAAACTCTAAAACAAGGAAAAAACAGGAACTGACACTGGTCTATGTTAATAGGTTAGCCCCAAAAATCATATAAAATAGCATATTAGTGCATATAAAACATGCAAAACAGATAATATATTAGCATGGAACAATAAAAAATTATAGATACGTTGGAGACGTATCAAGGCACACGGCTAACAATTGTTGGTGTGTGTTCTAGGCGCCCCCTCCCCATGTATATATAGGTGGGAGGGGAGGGGAGCTACTATGGGGCGCCCCAAGTAGAAGGAATCCTACTTGGGGCCCTAGTCCAATCAAGCCCCCCTTTCCTTATTACTGGAAGGGGGAAAAGACAAGAGAGGGGGGGAGGAAGGAAAGGGGGGCCGAACCCCCTCCTCCTTCTCCTATTCGTCCTCCTTCCTTAAGGGGTGCGCGCCACCCATTGTGGTCTGGTGAGCTCCCCACCTATGGCCCATAACGCCCATTATTCCCCCGGGGGGTTCCGGTCACCCCCCGGTAGTCCGATAAATACTCGATACACTTCTGAACACTTCCGGTGTCCGAATACTATCATCCTATATATCAATATTTACCTCTCGACCATTTCGAGATTGCTCATCATGTCCATGGTCTCATCTGGGACTCCGAACAACATTCGGTCACTAAATCACATAACTCATATAATACAAAATCATCATCGAACGTTAAGCGTGCGGACCCTGCGTGTTCGAGAACTATGTAGACATGACAGAGACACCTCACCGGTCAATAACCAATAGCGGAACCTGGATGCTCATATTGGATCCTACATATTCTATGCAGATCTTTATCGGTCGAACCGTAATGACAACATACGTTATTCCCTTTGTCATTGGTATGTTACTTGCCCGAGATTCGATCGTCGGTATCTTCATACCTAGTTCATCTCATTACCGGCAATTCTCTTTACTCATTCCGTAATACATCATACCGCAACTAACTCATTAGTCACTTTGCTTGCAAGGCTTCTTATGATGTGTATGAAGGAAATATGCCCTAGAGGCAATAATAAACTTGTTATTTATATTTCCTTATATCATGATAAATGTTTATTATTCATGCTAGAATTGTATTAACCGAAACTTGATACATGTGTGAATACATAGAAAAAATAGAGTGTCCCTAGTATGCCTCTACTTTACTAGCTCATTAATCAAAGATGGTTAAGTTTCCTAACCATAGACATGTGTTGTCATTTGATGGACGGGATCACATCATTAGAGAATGATGTGATGGACAAGACCCATCCATTAGCTTAGCATAATGATCGTTAAGTTTTATTGCTATTGCTTTCTTCATGACTTATACATATTCCTCTAACTATGAGATTATGCAACTCCCGAATACCGGAGGAACACCTTGTGTGCTATCAAACGTCACAACGTAACTGGGTGATTATAAAGATGGTCTACAGGTGTCTCCGAAGGTGTTTCTTGGGTTGGCATATATCTAGATTAGGATTTGTCACTTCATGTACCGGAGAGGTATCTCTGGGCCATCTCGGTAATGCACCTCGCTATAAGCCTTGCAAGCAATGTGACTAATGAGTTAGTTACGGGATGATGCATTACGGAACGAGTAAAGAGACTTGCCGGTAACAAGATTGAACTAGGTATGATGATACCAATGATCGAATCTCGGGAAAGTAACAGACCGATGACAAAGGGAATGACGTATGTTGTTATGCGGTTTGACCGATAAAGATGTTCCTAGAATATGTAGGAACCAATATGATCATCCAGGTTCCTCTATTGGTTATTGACCCGAGATGTGTCTCGGTTATGTCTACATAGTTCTCGAACCCGTAGGTCCGCACGCTTAACGTTCGATGACGATTTGTATTATGAGTTGTGTGTTTTGGTGACCGAAGTTTGTTCGGAGTCCCGGATGAGATCACGGACATGACGAGGAGTCTCGAAATGGTCGATAGGTAAAGATTGATATATTGTAAGGTAGTATTCAGACACCGGAAGGGTTCCGGAGTGTATCGGGTACATACCGGAGGGGTTACCGGAACCCCCTCGGGAAAGATATGGGCCATATGAGCCATAGGAGGGAGGCTAACAAGCCCACAAGGGAGGAGGCCGAATTGGATTAGGGAAGGGAGCGGCTCCCCCCTTTCCATCTCCTAGTCCCTCTCCTTCCCCCTTTCCCCCTCCGGAAGAAGGAAAAAAAGGGGGGCCGAATCCTACTAGGACTGGAGTCCTAGTAGGACTCCCCTCTCCCTGGCGCGCCCCTAGTGGCTGGCCTCCTCCCCTCCTCCTTTATATACGGGGGCAGGGGGCACCCCAAAGCTCATCAAGGAAATGACAAGTAGTTTTTAGTAAGGTAATGTCTGCAAGTGCTGAATTGTAAGTAGCGGGTAATTTGATAGCAAGATAATTTGTAACGAGCAAGTAACGATAATAGTAGCAAGTATGCATCAAGGTAGCCCAATCCTTTTGAGGCAAAGGGCAGGCAAAAACGGTCTCTTATGATAAGCAAAGCGTTCTTGAGGGTACACGGGAATTTCATCTAGTCACTTCCATCATGTTGGTTTGATTTGTGTTCGCTACTTTGATAATTTGATATGTGGGTGGACCGGTGCTTAGGTGCTATTTTTACTTGAACAAACCTCCTACTTATGATTAACCCTCCTGCAAGCATCCGCAACTACGAGAAAAGTATTAATAATAAATTCTAACCATAGCATTAAACTTTTGGATCCAATCGGTCCCTTACGGAATAGCGCATAAACTGGGGTTTAAGCTTCTGTCACTTTCGCAACTCATCATCTAATTGCTACTCCACAATGCATTCCCTTAGGCCCAAATATGGTGAAGTGTCATGTAGTCGACGTTCACATGACAGCACTAAGGGAATCACAACATACATACTATCAAAATATCAAACACATATCAAATTCACATGATTACTTGCAACATGATTTCTCCCGTGACCTCAAGAACAAAAGTAACTACTCACAAATGATAAACATGTTCATGATCAGAGGAGTATTAAATAGCATAATGGATCTGAACATATAATCTTCCACCAATTAAACCATACAGTAATCAACTACAAGATGTAATCAACACTACTAGTCACCCAGAAGCACCAATCTATAGTTCCGGTAACAAGATTGAATACAAGAGATGAACTAGGGTTTCAGATGAGATGGTGCTGTTGAAGATGTTGATGGAGATTGCCCTCCCCAAGATGGGAGAGTTGTTGGTGATGATGATGACGATGATTTCCCCCTCCGGGAGGGAAGTTCCCCCGGCGGAATCGCTCCGCCGGAGGGCAAAAGTGCTCCTTCCCAAGTTCCGCCTCGAGATGGCGGTGCTCCGTCCCGAAAGTCTTCTCCTTATTTTTTTTCTAGGTCAAAATGACTTATATACCAGAAGATGGGCACCGGAGGTGGGCCGAGGAGGCCACAACCCACCAGCGCGCGCCTGGGCTTCCTGGCGCGCCCAGGTGGGTTGTGCCCACCTGGTGTCCCCCCTCTGGTAGTTATTTGCTCCATTAATTCTTATATATTCCATAAAAAATCCCTGTCAAGTTTCAGCTTGTTTGGAGTTGTGCATAATAGATGGCCTGACGTAGCTTTTCCAGGTCCAGATTTCCACCTGCCGGAATTCTACCTCTTTGTGTGTACCTTGCAAATTATGAGAGAAAAGGCATTAGAATTACTCCAAAAAGCATTATTGTGGATAAAAACATTATAAATAACAGTAAGAAAACATGATGCAAAACGGACGTATCATCGTGCTCACGGAACTCTCCCTCGACCCTCGGCTGGATCAAGAGTTCGAGGGACGTCATCCAGTTGAACATGTGCTGAACTCGGAGGTGTCGTACGTTCGGTACTTGGATCGGTTGAATCATGAATACGTTCGACTACATCAACCGCGTTAACCTAACGCTTCCGCTTTTGGTCTACGAGGGTACGTGGACACACTCTCCCCCTCTCGTTGCTATGCATTTCCTAGATAGATCTTGCGTGAGCGTAGGAATTTTTTGAAATTGCATGCTACGTTAACCAACAGTGGCATCCGAGCCAGGTCTATGCGTAGATCATATACACGAGTAGAACACAAAGAGTTGTGGGCGATTATAATCATACTTCTTACCACCAACGTCTTACTTTGATTCGGCAATATTGTTGGATGAAGCAGCCCGGAGCAACATTACATGACCACGTTCATGAGACCGGTTCTACCGACGTGCTTTGCACATAGGTGGCTGGCGGGTGTCTGTTTCTCCAACTTTAGTTGAATCGAGTTTGACTATGGCCGGTCCTTGTTGAAGGTTAAAACAGTACACTTGATGAAAAATCGTTGTGGTTTTGATGCGTAGGTAAGAACGGTTCTTGCTAGAAGCCCGTAGTAGCCACGTAAAACTTGCAACTACAAATTAGAGGACGTCTAACTTGTTTTTGAAGGGCATGTTGTGATATGATATGGTCAAGGCAAGATGTGATATACGTTATTGTATGAGATGATCATGTTTTGTAGAAGTTATCGGCAACTTGCAGGAACCTTATGGTTGTCGCTTTATTGTATGAAATGCAATCGCCATGTAATTGCTTTATTTCATACAATAAGTGTTCTCGCTGAGTATGCACCGTTGCTACAGTTTGTCGTGCCGAGACACCACGTGATGATCGGGTGCAATAAGCTCTACGCTCACATACAATGGGTGCAAGACAGTTTTGCACGTGCAGAATACTCGGGTTAAACTTGACGAGCCTAGCATATGCAGATATGGCCTCGAAACACCGAGACCGAAAGGTCGAATGCGAATCATATAGTAGATATGATCAACATAGAGATGTTCACCATTGAATACTACTCCATCTCACGTGATGATCGGACATGGTTTAGTTGATATGGATCACGTGATCATTTAGATGACTAGAGGGATGTCTATCTAAGTGGGAGTTCTTAAGTAATATAATTAATTGAACTTTAATTTATCATGAACTTAGTCCTGATAGTATTTGCATAACTATGTTGTAGATCAATAGCTCGCGACGTAGCTCCTCGTTTATTTTTGATATGTTCCAAGAGAAAAATAAGTTGAAAGATGATAGTAGCAATGATGCGGACTGGGTCCGTGATCTGAGGATTATCCTCATTGCTGCACAGAAGAATTATGTCCTTGATGCGCCGCTAGGTGACAGACCTATTGCAAGAGAAGATGCAGACATTATGAACGTTTGACAAGCTCGGTATGGTGACTACTTGATAGTTTAGTGCACCATGCTTTACGGATTAGAACCAGGACTTCAAAAATGTTTTGAGCGCTATGGAGCATATGAGATGTTCCAAGAGCTGAAAATGATATTTCAGACACATGCCCGTGTTAAGAGGTATGAGACCTCTGACAAGTACTTTGCCTACAAGATGGAGGAGAATAGCTTGAGCATATGCTCAGAATGTCTGGGTACTACAATCGCTTGAATCAAGTGGGAGTTAATCTTCCAGATAAGATAGTGATTGACAGAGTTCTCTAGTCACTATCACCAAGTTACTAGAACTTCTTGATGAACTATAATATGCAAGGTATGATGAAGACGATTCCCATGCTCTTCGCGATGCTAAAATCAGCGAAGGTAGAAATCAAGAAAGAGCATCAAGTGTTGATGGTTAACAAGACCAGTAGTTTCAAGAAAAGGGGCAAAGGGAAAGAAAGGGAACTTAAAAAATGGCAAGCAAGTTGTCACTCCCGTGAAGAAGCCCAAAGCTAGACCCAACCCTAAAACTGAGTGCTTCTACTGCAAAGGAAATGGTCACTGGAAGCGGAACTGCCCCAAATACTTGGTGGATAAGAAGGATGGCAAAGTGAACAAAGGTATATTTGATATACATGTTATTGATATGTACTTTACTAGTGTTCATAGTAGCCCCTCGGTATTTGATACCTGTTCAGTTGCAAAGATTTGTAGCTCGAAAGAGGAGTTGAAAAATGAACATATACTAGTTGAGGACGAGGTGACGATGTGTGGTGGAAGTGATTCCAAGGTTGATAAGATCACCATCGCACACTCCCTTTACCTTCGGGATTAGTGTTGAACCTAAAATAAATGTTATTTTGGTGTTTGCGTTGAGCATAATATGATTGGATCATGATTATTGCAATACAGTTATTCATTTAAGTCAAAGAATAATTGTTATTCTATTTACATGAATAAAACCTTCTGTGGTCATACACCCAAGGTGAATGGTTTACTGAATATCGATCGTAGTGATACACATATTCATAATATTGATGCCAAAAGATGCAAAGTTGATAATGATAGTGCAACATACTAGTGGCACTACCGTTTAGGTCATATTGGTGTAAAGCGCATGAAGAAACTCCATGCGGATGGACTTTGCAATCACTTGATTATGAATCATTTGATGCTTGCGAACCATGCCTCATGGGCAAGATGACTAAGACTCCGTTCTCCGGAACAATGGAGCGAGCCACTGACTTATTGGAAATAATGCATACCGATGTATGCAGTCCGATGAGTGTTGAGGCTCACGGCGGGGAGCGTTATTTTCTGACCTTCATAGATGATTTAAGCAGATATGGGTATATCTACTTAATGAAACACAAGTCTAAAACATTTGGAAAGTTCAAAGAATTTCAGAGTGAAGTTGAATAGGGCACCATCTAAATCCTTTGAGACGACACCGTATCATTTGGGGTTATGCATTAGAGACAGCTGCATTCACGTTAAATAGGGCACCATCTAAATCCTTTGAGATGACACCGTATGAACTGTGGTTTGGAAAGTAACCTAAGCTATTGTTTCTTAAAGTTTGGGGCTCTGATGCTTATGTGAAAAAGCTTCAACCTGATAAGCTCGAACCCAAATCGGAGAAGTGTGTCTTCATAGGATACCCAAAAGAAACTGTTGGGCACACCTTCTATCATAGATCCGAAGGCAAGACATTTGTTGCTAAGAATGGATCCTTTCTAGAGAAGGAGTTTCTCCCAAAATAAGTGAGTGGGAGGAAAGTAGAACTTGATGAGGTAATTGTACCTCCCCCCGAATTGGAAAGTAGTTCATCACAGAAATCAGTTCCAGTGATTCCTACACCAATTAGTGAGGAAGCTGATGATGATGATCATGAAACTTCAGATCAAATTACTATCGAACCTCGTAGGTCAACCAAAGTACGATCCGCACCAGAGTGGTACGGTAATCCTGTTCTGGAAATCATATTACTAGACCATGACGAACCTACGAGCTATGAGGAAGCAGTGACGAGCCCAGATTCCGCGAAATGGCTTGAAGCCATGAAATCTGAGATGGGATCCATTTATGAGAACAAAGTTGAGAATAAATGGATTTTCAAGAGGAAGACGAACGCTGATGGTAGTGTTACTATCTACAAAGCTCTAATTGTCGCAAAAAGGTTTTTCGACAAGTTCAAAGGTGTTGACTACAATGAGATTTTCTCACTCGTATCGATGCTTAAGTCTGTCTGAATCATGTTAGCAATTGCCACATTTCATGAAATCTGGCAAATGGATGTCAAAACTGCATTCCTTAATGGATTCATTAAAGAAAAGTTGTATATGATGCAACCAGAAGGTTTTGTCGATCCTTAAGGTGCTAACAAAGTGTGCAAGCTCTAGCGATCCATCTATGGACTGGTGCAAGCATGTCGGGGGAAACGACACCTATGGGATCACAAGAAGAGCACAGTTGCCGGGGCGCAGGGTTGCAAGAAGAGCAGGATCGGTAGCCAGCACAAGGAGCGTTTACCCAGGTTCGGGCCGCGAGGATGCGTAAAACCCTAGTCCTACTTTGGTGGGTGTATTTCAGAGAGTTCTTGACCTCTCAAACTAGCTATGGTGAGTGCGTGGTTCGAAAGAGCCGAATCCTTCTCCAGTATGCCATGGTCCTCCTTTTATAGTCGAAAAGGGCAGCCACAGTGGCACACAGGAGGTGGAAAGGCGCACAGTGCCCTGAGCTGATCGCTCGTCTTACAGGACAAGACGCATTTAATGCGTAGCTTAGGTGTCCCCCTGCTTTATCGGGGACGGGGGCGAGGCCCGTCCCATCCGTCGCCACTCCTCCTTGCTTCGACGCGCGCCTTGGCCAGCGATGCGTGTGGCGCCATGTAGGCAGGCAGGCAGCTGAGGTGGCGCGGTGGCGGAGCCTTCACGAAGATCTGCAAGCCGCCACGCAGGCGCTCGATGAGTTGGCCTGGGGGCTGCATGTTGCCACGCAGGTGCCCACCCAGCTGGTTGGGCTGGCAGCTGCATGTGAACGGCGGTGGAAGCTTGGTTGGCGTTGGCCCTACTGGCGTCCTTGGTGAGGGCCTTGCGGGGTGGCCCGGCAAGAGTCTTGCCGTGTGGCCCGGCAAGGGTCTTGCCCTGGCGCGCTATCGTCCCCGGCAAGGGCCTTGCCGGGGGCTGGTGGCCTTCCTCGGCAAGGATCTTGCCGAGGATCGTCGTCTTCTAATCCTCATCTGATCTTGAATATGTCTTCACAAAGATCTGCATGCCACCACAGAGGTGCCTTCCCGAGCCCTGGCCCCACATGGATGACGGCGTTGGGGACCGTGGGCTCAAGGGTGGCTCGCTCTGTTGGTGTGGGGCGAGCTGCCCCGGCAAGGGTCTCGCCGGGGCTGTTGAGGCCGCCCCGGCAAGGGTCTTGCCGGGGGAGCCTGCTTCGTCCCTCTTCTCCTTGTGGTCTCGGCCTTGGCGTTGCTCTGATTATCTTGGGCTTCAGTCTTACCTTGGCTCACCTCCCCTGTTCTGCTTGGTGTGACCGTGGGCGCGGCTCTGACTGCCGGTGCATAGGTAAAGGGGTACAAAAGCGTGACCCTCTTTTTGTACACCGACAGGAGCCCCCGGGCCTGGGCCACACATAAGCGCGACACGTTGTTCGGCCAGGCCCAAAACGGTGCGCGGGCAGGCGGGGCGCTTTTTACCGTGGTAAGACTTTTCACGCGCTGCGCTTCCCATGACCCACGTGCGCGGCGCGGCGTGGAGGGGTGTGCGTGACGTGGGCGGCATGCGTGGGGCGGTTTCCACACGCATGTGTCGTATCGCAGTAAAGAGGCAGCTCGCGCCTTCCCCGTAAAAAGAGGGAGGCGTGGAGGCGCGGCTCATTTACTGAACGGGGCTGGTCGCGGTCTTCAAGGCGTCCACTCCCCACGATCACGGGGTGGGGAGAGGTCGCTTCACCCGTCCCCTCAGTTCTGCACGTCCGTCACGCGTCCTTCATGCGCCTGGGGTGGCAAGCAGTGGAGGCGGGAAACCGGGCCGTCGCTGGTTGGGGCAGCGGGTCGGTCCTGATTCCCTGCGCCTCCGGTGGCTGGATTAGCCGAGCGGGGCGGCCGAGCCTCGACCCCGCCCCTTTATAAAGAGGGGGAAGGGGGGATGGCGTCCCACATTCTTCTGTCATCTATCTCCTCTTGCTTCTGCTTCTTCCTTTCACTCGCCATGGAGAAAGGGAACCCGGGTCCCTCGACGGTGGCGGCGAGGGTCGCTGCTCGACAGCACGTACCTCCTCCTTCTGAGCCCGTGGTGGTGGAACCGACCGCGAGGGGAAGGGGGAGGGGGCGAGGCCGCGGGTGAGGCCGGGGCAGAGGTCGTAGTGCTCGGGGAAGAGGAGGACGGGGCGGCACGCCGGCTTCGCCCCCGCCAATGGTGCCTTTCCCGATGGAAGGCCATGTCGGAGACCAGCCCCGCGAGTTCTTCATTAGGCTGCGCCAGCCTCCGCGTCGTTGTCTCCGTCTTCCCTCCCCGTTTGCTCGGGAGATGGAGCGTGACTGGCCCTAATCCCTCAGATTGCACATGAGGGGTTGTGGGAATGGGGGCATGCGGGTCGACGTCGACTTCCCGGCTCCTCGGGTCATGTAACTCCGTCGTGGGTGGAAGACGTTCGCTCGCATCCTCAGCCTGACGGCGGGGCTCGTCCTCTACTTCAAATTGATGGAGGACGGCCTGCTCTCCGTCAAGGTCTTCGGAGACTTCGGGACTCGCCTGAAGTGCTACGTGGAGAGGTCCTCCGATGGAGATTCCGACGATGGAAGCTCTTCCTCGAGCGAAAGTGATGAGGAGGACAGCGGGGCAGATGACGGGGATGAGTCCGACTAGGCGTCGGACGCCCCGCGCCTGGGCGGGTGCGGCAGCAGGAGCATCTGCACCTGGCCGCTCCTCCGGCAGGGTTTTGCCGGGGGTGGGGCCAGCTCCTTGAACTTCTCGGGGCCGTCTCCTTGGGCGGCTGGCGTCGGGAGGCTGCGGAAGAGGAAGAGGGCGGGCGGCAAGGCCGTCAACTCGGAGTACGCGGGCACCGACGCCTTCGTCGCGTACTGCCGGTCCTGCCGCCTCGTCTTCCAGCTCCTTTCCCGGCACCGTCATCACAGGCCTACCCGTGGGCGGTCACCGAGGTGTTCTCTTAGTGTTTTCTGCTGCTCGTAGCTCGCCTAGGCGCCCCTTTTGTCCTCTCGCCTCCTTGACCTGCCTCCTGAGGAGAGGGACAAGAAAGGGATCACGGGCACCTTCTCTCTTTTTTAATCTGTAAGCCTTCGGGCCTTGTTAAATTTAAAGCTTGTAATCCCCTTTGTTCATGTTTTTCATTCCGTACAGACTGTACCTATTGTGGGATGCTTTTAATGAAAAAGGGTTGTTTGTTGGGTTTTTCGTTTGTGGGTAGACCCCGCGACAAGGAACGAATCCTTGTTATAATTTAAGATAAACGTTTTCGCCCGGCAACAGGCCTTGCCGCCCCCCTACTTCGCTCGACCACTCTCGCGCCCTTGGCGGAGGCAGGGATGAAGCGGGCTTAGGCTCCTTGTTCTACTTCCTTGCCACCGCGGCTACAACCAAATCCGGGCCCAGGAGATAATCCTTGGGTATAGAAAAGGGGAGCACGGTGGCCAAGAAATAAAACGAGGTTTCACATATCCCAGTTCCGTTCTGAAATGCATGATAGAGGATGAAAGACTTATCTGGATCCGCAGCCCCCGGCAACCTTGTCTTGCCGCGGTTGGATCCTCGTGCTTGCAGCCCCCGGCAACTCTGGTTTGCTGGGGTCGGGACGCCGGTCTGTTTCCCTTCTTCTAAGTAGCTGCAGAAGTGCTCATGTGCCCTGCGAACCAAAGGAGGACAGAAAAGAAACAGATTGACGCGCACTCGACCTCTAGGCTAAGGGTTATTCGCCGCTAAGCACTATCAACCCTAACCAAGGAAGAGACTCGACCTAGCATGCATGCTATAACTTAGGGCGCCAGCGCTTCATTTATTTATGCTCAGGGTCTGCGCCTGGCTTTGTACAAAGGGTTACATGCCTTGTCGGCAAGGCTTGTACAAAAGGTGGCTTGCCGGGAGGCCCGGCAAGCCGCGCCTTACGGGTAAAACTTGCGAAGATGCTCGATGTTCTAGGAGTTGCTCACTGGGACAGCATCTTCGGTCTCCAGGCGGACTGCGCCGGGCCTGGTGACTTGTATTACCCGATAAGGGCCTTCCCTCTTTGGCGTCAACTTGTTGGAATTCTTGGCCGACTGAACGCGCCGAAGAACAAGGTCGCCTTCCTCAAAGCTTCGGGCATGAACCTTGCGGCTATGGTAGCGGCGCAAGGCTTGCTGGTACCGCGCTGCTCTCACAGCCGCCCGAAGACGATCTTCCTCAAGGAGCGTTGCGTCATCTTGGCGCAACTGCTCTTGCTCAAGCTCATCATAAGCGAGCACTCGAGGTGACCCGTATATGAGTTCTGTGGGGAGAACTGCTTCTTCCCCGTATACCAGGGCAAAAGGTGTCTGGCTGGTGGCTCGATTTGGCGTCGTCCTGATCGACCAAAGAACCGCCGGCAATTCATCAATCCAGCGCCTTCCGCTCTTGCGCAGCTTGTCAAAAGTCTTTTTCCTTAGGCCTCGCAACACTTCAGCATTTGCCCTCTCCGCTTGGCCGTTGCTCCGTGGGTGTGCCACGGAAGCAAAACAGACCTTGGTGCTGAGGTCTTGAATGTATTGCATGAAGGTGTGGCTCATGAACTGCGTGTCGTTGTCAGTGATGACTCTGTTTGGCACACCAAAACGGCAGACCAGTCCCTTGAAAAACTTGACAGCTGATTGAGCAGTCACCTTTCTCACTGCTTCCACCTCCAGCCACTTTGTGAACTTGTCGATCGCAACGTACAAGTACTCAAAGCCCCCGACAGCGCGGGGGAAAGGGCCTAGTATATCGAGCCCCCAGACCGAGAATGGCCAGGAGAGAGGGATAGTTTGAAGGGCTTGAGCTGGTTGATGAAGCTTCTTTGAATGGAACTGACACGCTTCACACTTGGTTACTAGTGTCATCGCATCCTAGAGGGCGGTGGGCCAGAAGAAACCTTGCCGGAATGCCTTCCCGGCAAGGGCCCTCGACCCTATGTGGGAGCCACATATGCCTCCATGTACCTCTGCCAACAGCTCCAGTCCTTCCTCCCGGGGGATGCACTTCAATTTCACACCGTTTGGCCTTCTCCTATACAGGACGTCATCGACGAACTGGTACAGGGCGGACCGACGGGCTACTTTTTCCGCTTCTTCCTGCTCCTCATGAAGCTCCCCTGTTTGGAGGAATTGGACGGTATGCTGCGCCCATGCCGGAGCCTGGGCTCGACGGAAAGGACCAAAGGCATTTCTTCCGCCAAGGGAGCGGCTGTCTCTACGGCCAGGGCTTGACGCCCTGCCGGAGCGAGTTGCTCTTGGGCAGGCTCAGCGTCCGCGGCAGCACCCTTGCCGGCAGCCCTAGGGGGCTCAGTAGGAAAGTACTTGCCGGGACCTGACTTCCTCCGCTTGTTCTGCCCCGCTGATGGTTCGACGGATGGTTGAGTTAACCGGAGAAAAAAGGTGCCTAGTTCCACAAGTAGCTTGAATGCGGCACGCTTTGACAGGTAATCAGCGATGTCGTTCTCCGCTCGGGGGATGTGCTCCGCTTGGATACCGTCAAAGCATTCCTCCAACTTCCTCACCTCATCTACGTAAGCTTCCATCAATGGGCTCTTATAATCCTTGTTGACCTGTCTGACAACGAGCTGCGAGTCACCCCTGACGATGAGCTTCTTAACCCCAAGGTCTATCGCGATCCTGAGACCGGCAAGCAATCCCTCGTACTCAGCAGTGTTGTTGGTGGACATCTCCCTGGGGAAGTGCATCTGGATCACGTACTTGAGGTGCTCTCCGGTGGGTGCGACGAGCAGCACACCGGCACCGGCGCCTTGCAGCGAGAAAGCCCCATCAAAGTACATGATCCAGTCGCGGTCTGCTTCCTTGCCGGGGAGAGTGGTCTCCTGGATTTCTTCGTCAGGCGTCGAGGTCCATTCTGCAATGAACTCCGCCAAGACTCTGCTCTGAATTGTCGAGGTACTTTCAAACTTTAAACCAAAGCTTGACAACTCCAAGGCCCATTCCACAATCCTTCCAGTCGCATCTGGGTTGTGCAGTATCCGTTGCAATGGGAGGCGGGTGACGACAGTGATCTCGTGGGCTTGGAAGTAATGACGCAGCTTCCTCGAGGCCATAAGGAGGCCGAAGAGCAATTTCTGCACACCGGAGTACCTCGATCTAGCTCCCTGCAAGAGGGAGCTGACAAAGTAAACCGGGTGCTGCATCATCATCTTCTTCTGCACCATCTCACTTGATTGCGTGGGCACTGCCTCGGCGGCATCAGACTCTGCCGGGGGCCTCACCTTGCCGGCACCAGGCCTTGCCGGGGGAATTTTGGGCTTGCCATCCGCTGGTTCTGCCGCCGTCACTGCCTCCTCGTTGACCTCCCTCTGTGCCACCAGCGCGGCGCTGGCCACTTGGTTCGTCGCCGCCAAATACAGCAGCAACGGCTCTTGTGGTTTAGGCGCAACCAGTATTGGCGTGGAGGAAAGGTATTTCTTCAGATCCTGCAATGCTGCCTCGGCTTCTAGGGTCCACTCCATTGGGCCTGCCTTTTTCAAGATTTTGAAGAAGGGAAGGGCGCGCTCGGCGGACTTGGAGATGAATCGGCTCATGGCGGCAACGCAGCCGGTGAGCCGACGCACATCTTTGATCCGCTTGGGCGCCTCAATCTGCTCAATAGCCTTGATCTTGTCTGGGTTTGCCTCGATCCTGCGCTGCGACACAAAGAACCCGAGGAGCTTGCCGGATGGAACGCCGAAGACACACTTCTCAGGGTTCAGCTTGAGGTTGATCTTGCGCAGGTTGGCAAATGTCTCTTCCCGATCTTGCACAAGAGTTGGCCCGTCCTTGGTTTTGACCACTATGTCATCAATGTATGCCTCCATATTTCTATGGAGCTGAGGTTCAAAACCAATTTGGACTGCTCTTGCGAACGTTGAGCCAGCACTCTTCAACCCGAAAGGCATCCGTAAAAAGCAATACGTACCACATGGGGTGATGAATGATGTCTTCTCTTCATCCTCTCTTGTCATGAAGATCTGGTGGTAGCCTGAGTAGGCGTCAAGGAATGATAACAGATCACACCCGGCTGTGGAGTCAACAATCTGGTCGATGCGTGGCAATGGGAAGGGGTCCTTAGGACAAGCCTTATTGATATCCGTGTAATCAATACACAGCCTCCACTTCCCATTCGCCTTGCGCACCACTACCGGATTGGCCAACCACGTCGGGTGGAGCACCCCTCTCACCAAACATGTCGCTTCCAACTTCCCGATCTCCTCTGTGATGAACTCCTGCCTCTCCAGAGCCTGCTTTCTGACCTTCTGCTTGACGGGCCGCGCGTGGGGGCAGACAGCTTGGTGGTGCTCAATCACCTCCCTGGGAACACCGGGGATGTCGGATGCTTGCCACGCAAACACGTCGACATTCGCCCGCAGGAAGGTGACGAGCGCGCCTTCCTCTTTGCTGTCCAAGGTGGAGCCTATGGTGAAGGCCCATCCCGTGCCATCCTCCCTGACGGGCACCTTCTTGGTCTGCGGTGGCTCGGCTCTGGATCTTTTGCTCTTGTCGGTAGAGCTCTCTGGCACGTCCTCGATGGTAGCACGACACTCCGAGGAGGTGTGCTTGCCGGAGTGGGTGCGAGAGGTCTTGCCGGGCTTCTTCTTCCCTCCCGGGCCTTCAGCGGCAGGAGCAGGTGCCTTGACGGCAGCTGCTGCAACTGCTTCCCGGTAGAGTTGGTCAGCGCAGATCAGCGCGTCCTTCTTGTCGGAGGGGACGGAGGTGATGGTCAACGGCTCGGGCATCTTTAGCATGTTGTAGGCGTAGTGTGACGCCGCCATGAACTTGGCTAGTGCCCGGCGGCCGAGGATCCCGTTGTAAGGCAAGGGGATCTCGGCCATGTCGAAGATGATCCTCTCCGTCCTGTAGTTCAACTCTCCTCCAAATGTCACGGGCATTGTGACCTTCCCCTTCGGCTGGCTCCTCCCCGGAATGACCCCTTGAAACATGCTCGTTTCCTCGAGGTCTCTATCAGGGATTTGCAATCTTTTAATCACGACAGGCGAGATCAGGTTCAGGCCGGCCCCGCCGTCAACCAACATCTTGTTCACCCTGAGGTTGTGTATCGTTGGTGAGACCAACAATGGCAAACACCCGACCGCGGTAGTGCGGTCAGGGTGGTCCTCGGTGTCAAAGATGAGGGGCGTGCTGGACCACTTCAGCGGCTTCTGAGCATCGAACGACGGCTCCGCTGCTGTAATCTCACGCGCCCACTGCATGAGCTGGCGGTGAGAGGTATGCAGCGAGGCGCCACCATCGACGCACATGGCCTCCGTAGCCTTCTGGAACCCTTGCCCACCAGACTCATCGTCCTCGTCTTGGTCATCGTCAGCTCTTCGCGCATCTTGCGGTTGCGCATGTTCTGGTGGAACGCGCTGATCACAGCGGCAGGATGAACGTCGGGGATGTTGTACTGCACCCGGCTGAATCTCTGGATGTACTTGCCCAGGGTTTCCCCTTCCTTCTGGGGAATGATATGCAGATCACTGGCCTAGCCATGAGCTTGGTGGCCTCCTGTGAAGGCGCCAACGAACTCATGGCACAGATCCGACCAAGAAGAAATGGAATCCACCGGCAGGTGCATCAACCAAGACATCACATTGGGCTTCAGCGCCAGCGGGAAATAGTTGGCGACCACCTTGTCGTCGCGAGCTCCAGCAGCCTGCATCGCGATGGTGTAGATGCTGAGGAACTCGGACGGATGGGTCTTGCCAGTGTACTTCTCGCCGACGTCGGGCTTGAACGTGCGGTGGGACGGCCACTGGAACTGCCGCAGCTCATGGGTAAAGGCCGGGCAGCCCACCTCGTAAGGTAGGCCGCCGGGGCCCCCCGGTGCCGGGTGGTCCATAGCAGGTCCCGCCCGCTTGTCCGACTGGCGGCGCGTTTCACGCCGGCGCTCGATGGTGGTTCGAGCGTCTTCGTGAGCTCGCTTCTGAAGGACCTGGCGCTGGTCGCGGAGGGTCCGCGGGTCGGACGATGCTATGGAGATGTTATCACAAGCGTCGTCACGACGGGCCAACGCCCGCGGCGGCTGGCGAGGAGGAGGAGAGTGCACTGTGGCCGCAGCTCCCCCGGTCCTCCCAGCGCCAGCATGTGGTGGCTCGGTGGAGCGCCGACTCGAGGGCCCCGCCGGTCGCGGATCGTCTTTGTTTGCGACGGCGACGAGGCTTCGGATGGTGGCCCTCCACTCGTCGAGCTTCTCCGCAGCAGGAGGGAAGTCGAGGAGCAGCTGCGCGCGCGCCAAAGCTTCCGCTGGCGTGGGCGGCGGCGACAGCTGCGTGGATCGCGGCGCGCTTCGACTTCTAACTACGTTAGAAGGAGCTCCGTTACGACCCAGCGGCTGCGTGCCATTTTCGCCAGCGCTTCGGCGAGCGTGCTGAACCCCTTCATCTTGCGGATGACGCACAGGGCTCTTCCCACTGCGGTGCCCAGGGTCACCAACGTGGTGACGCTGCTCGGCGTGCACACCATGGGAAGAGCGCGCGGTGGTCGCCGGTGTGGGTGTCTTGGAGGTCGCTGTGCCGCCCGGAGGTGGCACAACGACACCCCTGGAGGGCCCCGCGCCGCCTGCGGGGGGCCCGGCTCCGCCTTTGGATCTGGCGACGTGCGGCCGGTCGTCTAGCGTGCGAACGACGCCGCTCGCCAGGCTCTGGCTGCCTGGGCGATGCTGGTGCTCGCGAACCGCGGCCCGGGTCCTGTCTGCGACCGGTCCACTGCTCGTCCGCACCGAGACGGGCCGTTCGGCTCCCAACGAGCCGATCGCCGTGGCCGTCTTCTTCATAGGAGCCATGGCGACGAAGAACTGCTAGGCTAACTACTAGACCAGATTCTCACAATTGCGCCCCCTACCTGGCGCGCCATGGATGTCGGGGGAAACGACACCTATGGGATCACAAGAATCCCTACTACGGTTGTCGGGGCGCAGGGTTGCAAGAAGAGCAGGATCAGTAGCCAGCACAAGGAGCGTTTACCTAGGTTCGGGCCGCGAGGATGTGTAAAACCCTAGTCCTGCTTTGGTGGGTGTATTTCAGAGAGTTCTTGAGCTCTCGAACTAGCTGTGGTGAGCGCGTGGTTTGAAAGAGCCGAATCCTTCTCCAGTATGCCATGGGCCTCCTTTTATAGTCGAAAGGGGCTACCACAGTGGCACACAGGAGGTGGAAAGGCACACAGTGCCCTGAGCTTATCGCTCGTATTACAGGACAAGACGCATTTAATGCGTAGCTTAGGTGTCCCCCTGCTTTATCGGGGACGGGGGCGAGGCCCGTCCCGTCCGTCGTCGCTCCTCCTTGCTTCGACACGCGCCTTGGCCAGCGATGCGTGCGGCGCCATGTAGGCAGGCAGGCAGCTGAAGTGGCGCGGTGGCGGAGCCTTCACGAAGATCTGCATGCCGCCACGCAAGCGCTCGATGAGTTGGCCTGGGGGTTGCATGTTGCCACGCAGGTGCCCGCCCAGCTGGTTGGGCTGGCAGCTGCATGTGAATGGCGGTGGAAGCTTGGTTGGCGTGGGCCTGGCGTTGGCCCTGCTGGCGTCCTTGGTGAGGGCCTTGCGGGGTGGCCCGGCAAGGGTCTTGCCGTGGCGCGCTATCGTCCCCGGCAAGGGCCTTGCCGGGGGTCTGGTGGCCTTCCTCGGCAAGGATCTTGCTGAGGATCGTCGTCTTCTAATCCTCATCTGATCTTGAATATGTCTTCACAAAGATCTGCATGCCACCACAAAGGTGCCTTCCCGAGCCCTGGCCCCATGTGGATTACGGCGTTGGGGACCGTGGGCTCAAGGGTGGCTCGCTCTGTTGGTGTGGGGCGAGCTGCTCCGGCAAGGGTCTCGCCGGGGCTGCCCCGGCAAGGGTCTTGCCGGGGGAGCCTACTTCGTCCCTCTGCTCCTTGTGGTCTCAGCCTTGGCGTTGCTCTGATTATCTTGGGCTTCGGTCTTACCTGCTCACCTCCCCTGTTCTGCTTGGTGTGACCGTGGGCGCGGCTCCGACTGCCCGTGCACAGGTAAAGGGGTACAAAAGCGTGCCCCTCTTTTTGTACACCGACAAAGCATCTCGGAGTTGGAATATACGCTTTGATGAGCTGATCAAAGCATATAGTTTTATACATACTTGTGGTGAAGCCTGTATTTACAAGAAAGTGAGTGGGAGCACTACTGCCTTTCTGATAAGTATATGTGAATGACATATTGTTGATCGGAAATGATGTAGAATTTTCTGGAAAGCATAAAGGAGTGTTTGAAAGGAGTTCTTCAAAGAAAGACCTCGGTGAAGTTGCTTACATATTGGGCATCAAGATCTATAGAGATAGATCAAGACGCTTAATAAGATTTTTCAATGAGTACATACCTTGATAAGATTTTGAAAGAGTTCAAAATGGATCTGTCAAAGAAGGAGTTCTTGCCTGAGTTGTAAGGTATGAAGTTGAGTAAGACTCGAAACCCGACCATGTCAGAAGATAGAGAGAGAATGAAAGTCATTCCCTATGCCTCAGCCATAGGTTCTATAAAGTATGCCATGCTATATACCAGACCTATTGTGTACCTTGCCATGAGTTTGGCAAAGGGGTACAATAGTGATCCAGGAGTAGATCACTGGACATCGGTCAAAATTATCCTTAGAAGACTAAGGAGATATTTCTCGGTTATGGAGGTGATAAAGAGTTCGTCGTAAAGAGTTACGTCGATGCAAGCTTGGACACCGTTCTGGATGACTCTGAGTCTCAATCTGGATACATATTGAAAGTGGGAGCAATTAGCTAGAGTAGCTCTGTGCAGAGCATTGTAGACATAGAACTTTGCAAAATACATACGGATCTAAATGTGGCAGACTCGTTGACTAAACTTCTCTCATAAGCAAAACATGATCACACCTTAGTACTCTTTGGGTGTTAATCACATAGCGATGTGAGCTAGATTATTGACTCTAGTAAACCCTTTGAGTGTTGGTCACATGGCGATGTGAACTATTAGTGTTAAATCACATGGCGATGTGAACTAGATTATTGACTCTAGTGCAAGTGGGAGACTGAAGGAAATATGCCCAAGAGGCAATAATAAATTTGTTGTTTATATTTCCTTATATCATGATAAATGTTTATTATTCATGTTAGAATTGTATTAACCGGAAACTTGATACATGTGTGAATACATAGAAAAAACAGTGTCCCTAGTATGCCTCCACCTGACTAGCTCATTAATCAAAGATGGTTATGTTTCCTAACCATAGACATGTGTTGTCATTTGATGAATTGGATCACATCATTAGAGAATGATGTGATGGACAAGACCCATCCATTAGCTTAGCATAATGATCGTTAAGTTTTATTGCTATTGCTTTCTTCATGACTTATACATATTCCTCTAACTATGAGATTATGCAACTCCCGAATACCGGAGGAACACCTTGTGTGCTATCAAACATCACAACGTAACTGGGTGATTATAAAGATGCTCTACAGGTGTCTCCGAAGGTGTTTGTTGGGTTGGCATATCTAGATTAGGATTTGTCACTCCATGTATCGGAGAGGTATCTCTGGGCCATCTCAGTAATGCACCTCACTATAAGCCTTGCAAGCAATGTGACTAATGAGTTAGTTACATGATGATGCACTACGGAACGAGTAAAGAGACTTGCCGGTAACGAGATTGAACTAGGTATGATGATACCGACGATCGAATCTCGCGCAAGTAACATACCGATGACAAAGGGAATGACGTATGTTGTTTTGCGGTTTGACCGATAAAGATCTTCGTAGAATATGTAGGAACCAATATGAGCATCTAGGTTCCGCTATTGGTTATTGACCGGAGATGTGTCTCGGTCATTTCTACATAGTTCTCGAACCCGTAGGGTCCGCACGCTTAACGTTCGATGATGATTTGTATTATGAGTTGTGTGTTTTGGTGACCGAAGTTTGTTCAGAGTCCCGATGAGATCACGGACATGACGAGGAGTCTCGAAATGGTCGAGAGGTAAAGATTGATATATGGGAAGTTAGTATTCGAACACCGGAAGGGTTCCAGAATGTATCAGGTACATACCGGAGTACGGGAGGGGTTACCGGAACCCCCCGGGGCAAGATATGGGCCATAGGAGGGAAGCTAACCAGCCCACAAGGGGCTGGCACGCCCCCACAAGGGAGGAGGCCGAATTGGATTAGGGAAGGGGCAGCTCCCCTTTCCTTCTCCTACTCCCTCTCCTCCCCCCTTTTCCCCTCTGGAAGAAGGAAAAAAGGGGGGTCGAATCCTACTAGGACTGGAGTCCTAGTAGGACTCCCCTCACCCAGGAGCGCCCCTAGTGGCTGGCTCCTCCCCTCCTCCTTTATATACGGGGGCAGGGGCACCCCAAAGCACATCAATTGTTCTCTTAGCCGTGTGCGGTGCCCCTCTCCATAGTTTACTCCTCCGGTCATAGCGTCGTAGTGCTTAGGCGAAGCCCTGCGCGGATCACATCACCATCACCGTCACCACGCCGTCGTGTTGACGGAACTCTCCCTCGACCCTCTGCTGGATCAAGAGTTCGAGGGACGTCATCGAGCTGAACGTGTGATGAACTCGGAGGTGTCGTACGTTCGGTACTTGGATCGGTTGGATCGTGAAGACGTTCGACTACATCAATCACGTTAACCTAACGCTTTCGCTTTTGGTCTATGAGGGTACATGGACACACTCTCCCCCTCTCGTTTCTATGCATCTCCTAGATAGATCTTGCGTGAGCGTAGGAAATTTTTGAAATTGCATGCTACGTTCTCCAACAGTGTATTACCGAGAGGGCCCAGAGATACCTCTCCGATACTCGGAGTGATGAATCCTAATCTCGATCGATGCCAACCCAACAAACACCTTCGGAGATACCTGTAGAGTATATTTATAATCACCCAGTTATGTTGTGACCTTTGATAGCGCACAAGGTATTCCTCTAGTATCCAGGAGTTGCATAATCTCATAGTCGAAGGAATATGTATTTGACATGAAGAAAGCAATAGCAATAAAACGGAACGATCAATATGCTAAGCTAACGGATGGGTCATGTCCATCACATCATTCTCCTAACAATGTGATCCCGTTCATCAAATGACAACACATGTCTATGGTTAGGAAACTTAACCATATTTGGTTAACGAGCTAGTCTAGTAGAGGCTTACTAGGGACACGGTGTTTTGTCTATGTGTCCACACATGTATCAAGTTTCCGGTTAATAAAATTCTAGCATGAATAATAAACATTTATCATGAATAAGGAAATATAAAATAACAACTTTATTATTGCCTCTAGGGCATATTTCCTTCACTACGTCCGCAACCTTAGTGCGGACCGTATCAACATGCCGCCGTCGTCGACGTGCCGCCAAACGCAAAGAGTAACCAGAACTACGGCCCCAAGAACCAGCTGCAGGGGGTGTTGAACTTGTGCAACCGGGTCGTGGAGATGAAGACGCGCGAGGGGCTCACCGGGACAGACCTCGTCGCCGCCTTCATCACGCGTCGGGTGCTGCCGCTGCAGTGTTGGGTGCACATCATGGGCCTAATGGGGGACCGACGGGATGGGGCCCCAATCTGGGGACTGGCGGGATGGGGCCCCAAGATCCATCTCAAAGGCCGAGATGGCTGCTGACTAGCGCTTCGGGAAGGTGCCCAACAACCAAGCAAACCCGGCGCCGGCAGTGAGTCCCTGGTCCCCGTTCTTTGCAATGTCTTAGTTTTTTCTCTGTCCTGATGCGTCCAGCACACGTGTGACAGGACGAGGATGCAGGTACTGGCCACTGAGCAAGCTGGCTCGTAGGAGGCGGTGTCCTTCGCCGAGAACACGGAGTCGGCTGATGCGCAGCCGGCCGATGCTGAAGCCGGCGCGGCGCACCGTGCGGGTAAGTCCCCGCGGCCCGTGCCGGCGCAAACTTGGCACTTCGCTTCATCATGTCCTGGTATCCGGGCCTGAACCTGGACCAGCTGGTGGCCCAGCGAGCTGGTGCAGAGGCCCAGTTGGATGCGAAGGCGGTCCGGATTGCCGGGCGGGCCAGCTACCTCGCCTCGTTCGCTGCCCATGGCGAGTTTCAGGCGGAGCGGACGGCGGATGGTGTGGAACTGCCACCCGACAACTTTCGCCTGGCGCTTGACGACCCGGCGGGTGGCTCCGAAGAGTCGGGTCCCTATGCAGATGATGATGCCGAGCTGGACGATGCCGGCATCTCGGCGGACCCGGAGGCCGTCGTGGAGGAGCCGGCGAGCATGCATCTCGACGCGGCCACTGCCTGAAGTCGTCCTGCTTTGTATCTTTTTTTTGTAAGCGACAAGTCCACCCACTGGGGGTGTAGTAGGAATGTAATGAACTCCGGCCGTGGGCCTTTTTGTGATGTAAATATTTTCGCAAGTGTTTGCGCTTTTTCTTACTGTCCTTGGGACTTTTCTTGCTAGCCCCTTGTAGGATCGAAAGTATGTCTAGAGGGGGGGTGATTAGACTACTTGACCAAATAAAAATCTAGCCTTTTCCCAATTTTAAGTCTTGGCATATTTTAGCAACTTAGCACAAGTCAAGCAATCAACCTACACATGCAAGTCTAAGAGTATAGCAGCGGAATGTAAAACATTTGCATATGAAGGTAAAGGGATGAGTTTGGAGGGAGAAAAAGCAATGTAGACACGGAGATTTTTGGCGTGGTTCCGATAGGTTGTGCTATCGTACATCCATGTTGATGGAGACTTCAATCCACGAAGGGTAACGGCTGCGCGAGTCCGCGGAGGGCTCCACCCACGAAGGGTCCACGAAGAAGCAACCTTGTATATCCCACCATGGCCATCGTCCACGAAGGGCTAGCCTCACTAGGGTAGATCTTCACGAAGTAGGCGATCTCCTTGCCCGTACACACTCCTTGGTTCAACTCCACAATCTTGACGGAGGCTCCCAAGTGACACATAACCAATGTAGGAGACACCACTCTCCAAAAGGTAATAGAGGGTGTGTTGATGATGAACTCCTTGCTCTTGTGCTTAAAATGATAGTATCCCCAACACTCAACTCTCTCTCTCACATATTTGGATTTGATGGCAAGATGATTTGAGTGGAAAGCAACTTGGGGAAGGCTAGAGATCAAGATTCTTGTGGTTGGAATGGAATATCTTGGTCTCAACACAAACACATGAGTAGGTGGTTCTCTCTCAGAAAATGTATGCTGGAAGTGAAGGCACGTTCTAATGGCTCTCTCCACGAATGAAGAGTGGGTGGAGGGGTATATATAGCCTCCACACAAAATCTAACCGTTACACACAATTTACCAAACTCAGTGAGACCGAATCATGAAACTCGGTCAGACCGATTTAGTTCAAAATGTGAACGCTAGGCTTTTCGGTGGGACCGACATGTCAACTCGGTGGGACCGATTTCATTAGGGTTAGGGCATAGCGTAATCTCGGTGAGACCGATCACATAAACTCGGTAGGACCGATTTCTGTAATACGCAAACAGAGAGTTGGTCAGGCAAACTCGGTGGGACCGAATCGCTCATTTTGGTGAGACCGAAACGTTACGAAAGGGAAATAGAGAGTTTGCATTGCGAACTCAGTGGGACCGATCGCTCATCTCGGTTAGACCGAAACATTACGAAGGGAAATAAAGAGTTTGCAATCCCATCTCGGTGAGACCGAGATCCCTATCGGTGAGGCTGAACTGACTAGGGTTTCTGGCAGTGGCTATGTCAAATGAACTCGGTGGCGCCGGATAGATCAAATCGGTAGGGCCGAGTTTGACTTTTGGTTTGGGACATATGTGGATATGAGAAAGTGGTTGAGGGATTTTGGAGCATATCACTAAGCATTTTGAGCAAGCAAGCCATTAAGCAACACCTCATCCCCTTTTAATAGTATTAGCTTTTCCTATGGACTCAATGTGATCTTGGATCACTAAAATGAAAATGTAGAGTCTTCAGCTTGAGCCAATATGTGTCCTTAGCATTTTGAGGGGTCCACATTCCTAATCCATGCCATGCCAATCATTGAACTTTCTGAAATGATCATCTTGAAATAGCATTAGTTCAATGAGCTATATGTTGTTAGGAATTACCAAAACCACCCAGGGATAGTTGCACTTTGAATCTACCCCTTTTTGGTAATTGAAGACAACATACAGATCAAAGCTTCAACAAATGATAATAAGATTTAAAATACATCGTCGCTTTGAGAAGTATGTGATAAGCAAGAGCTTCCCCTAAATTTGTGCATTATTTAGAGTTTTCTTTTGAATGCAAATGCACAATCGATTAGGATCATGGGTTACTCTTCCATGTCACATACATCTTGGTGGAGCGCTCAAAATGATAGAAATTAAAAACATGCACTCATCACCAAGCAAATGAATGATCATATATGAGATATAAAAGATAATATCATCCAAGCAAGCATTAAGGTAGAATATGATCAAACACATGATCATACAAGTATCTCACACACAGACATAAAGTATCAAACAAGCACACACAAGAGTATCAACCAAATAACAAAAGACCAAAGAAGCAAAAACACTCTCTCTCGAAGCCTATGATCTATACATTTCTCCCCTTTGGCAACAAGTTACCAAAAAGTTTGAAAATGCATAGTGCTATGCATCTCTCTAGGCTTGGTCTTCGGGAGGTGGTGTTGAGAGGACTCCAAGGACGAAAGCATCTATAGAAGTAGTTGGAGCTGGTGGAATGGCAACTGGAGGTGGCACTGAAGATGTAGTTGCTGGTGCTGATGTGGTTGCTCTAGTGTCAGCCATGGGCACTGCAGCAGATCTCTGACCTCTGGGCACTCTCTGAAAGGCATCTGTGGTAGCCTGCCCATTCCTCTCCTCGGCTTCTTCCTAGAGCTGCTCAATAGCTGTCTGCATCTCTGTCACTTTCAGATCAAGATCATAGAATTTTGTCTCAAGTATCCTCTCCAACTCTCCTGATTTTGAGTCAGGGTGGCCAAGCCCTTCTCCATCCTCAAAGTTTCTTGAATCGGATATGCAAGCTGATCTTGTTTGTTCTTTAGAAACACTTGAGATGCCTCTTCAACACTTGGCATCTTTGCAGCTTTCTCAGCCTTTGCCTTCTCTCTCTTTTCTTGTGCTTGCACAGATGTGGGATCTTCTTCATTCATCACAACAGTGTTGTCCTCAAAATCTGGTCTCAAGGGTAGATGCTCCTTATCCAATAGGTAGGTGCCTGTGCCCATCTTGGAGTTGATGAGCACCTGAATATGTGGAGCATACCCACAAGATCTCTTCTGATCTGCAGCTGTCCTCTTGATAGTTTCAACAATCAGGCTCATAACTTTGAATTTCTGAGGCACATCAAATATCTGCGGCAAGTTGATGGAATGGCCTCTGATCATCTTGTGATCTCCAGATTTGGGCAACAATGTATGCCTCAATATAGTGTTGATTGTGGCCAAGCCAGAAAATAAGTAATGAACAGATCCGAACTTGTGTGTTTCCAATGCTTTGTCTGGAATCTCCTTGTACATGTTGGCCATTGAGTTGTGGTCTTTCTTCTTCTTGGCATAGACATCCAAGTCATCTTCATGCTCTTCAGGAGCATTTATCAATTTTGCCCACTCACCAACAGTTGATTGGTACCTTGTACTCTCAGACATCCACACAATCCTACCATCTGGATAAAAATGAGCTGTGGAGTAGAATTGCATGATGAGTTCATCATTCCATTTTGTCAGTCTGACCCACAAACTTGTCAACACCACATGCTCTGAAGCTCTCATGTACTCCTGGAAAATGGTATTCATTTTCATCAATGTATTCCCAATCAGCCCACTTCATATCACAAACAATGGGCTTCTTGTCAAGCAATATGGTTTCATAGAAATCTTGCTGCTCTTTGGTATGGAACATGTAGTCCACTTCAGTCCTCCTCCTCACATCATAAGGGCCACTTTGTCTTCAAATCTGAAACCTGCATCCTTCCTGATGCTCATATCTTCTGCCACTAGATGGCTGTCATTATGATCTAGAATTTTTGGTTTAAGCTTCCTAAGCACTTGGGCTTCAGCATCTTCTTCTTTATCCATCTCAGGCACTAGGGCCTTGTTCCTTTCTGTAGCTGGAATGTTCCTTGTGCTCCTCTTAGGATTTGAAGTTTTTGGAGCTTGAGTAGAAGCTTTGGGGACAGTCTTGGGCTTTGAAGGGGCAGCCCCAGACTTGATGGCATCCCCCATCAGCTTTTGGGACTTGGGTGCTGGTGCAGCATCCTCTTCCTCTTCTTCATCAGATGAGAGCTTTTCAAATTCTGCCATTGGATCCACCTTCTTGCACCATCTTCCTCTCTTCCTCTCCTTCTTCTTTCCCTCACCAGCAGCCTCACCTCCAATTGATTTGGAAGTGTCATGAGTGGAGGCTCTGGCCTTTGACATAGGAATGTGACAGCCAGATTTTTGCCCCCTCTTCTTTTTCTGATTTTGATTGCCTTTTTATTTGGATTTGGGTTTTTGAATCATTTCAGTTGGACTTAAACCCTTGGGCATACCCTTCACCCAAGTGGCTCACCTCTCCCCCAAGCCATCATTTCTTCTCTGATTAATCCCAATTATCCTAGGAATATTTTTCATAATTGAAAAATATTCAATTTTCCTTCAAAAACCCTAGTCAGCAACATATGCTCCATAGCAACCCTCATTTTCTTTGCCCACAAATATCTGAGAAAATTCCCAAATATTCTTTGAACCCTAGGGCACCTCCGTGAGCAAAACTATTGCATCACTTTTTGGAATATTTTTGCTACAGAAAATCTTTTCTGTTCTGGTCAGAAAAGGCAGTTTCTACAGCAAGTATAATTTTCCTTGATCCAATGAGGCTGATTTTTCTTGAGCTTCATTACCTTCCTAAGAGATTGCTAAACCCCAAAGCCCAGCCCTCAACTCTTACTGGATCACTCTCAGTTAACTCCACAAGTTACTGTCCAGAAACTTACCATGAAGTAAACTACGCACACACAGCCCCTGGACTCAACTCAAAGTGTTCTAACCACCCAAACCACTAAGGAATACCTGCCAGACATGGAGTTTGAGCTTGGCGTGGCCTGATGTCCTAGTTCACGCAGTGACCACGTCGTTCCAGGCGTGTTGGCATGTGGTCGACGCGCTCTGCGACGCGCCCGAGCCTCTGTTGAGCTCGTGCTCGCTTCCCCGACCGCCGCACCCTGCCAAACCGCGACACGATCATCGTCTCGACCCTCTTAACTCCTCGCTGGCGCTCACCGATGTCGGAGCTCGCCGCAGCGAGCACGGGCATGACCCGACCAACCCAACAGTGCGCCGCGCCACTGTGCTCGTCGCCATCCCCGCTCTTGTGTTCGTCTCTGCCCTCCCACAGCACCCGCGTGAGCTGTGTCGCCTTCTCCCCCTCTCGCTGACGCCGTTCGTCGTCAGGCGCCGTGTCTAGAAGCTCTCAAGTAGAGCCCGATCCCCTCACCTCGCTTGCCTATAAATATGGCCATCCCTAGACTCCTCAAGCATCACCAACCACTCCTACACACTCCACAACACAGTAGAAAGCCGCAGCCCGGCCGGGCAGGCCTCGGGCCGCCGTCCCCGAGCTCGAGCTCGCTGGCGATCCCCGCGGTTCGCCTCCACCTTTCCAGCCCCTCCCGAACTCAAGCCACTCTTCTAGAGCCTCTGTGGTGCTTCACTGGTGCCGTCCGACCCCGTTGGAGCCCCCGTTGCAGCCCCACATCACCGTTGTCTCCAACTCTGGCGACCTCTGCTTCCCGCCGCCGCTGGAGAGGCTCATTCCGACCCCGTCCGACCACCCCTAGCTATTCTACGCATACGGGCAGGTGCGTCTCGACCCCCTCTTGCTTCCTATCCTTCTGGATCTGGCAGCCGACCTCTCCTCGCCGGAGAAACGCCGGCACATTGCCGCCCCGCCTCTATTTCTCTCCCTCTATCTAAAACTGACAGTGGTGGCCCACTGTCAGCCACCCAGCCCCGTGGCCGAAGCGGTACGCGCTGGCGTGGCGCTGACGTCACCCCTCTGGTCATTTTAGTTATATTTCAAATTTTCAGAGAACTTCAAATAGCCACAACTTCTTCATCTTCAGTCCAAATGAAGTGATTTTTTTCATTGTGTTCTTAATGAAAAAATCTAGCAGCTCACCAAAAATGAGATTTTTCTCTCCTGTCTAGATTTTCTGGTGATTTTCAATGTTTCTTGATATCTTCTTTCTCTGTTTTTAATTATTTTCAGAAGGCGAAGCTTGTCTTGAGGATCACCAGGAGGAGTGTGACCCTCATCTGCACTAAGGCAAGCCACAACAACATTTTCATGGTGCCATCTCAATATTTGTGATTTTCCAACTTGAATAATGATTTAGTTCATGCATTTAAATCACTTAAATAAATATTTATTGTTGTTGAATGCTTGTTTTGTTTGGTATTCTGAGTTTACAGTAGTTTGAGACTAACTAAGTTAGTTTAATTCAGTAGAAGTAGTATTTGGTTATGTGATAATGAAATGACTATGAAAAAGACTAGTTTGGTTAATATTTTCTTAAGTAAGAAAATGGATTATTTTAAGTTAATATCATGGTTAAGTTTGATGAATTATAATAACCAGAGAAGTGGTATGAGTTTGTTGATGATTATGGTTAGTGGAATATTTGATGAGGTTGATCCATTTATTTCCAATAATATATGCATAATGTAAGGTTGCAATTTCATGGCATATCATGACACCGATTATTATTTTTACTGTGTGTTAAACCTGATAATAACTCAACTTGAACATATCGTTGATCGGGTCATGGTGCCACTGAATCGAGTTTTTCCCAGTGCAACCACATTTGCCTTTATGGGAAGGCCTTTATTCGATTTGTTGTCATGCCTCTGGTCGGTAGCTCCAACGAGGGAAGGTTATGGGCGTGCGTTACCCTGGCCCGGTAAGCATACATAACCTTGTGTGCCCGTTTGTTGTTATGGTACCTTGTCCCCGTTTGGGACCGTTTATGTTTTGCCACGACGGTGGCCGTTGATGCCTTTGGTAGGCACGGGGCCACCCAGGACTTAGCCCAGTGGGGAGTAAGTCGGAGTGGCCAGGAGAGTGTCATGGCAATGGGAGGGTTCCGTCGGAATGCCGTTGGTCCACCCGAATGCGAGTGCGAGGCCATGGATTCCGTGGTGTGGGTAAAGTGTGCTACCTTTGCAGAGTGTATTTAATCTATCGATAGCCGCGTCCTCGGTTACGGACACAACTCAGAAGTAGGTCACACCGTGGATCAACATTTATAAATAATCATGCACACTAAAGTTAATCACTTGGCACTGTTTGAAAGATGATGGTTGAGAAATGATGTCGGTGATGGAGACCAAAGTGTTGGTTTTGTTTGCGATCCGAGAAAGATCACAGTTTGGTTACGAAGTAACCCGTTTTGTAAGAAAGTCCGAGGGACTTGATGCACGAGATTATGTTCGCTGCATTCCCAGTATGCTTTTACATTGATGATAATTTGAATAAATATCATAATATTGTCTGCCATTATGTTTATGCTTGTTGTGAGCTTGAAAGTGCATTCAATGTACTGACCTGGCGTGTCATGCTAGATTTCAGGAAAGTTTTGTTGGATCGGAGTGCTGCCCGAGTCTAGATCGTGTCCACATCGGTGTCCCTGTGCTATGGAGTCCCGCTTCGTCGTTGTTCCGCTGCCGCGTAGTTATCGTGATCGAGGCCCCTGTATGTTCACTAAATAATGTACATATTGTTCAGCCGCACCGTGTGTGCCGCTTGGCCTCGCTACTTGATGTAATATCAAACTATGTCCCGCTAGTATCAATAAAGCGGTTATTTTCTGTACGAAGATGTTGTGTGTCGCCAGAAGACATGATCTCTGGGCTGGCAATGCAAGGTAAACTGGTTGCTCTGAGCCGGGGTGCCACAACGCTTGGTATCAAAGCCACGCTGACTGTAGGACACGCTAGACCATCGACGTGTTAACTGGACATTAGCCAGATTAGACTTTGAGTGTCGGAAGTGTTTGTAGCTGATTGTTGCATTGCATGCACTCGTTTTGTTTTTATTTTTATTTCTAACCAACTAATGGCTGTGAGTGTAGATAGCTCCAGTGTCGTATCCGTGCCAGTTGGAGCTGCTGTCGTACACGTCGCCGCACCTTCTTTGGAATGTATGGCGCCGCCTCTACCTTCACGGTGACGACCCGATGTATTGGGTGTACCGGGAGCGTCTAGCATACTCAGTCTACGAGTATCATGCCGTGGTTACTCTATGCACCAGTTCATCCTCAAGCTCTTACACTCGTACCTCCAGGAGCGGTTTCGCTTCCACCGCCTCTCAGGTTGTCCAGTTTGCTGCATTTGAGATCCTCGTCGAGCTACAACGAGGTCCGGATGCAGACTCACCCAGGTTTCCACTACTATCCATCCTTGCACGGCAATGGTCGTGTCCGTTTCCCTATCATTGATCCGGAGTCTGATAGCGCTGCTAGCCACCTTTCTCGCTATATCACCGCTAGTTACCTTCTGATTCATGAGATGGCTCGAGAGCTAACTCGTGCTCGCACTGCTTTAGTAGTCGCTAGGTTGTATCCCACTCCACCGTCTATGGGTTTTACTCCTTATATTCCACCCAGTTCTAGCTCGCCTGTTCCCCTGGTTACTCCTCTGAGTAGCTCGGGCACCTCGACCGTGACTTCCCTCAGCGCTCCTGCCGAGTGGGTTACCCTTCTCGCTACCCCCGCAGCCCCGATGCTCCAGCCTCATCCCGCACCTGCCCCAGAGGGAGAGCCCTCGAGGCAGTGTCGTCGTGTTACCTTTAACTCGGAGGTCTCGGTTAACGTCGTCAGTTCAGGATCCGAGTCCGCTTCAAGAGAGGACCCAGCAGGACCAGCAGAGCGCTAGAGCGTTCGAGTATCCGCAGTTGTCATGTTGATGTACGGATGTAGTCGTACAAGTCATGATGTTCCGTGTCATGTATGAGAGTGGTTGAACTTATCATGGTGTTTATCTTTCATGTATGAGTGTATGTATAATTATGTTGGAACTTTTTATTATTCGCCGTGTTTTTCTTTGATATTCTGTTTTCGTTTATTTCGGGTCTTGTCGCTGGCTTTTCCCTACTATTTTGGATGTTGCTCATCACCGGTTGCATTATCTTGGGAAAAACAAATAATAGGATGACACGGGGAGGCAGCAGTCACGCTTGTGAGGATGTCCCTGTTTGCCGCTCAGCACGACAGGCAGGGCATTCCCCCGAGCCGTACAATCCACCACCGCCACCACCGGCACATCCGCCCTCCACCGAGCAAATTTTGCGCATGTTTGAGGAAAGAAGGAATAACAATCTGATTGAATTATTAAAAAGTGTACAAGCTATGGTTGCGCAGAATGGAAATCAGAACGGTCATCACTCCAAACTGTCAAATTTTCAGAGAACCAAGCCTCCCAGTTTCAGTCAAGTTATTGATCCCTTGGAAGCCGACGGTTGGTTACAAAATATTGAGAAAAGGCTTGAGATTGCTCGTACTGAAGAAGACGACAAGGTTCTGTTTGCTACGCATTATCTCGAAGGAGCTGCCGCTATATGGTGGGATAATGCGAAAGCCATGTGGCCGGCAGATGAGGAAATCACTTGGACAAAATTCAAGGATCATTTCCGCAAATATCATATTTCTGCTGGTATTATGAAGGTCAAGCAGCGTGAATTCCTCGCGCTCACCCAAGGAAGTCTATCCGTTAGTGAGTATCTGCATAAGTTCAATCATTTGGCCCGTTATTCCCTCTATGATGTGGCCACCGAAGAAAGAAAGGTTGACAGATTTCTTGGAGGACTAAACCAGCACCTCCGATGCACTCTCAGTATGTTTGATTTCCCGAACTTCCAAACTCTGGTAAACAAGGCCCTCGTTGCTGAAAGGGAGCACAAGCTTGTACATGACAACAAGTCTGCCAATAATGATCACAACCGCAAGTTTGAGCCTAAGAAGGATGGTCAGCCAATGCAGAAGGCTCGTACTTGGCAGCAAACTCAGGTAGAGTACAAGCCCAATTGGCAGCAGAATGTTAACAAGACCACTACCCAAGTCAAGAATGTCGTAACCAGCCCGGTGCGAGAAGAGTGTCAGTGCAACAATTCCTGTTTCAGTTGTGGACAAACCGGACATTATGCAAGACAGTGTCCCAAGAACGGCAAGACAAATGCTCCATTCAGGCCACAAGTCAACCATATGGGGCCGTACCCTATCCAGCAAACCATCAAAGGGCAAGTTCATCACCTCTCCGTAGACGAAGCCCAAGAGGACCCCGAAGTCGTCATTGGTATGTTTTCTGTTAATAACATACCTGCAATAATTTTATTTGACTCTGGGGCTTCCCACTCTTTTATTTCGCGGAGTTTTGTTGCCCAAAACAAATTTCCTTGTTCAATTTTGAGAAAGAATATGCTGGTACAATCCCCGGGATCTTTGCTCAGAAGCAATCTGGTCTGCCGTAACATGGAAATTGATATCAAAGGAGTCTGTTTTCCAACTTCCTTGATAGTCATCGAGTCTGCCAAGTTGGACATTATTTTGGGAATGAATTGGTTAACCCAATACCAAGTATGCATTAACTGCACGACCAGAGAAGTCACCTTGACAAGTCAGGAAGGACGGACTACAAAGTTCTATGCCCGCAGAAGCATACCCAAGAAAGAAATAGTCTTCACCGCGGTTGCTGAGGAATTGGGATTAATTCCTGTGGTCAGTGAATTTCCTGATGTATTCCCTGAAGAATTGCCAGGAATGCCGCCAGACCGAGAACTTGAGTTTGCAATTGACATTGTGCCCGGGACCGCACCATTATACAAGAAGTATTACCGGATGCCTTCGTCATAATTAGTGGAATTAAAGAAACAACTTGATGAGATGCTCCAGAAAGGTTATATCCGTCCAAGCTCTTCACCATGGGGATCACCCGCAATATTTGTGGACAAGAAAGATGGTAGTCTCCGGATGTGTGTGGATTACCGTCAGCTGAATGATGTCACTATTAAAAACAAATATCCACTGCCCAGGATTGATGATTTATTTGATCAACTCAGTGGGGCAAAAGTATTCTCCAAAATTGATTTAAGGACTGGACACCACCAACTCAAGATCAAGAAGGGAGATATTCCTAAGACCGCGTTCACTACCCGATACAGTATTTATGAATAAACCGTTATGTCCTTCGGCCTCACCAATGCCCCTGCTTTCTTCATGCACATGATGAACAAAGTATTCATGGATTTCTTGGATAAATTTGTGGTGGCCTTCATCGATGATATCCTAATATACTCAAAAGGTGAAGAAGAGCACAAGGGACACCTCAGAGCTGTCTGTCAGTGTACAAAAGTAGGGGCCCTTTTGTACCCCTTTACTTGTGCACGGGCAGTTGTATCCACACATGCGGCCGTGCTTGGCGGGGCACAGGAAGCAAAGAACAGGACTGCCCAAGCAGCACTCAAGCCAGAGGTATGAAGAACAAAGGAGCAAGATGGGTCTCCCCCGGCAACACCCTTGCCGGGGCGGCCTGCGTAGCCCCGGCAAGAGCCTTGCTGGGGCAACTTACCCAACACCAGCAAGATCACCACCCTTGAGCCTGAGAGGTCTGACACCATCGACAACATCGGAACCAAGGCTCAAGAGGCGCCTGCGTGGTGGCATGCAGATCTTTGTGAAGACCAAAGGCCTGCAAGAACTAAATGAGAATCAGAAGACGAAGGCCCCCGGCAAGGCCCTTGCCGGGGACGCCCACGAGACCCCGGAAAGACCCTTGCCGGGGCCCCGGCAAGACCCTTGCCGGGAACATCTGCAGGGCCGCGGCCAGGCCCACACCTACCAAGGTTTTGCTGCCTTGCACCCGTTCCGACGTGGCGGCCAGCCCGCCAACTAGGCGAGCGCCTGCGTGGCAGCATGCAGCTTCTAGGCCAACTAGCCAAGTACCTACATGGTGGCATGGAGATCTTCATGAAGACCCTGCCACCGCACCAGCTCAGCAGCCAGCCAACCAGCATGGTGTTGCATGCCTCGTCAGCTTGGACGCGTGTCGGAGTGAGGCAAGGCAGCGATGGACGGGACGAGCTTCTTTGCAGTCCCCAACAAAGCAAGAGGGCACGTCGGCAGTGCATTAAATGCATTTGACCTACGGTGCCAGGCGATAGACTTAGACACTGTACATACTTTCCACCTCTGTATGCCACTATGGCGACCGCTTTGACATATAAAAGGAGGCCCAAGGCGTACTGAGGAGGGATTCGGACTTTTTGGACGGGACACGCACCACAGCTAGTTCAAGAACTCAAGAACAGTAAATATACACCAAAGCAGGACTAGGGTCTTACGCATCGTTTGCGGCCCGAACCTGGGTAAATCCCCCCCCCCCCCGCATTGATATTCTAGACCCGCTCTTTGCACAGCCCCGCGCCCCACCAACCGTAGAAAGGATTCCCTATGATCCCATAGGTGTCGTTTCCCGACATCTTTGGCGCACTAGGTAGGGGGGCGCAAGCTGTGAAAATCCGGCTTACAAGTTAGCGCATCGACTTCATCATCACCATGGCCCCCAAGAAGAAGGGCATCACAGTGATCGGGTTGTCCGGAGCCGGCCCGTCCGCACCAGCACGGGCAGGCGACGGGGTGGCCACGGATGGTGTCGGAGGCGCGGTCTGCGAGCATCCATGACACTCTGGCAATTGGAGCCAGGCGAGCGGCGTCGTTCGGATCCAAGACGACGAGCCACATTCCGCTGGGTCCGGGGGCGGGGCCGTGCTGCCCACAGGCGGCGCGGCAACATCTATGACGCCCCAGCCGGCACCCGCACCGTGGCCTTCCCAGGCCGTGCGCGATGAGCAACGCTGTGACGTCGGTGCCCCCGGGCGCCGCCGCGGGAAGAGCCCTTTGCGTCACTCTCAAGACGCACCGGGCCCGCGTGCGCACCTGGACGCTGGCGGGAGCGGCGCAAGACCGCGAGACCGTGATAGAGCTGCTTCTAACGGGGTTAGGAGTCGGAGCGCGTCACGGTCCACGCAGCTTTCGCCGCCACCCACGCCAGCAGAAGCGTTGGCCTGCGTGCAACTCCTCCTCGACTACCCTCCCATCGCGGAGAAACTCGACGTGTGGAGAGCCACCATCCGGAGCCTCATCAGCTTCACCAACAATGATGAACCACAACTAGCGGGACCCTCATGTCGGCGCTCCATCGAGCCGTCACACGCCAGTGGTGGGAGGACCGCGGCTGCTGCGACCACGGTGCACTCTCCACCCCCACGCCAGCAATAGCAGCCACCGGCTCGTCGGGTCGACGCCTGTGACAACGTTTCCACAGCGTCGTCCGACCCGCGAGCCCGCTGCGACCAACGTCAAGTTCTTCGAGAGCGAGCTCAGGAGGACGCTCAGACCACCATCGAGCGGCGGCGGGAAGCGCGCCATCAGTCAGATAGGCGTGCGGGGCCCACTATGGACCGCCCAGCGCCGGGGGGCTCCGGTGACCTACCTTACGAGGTGGGTTGCCCGGCCTTTACCTGTGAGCTGCGACAGTTCCAGTGGCCCTCCCACCGCACGTTCAAGCCTGATGTTGGGGAAAAGTACAACGGCAAGACTCACCCGTCGGAATTCCTCAGCATCTACACCATCGCGGTGCAAGCCGCCGTGGCTCACGATGACAAGGTGCTCACCAACTACTTTCCGTTGGCACTTAAGCCCAACGTCATGTCATGGTTAATGCACCTGCCAGTGGATTCCATCTCTTCTTGGTCGGATCTGTGCCACGAGTTTGTTGGCACCTTTACCGGAGGCCACCAAGCTCCTGGCCAGGCAAGCGATTTGCATGTCATCCCCCAGAAGGACGGTGAGTCCCTGTGCAAGTACATACAAAGGTTCAGCCGCGTGTAGTACAGCATCCCAGATGTTCACCCCGCCGCTGTCATCAGTGCATTCCATCAGAATGTGCGCAGCCGCAAGATGCGTGAAGAGCTAGCGATGAACAAGGTCAAGGATGTAACCGAGCTTTATGTTCTGCCTGACAGATGTGCTCGGGCTGAAGAAGGAAGTACCCCGGCGAAGATGCCGGCGCGGAAACCGACTCCACAGACGAAGACGCCGCCGCCCCAGCAAAGAAGGGACGACGCCGCAACAGGAAGTGTAAGGGCAAGACCGTGCTTGCCGTTGAGGGATCCACGACCCCGGCGCCGCCAAGAAGGCCAAGGCTGACGACCCCGGCAAGGAAGTTGCCGGGTGCGCCGCCTGCCGGGCCTTGGCGGCTGCCGACAAGCCAGGAGGCTCCGACAAGCAGTACTGCAAGATCCATCGCACCAAGGGCCATGACCTCCAGAACTGCCGACAGGTTGAGCTGCATGTAGAAAAGCAGAAAGCTGAATATGAAAGGCGGGACAAGGGAAGGGTCAGGATGGTGCTGAGGGGTCCGGCAAGAAGAGTGGCGGCCAAGGAGGTCGTCGCGGCAAAGATAATCAACAAGAGAGGCCCACTCGGGGCCATGACAAGACGGAGGGAGATGATGATCATGATGAAGAAGACGAGTCCGGCGAGCACAAGTTTCAGAAAGCTACGAGACCATGTGCGTCGACGGTGGCGCCTCGTTGCATAGCTCTCACCGCCAACTGAAGCAGTGGGTGCGTGAGGTCACCGTGGCAGAGACATCGTTCGATGCCCAGAAGCCACTGAAGTGGTCCGGCACACCTATCATCTTTGACACCGAGGATCACCCTGCTCGCACGACTGCGGTCGGGTGTTTGCCGTTGTTGGTTTCACCAATGATACACAACGTCAAGGTGACAAAGGTGCTAGTTGATGGTGGGGCTAGTCTGAACTTGATCTCGCCCGCCGTGATCGAGAGGCTGCAAATCCCCGATGGAGATCTCGAGGAGATGGGCACGTTTCAAGGGGTCAACCCGGGGAGGAGTCAGCCAAAGAGTAAGATCACGTTGCCCATTACATTTGGGGGCGAGATGAGCTATAGGACGGAGAAGACCGTTTTTTATGTCGCCAAGATCCCCCTGCCCTATAATGGGATCCTTGGCCGCCCAGCGCTGGCAAAGTTCATGGTGGCATCACATTACGCCTACAACACGTTGAAGATGCCCGGGCCACTGAGCATCATCAACGTCCCTCCGACAAGAAAGCCGTGCTCATCTGCGCCGACCAACTCTACCGGGAGGCAGTTGCAGCAACTGCCGCCAAGGCACTTGCTCCTGCCGCTGGAGCCCCGGGAGGGAAGAAGACCGGCAAGACCTCTGCCTCTGCCGGCAAGGCCAATTCCGGTGAGACCTCTTCCGGCAAGATCTCCTGCACCCACTCCGGCAAGCGCACCTCTTCGGAGTGCGCTCCCGTCGAGGACGTGCCAGAGAGCTCCACCGGCAAGAGCAAGAAATCCAAGGCAGCGCCATCAGAGACCAAGAAGGTGCCCATCAAGGAGGACGGCACGGGCGGGGCTTTTACTATAAGCTCCACCCTTGACAGCAAATAGGAAAGCGCGCTCGTCGCCTTCCTGCGGGTGAATGTCGACGTGCTTTCATGGCAAGCATCCGACATCCCCGGCGTTCCTAGGGAGGTGATCAAGCACCATCTTGCTGTCTGTCCTCATGCACGGCCCGTCAAGTAGAAGGTCAGGAAGCAAGCTTTGGAGCAGCAGGAGTTCATCATCGAGGAGATCAGGAAGTTGGAAGCGGCAGGCTTGGTCAGAGGAGTGCTCCACCCCACGTGGTTGGCCAATCCAGTGGTGGTGCGTAAGGCAAATGGGAAATGGAGGTTGTGTATTGACTATACAGACATCAATAAAGCCTGTCCAAAGGATCCTTTCCCTTTGTCGCGCATCGACCAGATTGTGGACTCCACTGTCGGGTGTGACCTGCTGTCATTCCTCGACGCCTATTCAGGATACCACCAGATCTTTATGACGAAGGAAGATGAAGAAAAGACTGCATTCATCACCCCATGTGGTACGTACAGTTTTGTACGAATGCCTTTCGGGTTGAAAAGCGTTGGTTCGACATTTGCCCGAGCGGTCCAAATTGGTTTTGAGCCCCAGCTGCATAGAAATATGGAAGCTTATATGGATGATATAGTGGTCAAAAGCAAGGACAAGGCCACGCTCGTACATGATCTAGAAGAAACATTTGCAAATCTGCGCAAGATCAACCTCAAGCTCAACCCAGAGAAGTGCGTGTTCGGTGTCCCATCCGGCAAACTTCTTGGTTCTTTGTGTCTCAATGCGGAATCGAAGCAAATCCCGACAAGATCAAAGCGATTGAGCAGATTCAGGCGCCAAGACGGGTCAAAGATGTCCGTAGGCTCGCCGGCTGCGTTGCTGCTTTAAGCAGGTTCATCTGCAAATCTGCTGAGCGCGCCCTCCCCTTTTTCAAACTTTTGAAAAAGGCGGGTCCAGTGAAATGGACTCCGGAGGTAGAGGCGGCGCTGCAAGATTTGAAGAAGTACCTCTCCTCCACGACAATACTAGTCGCGCCTAAACCACAACAGTCGTTGCTGCTATACTTAGCAGCGACGAATCAAGTGGCCAGTGCTGCGCTGGTGGCACAGAGAGAACTTGAGGAAGAAGCAGCGGTAGCGCAGAGCCGGCGCATGACGGACCGGGGCCCTCCCCGGCAAGACCTGACGCCGGCAAGGCGGAACCCCCGGCAAGGCCCAGTCTCGGCAAGACAGAATCTGTGTAGATGGGCGAAGTTGAACAGAAGAAGAAGGTGGTGCAGCACCCGGTTTATTTTGTCAGTTCTCTCTTGCAGGGGGCTAGATCAAGATATTCTGGTATGCAGAAGCTACTTTTCGGCCTCCTCATGGCCTCGAGAAAGCTGCGCCGCTATTTCCAAGCACACGAGATCACTGTCGTCACCCGCCTCCCTTTGCAACGAATCTTGCACAACCCAGATGCAACTGGGAGGATTGGAGAGTGGGCGTTGGAGCTGTCGTGCTTTGGCCTCAAGTTTGAAAGTACTTCAACGATCAAGAGCCGAGCCTTGGCAGAGTTCATAGCAGAATGGACCGCAACGCCCGACGAAGAGGTTCAAGAGACCACCCTTCCCGGCAAGGAGACGTGCCGCGATTGGGTTATGTACTTTGATGGAGCTTTCTCACTTCAAGGTGCTGGTGCCGGCGTGCTACTCGTCGCACCCACCGGACAGCACCTCAAGTACGTAGTCCAGATGCACTTTCCCCGGGAAAAATCAACGAACAACACGGTGGAGTACGAGGGATTGCTTGCCGGTCTCAGGATCGCGGTAGACCTCGGAATCAGGAAGCTCATCATCAGAGGTGATTCGCAGCTCGTCGTTAAGCAAGTTAACAAGGATTACCAGAGCCCATTGATGGAGGCCTACGTGGATGAAGTGAGGGAGTTGGAAGAGCGTTTTGACGGACTGCAAGCAGAGCATGTTCCCCGAGCAGAGAACAACATTGCCGATGACCTGTCGAAACGCGCTGCCCTCAAGTTGCTTGTGGAACCAGGTACCTTTGTGCTTCAATTAACTCAGTCATCCGTTCAGCCGTCAGCAGGGCAGAACAAGCGAAGGAAGGCAGGCCCCGGCAAGTACTTTCCCGCTGAGCTCCCAGGAGCCGCCGACAAGGATGTTGCCGGGTGCCCCAAGCTTGCCGGAGAGCAGCAACCTCTGGCAGGGCCTCAAGCCCTGACTGTAGAGGCGGCTGCCCTTACGGCCGAAGATGAGCCTTTGGTCCTTGCCGTCGAGCCCCAGGCTCCGGCATGGGCACAACACACCGTCTGTTTCCTCCAAACAAGGGCGCTCCCTGAGGAACAGGAAGAGGCAGAGAAAGTAGCTCGTTAGTCCAGCATGTACCAGTTTGTGGACAATGCCCTATACAGAAGGAGACCGAACGGCGTGAAATTGAAGTGCATTCCTCGGGAGGATGGACTGAGGCTGTTGGCAGAGGTACATGGAGGCATGTGTGTCTCCCACATAGGGTTAAGAGCCCTTGCCGGCAAAGCATTCCGACAAGGTTTCTTCTGGCCAACCGCTCTCGAGGATGCAACTGCCCTAGTCACCAAGTGTGAAGCGTGCCAGTTCCATTCAAAGAAGCTTCATCAACCAGCCCAAGCTCTTCAGACAATCCCTCTTTCCTGGCCATTATTGGTCTGGGGGCTCGACATACTGGGCCCCTTTCCCCGTGCTGTCGAGGGCTTTGAGTACTTGTATGTCACGATCGACAAGTTCACAAAGTGGCCGGAAGTAGAACCAGTGAGAAAGGTGACAGCACAATCAGCCATCAAGTTCTTCAAGGGGTTAGTCTGCCGTTTTGGTGTGCCGAACAGAGTCATCACCGACAACGGCACGCAGTTCACGAGCCGCACCTTCATGTAGTATATCCAAGACCTCGACGGCAAGGTTTGTTTTGCTTCTGTTGCTCATCCCAGAAGTAACGGCCAGGCTGAGAGGGCAAACGCAGAGGTGTTGCGAGGCCTCAAGACTAGGACCTTTGACAGGCTACACAAGTGCGGAAGGCGCTGGATTGATGAGTTGCCAACGGTTCTTTGGTCGATCAGAACGACGCCAAATTGAGCCATTGGCCAGACACCCTTTGCCCTGGCATACGGTGCAGAAGCAGTTCTCCCCACGAAACTCATATACAGGTCACCTCGAGTGCTCGCTTATGATGAGCTTGAGAAAGAGCAGTTGCGCCAAGATGATGTGATGCTCCTTGAGGAAGATCGTCTTCGGGCTGCTGTGCGAGCTGCTCGCTACCAGCAAGCCTTGCGCCGCTACCATAGCCGCAAGGTTCATGCCCGAAGCCTTGAGGAAGGCGACCTTGTTCTTCGGCGAGTTTAATCCGCCAAGAATTCCAACAAGTTGACGCCGAAGTGGGAAGGCCCTTATCGGGTAATACGAGTCACCAGGCCCGGCGCAGTCCGCCTGGAGACCGAAGATGGAATTCCAGTGAGCAACCCCTGGAACATCGAACATCTTCGCAAGTTTTACCCATAAGGCGCGGTTGCCGGGCCCCCCGATAGACCACTTTTTGTACAAGCCTTGCCGGCAAGGCATGTAACCCTTTGTACAAAGCCAGGTGCAGACCCTGAGCAACAGATAAATAAATGAAGCGCTGGCGCCCTAGAATTTAGCATGCATGCTAGGTTGAGTCTCTCTCTCTCTCTGTTAGGGTTGATAGTGCTTGGCGGCAACTAACCCTTAGCATAGAGGTCAAGTTCATGTCTCTCTGTCTCTTCTAGTCTGTTCTTGGTTCACGGGCTGCAAGGGTGCTTCTGCAGAGCCGTTTGGAGGAAAGAAGGCAGATCAACACCCCCGACCCCGGCAAGCCGAGGTTGCCGGGGGCTGCGAATTCAGATAAGCTTTCTCTCCCCCACCATGCATTTCCGTATGAAACTTGAACGTATGAAAACTTCGTTCGTTTCTATGCCACCGTGCTCCCTCCTTCCTATGCCTGAAATCCCTTTCGGGCCAGAATTTGGTTGTAGTTGCGGTGGAAGGGAAACAAGCGAAGGGCCCGATCCTACTTTACCCCTGCTCCCTGCCAAGGGCATGGGTATAGTCATGGTTTAAAGCGGGAGGATGGCAAGGTTTGTTGCCGGGCGACGTTGTTTATTTAAAATAACAAGGACTCGCTCCTTAGTGTGGGCCTCGCTCACGCACAAAAAACCCGGAAAACACCCTTTTCATTAATACGTTGATTAAACAACTACAATTCATACGGAATGTGAACATGAGCAAGGGGTTACAAAGTCTAAATACGACAAGTGCCCGCAGGCTTAAGATCTAAAAAAATATAAGATGCCCGTAATCCCTTTTTTGTCCCTCTCCTCAGGAAGCGGATCGGGATAGCAGGAGGGCAAAAGGAGTGCCTAGGCGAGGTACGAGCAGCAGAAGACACCAAAAGGGCGTCCCGGCGGCCGCCCTAGAGAGGGCTGGTGATGACGGTGCCGGGGAAGAAGCCGAAAGATGAGGCAGCGGGCCGGCAATACGAGACGATGGCGTCGATGCCATCGTACTCCGACTTGACGGCCCGCCACCCGCCTTCTTCGTCTTCTCCGGCCTTCCAGCGCCAGCCACCAAAAGCAGCGGCCCCGAGAAGTTCAAGGAGCTGGCTCGAGGAGCCGCCGCCAAGAACTGCCCCGTCCCCGGGGCCAGGTGCAGATGGTGCTGCTGCCAGCATCGCCTAGGGCCAGGGCGTCCGACATCTAGTCAGAACCGTCCACGTCGTCCTCCCCGCTAGTCCCCTCCCCGTCGCCATCGCTCGAGGAGGAGCTCTCGTCATCGGTCGAGCTCTCGGCGCAGCACCCTAACCTGTGTCTCGAGGGCCCGAAGACCTTGGCAGAGAGCAGGTCACTCTCCACTAATTTGAAGAGGAGAACGTGCCCCTTCATCAAGTAGTGGGCGCGTGCGAAGGTTTTCCAACCCCGACGAAGGAGCATTACATGAGGGACGGGGAACCTTCTGTTCACCCACATGTCGCCATTACAGCACCCCTTCATGTGAAGCCTCAGCCTCGGCGGCTGGTCGATCTCCAGCACCCTTGCGAACGCCTCGGGAAGGCGAAGGCGGCTACGCGGCGGCTCACGCAACTGCAGGATGAACTCCAGCACCGTGTCCCTGACATGGCCGCTCGACGAAGCAGGAGGAGATGGTGACGACACGGGTGTCCCCCTTCCGCGCCCACCTCTGCCTCGACCGCCTCGCCGACCGCGGCCCCGTCCGGTGCCTCCGCCTCGAGCGTGGCCTTCACCTTGGGCGTCTGGCTCTTCCTTAACCGTCGCGGCTCTCTGGCGGGAGGAGGACCTAGTCGCCTCCGCAGAAGGACGGCCGCGGCCACGCCCTCTCGGCATGGCAGTGGATGGATAATGGGGACAAAGGGAAGGCACGGGAGGATGCCTCTCCTCCTCCTCCTGAGTTCCCTTTTTATAGCCAAGCAGGGAAGGCTGAAGACTGGCTCTACACCTCTGAAAATCCCTTTCAAGTCAGGCTCATTAAGTTGGCGACGAGCGAGGTCATCGACCGCCCTCCCCGCGCCAATCAAAGGCGCATGGGTATCGGCCATGGCGCGCCTTCCCATATCCCGCGCGTATGTCACCTACCCCGCGCCATGCATGTGGCATACGTGGCGAAAAAGACGGGCGTGGTGGGAAACGTGGAATAGCGGTTCCAAGGTTGAGAGAGATGAGGAGAATAAATGAGCAGCGGCCCTACAGTTTCCCCTTTTCTTATGGGGGACACGCGGGCCGCCTCTTTACTACTCGCCACAGGATGACGCAAGCATGCTGCGGTCATCCCACGCACGACCCCCACGTCATGCACTCAATGCGGGTCATGGGGAAGCGCAACTGGCGAAAGAGTTACCCCAGTCAAAACTCTACCATGCGTGCCCGCGCACCGTTCTGGGCCTGGCCCAACAACGCTTCGTGCTTATGTGTGGCCCAGGCCCCGGGGCTACTGTCGGTGTACAAAAGTAGGGGCCCTTCTGTACCCCTTTACTTGTGCGCGAGTAGTTGTAGCCACGCCTGCGGCCATGCTTGGCGGGGCAGAGGAAGCAAAGAACTAGACTGCCCAGGAAGCACTCAAGCCAGAGGCATGAAGAACAAAGGAGCAAGATGGGTCTCCCCCGGCAACACCCTTGCCGGGGCGGCCTGCGTAGCCCCAGCAAGCACCTTGCCGGGGCAACTTGCCCAACACCAGCAAGACCGCCACCCTTGATCCTGAGAGTTCTGACACCATCGACAACATCAGAACCAAGGCTCGAGAGGCACTTGCGTGGTGGCATGCAGATCTTTGTGAAGACCAAAGGCCTGCAAGAACTAGATGAGAACCAGAAGACGATGGCCCCGGGCAAGGCCCTTGCCGGGGACACCCACGAGACCCCGGCGAGACCCTTGCTGGGAACATCTGCAGGGCTGTGGCCAGGCCCACACCTACCAAGGTTTCGCTGCCTCGCACCCGTTCCGACGTGGCGGCCAGCCCGCCAACTAGACGAGCGCCTGCGTGGCAGCATGCAGCTTCTAGGCCAACTAGCCAAGTACCTGCGTGGTGGCATGCAGATCTTCGTGAAGACCCTGCCACCGCAACAGCTCAGTAGCCAGCCAGCCAGCATGGCGCTGCATGCCTCGTCAGCTTGGACGCGCGTCGAAGCGAGGCGAGGCGGCAACGGATGGGACGAGCTTCTTTGTCGTCCCCAATAAAGCAAGAGGGCACGTCGGCAGCGCATTAAATGCGTTTGTCCTACGGTGCCAGGCGATAGACTTAGACACTGTACATACTTTCCACCTACTGTATGCCACTGTGGCGACCCCTTTGACATATAAAAGGAGGCCCAAGGCGTATTGAGGGATTCAGACTTTTTGGATGGGACACGCACCACAGCTAGTTCAAGAACTTAAGAACACTAAATATACACCAAAGCAGGACTAGGGTCTTACGCATCGTTTGCGGCCTGAACCTGGGTAAATCCCCCCCCCCCCGCGCGTTGATCTTCTAGACCCGCTCTTTGCACAACCCCGCGCCCCTCCAACCATAGAAGGGATTCCCTGTGATCCCATAGGTGTCGTTTCCCCGACACTGTCTTACAAAGACTCCGTGACCATCAGCTATACGCCAAATTCAGTAAATGCGAGTTTTGGCTCACGCAAGTTGGATTCCTAGGGCATGTTTTGTAAGCAGAAGGTATAGCCGTGGATCCAAGTAAAGTGAAGGACGTGCTTGATTGGATGGCACCCACGACAGTATCCCAAATCCGGAGTTTCCTTGGATTAGCCGGGTACTACCGTTGTTTCATTGAAGGTTTCTCTAAGATTGCCAAACCAATGACATAGCTTCTCAAGAAAGATAAGAAATTTGAATGGACTGAGGACTCTGAGAAAAGTTTCAATGAGTTGAAGGCCAGACTGACAACAGCACCTGTGTTGACTCTTTCTGACATCTACCGCAGCTTTGATGTGTACTGTGACGCTTCCAGGCAAGGTCTTGGATGTGTACTCATGCAAGATGGCAAGGTTGTAACATACGCATCTCGCCAGCTACGACCCCACGAAGGGAACTATCCTACTCATGACCTGGAGTTGGCCGCAGTTGTTCATGCTCTAAAAATTTGGAGACACTACCTCATTGGAAAAAGGTGTCAGATATTTACCGACCATAAAAGTCTCAAGTATATATTTACTCTGCCAGACTTAAACCTCCGCCAACGAAGATGCCTTGAATTAGTCAAGGATTATGACCTTGGCATTAATTATCATCCGGGTAAGGCCAACATGGTCGCCGATGCACTCAGCCGCAAGCGTGCCAGTCTAAATACCATGATGGAGTCCTTGCCTCCCGAACTTCAGGAAGAGATTAGCCAACTCAATCTGGTCATTATTGAGACTGGTCTTGCTAATATGATGGAAGTTACTCCGACCCTCGCGGATGAAATCTGCAAGGCCCAGTCAGATGACCCAGTGCTACAAAAACATATCAAGCGTATGTTAGAAGGCCAGACACAAGATTTCTCTAAGGATCAACAAGGTACACTAAGGTTCCGCGGAAGGGTTTGTGTACCGAATCAAGCAGACTTAAGAAAGAAGGTATTGGCAGAAGCACACGAATCTTCGTATTCTATTCACACCGGAGGTAACAAAATGTATCAAGACCTTCGACAGATATTCTGGTGGGATGGGATGAAGAAGGACATTGCCTATTTTGTGGCTTGTTGCGACATATGCAACAAAGTGAAGGCAGAACACCAGAAACCCACCGGACTCCTCCAACCCTTGCCCATTCCGCAATGGAAGTGGGATGATGTCTGTATGGATTTTATCACGGGGTTACCAAGGACTCACCGAGGCAACGATGCAGTATGGGTCGTAGTGGACACATTGACCAAGGTAGCTCATTTTATTCCCATCAGAACCACTTACCGAGCCGATCAGCTCGCACAGTTGTATGTGTCCAGAATAGTCAGTCTGCATGGAGTACCAAGAATGATCACTTCCGACAGAGGGTCACTTTTTACCTCACCTTTCTGGTCACGTCTCCATCAAGCTTTGGGACCGCGCTAAAGTACATCACAGCTTATCATCCTCAGACAGATGGGCAGATTGAACGTGTAAACCAAATACTCGAAGATATGCTTCGAGCATGTGCTTTGGCCCAAGGGCCCAAATGGAAAGATTGTCTGTTGTATGCCGAGTTCTCCTACAAAAACATCTTCCAGACCAGTCTAAAGATGTCACCCTATGAAGCTTTATATGGCCGTAAGTGTCGCACTCTGCTAAATTGGTCTCAAACCGGAGATAGCCACATTTTCGGAATTGATCTCATGATGGAAGCTGAAAAGCAAGTCAAGGAAATCCGAGACAGATTGCAATTGGCTAAGTCCCGACAAAAGAGTTATTATGATGCAAAGCACCGACAGATCAGTTTTGAACCCGGAGAGCATGTATACCTTTGAGTCACCCCTATGAAAGGAATCAAAAGATTTCAGACTCGCAGAAAATTGGCACCCAGGTATATTGGTCTGTTCCCAGTTATGTCCAGAGTGGGTACTATTGCATATCAGTTGGAATTGCCCCCGGAATTGTCAGAAGTGCACAATGTGTTCCATGTCTCACAGCTAAGACGATGTATATCGCCTCCAGAGAAAAAGACTGATATGTCAGAATTAGATCTGGCTAAGGATTTAACATATGAGGAGAAACCGTTCAGAATATTGGATGAAATGGAAAGGGTCGCTCGTAGTAAAGCGATAAAGTTTTATATGGTTCAGTGGGAGCATCACACCGAGGAAGAGGCAACTTGGGAACGAGAGGAATTTCTTAAGGCAGCCTATCCAGAATTGTTTTCCCGAGCAACCGAATCTCGAAGACGAGATTCATCCTAAGTGGGGGAGGTTTGTGACAGCCTGATTTTTGCCCCCTCTTCTTTTTCTGATTTTGATTGCCTTTTTATTTGAATTTGGGTTTTTGAATCATTTCAGTTGGACTTAAACCCTTGGGCATACCCTTGATTTTCACCCAAGTGGCTCACCTCTCTCCCAAGCCATCATTTCTTCTCTGATTAATCTCAAAATAATCCTAGGAATATTTTTCATAATTGAAAATATTCAATTTTCCTTCAAAACCCTAGTCAGCAACATATGCTCCACAGTAACCCTCATTTTCATTGCCCACAAAAATATGAGAAAATTCCCAAACATTCTTTGAACCCTAGGGCACCTCCCTGAGCAAAAATATTGCATCACTTTTTGGAATCCCTTGATCTAATGAGGCTCATTTTTCTTGAGCTTCATTACCTTCCTAAGAGATTGCTAAACCCCAAAGCCGAGCCCTCAACTCTTAGTGGATCACTCTCAGTTAACTCCACAAGTTACTGTCCAGAAACTTCCCATGAAGTAAACTACGCACACACAACCCCTGGACTCAACTCAAAGTGTTGGAACCACCCAAACCACTAAGGACTACCTGCCAGACATGGAGTTTGAGCTTGGCGTGGCCTGATGTCATTGTTCACGCGGTGACCACGTCGTTCCAGGCGTGCTGGCATGCGGTCGACGCGCTCTGCGAGGCGCCCGAGCCCCTGTTGAGCTCGTGTTCGCTTCCCCGACCGCCGCACCTTGCCAAACCGCGCCACGATCTTCGTCTCGACCCTCTTAACTCCTCGCTGGCGCTCACGGACGCCGGAGCTCGCCGCAATGAGCACGGGCACGACCCGGCCAACCCAACAGTGTGCTGCGCCATTGTGCTCGTCGCCATCCCCACTCCTGTGTTCGTCTCCGCCCTCCCATAGTACCGCGTGAGCTGCGTCACCTTCTCCCCCTCTCGGTGACACCGTTCGTCGCCGTGCGCCGTGTCCAAAAGCTCTCTGGCGGAGCCCGATCCCCTCACCTCGCCCGCCTATAAATACGGCCATCCCCAGACTCCTCGAGCATTACCAACCACTCCTACACACTCCACAACGCAGTAGAAAGCCGCAGCCCGGCCGGGTAGGCCTTGGGCCACCGTCCCCGAGCTCAAGCTTGCCGGCGATCCCCGTGGTTCGCCTCCACCTTTCCAGTCCCTCCCGAGCTTAATCCACTCTTCTAGAGCCTCTGTGGTGCTTCACTGGTGCCGTCCAACCCCGTTGGAGCCCCCGGTGCAGCCCCACATCGTCGTCGTCTCCAACTCCGGCGACCTCTACTTCCTGCCGCCGCTGGAGAGGCTCGTTCCGACCCCGTTCGACCACCCCTAGCTATTCTACGGGTACGGGCAGATGCATCTCGACCCACTCTTGCTTCCTATCCTTCTGGATCTGGCCGCCGACCTCTCCTCGCCGGAGAAACGCCGGCACATCGCCTCCCCGCCTCTGTTTCTCTTCCTGTCTCTAAATCTGACAGTGGTGGCCCACTGCGAGCCACCCAGCCCCATGGCCGAAGCGGTACGTGTTGGCGTGGCGCGGACATCACCCCCCTGGTCATTTTATTTATATTTCAAATTTTTCAGAGAATTCAAATAGCCACAACTTTTTAACCTTAAGTCCAAATGAAGTGATTTTTTGCATTGTGTTCTTAATGAAAAGATCTAGAAGCTCACCAAAAGTGAGATTTTTCTCTGCTGTCTAGATTTTCTGGTGATTTTTAGAGTGTTTCTTGATATTTTCTTTCTCTGGTTTTAATTATTTTCAGAAGGTGAAGCTTGTCTTGAGGATCACCGGGAGGAGTGTGACCCTCATCTGCACAAAGGCTAGCCACACCAACATTTTCATGGTGTCATCTCAATATTTGTGATTTTCCAACTTGAATAATGATTTAGTTCATGCATTTAAATCACTTAAATTAATATTTATTGCTGTTGAATGATTGTTTTGTTTGGTGTTCTGAGTTTACAGTAGTTTGAGACTAATTAAGTTAGTTTAATTCAGTAGAAGTAATATTTGGTTATGTGATAATAAAATGACTATGAAAAAGACTAGTTTGGTTAATATTTTCTTAAGTAAGAAAATGGATTATTTTAAGTTAATATCATGGTTAAGTTTGATGAATTATAATAACCAGAGAAGTGGTATGAGTTTGCTGATGATTATGGTTAGTGGAATACTTGATGAGGTTGATCCATTTATTTCCAATAATATATGCATAATGTAAGGTTGCATTTTCATGGCATATCATGACACCGGTTTTTTTACTGTGAGTTAAACCTGATAATAACTCAAATTGAACATATCGTTGATCGGGTCATGGTGCCACTGAATCGAGTTTTTTCCCAGTGCAACCACATTTGCCTTTATGGGAAGGCCTTTATTCACTCTGTTGTCGTGCCTCTAGTCGGTACCTCCACCGAGGGAAGGTTATGTGCGTGCGTTACCCTGGCCCGGTAAGCAGACATAACCTTGGGTGCCCGTTTGTTGTTATGGTATCTTGTCCCCGTTTGGGACCGTTTATGTTTTGCCACTACGGTGGCCGTTGATGCCTTTGGTAGGCACGGGGCCACCCAGGACTTAGCCAAGTAGGGAGTAAGTCGGAGTGGCTAGGAGAGTGTCATGGAAATGGGAGGGTTCCGTCGGAATGCCGTTGGTCCACCCGAATGGGAGTGCGAGGCCATGGATTCCGTGGTGTGGGTAAAGTGCGCTACCTTTGCAGAGTGTATTTAATCTATCGATAGCCGGGTTCTCGGTTACGGACACAACTCAGAATTAGGTCACACCATGGATCAACATTTATAAATAATCATGCACACTAAAGTTAATCACTTGGCACTGTTTGAAAGATGATGGTTGAGAAATGATGTCGGTGATGGGGACCAAAGTGTTGGTTTCGTTTGCGATTCGAGAAAGATCACAGTTTGGTTACGAGGTACTCCGTTTGGTAAGAAAGTCCGAGGGACTTGACGCATGAGATTATGTTCACTGCATTCCTAGTATGCTTTTGCATTGATGATAATTTGAATAAATATCATAATATTGTCTGCCATTATGTTTATGCTTGTTGTGAGCTTGCAAGTACATTCAATTTACTGACCTGGCGTGTCATGCCAGATTTTAGAAAAGTTTCGTTGGATCGGAGTGCTGCCCGAGTCTAGATCATGTCCACATCAATGTCCCTGTGCTATGGAGTCCCGCTTCGTCGTCGTTCCGCTACCGCGTAGTTATCGTGATCGAGGCCCCTTTATGTTCACTAAATAATGTACATATTGTTCAGCCGCACCGTGTGTGCCGCTTGGCCTTGCTACTTGATGTAATATCGAACTATGTCCCGCTAGTATCGATAAAGCAGTTATTTTATATACCAAGATGTTGTGTGTTTCCAGAAGACATGATCACAGGGCTCGCAATGCAAGGTAAACCGGTTGCTCTGAGCCGGGGTGCCACAAGGAACTCTTTTGGCAGGTGCCTTCTTGTGCATACCAGGTTTTGTTGCAGCAGTAGCTCCATATTCCTTCTTCAGCACTTTCTCCTTGGAGCTCACTTCCTCCTCGGTAGCCACATAGTCCTCATCCTTTGAGTCTGAGTTTCTCTTCTTCCTTGTTCTTGTATCTGCCTTAGGAAAATTGCTTGGAGTGCTCCTTCTGCCCTCATCATAGCTGCTACAGGGACTAGTGCCCTCACTCATGTTCACTTGCTCTTCTGATTTGTTCTGGCTATCACTCTGATCAGACATACTGGCAAAGCAAACTGACAGCAGACCCTGTGAATAGATATAGATGAGGTAGAGTGGATGAGCATCACAAAGTGCAGAGGTTTTGTTGGGAAACGTAATAATTTCAAAAAAAAATCCTACGCACACGCAAGATCATGGTGATGCATAGCAACGAGAGGGGAGAGTGTGTCCATGTACCCTCGTAGACCGAAAGAGGAAGCGTTAGAACAACGCGGTTGATGTAGTCGTACGTCTTCACGATCTGACCGATCCAAGTACCGAACGCACGACACCTCCGAGTTCAGCACACGTTCAACTCGATGACGTCCCGCGAGCTCCGATCCAGCAGAGCTTCGCCGGAGAGTTTCGTCAGCACGACGGCGTGATGACGGTGATGATGATGCTACCGACGCAGGGCTTCGCCTAAGCACCGCTATGATATTATCGAGGTGGATTATGGTGGAGGGGGGCACCGCACACGGCTAAAAGATCAACAGATCAATTGTTGTGTCTATGGGGTGCCCCCCTCCCCCGTATATAAAGGAGTGGACGAGGGGGAGGGGCCGGCCCTCCTAGGCGTGCCCCATGGGGAGTCCTACTCCCACCGGGAGTAGGACTCCACCCTTTCCAAGTAGGAGTAGGAGAAGGGAAGGAAGGGAGAGAGGAAGAGAAGGAAAAAGGGGGCGCCCCCCCCCTCCTTGTCCAATTCAGACTAGAGGGGGAGGGGGCGCGCGGCTGCCCTGGCCGCCCTCCTCTTCTCCCACTAGGGCCCATGAGGCCCAATTAACTCCCCGGGGGTTCCGTTAACCCCCCCCCCCCCGGTACTCCGGTATATGCCCGAAACCTCCCGGAACCTTTCTGGTGTCCAAACATAGTCATCTAATATATCGATCTTTACGTCTCGGCCATTTCGAGACTCCTCGTTATGTCCGTGATCATATCCGGGACTCCGAACTACCTTCGGTACATCAAAACACAAAAACTCAAAATACCGATCGTCACCGAACTTTAAGCGTGCGGACCCTACGGGTTCGAGAACTATGTAGACATGACCGAGACACGTCTCCGGTGAATAACCAATAGCAGAACCTGGATGCTCATATTGGCTCCCACATATTCTACGAAGATCTTTATCGGTCAAACCGCATAACAACATACGTTGTTCCCTTTGTCATCAGTATGTTACTTGCCCGAGATTCGATCGTCGGTATCTCAATACCTAGTTCAATCTCATTACCAGCAAGTCTCTTTACTCGTTCCGTAGTACATCATCCCGCAACTAACTCATTAGTTACAATGCTTGCAAGGCTTATAGTGATGTGTATTACCAAGAGAGCCCAGAGATACCTCTCCGACAATCGGAGTGACAAATCCTAATCTCGATCTATGTCAACTCAACAAGTACCTTCGGAGACACTGTAGAGTACCTTTATAATCACCCAGTTATGTTGTGACGTTTGGTAGCACACAAAGTGTTCCTCCGGTATTCGGGAATTGCATAATCTCATAGTCATAGGAACATGTATAAGTCATGAAGAAAGCAATAGCAATAAACTAAACAATCAAGTGCTAAGCTAACGGAATGGGTCAAGTCAATCACATCATTCTCTAATGATGTGATCCCGTTAATCAAATGACAACTCATGTCTATGGCTAGGAAACTTAACCATCTTTGATTCAACGAGCTAGTCAAGTAGATGCATACTAGTGACACTCTGTTTGTCTATGTATCCACACATGTACTAAGTTTCCGGTTAATACAATTCTAGCATGAATAATAAACATTTATCATGAAATAAGGAAATAAATAATAACTTTATTATTGCCTCTAGGGCATATTTCCTTCAGGTTTTGCAAAACAAATGAATCAAAAACTTAGATTTAGTTTTCCACAGAAAGCATTTCGGAGCTACCGATTTGTTAAACTCGGTGACACCGAAGCAACTTTTGGAGTCTAAACTAGTGAAATCGGTCAGACCGAGACACAGTTCGGTGACACCGAGATTGCTAGGGTTTCACAGAGAGTTGAATTCGGTCACACTGATTTGCAACTTTCGGTCAGACCGAAAAGTGCAAGTGCAATGGCCTAGCCCAAATCAATGAGACCGATTTCTACAACTCGGTCAGTCCGAGATGAGTTCGGCGGAAACATAACCCTAAATTTTCAAATCAAACCTCTAATGGATGTTTTCTCTGGATAGATTGATCTCATACATGGTAAAGAACATGGCATTGACCTTGTGCTCAGAATCGGAGGTAAAAAGAATGCACAAGGGGTTGAACTCATACCCTAGTTCGGCGGTGAGTTCGCTACGGCGGCAACGGCGGCGTTGAAATCCATTGACGACGACGGAAACCAGCGGCGGGAGGTCGCCGGTGACAAGGGGACGATCCAGAGACCCGAGGCGGCAGAGCAGGACACAAGCGGGCTGAGGGGTTTTGAAGAAATTTCCAAAATCTCACCCGTCGGTATATATATCCTGACCCTGTCGGTGTGACCGAGTGGAACAACTCGGTGGCACCGAGATGCAGAATCGCATGCGGTTACTGCAACTCGGTGTGACCGAAAAGTTCTAACCGATTGCACCGAGATTGAAAACCTAGATCAACTCAGTGAACTCGGTGTGACCGAAGTGGATGGATCGGTCAGACCGAAATGCACAAAGAGGTTTTGGAAGTTTAAGTCTATGACGAATCGGGACTCCGAGTGCTCCTCACACAGAGTGGTTCGAATCTGACTTGATCAAACTTTGTGATGTAGCATGAATAGAGTTTGAGACGAGAAAAGCATAGATAGCTAGAGGAAGTTCCTTGGCATTCTTGTCCATCCATTTGGCGAAAGAGAAAAAGCCAAACAATCAAAGCAACAAATGGATGTCCACGAATGAGTAAAATATGCAATCAACATGCTCACACAATAAAATGGCAAATGAAATATCCAAACACTCTATCATCTATCAAGCAATTGGCGATGACTAGGTCATCTATATATCAGTATATTGACTTAGGAGTCAAATGAGAACATTTGATCATAGGTCATACTCATTGTTTAAGCTCAAGTGTGGTTACCACTTTTACATAAAGCATTGTTGTGTTCACACCATTAGAGTTGCTTTAGCTCAATTGTTAGAGTAAAGCTCCCCCTAGATGTGATATCCCCCCTAAGAGGGATGAACTAACCTTGGGTTTTGTCGATGATGACTTCATGTAGATGTTGAAGATGTGGATGCTCAATGTTGATGTAGATCATTTGGAGCAATCCATTGGAGTGAGTTTCACTTTCAATACCTACACGGGTTAGTCCCACAAGGAACAAACAAGGATATCCATAGACATAGAGTGATGTTCACACAAGATGATGTCCATGAAAGCATTAGGTTACCTTCTCCCTTGTCTTACCAACAAGGGGGTTTGTGACTCCTTGGACTAGTGCAAGATGTGAAAGTTGTTTACACTTGTCCTTGCCAAAATGATATGAGTGAAGTATGTTGGCGGAGTCACCCTCAAGAACTCTCTAGTTCTTCTTCTTCGGGATCCACATCATCTTGATGGGAATCCTTGGAGTTGTAGTCGTACTTGATGAAGTAGAAATTGATGTACTCTTGGGAACCCACTTGACCAAGGCCTTAGGAGCTTCTTCAAATGCATCAATCTCCTCTTGAAGCTTGTCCTTGCCCTTCTGCTTGTGGTCTTGTGGTGAAAGATCATCTTGAGCTTGTGTCCCTTGGAAAGAAGTAGGATCATACTTCTCTTGTTGAGGAACAAACTTCGTCTTGGGGTATTGCTTCTTCCCACTCAACTCCATGGCATTGAACTTTCGTTCAAAACCAACACCTTGATTCTTCCAGTGCCTTCCTTGCTTGCGTACAATTTCCTCAAATTGCTTACTCCCGGCAAGGCTCTTGTAAACACCTTTCTCTATAATTTCCTTCAATAAGCTATTTTCTTGCTCAAGTGTAACTTGGCTAAGAGAATCGTTAGTGGAATCAAGAGAACTACTAGAAGCAACAATATTGGATTTAACATGATTATTGTTACTACTAGAAGAAGAATCTTTCTTTCTCTTGTTGCTAGATTTAACTTGTGGCATGTAAGTAGACAAGAGTAAACGCTTGGCAATGTAAGAAGAACTTTTCTTGCGAAGATCATCATTGATAGCTAAGAACCCATGCTCTTGCTCAAGGTTGAGCTTTTCAAAGCGTAGCTTCTCATGAGTCTTTAAAACTTCTTGATGATCTTCCAAGGTAGTTTCATGAGCTAACTTAAGTTCTTTAGTTAGCCGCTCAATCTCCTTCTTATCATCATCATTCATTTTATCTTGATTAGCACGATTAATAGCAAGTTCATCATAGTTTCCATCACTAGAGTTGTCAACAAGTAAATCATCATCACCTAGCAAATCATCTTCATCACTATTGAAATCAACATACTCGGGGTGTGATACCTTTGGGCCTTTGGCCATGAAGCATCTTCCAATTCCTTCATTTGGTGAGTCAAATATGTCATAGGAGTTGGTTGGCACAAGTGCTAGACCGGCAACACCTTCATCTTGAGTATATTCGGAGTCGGAGTGATAACTTCTCTTGGAGTGATGGTCGGAGTCGGAGTCGGATACCCATTCACCAACGTGAGCTTGAGGTCTTCGTTTTGTGTAGCTCTTTGATGATTTGTCCTTCCTTTCCGAATCCTTGCTTCTGCGAGGGGATCTTCGTTTATATCATCTCTACTCCTCCTTTCTCTTGGTGGTGATTCTTCTCTTCTACTTCTCCTTTTGGGTGAATCTTCTCTTCTTTTGTAGGGGGCGTACACTCATTGGAGTAGTGTCTGGGTCTTCCACAATTGTAGCAATTACGCTCACGACTTGAAGATATTTTGTCATTGTAGGACCTTGACTTGGAACTTATTTCCTTGCTTCTACTATTGTAGAACTTGTTGAAGTTCTTCACCATTAGGCTCAATTCCTTATTGAAGGTTTGTTTCTCACTTGATGATGTAGGAGCATCACCTGAGGCTTTGTAAGAACCACTTGACTTGTTGTGAAGCTCTTCCTTATCCTTGAGTGACATCTCATGAGCAACAATTCTTCCAATGACTTCTGTTGGCCTGAGATCTTTGTAATTGGGCATCATTTGGATCAATGTGCACACGGTATCATATTTTCCATCGAAGGCTCTTAGGATCTTCTTGATGATGAATCTATCGGTCATCTCTTCACTTCCTAAGCCGGCAATCTCATTTGTGATGAGAGCAAGCCTAGAGTACATTTCAGCGACACCTTCACCATCCATCATTTTGAACTTGTCAGGTTGACTTTGAAGCACATCCAATTTGGATTCCTTGACAGAGTCGGTACCCTCGTGCATATCAATCAAAGTATCCCAAATTTTCTTTGCATTCTCAAGACGGCTGATTTTGTTGAATTCTTCAGGGCAAAATCCGTTGAAGAGGATATCGCAAGCTTGAGCATTGTATTGCAGCATCTTCAACTCTTTCGCGATTGTTTCACGGTTTGGTTCTCTCCCATCAAAGAATTCACCTTGCAAGCCAATACACACAATAGCCCAAACGGCGGGGTTATGTCCAAGAATATGCATTTTCATCTTATGCTTCCAACTAGCGAAATTAGTACTCCCTCCGTCTGGGAAAAGTTGTCTCTGGCTTAGTTCATTCGCAACTTTACAAAAAAGCCCTTATGATTCTAAATCGCTTGCTACTTACCCCCATCTTCTTCCTCCCTTCCCTCGTCGCCCGCGGCAGGAACCAGGCGCAGCCATCAGCGGCAGCCGTCGCAGGGCCTAGCGCGCCGCCGCCTACCTGTGTCGCTGCTGCGCCTCTGCTGGTCCGCTGCCAATCTGCGTCGCCCCTGCCCACATGCGCTGCTCGCATGGAGGCGAGCTCTGCCACCGCCCATCTGCCGTTTTTGCTCCTCCATGGCGACCGCTTCGACGGGCGGCTCCTCCTCATCGCATTGATCATCTCCGCCGCCGCTTCCTGGCCCCCGCCGTGGCCACCCACTCTGGTGCGGGGTTTGGGAAGTCACTGCTGCTCCTTCCCCACCCATGCCCCTGCTGCGACTCCTGAGATGCATGAAGATATTTGGAAACAATCAATCAATTTTTGGAATAAATAAATCAACTTCGGGAAACATCAATCAACGAATTTTTGAAACAATCAATCAATTTTTGGAATAAATCAATTAACTTTGGGAAACAATCAATCACTTTTCAGTGCACAATCAATCAATTTATTTTGGAAACAAGCCATATGATTCCACCAGATTCCTTAAGGCTAACTAGGCTATGTTTTGATTAGTTAAATAAGATCATATTGGCCTTTGCACTATCCATTATCTCCATTAGTGATTCTACTGAAAATATCCCATATCACTGTCTTACAAGGTTATTACAAACATCGGTGTTTATCTCACCATTGATAAGGCAAGGTTACTCCTCTAAATAAATGTTGAATTTGCCCCCAAGAGAGGAGATGAATAATTTTTAGTACCAATGTGTCCGGAGAACTATATAGAAGGTCTATAGTGCTTACATGAACCAATGCTGCCATTTTCTATATATAGAAGGTCTATATATTCAGATTACATGAACATAAATGCAACATCTATTCTTTATCAGATTGGAGAAGAAAATGATTGATAAAGAAATGCTTTTATATATTCAGATTATATATAGAAGGTCTAGAGTACTTACATGAACCAATGATTGATAAAGAAAATGCTACCACATGTCCACGCAAATTCAGTATCCACATGTCCACAATTCAGTGTTAACACAAATTCATTATTCGGTGCTACCACATGTCCACACGACGACATCAGGATGATTGATAAAGAAATGCATAACACTACATTAACACCACATCCTGCATGTTTCAGTTTTCAGTTTTGACAGTGAAAAAATTTACTAAATTTTCCTTAAGCATGTTACTTAAGGAACAGGGGCCCTTCTTTCCACCTTGCTATTGAGCCAACTGTAATTGGGAGGAATCTGAACCTCTCCCTTGTCCTTCTCCTCTCTCTGAACTATCTCTCCAGTTTTCTTTACCAATCATAACACGAAAGTTTTCAGTTTTGACAGTGACAAAATCTTGCTCTGAATTTACACTGTTAATTTGACAAAAATCTAGATTTACACACTGAATTAGCTTGACGAGATTCAGTTCATCTTGCTCAAATCTAGTCTAAATTTACAAAACACTACAACATAACTTGCAATTTTCAGTACACCATTGTGAGAAAACATACAAATATACTCCCAAGCTCAAGCTCAAGATAGGCTAAATTTGACAACTACTGTACTCAAAAGAAGCATTTTGGATTATCACAGCAAAAGAAGCATTTATGCAGTCTGAAGCATTTTTATGCAGTAAAGAAATTGAATCCTTTTCTACTGTAATGTTTGAACTCAGTTTAAATGGAAGAAGAAAATGCAAGTGATAGCTTCAAAATACAGTATCCTCTATGGTTATTGATTGCTTTTATTCCTTTCTTTTGTTCTGAAACGTCCATCGATGGTGCAGATATACTGTAATGTTCAGACATAAAGCTCAGGGCTCTGCTGTCTGAAGCATCTTATGCATGCCCTGGTTACAATTTTATGCATTTTGTTCTGAAGCATTTTATGCAGTCTAAAGCTTAGCTTGTTCTAACTGAATTTAGTCAGAACAAAACTGCTCTGCTCTGACTAGTTCAATAGCCTGAACAATAGCCGTACTAAATCATCAAGGGCGCTGCACATCACGCACCTGAGATCAAGGGCGCTGCACATCATGTATCAAGGCGCATCCGGTCCAGTCCTTGGCACTAACTCCTCCAATCACTGCAAAAACCAAGAGTAGAAAATCAGCTCGCCTTCTTCAGCAGAAAGAACAAACAAGCAAGCAAGAAAATCCATGAAGAAAGAGACCAGCAGCAGACGGCCGCAGCGGTGGAGACGGAGACCTGCGGTACCTTGTCGAGCATGCAGGAGACGGAGACAAGCAGCAGAAGCAGCGGTGGCGGCGACCACGAGAAGCCGGTGGAGCGAAGAAGGCAGCTCGTACGTATGGCAGCGGCTAGACGAGCACGGAGCAGTGGCATGTGGTTGGAGCAATTCACGGGGACATGAGCGCCAAGTCGCGGGCTTTGCAGAAAAGGGGATCCTTTCCCGCTTGCCTGGTGCAGGCGAAGAGAAGAGGCGAGACGAGGGGGAGAAGGCGGTCGGCGCGTGGCGAGGCGACGGAGCAGGCGGCGAGGGGACGGAGCAGGCGGCGAGGCGACGGAGAAGGCGGCGGCCGGCGCGTGTCGAGGCGACAGAGCAGGCGCGGTGGGACGCGTGGTTTGTCGGAGGAAAGGCGAGGGGTTTTTCGTACAACTTTTTCCGGACGGAGGGAGTACCATCAAAAGTAATGACCTCTACGCTCGTAATTTTCCTCGCTAGACGCCATACTCTTCTAGGTTGTGAAACCAAGGCTATGATCACCAAAAGCTATGGAAATCAAGGCAAATGGAGACCAAAACTCTGATACCACTTGTAGGATTGAAAGTATGTCTAAAGGGGATGATTAGACTACTTGATTAAATAAAAATCTAGCATTTTCCCAATTTTAAGTCTTGGCATATTTTAGCAACTTAGCACAAGTCAAGCAATCAACCTACACATGCAAGTCTAAGAGTATAGCAGCGGAATGTAAAACATTTGCATATGAAGGTAAAGGAAGGAGTTTGGAGGGAGCAAACGCCATGTAGACACGGAGATTTTTGGCGTGGTTTCGATAAGTGGTGCTATCGTACATCCACGTTGATGGAGACTTCAACCCACGAAGGGTAATGGCTGCGCGGGTCCACGGAGGGCTCCACCCATAAAGGGTCCATGAAGAAGCAACCTTGTCTATCCCACCATGGCCATCGCCCACGAAGGACTTGCCTCACTAGGGTATATCTTCACGAAGTAGGCGATCTCCTTGCCCTTACAAACTCCTTGGTTCAACTCCACAATCTTGACGGAGGCTCCCAAGTGACACCTGATGTCGTGGAATTGTCACGGCAGATGTCCTAGCAGAAGGACTTAGTCGTGGAGCCATCGCAACAAGGTTAGCTTAAAGGGGTTAAGCGGGACAAAGGACACAAGGAGTTTATACTGGTTCGGCCCCTTGCGGTGAAGGTAAAGGCCTAATCCAGTTTGAGATGTTATTGCTTAGGTTTCGATTACCAGGGAGCGAATACGCTTAACCTAGATTTCGATCCTTTCTTTCTTGTCCTAATCCGCCGCCGGGTCGTCCCTTTATATACACAGGTTGACGCCTAGTGGCTCACAGAGTCCCGGCCGGCTCATACAACGTGTCCGGCTCGGTGACTAATTACACATGCCTTATAATACAAGTTACACATACATGGCGGTTTACACCTGTGGGCCTTAAGTCGCCTTTGGGCTTCCGGATCTCCAGTAAGCCTGCTTCGTGAATCGCCATCTTTAACATCTTCATGGGCTTGTTAATGATGAACTGCCAGTGGTATGACCCGGCCCCTCCTAGGCGGGTCATACCCTATAGTTATATCCCCAATATTAGGTCCCAGGTTGATGTGAACTTGTTCATATCAATCTTCCAATACTTAGGAAAAAATCCTTTATCTTTTCTTTACAAAATCTTGTAACCGCCATGACGTCATCTTCCAGGATTGTGGTAACCCGCCGTGACGTCACATATCATTAATATTATGCAAGGCCCAAATCTTTAATATATCTTCTCTTTTAATGAACTTCCGAAAATCGAGGCGTCCGCGCTGTCACATATCCATTTTTTTGCCTCCTCAATTCCCGCGCATGCCACTTATCCTTTCGATGTTATAAATAAGGCCATGGGTCCCTTTCACTTTCCCCCCTTGCATCTTCGTCTCTGTCTTCCACCTCGCGTCGCTCCAGCGCCCGAGCTCCGCCGCCGTCGTCAACCTCAGCTACTGCCTCGACAACGGCCACTGCATGAACCTGATTTGTCCAGAGTTCGGCACCGCGCCCCCGCCGCTCAATGATACGTCTCCAAAGTATCTATAATTTTTTATTGTTCCATACTATTATATTATCTATTTTGGATATTTAATGGGCTTTACTAAACACTTTTATATTATTTTTGGGACTAACCTACTAACCCAAGGCCCAGTGCAAATTGTTGTTTTTTGCCTATTTCAGTGTTTCGCAGAAAAGGAATATCAAACGGAGTCCAAACAGAATGAAACCTTCGGGACAGTTATTTTTGGAATAAACGTGATCCAGAGGAATTGGAGTGGACGTCAAGAAATGAACGAGGAGGCCACGAGGCAGGGAGGCGCGCCTGCCCCCTGGGCGCGCCCCCACCCTCGTGGGCCCCTCGCAGCTCCACCGACCTACTTCTTCCTCTTATATATATCCATGTACCCCGAAAACATCCAGGAGCACCACGAAACCCTATTTCCACCGCCGCAACCTTCTGTATCCGTGAGATCCCATCTTGGGGCCTTTTCCTGCGCACCGCCGGAGGGGGCATCGATCACGGAGGGCTTCTACATCAATACCATAGCCTCTCCGATGATGTATGAGTAGTTTACCTCAGACCTTTGGGTCCATAGTTATTAGCTAGATGGCTTCTTCTCTCTCTTTGGATCTCAATACAAAGTTCTCCTTGATCTTCTTGGAGATCTATTCAATGTAACTCTTTTTGCGGTGTGTTTGTCGAGATCCGATGAATTGTAGGTTTATGATCAGGTGGCCGTGAAGGGATTGACAACCCCTTTATCACGTTGGTTGCAAGGTTCTTATTTGTTTGTGTAGGTACGAGGCGACTTGCGTGTAGTCTCCTACTGGATTGATACCTTGGTTCTCAAAAACTGAGGGAAATACTTACGCTACTTTGCTGCATCACCCTTTCCTCTTCAAGGGAAAAACCAACGCAAGCTCAAGAGGTAGCAACAAGGATTTCTGGCGCCGTTGCCGGGGAGATCTATGCCAAGTCAAGACATACCAAGTACCCATCACAAAATCTTATCCCTCGCATTGCATTATTTGCCATTTGCCTCTCATTTTCCTCTCCCCCACTTCACCCTTGCCGTTCTATTCGCCCTCTTTTTCTGTTTGCTTTTTCCTTCGCTTGCTTCTTGTGTGTGCTTGTGTGTTGGATCGCTTGTCACGATGGCTCAAGATAATACAATTGTGTGACTTTTCCAATACCAACAACAATGATTTTCTTAGCACTCCGATTGCTCCTATTAACGATGTTGAATCTTGTGAAATTAATGCTGCGTTGTTGAATCTTGTCATGAAAGATCAATTCGCCGGCCTTCCTAGTGAAGATGCTGCTACCCATCTAAACAGCTTTGTTGATTTGTGTGACATGCAAAAGAAGAAATATGTGGATAATGATATTGTTAAATTAAAGTTATTTCCTTTTTTGCTTAGAGATCGTGCTAAAACTTGGTTTTCGTATTTGCCTAAAAATAGTATTGATTCATGGAATAAGTGCAAAGATGTTTTTATCTCTAAGTATTTTCCTCCCGCTAAGATCATCTCTCTTAGAAACGATATTATGAATTTTAAGCAACTTGATCATGAACATGTTGGACAAGCTTGGGAGAGGATGAAATTAATGATACGTAATTGCCCTACACATGGTTTGAATTTATGGATGATTATACAAAAAAATTATGCCGGGTTGAATTTTGCTTCTAGAAATCTTTTAGATTCGGCCGTGGGAGGCACTTTTATGGAAATCACTTTAGGAGAAGCTACTAAACTCCTAGATAATATCATCGTTAATTATTCTCAATGGCACACTAAAAGATCTACTAGTAAAAAGGTGCATGCAATTGAAGAGATTAATGTTTTGAGTGGAAAGATGGATGAACTTATGAAATTGTTTACTAATAAGAGTGTTTCTTCTGATCCTAATGATATGCCTTTGTCCACTTTGATTGAGAATAATAATGAATCTATGGATGTGAATTTTGTTGGTAGGAATAATTTTGGTAACAACGCGTATAGAGGAAACTTTAATCATCGGCCGTTCCCTACTAATTCCTCTAATAATTATGGTAATTCCTACAACAAATCTTATGGAAATTTTAATAAGATGTCCTCTGATTTTGAGACTAGTGTTAAATAATTTATGATTTCTCAAAAGAATTTCAATGCTTTGCTTGAAGAAAAATTGCTTAAGGTTGATGGGTTGGCTAGGAACGTGGATAGAATTTCTCTTGATGTTGATTCTTTGAAACTTAGATCTATTCCACCTAAGCATGATATCAATGAGTCTCTCAAATCTATGAGGATTTCAATTGATGAGTGCAAAGAAGAACCGCTAGGATGCGTGCTAAGAAAGATTGCTTTGTAAAAGCGTGTTTTTCTAGTTTTCATGATAATAAGGATGAAGATCTAAAAGTGATTGATCTATCTCCTATTAAATATTTTTTTTGCAATATGAATCTTGATAATGATGGGACTGGAGATGAGGCAACTTTAGTTAAAAGGCGTCCCAATGATTCGGAGTTTTTAGATCTTGATGCAAAAATTTGTAAAAGTGGGATTGAAGAGGTCAAAACTTTACATATCAATGAACCCACTATTTTGGACTTCAAGGAATTTAATTATGATAATTTTTTTTAATAGATTGTATTTCCTTTTTGCAATCCGTGCTAAATTCTCCTCATTCTTATAGTCAAAATAAAGCTTTCGCTAAACATATCGTTGATGCTTTAGTGCAATCCTATGACGAAAAGCTTGAATTAGAAGTTTCTATCCCTAGAAAACTTTATGATGAGTGGGAACCTACTATTAAAATTAAGATTAAATATCATGAATGCTATGCTTTGTGTGATTTGGGTGCTAGTGTTTCTACGATTCCAAAAACTTTGTGTGATTTGTTAGGTTTTCGTGAATTTGATGATTGTTCCTTAAACTTGCATCTTGCGGATTCTAGCATTAAGAAACCTATGGGAAGGATTAATGATGTTCTTATTGTTGCAAATAGGAATTATGTGCCCGTAGATTTCATTGTTCTTGATATAGATTGCAATCCTTCATGTCCTATTATTGTTGGTAGACCTTTCCTTAGAACGATTGGTGCAATTATTGATATGAAGGAAGGGAATATTAGATTCCAATTTCCGTTAAGGAAATGCATGGAACACTTTCCTAGGAAGAAAATTAAATTACCTTATGAATCTATTATGAGAGCCACTTATGAATTGCATACCAAAGATGACAATACCTAGATCTATTCTTCCCTTTATGCCTAGCTAGGGGTGTTAAACGATAGCGCTTGTTGGGAGGCAACCCAATTTTATTTTTGTTTCTTGCTTTTTAGTTATGTTTAGTAATAAATATTTGATATAGCCTCTGGTTAGATGTGGTTTTATGTTTTAATTAGTGTTTGTGCCAAGTAAAACCTATAGGATCTTCTTGGATGATAGTTATTTGATCTTGCTGAAAAGTCAGAAACTTTCTGCTCACTAAAACAATTGTTAAAAATCACCAGAACGGGATAAAATACTGATTCTAATTGCAGTAGATCAATAAACAAATTATCTAGTTCTTCTTATTTTGGTAGATTTTTCTGAGTTGCAGAAGTTTGCATTAGATCCAGATTACTACAGACTGTTCTGTTTTTGACAGATTCTGTTTTTCGTGTGTTGTTTGCTTATTTTGATGAATCTATGGCTAGTATCGGAGGTTATGAACCATAGAGAAGTTGGAATACAGTAGGTTTAACACCAATATAAATAAAGAATGAGTTCATTACAGTAACTTAAAGTGGTGGTTTGTTTTATTTTGCTAACGGAGCTCATGAGATTTTCTGTTGAGTTTTGTGTTGTGAAGTTTTCAAGTTTTGGGTAAAGATTTGATGGATTATGGAACAGGGAGTGGCAAGAGCCTAAGCTTGGGGATTCCCAAGGCACCCAAGGTAAAATCCAAGGACAACCAAAAGCCTAAGCTTGGGGATGCCCCGGAAGGCATCCCCTCTTTCGTCTTCGTCTATCGGTAACTTTACTTGATGCTATATTTTTATTCAACACATGATATGTGTTTTGCTTGGAGCGTCTTGTATGATTTGAGTCTTTGCTTTTTAGTTTACCACAATCATACTTGCTGTACACACGTTTTGGGAGAGACACACATGAACCGGAATTTATTAGAATACTCTATGTGCTTCACTTATATCTTTTGAGCTAAATAATTTTGCTCTAGTGCTTCACTTATATCTTTTAGAGCACGGTGGTGGTTTTATTTTATAGAAATTATTGATCTCTCATGCTTCACTTATATTATTTTGAGAGTCCTACAAAACAACATGGTAATTTGCTTTGGTTAAAATATTGGTCCTAAAGTAATAGGCATCCAAGATAGGTATAATAAAAACTATCATATAAAGTGCATTGAATATTAAGAGAAGTTTGATACTTGATAATTGTTTTGAGATATGAAGATGGTGATATTAGAGTCATGCTAGTTGAGTAGTTGTGGATTTTAGAAATACTTGTGTCAAAGTTTGTGATTCCCGTAGCATGCACGTATGGTGAATCGTTATGTGATGAAGTCGGAGCATGATTTATTTATTGATTGTCTTCCTTATGAGTGGCGGTTGGGGACGAGCGATGGTCTTTTCCTACCAATCTATCCCCCTAGGAGCATGCGTGTTGGTGGGAAACGACACCTATGGGATCACAAGAATCCCTAATACGGTTGTCGGGGCGCAGGGTTGCAAGTAGAGCAGGATTAGTAATCAACACAAGGATCGTTTACCCAAGTTCGGGCCGCGAGGATGCGTAAAACCCTAGTCCGTCTTTGGTGGGTGTATTGAGTGTTCTTGAGCCCTTGAACTAGCTCCGGTGGCTGAGTAGTTCCAAAGAGCCGAATCCTCCTCCAGTATGACATGGGCCTCCTTTTATAGTCGAAAGGGGATGCCACAGTGGCACACAGGAGGTGGAAAGGCGTACAGTGCTACAAGCTTATCGCTCATATTACAGGACAAGACGCATTTCATGCGCCGCTGAGGTGTCCCCTAGCTTTATCGGGGACGGGAGCGAGGCCCGTCCCGTCCGTCGTTGCTGCTCCTTGCTTCGACACGCGCCCTGGCCAGCGATGCGTGCGGCGCCATGTAGGCAGGCAGGCAGCTGACGTGGCGCGGTGGTAGGGTCTTCACGAAGATCTGCATGCCGCCACGCATGTGCTCGTTGATCTGGTCTGGGAGCTGCATGTTGCCACACAGGTGCCAGCCCAGCTGGTTGAGCTGGCAGCTGCATGCGAATGGCGGTGGAGACTTGGCTGGTGCGGGCGTGGCAGTGGATCTGCTGGCGTCCTCGGTGAGGGCCTTGCCGGGTGGCCCGGCAAGGGTCTTTCAGTGGCGCGCTGTCGTCCCCGGCAAGGATCTTGCCGGGGGTCTTGTGGCTCCTTACCGTTGTCTTTTAATCCTCATCTGATCTTGAATATTCCTTGGTCTTGACAAAGATCTGCATGCCACCATGGAGGTGCCTCCCGAGCCCTAATTCCAACGTGGTTGGTTGAGTTGGAACCCGTGGGCTCGAGGGTGGCTCACTCCACTGGTGTGGGTGAGCCGCCCCGGCAAGGGTCTTGTCGGGGCTACTGAGGCTGCCCCGGCAAGGGTCTTGCCGGGGGAGCCTTCTTCGTCCTTCTGCTTCTTTGTGTTCTTGGCCTTGGCGTTGCCTTGGCTGTCTTGGGCTTCGGTTTTACCTCGATTCACCTCCCCTGTTCTGCTTGGTGCGGCCGTGGGCGCGGCTCCGACTGTCCGTGCACAGGTAAAGGGGTACAAAGGTGCGCCCCTTCTTTTGTACACCGACAGGAGCCCCCTGGCATGGGCCACACATAAGCGCGACACGTTGTTGGGTCAGGCCCAAAACGGTGCGGGGGCAGGAGGAGCGGTTTTTACCGCGGTAATTTTCCGTCTGCTGTGCTTTCCCACGACCCACGTTGAACGCACGACGTGGGCGGGTGCGCGTGACGTGGGCGGCATGCGTGGGGCGGTTTCCGCACGCATGCGTCACATCGCAGTTAATGGGAAAGGAGGCAGCCCGCGCCTTCCCCGTAAAAAGGAATAACCGCGGGCGCGTTGCTCACTTTACCCCTTCCGCGCCTTCTTCCAATCTCAGAGCCCCCGCCCCCTTCTCCTTCCTCACTAAGCTTCGTTTTTACTCGCCGTCGCCGTATCTCCGCCGCCTTCTGTCTCTTGCTCCCCCTAGCCGCCATGGCCCCCAAATCCACCGAGGGCAAGAGAGTGGCCAAGGACGCCGGAGCGGCGGAGCCGCCAGAGAGCGCGCTGGCGGTGCAGAGGACGCAGCTCGCCTACTTCCCTTCGACGGTCGACGTGTTCGAGCTCCGGGAGGCCTTCAAACCCCTGTGGGGGGTCAAGACGGGGGGAGAGAAGACGGGGCATCCAGCCACACGCGTCATCCCCGCCAATTGCGTCGAGGCTGCCCCAAATCGGTACCCTTTCTTCGTTGATTACTTCTCCTGTGGGCTTTGTCCTCCCTTTTCCGACTTCTTCAGCGACATCATGCACGCCTTTGGCTTCCGCCTCTTGGATTTCACCCCAAATGTTGTGGCGTGCATGGCCCTTTTCGTGCACCTCTATGAAGGTCTCGCCGGGGTGCACCCCAACACGGCTCTTTTTCGCCACTACTTCTTCCCTCGGATTCAAACGGGGGGCGCCATCTCCGGTTGCGTCACCTGGATCCCGAGGTCCAAGGGAGCGTGCCCGGATGGCGCCATGAAGGAGAGGTGGGAAGAGTGGCGGGGCCGGTGGTGCTGGATTGAAGAGAAGGACCCGCCGGCGTTCTGCGAAGTTCGCCGGGCGCCGCCGGTCCGCAGAAGCGATTGGAGCGACGTCGATGCCGACGACGAGAAGCTCACGATCGCCACCACCAGGATCCTTCGGCTCACCGAGGCTGGGCTCACCCTTGAGATGATCAGGGAGGACTTCATCCGCCGCCGGATCGCTCCACTGCACAACAAGGGGAGGCCGGCCTGGCTCTTCACGAACGCCGCCGACATCATGCGGCTTCGCCCCGGCCTCGACCACAACTTCACAGTGATGGGGCATGCCCACTTCTGCCAACGGATTTTCCAGGTCGATGTGGGTCCTTTTTATCATAGTACTTTGATAAATTAAGCGGGCGGACGGCGAAGTCGAGCGGACCAGCAAGGTCGCGAGGGCCGCCGCGAAGGCCGGCAAGGTCGTCAAGGGGCCCCTGTTCAGGTTGCCGGCGGGAGTGGTCCCGCTGAGCAACAACTCGCGTCGGACCGACATCATCACCATGATGCCGGACTGCAACACGCACGGCCCTGACCTGAGCTGGGTTGAGCCCGAGGACATCCAGGTGCAGCAGTTCTTCGACACCCTGCACGATGGGTACATCACCGACGAGCCGCGGCTCATCCAGGACACCACTCAGGCGGAGTTAGACTACATCGCCGCCAGGGCGATGGAGGCATGGCTTGCCGAGGAGGCCGGCAGTGCTGGTGGCGTGGAGGACAAGGTCGCGGCGACCGCGGAGGAGGAGGAGCTCGCCCGGTGGGCGGAGGCCGCTGCAGAGGCCAGCAGTGCCGGCACCGGGGTTCCTCTTGTCGAAGACGCGGCCGACGAGTCGTCGGAGGAAGAGGCCAGGGAGGAGGAGGAGGTCATGGTCGTCGATCCTCCAGCCACGAGTAGAGGACGGGTCCTGCGGCGGGCCACCTCCGGCGAGCCGGTCCGGCCTGGCAGGGCCGCGCAGCTGCGGCAGGCCCAGGAGATGTCCGCACGCCAGACGAGGGCCGCGGCGGCGAAGGAGAAGGCATCCGCTTCTTCCTCGGCAAAGCGCGTTCGGACGCCACCTCCTTCCCCTCCCCCGGCAGACGTTGACGCGGGGGTCACCTTTGATTTTGGGTCCCTCAGCCCAAGGAGGAAGAGGAAGGCACAGAGGAGGAGATGAACGTCGAGTAAGCAACTTGCCCCTCTTCGCCATCTCTGTTTCCTTAGTTCGTGCCGCATGTCTTGACTTATTTTCATCCTTGCAGGGACGTGGAGACGCTGGCCCAGAGAGTGAAGAGGGCCAAGGCCTCGGCGGGCGGCCAGCCCCCGGCTGGTGCTTCAAGGGCGCTGCTGGTGGTGTTGAGCAGCCCGGATAGCAGCCCCCGGCGCAGCCCCCAGCGTAAGTTCACCACTCACTCCTCGTCAACATGTGTCAGGGGTATGATACTTTGGCGCTGACCTTGTCGCGTATGCAAGAGGAGAGCTGCAGCGGGAGGAGCCACAGAGGGCTACTCCCACCACGCCGCCTCCATCAACCACACCGCCCCGAGGGACGTCCCCGGCAAGGGCGCCAAGCACCGAGCCCACGCACATGGAGGAGGAGGAGGAGAACTTGGGCGCTGGTGGCTTCGCCTTGGCGCCAGATGTTGGCGGGGAGGGGACTTCTACTTCCCAGCCTCGGACTGGTAAGTCTCTGGCCTTTCGTACCTACTTTTTCTCTTATTTTTGAATCTTTGATCTTGGCTCTACCCCACCCTCTTATTGATATCCAGATCCTCTCTCGGTGGACCGGGAGGACCTGGACACCGTCATCGAGGACGTGGCCAAGGACGCCGCGGCGAAGGCCGAGAAGATCGCCGTCGAGGAGGCCGCCAGGGGCGCTGCGGAGGACGCCGCCAAAGGGCCTGCCGGGGAGGCCGGCAAGGCTACCGCCGAGGAGGCCGGCAAGGGGCCTGCCGGAGAGGCTGGCAAGGCCGCTGTCGAGGAGGAGGTGGTCGATGACCATCCTTCCTCCTCCGCTGCCTCTGGCTCCGGCGGGTACCTGAAGGTGAGCGACGATCTCTTCGTCCACCTCCTAGGCGCGTCGAGCACCAGGGCTCCCGTCGAGGGGGAGGTGTTTGACGACGAGGTGCTCGCCGCCGCCGGGCTTGAGATCGTTGAGGAGCCGAGCGCTGGTGCCGACGGCTCCCAGGAGGAGCGGTTGCTCCAGGCCATGGGCGCCAGCTTCCGGAAGCTCCGGGCGCTCCACCGTGCCCGCCTGGATAAAGCTAAGTCCAGGATGGCAGTGGCGGAGAAGGCGGAGGCGGACCTCCAGAAGCGTGTCACCGAGACGCAGGACTGGTTCCGCCAAGCTCACGAGGAGTTGAAGGCCGCCCAGGGCGAGCTGGCCAAGCGCGACGTGGAGCTCACCATGAAGCTGGCCGACATCGAGAAGGCCCAGGAGATGGCAGAGGGCTTGGCCGCAGCAGCCGAGGCCGCCCGGACTCAGCACCAGGCCGCGCTGAACTCCCAGGAGGAGGACCTCGCCAAGCGCGAGGCAAACCTTGACGCCAAAATCCGCACCAAGGACAAGGAGGTGGAGAAGCTTGCGCGCAGCAGACCCAAGAGCTGGAGCAGAGGCACAAAGAGACACTCGACGCCCAGGCTCTGGTTCACGCCGGCAAGGTGAAGGAGCTGGAGGTGGAGCGGGACGAGCTGAAGGACCAGGCCCTGAAGCTGTCCCAGGAGAAGGACACGCTCAACGGCGCCTTGACAGAGGCGCAGGGCGCGGCCGTCAGCAGGGCCGGGGAGCTCTCCGAGGCCAACAAATCCATCAAAGACCTCAAGCTGAAGCTGGAGGGTCTTGAGAAGATGCTGTCGGAGGCCAGGGCCCGGGAAGGGACCCTGACCAAAAACCTGGAGACCGAGAAGCAGCTGCAGAAGAACGAGGCCCTCAACTTCAAGGAGCACGTGGAGGGCGAGAACCGCTGGCTCGATCACCTCGCCAGCGTTGCCAACCAGGCCGCCGCGCAGCTGGCCACCATGGGGATGCCGGACATGAGGTACGCCCCGGAGTGGAGTGTGAGCGCCAACTGCAGCCTGACCCTATTCTTTGAGAAGGTCGTCGGTGCTTTGGAGTGGCTTCACGCCAACCGGGTGGCCTCGCTGGCCGACGAGGCCCGGAGGCTTTGCCAGGGCGCCATGACCAAGGTTCTCACCAAGGTGGCGTACTGGTACCCCGACCTCGACTTCGACGCCGCGCTGGAGAGCTTGCCGGAGGATACTGACCTCGCGCCGCTCAGGGAGCGCATCAAGCCCGTCATCAGCGGTGTCGGCGGAATTCTGAGGGTGGAGGGCCAGCGCCGGGATTAGGCACCCCGTTTCTTTTCGTTGCTGCAAGTTCACAACCAAGAAGATTTTTATCTTTAGTTAGAACTGCGGCAACAAGCGATGTAATATAACTTCTGCAGTACTTTGATATTATGCATGTTATTTTCGTGTTCGACCCTTCTCTGTATGTCCACCCTACGTTTATCGGGTAGGCTTGCCAGCGCGTAAACCCAGGGCGGCGTCTTGAGGACGGATCCCCATTGGCCTGCCGGGTGTGATTGCTGCCGGGTGAACCACCTTACCGCCCTTAACGCGGTCGCCCGAACTGTCGAGCTTGGCTCGAGTCAGAATCGAGAGCGTTGCCAGGTGCGGAAGGCTACCCCGCCACTCTCGACGCGGCCGCTTGAGCTGTTGAGCGGCTCGAAACAGAACAAGGGCGTTGCCAATCGCGGGAGGGCCCCTTTGCGTGCAGGTTTCCCATACATAGACAGGATCTCCGAGGACGATAACCTCATATATAAAAGGAAATAGCTCAAGGCTCTGAATGACTTAGCTTTCTTGCTTGGTTGCCGCGCTGGCGTCCTTCCCGCTCGCAGGCGGCACCGTTTTCTCCCGGCCATCTTCTTCTTTTAGAAGTCATGGCAATGAAGAACCGCTAGGCTAACTACTAGACCAGATTCTCACAATTGCGACCCCTACCTGGCGCGCCAAAGATGTCGGTGGGAAACGACACCTATGGGATCACAAGAATCCCTACTACGGTTGCCGGGGCGCAGGGTTGCAAGAAGAGCAGGATTAGTAATCAGCACAAGGATCGTTTACCCAGGTTCGGGCCGCGAGGATGTGTAAAACCCTAGTCCTGCTTTGGTGGGTGTATTGAGTGTTCTTGAGCCCTTGAACTAGCTACGGTGGCTGAGTAGTTCCAAAGAGCCGAATCCTCCTCCAGTACGCCATGGGCCTCCTTTTATAGTCGAAAGGGGCTGCCACAGTGGCACACAGGAGGTGGAAAGGCGTACAGTGCTACGAGCTTATCGCTCGTATTACAGGACAAGACGCATTTAATGCGCCACTGAGGTGTCCCCTAGCTATATCGGGGACGGGAGCAAGGCCCGTCCCGTCCGTCGCCGCTCCTCCTCGCTTCGACACGCGCCCTGGCCAGCGATGCGTGCGGCGCCATGTAAGCAGGTAGGCAGCTGAGGTGGCGCGGTGCTAGGGTCTTCACGAAGATCTGCATGCCGCCATGCATGTGCTCGCTGATCTGGTCTGGGAGCTGCATGTTGCCACGCAGGTGCCAGTCCAGCTGGTTGAGATGGTAGCTGCATGCGAACGGCGGTGGAGACTTGGCTGGTGCGGGCCTGGCAGTGGCCCTGCTGGCGTCCTCGGTGAGGGCCTTGCCGGGTCGCCCGGCAAGGGTCTTTCCGTGGCACACTGTCGTCCTCGGCAAGGATCTTGCCGGGGGTCTTGTGGCTCTCCTCGGCAAGGATCTTGCCGAGGACCGTTGTCTTTTAATCCTCATCTGATCTTGAATATTCCTTGGTCTTGACAAAGAGCTACATGCCACCATGGAGGTGCCTCCCGAGCCCTAGTTCCAACGTGGTTGGTTAAGTTAGAACCCATGGGCTCGAGGGTGGCTCACTCCGCTGGTGTGGGCGAGCCGCCCCGGCAAGGGTCTTGTCGGGGCTACTGAGGCTGCCCCGGCAAGGGTCTTGCCGGGGTAGCCTGCTTCGTCCTTCTACTTCTTTGTGTTCTTGGCCATGGCGTTGCCTTGGCTGTCTTGGGCTTCGGTTTTACCTCGGTTCACCTCCCCTGTTCTGCTTGGTGCGGCCGTGGCCGCGGCTCCGACTGTCTGTGCACAGGTAAAGGGGTACAAAGGTGTGCCCCTTCTTTTCTACACCGACAATGCGTGTAGTACTTTGTTTCGATAACTAGTAGATTTTTGCAATAAGTATGTGAGTTCTTTATGACTAATGGTGAGTCCATGGATTATACGCACTCTCACCCTTCCACCATTTCTAGCCTCTCTAATACCGCGCACCTTTCGCCGGTATCATACACCCACCATATACCTTCCTCAAAATAGCCACCATACCTACCTATTATGGCATTTCCATAGCCATTCCGAGATATATTGCCATGCAACTTACCACCGTTCCGTTTATTATGACACGCCTCATCATTGTCATATTGCTTTGCATGATCATGTAGTTGACATTGTATTTGTGGCAAAGCCACCATTCATAATTCTTTCATACATGTCACTCTTGATTCATTGCATATCCCGGTACCCCGTCGGAGGCATTCACATAGAGTCATATTTTGTTCTAAGTATTGAGTTGTAATTTTTTGAGTTGTAAGTAAATAAAAGTGTGATGATCATCATTTTTAGAGCATTGTCCCAAGTGAGGAAAGGATGATGGAGACTATGATTCCCCCATAAGTCGGGATGAGACTCCAGAATAAAAATGAAAAAAAAGAGAAAGAAAAGAGGCCATAAAAAAGAGAAAAAGTCCAAATAAAAAAAGAGAGAAAAACAGAGAAGGGACAATGTTACTATCCTTTTACCACACTTGTGCTTCAACGTAGCACCATGATCTTCATGATAGAGAGTCTCTTATGTTGTCACTTTCATATACTAGTGGGAATTTTACATTATAGAACTTGGCTTGTATAGTCCAATGATGGGCTTCCTCAAAATGCCCTAGGTCTTCGTGAGTAAGCGAGTTGGATGCACACCCACTTAGTTTCTTTTGTTGAGCTTTCATACACTTATAGCTCTAGTGCATCCGTTGCATGGCAATTCCTACTCACTCACATTGATATCTATTGATGGGCATCTCCATAGCCCGTTGATACGCCTAGTTGATGTGAGACTATCTTCTCCTTTTTGTCTTCTCCACAACCACCATTCTATTCCACATATAGTGCTATGTCCATGGCTCACGCTCATGTATTGCGTGAAGACTGAAAAAGTTTGAGAACATCAAAAGTATGAAACAATTGCTTGGCTTGTCATCGGGGTTGTGCATGATTAAATACTTTGTGTGATGAAGATAGAGCATAGCCAGACTATATGATTTTGTAGGGATAACTTTCTTTGGTCATGTTATTTTGAGAAGACATGATTGCTTTGTTAGTATGCTTGAAGTATTATTATTTTTATGTCAGTATTAAACTTTTATCTTGAATCTTTCGGATCTGAACATCATACCCCAATAAAAAATTTACATTGGGAATTATGCTAGGTAGCATTCCACATCAAAAATTCTGTTTTTATCGTTTACCTAGTCGAGGACGAGCAGGAATTAAGCTTGGGGATGCTTGATACGTCTCCAATGTATCTATAATTTTTTATTGTTCCATGCTATTATATTATCTGTTTTGGATGTTTAATGGGCTTTACTAAACACTTTTATATTATTTTGGGACTAACCTACTAACCCAAGGCCCAGTGCAAATTGTTGTTTTTTGCCTATTTCAGTGTTCCGCAGAAAAGGAATATCAAACGGAGTCCAAACGGAATGAAATGTTCGGGAGAGTTATTTTTGGCACAAACGTGATCCAGAGGACTTGGAGTGGATGTTAAGAAATGAACGAGGAGGCCACGAGGCAGGGAGGCGCGCTTGCCCCCCTGGGCGTGTCCCCCACCCTCGTGGGCCTCTCACAGCTCCACCGACCTACTTCTTCCTCCTATATATATCCATGTACCCCGAAAACATCCAGGAGCACCACGAAACCCTATTTCCACTGCCGCAACCTTCTGTACCCGTGAGATCCCATCTTGGAGCCTTTTCCGGCGCTCCGTCGGAGGGGGCATCGATCACGGAGGGCTTCTACATCAACACCATAGCCTCTCCGATGATGTGTGAGTTGTTTACCTCAGGCCTTCGGGTCCATAGTTATTAGCTAGATGGCTTCTTCTCTCTCTTTGGATCTCATTACAAAGTTCTCCTCGATCTTCTTGGAGATCTATTCGATGTAACTCTTTTGCGGTGTGTTTGTCGAGATCCGATGAATTGTGGATTTATGATCAAGATTATCTATGAACTCTTTTATGCATGATTTGATATCTTTGCAAGTCTCTTCGAATTATCAGTTTGGTTTGGCCTACTAGATTGATCTTTCTTGCAATGGGAGAAGTGCTTAGCTTTGGGTTCAATAATGCGGTGCTCGATCCCAGTGACAGAAGGGGAAACGACACGTATTGTATTGTTGCCATCGAGGATAAAAAGATGGGGTTTATATCATATTGCTTGAGTTTATCCCTCTACATCATGTCATCTTGCCTAATGTGTTACTCTATTCTTATGAACTTAATACTCTAGATGCATGTTGGATAGCGGTCGATGTGTGGAGTAATAGTAGTAGATGCAGAATCATTTCGGTCTACTTGTCGCGGACGTGATGCCAATATACATGATCATGCCTAGATATTCTCATAACTATGCACTATTCTATCAATTGCTCGATAGTAATTTGTTCACCCACCGTAATACTTATGCTATCTTGAAAGAAGCCACTAGTAAAACCTATGGCCCCCAGGTCTATTCTCCATCATATAAGTTTCCAATCTATTTGACTTTGTAATCTTTACTTTCAATCTTTATCATAAAAATACCAAAAATATTTATCTTATTATCTCTATCAGATCTCACTTTTGCAAGTGGTCGTGAAGGGATTGACAACCCCTTTATCGCGTTGGTTGCAAGGTTCTTATTTGTTTGTGTAGGTACGAGGCAACTTACGTGTAGTCTCCTACTGGATTGATACCTTGGTTCTCAAAAACTGAGGGAAATACTTACGCTACTTTGCTGCATCACCCTTTCTTCTTCAAGGGAAAAACCAACGCAAGCTCGAGAGGTAGCACTCAACAGCTGTGGTGAGTTTTCTTCCTTGCCTTTCCTCTAGATCCCATTAGGGTTTCTTTCGAGTTCGTCGGAGTTCATCTTCATTCTTTGCTGTAGCTTGCTCTTTTTAATCCGAACTTGGTACCTCTCGTGTGCGGTGGTAGCTGTAATACTCATTTTCGCTACCAGGGCATCTCCTTTTGCATAAAAAATTCGATCTGGACATATGAACTGCTCAAGCACCGTAATTTTAGTCTAGATATTTTTCCATTATCTGAAGTGCCGTAGATCCAAAATCATAGCATCAATCTGCGAAACCTATATTTTTAGCACTTAGCAATTTTTCCTTTCTAAGATTTGTACCTCAATAATTGTGTAGGCGACTTAACTTAGAAACCGTAACCCGCCAGGTATCATTAGTCCCCTCTTAAGCCGCCAATAGCTCATATTATAGCTTCGATGCTGCCCCCGGCTTAACACTTATGCATGCTTCATTATTATTCACCAGCTAACTCGTTAGCCGGCTTAACCATATAATCTTAAACTGGCACAATTTTTCTTTCAGCTCATCAAAAATGGCCAAGACATACTCTGCTTGCAACTGGGTCCAATCCCGGGTCACTGAGGAAGACTTGAACAACTATGTTGCAACTGGCGCTTTAGCCAAAAAAGAAGTCATTCACTGGAGGGTCTCTAGTGAAGAATTTCCTCCTAAAATCAAGGACGGAGAAGTGATTGTTTTTGCTGATCACTTGAGTCGGGGGTTCAGCCCACCCGGCTCAAAGTTCTTTCGTGATGTGCTTCATTTTCTCCAACTTCACCCTCAAGATATCGGACCCAACTCCATGTCCAACATTTACAATTTTCAAGTGTTCTGTGAAGCTTATCTTCAAGAGGAGCCCACAGTTGATTTATTCAGAGAGTTCTATTATTTAAACCACCAGACTGAATTTGTTGATGGGCCCAACACCGAACTCCGCGGGGTTTCAATTCAAAAGAGGAAAGACGTCAGCTTTCCCTATGCTAAGCCGCCAAGTCATCCCAAAGACTGGAACCAGGCTTGGTTCTATTGCCAAGACCCATCTCCAGCCGACAAAAATCCCTTACTGGGTTATCGTGATCACCAGCTTAGCAACACGCATCCACTCCCCTCACTGCTCAGTGCAAAGGATCGGGCTAAATATGCACCAGCATTCTCAAAGCTCAGAGCCCTTATGGACAATGGTTTAACCGGCGGCGACCTTGTCCGGTGCTGGGTGTCCTGCAGTATCTTGCCATTAAGCCATCGCCCCGGCTTAATGTGTGAATATACTGGCAATGTGAAAGATCCCCAGTGCCACTGTGACATCCAACTGTCCGATGCGGAAATCAATGAAGCCACCAAGAAATTTCTGAACGAACCTTTAAAAGAATGCAGCAAAACAGGACTTAGTCCTTTTAGCACCTTCAACAAGCCGCCAGCCGTAAGTTTGCACACCTTCTGCTCCATCAGTATTTTCAATAATTATGCCCACCCATAATCTTTTTTGACTTTAACAGGCTGATTCTTCCTTTTGGAAAAAGAAACCGCAAGATAAGCCGGCTAAACCGGCTCGCACCAAAACGAAGGTCACCAAGAAACCTGCCAAGAAGAAGACCACCGAACCCGTCGGTGTAAACATTGATGATGACGATGATGATCATGAGTCAGAGGTAGAACTTGACTCTCTTGGCTCGTTTTTTATACATCTCATTGACAATGATTGTTATCAGGACGACGCAAAGGCCAGGTGTGCCGGTGACGCAGAGGTAATTATTCTTTCCTCCGGCTCAGAACCTCTGCCAACACAGAAAACCTGACAAGCAAGCCGAAAAGTAAAATTTTCTCACCCTCTAGCTCACTTGGATCCCAACTTTATTTTGAAGAAACAACAACACGAAGCTCGCCGCACCACCCGGCATAGTGGCGGTGTGATTACTTCCTCCGGCTTACCGAACACACCGGTTCGCAAACGCCGCCCAGAGGTCTTACATATTTCTGATATACTTTATCCCAAGGCGGGCCATTTCCTCCATCCTCTTAACCCGTCTGATTCAAACTATCGGGGACTTCTCATTCCTCTTCTGGCGAGTCAACTTCTCAATTCCCCGCTTTCAAGACTGTACCTGGGTAAGAATATGCTCAATTATTTAGACCTTATACCTGATCATTGCACTGACCTCTTTACACTTCTTATTTTCAGGGGCCAGGCCAAACCCAGCAAGAAGGCCAAGAGGAATAAGTCGGTCGACGACGCCAACCCGTCTGAACCGGAGAAACAACAATCAGAACCTTCTAACACGATTGCTGAGGCCACCCTTGACGATCCACCACCACAAGACCATGGAGTCTCCCCAGATGATATGGATGTTGAACCGGCTATCTCTAAACCGCCAAGCCCAATCAAGCCTGCTGAGGAAAAGACTGACGATGTTGTTGTCACTGGTTTTGGCACCGCCCCGGGTCAACCTACTGTCTTATCCAAGCACAGCGCTAAGGAAGAAATTTCTGCTGAAGATAAAGGCAAATGGAAGGTAGACTTGGAGAGCTACACCCATTTCAGTGCCCAAGACATCCACTCTGGTTACTTGAACCGTCTATACACCAGCCGTGACTTTGAAGCCGGCTTAGTAAATCTGATGAGAGAGCGCTATGAGGTAAACGCTGCAACTCCTTTCTATATGAATATACATTCCTTAGCCACCAAGTTTATTGAGCATGATAGAATAGAATGCACTGTAAACTTCAATAGTTGCATAGACCAAATCCAGTAGCCCCCAAGGGCCGGTTTATGCTTTCCTACATGAATCGGGATTTATAACAGCAATACTTCAACTTTCCCCCCGTAGCCCCCAAGGGCCGGGTTAATAAATATGTTAAGCCGGGACTTTGCAGTAGTAAAAACGAACTTTGCCTCCGTAGCCCCCAAGGGCCGGCTTAATGAGTGATGAATAAGTCGAGACTAATCATCCTGTTTTAAAATCAACAACCCAATGTGTCGTCTTTATAAGCCGGATCACATCATTTGTCCGGGTCATGAATTTGCCTTAGAACAGAGCAATAGACATTAGCCCCCAAGTGCCAAGGATAATATTTATATTGTGTTTGGGACATCCAAAAAATTGTCTTAAAAAGAGCAATATGCAATAGCCCCCAAGTGCTAAGTATCATACTTGTATTGTGCTTGGGACTTTAGCAATACTCACAATATTCTGTCTATGTTTATATCACAGGCTGAACTTTCTGAGAAGGACTTGCAGCTCAACTATCTGAAGGCCAATATAAAGACTCAACAATCTGAAACATCCAAGGCCAAGTCAGAATTCAAGACTGCTTTAGAGACCATTGAGCAGCTCAAGCAAAACTTCAAGAATGAAAAAGATGGCTGGGAAACTGAAAAGGCAGCTCTGTTGAAGAGAGCAGAAGAAGCTGAAATTGCGCTTAAACCGGTGACGGAGGAGTTATCCGGCTTAAAACAACAGATTAATATTATGTCATCAACCATCTTCGGTAAGAACATATCTCCCTTGTATCTTAATAATCATATTATAAACGGTTGTCGGCTTACCCATAACTTTTAATGATATAGGTTCGCGAAGCATGAAGTTGGGCTCAGACATGCGTGTCCGGCTTAAGGCTGTCTACACTCTTGTAGAACAGTTATACACTGGTGCCCAACGAGCCATTGCCTCTACGCTGCACAAGAAAACTCCCTCACACTTATCAAGGATACACTGAAACAGTTATCCGTGCTGCCAAGAAGAATTGATGACTTAAAACGGGGAGCTGCCAGAGCCGACGCTTTGACTGCATTAAGCCGGGCAAAGGCATGGCAAGCTGATCTTGACCCGGAGGATTAGGCCAACGGCTGCCCCGGTGTCAAAGAAGACGGATCTGCCTTCAGTGCTGACAATTTTGTAGAGATAGCAAGAGCCATGCGCCCCTTAGCAAGCAAGCTGGCTAACGAAACCAGTCTATTCACATACCAGGCAGCTTATGATGCCGACAACAAAAGAGTTAGCACGCCGGTTCACGAGTCAACAGATCTTATCCCGCCGATTCATAAGCATACCTTCGCTCCTCACATTGATCCATCAAACCCCATTGATGATGAAGCTATATTTAGAGCGTTGACCGGTATCGACCGGGCTACACCTGACTTCCAGCTGGTGGATAACCAAGGGGCTGGAGATGAAGAAGAAGCACAGGACGACCCGGAGGCTTCAACCCGCCCATAGTCATGATCCGGTTTATTGAACGTAATACTTTGCTGCACTGATATCGTCAAAACACTTATGATTGGTAGGCCATCATGTGCCTTGTAATAGGCTAGTTAAACTTTTGATTTGTCGTGCCATCGAGCACGTTTTGTTTTGGATAACACTGCTGATCCGCCAATTTAAGATCTGCCATTTATGCTTATAATATCATCAAGTTGAATATGTTCCTGCATACAAACATATCACAAGTGCCCTGACGGTACCGCAGGATGGGTCATAATACCCCATATAAGACCACTGGTGACTAAAACAGTCCATAACCAGGGCCGGTTTAATCATAACCATATATAATTATAAGAAAAATATCATACCTGTGATTTTGCTCACTCTGCCGGCTTATCATACCAGCGCAATAAGGGTGACAACCCTAAAGATTGAGCGTACAATGCCCTGTTCAATTGTCATAAACTGCCGGCTTACAACGCCATATGCAGCAAGGGGTAATATCCCAAAACTTAGAGCACAGTGCTTCCAAGTATATAAGATCATCATATACTGGCGACTTATAGTCCAAAGCCAGGCCGGGTTAATAAACACCGGATAATTTCATATGTGAACCATAAGGCATCATAGCCTTCATCGGTTTTCAACCATGTATTAACATGTCACAAGAGATGAACCTCAAAAACTTCCAAATATAAATCAAAAGATAAAAGAAAGGCTTTTCATAGGCTGCCAAGCCTAAAAATCAAGTTCTTTCAAAGGGACGCACAGCCACTGAGTTAAACCTTCATGCAAACCTTATAAGCTGGGCCTCACATGACCAATCATCGTTTTAACTTAGACAAGTTCAGCGTCTGTATAAGATTGACTTGTCAAAAGTTCGGCGAGTCATTCCAGTCAATCTGGGCGGAGTGGCACACTTAAAAAGGTAGGTTAACCCGGGTTTTTAGGTGAATACACCTGGCTTCCAAGCCTGGCTTTTAAGCCTATTACAAGGGTCATAAAAACTCTTTTCCGTTGAACAAAGAGCCCCCAAGTAACATTTCATTCCAGGCATATAAGCCGGATCAACAAGGGTAGTCATAGCTATGCTCAGTGAGCAGGAAGCCCCCAAGTGTTTTGTAATTATGGCATACAAGCCAGACCAAAAGGGTAGTCGTAGCTATGCTTAGTGAGCAGGAAGCCCCCGAGTGATCATGACAATAAAGACTCATTATTCTCAGAAATGAAATGACAGAGACCCTGATTTATCAGGGATGCCGGCTTTATTATATTCATCATAATATATACATTGTCATAATATGTACATCACAAGAGCCAGTGGCTCAGGTGTAATAAGGCCGAAGATGAGCAATATTCCACGGCCGGCGGGTCTCCTCCTCCGATGTGCGTGAATCCTTGCGGTCTCGAATATCGATAAGGTAGTATGATCCATTGTTCAGATTTTTGCTGACCACAAAGGGCCCTTCCCAAGGTGGGGATAGCTTGTGCATATCAGATTGATCCTGGATAAGCCGGAGCACCAAATCACCTTCCTGAAAGGTTCTGGTTTTAACCCGGCAGCTTTGATAGCGGCGCAGATCTTGCTAGTAAATTGCCGACCGAGCCGCCGCAAGGTCGCGCTCCTCATCCAACAGGTCAAGTGCATCCTGACGTGCTTTTTCATTACCAGCTTCAACATAAGCCGCCACACGGGGCGAATCGTGACGGATGTCACTAGGGAGAACCGCCTCTGCTCCGTAAACCATGAAGAGAGGCGTGTAACCCATAGATCTGTTAGGGGTGGTGTTGATGCTCCATAACACTGAGGGTAATTCTTTCACCCAACAACCCGGCGTCCTTTGCAAAGGTACCATAAGCCAAGGCTTGATACCTCGCAGAATCTCTTGGTTAGCTCGCTCAGCTTGACCATTGGACTGGGGGTGAGCCACTGAGGACACATCAAGTCGAATATGCTCTCGTTGACAAAATTCTTTCATAGCACCTTTGGACAGATTAGTGCCATTATCAGTTATAATGCTATGGGGAAAGCCAAAATGGAAAATCACCTTTTTGATGAACTGAACCGCCGTTGCCGCTTCACAATTATTAACCGGCTCTGATTCAACCCACTTTGTAAACTTATCAACCGCCACCAGGAGGTGGGTCTTTTTTATCTTTGGACCTTTTGAAAGGCCCCACCATGTCAAGCCCCCAGACTGTAAACGGCCAAGCAATTGGAATCATCCTCAATTCTTGAGCCGGCACATGAGCTCGTCGCGCAAATTTCTGACAACCATCACATTTACTGACTAGATCTTCTGCATTAGCATGAGCCGTCAGCCAATAAAATCCGTGACGAAAAGCCTTGGCTACAAGAGACTTAGAGCCGGCAAGATGACTGTCGGATCACGGGTTCCGGCAAAACCCTCAAGGTTCGAGCACTGGGGTGCGCACAAAGATTTCCCCCTACCGATCCACGCCCTAGCTTGCTAAGATCTCACCGGTGAACTCGCAACACAAGGGACACAAGATTTCTACTGGTTCGGGCCACCGTTGTGGTGTAATACCCTACTCCAATGTGGTGGTGGTGGATTGCCTCTCGGGCTGAGGATGAACAGTACAAGGGGAAGAACAGCCTCCTGAGGTCGAGGTGCTTGGTGGGTGTGAGGATGAACTCAAGATCCGATCCCATCCTACGGTGGTGGCTAGTCCTATTTATAGAGGCCCTGGTCCTCTTCCCAAATATTGAGCGGGAAGGGAGCCAACAACGGCCAATTTGAAAGGGGACAGCTAGTACAGCTTATCCTGACAAAAGTAGTCTTCGCCTGCAAAAGGCTCTGGTGGTGACGCCGCCTTGGGCTCCATGGTGACCTCCGTCTTGCCGTCCTGCTGGTCTTGGTCTCGTTGCACTGATATGGAAACCTTTGCTTGACGCCTCGGTACTCCGCGCCTGCGCTTGCCCCTTTGCACCGAAGAGGAAACAAGGACACTGTGCGCGCTGGCGCCCGCCTGGTCTCGATCGTCATGGCTCACGTCATGAGAACCTCGCGAGGTTTTCCTTGCCTTGATCTCTTCGCCCCTCACGAGCCAGCCTGGTGACGCCGCTCCTGAGGAGGTCTTGTGTCGCCCGCCTCGCGAGGCTTGGCCCCTCGCGAGGGTCTTGGATGCCTTGTTGATGAAGATGGGCCGTACAGGCCCGCTCACAGCGCCATGCCGTGGGCCACAGGCCGGTAAGTCTGGGGACCCCCGTTCCCAAAATGCCGACAGTAGCCCCCGGGCCCAAGGCGCGCTCGGGCTTGGCTTCGAGGCGAAGCCAAAGGTCAAGTGCGGAGGGCCGCGGGCCCCAATAGCCTGCGGCCTTGGTCGACGCGTGGCGGTTGATTGGACGTGGGCGTCTCCACTTCCCCACGCTGCCTCGGCAACTGCCCGACTTGACAAGTCCATGTGGCATGCAAGGAAAACCATCATTACCTACGATCGTGGGGGGCGCTGGTTGGACTTCTCCCACTATAAATGGGAAAGGGGGCAGAGCCCCCGTCGCCCATCTCTTCCCATTCCGCTTGCTCCTCCTTCTCGCCCCACTGCTAGTAGCAACTTCAATGGCGCCGATCCGAAGATTCTCCACCGAGGAGAAAGGAAAGGCTCCCCGCGATGAGCCAGGGCCGCTTCCGCCAAAGAGGAGGCCGGTCCACCGCCGCGTCATTGTCGTGAGGGCGGAGGTGACGAGGTCCTGGTATGAACGGCCGCCTCCAGGGTATCCACTGCCCTTGTATGCCCATCCCGGGGGCTCATGAGGAAGAAACGGCGAGCGGCGCCGCCCGCGCCTCGGCCACGGCCGCCGCGCCGTGGCGACGAGCGCCGTCGCCCCTGGAATCCATGCTGCGAACTCCTCGCGTGAACTCGTGCTGTGGGCAGCGATGCCTCCGCGCTCCTGGATACGCTTCCCGCGGTTCTTCTCTGATGTGATGTCGCTGAGGGGACCCCTCGAGCTCTGGTTGCAGCACACTGACTGCGACGCTCCGGCGACCAGAGTAGAAGTCGAAGTGGTCTCCTCCGGCAAGATCTTCATGACCCGCGGCTGGGGCGAGGTTGCGCGGGTTTGCCGCGCTGAGGGCTCCCTCGCGATCCACTTCAAGTATGATGGCGCCTCCACGCTGTTCATCAAGGTCTTCGACGCGGAGGGCTGCCGCTTGGAGTGCTGCCCTGGGGGGGAGCGCCAGGACGGTGCGCGCCTCGCGTGCGGCTCCTCCAGCAGCAGCGACTCTTAGGAGTCCAGCAGTTCTCCTGAGCTCTACGAGACTCCGGAGACGAGCGACGACAGCTACGTGCCCCGAGCTCTCGCCGCGCCCGGGGCAAGGCTGCAGCGTCCAGCCGCCGCCGTCGCTGATCTGGATGGGGTTGGCGCCGGCCTCCCGTGGCCCACTGTTGATGATGGTGTCGGCCGTGAGAGCGTGTAGATAGGATTCCCCTAAGTTCTTGTCTTTCGTTCCCTGCAAGGAATCAAGGAGTACCCCGTGGGGGCGTGTAAAGGGTATGTAATGTTTTTTTCAACATTATCCGTGTTATGAACTTGTGCGAGCGCGAGTCCTGCTTCAGCTTGGTTTCCCCTTTCCAACCTCGCGACGACTGGGTGCTCTACGCCGACAGGTCCCGGTCCCCAGGCAGGCTACAGCCGTCGCTGGTATGCCAGGTCGCGTGTAATGGTCAAGGCCAGGAGGTGAGCGGCCCGAGGTCCAGTAAGATCCCCTGAGGCGCGATGCTCATGAGGTCCCCTTTAGCGCTCAAGGGGCCATCGAGAGGTAAGAAAGGAGGTGACGTTGCTGCAGCAGGGCTGCGGGCAGAGTGGTTCCTAGGCCTTAGCGATTTAGCCAATCCGAGCGCGAGACTTATCTTGATGGTCCGGAGTCGATCCCTTGCGATGCGCCAGCTCGTGCGCAGGCGTCCGCAGCGTAGCTAGGTCAGGCCCATCCGAGCCTCCCCCTCTTCTCCACGCTCTCCTTCATGCTCTACGTCCTCAGGTCTGGCCCTCGAGCGAGCTCAGCCGCCGCTGGTATGCCAGGTCGCGTGCCGTGGTCAAGGCCAGGGGGTGAGGGCTGGAAAGCCAGTGAGAGCTCCTGAGTCGCGATGCTTAGGAGCCCCCCTTTAATGCGCAAGCGGATTGCATGGGAGAAGTGGGAGCTCGCGCCGCCGCCTGCTGTTATCTCCATGAGATTCCTGCAAGCCAGCGCAAGGAGAACACAGTTTTCCATTATGGTTGCCGGTCTGCTGCCGGTTGCTCCGCGAGGAAGTGGAGGCACTGAGGGCCTGGTGAGGTGACGTGTGCGGGGCGTGCCGTGAGCCAGAGCTCGACCACTCAGGTTTGTCAGTGTTGCAGGGACGGACCCCTGCTCAAGCGTCGTGATAGCGTGAGTGGCCCCCATGGCGGATGAGAATCAAACAGGTGATAGTCATAGGCAGGTTAATCATGGAAAGAAACTGGCTTAGGTAAATGCAGGGAAGATACATGCCACTGGGTCAGGCCCGAGTGGCTTGGGGATGATGCAGCCCGAGGGGCGCCCCCAGCAAGGTAAGCTAAAGACATGTAAAGGGATACCTGCCACAGGGACGGACCCACGCGGCCTGGGAATGATGCAGCTCGAGGGGCGCTCCCAGCTAAACGAACTTGGAAAATGTCACCTGGTTCTGTTGATGAAGGAGAGTTGGGGCAGCTGGAGGTACGCGGCGAAGGGGTTGCTCCTCATGAACCACCGGGGCCCTGAGCCTCGGGAGGCTCTGGGGGTCCAGGCGGTTCCTTGAGGACCGTCTCCATCTCCGCCAGGACGGCGTGGTGCCTGGCCTCCTGAGCCGCCAGGGCGCGGCGCAAGTTGCGCTGATAGGAAGACGCCACGCTCGGCAGGCCGAAGGGCATGCGAATGTAGCTGTGTGGTGGACCCTCGCAGCGTCCCACGTGCGAAGGCCAGAAGAGCTCCTGAGATGCAGCCCTGTTGAGCCCTGGGACGTCGATGCAGACGCGCAGCCCAGCATCCTCGCCTGGATGGGGAGCTGCGCCTGGTGAGCGGCGGCCGCCGCGCATGATTCTTGCTTCTTGCAGTTCCTGAGTGGTTTTGGTGATGAACTCCTGAGCGGTGGGCGCTCCTCGCTCTGTGTTCTCCTGAGGGAAATGTGACGTGAAGCACGCCTCCAAGTGGTGCCCAAGCGCCTCCCTCGTGATGTTGGCGAGGTCTGAGGCCCTCCAGAAGAGAGCCCCCGAGCCCTGCCCGAGAAGGGCGCCGGGCGCGCTTTCCTATGTGATGGAGGGAGGCACCCAAGTGTAGGCGCCGATCCTGATGAGGCACCACTTGCCTGAGGCCCTGCATGGAGCAGCTACTTCTTCTTCTTCTTGGGGGTGGCCTCAGGAGGGCGCTCGCTCTTGCTGTCGGGGTCATCGATGGCTACAGCTTGGAAGGCACGCTCGAGGGAGCACACCGCGTCCCTTTCTTCGCACGGGACTGTGATGATTCTGCCGCTTCCTGGCATCTTGAGGACGTTGTAGCCGTGGTGGGTCACTGCCATGAACTTGGCGAGGGCCGGATATCCGAGGATGGCATTGTACAGCAGGCGAATGTGGGCGACATCGAAGTCGATGTGCTCGGTGTGGTAGTTGTCGCGCTGCCCCAGATGACTGGGAGGCGGACCTACCCTATCGGGGTGGTGGAGCCGTCAGTCACTCTTGAGAAAGGCTTGGTAGGCAGAAGCTGGTCATATGGCACTTGGAGGTTGTCGAACGTGTCGACGGACAAGACATTGAGCCATGCGCCGCCGTCGATGAGGGTCTTGGTGACTTGCACGTTGCTGATGACTGGTGAGCAAAGCATTGGAAGGGCACCAGCGGTAGCCGCGCACTTGAGCTGATCTGCCGAGCTGAACGTGATGGCGCACTTGGACCATCTGAGCGGGTGCGTGGCCTCAAGCTTGGGGAGGACTGCATTCACTTCACGAGCAAACTGTTTGAAGATACACTGTGAGGCTGGGGCTTGAGCTCCGCCCAAGATGCAAGCGATAGCGCGCGGCTCCTGGAATCCCCCAGCCCCCTCGTCTCGATGGTGGTCGTCATTCCTTCTTGATGGTGGCGATAGTGGAGGAAGGCCTGCGTTGCCCTGAGGACGATCCTCACGAGGCTGATCCCTCCAAGCACCCTCGCGAGGCTGATCCGCCAGCAGTCCTCACAAGGTCGATCGCGCCACTCCTGGCGCGGGCCGCGGTCATCCCAGCGTTCGCCACCACGTCCTCCTCCTCGGCCGTAGCCCCGACCGTTGCGCTCGGGGCATCGACCGAAGCGTCCTTCTCAAATGGCTCTGAGATCCTGGCAGTCACTGGTGTTGTGGCTATGCAGGTTATGGAAGGCGCAGAATGGTCTGCTACTCTTGGATGACTCGGGCTGGTCTCTGTCGCGCTTGGTGTCTGGCTCCGCCGCGAGAACGGCTGCTCCCTTGCGCTTCACGTCCTTGGCCTTGGCTTTCTTCTCCTCTGGGTCCGCGGTCGGGAGTTCGAGGAGGGAGAGGCGCCCCTCCTCAGCTCTTGCGCACTTGGTCGCCAGGTTGAACAGCTCCAGAGATGTGCACAGCTCCTCGTGAATGGCGAGCTCCTCCTTCATCTTGACATCACGGACGCCATCGGAGAACGCGAAGATGATGGCCTCATCCATCACCTTGGGGATCTTGAGGCGGATGTTGTTGAAGCGCTGGATGTACTTCTGGAGGGTCTCCCCTGGTTGTTGCTTGACGCGGCGTAGGTCACCCGCGGCCGGCGGGCGGTCGCGAGTTCCCTGGAAGTTGGCAACGAAACGGTCGCGCATCTCGTCCCAGGAGGAGATCGAGCCTGGAGGCAGGTTCAGGAGCCAGGAGCGGGCACCATCCTTGAGAGCCATGGGGAACCAGATCGCCATGACTTTTTCATCACCGTTGGCTGCCTCGATGCTCAGCTCGTAGAGCTGCAGGAACTCCGCGGGGTCGGGGGTGCCGTCGTAGCGAGGAAGTAGGTCTGGCTTGAACTTGCCCGGCCAGGCGACGCTACGCAGCTCAGGGGTGAAGGCGCGGCAGCCTGCCGTGGTCACAGGGACTCAACGCTGGTGGGGAACTTATTCTTGATGGGGTCCGCGCACCGCCACCGCTGGCGGCACGCGGTCTTGCCATGGTGGCGCAGGGAGCGGGGGGGCGTTCTCCCATGGCCGAGGGACTTCTTGGCAGCTTCTTTCTCCCTGCGCAGGCGCCGGGCGCGGCAGGTCGCGTCGTGTGGCCGCGCGCCTTGGCGCCAAGACTCCGTCTTGGGGCAGGGGTGGTGGAGGCGCTCCATGGGCTACGCCGCCCACAGCTGGTGGAGGGCGAGGCAGCAAGAGGGATGGCGCAGAGGAGCCCCATGCGGCGCTGACAAGCTCGGTGATGCGGTCGAGCCAGTCCTCGTAGAGGTCGTCGACGGGGCGGTAGCGCAGGAGCTCGCGTGCCATGCACAGAGCGGCCTGCACATCCACTGGAGCGCGACGAGCGTGGGATGTCGAACCAGCCGGGGTGAGCGATGGAGTGCTGGTGCGGCCGTCCCGCCGCACCGAGGGGTGCAGCGAGGATGCTTGCTGCTCGTTCCCGGCCGGGCCGGCGGCGACGTTGGCGGCAGGTGACGGAGAACGACGAGGTGGCCCGCCGACGGGAGTTGTCTGAGCAACATGGGCGGCGAGTGCAACCCGGCACTCAGCGCGAGCGCGGCGCGGGTCCTCCATGGAGACGATGAAGCGACGGAGCGCAGATCGGCGGAAGGAAGGCTACGGCGCACCCCTACCTGGCGCGCCAAATGTCGGATCATGGGTTCCGGCAAAACCCTCAAGGTTCGAACACTGGGGTGCGCACGAAGATTTCCCCCTACCGATCCACGCCCTAGCTTGCTAAGATCTCATCGGCGAACTCGCAACACAAGGGACACAAGATTTATACTGGTTCGGGCCAGCGTTGTGGTGTAATACCCTACTCCAGTGTGGTGGTGGTGGATTACCTCTCGGGCTGAGGATGAACAGTACAAGGGGAAGAACATCCTCCTGAAGTTGAGGTGCTCTTGTGCTTGGTGGGTGTGAGGATGAACTCAAGATCCGATCCCATCCTACGGTGGTGGCTAGTCCTATTTATAGAGGCCCTGGTCCTCTTCCCAAATATTGAGCGGGAAGGGAGCCAACAACGGCCAATTTGAAAGTGGACAGCTAGTACAGCTTATCCTGACAAAAGTAGTCTTCGCCTGCAAAAGGCTCTGGTGGTGACGCCGCCTTGGGCTCCATGGTGACCTCTGTCTTGCCGTCTTGCTGGTCTTGGTCTTGTTGCACTGATATGGAAACCTTTGCTTGACGCCTCGGTACTCCGCGCCTGCGCTTGCCCCCTTTGCACCGAAGAGGAAACAAGGACACTGTGCGCGCTGGCGCCCGCCTGGCGCCCGCTTGGTCTCGATCGTCATGGCTCACGTCATGAGAACCTCGCGAGGTTTGCCTTGCCTTGATCTCCGCCCCTCGCGAGCCAGCCTGGTGAGGCCGCTCCTGAGGAGGTCTTGTGTCGCCCGCCTCGCAAGGCTTGGCCCCTCGCGAGGGTCTTGGGTGCCTTGTTGATGAAGATGGGCCGTACAGGCCCGCTCACAGCGCCACGCCGTGGGCCGCAGGCAGGCAAGTCTGGGGACCCCCGTTCCCAGAACGCCGACAATGACCACAATCTCCTTCATGAATTTCCCGTAAAATTTCGCAGTCTTCCTCAGGAGAAACACAACGTTGAAACGCCCCTGTAACACTGCGATGATGCAACTCTCCGTTGACAATAGACATTGACTTGGAACACCGGGTTATCTGCCTGGCCAAAGTTTCATCCTCAGGTAACTAGTCCCGGGTCATATAAGCCAAATATAGAACTGTCCAATCAGGAATAGCATGAAGAGCCGCCACCAGTTGTGCTTCCGGGTCAGGAATAGCAAGATCTTCCTCTGTAGGCAATTTGACCGAAGGGTTATGCAGGATATCCAGGAAGGTGTTAGGTGGCACCGGCTTACGCTAGGATCCTAACTGGCTCAAAGCATCAGCCGCCTCATTTTTCCTGCGATCAACATGTTCAACTTGATAACCCTTGAAGTGACCCGCGATACCATCAACCTCTCGATGATAAGCCGCCATGAGTGGATCCTTGGAATCCCAAGTACCAGAAACTTGCTGAGCCACGAGATTTGAGTCGCCAAAGCACCTCACCCAGCTTAAATTCATCTCCTTAGCCATCCGAAGACCATGGAGCAAAGCCTCATACTCAGCTGCATTGTTAGTACAAGGGAACATCAACCGGAGAACGTAAGAATATTTATCACCTCGTGGGGAAGTTAAGACAACTCGAGCCCCCGAGCCCTCCAACTGCCTAGATCCATCAAAGTGAATAGTCCAATAAGTGTTAACCGGCTTCTCCTCAGGCATCTGCAACTCTGTCCAATCATTTATGAAATCCACAAGCTCTTGAGACTTAATGGTTGTTCGAGGCATATACTTCAAACCGTGAGGTCCAAGCTCAATGGCCCACTTGGTTACCCGACATGTGGCTTCTCTGTTCTGAATAATATCCCCTAGAGGAGCAGAACTAACCACAGTGATGGGATGACCCAAAAAATATTGCTTTAGCTTTTGACTAGCCATGAACACCCCATACACAAGCTTTTGCCAATGTGGATATCTCGGCTTGGACTCAATAAGCACCTCACTGATATAGTAAATCGGCCGCTGAACCGAATGCTCCTTGCCTGATTCCTTCCTTTCCACCACAATAGCTACACTAACAGCTCGACTATTAGCAGCCACATATAACAACAAAGGCTCCTTATCAATGGGAGCAGCAAGAACCGGCGGCTTAGCCAATTGTTTCTTCAAGGCCTCAAATGCCTGATTAGCAGCATCACTCCAAACAAAGTGATCTGTCTTCTTCATCATCTGGTAAAGAGGGATGGCCTTCTCACCCAACCGGCTTAAGACCGCAATACGACCCGCCAAACGCTAAACATCATTGATACATGTCGGCTTAGCCAGAGAGGTGATAGCCTTTATCTTCTCCGGGTTAGCCTCAATTCCCCGTTCCGAAACCAGAAATCCCAAGAGCTTGCCTGCTGGCACACCAAAAACACATTTGGCCGGGTTAAGCATAATCTTGTAAACCCGGAGATTGTCAAAGGTCTCCTTTAAATCATCTATCAAGGTTTCCTTCTTCCTGGATTTCACCACAATATCATCCACATAGGCATGAACATTGCGCCCAATCTGATCATGAAGACAATTCTGCACACACCGCTGGTAAGTTGCCTGGGCACTCTTGGGTCCAAAAGGCATAGACACATAACAGAAGGCTCCAAAGGGAGTGATGAAGGTTGTTTTCTCCTGGTCCTTAACTGCCATCTTGATCTGATGATAACTAGAATAAGCATCCAAAAACTTAAACGCTCACAACCCACCGTAGCATCAATAATCTGATCAATACGGGGGAGAGCAAAGGGATCAGCCGAACAAGCCTTGTTTAAATCTGTACAATCCACACACATGTGTCAGGTGTCGTTTTTTAAGTACCAGCACCAGGTTAGCCAACCACTCAGGGTGAAAAACTTCAACAATGAACCCAGCCGCCAGGAGCCGGGCTACCTCATCACCAATAGCCTTGCACCTCTCTTCATTGAAACAGCGAAGGAATTGCTTGACCGGTTTAAACTTTGGATTAATATTGAGAGTGTGCTCAGCGAGTTCCCTCGGTACACCTGGCATGTCTGAAGGCTTCCATGCAAAGATGTCCCAGTTCTCACGGATGAACCCGATGAGCGTGCTTTCCTATTTTGGATCCAAATTAGCACTGATACTGAACTGCTTGGATGAGTCGCCAGGAACGAAATCAACTAGCTTAGTGTTGTCTGCCGACTTAAACTTCAACAAGGGGTCATGCTCTGTGGTTGGCTTCTTCAAAGATGTCATGTCCGCCGGGTCAACATTATCCTTGTAAAATTTCAACTCCTCTGTTGCACAAACAGACTCAGCATAAGTAGCATCGCCTTCTTCACATTCCAAGGCTATCTTGCGACCATGCATTGTGATAGTGCCCTTGTGACCTGGCATCTTCAGCTGTAAATAAACATAACACGGCCTCGCCATGAATTTAGCATAAGCCGGTCGTCCAAACAGAGCATGATATGGGCTCTGGATCTTAACAACTTCAAATGTTAAAGTCTCCGCTCTGGAATCGTACTCATCCCCAAAGGCTACTTCCAAGGCAATCTTTCCCGCCGGGTACATCGACTTACCAGGCACCACTCCATGGAAAACAGTATTGGATGGTTTAAGATTTTTGTCAGTTAACCCCATGCGACGGAAAGTATCATAGTAAAGGATATTGATGCTGCTGCCTCCATCCATGAGTACCTTAGTGAACCTGTACCCTCTGACCTAAGGCACCACCATCAGTGCCAAGTGACCTGGATTATCAACCCGGGGCAGGTGATCCTCATGACTCCACACAATGGGCTGCTCAAACCATCGTAAGTAATGGGGAACCGCCGGCTCAACGGCGTTCACTGCCCTTTTATGGAGCTTCTGATCCTGCTTGCACAAACTCGTGGTGAAAACGTGGTACTGCCCGCTATTCAACTGCTTCCGGTTGCTCTAATAACCAGACTGCTGTTGCTGATTCCCCTAACCAGACTGTTGATTAAAACCACCTTGATTGCCTTGGCCCTGGAAACCGGAATTAGAACCGCCACCACCGTAACCCAGACCGTGAGAGCCGGAACCTGAGCCGCCGCCCGGCCCATGATTGTCTTGAAAAATATTGGAATTTTTGTACTCCTTCATAATGAAGCAATCCTTTCAGAGGCGCTCCCATTGATAATGAAGCAATTCTTGCGGCCGGCCTTTCCCGTGAACCATGCTTCGGGCAGGGCTAGTTTAGCAGCTGCTCAAGATTGAAACTTGGCCCCCCAAACCGAGGAGGCGGCTTTCCCTTACGACGCTGGCCACTATTCTGCGTATTGGTGTTAGCCACAAAATCCAAACTATTATCAGCCTTGCGCTTACCGTTGCCTCCATGACTCGCCGGGTTATGTTGCTGCCCTTTGGTGTTGCTACTCTTCTTTCCCTTTCCCAGCTTTTCATCATCAGACTCGGGGTCCTTGGTACTATCAGAGTCAGCATACTTAACCAGAGCCGCCATCAGCTCCCCCATGTCACTGCAGTGGTGCTTGAGCCACCCTAGCTTCTGCTTAAGGGGCATAAAACGACAATTCTTCTCTAACATCAAGACTACTGAGCCGGCATTGATACGATCCGATGAGTGCAGGATAGTTGAGACCCAGCGCACCCAATGGGTTGTTGAATCGCCTTCTTCTTGGACACAGGAGTCCAGATCCACAATCGACATAGGCTGCTTGCATGTATCTTTAAAATTCTGGATAAACCGGGCTTTTAACTCGGCCCATGATCCGATGGAGTTGGCAGGTAACCCTTTTAACCAAGTACGGGCCGTCCCATCCAGCATCATGGTAAAATATTTAGCACACGCGGCATCGCTAACATCCAGCAGTTCCATGGCCATCTCATAACTCTCAACCCACGCTTCAAGGGGCAAGTCAGCTGTGTAGTTAGGCACCTTACGAGGACCCTTGAAATCCTTGGGAAAACGCTTATTCCGCAGAGCCGACATTAAACACGGCACACCCAAAGTTCTAGAGGTTACGCCTGCCTCTACCGAAATCGCCGGATAAGCCGGAGAGTGTTGATGAGCCGCATACTGAACCGCTAGCTCAGCCTGCCGAGGCGCTCTATCATGATTCACCAGAGTCTGAGCATTAGCACCACCGCGCGCCGGGTCATGTCCACGGGGCGGGTTACGGTGTTGTTCACTGCTTGAGACCGCCGGGGAGTCAATGTGCCTGCTGTAACAACGGCTTGGACGAGGGGTTGAATGAACCCGCTCGCGACTATAAGAATAAGCCGTTTGCTGCTTCAACGCTGTCTGAAGAAGTTCTCTGGTCCTCCGTGTTTCAACCGCCGTCGGAAACTCGCCTTCAACTGGCAGAGCCGCCAATCGTGTTGTCACAGCAATCATATTGTCCAAGGGGTTGGAATAATGACCCGACGGAGTTAAAACATGCTGAGGCGGGGTATTATTCACACGTGGAGAGTCCACCACTCATGGCTGACCCGGCGCTCCACCCCCAGGCGCTTCAACAGTCCGGTTTACCACTGGCGAGTCACTGGTCCCTGCGCCAGGCGTGTTGAAGAGGTTCCTCGCCTCATAAACCGGAGGCAGACGACTCCAATGTCTCCTCCTCATGACTTCGTTTGAAACGTTCTGATCCAACGTGAGCCGGAAGGAATCGGCTTGGATCCGCTGTGCCTGAGCTTCCAAAACAGCCCGTTCTGCAGCCTTCCTTGCGTTTTCAGCCGCCAGGTCTTCCTTGGCTTGAGCTATCTCATCTCGCAGCTTAGCCACATCCACCTTGTGTTGTTCCTGGTTGTCCGGGGTTACCTCCGCCCCCATCAGAGTTGCTAGAGACTCTAACAATTTGGTGAGAACTTGAGCCGGCGGGCACGCAGAGCCGCAAGCACCAGCCGCCGCCGCAGCCATTGAACTGAAGGTCATAGCCGCGGCGGTTGATGAACCAAGCACCGGTTGTGTACCGGCCATGAAGATCGTGACCCGGTTCGGCGGCTCATAGGGGTCCAGAATACTATCGCCATCGGAACAGCCCCCAAGCCTGCCGTCTTGCAGTTGATACAATGAAGTAGTCTCGCCTGTGGACGACTCACCATCAGAATAGATGGCCGTCTCACCGCCAGACACATATCCTTCCTCAAATTCCGCTCCATGGATAAATCCAACAAAGGCGCGCTTCACGACGGGTTGAACACGGACGGGTCATGCACGCTGAGCCGTCTCGACGAAGTCGGTGCAGGTGTCCGGCTCAGGGCCTGGTTTTCCGATCTTGCCGATGAAGACGTGGATTCCGCCGAAGGGGACCCGGTACCCGTACTCAATTGACCCGGCCTCGGGGCCCCAGCCTGCATCGTCAATGTAGAGCTTGTCGCGACGACTCTTGGTCATCTAGCCCACAAAGTATCCCTTGATCCCTTCAAAGCTGCCCTTCAAGAACTCTAAACCACCGTGCATTGGCCCCACGGTGGGTGCCAACTGGCGTGGAATTGTCACGGCAGATGTCCTAGCAGAAGGACTTAGTTGTGGAGCCATCGCAACTAGGTTAGCTTAAAGGGGTTAAGCGGGACTGATACGTCTGCAACGTATCTATAATTTTTTATTGTTCCATGCTATTATATTATCTGTTTTGGATGTTTAATGGGCTTTAATATGCTCTTTTATATTATTTTTGGGACTAACCTATTAACCGAAGGCCCAGTGCCAATTGCTGTTTTTTGCCTATTTTAGTGTTTCGCAGAAAAGGAATATCAAATGAAATCCAAATGGAATGAAACCTTCGCGATGATCTTTCCTGGACCGAAAGCAAACCAGAAGACTTGGAGATGAAGTCGGAGACGCAACGAGGCGACCACGAGGCAGGAGGGCACGCCCAGGGGGGTAGGCGCGCCCCCACCGTCGTGGGCCCCTTGTAGCTCCACCGATGTACTTCTTTCGCCTATATATACTCTTATACCCTAAAAACATCAGGGGGAGCCACAAAACCACTTTTCCACCGCCGCAACCTTCTGTACCCGTGAGATCCCATCTTGGGGCCTTTTCCAGCGATCTGCCGGAGGGGGAATCTATCACGGAGGGCTTCTACATCAACACCATAGCCTCTCCGATGAAGCGTGAGTAGTTTACCACAGACCTTCGGGTCCATAGTTATTAGCTAGATGGCTTCTTCTCTCTCTTTGATCCTCAATGCAAAGTTCTCCTCGATGTTCTTGGAGATCTATTCGATGTAATACTCTTTTGCGGTGTGTTTGCCGAGATCCGATGAATTGTGGATTTATGAACTTGATTATCAATGAATATTATGGTTCTTCTCTGAATTCTTATATGCATGATTTGATATCTTTGCAAGTATCTTCGAATTATCGGTTTATTTTGGCCTACTAGATTGATCTTTCTTGCAATGGGACAAAGTGCTTAGCTTTGGTTCAATCTTGCAGTTTCCTTTCCCAGTGATAGTAGGGGCAGCAAGGCATGTATTGTATTGTTGCCATCGAGGATAAAATGATGGGGTTTATATCATATTGCTTGAGTTCATCCCTCTACATCATGTCATCTTGCTTAATGCGTTACTCTGTTCTTATGAACTTAATACTCTAGATGCATGCTGGATAGCGGTCAATGTGTGGAGTAATAGTAGTAGATGCAGAATCGTTTCGGTCTACTTGACATGGACGTGATGCCTATATTCATGATCATTGCCTTAGATAACTTCATAATTATGCGCTCTTCTATCAATTGCTCGGCAGTAATTTGTTCACCCACCGTAATACATGCTATCTTGAGAGAAGCCACTAGTGAAACCTATGGCCCCCGGGTCTCTTTCTTTTTATATTGCATCTAGTTTATTTACATCGCATCTCGTTTACTATTTTGCAATCTTTACTTTCCAATCTATACAACAAAAATGCCAAAAATATTTACTTTACTATCTTTATTAGATCTCACTTTTGCGAGTGGCCGTGAAGGAATTGACAACCCCTTTATCGCGTTGGTTGCAAGGTTCTTGATTGTTTGTGCAGGTACTAGGTGACTTGTGGGTTGTCTCCTACTGGATTGATACCTTGGTTCTCAAAAACTGAGGGAAATACTTACGCTACTTTGTTGCATCAGCCTTTCCTCTTCAAGGGAAAACCAACACATTCTCAAGAGGTAGCAAGAAGAATTCCTAGCGCCATTGCCGGGGAGATCTACGCCAAGTCAAGACATACCAAGTACCCATCATAAACTCTTCTCCCTTGCATTACATTATTTGCCATTCGCCTCTCGTTTTCCTCTCCCCCACTTCTAAAACGATTTTCGAAAACCTTTGCCTTTTCTTAGCCCCTTTTCCGTTTGTCTCTTTTCACTTGCTTCTTGTGTGCTTGTGTGCTGGATTGATTGTTTGTCACGATGGCTCAAGATAATACTAAATTGTGTGACTTTTCCAATACCAACAACAATGATTTTATTAGCACTCCGATTGCTCCTACTATCGATGCTGAATCTTGTGAAATTAATACCGCTTTGTTGAATCTTGTTATGAAAGATCAATTTTCTGGCCTTCCTAGTGAAGATGCCGCTACCCATGTAAACAAATTCGTTGATTTGTGTGATATGCAAAAGAAGAAAGATGTGGATAATGATATTGTTAAATTGAAACTATTTCCGTTTTCGCTTAGAGATCGTGATAAAACTTGGTTCTCTTCTTTGCCTAAAAATAATATTGATTCATGGAATAAGTGCAAAGATGATTTTATCTCTAATTATTTTCCTACCGCTAAGATCATCTCTCTTAGAAATGATATTATGATTTTTAAGCAACTTGATCATGAGCATGTTGCACAAGCTTGGGAGAGGATAAAATTGATGATACGTAACTGCCCTACACATGGTTTGAATTTGTGGATGATTATACAAAATTTCTATGCCGGATTGAATTTTGCTTCTAGAAATCTTTTAGATTCAGCCGCGGGAGGCACTTTTATGGAAATCACTTTAGGAGAAGCTACTAAACTCCTAGACAATATTATGGTTAATTATTCTCAATGGCACACCGAAAGATCCACTAGTAAAAAAGTTCATGTGATTGAAGAGATTAATGTTTTGAGTGGAATGATTGATGAACTTATGAAATGGTTTGCTAATAAAAGTGTTTCTTGTGATCTTAATGATATGCCTTTGTCCACTTTGATTGAGAATAATAATGAATCTATGGATGTGAATTTTGTTGGTAGGAACAATTTTGGTAACAACGCATATAGAGGAAATTTTAATTCTAGGTTGTTTCCTAGTAATTCCTATAATAATTATGGTAATTCCTACAACAACTCTAATGGAAATTTTAATAAGATGCCCTCTGATTTTGAGACTAGTGTTAAAGAATTTCAATGCTTTGCTTAAAGAAAAATTGCCCAAGATTGATGAGTTGGCTAGGAACGTGGATAGAATTTCTCTTGATGTTGATTCTTTGAAACTTAGATCTATTCCACCTAAGAATGACATCAATGAGTCTCTCAAAGCCATGAGAATTTCCATTGATGAGTGCAAAGAAAGAACCGCTAGGATGCGTGCTAAAAAAGATTGCTTTGTGAAAGTGTGTTCTTCTAGCCTTCATGATAATAATGTTGAAGATCTAAAAGTGATTGATGTGTCTCCTATTAAATCTTTGTTTTCCAATATGAATCTTGATAAAGATGGGACTGGAGATGAGTCAACTTTAGTTAAAAGGCGTCCCAATGATTCGGAGTTTTTAGATCTTGATGCAAAAATTAATAAAAGTGGGATTGAAGAGGTCAAAAATTTACATAGCAATGAACCCACTATTTTGGATTTCAAGGAATTTAATTATGATAATTAATCTTTGATAGATTGTATTTCCTTGTTGCAATACGTGTTAAATTCTCCTCATGCTTATAATCAAAATAAAGCTTTAACTAAACATATCGTTGATGCTTTAATGCAACCCATGAAGAAAAGCTTGAACTAGAAGTTTCTATCCCTAGAAAACTTTATGATGAGTGGGAACCTACTATTAAAATTAATATTAAAGACTATCAATGCTATGCTTTATGTGATTTGGGTGCTAGTGTTTCCACGATTCCAAAAACTTTATGTGATGTGCTAGGTTTCCGTGAATTTGATGTTTGTTCTTTGAATTTGCATCTTGCGGATTCCACCATTAAGAAACCTATGGGAAGGATTAATGATGTTCTTATTGTTGCCAATAGGAATTATGTGCCCGTATATTTCATTGTTCTTGATATAGATTGCAATCCTACATGTCCTATTATTCTTGGTAGACCTTTCCTTAGAACGATTGGTGCAATTATTGATATGAAAAAAGGAAATATTAGATTCCAATTTCCCTTAAGGAAAGGCATGGAACACTTTCCTAGGAAGAAAATTAATTGACTTATGAATCTATTATGAGAGCCACTTATGGATTGCATACTAAAGATGACAATACCTAGATCTATTCTTGCTTTTATGCCTAGCTAGGGGCGTTAAACGATAGCGCTTGTTGGGAGGCAACCCAATTTTATTTTTGTTCTTTGATTTTTGTTACTTTTTAGTAATAAATAATTCATCATGATACTGTTATTATTGTGTTTTTTATGTTTTAATTAGTGTTTGTTCCAAGTAGAACCAATATGATCTTCTTGGGTGATAGTTGTTTTATCTTGCTGAAAAAGACAGAAACTTTGCGCTCACGGAAATAATTGTTAAAATTTACCAGAACGTGATAAAATGCCAATTCTTTTTGAAGTAGATTAATATACAAATTATACAGATTTTCCTAGTGTTTCATAATTTTTTGAGTTCTATAAGTATTCGAACAAATCAGATTGCTACAGAGTGTTCTGTTTTGACAGATTCTGTTTTTCGTGTGTTGTTTGCTTATTTTAATGAATCTATGAGTAGTATCGGGGGGTATGAACCATAGAGAACTTGGAATGCAGTAGGTTTAACACCAATATAAATAAAGAATGAGTTAATTACAGTACCTTAAAGTGGTGGTTTATTTTTTTATACTAACGGAGCTCATGAGATTTTCTGTTGAGTTTTGTGTTGTGAAGTTTTCAAGTTTTTGCGTAAAGATTTGATGGATTTTGGAATAAGGAGTGGCAAGAGCCTAAGCTTGGGGATTCCCAAGGCACCCCAAGGTAAAATTCAAGGACAACCAAAAGCCTAATCTTGGGGATGCCCCGGAAGGCATCCCCTCTTTCGTCTTCGTCTATCGGTAACTTTACTTGAGGCTATATTTTTATTCACCGCATGATATGTGTTTTGCTTGGAGCGTCTTGTATGATTTGAGTCTTTGATTTTTAGTTTACCACAATCATCCTTGCTTTACACACCTTTTTAGATAGACACGCATGAATCGGAATTTATTAGAATACTCTATGTGCTTCACTTATATCTTTTGAGCTAGATAATTTTGCTCTAGTGCTTCACTTATACCTTTTTAGAGCACGGTGGTGGTTTTATTTTATAGAAATTATTGATATCTAATGCTTTACTTATATTATTTTGAGAGTCTTTTAGAACAGCATGGTAATTTGCTTTGGCTATAAAATTAGTCCTAATATGATGGGCATCCAAGATGGGTATAATAAAAACTTTCGTAAAAAGTGCATTGAATACTATGAGAAGTTTGATGCTTGATGATTGTTTTGAGACATGAGGATGGTGATATTAGAGTCATGCTAGTAAACTAATTGTGAATTTGAGAAATACTTGTGTTAAGGTTTGCAAGTCCCGTAGCATGCACGTATGGTAACCGTTGTGTAACAAATTTGAAGCATGAGGTGTTTCTTTGATTGTCTTCCTTATGAGTGGCGGTCGGGGACGAGCGATGGTCTTTTCCTACCAATCTATCCCCCTAGGAGCATGCGCGTAGTGCTTGGTTTTTTATGACTTGTAGATTTTTGCAATAAGTATGTGAGTTCTTTATGACTAATGTTGAGTCCATGGATTATACGCACTCTCACCCTTCCACCATTGCTAGCCTCTCTAGTACCGCGCAACTTTCGCCGGTACCATAAACCCACCATTTACCTTCCTCAAAACAGCCACCATACCTACCTATTATGGCATTTCCATACCCATTCCGAGATAGATTGCCATGCAACTTTCCACCATTCCGTTTATTATGACACGTCCCATCATTGTCATATTGCCTTGCATGATCATGTAGTTGACAACGTATTTGTGGCAAAGCCACCATTCATAATTTTCATACATGTCACTCTTGATTCATTGCACATCCCGGTACACCGCCGGAGGCATGCATATAGAGTCATATCTTGTTCAAAGTATCGAGTTGTAATCCTTCAGTTGTAAATAAATAGAAGTGTGATGATCATCATTATTAGAGCATTGTTCCGTGTGAGGAAAAAAAGGCAAAATAAGCCCATAAAAACAGAGGCCAAAGAAGCCCAACAAAAAAAAGAGAGAAAAAGTGAGAAGGGACAATGCTACTATCCTTTTTCCACACTTGTGCTTCAAAGTAGCACCATGATTTTCATGATAGAGAGTCTCTTATTTTGTCACATTCATATACTAATGAAATTTTTTCATTATAGAACTTGGCTTGTATATTCCAACGATGGGCTTCCTCAAATGCCCTAGGTCTTCGTGAGCAAGCAAGTTGGATGCACACCCACTTAGTTTCTTTTGTTGAGCTTTCATATATTTATAGCTCTAGTGCATCCGTTGCATGGCAATCCCTACTCACTCACATTGATATCTATTGATGGGCATCTCCATAGCCCACTGATACGCCTAGTTGATGTGAGACCATCTTCCTCCTTTTTGTCTTCTCCACAACCACCATTCTATTCCACCTATAGTGCTATGTCCATGGCTCGCGCCCATGTATTGCGTGAAAGTTGAAAAAGTTTGAGAATACTAAAGTATGAAACAATTGCTTGGCTTGTCATCGGGGTTATGCATGATTTGAGCATTTTGTGTGCCGAAGATGGAGCATAACCAAACTATATGATTTTGTAGGGATGAACTTTCTTTGGCCATGTTATTTTGAGAAGACATAATTACTTTGTTAGTATGCTTGAAGTATTATTATTTTTATGTCAATATTAAACTTTTGTCTTGAATCTTTCGGATCTGAACATTCATGCCACAATAAAGAAAATTACATTGATAAATATGCTAGGTAGCATTCCACATCAAAAATTCTATTTTTATCATTTACCTACTCGAGGACAAGCAGGAATTAAGCTTGAGGATGCTTGATACGTCTCCAACGTATCTATAATTTTTTATTGTTCCATGCTATTATATTATCTGTTTTGGATGTTTAATGGGCTTTAATATGCTCTTTTATATTATTTTTGGGACTAACCTATTAACCGGAGGCCCATTGCCAATTGTTGTTTTTTTGCCTATTTTAGTGTTTCGCAGAAAAAGAATATCAAACAAGATCCAAACTGAATGAAACCTTCGCGATGATCTTTCTTGGACCGAAAGCAAACCAGAAAACCTGGAGATGAAGTCAGCGACGCAACGATGCAGCCACGAGGCAGGAGGGCGCGCCCAGGGGGGTAGGCGCGCCCCCCACCCTCATGGGCCCCTCGTAGCTCCACCGACGTACTTCTTTCACCTATATATACTCTTATACCCTAAAAACATCAAGGGGAGCCACGAAACCACTTTTCCACTGCCGCAACCTTCTGTGCCCATGAGATCCCATCTTGGGGCCTTTTCCGGCGATCTGTCGGAGGAGGAATCGATCACGAAGGGCTTCTACATCAACACCATAGCCTCTCCGATGAAGCGTGAGTAGTTTACCACAGACCTTCGGGTCCATAGTTATTAGCTAGATGGCTTCTTCTCTCTCTTTGATCCTCAATACAAAGTTCTCCTTGATGTTCTTGGAGATCTATTCGATGTAATACTCTTTTGCGGTGTGTTTGCCGAGATCCGATGAATTGTGGATTTATGAACTTGATTATCTATGAATATTTTTTGGTTCTTCTCTGAATTCTTATATGCATGATTTGATATCTTTGCGAGTCTCTTCGAGTTGGTTTAATTTGGCCTACTATATTGATCTTTCTTGCAATGGGAGAAGTGATTAGCTTTGGGTTCAATCTTGCGGTGTCCTTTCCCAGTGACAGTAGGGGCAGCAAGGCACATATTGTATTGTTGCCATCGAGGATAAAAAGATGGGGTTTATATCATATTGCTTGAGTTTATCCCTCTACATCATGTCATCTTGCTTAATGCGTTACTCTGTTCTTATGAACTTAATACTCTAGATGCATGCTGGATAGCGGTCGATGTGTGGAGTAATAGTAGTAGATGCAGAATCATTTCGGTCTACTTGACACGGACGTGATGCCTATATTCATGATCATTGCCTTAGATAACTTCATAACTATGCGCTCTTCTATCAATTGCTCGGCAGTAATTTGTTCACCCACCGTAATACATGCTATCTTGAGAGAAGCCACTAGTGAAACCTATGGCCCCCGGGTCTCTTTCTTTTTATATTGCATCTCTTTTATTTACATCGCATCTCGTTTACTATTTTGCAATCTTTACTTTCCAATCTATACAACAAAAATACCAAAAATATTTACTTTACTATCTTTATTAGATCTCACTTTTGTGAGTGGCCGTGAAGGGATTGACAACCCTTTTATCGTGTTGGTTGCAAGGTTCTTGATTGTTTGTGCAGGTACTAGGTGACTTGTGCGTTGTCTCCTACTGGATTGATACCTTGGTTCTCAAAAACTGAGGAAAATACTTACGCTACTTTGCTGCATCACCCTTTCCTCTTCAAGGCAAAACCAACGCATGCTCAAGAGGTAGCAGGGTCAAAGGACACAAGGAGTTTATACTGGTTCTGCCCCTTGCGGTGAAGGTAAAGGCCTAATCCAGTTTGAGGTGGTATTGCTTAGGTTTCGATTACCAGGGAGCGAATACGCTTTACCTAGCTTTCGATCTTTTGTTTCTTGTCCTAATCCGCCGCTGGGTTGTCCCTTTATATACACTGGTTGACGCCCAGCGGCTCACAGAGTCCCGGCCGGCTCATACAATGTGTCCGGCTCGGTGACTAATTATACATGCCTTATAATACAAGTTACACATACATGGTGGTTTACACCTGTGGGACTTAAGTCGCCTTTGGGCTTCCGGACCTCCAATAAGCCTGCTTCGTGAACCGCCATCTTTAACATCTTCATGGGCTTGTAATGATGAACTGCCAGTGGTATGACCCGGCCCCTCCTAGGCGGGTCATACCCAGTAGTTAATCCCCAACACCTGACCAATCTAGGAGACACCACTCTCCAAAAGGCAATGGACGGTGTGTTGATGATGAACTCCATGCTCTTGTGCTTCAAATGATAGTCTCCCCAACACTCAACTCTCTCTCACAGATTTGGATTTGGTGGAAAGATGATTTGAGTGGAAAGCAACTTGGGGAAGGCTAGAGTTCAAGATTCTTGTGGTTGGAATGGAATATCTTGGTCTCAACACATGAGTAGGTGGTTCTCTCTCAGAAAATGTATGCTGGAAGTGAAGGCACGTTCCGATGGCTCTCTCCACGAATGAAGAGTGGGTGGAGGGGTATATATAGCCTCCACACAAAATCTAACTGTCACACACAATTTACCAAACTCGGTGAGACCGAATCATGAAGCTCGGTCAGACCGATTTAGTTCAAGATGTGAACGTTAGGCTTTTTGGTGGGACCGACATGTCAACTCGGTGGGACCAATTTCATTAGGGTCAGGGTATAGCGTAATCTCGGTGAGACCGATCACATAAACTCGGTAGGACCGATTTCTGTAATAGGAAAACAAAGAGTTGGTCAGGCAAACTCGATGGGACCGAATCGCTCATTTCGGTGAGACCCAAACATTACGAAAGGGAAACAGAGAGTTTGCATTGCGAACTCGGCGGGACCGATCGCTCATCTCGGTTAGACCGAAACATTACGAAGGGAAACGGAGAGTTTGCAATCCCATCTCGGTGAGACCGAACTGACTAGGGTTTCTGGCAATGGCTATGTCAAATGAACTCGGTGGCGCCGGATAGATCAAATCGGTAGGCCCGAGTTTGACTTTTGGTTTGGGACATATGTGGATATGAGAAAGTGGTTGAGGGCTTTTGGAGCATATCACTAAGCAGTTTGGGCAAGCAAGCCATTAAGCAAAACCTCATCCCCTTTTAATAGTATTGGCTTTTCCTATGGACTCAATGTGATCTTGGATCACTAAAATGAAAATGTAGAGTCTTAAGCTTGAGCCAATATGTGTCCTTAGCATTTTGAGGGGTCCACATTCCTAATCCATGCCATGCCAATCATTGAACTTTCTGAAATGATCGTCTTGAAATAGAATTAGTTCAATGAGCTATATGTTGTTAGGAATTACCAAAACCACCCAGGGATAGTTGCACTTTCACACCTCTTTGGGCTTCCCTCCTGCTAGTCGAACAGCCGGGTTCCAGTCTGTGACAAGGAGGTCGGCCTTTGGGAGGAGCGCACAGTATTTAGGCTTTTTCAAACGTTGAGCGTGAGTGAAACACTGACTGGGCCGGTTCGCCGGCTAGCGCACAGTTGGTTGTGCGGTAACTTAGCATGGTGGTGTCGGATGGACTGACTCGGTCGATCCAACTTACTGAATCTCTGCGTGCCGGCGTGTTGGCCCGTGGTTCTTGCCGGCCGAACAGCCAAAGCCGGACAGTGGCCTAGGGCGAAGGGGAGGGCCTTGGTGCTCGGACACGCTGAGATGAACTAAGCGGAATGGTGGGGCGTGGTCGAGCCGGCTATCCCCCGAGCCCCTGAGCCTGACGGACCGACCCGGCGGTGGAGGGCAAAAAATCACAAGGGTGGAGACACGATAATTGCTAGGAAAAGGTAGCCCCCTAGTGTCGTTTGGGGGTCCTACTATTTTTCATTGAACATCAAAAGGTAGTGATACATACATGTGTGCAGCTAGCTATAAAATGGGTGGAGGAGCTCTGCATTCCATGGTTGGCTTGTTTCTTCGCCGGCGGTGTCTCTCTTGCATTTGTTGTGCTTGCGTGCGTCGATGAGGTAGTACGCGTTGCGGTCACATAGGGCCTTGCTAATGATGAAGGGGCCCTCCAATGGGGACGCCAACTTGTGCTGCCGGCTTGCTGCTGGATGAGCCGGAGTACGAGGCCGCCCTCGCGGAATGCGAGGGGCTTAATCTTTTTGTTGTGGTAGTCCCTCAGGCTTTGTTGGTAGATAGCCGATCGACTGAGGGCCAATAGGTGTGCCTCCTCTAGTAGGTCGACGCCGTCTTCGCGGGCTTCTTTGGCTTGTGCTTCCATGTACATTGTGACTCATGCAGAGTCGAACTCGATGTTGGTCCAGATGAAGGCTTCTGCTCCATAGACGAGGAAGAACGGGGCGAAGCCGATCGACCGGTTTGGTGTCGTCCGGAGACTCCAGAGGACGGCCGGCAGCTCGTCAAGCCAGCTACCGGGTGAACGGACGAGAGGCTCGACGAGTCGCGGCTTGATGCCGGACAGGATCAGGCCGTTGGACTGAGGATGAGCGACGGAGGCCAAGTAGAGCCGGATGCCGGAGATGGAGCAGTACTGTGCCAGCGCGCCCTTAGCAAAGTTGGTGTCGTTTTCCGTGATGATGCTGTGTGGGACGCCGTAGTGAACTGTGATGTCCTTGATGAACCGGATGGTCGTCGGCCCGTCCAGCTTCTTGATCGGCCACACCTCGATCCACTTGGTGATACTGTCGACTGCCACCAGTAAGTGTGTCATGCCGCCTTGAGCAGTCTTGAAGGGTCCCACCATATCGAGCTCCCAGACTGCAAAGGGCCAGGTGATCGGGATGGTTTGCAGGGTTGAAGCCGGCTGATGCCTGCGTTTGCTGAAGCGCTGGCAGCCCTCGCACTTGAGGACCAGTGACTCGGCGTCCTTGAGGGCCGTGGGCCAGTAGAAGCCATGGCGGAAAGCCTTGGCCACCAGGAACCTGGAGGCGGCGTGGTGCCCGCACTTGCCTTGGTGGATGTCGAGGAAGATCTCTATGCCCTTGTCTTGCTCGATGCAGCGCTGGAACACGCCGGTCGCGCTGCGCTTGACGAGCTCGTTGTTGATGATGTTGTAGGCAGACACACGGCGTTGCACTTGCCTGGCCTCGGTCTCATCCATGGTGAGCGCCCCATTCTCCAGGAAAGCCAGGATTGGTTGGGCCCAAGATGGAGCCTGATATCTACTACGCAACCTTCTTCTTGTAGATGTTGTTGGGCCTCCAAGTGAAGAGTTTTGTAGGACAGTAGCAAATTTCCCTCAGGTGGATGACCTAAGGTTTATCAATCTATGGGAGGCGTAGGATGAAGATGGTCTCTCTCAAACAACCCTGCAACCAAATAACAAAGAATCTCTTGTTCCCCAACACACCCAATACAATGGTAAATTAAATAGGTGCACTAGTTCGGCGAAGAGATGGTGATACAAGTGCAATATGGATGGTAGATAAGGTTTTTGTAATCTGAAAATATAAAAACAGCAAGGTAACTATCGGTAAAAGTGAGCGAAAACGGTATTGCAATGCTAGGAAATAAGGCCTAGGGTTCATACTTTCACTAGTGCAAGTTCTCTCAACAATAATAACATAATTAGATCATATAACAATCCCTCAACGTGCAACAAAGAGTCACTCCAAAGTCACTAATAGCGGACAACAAATGAAGAGATTATTGTAGGGTACGAAACCACCTCAAAGTTATCCTTTCCGATCGATCTATTGGGCTATTACTATAAATGTCACAAACAGCCCTAGAGTTTGTACTAAAATAACACCTTAAGACACACATCAACCAAAACCCTAATGTCACCTAGATACTCCAATGTCACCACAAGTATGTTGCTATTGCTTTCTTCATGACTTATACATGTTCCTATGACTATGAGATTATGCAACTCCCGTTTACCGGAGGAACACTTTGTGTGCTACCAAACGTCACAACATAACTGGGTGATTATAAAGGTGCTCTACAGGTGTCTCCGAAGGTACTTGTTGGGTTGGCGTATTTTGAGATTAGGATTTGTCACTCCGATTGTCGGAGAGGTATCTCTGGGCCCTCTCGGTAATGCACATCACTTAAGCCTTGCAAGCATTGCAACTAATGAGTTAGTTGTGGGATGGTGTATTACGGAACGAGTAAAGAGACTTGCCGGTAACGAGATTGAACTAGGTATTGAGATACCGACGATCGAATCTCGGGCAAGTAACATACCGATGACAAAGGGAACAACGTATGTTGTTGTGCGGTCTGACCGATAAAGATCTTCGTAGAATATGTGGGAGCCAATATGAGCATCTAGGTTCCGCTATTGGTTATTGACCGGAGACGTGTCTCGGTCATGTCTACATAGTTCTCGAACCCGTAGGGTCCGCACACTTAACGTTTCGATGACAGTTATATTATGAGTTTATATGTTTTGATGTACCGAAGGTTGTTCGGAGTCCCGGATGTGATCACGGACATGACGAGGAATCTCGAAATGGTCGAGACATCAAGAATGATATATTGGAAGCCTATATTTGGATATCGGAAGTGTTCCGGGTGAAATCGGGATTTTACCGGAGTACCGAGGGGTTACCGGAACCCCCCGGGGGGCTTAATGGGCCATAGTGGGCCTTTGTAGAGAAGAGGAGAGGCGGCCAGGGCAGGGCCGCGCGCCCCTCCCCCCTAGTCCAAATAGGACAAGGAGAGGGGGCGGCGCCCCCCCTTTCCTTCCTCTCCTCCACCTCTTTCCCCTCCACTCCTAATCCAACTAGGAAAAGGGAGGGAGTCCTACTCCCGGTGGGAGTAGGACTCCACCTGGCGCGCCCCTCCTGGCCGGCCGCACCTCCCCCCCTTTCTCCTTTATATACGGGGGCAGGGGCACCCTAGAGACACAACAATTGATTGTTTGATCTTTTAGCCGTGTGCGGTGCCCCCCTCCACCATAGTCCACCTCGATAATACCGTAGCGGTGCTTAGGCGAAGCCCTGCGTCGGTAGAACATCATCATCGTCAGCACACCGTTGTTCTGACAAAACTCTCCCTCAACACTCGGCTGGATCAGAGTTCGAGGGACGTCATCGGGCTGAACGTGTGCTGAACTCGGAGGTGCCGTGCGTTCGGTACTTGATCGGTCGGATCATGAAGACGTACGACTACATCAACCGCGTTATGCTAACGCTTCCGCTTTCGGTCTATGAGGGTACGTGGACAACACTCTCCCCTCTCGTTGCTATGCATCACCATGATCTTACGTGTGCGTAGGAAAATTTTGAAATTACTACGTTCCCCCACCTTTCGGTCTATGAGGGTACGTTCCCCAACAGTGGCATCCGAGCCAGGTTTTATGCGTACATGTCATATGCACGAGTAGAACACAAGTGAGTTGTGGGCGATATAAGTCATACTGATTACCAGCATGTCATACTTTGGTTCGGCGGTATTGTTGGATGAAGCGGCCTGGGCCGACATTACGCGTACGCTTACGCGAGACTGGTTCTACCGACGTGCTTTGCACACAGGTGGCTGGCGGGTGTCAGTTTCTCCAACTTTAGTTGAACCGAGTGTGGCTATGCCCGGTCCTTGCGAAGGTTAAAACAGCACCAACTTGACAAACTATCGTTGTGGTTTTGATGCGTAGGTAAGAACGATTCTTGCTAAGCCCGTAGCAGCCACGTAAAATTTGCAACAACAAAGTAGAGGACGTCTAACTTGTTTTTGCAGGGCATGGTGTGATGTGATATGGTCAAGACATGATGCTAAATTTTATTGTATGAGATGATCATGTTTTGTAACCGAGTTATCGGCAACTGGCAGGAGCCATATGGTTGTCGCTTTATTGTATGCAATGCAATCGCCCTGTAATGCTTTATTTTATCACTAAGCGGTAGCGATAGTCGTAGAAGCATAAGATTGGCAAGACGACAACGATGCTACGATGAAGATCAAGGTGTCGCGCCGGTGACGATAGTGATCATGACGGTGCTTCGGAGATGAAGATCACAAGCACAAGATGATGATGGCCATATCATATCACTTATATTGATTGCATGTGATGTTTATCTTTTATGCATCTTATCTTGCTTTGATTGACGGTAGCATTATAAGATGATCCCTCACTAAATTATCAAAGTATAAGTGTTCTCCCTGAGTATGCACCATTGCGAAAGTTCTTCGTGCTGAGACACCACATGATGATCGGGTGTGATAGGCTCTACGTTCAAATACAACGGGTGCAAAACAGTTGCACACGCGGAATACTTAGGTTAAGCTTGACGAGCCTAGCATATAACAGATATGGCCTCGGAACACGGAGACCGAAAGGTCGAGCGTGAATCATATAGTAGATATGATCAACATAGTGATGTTCACCGTTGAAACTACTCCATCTCACGTGATGATTGGACATGGTTTAGTTGATATGGATCACGTGGTCGCTTAGAGGATTAGAGGGATGTCTATCTAAGTGGGAATTCTTAAGTAATATGATTAATTGAACTTAAATTTATCATGAACTTAGTACCTGATAGTATCTTGCTTGTCTATGTTGATTGTAGATAGATGGCCCGTGTTGTTGTTCCGTTGAATTTTAATGTGTTCCTTGAGAAAGCAAAGTTGAAAGATGATGGTAGCAATTACACGGACTGGGTCCATAACTTGAGGATTATCCTCACTGCTGCACAGAAGAATTACGTCCTGGAAGCACCGTTGGGTGCCAGGCCTGCTGCTGATGCAACTGACGACGTTAAGAACGTCTGGCAGAGCAAAGCTGATGACTACTCGATAGTTCAATGTGCCATGCTTTACGGCTTAGAACCGGGACTTCAACGACGTTTTGAACGTCATGGAGCATATGAGATGTTCCAGGAGTTGAAGTTAATATTTCAAGCAAATGCCCGGATTGAGAGATATGAAGTCTCCAATAAGTTCTACAGCTGCAAGATGGAGGAGAATAGTTCTGTCAGTGAGCATATACTCAAGATGTCTGGGTACTGCAATCACTTGATTCAACTGGGAGTTAATCTTCCGGATGATAGCGTCATTGACAGAATTCTCCAATCACTGCCACCAAGCTACAAGAGCTTCGTGATGAACTATAACATCCAAGGGATGGATAAGACGATTCCCGAGCTCTTCGCAATGCTAAAGGCTGCGGAGGTAGAAATCAAAAAGGAGCATCAAGTGTTGATGGTCAATAAGACCACCAGTTTCAAGAAAAAGGGCAAAGGGAAGAAGAATGGGAACTTCAAGAAGAACAGCAAGCAAGTTGCTGTTCAGGAGAAGAAACCCAAGTCTGGACCTAAGCCTGAGACTGAGTGCTTCTACTGCAAGCAAACTGGTCACTGGAAGCGGAACTGCCCCAAGTATTTGGCGGATAAGAAGGATGGCAAGGTGAACAAAGGTATATGTGATATACATGTTATTGATGTGTACCTTACTAATGCTCGCAATAGCACCTGGGTATTTGATACTGGTTCTGTTGCTAATATTTGCAACTCGAAACAGGGGCTACGGATTAAGCGAAGATTGGCTAAGGACGAGGTGACGATGCGCGTGGGAAATGGTTCCAAAGTCGATGTGATCGCGGTCGGCACGCTACCTCTACATCTACCTTCGGGATTAGTTTTAGACCTAAATAATTGTTATTTGGTGCCAGCGTTAAGCATGAACATTATATCTGGATCTTGTTTGATGCGAGACGGTTATTCATTTAAATCAGAGAATAATGGTTGTTCTATTTATATGAGTAATATCTTTTATGGTCATGCACCCTTGAAGAGTGGTCTATTTTTGTTGAATCTCGATAGTAGTGATACACATATTCATAATATTGAAGCCAAAAGATGCAGAGTTGATAATGATAGTGCAACTTATTTGTGGCACTGCCGTTTAGGTCATAAGCGCATGAAGAAACTCCATATTGATGGACTTTTGGAACCACTTGATTATGAATCACTTGGTACTTGCGAACCGTGCCACATGGGCAAGATGACTAAAACGCCGTTCTCCGGAACTATGGAAAGAGCAATAGATTTGTTGGAAATCATACATACAGATGTATGTGGTCCGATGAATGTTGAGGCTCGTGGCGGATATCGTTATTTTCTCACCTTCACAGATGATTTAAGCAGATATGGGTATATCTATTTAATGAAACATAAGTCTGAAACATTTGAAAAGTTCAAAGAATTTCAGAGTGAAGTTGAAAATCATCGTAACAAGAAAATAAAGTTTCTACGATCTGATCGTGGAGGAGAATATTTGAGTTATGAGTTTGGTCTTCATTTGAAACAATGCAGAATAGTTTCGCAACTCACGCCACCCGGAACACCACAGCGTAATGGTGTGTCCGAACGTCGTAATCGTACTCTACTAGATATGGTGCGATCTATGATGTCTCTTACTGATTTACCGCTATCGTTTTGGGGTTATGCTTTAGAGACGGCCGCATTCACGTTAAATAGGGCACCATCAAAATCCGTTGAGACGACGCCTTATGAACTGTGGTTTGGCAAGAAACCAAAGTTGTCGTTTCTTAAAGTTTGGGGCTGCGATGCTTATGTGAAAAAACTTCAACCTCATAAGTGTTGGAAATATGCCCTAGAGGCAATAATAAAATGGTTATTATTGTATTTCCTTGTTCATGATAATTGTCTGTTGTTCATGCTATAATTGTATTAACTGGAAACCGTAATACATGTGTGAATACATAGACCACAACATGTCCCTAGTAAGCCTCTAGTTGACTAGCTCATTGATCAATAGATGGTTATGGTTTCCTGACCATGGACATTGGATGTCATTGATAACGGGATCACATCATTAGGAGAATGATGTGATGGACAAGACCCAATCCTAAGCATAGCACAAGATCGTGTAGTTCGTTTGCTAGAGCTTTTCTAATGTCAAGTATCATTTCCTTAGACCATGAGATTGTGCAACTCCCGGATACCGTAGGAATGGTTTGGGTGTACCAAACGTCACAACGTAACTGGGTGGCTATAAAGGTGCACTACAGGTATCTCCGAAAGTGTCTGTTGGGTTGGCACGAATCGAGACTGGGATTTGTCACTCCGTATGACGGAGAGGTATCTCTGGGCCCACTCGGTAATGCATCATCATAATGAGCTCAATGTGACTAAGGAGTTAGCCACGGGATCATGCGTTACGGTACGAGTAAAGTGACTTGCCGGTAACGAGATTGAACAAGGTATTGGGATACCGACGATCGAATCTCGGGCAAGTAACGTACCGATTGACAAAGGGAATTGTATACGGGATTGATTGAATCCTCGACATCGTGGTTCATCCGATGAGATCATCGTGGAACATGTGGGAGCCAACATGGGTATCCAGATCCCGCTGTTGGTTATTGCCGGAGAGTCATCTCGATCATGTCTGCATGTCTCCCAAACCCGTAGGGTCTACACACTTAAGGTTCGGCGACGCTAGAGTTGTAGAGATATTAGTATGCGGTTAACCGAAAGTTGTTCGGAGTCTCGGATGAGATCCCGGACGTCACGAGGAGATCCGGAATGGTCCGGAGGTAAAGATTTATATATGGGAAGTCCTATTTTGGCCACCGGAAAATGTTCGGGATTTTTCGGTATTGTACCGGGAAGGTTCTAGAAGGTTCCGAAGTGGGGCCCACCTGCATGGGGGGACCCACATGAACGTGGGTAGTGGGGGCAAGGCCACACACCCCTGGTCAAGGCGCACCAAGATCCCACCTTAGAAGGAATAAGATCATATCCCGAAGGGATAAGATCAAGATCCCTAAAAAAGGGGGATAACAATCGGTGGGGAAGGGAAATGATGGGATTTCTTTCCCCCACCTTTGCCAACGCCCCAATGGACTTGGAGGGCAAGAAACCAGCCCCCTCCACCCCTATATATAGTGGGGAGGCGCATGGGAGCAGCACCCCAAGCCCTGGCGCCTCCCTCCCTCCCGTGACACATCTTCCTCCCCGCTTGCGCTTGGCGAAGCCCTGCCGGGATCCCGCTACTTCCACCACCACGCCGTCGTGCTGCTGGATCTCCATCAACTTCTCCTCCCCCCTTGCTGGATCAAGAAGGAGGAGACATCCCCGCTCCGTACGTGTGTTGAACGCGGAGGTGCCGTCCGTTCGGCGCTAGGATCATCGGTGATTTGGATCACGACGAGTACGACTCCATCAACCCCGTTCTCTTGAACGCTTCCGCGCGCGATCTACAAGGGTATGTAGATGCACTCCCCTCTCTCTCGTTGCTAGATGACTCCATAGATTGATCTTGGTGATACGTAGAAAATTTTAAATTTCTGCTACGTTCCCCAACAGTGGCATCATGAGCCAGGTTTATGCGTAGATTCTACGCACGAGTAGAACACAAAGTAGTTGTGGGCGACGATTTGTTCAATTTGCTTACCGTTACTAGTCTTATCTTGATTCAGCGGCATTGTGGGATGAAGCGGCCCGGACCGACCTTACACGTACTCTTACGTGAGACAGGTTCCACCGACTGACATGCACTTGATGCATAAGGTGGCTAGCGGGTGTCTGTCTCTCCCACTTTAGTCGGATCGGATTCGATGAAAAGGGTCCTTATGAAGGGTAAATAGCAATTGGCATATCACCGTTGTGGCTTTTGCGTAGGTAAGAAATGTTCTTGCTAGAAACCCATAGTAGCCACGTAAAACATGCAACAACAATTAGAGGACGTCTAACTTGTTTTTGCAGGGTATGCTATGTGATGTGATATGGCCAAAAGGATGTGATGAATGATATATGTGATGTATGAGATTGATCATGTTCTTGTAATAGGAATCACGACTTGCATGTCGATGAGTATGACAACCGGCAGGAGCCATAGGAGTTGTCTTAATTTATTGTATGACCTGCGTGTCAATGAAAAATGCCATGTAATTACTTTACTTTATTGCTAACAGTTAGCCATAGTAGTAGAAGTAATAGTTGGCGAGACAACTTCATGAAGACACCATGATGGAGATCATGATGATGGAGATCATGGTGTCATGCCGGTGACGAAGGTGATCATGCCGCGCCTCGAAGATGGAGATCAAAAGGCGCAAGATGATATTGGCCATATCATGTCACTTTATGATTTGCATGTGATGTTTGTCATGTTTACATCTTATTTGCTTAAAACGACGGTAGCATAAATAAGGTGAACCCTCACTAAAATTTCAAGAGATGTGTTCCCCCTAACTGTGCACCGTTGCGAAGGTTCGTTGTTTCGAAGCACCACGTGATGATCGGGTGTGATAGATTCTAACGTTCGCATACAACGGGTGTTGACGAGCCTAGTATGTACGGACATGGCCTCGGAACACAAGCAAAACACTTAGGTTGACTTGACGAGCCTAGCATGTACAGACATGGCCTCGGAACACAAGAGACCGAAAGGTCGAACATGAGTCGTATAGTAGATACGATCAACATGGAGATGTTCACCGATGATGACTAGTCCGTCTCACGTTATGACCGGACACGGCCTAGTCGATTCGGATCATGTATCACTTAGATGACTAGAGGGATGTCTATCTAAGTGGGAGTTAATTAAATAATCAGATGAACTTAATTATCATGAACATAGTCAAAAGGTCTTTGCAAATAATGTCGTAGCTTACGCTTTAATTCTACTAAGATATGTTCCTATAGAAAATTTAGTTGAAAGTTGATAGTAGCAATTATGCGGACTGGGTCCGTAAACTGAGGATTGTCCTCATTGCTGCACAGAAGGCTTATGTCCTTAATGCACCGCTCGGTGTGCTGAACCTCGAGCGTCGTCTGTAGATGTTACGAAACATCTGACATACACGTTTTGATGACTACGTGATAGTTCAGTGTGTGATGCTAACGGTTTAAAATTGTGGCACCAAAGACGGTTTTGAAACGTCGCAGAACATATGAGATGTTCCAAAGACTGAAATTGGGATTTCAGTCTAATGCCCACGTCAAGAGGTATGAGACCTCTGACAAGTTTCTTAAGCCTGCAAACTAAGGGAGAAAAGCTCAATCGTTGAGCATGTGCTCAGATTGTCTGAGTACTACAATCACTTGAATCGAGTGGGAGTTAATCTTCCAGATGAGATAGTGATGGTTCTCCATAGTCACTGCCACCAAGCTATTAGAGCTTCGTGATGAACTATAACATATCAGGGATAGACATGATGATCCTTGAGCAACTCGCGATGTTTGACTCCGCGAAAGTAGAAATCAAGAAGGAGCATCAATTGTTGATGGTTAGTAAAACCACTAGTTTCTAGAAGGGCAAGGGCAAGAAGGGATACTTCATGAAACGGCAAATCAGTTGCTGCTCTAGTGAAGAAACCCAAGGTTGAACCCAAACCCGAGACTAAGTGCTTCTGAAATGAGGGGAACGGTCACTGAAGCAGAACTACCCTAGATACTTCGTAGATGAGAAGGCTGGCAAGGTCGAAAGAAGTATATTGGATATACATTATATTAATGTGTACTTTACTAGTACTCCTAGTAGCACCAGGGTATTAGATACCGGTTCGGTTGCTAAGTGTTAGTAACTCGAAATAAAAGCTGCGGAATAAACGGAGACTAGCTAAAGGTGAGATGACGATATGTGTTGGAAGTGTTTCCAAGGTTGATGTGATCAAGCATCGCATGCTCCCTCTACCATCGAGATTGGTGTTAAAACTGAATAATTATTATTTGGTGTTTGCGTTGAGCATAGACATGATTGGATTATGTTTATCGCAATACGGTTATTCATTAAAGGAGAATAATGGTTACTCTGTCTATTTGAATAATACCTTCAATGGTCTTGCACCTAAAATGAATGGTTTATTGAATCTCGATCGTAGTGATACACATGTTCATGCCAAAAGATATAAGATAGTAATGATAGTACCACATACTTGTGGCACTGCCACTTGAGTCATATTGGTATAAAACGCATGAAGAAGCTCCATGTTGATGGATCTTTGGACTCACTCGTTTTTGAAAAGATTGAGACATGCGAACCATGTCTATTAGTATATATGCATGAAGAAAGTCCATACAGATGGATCATTTGGACTCACTTGATTTTGAATCACTTGAGCCATGCAAATCATACCACATGGGCAAGATGACTGAAAGGCCTCGTTTTCAGTAAGATGGAACAAGAGAGCAACTTGTTGGAAGTAATACATTTGATGTGTGCAGTCCAATGAGTGCTGAGGCACGCAGTGGATATCGTTATGTTCTTACTTCAGAGATGATTTGAGTAGATGCTGAGAATATTTACTTGATGAAACACAAGTCTGAATTATTGAAAGGTTCAAGTAATTTCAGAGTGAAGTTGAAGATTGTCGTGACAAGAGGATAAAATGTCTGTGATATGATCATAGAGATGAATATCTGAGTTACGAGTTTGGCACACAATTAAGAAATTGTGGAAATTGATTCACGACTAATACCGCCTGGAACACCATATTGTGATGGTGTGTCCGAACATCATAACTGCACCCTATTGGATATGGTGCATACCATGATGTCTCTTATCGAATTACAACTATCGTTTATAGGTTAGGCATTAGAGACAACCGCATTCACTTTAAATAGGGCACCACGCAATTCAGTTGAGACGACACCGTATGAACTATGGTTTAGAGAAACCTAAGCTGTCGTTTCTTAGAAGTTTGGGGCTGCGACGCTTATGTGAAAAAGTTTCAGGCTGATAAGCTCGAACCCAAAGCGGATAAATGCATCTTCATAGAATACCCAAAACAGTTGGGTATACCTCCTATTTCAGATCTGGAAGCAAAAGTGATTGTTTCTAGAAACGGGTCCTTTCTCGAGGAAAAGTTTCTCTCGAAAGAATTGAGTGGGAGGATGGTGGAGACTTGATGAGGTCATTGAACCGTCACTTCAACTAATGTGTAGCAGGGCACAGGAAGTTGTTCCTGTGGCACCTACACCAATTGAAGTGGAAGCTTATGATAGTGATCATGAAACTTCAGATCAAGTCACTACCAAACCTCATAGGACGACAAGGATGCGTACTACTTCAGAGTGGTACGTAATCCTGTCTTGGAAGTCATGTTGCTAGACAACAATGAACCTACGAGCTATGGAGAAGCGATGGTGGGCCCGGATTCCGACGAATGGCTCGAGGCCATAAAATCCGAGAGGATCCATGTATGAAAACAAAGTATAGACTTTGAAAGAACTACTTGATGGTCGTAAGGCTGTTGGGTATAGATGGATTTTAAAGGGAAGACAGACAATGATGGTAAGTGTCACCATTAAGAAAGCTCGACTTGTCGTTAAGATGTTTTCCGGCAAGTTCAAGGAGTTGACTGGGATGAGACTTTCTCACTCGTAGCGATGCTAAGAGTCTGTTAGAATTATATTAGCAGTTACTGCATTATTTATGAAATCTTGCATATAGGATGTCAAAACATTGTTTCCTCGATGATTTTCTTGAGGAAAGGTTGTATGTGATACAACCAGAAGGTTTTGTCAATCCTGAAAGATGCTAACAAGTATGCAAAGCTCCAGCAATCCTTCTAAGGATTGGAGTAAGCATCTCGGAGTTGGAATGAATGCTTTGATGAGATGATCAAACATTTTGGGTTTATACAAAGTTCATGAGAAACTTGTATTTCCAAAGAAGTGAGTGGGAGCACTATAGAATTTTTGATGATTATATGTTGTTAACATATTGTTGATCAGAAATGATGTAGAATTTCTGGAAAGCATCCAGGGTTATTTGAAAAGTGTTTTTAATGGAAAACCTGGATTAAGCTCCTTGAACATTGAGCATCAAGATCTATAAGGATAGATAAAAAAACGCTTAATAGTACTTTCAAATGAATACATACCGTGACAAGATTTTGAAGGAGTTCAAAATAGATCAGCAAAAAAGGAGTTCTTGGCTGTGTTACAAGGTGTGAGTATTGAGTAAGACTCAAGACCTGACCACGGCAGAAGAAAGAGAAAGGACGAAGGTCGTCCCCTATGCTTTAGACGTAGGCTCTACAATATGCTATGTTGTGTACCGCACCTGAAGTGTGCCTTGCCATGAGTTAGTCAAGGGGTACAATAGTGATCCAGGAAGGGATCACATGACAGCGGTCGAACTTATCCTTAGTATCTAGTGGACTAAGGAATTTTCTCGATTATGGAGGTGGAAAGGGGGTTCGTCGTAAAGGGTTACGTCGATGCAAACTTTGACACTAATCCGGATGACTCTGAGTAGTGAACCAGATTCGTATAGTAGAGCAGTTATTTGGAATAGCTCCAAGTAGCGCGTGGTAGCTGCATCTACAAGATGACATAGAGATTTGTAAAGCACACACGGATCTGAATGTTGCAGACCCGTTGACTAAAACCTCTCTCGTAAGCATAACATGATCAAACCCTAGAACTCACTTAGTGTTAATCACATGGTGATGTGAACTAGATTATTGACTCTAGTAAACTCTTGGGTATTAGTCACATGGCGATGTGAACTTTGAGTGTTAATCACATGGTGATGTGAACTAGATTATTGACTCTAGTGCAAGTGGGAGACTGTTGGAAATATTCCCTAGAGGCAATAATAAAATGGTTATTATTGTATTTCCTTGTTCATGATAATTGTCTGTTGTTCATGCTATAATTGTATTAACTGGAAACCGTAATACATGTGTGAATACATAGACCACAACATGTCCCTAGTAAGCCTCTAGTTGACTAGCTCGTTGATCAATAGATGGTTATGGTTTCCTGACCATGGACATTGGATGTCATTGATAACGGGATCACATCATTAGGAGAATGATGTGATGGACAAGACCCAATCCTAAGCATAGCACAAGATCGAGTAGTTCGTTTGCTAGAGCTTTTCTAATGTCAAGTACCATTTCCTTAGACCATGAGATTGTGCAACTCCCGGATACCGTAGGAATGCTTTGGGTGTACCAAACGTCACAACGTAACTGGGTGGCTATAAAGGTGCACTACAGGTATCTCCGAAAGTGTCTGTTGGGTTGGCACGAATCGAGACTGGGATTTGTCACTCCGTATGACGGAGAGGTATCTCTGGGCCCACTCGGTAATGCATCATCATAATGAGCTCAATGTGACTAAGGAGTTAGCCACGGGATCATGCGTTACGGTACAAGTAAAGTGACTTGCCGGTAACGAGATTGAACAAGGTATTGGGATACCGACGATCAAATCTCGGGCAAGTAACGTACCGATTGACAAAGGGAATTGTATACTGGATTGATTGAATCCTCGACATCGTGGTTCATCCGATGAGATCATCGTGGAACATGTGGGAGCCAACATGGGTATCCAGATCCCGCTGTTGGTTATTGACCGGAGAGTCGTCTCGGTCATGTCTGCATGTCTCCCGAACCCGTAGGGTCTACACACTTAAGGTTCGGTGACGCTAGAGTTGTAGAGATATTTGTATGCGGTTAACCGAAAGTTGTTCGGAGTCCCGGATGAGATCCCGGACGTCACGAGGAGTTCCGGAGGTAAAGATTTATATATGGGAATTCCTATTTTGGCCACCGGAAAATGTTCGGGATTTTTCGGTATTGTACCGGGAAGGTTCTAGAAGGTTCCGAAGTGGGGCCCACCTGCATGGGGGGACCCACATGAACGTGGGTAGTGGGGGCAAGGCCCCACACCCCTGGTCAAGGCGCACCAAGATCCCACCTTAGAAGGAATAAGATCATATCCCGAAGGGATAAGATCAAGATCCCTAAAAAAGGGGGATAACAATTGGTGGGGAAGGGAAATGATGGGATTTCTTTCCCCCACCTTTGCCAACGCCCCAATGGACTTGGAGGGCAAGAAACCAGCCCCCTCCACCCCTATATATAGTGGGGAGGCGCATGGGAGCAGCACCCCAAGCCCTGGCGCCTCCCTCCCTCCCGTGACACCTCTTCCTCCCCGCTTGCGCTTGGCGAAGCCCTGCCGGGATCCCGCTACTTCCACCACCACGCCGTCGTGCTGCTGGATCTCCATCAACTTCTCCTCCCCCCTTGCTGGATCAAGAAGGAGGAGACGTCCCCGCTCCGTACGTGTGTTGAACGCGGAGGTGTCGTCCGTTCGGCGCTAGGATCATCGGTGATTTGGATCACGACGAGTACGACTCCATGAACCCCGTTCTCTTGAACGCTTCCGCGCGCGATCTACAAGGGTATGTAGATGCACTCCCCTCTCTCCCGTTGCTAGATGACTCCATAGATTGATCTTGGTGATACGTAGAAAATTTTAAATTTCTGCTACGTTCCCCAACAATAAGCTCGAACCCAAATCGGAGAAATGTGACTTCATAGGATACCCAAAGGAGACTGTTGGGTACACCTTCTATCACAGATCCGAAGGCAAGACTTTTGTTGCTAAATTCGGAATCTTTCTAGAGAAGGAGTTTCTCTCGAAAGAAGTGAGTGGGAGGAAAGTAGAACTTGATGAGGTAATTGTACCTGCTCCCTTATTGGAAAGTAGTTCATCGCAGAAACCGGTTTCTGCGACACCTACACCAATTAGTGAGGAAGTTAATGATGAAGATCATGGAACTTCAGATCAAGTTGTTACTGAACCTCGTAGGTCAACTAGAGTAAGATCCGCACCAGAGAGGTACGGTAATCATGTTCTGGAGGTTATGCTACTAGACCATGACGAACCTACGAACTATGAAGAAGCGATGGTGAGCCCAGATTCCGCGAAATGGCTTGAGGCCATGAAATCTGAGATGGGATCCATGTATGAGAACAAAGTGTGGACTTTGGTTGACTTGCCCGATGATCGGCAAGCAATTGAGAATAAATGGACCTTCAAGAAGAAGACTGACGCTGACGGTAATGTTACTATCTATAAAGCTCGACTTGTTGCAAAAGGTTTTCGACAAGTTCAAGGGATTGACTACGATGAGACCTTCTCACCCGTAGCGATGCTTAAGTCTGTCCGAATCATGTTAGCAATTGCCGCATTTTATGATTATGAAATTTGGCAAATGGATGTTAAAACTGCATTCCTGAATGGATTTCTGGAAGAAGAGTTGTATATGATGCAACCAGAAGGTTTTGTTGATCCAAAGGGAGCTAACAAAGTGTGCAAACTCCAGCGATCCATTTATGGACTGGTGCAAGCCTCTCGGAGTTGGAATAAACGCTTTGATAGTGTGATCAAAGCATTTGATTTTGTACAGACTTTTGGAGAAGCCTGTATTTACAAGAAAGTGAGTGGGAGCTCTGTAGCATTTCTAATATTATATGTGGATGACATATTGCTGATTGGAAATGATATAGAATTTCTGAATAGCATAAAGGGATACTTGAATAAGAGTTTTTCAATGAAAGACCTCGGTGAAGCTGCGTCTATATCGGGCATCAAGATCTATAGAGATAGATCAAGACGCTTAATTGGACTTTCACAAAGCACATACCTTGACAAAGTTTTGAAGAAGTTCAAAATGGATCAAGCAAAGAAAGGGTTCTTGCCTGTGTTACAAGGTGTGAAGTTGAGTAAGACTCAATGCCCGACCAGTGCAGAAGATAGAGAGAAAATGAAAGATGTTCCCTATGCTTCAGCCATAGGCTCTATCATGTATGCAATGTTGTGTACCAGACCTGATGTGTGCCTTGCTATAAGTCTAGCAGGGAGGTACCAAAGTAATCCAGGAGTGGATCACTGGACAGCGGTCAAGAACATCCTGAAATACCTGAAAAGGACTAAGGATATGTTTCTCGTTTATGGAGGTGACAAAGAGCTCATCGTAAACGGTTACGTTGATGCAAGCTTTGACACTGATCCGGACGATTCTAAATCGCAAACCGGATACGTGTTTACGTTAAACGGTGGAGCTGTCAGTTGGTGCAGTTCTAAACAAAGCGTCGTGGCGGGATCTACGTGTGAAGCGGAGTACATAGCTGCTTTGAAAGCAGCAAATGAAGGAGTCTGGATGAAGGAGTTCATATCCGATCTAGGTGTCATACCTAGTGCATCGGGTCCAATGAAAATCATTTGTGACAATACTGGGGCAATTGCCTTGGCGAAGGAATCCAGATTTCACAAGAGAACCAAGCACATCAATAGACGCTTCAATTCCATCCGGGATTTAGTCCAGGTGGGAGACATAGAAATTTGCAAGATACATACGGATCTGAATGTTGCAGACCCGTTTACTAAGCCTCTTCCTCGAGCAAAACATGATCAGCACCAAGGCTCCATGGGTGTTAGAATCATTACTGTGTAATCTAGATTATTGACTCTAGTGCAAGTGGGAGACTGAAGGAAATATGCCCTAGAGGAAATAATAAAGTTATTATTTATTTCCTTATATCATGATAAATGTTTATTATTCATGCTAGAATTGTATTAACCGGAAACATAATACTTGTGTGAATACATAGACAAACAGAGTGTCACTAGTATGCCTCTACTTGACTAGCTCGTTGATCAAAGATGGTTATGTTTCCTAGCCATAGACATGAGTTGTCATTTGATTAACGGGATCACATCATTAGGAGAATGATGTGATTGACTTGACCCATTCCGTTAGCTTAGCACTCGATCGTTTAGTATGTTGCTATTGCTTTCTTCATGACTTATACATGTTCCTATGACTATGAGATTATGCAACTCCCGTTTACCGGAGGAACACTTTGTGTGCTACCAAACGTCACAACGTAACTGGGTGATTATAAAGGTGCTCTACAGGTGTCTCCGAAGGTACTTGTTGGGTTGGCGTATTTCGAGATTAGGATTTGTCACTCCGATTGTCGGAGAGGTATCTCTGGGCCCTCTCGGTAATGCACATCACTTAAGCCTTGCAAGAATTGCAACTAATGAGTTAGTTGTGGGATGATGTATTACGGAACGAGTAAAGAGACTTGCCGGTAACGAGATTGAACTAGGTATTGAGATACCGACGATCGAATCTCGGGCAAGTAACATACCGATGACAAAGGGAACAACGTATGTTGTTATGCGGTCTGACCGATAAAGATCTTCGTAGAATATGTGGGAGCCAATATGAGCATCCAGGTTCCGCTATTGGTTATTGACCGGAGACGTGTCTCGGTTATGTCTACATAGTTCTCGAACCCGTAGGGTCCGCACGCTTAACGTTTCGATGACAGTAATATTATGAGTTTATATGTTTTGATGTACCGAAGGTTGTTCGGAGTCCCGGATGTGATCACGAACATGACGAGGAGTCTCGAAATGGTCGAGACATGAAGATTGATATATTGGAAGCCTATATTTGGATATCGGAAGTGTTCCGGGTGAAATCGGGATTTTACCGGAGTACCGAGGGGTTACCGGAACCCCCCGGGGGCTTAATGGGCCATAGTGGGCCTTTGTGGAGAAGAGGAGAGGCGGCCAGGGCCGCGTCCCCCTCCCCCCTAGTCCGAATAGGACAAGGAGAGGGGGGCGGCGCCCCCCCCCCCCTTTCCTTCCTCTCCTCCACCTCTTTCCCCTCCACTCCTAATCCAACTAGGAAAAGGGAGGGAGTCCTACTCCCGGTGGGAGTAGGACTCCACCTGGCGCGCCCCTCGTGGTCGGCCGCACCTCCCCCCTTGATCCTTTATATACGGGGGCAGGGGGCACCCTAGAGACACAACAATTGATCGTTTGATCTTTTAGCCGTGTGCGGTGCCCCCCTCCACCATAGTCCACCTCGATAATACTGTAGCGGTGCTTAGGCGAAGCCCTGCGTCGGTAGAACATCATCATCGTCACCACGCCGTCGTGCTGACGAAACTCTCCCTCAACACTCGGCTGGATCGGAGTTCGAGGGACGTCATCGGGCTGAACGTGTGCTGAACTGGGAGGTGCCGTGCGTTCGGTACTTGATCGGTCGGATCGTGAAGACGTACGGCTACATCAACCACGTTGTGCTAATGCTTCTGCTTTCGGTCTACGAGGGTACGTGGACAACACTCTCCCCTCTCGTTGCTATGCATCACCATGATCTTGCGTGTGCGTAGGAAAATTTTGAAATTACTACGTTCCCCAACAAGTGGGCGCGCCCTCCACCCTTGTGGTGGCCTCGGGACTCTTCTGGTGCATCTCCGGTACTCCGTGTGCTTCTTTTGGTCCAAAAACAATCTTCGGAAAGTTTCAGGTCAATTGGACTCCGTTTGATATTCCTTTTCTGCGAAACCCAAAAAGAAGAAAAAAAACAGAAACTGACACTGGGCTCTAGGTTAATAGGTTAGTCCCAAAAATCATATAAAATAGTATATAAATGCATATAAAACATCCAAGATTGATAATATAATAGCATGGAACAATAAAAAATTATAGATACGTTGGAGATGTATCAGAGCCGTTACCATGGTGAAGACGGCCACTGGGGCGGGATCTGGGATGACACCCCCGAGCCAGAGCCGTCAGCCCCGGGTTGGAGGCAGCTGCCCCGGGTTGGAAACAGCAGCCCCCGGGTTTGGGGACAGCTGCCCCGGGACCGGGCCGGGGATCTCCAGGGTTGGGCGGGGGAGCTGTGGGGTCGTCCGGGATGAAGATGGACTTGGAATCCGGAGATGGCTTGATGGACAGCTTGCGCAGGTGCTCGAGAGAGACGCCTGACGAGATAACTTGCCGGGAGGAACCGACCTTGGCTAGCGTGTCGGCGGCTTCGTTTTGCACGCGCGGCACGTGGAGGAATTCACAGCCATCAAAATTGTTGGAGAGCTGCTGCACCAAGAAACGGTAGCTAGCCATGTTGGTGTCGCACGCGTCCCACTCGATGAAAGCTTGTTGCACCAGCAGGTCCGAGTCATCATAGCAGAGGACGCGCCGGATGCCGAGTTCTTTAGCTAGTGGGAGGCCATGCACGAGCGCTTCATACTTGGCGACATTGTTGGAGGCGGCGAAGTGGATCTGCAACGCATATCGCAGCCTGTCGACCTTGGGGGAGGACAACACGATGTCGGCCCCCAAACCGGACCGCATCTTGGAGCCGTCAAAGTGCATGCGCCAGTGCGTCGAGTCGGGTGGCGGCGGCAGGTACTGGGTCTCCGTCCAGTCGACGAGGAAGTCGGCCAGCGCCTGGGACTTGATGGTGGTGCGGGCCTCGTAGAGGATAGTGTGGCTCTCCAGCTCGATGCCGCACTTGGCTACCCGGCCATCGGCGTCCCGACAACTCATGATCTCGCCGATGGGAGTCGTGTTGACCACGGTGATTACATGTTCTTGGAATTATTGCCTCAGCTTCTTGGCGGTGAAGTACACATCGTAGCACATCTTCTGATAGTGAGGATAGTTCTGCTTTGAGGCGGAGAGCACCTCACTTAGGTAGTACACTGGGCGCTGAACTCGCTGGGTCTTGCCCTTCTCTGGTCGCTCGACCACCAACACCGTGTTGACCGACCGCGAGGTGGCAGCAAAGTATAGCAACAACAGCTCCTTGTCAGCCGGCGCGGCCAGGACGGGTGCGGTGGAGAGCATGCGTTTCAGATCCTGGAACACTTCATCCGCCTGGTCGTTCCACTCGAACGACGACGTCTTCTTCATCAGCTGATATAGGGGCAAGGCCCTCTCGCCCAGCCAGCTAAGAAACCGGCTAAGAGAGGCCAAGCAACCAGTGAATTTCTGGACATCACACAGCCGGGTTGGCTTGTGCATGCGTTTGATGGCCTTGATCTTCTCCGGGTTCGCCTCAATGTCGCACTCCGAGACAAGGAACCCGAGTAGCTGGCCGGCCGGCACGCCGAACACGCACTTCTCCGGGTTGAGCTTGATCTGGTACTGGCGCATATTGGCAAAGGTTTCCTTCAGGTCGTCAAGGAGCGTGAGGTGCTGCTTGGTCTTCACCACGATGTCGTCGATGTAGATGTGAATATTGCGGCCGAGTTGCGGCAGCAAACATTTCCGTATGCAGCGCTGGAAGGGGCATCGGCATTCTTCAAGCCGAATGACATGGTGATGTAGCAGTACACCCCAAAGGGCGTGATGAAGGACGTCTTCAGGGCGTCGTTCGGTTCCAGCTTGATCTGGTGATAGCTGGAGTAAGCATCCAGGAAGGACAGGAGCTCACAGCCGGCCGTGGAATCGATCACTTGATCGATCCGCGGGAGGGAAAAAGGATCCTTGGGGGAGACTTTGTTCAGGTTGGTGTAGTCGATACAGATGCTCCAGGTATCGTTCTTCTTCAGGACGAGGACTGGGTTAGCCAGCCACTCTGGGTGGAATACCTCCATGATGAATCCGGTTGCAAGCAGACGAGCGAATTTTTCACCAATGGTTCTTCTCTTCTGAAAAGCGACGTAAGGTTTGACGGATAGGCTTGGCGTCCTTGCGGACGTGTAGTTTATGCTCGGCGTACTCCCTCGGAACTCCTCGCATGTCCTTTGGGGACCACGCAAAGATATCCCGATTCTCATGGAGGAAGTCGACGAGCTTGCCTTCCTATTTGCTGCTGAGGCGGGTGCCCACAACAACGTACTTGCTGCAGCTGGGATCGGACGGGTTGAGCTTGACTTTCTTGGTATCCTTTGATGGCTGAAACGAGGCCTCGTCGGACGACTCCTTTGTTGGAGCCGGCACAGCAGGCTGCTCGCCTGCCAGCGCCACAATCTGGTCGAGCTGGCGCCGCTCCTCGGTATGACCAGCGATTCGGCTAGCTTGGCACCGTCTTGGGCGCACTGCGGTGATTTCTTGTAGTCGCCGGCTACAGTGATGAGGTCCTTGGGACCCGACAACTTCATCTTCTGGTAAGTGTAGTGGGGGACCGCCATGAACTTTGTGAGCATGGGGCGGTCCAGATGCACGTGGTAAGGGCTCGACAAGTCCACCACCTCAAACTAGATGGACTCGCGCTAGAAGTGGTCGTGGGTGCCGAACAGGATGTCGAGCCGGATCCGGCCGATGTGGGAGCAAGAGAGGCCCGACACGATGCCGTGGAACACCGTCTGGGTTGGCTCCAGCTACTTGGCCTCGATGTCGAGCTTGTTCATGGTGTCACGGTAGAGGATGTTGATGCTGCTACCGCCATCGATGAGGACTCGTGAGAAGTTGCGGGTACGCTTGGCAGCGACTATGTGGGGTCGAGGACGAGGGCGTATCCACCCGGCGTGGGTATGACGGCCGGGTGGTCTTCCCGGGTCCAGCTGACCGGGGGCTCCGACCAGTGCATGTACTCAGGCACGGTCGGGATGACAGTGTTCATCTCCTGCCGGAGCAGGCGCTCGCTACGCTTGTCGTCATCAAAACTGGTGAAGACGATGTAGCAATTGTTTGCGTTCGGGAAGACCTCATCGCGCATGGTGCCGGCCGCCGGGGGCGGGGGCGGAGGCGGGGACGCCGCATCCGGAGCCGGAGTGGGAGGCAGCGGGATATCGCCCCTCATGATGCGCTTGGTGATGGCGCACACCCGGTGAGTGTGCGTAGACGGCCTTGCGCCACTGTGCTGTTTGCAGTGGGCGTCGAGCAGCGGGTTGCCAAGCGGTCATGCCGGCTCGCTGGCGTTTGGCGCCGCCGTCCTTGCCGGGAGGCGCTTGCTCGGTCGCGGCGACGAGGAGGTTGTCGTAGCGGGGAGCCGGCTGCTCGGCCTTGCGCCTGTTGTTCTGCTGGCAGCCGCCTTCGCCAGCTGGCTTGGGAACCAGCGCCGGCAGCGCCTTGCCGGCGTCGTCCAATTCCACTTGGATCTTCATGGCGGAGTCGGCCATGGCGTACTTGTCCGCCATGACCATAAGCGTCGCCATGGTGGTCGGCTCAGAGCGTAGGAGCTTGTGCTTGAGGAGGGTGCCATCCCGGCAACTGCTCACAAAGTACTGGATAGCTTGAACCTCATGGACCCCCTCGCAGCTGTTCCGGAGCTTGGTCCAGCGCGCGAGGTACTCTCGGCCGGTCTCGTTCGGCCCCTGTACGCACATGGCGAGCTGGCTGGGACGGCCGGGCCGCTTATAGGTGTCGGTGAAGTTGCGCATGAAAGCTTGCTCGAAGTCGAGCCACGAGTTAACGCTGCTGGCCGGCAGGCTGTTTAACCATGCCCGGGCCGAGCCCTGGAGCATGAGCGGGGCGTAGCGCATGGCCAGGCGTCGGTTGCCGCCCACGATACCGATGGCGATGGTGTAGTCAATGAGCCAGTCCTCCAGCTTGACGGTCCCGTTGTACTTGGGGGTGTCTCGTGGGAGTGTGAACCCCTTGGTGAAGGGCGCGCGCGGATGCGCGGGCCGAAGCAAGCCGGACCGACCGTGTTGTCTTCCTCCTGCTTGAGGGAGAGGGTGAGCTACTCGATGCCGTGGCGAGCGTCGTTGTTGTCGATGTCATGTGCGCCCAGCCGGCTTGCGACCGGGCCACAGGGAGCCGGGTTAGCCGGAGCCGGACGGCCACGCCGGCCGTACGGCGGTGGGGGCTCTTGCCGGCGCCGGTCCTCTGGATGCCGGCCCGTTGTCCAGGTCGTCGCCAACCGTCAGGGCGCGGTTGCGACGAGTTCGCGCCTGGCCGGAATGAGCTTCACTGGGGCGCGGGGAAGACGCCGTGTTCTGCTGCTCAGGGTCCTTGGTGCGGGCGACTCGGCCGCCGCAGGAGCGTCAAGGCGGACTTGCTGCGTGTTTGCCGTCGTGAGAAGTTCGCGCATGCGCTGCAAGCGCTCCTGTAGCTCCTCGCCGTGCAGGTTCTCTAGGCCTACTACGGCCGCCTCCGCAGCGCGCATGTTCTTGACGGGGTTGTCGTAGACGGGCGGGTCCACACCAAGGCACGGCCGATGGCGCCACCACGGTTTCGCACCTCGGCAACCCGGCTGGGCTCAGCCGCGGTCGTCGTGAAGCCGTACGCGGCGTCGCGCTCCCGCTAGATGGCCTCCAGCCGGCGCTGCGTATCAGCGAGCGTTGTGGCCTCGTCCAGTAGGCGCACGCGCTCCTCCTCGAGCCGAGCCCTGGCCTCCGAGGCGTTGGCGTTGGTGGTGATGGGAACGCTGAGGTTCTGCAGCATCGCGCGCAGTGGGTCGGCTCCGCCTGCGTGCGCAGACGCGGCTTGGGCCGCAACAGCCTTCTTCGCGGCGCTAGATGAAGTGGAGGCGGAGTCGGTGACGAGCACCTCCATGCGGGTGCAGAGCTCCGCCATGTCGCCAGAGAGGTCACATCCAATGGTGATGGGAGAGTCGGTGACGTCGAGCACCTCGCTGGGGTACTCGTCGGTATCGGGCATGTCGGAGATGCGCAGCGCGCTGGAGGGGATGATGAGCGAGCTGGCGAAGCCCGTTGGCGCCACGCCGGGCGCGGGGACCGCGCAGTGCATGATGTGCTCGCCGAAGTCGGTGAAGGGCCCCGTCTGAAACATGTCTCCGGCGGGGACCTCAAGCTGCCCCACGGTGGGCGCCAACTGTCGTGGTGAGCTCACGGTAGATGCCATGGGATGGCCAAAAAGGGGAACAGGCAAGAGGGCACCGATGGGCTCCAGAGGCGAGGTTGGTACGAGCAAGCATGAGACGCAAGACGTACCTAGGTTCGGGGCTCTCCGGAAAGATAACACCCGTAGTCCTGCCGAGTATGGTTTATATGTGGAGGATACAAGCTTGCTCCTTGACCTGTTTAGAGGAGGAAGGAAGACTGGCCAGTGCATAGGCAGCTCCTTCTCCGTGTGTGTGTGTTTCACTGGATCCCAGCCCTTTGCATGGAGGGGCACCGGGGGGTCTTATAGGCTGCCCCTCCCCCCCCCGGGGGGTTACAATGGTCATATTACATGGGCGCGGGGCCCTAGCGTTAGTGTCTAGGAGCCGGCAGTGGGGTCCGTCGGGTGCGGGTCTCACTGGGTCCGCCGGGTGCGGGCCGTACCGGGGCCGTCGGGCGCGGGTACGGCCGGCTGCTGGGGATTGTAGGCATGCCTTGACGGACGTCACGGGACGACGGCGCCGTCTTGCTATAGGGTCGTCCCTCCGGGGCGCCGCCCGGCCCGGGCGGTGGCTTGGTCGGCACGGCTGCCGCGCCCGCCGGGGCCGGCGTAATGGGGAGAGCACTGTAGCTCCTTGGGATCAGCCGGCATGTGCCAGCCGGCTGGCCGGGTTGCGGCACCTAGCCGGGTTGCGCTGGGAAGCCGGCCAGGGCGTGCTAGATTGAGGAGCGTTGTTGGCCCCAATGTTTTTAAAAAAGACCCGGATTTCGTTGCCTGCCCGGGGCCTATCCCCCGACAAAGTTAATTGAGTGAAACTGGACAATGATGTGGTCTAATGTTTATGTGTTTCCACAGCATTCAAGAAGCATTCTGGGTGATCAGAACTGAATAAAATTTTCCTATGTGCATCATGTTGTCTTAAGTAGGCCCCTTCTGGTTCTGTTCTCATGGGTTGTGCCTTTTGGAGATCTATTGGGAAGTAAAACCGTCGGGCCTCAGACTGCAAGTTGGCGGGATGTACAAATTGTTTGGTTAGTTGTTCTTTCTTTTTTGTTGGGTGACTCAATACAGGATGGATGCTGGTAACCGTGTCAGATGGTTGATGTATGCATTCTCCCCCTTATTATTTTTCTGCTGTTTGAGTTTTCTGGAAGTTTCTCAACACGGTGTTTTTAACGAGGCAATTCGTGCAGTACATGCAGAAATTTGGTGGTTTTACCGCGACTTAACATACGACGAGCAGCGGTGTAAACATGCGTCTACAACTAAAATGCTCTATGAACACTGGTCAGGTATTTGACTGGCCTGCTTCCAAACGCAAGTACTTTGACTAACAACATTCTTGTGTCAGACACATACACGGCGATGTGCAAATCGGGCGAAATGTGTTTGCTGCTGCGACTACTACCATTAACTAACTTCAGGTTTACTGACTGATCGGTAGCTCCATCGTATTCAACGCGTATACCTTCATTTCATTATTGTAGTATCTCGAACACGCGTTTCGTTTCAAAGCACACGTTCTAGGTGTCGCTTCGTTGGGTCCGGAAGGAGCGTCGGTCAGGGACTCGGGGCAAAGTGGTGCCGCGTGCATCATCGAATGCATTTCGTTCTCAACTGCAAACCGGAAGCTGCACATTATATTCTGGTAAAAAGGGATCACTCGCACGTAGTAGCAATCATATGCGCTCACTGCTGGTTGTAGCGCGAGAAAAACAGTCCGATCGTGTTTTATAGTATGACCTCCTCTGAATTTTGACCGCCAGGTTAGATGACAGCTCCGGTTGGTGAAAGAAGATGCCAAGACCAGGATGGACACAAGGTCGACGAGGAAGCTTCCAAGCCGCGTCAGAGTACATATATTAGTTCCTGCAAGGGAGAGATCTTTCTGGCTTAGAGCATCTCAGAGGGATCACATTCCAAAGAGGCCCGTTTCGAAAAGAAAGAAAACATTCAAAAGAGGCACAGTTCATGGTCGCCTGATATCAGTCAGTACAAGGGTGTTGCAAGGGTGTCGACTGAGTAGCTGGAATAATTGATGTTATGGAACTAGCCCGCAAAATAAGTATTGTACTCCCTCCGTTTCATAATGTAAGACGTTTTTTTGACACTACACTAGTGTCAAAAAATGTCCTATATTATGGGACAGAGGGAGTATTTCAGAGCGAATGCCCTGGTTCATTTACAGTATCAGTCTGCCAAGAGATATAAGTTGAGTCCCCTAAATATATGCAACACTATTTGAACCGGTGTTTATCATTTGTGGGTTTGAATTTTCAAACTATTTCTCCTCCAAGCCCTATAGTGTTCAGTTACAAGTATGTTTTCCTGTTAGAAAATGGAAATTTTATTACCCCTGACATGTGCATCATAGATGCATATAGCCACAATTAACATGGTTTATTACAGGTCAAGACAAAATATATCAATAAAAAATTGAGACATGCCACACTTGGTATGATGAAGAATTTTGGTGCGACAAATCATTTCAAGACACATACACAGACCAAACTTGGTATGCACACCACCAAAACCTTTCAGAGTTTGCTTTTGACTGAACTTTCAGGCAGCAAATTGTTGGCTGAACTGAATGCAAGCAACTTTTTCCCCAAAACACACCATAGAACTCCCACAATGGGTTTGGAACTGATGTATTTCCGTTATTCAGTTAACGGAAAGGGGTTATGCCCGGTTCAAAAAAAACTCCCACAATTAACTCAATATCTCCTTTCTCTCTATTCTCCTCCAAACCAAGTCTAGTTTTGGAAACCTTTTTTAGGAAAGGCCAACATGACTAGTTTTATTGAATTAAAACATGCTTACATCGTCCCCGAGTTCCCTCATTAAGAAATCGGGAGGCTCGTCCAACCAACTAAAAGAGGACTTATTACAATAACTATGATTAGCTAGCACATGCGCTGCATTATTACATGATCGTAAGCAATGCTCAAAGATGACCTTTCCAATAGATGAACCGATATCTACGCATTCAGCAAATAAGGCTGCAGTTCCATCCCTCCATCTTGTTTGTCCAGAGTAGAAATTAATGACTTGAAGGGAATAGATTCCGATTCTACCCTATTAAATCCAAGGGAATTAGCTAATAGTAATCCATCTCTCATGGCCATTGCCTCCGTGGTGACAGCATCGGCTGCAATAGCAATGAATTTGCAGTGGGACGCAATAAAATTTCCCTTGTTGTCTCTGAGAATAGCTGCAGTTGCACCAATTCCCTCATGTGCAAAAAAAGCTGCGTCAACATTAAGTTTTGTGAATCTTGGGCCCGGTTTCCTCCATTTTGTTTCAGGCAAATTCAGTCATTCGGTCAGAGGAATTTGGAAATTCCTCACAACGGGCAGAACTGAAATTCCTCATGTGCAAAAAAAGTTGTGTCAACATTAAGTTTTGGAACCTTCTTGCTCTATATTTGCAAATTATTTTGATGTGTCAGGCTGTCCGCTTCTTGACGAGTATAAATCACATGCACTTCAAGAGTGGAATATTGGTGAAAATAAGCAAAGAGGCAATCATGCTGAATCCATTTACCCAGTCAACCATGTACATACAACAATAGTCTCTTCTAGTATGAAGTGAGTACTAACCCCCGCCTTATTACATTAGAATCAAAGAATGAATGAATGGAAGTAAATTAAGTACATAAAGAATGGTATTCCGAAAAGAGTCGAATGCTTGCAAAATGGTGCAACCACACCTAAAATTTTGCTTGCAAATTAACATATGGGTATCAGTCTATCCTGCCCGGCCCGATACACCACTCTGTTAGCGCTACTTCCTACAGTTTGAGTCCTGTTCCTCCAGCAATGGCAAGTTAAGAAGAACCTGAGAACTTCTGCAATTGTATGATCAAAACACTGATGTCATCGGTAGACCCCCTGGAACCCGCGGTTTCGACAAGCCTTCTGCAGGCGGCCATGCGAGAAACCTTGTCATTGCCGATGCAGAGAGGCCTGGCGATGTCTATGGCTTCCTGGTTATCCACCTTATCCCACAAGCCATCAGAGGCAAGTACTAAGAATTCGCACTGTGGGTCAACAAGGAGTGTCCTGGTATCTGGATCAGCCACCACCCATTGCTTGAGGTGTGCATCACCGATGCCTCTTGACACTGCCAAGGAGCCCTGCACTCGCCATGTCCCTCGGTTGTTCACAACGAACCCGCCCTGAAAATTAATAGGATAGAGCACATAAGTCACAGAGAACTGAAATATTGCAAAACTTTGCTCATGATTACTCAAATTTTAGCTATCTATTCCATTGTATAAGCACAGGACAATTGCTATGTGCAACCAAACAACAAGAATTATCCACTAACTGTATACAATTACAGAATTTTATTATCAAACTGAAACAAGGTCTAGTTTATTTATCAAGTACACATCCTTCAAACTACAATTGTCACACAAATAATGAAACACATTCGAAGCATACAAGATCTACTTACCAGATTCTCAATTCTTTCCCTCTCATCCTCACGGGAGGCCCGGTGGTCAGAGGTGAGTGCCTCGGCCGTTCCTGCCCGGCTGAGGACAGCACGGCAATCTCCAGTGTTGGACACGGTGAGGCCGCCCTTTTGGAGCAATGCAGTGACACAGCATGCTCCCCCGCTCTCCTCCCTCTTGAGGAACTCTTCGTCCGTCCTCAGGTAACATTTCTTCACAGCCCCCTCAATTTCATCACTGTCACCACCTTCCACCTTCCTCACCTCCTCTGCCATGAACTTGGGCATATTTTGGGCAGCGAACTCTGCCGCGTTCTTTCCGCCGTGGCCATCGAATACAGCAAACAACGCCTGCAAAGTTGGGGGTAAACGAGAAGGTTTAGTACTACCTCTAACAATTTTATTTTAGACAAAACGGCAGAAATTTCCATCCCGGGTTCAGGCAAATCAAAAACATTTCGTAGAAGTTGTGCAAATAAATTCATGACAGAGAAGAGAAATTGCATCGATCGAGCTTACCACTTGGGGGTCTCCACCGAGCGCGACCTGGGCCACATGCCGGTCCTCCATCTCCACCCTTCTCCTCCCCCTCCCTCTCCGGCAGTAGGCGGCGAAGTCGTTGCCCTCCTCCTCCACCTCGTTGCTCGGATCCGACTCCACGGCGGCCACGGCCGCCGCCGCGGCAGCAGCGGCCGCGGCGCCGTCGACCGGCACCATGAGCGGCGCCGGCCGCCGCCTCTTGAGCACCGACCCGGCGGCGACGGAGGGGGCCGCAGAGGACGTCTTAGGCGACGGGGAGGCCTCCTCGCGGATCTGGGCGCGCAGCAGCCCGAAGGGCCGGAGCGGCGAGCCGGCGGTGGAGGGCGCCGGGGACGAGACGGAGACGGACTCGGGCGAGGCGGAGGCGGCCTTGCAGGAGAGCGGGCGGCGCGACGGAGAGAACACCGGCGAGCTGGGGATGGCGACGGAGCAGGACATGGCGAGGGCTTCTTCGGCCTTGGGAGACGGACGGGGTCTTGGCTGCGGCTCCTACGCCTCCTCGCTTTTCCTCGATTTGTGATTAGGTTTGGATGGGTCTGGGGCAAACGGCCGTTTGAACGGGCTTATATACGGTGGCCACTACGCGTCGCGGGCGGGGGGGAGGCGCTCCCGTGGGAACTGGACTGGCTTGGCCCTAGGGGCAATTCGCAATTGTGAACTGGACTGGAGAAGCGTTGTTTTTTAATGTTTTTTCTGTTGCAGATGGAGTGGCACCGCTGGCACAAGTAGAAAGTTTGCTGGTGCAATTGTTGGGCAAGATTTCCTTCCTTGAAGAAACTAATAGTACTACTCCCTAGTGCCATAGTGAATCGTGAAATATTTCTAGCCAATTTTAGTTGTATTATGTATATGCCGTGGCGAACCAACATGTGGTTGCATGGTTAGCACGGCAGTGGTATCCCAGCCCATTAGGGTTCAAATCCTAGTGCTTGCATTATTTCTGAATTTATTTCAGGATCTCCGGCCATGCACGTTTAGTGAGGAGACATTCCTGTCGACTATGGGTTGCCTGTGGTGACTTCGTCAATCTGAAGATGATATGCCGGCTCAGTCTCTCAGAGATGCTCATTGGGGTAGGGTATGCATGTGTGTTCATAGAGATAAGTGTATGCGTCTATATATAAGTGGTTGTGTTTGTATTGTGTTCTAAAAAGAAGATATATGTCCGTCCGTTGTCACAGGGGTCAAATGCTTTTAACACAATATAAGAGATCATACGGGACAAAACTTGATGCAAAACAAATAGAGAAAACAAGTTTATATTTTGGTTATAAAATATAGATTTTCGAGCTATTTCTTATAAACCAATAAAATAGGTATGTGCCCATGATTTATCTACTTTATTGGGTTGCCAAATATAAGAGATTCATTTATATTTATTTGCTTCCATATCATGAATTTATTACTATTTATTAGGTTACCAAAGATGTCTAATAGGTACCGTATTTTACCATAAAAACAAGTTATATGTGGACCGTGAATTTATTGTTACACCATAGATAATCTACTTTGATGAAAATCAAATGGGGATAAAAAAACCAGAAAAAAATTTGATGGAGGGTGGAAGATTGGGCGAAGGGGTGGTGGGGAGAAAACTTAGTCAAAGATGAAACCTTATATTAGCAGAGATAGAGATATTCTTTTGTAGATTAATGTAGTATTTATGTGTCGCGATATGCTTTCTCCGTTTTGAAATATATCGTAAGATAGTGCTGTCAGCGCATGCCAATTTATAGCTGGCATATTTACTTGTGCAATTATTGGGCTAGATTTTTCCGAAGAAAAATATATTGACTCGTGCAAACTGATAACATTATCTATTCAAAAAAATTGTTCTAATATATCATTCTATGTCACAATATATTCTCCTGGTTCCAAAATATAAGGTGTATTTTGGCTCGTTCAAATAAGGTTTAACCAACGGTTACCACGTCAAGATATTATTAATATGAGATAAGTTTGATGACATTGGTTCGTATTTTAAAGTACTAGCTAATTGCCTGTGCGTTGCAACAGGGACATACATATTTTAGTGGCTCAACACTGGTTATATTCGACACATGAGTCACATGACTTACACCCACCATATTCTAGATTTTGATAAGAGACGTGATTTGGGAAAAGTATTGATTTGATTTAGACTATTGCAAGTTACTCTATTTACGTTGTTTTTATTTTGTGCGGCATTGGTTGAGAGTGTCAAAAAATCAAGAGAGAAACAAAGGAATAAGGGGGTCCGTGCAGCTGAAAAAACCGAGGAAGGGGGAGGCGACGGAACCAACTCCTCTTTAATAGTAGAAAGTTATATATAATTATAATTCCATATAACATAGATCATATCTTAAACACGGGATTTTTAGTCGAAAGACAGCCTTATATCCTAGGATGGAGGGTTATGTTGTTTCGATAGTGGTAAATCTTGCAAATTCATTTGTTTTCTCACAATAAAACCCATTTGTTACCTTCAAAAAAAAATTTACTTGCTCATTCCACCGTAGTAGCCTCCACTTCCAACAAAATTTTGGCACAAAATCTGCCTAACAACGGAAACAAGACAATGCATATCACTATATCTTGAAGCTTTGCAATATTTCACTTTAAGAAAAAGAGAAGAAAAAAAATACTTTGCAGCGAACACGTCGGCTTGCACAACGGAAGTATACACAGCGAGGGACCTTTTCTCGTGAGAACCAGAATTCAAGCCCCGGTCGGTAGCCCCACTCTAAGAGGTCTCTACTACCGTGCTGCCCTCACGGAAGAATTCGCTTTGTTGTACCAGTATGTAGATTGTGCATGTAGGAGCGATTATATTTGTCTTGAAAAATACTTCACATTATGAGTTTTTCACTAATTTGTGGGACAAAACGATGCCAATCATGCATTGGAGGCTCTGAAACATGTGGTAGAAACGTAGGGGTATTTCAGGGTATATTTCAGTTCCAATCCTATAGGTTTCTAAAGCATCTAGCACTAGTACTTAAGAGTTCAGACTAGAAGATGTAAAAGCCTCCCGGCAAAAACAGAGAAACACTGTACTAAAAGCCAGCAGGTTATTTACGTACTCTACGCGGGAAAAGAAGAAAAACGAGGTGCAAGTTGGGGATGGCCGGATGGGCACTTGAAATATTTTCATCTACCTACGCGATAAGGAAGGTGCATGCTAGGAAGTGCAATTCCAAGGAAATACAGCAGCACCGGCGGTCAGTCACAACAAGAGCAGGGGGGTGAACGGGCGCCGGTCAGGTCAAACCGACGTTAATCCCGTGTGACGCACAAGTAAGCAGAAGCTGTTGAGACTCCGAAACGCCTCCTTCTCGTCTCCTAGGACGCGGTCTCGCTCTCGCTCCGTTTGTTTCCCCACTTGATTGCGCTGCCCGCACATCCCTTGCTCCCGGGAACCACGAAACACCTCGGCGAGCCATCGGCGGCGCGCCACGGCGGGACGCGTGGCCACGTGTCGGATCCAGGATTCACGCGCTTCTTGTGCTGTTGGGCGCGGCGGCAGTTGGGGAACCCGGAACGTGCCCGGAAAGGAGGGATCTCTCTCTGGAGGCCCGAGAGACGCGCGCTGACTGGCCGCGATTGGACTGGACCGGACCGGACAGGCGAACGTTGAAGGCAAAGTGTCGTTATCGCAGCGCGTACCCTCGGCTAAGCAACCTCTCGGGTCGCAGTCGCTCTCGCCTATTCCTTTCCTTCCTTCGCCCATGACGAGACTCAGCTGAACCCGATCCCATTGTCGATATCGAGAGTGAAGAACCTGCATCGGGTGCAAAGTCGATGTCGTTTTTCATCAGATCGACAGGATCACTGGGCGTTCGTACTTTAGGTGGTTGCTCCTGACGGTTTGGGCCTGGCCCCACGTATCGGGGTCGCTAGAGCCAGGACTGGCTAGAGCGATTTCTGTGGACGTGCGCGGGTGCCCGGAGCGCGAGGGAGCAAAATGTAGCCGTTGGCGATTGCCTAGCTAGGGGCGGCAGGACCGACGCTGAGGTGGGGCCCGTCAGCTGGCGGCGTGGTGTCATTGGTGGCACGTTTGGCCTGGCCTGGCCTGCCGGGCGTGTGGTCTGCGTCGTGAACCACGCACTCCCGATTTGTTCGAGTCCAACGTGCCCGGTCAGCTCAGCCCAGCCGCTTGCGACCCCGGCCCGCAACGGGACGGTGAGAAATGGAGAATTAGCACCGCCAACGTCGGTGCCGTGCTTCCTATTCAGCCGAAAATATGCCCCGCCCTTTTCTTACGGACAATTAACGTGCGACTGGTAGGATACATTTTTTCCCTTTTCCTAAGTTTACGTAGGATCCAGGCTGATTCAACCTCTCGATTCATTTACCCCGTATGAAACTACCACCTCGGTATCAAAATGTAAGGTGTTTTTATAAGCTAAACTAGCCTAAAAACCGTCTTATATTTTGATGCTAAGGAAGTATAACCGTTTATTTTCTTTCTTTTGCAGTGAAACTTTCGGTCTATTTGTTCGCACACGAACACGTCGCCGTGTACCCTCGACGCCGGGGTGATGCACCGCAGCTCACGTCGAAGGAGACCCAACCGGAAGCGCGGTCCGCAAGCAATCCCGCGGGCGCTTTTGTAGACCCGAAACCTCACATGCCCGGGAGGGACCCCGTCAGGGCGCGCGGCGGCTATGGGCTGCCCTAGGTCGGCCTGACCGCCCCTAGGGCCTCGAGGTTCGCCGCCCTGCAATGAAGAAGAACGAACGAAGAACGAGAAAGAGGAAGAACAAGGGAGAAGGAAAAGTAAAGGTAAAAGACGTAGATAGATTTGTTCGATTGTGTGTTGTTCAATCGGCCATCACCCCCAATACATATAAGAGGCGGCTGGACTTCCCGTACAAGTAAAGGATTCATCTAGGCTTTCCTTACAAGAAATTACATTAATTCACGTCCTAGAGTCCTAGTTCTATTCCAACTCGGATTCAGTCTGAATCTGGCCCAACTTCTGTCTTCCTCCTTGTGCGGGCCGACGAGCTTGCATATGATCTCGGATCAAGACGGCCCAAATATCAAACTTGTGTGCCTTGACGATACGAACAACCCTCATGTTGATCACTTTTTCAAATAAGGCCACCTTGAATACTTTTCGAGGTCATCTTTACCTTCCAGTCGGACTCGGTCTTGCAGTAGACTAGATTATCCGAGTCACGTAGTGAATTTGCAGGCGATATACTATCTCTGACGATGATGACTCCAAAACCAAAGTTTACCGTCTTGATGATACGCACAACTTCTGTATTGAACACTTCTTCATCCGAGGTCATCTTGATAAACTTTCGGGCACATATTCAGTTTCACTCGGATTCGAGCTCATCCACTCGGGTATTAGAGACTTTCGCTCGGATCGTCCGACTGGACTTTTTCACTCGGAAGACAATCTTTCACTCGGATGACTATATTTCCATTCGGATGACTATATTTCCACTCGGAAGGCAATATCTTACTCGATCGGCAAGTTTTCGTTCCGCTGGCAATCTTTTCACTCGGAATATTTTCACCTGGAGGACAATTTCACTCGGATGACCATATTTCCACTCGGATGACTATATTTCCACTTGGAAGACAATATCTTACCCGATCGGCAAGTTTTCGTTCCGATGGTAATCTTTTCACTCGGAATATTTTCATCTGGAGGAAAATTTCACTCGGATGACTATATTTTTACTCGGATAATAATAAGTTCATCCGGTCAGCAAACTTTCACTCGACCGGTAAATTTTCACTCGGATGGTAAACTTTTTCACTCGGATTTCCGACTGAAAACACAGCCTGATCTTGTCTTGTCTCTCCAGGCCTCATACAACCTCGGATTGAGACGAATTATATATGAAAATCGATCGGCTCGACGAGACGAAACTTTTCTGTGTTGAAGGTTTTTCGATTCAAGGCCGTCTTGAGGGCCGAATTGCTCACGCATTGCATGAGACACTCATCAACATGTGTCTGGTGTTAAGCGTAATATTTTGGTCTCTGGCCTGTCTAAACCGTATTGACTCTAACTTTTGCATATGAACTCGGATTAAGATGATTTATATATGAAAATCAATTGCCTCGACGAGACGAAGACAATTCCTTTAGAGTGCTCCTTCATCTGAGGTCATATTGAGGGCGTAATCGGCCGAAAAGCACTCAGAACATTAAATTTTGTCACTCGAAGTACAGCTTCGGCCACTGAGATGAGCTCGAATGGCGATAGCCTAAACATCAAAGTTGTTCCACTCGACGATGTGAAACTTTCTCATGCTGAAAACCCTTTCACTCTGGATCTTGCCAAAATCAGGTGTCAACACTATTCATAGACAACTACAAGCAAAAAAGCCCATGCATTGCAACCGGAGAAAAAGTACAACACACACTATTAACCCAACAACCATCACTCAACACCACAAAATAGGTGCATCTCCTTTATTTTAGCGAGGCATCATATTTGTGTTGCCGCTTCCTCCTTCTCACCCTAGCCGGCGGTGGACTCAGTGTTCACACAAATCAAAACATGTTTGAATGTGGTTAATCCTAAGGCGTCGCTCTCTCCCTCTCTCCTCCCTCTCCCTCTCTCTCTCGCTTTCTCTCACACTCGCCATGATAAATCTGTTGTTTTCTCCTGCGACGTTTTCAGAGGTATGCATGTGTAGTTATCGATGTTTTCTTTTCCCTATAAGGTTATAGTGGGTGTTTATTTGCAATCCGAATCGCCGCGGGTACGAAAGAAAAACGGATCGTGCGCTATAGATTATAAGTTTGCTTCCAAAATAATATTTAAAAAATAATCAACAGGTAAAATTAACATCATATTCTGATTTCACACGTTTTTCTAATCAAATTGCATATATAACATGTTAAAATCGGAGTTACGGTTTAAAACATACGGATAATTTAGAAAATCATTTGTTTGACTTTAATATCTTTTAAAATAATATTTAAAAATACTTAACAGGTTAAAATAGTCTCATATTCATATTCTACATATTTTTCTAATCAAATTTCATATATAACATGTTTAAATCGGAGTTACGGTCTAAAAGATATGGATGATTTAGAAAATCATTTGTTTGAGTTAAATATGACCCGCGGATGAATTACCTAAAAGGCCAGTGGAGTTTTTGAAAAAATGTAAAATGACGGTTCGAGTGACTTAAGTCCGGACTGCGGGTTGATTTCAAGAAAATACACGGGCATTTTTATAAAACGGTAAAATAACGGTTCGGGTGACTTAAGTCCGGACTGCGGGTTGATTTCAAAAGAAAAAAGTCCATTTTCCTACCTTGAATAAAGTGGGTGGTTCACTTTACCCCCTGATCTTATTTTCGGCTTCTTCCACCCCCCAAACAAACCAAAACCGGACAAAAAAACCCCTGGCTGGTTTGTCTCCACCCGCTGCTGATGTGGCAGTGGTCAACGGTGGTTTTGACCCGGGTGGGGCCCCCTTGTCAGGTCTCTCTCTCTCTCTCTCTCTCTCTCTCTCTCTCTCTCTCTCTCTTCAGATGGTTTTTCTCTATGCACCCGCCGGCGACCAGAGCAGGGCCAGGCGGGGTCGGCAAGAGGCGGTGGTGGCAACCACCAGCGGTGGGTACTCGGGGCGGGCTCGTGCGGCCGCGAGATGGCGTGGCCGGCAGGATCGGTGAGACTGCGGCGGCGGGGGGCGGGTCAATCCGCGGCGGCGCGTGACGGGCTCCTCTGGCAGGACGCCGGCATGATGGTAGGCAGAGGTTGGCGGCTCCTGGTGACGCGGGGAGGGAGGTGGGGCGCGGGTGGCTCGCGGCGGCAGGCTGGCGTGGCCGGACGGGACTTCTCTGGCAGGACGCCGGCTCCTAGACGACGCGGTGGGGGAGGTGGGGTGCAGGTGGCTCGGGCCCAGGGGAGCTCCTTCGGGCGGCGGCGGATCCGGCCTGGAGAGAGAGAGAGAGAGACCTGACAAGGGGGCCCCACCCAGGTCAAAACCACCGTTGACCACTGCCACATCAGCAGCGGGTGGAGACAAACCGGCCAGGGTTTTTTTGTCTGGTTTTGGTTTGTTTGGGGGGTGGAAGAAGCCGAAAATAAGATCAGGGGGTAAAGTGAACCACCCACTTTATTGAGGGTAGTAAAATGGACTTTTTTCATTTCAAAAAAATACAGGGGCTTTTTTGCAAAACGGTGCAACAGACGACCAGAAACCCAGTTTCCTTTATTATTAGGTAGAGATGACAGTACAAGTAACATCAGAGGTAACATAAGTGAAGCACGACGAGAAAAAAAGGCAAAGCCAAGCACAAACTCTCCATAAAGATCCTAATTACCATAGCTGATGCACCTAATTTATCAAAGAAAAGAAATGAGGCTTCAAGATTATGCAAACAAAGCAAAACTAGAAATGAAGATTCCAATGACCTAAGCAAAAAAAATCTGGCTGCTACTACTGGATAGGTTAAATACCAGAGACCTAATTGCCAGGAAAAACTTTTATGTGGAAACCAACCAATGAGTTCTCTGTGATGAACCCAATGAATATTTGAAGCACTTATTCTTCTCATGTGATTTCAGCCAGAACTTCTGGATTGCTCTAGGTATCGAATGGAACACAGATCTGAACATCGTTGGCATGCTGATTAATGCCAAGCAGAGAAACCAGGTTCCATTTATCGAAGATACTGTGATTGCTGGATGTTGGAGCATACGAAAACACAGAAATAGCATCATATTTGATTCCAAGACCAGGAATCATAACTATTGTCTCACATCCTTCAAGGAGCACTTTAGTCTTATCATTAAAAAGGCTAGGCCTAGTCCAAAGGAAGGAATGCAATCTTGGTTAGATTACTTGTGAAATACCCATGACATTTCCTCATGATGTAAATCCATTTGTATATGTCCCACCATTATTAATGAAAAAAGAGCCACAGTAGGGAAAAATCCCTACTATTTTGCTAAAAAAAGAAACAAAGAATTAAAAAGGATTAAACAATGCTTTGTTGTTGTAGAACGGGGCCTTTTTGTTATTCTTGAAATTAACTAGGGGTGCATTGGGCATCCCCAACTTGGTCTTTAAACCATTCCAGTTGCTTGGGTTTATGATGACATTCCTAGTGATGCTAACCTCATAATACAGTAAAGCTCAAGGGAGGTGGTGAGTTCGGGTTAGTCCATAAATAATAAATGCTTCTCATTGTTGTATATTTTTTGGCAACATGATACTCCCTCCATTCTAAAATATAGTGTGTCATTGGTTCCCACGGTTCAACGTTGACCATAAATTTAACCAACGAGACCGACTGCGGCGGGAGCAAAAGTTATACCAGTGAATTCGTATTCAAAAGAAGTTTTTGTTGGGAAACACATTATTTCAAAAAAAATCCTACGATCACGCAAGATCTATCTAGGAGATGGATAGTAACGAGACGGGAAAGTGTGTCCACGTACCCTCGTAGACCGAAAGCGGAAGCGTTTAGTAACGCGATTGATGTAGTCGAACGTCTTCGCGATCCAACCGATCCAAGTACCGAACGTACGACACCTCCGTGTTCAGCACGATGACGTCCCTCGAGCTCTTGATCCAGTTGAGGACGAGGGAGAGTTCCATAAGCACGACGGCGTGGCGACGACGATGATGAAGTTATCGGCGCAGGGCTTCGCGTAAGCACTACGACGATATGACCGAGGTGTGTAACTGTGGAGGGGGGCACCGCACATGGCTAAGAGAAGTCTTGGTGTGACTTTGGGGTGCCCCCCTCCCACGTATATAAAGGAGGGGGGAAGAGGAGGCCGGCCCAAGGGGGGGCAAAGGGGGGAGTCCTACTTGGACTCCCAGTCCAAGTAGGATTCGCCCCCCCTTTCCTATTCCAACTAGGAGAAGGAGGGAAGGAGGAAGAGGGGAGAAGGAAAGAGGGGGGCGCCGCCCCTTCCTAGTCCAATTCGGACCAGCCATGGGGGAGGGGGTGCGACCACCCCTTGAGGCCCTTCTCTCCTTTCCACTAAAGCACATTAAGGCCCATTACTTCTGGGGGGGGGGGGGGGGCGTTCCGGTAACCCCCGGTACTCCGAAACTCATCCGAATCAACCCGAACCATTCCGGTATCCGAATGTAACCTTCCAATATATGAATATTTACCTCTCAACCATTTCGAGACTCCTTGTCATGTCTGTGATCTCATCCGGGACTCCAAACTTCTGTTCATCAAATCACATAACTCATAACACAAATTGTCATTGAACGTTAAGCGTGCGGACCCTACGGGTTCGAGAACTATGTAGACATGACCAAGACACATCTCCGGTCAATAACCAATAGCGGAACCTGGATGCTCATATTGGTTCCTACATATTTTACGGAGATCTTTATCGGTCAAATCACATAACAACATACGTTATTCCCTTTGTCATCTGTATGTTACTTGCCCGAGATTCGATCGTCGGTATCCTCAGACCTAGTTCAATCTCGTTACCGGCAAGTATATTTACTCGTTCCGTAATGCATCATCCCATAACTAACTCATTAGTCACATTGCTTGCAAGGCTTATAATGATGTGCATTACCGAGAGGGCCCAGAGATACCTCTCCGATACACGGAGTGACAAATCCTAATCTCGATCTATGCCAACTCAACAAACACCATCGGAGACACCTGTAGAGCATCTTTATGATCACCCAGTTATGCTGTGACGTTTGATAGCACACAAGGTGTTCCTCTGGTATTCGGGAGTTGCATAATCTCATAGTCAGAGGAACATGTATAAGTCATGAAGAAAGCAATAACAATAAAACTGAACGATCATTATGCTAAGCTAACGGATGGGTCTTGTCCATCACATCATTCTCTAATGATGTGATCCCGTTCAAAAAATGACAACACATGTCTATGGTTAGGAAACTTAACCATCTTTGATTAACGAGCTAGTCAAGTAGAGGCATACTAGGGACAATCTGTTTTTCTATGTATTCACACATGTACTAAGTTTCCGGTTAATACAATTCTAGCATGAATAATAAACATTTATCATGATACAAGGATATATAAATAACAACTTTATTATTGCCTCTAGGGCATATTTCCTTCAGTCTCCCACTTGCACTAGAGTCAATAATCTAGATTACATAGTAACGATTCTAACACCCATGGAGTCTTGGTGCTGATCATGTTTTGCTCGTGAGAGAGGCTTAGTCAACGGGTCTGCAACATTCAGATCCGTATGTATTTTTGCAAATCTCTTTGTCTCCCTCCTTGACTTGATCGCGGATGGAATTGAAGCGTCTCTTGATGTGTTTGGTTCTCTTGTGAAATCTGGATTCCTTCGCCAAGGCTATTGCTCCAGTATTGTCACAAAAGATTTTCATTGGACCCGATGCACTAGGTATTACACCTAGATCGGATATGAACTCCTTCATCCAGACTCCTTCATTTGCTGCTTTCGAAGCAGCTATGTACTCCGCTTCACACGTAGATCCCGCCACGACGCTCTGCTTGGAACTGCACCAACTAACAGCTCCACCATTCAATATAAATACGTATCCGGTTTGAGACTTAGAGTCATCCGGATCAGTGTCAAAGCTTGCATCGACGTAGCCATTTACGACGAGCCCTTTGTCACCTCCATAAATGAGAAACATATCCTTAGTCATTTTCAGGTATTTCAGGATGTTCTTGACCGCTGTCTAGTGATCCACTCCTCGATTACTTTGGTACCTCCCTGCTAAACTTATAGTAGGGCACGCATCAGGTGTGGTACATAGCATTGCATACATGATAGAACCTATGGCTAAAGCATAGGGAATGACTTTCATTTTCTCTCTATCTTCTGCAATGGTCGGGCATTGAGTCTGACTCAACTTCACACCTTGTAACACATGCAAGAACCCTTTCTTTGACTGATCCATTTTGAACTTCTTCAAAACTTTATCAAGGTATGTGATTTGTGAAAGTCCAATTAAGCATCTTGATCTATCTCTATAGATCTTGATGCCCAATATATAAGCAGCTTCACCAAGGTCTTTCATTGAAAAATTCTTATTCAAGTATCCTTTTATGCTATCCAGAAATTCGGTGTTATTTCCAATGAACAATATGTCATCCACATATAATATTAGAAATGCTACATAGCTCCCACACACTTTCTTGTAAATACAGGCTTCTCCAAAAGTCTGTATAAAACCATATGCTTTGATCACACTATCAAAGCGTATATTCCAACTCCTTTAGGATCGACAAAACCTTCTGGATCGCTGGAGCTTGCACACTTTGTTAGCACCTTTAGGATCGACAAAACCTTCTGGTTGCATCATATACAACTCTTTTTTAAGATATCCGTTAAGGAATGCAGTTTTGACATCCATTTGCCAAATTTCATAATCATAAAATGTTGCAATTGCTAACATGATTCGGATAGACTTAAGCATCGCTACGGGTGAGAAGGTCTCATCGTAGTCAACTCCTTGAACTTGTCGAAAACCTTTCGCGAAAACTCGAGCTTTGTAGACAGTAACATTACCGTCAGCGCCAGTCTTCTTCTTGAAGATCCATTTATTCTCTATGGCTTGCCGATCATCGGGCAAGTCAACCAAAGTCCACACTTTGTTCTCATACGTGGATCCCATCTCAGATTTCATGGCCTCAAGCCATTTTGCGGAATCTGGGCTCATCATCGCTTCCTCATAGTTCGTAGGTTCGTCATGGTCAAGTAACATGACCTCCAGAACAGGATTACCATACCACTTGTGCGGACCTTACTCTGGTTGACCTACGAGGTTCGATAGTAACTTGATCTGAAGTTTCATGATCATCATCATTAGCTTCCTCACTAATTGGTGTAGGAACCACTGGAACTGATTTCTGTGATGAACTACTTTCCAATTCGGGAGAAGGTACAGTTACCTCATCAAGTTCTACTTTCCTCCCACTCACTTCTTTCGAGAGAAACTCCTTCTCTAGAAAGGATCCATTCTTAGCAACAAATATCTTAGCTTCGGATCTGTGATAGAAGGTGTACCCAATAGTCTCTTGGGTATCCTATGAAGACACATTTCTCCGATTTGGGTTCGAGCTTATCAGGTTGAAGCTTTGTCACATAAGGATCGCAGCCCCAAACTTTAAGAAACGACAGCTTAGGTTTCTTGCCAAACCACAGTTCATATGGTGTCGTCTCAACGGATTTAGATGGTGCCCTATTTAACGTGAATGCAGCCGTCTCTAAAGCATAACCCCAAAATGATAGCGGTAAATTAGTAAGAGACATCATAGATCGCACCATATCTAATAAAGTACGGTTACTGATACGTCTCCAACGTATCTATAATTTTTTATTGTTCCATGCTATTTTATATTCTCTTTTGGATGTTAATGGGCTTTATTTTACACTTTTATATTATTTTTGGGACTAACCTATTAACCGGAGGCCCAGCCCAGAATTGCTGTTTTTTGCCTATTTCAGTGTTTCGCAGAAAAGGAATATCAAACGGAGTCCAAACGAATGAAACCTTTGGGAACGTGATTTTTGGAACAAACATGATCCAGAAGACTTGGACCCTACGTCAAGAAAGCAACCAGGAGGGCACGAGGTAGGGGGCGCGCCTACCCCCTGGGCGCGCCCTCCACCCTCGTGGGGCCCATGTTGCTCCACCGACGTACTTCTTCCTCCTATATATACCTACGTACCCCCAAACTACCAGATACGGAGCCAAAAACCTAATTCTACCGCCGCAACCTTCTGTACCCGTGAGATCCCATCTTGGGGCCTTTTCCGGTGCTCCGCCGGAGGGGGCATTGATCACGGAGGGCTTCTACATCAACACCATAGCCTCTCCGATGATGTGTGAGTAGTTTACCTCAGACCTTCGGGTCCATAGTTATTAGCTAGATGGCTTCTTCTCTCTCTTTGGATCTCAATACAAAGTTCTCCACGATTCTCGTGGAGATCTATTCGATGTAATCTTCTTTTGTGGTGTGTTTGTTGAGACCGATGAATTGTGGGTTTATGATCAAGTTTATCTATGAACAATATTTGAATCTTCTCTGAATTCTTTTATGTATGATTGGTTATCTTTGCAAGCCTCTTCGAATTATCAGTTTGGTTTGGCCTACTAGATTGATCTTTCTTGCAATGGGAGAAGTGCTTAGCTTTGGGTTCAATCTTGCGGTGTCCTTTCCCAGTGACAGTAGGGGCAGCAAGGCACGTATTGTATTCTTGCCATCGAGGATAACAAGATGGGGTTTATATCATATTGCATGAGTTTATCCCTCTACATCATGTCATCTTACTTAAAGCGTTACTCTGTTCTTATGAACTTAATACTCTAGATGCATGTTGGATTGCGGTCAATGTGTGGAGTAATAGTAGTAGATGCAGGCAGGAGTCGGTCTACTTGTCTCGGACGTGATGCCTATATACACGATCATACCTAGATATTCTCATAACTATGCTCAATTCTGTCAATTGCTCAACAGTAATTTGTTCACCCACTATAATACTTATGCTCTCGAGAGAAGCCACTAGTGAAACCTATGGCCCCCGGGTCTATTTTCCATCTTATTAATCTCCCAACACTTAGCTATTTTTATTGCCTTTTATTTTACTTTGCATCTTTATCATAAAAATACCAAAAATATTATCTTATCATATCTATCAGATCTCACTCTCGTAAGTGACCGTGAAGGGATTGACAACCCCTTTATTGCGTTGGTTGCGAGGATTTATTTGTTTGTGTAGGTACGAGGGACTCGTGCGTGGCCTCCTACTAGATTGATACCTTGGTTCTCAAAAACTGAGGGAAATACTTATGCTGCTTTACTGCATCACCCTTTCCTCTTCAAGGGAAAACCAACACAGTGCTCAAGAGGTAGCAGTCACGACGTTCATACACACCATTACGCTGTGGTGTTCCAGGTGGCGTGAATTGCGAAACTGTTCCACATTGTTTCAAATGAAGACCAAACTCATAACTCAAATATTCACCTCCACGATCAGATCGTAGAAACTTTATTTTCTTGTTATGATGATTTTCCACTTCACTCTGAAATTCTTTGAACTTTTCAAATGTTTCAGACTTATGTTTCATCACGTAGATATACCCATATCTGCTCAAATCATCTGGGAAGGTCAGAAAATAACGATACCCGCGGCGAGCCTCAACACTCATTGGACCGCATACATCAGTATGCATTATTTCCAGTAAGTCAGTTGCTCGCTCCATTGTTCCGGAGAACGGAGTCTTAGTCATCTTGCCCATGAGGCATGGTTCGCAAGCATCAAGTGATTCATAATCAAGTGATTCCAAAAGCTCATCAGCATGGAGTTTCTTCATGCGCTTTACACCAATATGACCTAAACGGCAGTGCCACAAATAAGTTGCACTATCATTATTAACTTTGCATCTTTTGGCTTCAATATTATGAACATGTGTGTCACTACAATCGAGATTCAACAAAAATAGACCACTCTTCAAGGGTGCATGACCATAAAAGATATTACTCATATAAATAGAACAACCATTATTCTCTGATTTAAATGAATAATCGTCTCGCATCAAACAAGATCCAGATATAATGTTCATGCTTAACGCTGGCACCAAATAACAATTATGCAGGTCTAAAACTAATCCCTATGATAGATGTAGAGGTAGCGTGCCGACCGCGATCACATCGACTTTGGAACCATTTCCCACGCGCATCGTCACCTCGTCCTTAGCCAATCTTCGTTTAATCCGTAGCCCCTGTTTCGAGTTGCAAACATGAGCAACAGAACCAGTATCAAATACCCAGGCGCTACTACGAGCATTAATAATGTCACGCCCAATATGCGATACTATCCTACAGAGACTCGAAGGTCCCACCAAGGATAGAACCGCATATTGACACGCTTTTGCAAGGTGGATATCATTACATCAACTTTACATAATATATGGGGATACATACAAGACATACAAATGCCGCAAGAATACATCAATACATCATACATAAGATCAACATCTGACTACGGATGAAACACAAACAGAAGCTGAAACGACATCCATCCTGCTAGCCCAGGCTGCCGACCTGGAATCTATCCCCTGATCGGAGAAGAAGCAGAAGAAGAACTCCTAAACGAGCAACCATCGCTCTCACGTCATGATCATCGCAAAACCTGTACCTGTAACTGTTGTTGTAGTAATCTGTGAGCCACGAGGACTCAGCAATCCCATTACCATGGGTATCAAGACTAGCAAAGCTTAATGGGTATGGAAAGGATAAGTGGTGAGGTTGCAGCAGCGACTAAGCAATGTATGGTGGCTAACATACGCAAATAAGAGCGAGAAGAGGAGCAATGGAACGGTCGTGAAACTAGCAATGATCAAGAAGTGATCCTGAACTCCTACTTACGTCAAACATAACCCATAAACCGTGTTCACTTCCCGGACTCCGCCGAGAAGAGACCATCACGGCTACACACGCGGTTGATGCGTTTTATTTAAGTCGAGTGTCAAGTTCTCTACAACCGGACATTAACAAATTCCCATCTGCCACATAACCGCGGGCACAGCTTTTGAAAGATAATACCCTGCAGGGGTGTCCCAACTTAGCCCATTATAAGCTCTCACGGTCAACGAAGGATATTCCTTCTCCCGGGAAGACCCGATCAGTCTCGGAATCCCGGTTTACAAGACATTTCGACAATGGTAAAACAAGACCAGCAAAGCCGCCCGATGCGCCGACAATCCCGATAGGAGCTGCACATATCTCGTTCTCAGGGCAACACCGGATGAGACTAGCTACGAGTAAAACCAGACTTCGAGTTTCCCCGAGGTGGCCCCGCAGGCAGCTCGGTTCGGACCAACACTTAGAGAAGCACTGGCCCGGGGGGTTAAAATAAAGATGACCCTCGGGATGCGCGACTCCCAAGGGAAAAAGGCTAGGTGAGGCAAATGTAAAACCAAGGTTGGGCCTTGCTGGAAGAGTTTTATTCAAAGCGAACTGTCAAGGGGGTCCCATAAATCACCCAACCGCGTAAGGGACGCAAAATCAAGGAACATAACACCGGTATGACGGAAACTAGGGCGGCAAGAGTGGAACAAAACACCAGGCATAAGGCTGAGCCTTCCACCCTTTACCAAGTATATAGATGCATTAATTAAATAAGAGATATTGTGATATCCCAACATAAACATAATCCAACATGGAGCAATCTTCATCTTCAGCTGCAACTAGCAACGCTATAAGAGGGGCTGAGCAAAGCGGTAACATAGCCAAACAACGGTTTGTAGGAAGGGTGAAAAAGGTTAGAGGTTCATGGCATTTTGGGAGGCTTGAGGAGTAAGTGATAGGTAGCGCAGCATAGCGATAGAACGAAGCAACTAGCATAGCAATGATAGTAATGAGATCCAAGGTTACGGTCATCTTGCCTAGAATCCCGCTAGGAAAAAGAACGAGTCCATGAAGAAGATGAAGCCACGAAGACGAACCAAGCGTAGACGAACGGATCCTCACGATCGCAACGAAACGGGAACTATCGAGAAGAAGCACACAACATGGTAAACACACCACACATGAACAAGGCATGATGCTCAATCAAGTATGATGCATGACAAGGTTATATGAAGCTACTCATGGCAAGAGATGATGCATACAAGAGCAACACATCAAAGCAAGTTTAAATGAGGTCGGAACTAACATATAACAATTCCGATAAGTCCTCATCTGCAAATTTCAAAATTGGTCCAGATCTGAACAAACCTTATGTTCAAGTTATTAAACAGCAAGTTAAGATGCACCAAGATGATCTACACCAAATTCTAGTCAAGTTACATATAAAGTTCATTTAGTTCGGAGCTACGGCCTAGAAGATATGAGCAAAACAAGTTAAACATAGCATTGATCCAAAATGCATTCAAACATCAAGAAAACACACTCAAAACATGTATGCAACAAGGTAATATGAAACTACATGCAAAACTAAGCAAGTTTCATATAGAGCATGCTCAAAACGGAGCAACGGTGCAACATATACACTCCAAACAAGGTATAGCAACAACCTGTCCAAAACAGCAACTAGGCATTTTGCAGGCATCAAAACAATATGCTACAACATCCTAACATGAGAGAAAAAGGCATGGACATGATGTACAGGTAAAGCATGACAAAACATGAACACTGAGATTTCTCTAGAAATCACTAGAGCATGCTCAAAAGGACATGGTAAGATTGCAAATAATAACAGATTCACAGACTTAGCAGAAAATCACTGGACATGGCAGAAATAACATCAGGTTGCTAAGTTTAGAGCTATCAAACAACATGCTACAGGAACATATCATAGCAAAAAAGGCATGGCATGAATCTACTGATTGCATAGAACAAAAGTCCCTTACTCATCACGAGCCAAAACGGCACAAAAGATATGATGGAACCCATGTAAACATAGCAAGTTTCATAAACAGATTCGGACTTAGCAGAAAAACTGAGCATGGCATAAACAGAATTATGAAGGAATCTTTGCGAGCTCAAATCACTCATCACAAAGCATTTCATGGCATGTGAAGGCATCCAACATTAAGATGGCATAAATATAAAGCTAAGAATGGCAAGAGAAAGTTCATAGGGTGCATGGATCACTAGCAAAACACATGTCAAAACTGAACTTCATGTTAACAGGCTGACAGCAACATTATTTAGCAAGTTGAGAGCAAGATAACAACAAGTTACAGCAGGCTATAAATGCAAACAAGGACATGAATGGATACATCATAATATGTATAACAAAACACCCTTAGTTAACATCTCCAGATTATGAATAGATTGACTTGTAGAAGCAGGTTATCATGGCATCACAATGTTACAGCTACAGACTTAGCAGAAATGACTGTCACAGAAATCAGCAACATCACGGAGGCTACTTTGCATGCTTTTGTAAGTCACCACATATATCACAAAAATACAAGACAAGCACCCCTCTAAATATGACATGATGTAGTACAAAACACATGTAGAGCTCATTCTCATAGGATGCACACACAAAATGCAATGAAAAAGACAAATCATCAAGTTCTGTTAACAGGCAGCAGATAACATCATATAGCACTCTTGCAACGATGATAAGGGCATCAAGATGTATTCAAACAAGCATGGCATAATGGAATAAAATGAATAGCATCTCACAATGAACATTTTGATATATTACATGCATAAAACGGAGCAGCACACAAGAAGTTACAAGCAATCAAAGATGCACACATGATACAAAAATTACTGGGACCTCGTAGAAATTAGACCTCGCAGAAAACGGAACGGAGAGATTCCGGGACGGAGGGATCCGGGGACGGGGATGCGGCGTTTGGTTGGGCGAGTTGGTGGATCTGATCCACCTTCCGGATCCGTCCGGAGTAGAGCTCCGGCGAGGCGAGGAGGAGGACGGCGAGGGCGGCGGGGCGCGGGAGCGGTGCGCCGGCGCTCGGGCACCCGCGGGGCGGCGGCGGCGGCACGGGGTCGGGCGCGGAGGCGCCAGGCAGCGGATGGCGAGGTCGGCGCCGGCGAACTGCTCGCCGGAGACGGAGGCGGCGAAGGGGCCGGGCGGCGGAGGCGCGGGGCGGCGCTGGGCGGCGCAGATCGGGACGGGCGGCGCCGCTCGGGCCCCGGATGGGCTCGGGCGGGCCCCGCGCGGGCCTGAGCGGGCCGCGGCGGCGGAGAGGCGCGGGGGAGCCAGGTGGCAGGCGCGGGTTGGTTGAGGGCGGCGGCGACGCTGAGGTGGCGGGCCGCAATTGGCCGGAGTGAGGTGGCTGGCGGCGGTGGACATGTCCGGTGGCGGGGATGAAATGTCCGGCGGCGCGGAGGGGAATTGATCTAGGGTTTTGACGCAAATTTCGGAGGGGGAGGTGTTTATATAGGTAGAGGGAGCTAGGAGTGTCCAAATGGGGAGCGGTTTTTGCCCACACGATCGTGATCGAACGACCGAGAGCATGGAGGGGGTTTGGATGGGCTAGTGGGCTGTGGTGAAGGGGTGCTGGGCTGCAAAGAGAGAGGGGTTTCGGGCTACGTGGTTAACCGTTGGGTATCAAACGACCTCCAAATGGAACGAAATTTGACGGGCGGTCTACCGGTGCTATACCAAGGCCATTCGGCAAATCTCGGCCCATTCCGAGAACTTTTTTCTCCCGCTCACGAAAAGAAAATAGAGGGGCGACGGGCGCGCGCGAGAGTATCGGATCGCGAAACGGACAACGGGGAAAAGGACCGGATGCAAGTTTCGAAAAACATGCAGATGACGACATGGCAAAATGCAACACGCAAGCAAAAGACATGGCAACGACCGCGAATAACTGGAAGACACCTGGCGCATCGAATCCGGGGCGTTACAAGTAAGGTACACATCAATAACATATATATCAAATATACCTTTCACTTTGCCATCCTTCTTATCCGCCAAATACTTGGGGAAGTTCCGCTTCCAGTGACCAGTCCCTTTGCAGTAGAAGCACTCAGTCTCAGGCTTAAGTCCAGACTTGGGCTTCTTCACGTGAGCAGCAACTTGCTTGCCGTTCTTCTTGAAGTTCCCCTTTTTCCATTTACCCTTTTTCTTGAATCTAGTGGTCTTGTTAACCATCAACGCTTGATGCTCCTTCTTGATTTCTACCTCCGCAGCCTTTAGCATTGCGAAGAGCTCGAGAATTGTCTTATCCATCCCTTGCATATTATAGTTCATCACGAAGCTTTTGTAGCTTGGTGGCAGTGATGAAGAACTCTGTCAATGACACTATCATCAGGAAGATTAACTCCCAGTTGAGTCAAGTGGTTGTGGTACCCAAACTATTCTCCTCCATCTTGCAGCTATAAAACTTACTGGAGACTTCATATCTCTCAATTTGGGCATTTGCTTGAAATATTAACTTCAACTCCTGGAACTTCTCATATGCTCCATGACGTTCAAAACGTCTTTGAAGTCCCGATTCTAAGCCGTAAAGCATGGCACACTAAACTATCGAGTAGTCATCAGCTTTGCTCTGCCAAACGTTCATAATATCTGGAGTTGCTCCGGCAGTGGGTCTTGCACCTAGCGGTGCTTACATGATGTAATTCTTCTATGCAGCAATGAGGATAATCCTCAAGTTATGGACCCAGTCCGTGTAGTTGCTACCATCATCTTTCAACTTAGCTTTCTTTAGGAACGCATTAAAATTCAAAGGAACGGTAGCACAGGCCATTGATCTACAACAACATAGACATGCAAAAACTATCAGGTACTAAGTTCATGATAAATTAAAGTTCAATTAATCATATTACTTAAGAACTCCCACTTAGATAGACATCCCTCTAGTCATCTAAATGATCACGTGATCCATATCAACTAAACCATGTCAGATCATCACGTGAGATGGAGTAGTTTTCAATGGTGAACATCACTATGTTGATCATATCTACTATATGATTCACATTCGACCTTTCGGTCTCAGTGTTCCGAGGCCATATCTGCATATGCTAGGCTCGTCAAGTTTAACCCGAGTATTCTGCATGTGCAAAACTAGCTTGCACCCATTGTATGTGAACGTAGAGCTTATCACACCCGATCATCACGTGGTGTCTCGGCACGACGAACTGTAGCAACGGTGCATACTCAGGGAGAACACTTATACCTTGAAATTTAGTGAGGGATCATCTTATAATGCTACCGCCGTACTAAGAAAAATAAGATGCATAAAGGATAGACATCACATGCAATCAAAATATGTGACATGATATGGCCATCATCATCTTGTGCCTTTGATCTCCATCTTCAAAGCACCGTCATGATTTCCATCGTCACCGGCTTGACACCTTGATCTCCATCATAGCATCGTTGTCCTCACGCCAACTATTGCTTCTACGACTATCGCTATCGCTTAGTGATAAAGTAAAGCAATTACATGGCGATTGCATTTCATACAATAAAGCGATAACCATAAGGCTCCTGCCAGTTGCCGATAACTTTTACAAAACATGATCATCTCATACAACAATTTATATCTCATCATGTCTTGACCATATCACATCACAACATGCCCTGCAAAAACAAGTTAGACGTCCTCTACTTTGTTGTTGCAAGTATTACGTGACTGCTACGGGCTTCTAGCAGGAACCGTTCTTACCTACGCATCAAAACCACAACGATTTTTCGTCAAGTGTGTTGTTTTAACCTTCAACAGGGACCGGCCGTAGTCAAACTCGATTCAACTAAAGTTGGAGAAACAGACACCCGCCAGCCACCTGTGTGCGAAGCACGTCGGTAGAACCAGTCTCGTGAACGCGGTCATGTAATGTCGGTCCGGGTCGCTTCATCCAACAATACCGCCGAACCAAAGTAAGACGTTGGTGGTAAACAGTATGATTATTATCGCCCACAACTCTTTGTGTTCTACTCGTGCATATAACATCTACGCATAGTCCTGGATCTGATGCCACTGTTGGGGAACGCAGTATTTCAAAAAAATTCCTACGATCATGCAAGATCTATCTAGGAGATGCATAGGAACGATACGGGAGAGTGTGTCCACGTACCCTCGTAGACCGAAAGCGGAAGCGTTTAGTAACGCGGTTGAGGGAGTCCTGGACTAAGGGGTCCTTGGGCGTCCGGCCTGTTAGCCATGGGCCGGACTGATGGGCTGTGAAGACACGAAGACCGAAGAGTGCACCCGTGTCCGGATGGGACTCTCCTTGGCGTGGAAGGCAAGCTTGGTGGTCAAATATGTAGATTCCCTTCTTTGTAACCGACCTTGTAACCCTAGATCCTCCTGGTGTCTATATAAGCCAGAGGACTTAGCCCGGAGGAGGATATATTCATTACCATAGTCATACAGGCTAGACTTCTAGGGTTTAGAGCATCTCCAGCCGTTGGCCCCCCAGGAGGGGCTAAAAATCGCCCCCTGGGGGCGCACCGGCGCTAAACCGCGCGCTGGGGGCGTGATGCCCCCCAGTCGCGGCGCCCATGTTTTTTTGAAAAACTTAAATACGGCACAAACACGGCTCAAATTTAACGCAAACATCGGCGAGTTCGTTCAAATTTAAACATATTTTACAAAAAAAGAAAAAAACTACTAGGGGCTGCTCCTCGCCGTCTCCATCGCCGCTCCTTGTCGTCTCCCTCGCCGCTCCTCGCCGCCCGCCCTTGCAGTTCTACATGCCGAGGAGGCTGTAGAACCGCGCGTAGTCGCCGCCGCCTCCGCCGCCGCCGTCCCTGCTCCATCCCTCCCCTGGTTGGCGCGGCGGTTTGGACGGTCCGGGGGGGTCCTCGTCGTCGTCGCTGTCGAGGATCACGACGTCGTGCTCGTCCTCGCGCCCACGTTTGCGGGCTTCTATCTCCTCCAGGGCCCGGCGCTGCCGGACCATCTCGTCGCGGTAGTAGTCGTCCCGCGCCCACTGTAGGGCCTCCTCGTCAGAGAAGCCGCGCCGGGCTATCTCCTCGTACTCCGGGGGGAGGCCGGGCTCCGGCTTGGGCTTGACAAGGACGAAGTGGCCGGAGGCGGGTGGAGTCGCCGATGCGGCCGGAGGGGGGTGCGCGCCCTAACAGGCGTGTCCTAGGGCTTCGGCTTGACGGGGCGGACGCAGGGAGAGCCGGACGAGCGGCCGGAGGAGAAGGAGGACGCCCCGTGCCGCTCCATGCGCCTCGGCGTCCAGGAGCTCCCACGGCGGCGTGAGAAGGATGGGGGAGAGGGGTACTCGAGGCGCGGCGTGTTGCCGCCCTCGATGTACTCGAGGACAGCCTCCAACGTTCGGCCGGGCACGCCCCACCACCGGCGCCGGCCCTCGGAGTTGAGCCTACCGGAGGGCACGACGCCGTTCGTCGCCTCGAGCTGTTCGGCGTGGCGGCGGCGGAAGTAGGGCTCCCAGAGCGGGCTGTCGGGGGTGTACCGCGGGCCTTCCCTCGCCGCCCGCGGCAGGGACGCGCGGATATGTGCGATCTCCGCATGCCGCGCCACCCCGGTGGGTGGTGGTGGCACCGACACGCCGCCGGCGCTGATCCTCCACGTCCCGGGCACCCGCATGTCCGGCGGGACCGGGTACTCGGCCTCGAAAAGGAGGCGAGCCTCGTCCTCGTGAAGATGGCGGCGCCCGAAGCCATTCGCCGCCGCGCCGTCGCCTGGGAAGCGCTCGGCCATTCTTCTGAACTGGAGACGGCGAGAGGAGGCGAGGGAGGAAGGGGGAGAAATGGGCACGTCGGCGGTGGAGGATCTGTGCGTGTCTCCGGCGCGCTGGTGGTCGGCTTATATAGGCGGAGGCGCCACGTAGTACGCGTGGCCGGCGCGTTACGCGTGGCGGGCGAGGGGACGCGCGTCGCCCGGCCTTCACTGCGCCGCCCGTGAGGCATCAATGGAGGCTGACCGGCGCGGCAGCGCGCGCAGCTTTGGCATTGATTCGCCGCGGGGAACGAGGCGATGAGGACGACGAAGCGGCGAGAAGAGAGTCGAGTCGCTGGCAAGGGGGGCCTGCGGCTCTTCGCGCCAAAAACGATTCGCCCGGCGCCCCCGAGCGCCCCCCAGCGCGCCGGGTTCGGGTTGGGTCCGCCGGCGCCAATTTCGGCCCGAGCCGGCGAAAACTGGGCCCTTGGGGGCGCGACTGTTGGAGAACGTAGCCGAAATTTAAAATTTTCTACGTATCACCAAGATCAATCTATGGAGTCATCTAGCAACGAGAGAGAGGGGAGTGCATCTACATACCCTTGTAGATCACGCGGGTAGGCCCCACTTCGGAACCTTCTAGAACCTTCCCGGTACAATACCGAAAAATCCCGAACATTTTCCGGTGGCCAAAATAGGACTTCCCATATATAAATCTTTACCTCCGGACCATTCCGGAACTCCTCGTGACGTCCGGGATCTCATCCGGGACTCCGAACAACTTTCGGTTAACCGCATACTAATATCTCTACAACTCTAGCGGCACCGAACCTTAAGTGTGTAGACCCTACGGGTTCGGGAGACATGCAGACATGACCGAGACGACTCTCCGGTCAATAACCAACAGCAGGATCTGGATACCCATGTTGGCTCCCACATGTTCCACGATGATCTCATCGGATGAACCACGATGTCGAGGATTCAATCAATCCCGTATACAATTCCCTTTGTCAATCGGTACGTTACTTGCCCGAGATTCGATCGTCGGTATCCCAGTACCTTGTTCAATCTCGTTACCGGCAAGTCACTTTACTCGTACCGTAACGCATGATCCCGTGGCTAACTCCTTAGTCACATTGAGCTCATTATGATGATGCATTACCGAGTGGGCCCAGAGATACCTCTCCGTCATACGGAGTGACAAATCCCAGTCTCGATTCATGCCAACCCAACAGACACTTTCGGAGATACCTGTAGTGCACCTTTATAGCCACCCAGTTACGTTGTGATGTTTGGTACACCCAAAGCATTCCTACGGTATTCGGGAGTTGCACAATCTCATGGTCTAAGGAAATGATACTTGACATTAGAAAAGCTCTAGCAAACGAACTACACGATCTTGTGCTATGCTTAGGATTGGGTCTTGTCCATCACATCATTCTCCTAATGATGTGATCCCGTTATCAATGACATCCAATGTCCATGGTCAGGAAACCATAACCATCTATTGATCAACAAGCTAGTCAACTAGAGGCTTACTAGGGACATGTTGTGGTCTATGTATTCACACATGTATTACGGTTTCCAGTTAATACAATTATAGCATGAACAACAGACAATTACCAGGAACAAGGAAATACAATAATAACCATTTTATTATTGCCTCTAGGGCATATTTCCAACAGCGACTGGGCCGTTTTTTGGCGCCGGCGGCCAAAAAATCGCCTGGGGGGCCTTGTTGGGGGCGCGGCTGGAGATGCTCTTAGCCATTACGATCTCGTGGTAGATCAACTCTTGTAATACTCATATTCATCAAGATCAATCAAGGAGGAAGTAGGGTATTACCTCCATAGAGAGGGCCCGAACCTGGGTAAACATTGTGTCCCCTGTCTCCTGTTACCATCGACCTTAGACGCACAGTTCGGGACCCCCTACCCGAGATCTTCCGGTTTTGACACCGACATTGGTGCTTTCATTGAGAGTTCCACTGTGCCGTCCCCAAAAGGTTTGATGGCCCCTTCAATCGTCAACAACAATACTGTCCAAGGAGAAACCTTCCTCCTCGGACAGATCTTCGTATTCGGCGGCTTCGCACTGCGGGCCAACTCGCTTGGCCATCTGGAGCAGATCGTTAGCTACGCCCCTGGCCATCAGGTCAGATTCGGAAGCTTGAACTACGTTGCGTACATCCGCGGAGATTTGATCTTCGCCGGATTCGAGACCGCGGCAACCACTCCTGGTCACCCCGATGAACATCACCTAAATCTGTCATCGGATCGCATCCAGGAGACAACTCCTTTAATCGCTCTGGCCTTAGATCCGGAGCAGGCTGCGCCATCCAAGGACGGGAGGCTCAACCCCACCACGGAGGCCACAGATTCCCCGGCGTTGGAGCCGCACATGGACTTAACCTCACACGATACCTGTGTCACCGGAACTCCGGACTCGTCTCTGGTTATAAGTTCCGAACCATGTGAGTCCGCGGACGCCGAACTTGATCGTTTCTTGATCTTCGAGTTCAGCGCCGTAGACATCTTCCAACACTCGCCCTTCGGCGATGTGCTAAACTCATTAAAGAACCTGTCCTTGGCGGAGGTCCCACAGCCGAATTATATCCGGTTTGAACTGGAGGCTGATGACGGAGAATCTCGTTTCCCACCCACCGCCCACTTCATAGCCACTGTCGAAGACCTAACCGACACACTCGACTACGACTCCGAAGACATCAACGGTATGGACGACGACGCCGGAGACGGGGAGGGCCAAAACCCGCCGTTCACTGGACGATGGACGGCCACTTCCTCATATGACGTATACATGGTAGATACGCCAAAAAATAATAGCGGTGATGACAAGGAAACCCCAGCGAAGGAGGACCCTCCTAAGACGCAACCAAAGCGCCGGTGTCAGCGGCGCCGCTCTAAATCGCACCGCAGCAGAGACGGCAACACCGGCACAAGAGACGACAACACTCCGGATGGCGCCGAGGACATAGAGGAACCCGAGGAACAAACTGCTGAACAAGACAACTGGGAAGATGGGCAAGTCAGCCCTGACGAACAGGCCATAGAAGAAGACTCGGAGGACGGTAGTTATCATCCGCCCTCCGAGGAAGAGGTGAGCCTCGGCAACAAAGACTTCATCGTGCCTGAGGAACCTCTCGAGCAGGAGCGCTTTAAGCTTCAGCTAATAGCCACTGCGAGGAGCCTGAAAAAGAAGCAGCAGCAGGTTCAAGCTGATCAAGACCTGCTCAATGACAGATGGACCGATGTCCTGGCAACCGAGGAATACGGCCTTAAACGCCCGGCCAAAAGTTACCCGAAGCGCAAATTGCTACCTCAGTTCGATGATGAGGCGCCAGAGCCCGCACCAGCATCACGCAATGCGGTTGATCGACCACCGCAAGGTCGGGATAAAACGGCAACCCGAGCCGAAAACCAGACTGTCCCACCTCGCCGTAAAGGCAGGGATAAGACAGCTCGGGGCCATACATATGACCTTCGTCAAGACCTGGATAGTAGAGCAGGACATACAAGATCGATCTATGGATCGCGAGGACGTGCCTTGACACGCGAGGACGGCTATCTATGCGGACGTGACAAACCTAGTCACGCCCGGGCCGAAAACCGCAGGCGGACCCCATCAGAGCTATGTCGCGATGCGGCCCGATATAGAGGCGCCGCACATCCTCTTTGCTTCACTGACGAAGTAATGGATCATGAATTCCCAGAAGGATTCAAACCCGTAAACATCGAGTCATACGATGGACCAACCGATCCTGCGGTATGGATAGAGGATTTCATTCTCCACATCCACATGGCCCACGGGGATGATCTTCAAGCCATCAAATACCTCCCACTAAAACTCAAAGGGCCAGCTCGGCACTGGCTAAACAGTCTGCCTGAAAATTCCATTGGCAGCTGGGAGGACTTGGAACAAGCTTTCCTTGACAACTTCCAAGGTACTTATGTCTGGCCACCAGACGCCGATGACTTAAGTCACATAGTCCAGCAACCTAGAGAGCCAGCCAGGAAATTCTGGACTAGGTTCCTAACTAAAAAGAACCAGATCGTCGACTGTCCGGATGCCGAAGCCCTAACGGCCTTTAAACATAGCATCCGTGACGAATGGCTCGCCCGCCACCTCGGCCAGGAAAAGCCAAAATCTATGGCAGCCCTCACGGCACTCATGACCTGCTTCTGTGCGGGAGAGGATAGTGGGCTGGCCCGTAGCAAGAATACAGCAAGTGACACGGGCACCTCCGTGGCCAAAAATAGCAACGGCAAGCTCCGACGCAACAGACACAAACGCCGAAGTAATGGTGACAACACCGATGACACGACAGTCAATGCCGGATTCAGTGGTTCCAAGTCCGGTTAGCGGAAGAAGCCATATAAAAGAAACAATCAGGGACCATCAAGCTTGGATCGCATACTCGATCGTCCGTGCCAAATCCATGGAACCTCTGATAAACCAGTCAATCATACCAACAGAGATTGCTGGGTTTTTAAACAGGCCGACAAGTTAAATGCCAAGAACAAAGAAAAGGGATTGCAAAGCGAGGACGATGATGAGGAGCTCCAGCAACCGAACACAGGGGGACAAAAGAAGTCCCCCCCCCAGGTCAAATCGGTGAACATGATATATGCTACACACATCCCCAAGAGGGAGCGCAAGCGCGCGCTCAGGGACGTCTATGCGATAGAGCCAGTCGCCCCAAAATTTAATCCATGGTCGTCGTGCCCGATCACTTTTGATCGACGGGACCACCCGACCAGTATCTGATACGTCTCCAACGTATCTATAATTTATGAAGTATTCATGCTATTATATTATCCTTCTAGGATGTTTTATATGCATTTATATGCTATTTTATATGATTTTTAGGACTAACCTATTAACCTAGAGCCCGGTGCCAGTTTCTGTTTTTTCCTTGTTTTTAAGTTTTGCAGAAAAGGAAAACCAAACGGAGTCCAATTGACGTGCCAATTTTTGATGATTTTTTCTGGACCAAAAGAAGCCCCCAGAGTAAAAGAGTTGGGCCAGGAGAGTCCCGGGCTGCCCACGAGGGTGGGGGGCGTGCCCACCCCCACTGGGCGTGGGCCCCTACCTCGTGGACAACCCGGAGACCCCCCTGATGTGAGACCTACGCCAAAAATTCCTATAAATACTAAAACCTCTAGAAAATAACCTAGATCGGGAGTTCCGCCGCCGCAAGCCTCTGTAGCCACCAAAAACCAATCGGGACCCTGTTCCGGCACCCTACCGGAGGTTGGATCCCTCACCGGTGGCCATCTCCATCATCCCGGCGCTCTCCATGACGAGGAGGGAGTAGTTCACCCTCGGGGCTGAGGGTATGTACCAGTAGCTATGTGTTTGATCTCTCTCTCTCTCGTGTTCTTGAGGTGGTACGATCTTGGTGTATCGCGAGCTTTGCTATTATAGTTGGATCTTATGATGTTTCTCCCCCTCTACTCTCTTGTAATGGACTGAGTTTTCCCTTTGAAGTTATCCTATCGGATTGAGTCTTTAAGGATTTGAGAACACTTGATGTATGTCTTGCATGTGCTTATCTGTGGTGACAATGGGATATTCACGTGATCTACTTGATGTATGTTTTGGTGATCAACTTGCGGGTTCAGTGACCTTGTGAACTTATGCATAGGGGTTGGCACACGTTTTCGGCTTGACTCTCCAGTAGAAACTTTGGGGCACTCTTTGAAGTTCTTTGTGTTGGTTGAATAGATGAATCTGAGATTGTGTGATGCATATCGTATAATCATACCCACGGATACTTGAGGTGACATTGGAGTATCTAGGTGACATTGGAGTATCTAGGTGACATTAGGGTTTTGGTTGATTTGTGTCTTAAGGTGTTATTCTAGTACGAACTCTATGATAGATCAAAAGGAAAGAATAGCTTCATGTTATTTTACTACGGACTCTTGAATAGATTGATCAGAGAGAATAACTTTGAGGTGGTTTTGTACCCTACAATAATCTCTTCGTTTGTTCTCCGCTATTAGTGACTTTGGAGTGACTCTTTATTGCATGTTGAGGGATAGTTATATGACCCAATTATGTTATTATTGTTGAGAGAACTTGCACTAGTGAAAGTATGAACCCTAGGCCTTGTTTCAATGCATTGCAATACCATTTACGCTCACTTCTATTACTTGTTACCTTGCTGTTTTTATATTTTCAGATTACAAAAACCTATATCTACCATCCATATTGCACTTGTATCACCATCTCTTCGCCGAACTAGTGCACCTATACAATTTACCATTGTATTGGGTGTGTTGGGTACACAAGAGACTCTTTGTTATTTGGTTGCAGGGTTGTTTGAGAGAGACCATCTTCATCCTACGCCTCCCACGGATTGATAAACCTTAGGTCATCCACTTGAGGGAAATTTGCTACTATCCTACAAACCTCTGCACTTGGAGGCCCAACAACGTCTACAAGAAGAAGGTTGTGTAGTAGACACCAGTATCTGTCATGGTGGTTCAACCGCATTGGTCCTCGACCCAATAATCGACGGATTCCACCTAACGCGAGTCCTTATGGACGACAGCAGCAGCCTGAACCTGCTCTACCAGGATACAGTGCGCAAAATGGGAAATAACCCATCACGGATCAAGCCCACAAAGACCACCTTTAAAGGAGTCATACCAGGTGTAGAGGCTTGCTGTACGGGCTCAATCACGCTAGAGGTTGTCTTCGGATCCCCGGACAACTTCAGAAGCGAGGAGTTAATCTTCGACATCGTCCCTTTTTGCAGCGGCTATCACGCACTGCTCGGATGAACCGCATTTGCTCGATTCAATGCGGTGCCTCATTATGCCTACCTCAACCTCAAGATGCCCGGGCCACGCGGCGTCATAATAGTTAACAGAAACACAGAACGCTCCCTCCGTACAGAAGAGCACACTGCTGCCTTAGCAGCAGAAGTACAGAGCGGGCTTCTTAAGCAGAACCTTAATTCGGCGCCAAGCTCCCGGACACTGTCAAGAGAGTCCGGACCATCCTGTAGCATGACAGCTTGGCTCGACAGGAGCTTGATTAGCAATTCGGCCTCCGTCCCAGTCCCAATCAGGTGGCGGCACTAGTACCGCACGTACATAACTACGCACTCAAAATACCATGGGCATCGACGGAGGCATAACTAGCCGGTGACCCACAGTACGGCTCGACCGCTCCCGGACACATATACTTTAATTGTTTCCTTTTTTTCAGGTTTCTTTTCCGTAGACCTTCCCTGATGGCTAGATCACCAATCCTCTCGAAGGACAAATACGCCAAGATGGCAAGAAGCACAAACGTATTGGGAAATCTCAAGGTGGTTTCGTTAACAATCACTCTACCTGTCTTCAGGACCCATACGCAGCTCTCTCTTGGTGAAGGCATAGTAAATAGCCTTTCTGCTTATTACACCACTTGTATAAATGCGCTTTAACGCACCAATGAAATTATAATAGAAACAGTTTACGGCCCAAATTTCCACGGCTCTAGCTTACCACTGGTTCTTCCTTTTTCTTTCTTTTTGCCTTTTCCTTTCTGGTAATTCTATCAGATAACACCCGTACACTCGGTGCATTCCAACTTGCCAGGGGCTTCATAGCGCCCCACAACATGGCAACAAAAGTACGAACACTTCTACAGTATTGTTCGGCACCCCGAATTTAGCATTATATGCATTGGCTCCGAATCATGTCTTTGGTAAATAGTTGGGTTGCTCGGCTCCTGTGCTTGCTACCTTACGTTCCGCTATATCGGCTAAGGTAGCAAAGGGAGAACTACTGCGATTATGCCCTGGTTTATCCAAAGGAGCACCTCAGTAGAGAAAGCCGAAAACTGACTGTCATGATACGGCGAGAGCCGGTCAGCTGTTCGGAGGTTGCAAATCATTGGAGATTTCTCCCACATTACGTGAAGGATCGGTACTTCCCGATCAGACGCTCATAGCACTCTGGTTCGGATACTAGGGGCTGCACCCATGTTTTATTGTAAAACTCCTATGGCTAAGTGAGGGCGTTCAAGCCGCATAGTCTGATTGCCTGGTTCGTTGCGCTAAACAACTCCTTCAAGGACCATATAATTGGATCAAGATTGTTTAGATTCCATCCCGAACACCTCCGTACTACCTACGTGGAGGCAGAAGCCGACGACTGGCCAACGCTCTGATTTCATACAACACGGCCGCACAGGAGGAAAAAATTAAAACATAACAATCATTATACTACAAACCGACTTTGTTTCGTCGTACAAGGCAAAGACAACATAAATGTATTCATTCGAAAATAATGTCTTGCCCACACTGCGTTGCTACAATGCGAGACCCCTCCAGGACGTCTCCAAAATATCGCTCGGGTGTGCGGTGCTCCTTGGCCTCGGGCGGCCCTTCGGTCACTAGCTTGACGGCGTCCATCTTCGCCCACCACACCTTGACATAGGAGAAGGCCAGGCGCGCGCCCTCGATGCAGACAGACCGCTTGACGGTGTCCAGCCGAGGACAGGTATCCACCAGCCGCTTCACAAGGCTGAAGTAACTGCTGGGTATAGCTTCGGTTGGCCACAGCCGGATTATTAAATCCTTGATGGCCAGTTAGGCCACCCTGTGCAGCTCGACCAGCTGCTTTAGCTGATTGCTGAAGGGCATCGGATGTTTTGGCGCAAGATATTGCGACCAGAACAGCTTCTCCGTCGAGCTCCCTTCTTCGGCTCGGAAAAACTCCGCGGCATCGGACACACTACATGGCAGATCAGCAAAGGCTCCTGGAGAACTCCGAATCCGGGTTAGTAAAAGATACTTCCTCCTTACATATTTGCTTTGCATACTAAACGCCTTATCCGCCGCGATCTTCCTGGCCTCTTGGATCTCCTGGAGGGCGCCCTGGGCTTCAACCCGGGCCGCTTCTGCGCTTTGACGAGCCTTGGAGAGTTCGGACTCTCGAGCCGAAACATCGCCTTCCAGGGTCTCGTTCTTCTTCACCGCGTCCTGGAGCTCTTGCTGGACCTCGTTCAGCCGGGCCTTCAGCTTCTTGCGAGCGGCCTGCTCCTTGACAGCTTTCCCCTCAGCTTCGGCCAGGGCCTCTTTCAGGGCCGCGACCTCGGTCGTCGCCCCTACACATATAATGACATTGCGGTCAGTATACATCATTTACTCTTTCCGAGTATATAGCGAGACATTGCATACCTTGCTGGTCTTCCAGCTGCTTCCTCGCCTGGCCGAGCTCTTCTTCGGCCCGCTCCAGTTTCTGCTTTAGTCCGGCGACTTCGGCAGTGTGAGAAGTCACGGCCAGCAGCGACGCGTGCTTATTCACATCAGACACAGTTTGGTTAGTTTCCTGCGAAATTTAATTGATCCTCTGTCCGGCCATTCTTTCCGAACACCGGACAGTGTCTCAGGGGCTACTGTCTATGTGGGGATTTTCTCGATTAAACGCTGCTTACCTCAAAACCTGTCAGCAGGCTACGGCAGGCTTTGGTCAGTCCGCTTTTAATGGACTGAACCTTCTCAATCACCGTACCCATAAGGATACGGTGTTCTTCCACAATGGAAGCGCCTCACAGCGCTTCCAATAGATTGTCCGGCGCCTCTGGTTGGATCGAGGTCGCCGGCGGGATGGGCATGCCTCCTTCTCTTGAAGGAAGCTGCTTGTCGGATCCCGGGGCCGTATGGGTCTCCGGATCCGTGCTCTTATGGGGGCCGAATTGAGCTCGACCCCCATCGTCAGTCCCCATGGGGGCTTGCTCCCCCATGTGTCCGGCGGCCGAGGTATCGCCCTCTGGTTCCGCCTTGACGGCCTCCTGAACCTCCCCCTAGCCTGGGAAGGTCCGTTGGGAGAGCACCTCGTTGTCTCCCTGGGCCTTGGGAGAGTATGTGGCCGACGGTGTCTCGCTGGCCATCTCCTTTGAGTCCAACGAGCCTCTTGATGAGGATCGCTGGGAGCTGTCGTGGGCCGGACTGCAATAGCATAATTAACCATGTCAATACGACAAAGAGGAGAGGTTAGATTTATGGGCATGTACGAGTCTTAGCACTTACGATGCGGCCCGAGGCTTAGTGCGGGGGCGTCGCTCCGGACTGCTGTCGACGTCCCATACGGAGCTGCCCGCGAGCGGGCCTTTCCCCTTCTTGGGCGCCTCCGCCTCCAGAATTGTGGAGGCCGCCCTCTTCTTTCTCCCCCCATCAGGGGGAGAGTCGCTCTCCTCCTCCTCCTCATCGTCATCGTCTTCGGCGACGGAAGAACGGGTCTTGTCTTCAGACGTCGCGTCCGAAGCGCCCTTACGGCGGGGGCCACTCCGGACTCCCTTGGCCTTCCCCGTGGCCTTCTTCACCGGCGCCGTATAGGGCGCCGGCACCAGCATCTTTGCTAAACGCAGAATGACTAGTTCTTCAGGCAGCGGAGCCGGACATTGGATCTTCTTCGCCCTCTCCATCCAATCCTGAAGAAGCAATGATAGTGAAAGTTCAGATATCCTCCTTGAAACAAACAAGTAAGGACGTGTTAAAAACTTACCTCGCTGGCGGGGTGGTTAATTTCGTGCCCACGGTCCGAATCGTGGCTGGCGGTATCTCGTTGCCCTTGAAGATCAACTTCCAGGCATCTTCGTGAGTTGTTTCAAAGAGCCTCTCCAGGGTTTGGTGCCTCTTCGGATTGAACTCCCAAAGGGGGCGTTTTCGGCTTTGGCAAGGGAGGATCCGACGAACTAGCATCACTTGGATTACGTCGACGAGCTTGACGTCCTTGTCCACCATGCTTTGAACGCGCGTCTGCAGTGCTATCAGTTCATCTGACGAACACCAGTTCGGGCTCTTCTCGACCTAGGAGGTGAGTCGGTTAAATTCGGCAGCCACGGCCCAATTTGTGCCGCGGGGTTCTGTGATGTAGAACCATTGTTTCTGCCATTCCTTGACAGTCTCCACGAAAGTGCCTTTTGGCCAGGAGACATTGGTCAGCTTATTGACCATGGCTCCTCCGCACTCCGCGTGCTGGCCATCCACCACCTTCGGCTTCACGTTGAAGACTTTGAGCCACAACCCGAAGTGGGGTTGGACGTGGAGGAAGGCCTCACACACAACGATGAATGCCGAGATGTTGAGGAAGGAGTTCGGGGATAGATCATGGAAGTCTATCCTATAATAGTACATCAGCCCACGGACGAAAGGGTGGAGTGGAAACCCTAGTCCGCAGAGGAAATGAGGGATGAATACCACCCTCTTGTTGGGCTTCGGCGTGGGGACGACTTGTCCCTGGGCCACAAGACGGTGGGCGATTTCCTTCGCCAAGTACCCGGCCGCCCGAAGCTCAGTAATGTCCTTCTCCTTGACGGAGGAGACCATCCACTTGCCTTGGCCTCCGGATCCGGACATGCTTGAGTGCTAGCTTGAGTAGGAAGAAGATGAGAACTTGGGCGCTGGAAGCTCAAGAGTGGAAGGGCAGAGGAAGAGAGAAGGCATGGGAGAAGAAGGGGGAATCCTTATCCCCTTATAAAGGCAGTAAATATCGAACGCCTCCCCACTCGCCCTAAAACTCGCCTATTCCCATGGGCTGTGTAAACGGCACGGTTGGGTTACCCATGCCCGCATTGATGAAAATCCCGCAATAAGGGGACACGATCTCTGCTTTGACAAGACGTGCCAACGGAAACCGCATCTCGAAACACGGAACGACGGACAAAACGGTTCGATATAGTGACCGAACAGATGTGATGTCATCTTGCAAAAAGTTGTCAGCAGATGGGACTCATGGGATATTATATTCCCTCTACGGTTGTGTGTGGTGCGTGTGTTACAGGTCCGGACACGTTCAATACGTCCGAAGACTATCTTGGAGTTCAGAAGGAGGAACCCGCCTTGCAATGCCGAAGACAATCTGCGCACCGAACACCTTGTCATTGAAGGCAGGTTCAGGGGCTACTGAGGGAGTCCTGGACTAAGGGGTCCTCGGGCGTCCGGCCTGTTAGCCATGGGCCGGACTGATGGGCTGTGAAGACACGAAGACCGAAGACTGCACCCGTGTCCGGATGGGACTCTCCTTGGCGTGGAAGGCAAGCTTGGCGTTCAAATATGTAGATTCCCTTCTTTGTAACCGACCTTGTGTAACCCTAGATCCTCCCGGTGTCTATATAAACCAGAGGACTTAGTCCGGAGGAGGATATATTCATTACCATAGTCATACAGGCTAGACTTCTAGGGTTTAGCCATTACGATCTCGTGGTAGATCAACTCTTGTAATACTCATATTCATCAAGATCAATCAAGCAGGAAGTAGGGTATTACCTCCATAGAGAGGGCCCGAACCTGGGTAAACATTGTGTCCCCTGTCTCCTGTTACCATCGACCTTAGACGCACAGTTCGGGACCCCCTACCCGAGATCTGCCGGTTTTGACACCGACAGCGGATGATGTAGTCGAACGTCTTCGCGATCCAACCGATCCAAGTACCGGACGTACAACACCTCCGTGTTCGGCACACGTTCAGCATGACGACGTCCCTCGAGCTCTTGATCCAGTTGAGGATGAGGGAGAGTTCCATCATCACGACGGTGTGGCAACGGTGATGATGAAGTTATCGGCGCAGGGCTTCGCCTAAGCACTATGACGATATGACCGAGGTGTGTAACTGTGGAGGGGGGCACCGCACACGGCTAAGAGAAGTCTTGGTGTGCCTTTGGGGTGCCCCCCTCCCACGTATATAAAGGAGGGGTGCAGAGGAGGCCAGCCCAAGGGGGGGGCGTGCCAAAGGGGGGAGTCCTACTTGGACTCCCGGTCCAAGTAGGATTCGGCCCCCCTTTCCTATTCCAACTAGGAGAAGGAGGGAAGGAGGAAGAGGGGAGAAGCAAAGAGGGGGGCGCCGCCCCCTCCTAGTCCAATTCGGACCAGCCATGGGGGGTGCGTGGCCACCCCTTGAGGCCCTTCTCTCCTTTCCACTAAAGCCCATTAAGGCCCATTCCTTCTGGGGGGGGGGGGGTTCCGGTAACCCCCGGTACTCCGAAACTCATCCGAATCAACCCGAATCATTCCGGTATCCGAATGTAACCTTCCAATATATGAATCTTTACCTCTCGACCATTTCGAGACTCCTCGCCGAAACTTCGGTTCATCAAATCACATAACTCATAATACAAATCGTCATCGAACGTTAAGCATGCGGACCCTACGGGTTTGAGAATTATGTAGACATCTCCGGTCAATAACGAATAGCGGAACCTGGATGCTCATATTGGTTCCTACATATTCTACAAAGATCTTTATCGGTCAAACCGCATAACAACATACGTTATTCCCTTTGTCATCGGTATGTTACTTGCCCGAGATTCGATCCTCGGTATCCTCATACCTAGTTCAATCTCGTTACCGGCAAGTCTCTTTACTCGTTCCGTAATGCATCATCCCGTAACTAACTCATTAGTCACATTACTTGCAAGGCTTATAGTGATGTGCATTACCGAGAGGGCCTACAGATACCTCTCCGATACATGGAGTGACAAATCCTAATCTCAATCTATGCCAGCTCAACAAACACCATCGGAGACACCTGTAGAGCATCTTTATGATCACCCAGTTACGTTGTCACGTTTTATAGCACACAAGGTGTTCCTCCGGTATTCGGGAGTTGCATAATCTCATAGTCAGAGGAACATGTATAAGTCATGAAGAAAGCAATAGCAATAAAACTAAACGATCATTATGCTAAGCTAACGGATGGGTCTTGTCCTGTTGGGGAACGCATTATTTCAAAAATTTACCTACGATCACGCAAGATCTATCTAGGAGATGCATAGCAACGATACGGGAGAGTGTGTCCACGTACCCTCATAGACCAAAAGCGGAAGCGTTTAGTAACGTGGTTGATGTAGTCGAACGTCTTCGCGATCCAACCGATCCAAGCACCGAACGTACGGCACCTCCGCGTCCAGTACACGTTTTGCTCAATGACGTCCCTCGAGCTCATGATCCAGTTGAGGACGAGGGAGAGTTCCGTCAGCATGATGGTGTGGTGACGGTGATGATGAAGTTACCGGCGCAGGGCTTCGCCTAAGCACTACGATGATATGACCGACGTGTGTAACTGTGGAGGGGGGCACCGCACACGGCTAAGAGAAGACTTGGTGTGCCTTTGGGGTGCCCCCCTCCCATGTATATAAAGGGGGGAGGAGAGGTGGCCGGCCCAAGGGGGGCGCCATGGGGGGGTCCTACTTGGACTCCCGGTCCAAGTAGGATTCGCCCCCCTTTCCTATTCCCACTAGGAGAAGGAGGGAAGGAGGAGGAGAAGAGAAGGAAAGGGGGGCCGCCCCCCAACCCTAGTCCAATTCGGTTTGGGCTTGGGCGGGGGGGGGAGGGGGGGTGCACCACCATCTGGCCGCCGCCTCCTCTCTCCACTAGGGCCCATGAAGGCCCATTAACTCCCAGGGGGTTCCGGTAACCCCCGGTACTCCAGAAAATGCCCGAACCTTTCCGAAACCATTCCGTTGTCCAAACATAACCTTCCAATATATCAATCTTTATGTCTCGACCATTTCGAGACTCCTCGTTATGTCCGTGATTTCATCCGGGACTCCGAACAAACTTTGGTTCATCGAATCACATAACTCATAATACAAATCGTCATCGAACGTTAAGCGTGCGGACCCTACAGGTTCGAGAACTATGTAGACATGACCGAGACACATCTCCGGTCAATAACCAATAGCGGAACCTGGATGCTCATATTGGTCCTACATATTCTACGACGATCTTTATCGGTCAAACCGCATAACAACATACGTTGTTCCCTTTGTCATCGGTATGTTACTTGCCCGAGATTCGATCGTCGGTATCATTATACCTAGTTCAATCTCGTTACCGGCAAGTCTCTTTACTCATTCTGTAATGCATCATCCCGTAACTAACTCATTAGTCACATTGCTTGCAAGGCTCATAGTGATGTGCATTACCGAGACGGCCCAGAGATACCTCTCCGATACGCGGAGTGACAAATCCTAATCTCGATCTATGCCAACTCAACAAACACCATCGGAGACACCTGTAGAGCATCTTTATAATCACCCAATTACGTTGTGACGTTGATAGCACACAAGGTGTTCCTCCGATATCCGGGAGTTGCATAATCTCATAGTCAGAGGAATATGTATAAGTCATTAAGAAAGCAATAGCAATAAAACTAAACGATCATTATGCTAAGCTAACGGATGGGTCTTGTCCATCACATCATTCTCTAATGATGTGATCCCATTTATCAAATGACAACACATGTCTATGGTCAGGAAACTTAACCGCCTTTGATTAAGGAGCTAGTCAAGTAGAGGCATACTAGGGACAATCTGTTTGTCTATGTATTCACACATGTACTAAGTTTTCGCTTAATACAATTCTAGCATGAATAATAAACATTTATCATGATATAAGGAAATATAAATAACAACTTTATTATTGCCTCTAGGGCATATTTCCTTCAGTCTCCCACTTGCACTAGAGTCAATAATCTAGTTCACATCGTCATGTGATTTAACACCAATAGTTCACATCTTTATGTGATTAGTTCACATCTTCATGTGACTAATACCCAAAAGGTTTACTAGAGTCAATAATCTAGTTCACATCGCAATGTGATTAACACCCATAGAGTGATCATGTTTTGCTTGCGAGAGAAGTTTAGTCAACGAGTCTGCCACATTCAGTGTCGTATGCAAATTTTCTATGTCTACAATGCTCTGCACGGAGCTACTCTAGCTAATCGCTCCCACTTTCAATATTTATCCAGATTGAGACTTAGAGTCATCCGGACCAGTGGCAAAGCTTGCATCGATGTAACCTTTTACAATGAACTTTTTGTCACCTCCATAACCGAGAAACATGTCCTTATTGCACTAAGTATAATTTTGACCGCTGTCCAGTGATCCACCCCTGGATCACTTACCCTCTTGCCAAACTCATGGTGAGGTACACAATAGGTCTGGTACACAACATAGCATACTTTATAGAACCTATGACTGAGGCATAGGGAATGAATTTTCATTCTCTTTCTAATTTTTGTCGTGGTCGGGTTTTGAGTCTTTTCTCAACTTTCACACCTTGCAACACAGGTAAGAACTCCTTCTTTGACTGTTCCATTTTGAACTACTTCAAAAACTTGTCAAGGTATGTACTCATTGAAAAAACTTATCAAGCGTCTTGATCTATATCTGTAGATCTTGATGCTCAATATGTAAGCAGCTTCACCGAGGTCTTTCTTTGAAAAACTCCTTTCAAACACTCCTTTATGCTTTCCAGAAAATTCTACATCATTTCTGATCAACAATATGTCATTCACATATACTTATCAGAAAGGCTGTAGTGCTCCCACTCACTTTCTTATAAATACAGGCTTCACCAAAAGTCTGTATAAAACCATATGCTTTGATCACCTTATCAAAGCATATATTCCAACTCTGAGATGCTTGCACCAATCCATAGATGGATCGCTGGAGCTGGCACACTTTGTTAGCACCTTTAGGATTGACAAAAACCTTCTTGTTGCATCATATACAACTCTTCTTTAAGAAATCCACTAAGGAATGTAGTTTTGACATCCATTTGCCAGATTTCATAAAATGTGGCAATTGCTAACATGATTCGGACAGACTTTAAGCATTACCATGAGTGAGAAAATCTTATCGCAGTCAACACCTTGAACTTGTCGAAAACTTTTTGTGACAATTCAAGCTTTGTAGATAGTAACACTACTATCAGCGTCCTTCTTCCTCTTGAAGATCCATTTATTCTCAATGGCTCGCCGATCATCGGGCAAGTCAATCAAAGTACATACTTTTTTCTTATACATGGACCCCATCTCAGATTTTATGGCCTCAAGCCATTTTGCGGAATCTGGTCTCATCATCGCTTCCTCATAGTTCGTAGGTTCGTCATGGTCTAGTACTTCCAGAACAGGATTACCATACCACTCTGGTGCGGACCGTACTCTGATTGACCTACGAGGTTCAGTAGTAACTTGATCTGAAGTTTCATGATCATCATCATTAGCTTCCTCACTAATTGGTGTAGGAATCACTAGAACTGATTTCTGTGATGAACTACTTTACAATTCGGGAGAAGGTACAATTACCTCATCAATTTCTACATTCCTCCCACTCACTTCTTTCGAGAGAAACTTCTTTTCTAGAAAGGATCCATTCTTAGCAACGAATATCTTGCCTTCGGATCTATGATAGAAGGTGTACCCAACATTTTCTTTTGGGTATCCTATGAAGACGCATTTCTCCGATTTGGGTTCAAGCTTATCAGGTTGAAGCTTTTTCACATAAGCATCACAACCCCAAACTTTAAGAAACGACAGCTTAGGTTTCTTGCTAAACCACAGTTCATATGGTGTCGTCTCAACGGATTTAGATGGCGCCCTATTTAACGTGAATGCAGCTGTGTCTAATGCATAACCCCAAAACGATAGTGGTAAATCAGTAAGAGACATCATAGATCGCACCATATCTAATAAAGTACGGTTACGATGTTCGGACACACCATTACGCTGTGGTGTTCCAGGTGGCGTGAGTTGCAAACTATTCCACATTGTTTTCAAATGAAGACCAAACTCGTAACTCAAATATTCACCTCCGCGATCAGATTGTAGAAACTTTATTTTCTTGTTACGCTGATTTTCCACTTCACTCTGAAATTCCTTGAACTTTTCAAATGTTTCATACTTATGTTTCATTAAGTAGATATACCCATATCTACTCAAATCATCTGTGAAGGTCAGAAAATAATGATACCCGCTGCGAGCCTCAACACTCATCGGACTGCATACATTGGTATGTATTATTTCCAATAAGTCAGTGGCTCGCTCCATTGTTCCGGAGAATGGAGTCTTAGTCATCTTTCCCATGAGGCATGGTTCGCAGGCATCGAATGATTCATAATCAAGTGATTCCAAAAGTCCATCCGCATGGAGTTTCTTCATGCGCTTTACACCAATATGACCTAAACGGCAGTGCCACTAGTATGTTGCACTATCATTATCAACTTTGCATCTATTGGCATCAATATTTTGAATATGTGTATCACTATGGTCGAGATTCAATAAACCATTCACCTTGGGTGTATGACCATAGAAGGTTTTATTCATGTAAACAGAATAACAATTATTCTTTTACTTAAATGAATAACCGTATTGCAATAAACATGATCCAATCATATTATGCTCAACACAAACACCAAATAACATTTATTTTAGGTTCAATACTAATCCCGAAGGTAAAGGGAGTGTGCGATGGTGATCTTATCAACCTTGGAATCACTTCCAACACACATCGTCACCTCGCCCTCAACTAGTCTATGTTCATTTTGTAACTCCTGTTTCAAGTTACTAATCATAGCAACTGAACCAGTATCAAATACCCAGGGGCTACTATGAACACTATTAAAGTACACATCAATAACACGTATATCATATATACTTTTGTTCACTTTGACTTCCTTCTTATCCGCCAAGTCTTTGGGGCAGTTCCGGTTTCAGTGACCATTTCCTTTGGGCTTCTTCATGGGAGTGGCAACTTGCTTTCCATTCTTCTTGAAGTTCCATTTATTTCCCTTGCCCTTTTACTTGAAACTAGTGGTCTTGCCAACCATCAACATTTGATGCTTTTCTTGATTTCTACCTTCGCCGATTTCAGTATCACGAAGAGCTCGGGAATCATTTTCGTCATCCCTTGCATATTATAGTTCATCACGAAGTTCCAGTAACTTGGTGATAGTGACTAGAGAACTCTGTTAATCACTATCTTATCTGGAAGATTAACTCCCACTTGATTCAAGCGATTGTAGTACTCAGACATTCTGAGCACATGCTCACTGGTTGAGCTATTCTCCTCCATTGTGTAGGCAAAATAACTGTCAGAGGTCTCATACCTCTCGACTCAGGCATGAGTCTGAAATACCAATTTCAGCTCTTGGAACATCTTATATGCTCCTTGGCGTTCAAAACGTTTTGAAGTCCCGGTTCTAAGCCGTAAAGCATGGCGCACTAAACTATCAAGTAGTCATCATACCGAGCTTGCCAAACGTTCATAACGTCTGTATCTGCTCCTGCAATAGGTCCATCACCTAGCGGTGCATCAAGGACATAATTCTTCTGTGCAGCAATGAGGATAATCCTCAGATCACGGGCCCAGTCCGCATCATTGCTACTATCATCTTTCAACTTCTTTTTCTCTAGGAACATATCAAAAATAAAACAGGGGAGCTATACGCGAGCTATTGATCTACAACATAGATATGCAAAACTAACAGGTACTAAGTTCATGATAACTAAAGTTCAATTAATCATATTACTTAAGAACTCCCACTTAGATAGACATTCTTCTAGTCATCTAAATGATCACGTGATCCATATCAACTAAACCATGTCTGATCATCATGTGAGATGGAGTAGTTTTCAATGGTGAACATCACTATGTTGATCATATCTACTATATGATTCACGTTCGACCTTTCGGTCTCAGTGTTCCGAGGCCATATCTGCATATGCTAGGCTCGCCAAGTTTAACCCGAGTATTCTGCGTGTGCAAAACTGGTTTGCACCCGTCGTATGTGAACGTAGAGCTTATCACACCCGATCATCACGTGGTGTCTCGGCACGACGAACTATAGCAACGGTGCATACTCAGGGAGAACACTTATACCTTGAAATTTAGTGAGAGATCATCTTATAATGCTACCGCCGTACTAAGCAAAATAAGATACATAAAGGATAAACATCACATGTAATCAAAATATATGACATGATATCGCCATCATCATCTTGTGCCTTTGATCTCCATCTCCAAAGCACCGTCGTGATCTCCATCGTCACCGGCTTCACACCTTGATCTCCATCGTAGCATTGTTGTCGTCTCGCCAACTATTGCTTCTACGACTATCACTACCGCTTAGTGATAAAGTAAAGCAATTACATGGCGATTGAATTTCATACAATAAAGCGACAACCATAAGGCTCCTGCCAGTTGCCGATAACTTTTACAAAACATGATCATCTCATACAACAATTTATATGTCATCACGTCTTGACCATATCACATCACAACATGCCCTGCAAAACCAGTTAGACGTCCTCTACTTCGTTGTTGCAAGTTTTATGTGGCTGCTACGGGCTTTTAGCAAGAACCATTCTTACCTATGCATCAAAAACCACAACGATTTTTTGTCAAGTGTGCTGTCTTAACCATCAACAAGGACCGGGCGTAGTCAAACTCGATTCAACTAAAGTTGGAGAAATAGACACCCGCTAGCCACCTGTGTGCGAAGCATGTCGGTAGAACCAGTCTCATGAACGCAGTCATGTAATGTCGGTCCAGGCCGCTTCATCCAAGAATACCGCCGAATCAAAGCAAAATGTTGCTAGTAAGCAGTATGACTATTATCGCCCACAACTCTTTGTGTTCTACTTGTGCATATAACATCTACGCATAGACCTGGCTCAGATGCCACTGTTGGGGAACGAAGTATTTCAAAAATTTACCTACGATCACACAAGATCTTTCTAGGAGATGCGTAGAAACGAGACGGGAGAGTGTGTCCACGTACCCTCGTAGACCGAAAGCGGAAGCGTTTAGTAACGCGGTTGATGTAGTCGAACGTCTTCGCGATCCAACCGATCCAAGCACCGAATGTACGGCACCTCCGCGTTCAGCACACGTTCAGCTCGATGACGTCCCTCGAGCTCTTGATCCAGTTGAGGACGAGGGAGAGTTCCGTCAGCATGACGGTGTGGTGACGGTGATAATGAAGTTACCGGCGCAGGGCTTCGCCTAAGCACTAAGACGATATGACCGTGGTGTGTAATTGTGGAGGGGGGCACCGCACACGGCTAAGAGAATACTTGGTGTGCCTTTGGGGTGCCCCCCTCCCACGTATATACAGGGGGGAGGAGAGGTGGCCGGCCCAAGGGGGGGCGCGCCATGGGGGGGAGTCCTACTTGGACTCCCGGTCCAAGTAGGATTCGTCCCCCCCCCCCTTTCCTATTCCCACTAGGAGAAGGACGGAAGGAGGAGGAGAAGGACAGGGCCCCCCCCAACCCTAGTCCAATTCGGTTTGGGCTTGGGGGGGCGCCACCACCTGGCCGCTCCGGTAACCCCCGGTACTCCAGAAAATGCCCGAACCTTTCCGAAACCATTCCAATGTCCAAACATAACCTTCCAATATATCAATCTTTATGTCTCGACCATTTCGAGACTCCTCGTCATGTTCGTGATCTCATCCGGGACTCCGAACAAACTTCGGTTCATCAAATCACATAACTCACAATACAAATCGTCATCGAACGTTAAGCGTGCGGACCCTACGGGTTCGAGAACTATGTAGACATGACCGAGACACATCTCTGGTCAATAACCAATATTGGAACCTGGATGCCCATATTGGCTCCTACATATTCTATGAAGATCTTTATCGGTCAAACCGCATAACAACATACGTTGTTCCCTTTGTCATCGGTATGTTACTTGCCCGAGATTCGATCATCGGTATCATCATACCTAGTTCAATCTCGTTACCGGCAAGTCTCTTTACTCGTTCCGTAATGCGTCATCCCGTAACTAACTCATTAGTCACATTGCTTGCAAGGCTCGTAGTGATGTGCATTACCGAGAGGGCCCAGAGATACCTCTCCGATACACGGAGTGACAAATCCTAATCTCGATCTATGCCAACTCAACAAACACCATCTGAGACACCTGTAGAGCATCTTTATAATCACCCAGTTATGTTTTGACGTTTGATAGCACACAAGGTGTTCCTCCGGTATCCGGGAGTTGCATAATCTCATAGTCAGAGGAATATGTATAAGTCATGAAGAAAGCGATAGCAATAAAACTAAACGATCATTATGCTAAGCTAACGGATGGGTCTTGTCCATCACATCATTCTCTAATGATGTGATCCCGTTTATCAAATGACAACACATGTCTATGGTCAGGAAACTTAACCATCTTTGATTAACGAGCTAGTCAAGTAGAGGCATACTAGGGACACTCTGTTTGTCTATGTATTCACACATGTACTAAGTTTCCGGTTAATACAATTCTAGCATGAATAATAAACATTTATCATGATATAAGGAAATATAAATAACAACTTTATTATTGCCTCTAGGGAATATTTCCTTCATGTCCATCACATCATTCTCTAATGATGTGATCCCATTCATCAAATGACAACACATGTCTATGGTTAGGAAACTTAACCATCTTTGATTAACGAGCTAGTCAAGTAGAGGCATACTAGGGACACTCTGTTTGTCTATGTATTCACACATGTACTAAGTTTCCGGTTAATACAATTCTAGCATGAATAATAAACATTTATCAGGATACAAGTAAATATAATAACAACTTTATTATTGCCTCTAGGGCATATTTCCTTCAGTTTGAAATTATATAATTTTTGCTCCCGCCGCAGTCGGTCTCGTTGGTTAAATTTATGGTCAAAGTTGAACCTCGGGAAGCACGGGGCGCACTATATTTTGGAACGGAGGGAGTATACTAGTATCTATAGTAAAGGACATAATCATTGGCTCTCTTGGTTAAGGAGGAACCAAAAAAAACACAATCCTATAGCAAATACTACCGCTACACAAAAATCTGCCAAAACAGGACATCATGTATAAAAGAATTATTAAGCAGTACTATCTATAGAACTCCAAACATTCTCAAACAATTATGAAAAATACTAGGGATGCATGGTTCCGCCGTATACAATTTTCAACTCAAATCTATTCTCTAGTAAGCTTTGGCATGCTGCGCAAAAGCAACAAACAACAAACACCATGAAATGTAATCAATGAAAACACTTGCATAACTTGGCACTTTATTAAAATAAAAACCAAAAATGACTTTGCTATAGTAAGTTAGCAAGCCATACCTTATTAAAACCACATAGACACTCGTTTCGAGCTACCCCCCGAAAGCGCTTTCTTTAGTGCCTTTGAGCTAGGCATGATAATTTTTGAAGATGCTCACAAGCAAACATTTTTTTGCGGAAGTGCTTACAAGCAAACTTGGATCATTGCTATTGTGAATCACAAACATGAGCACGGAAAATCACAAGGTATACACATTTAAGTCTAATCCACTTCATATGCTAGTGCAAGTGGGAGACTTTTGAAAATATGCCGTAGAGGCAATAATATTTGTATTATTTATTTCCATGTTTATAGTTAATGTTTATATTCTGTGCTATAACTATTATGGTTCTTGAATATGTGATTCCGCGGAAAACACATAAGCACGCGTAGAAGCATAAAAGGTGAAACCTGATTCCTAGTCTTGCCTTTAGGACTAGCTCAAGTGTCATAATGATGATTCCGTTTTCCTAATAATGGGATATGCTAATAAGATTTGAGAGCACGATGTTAGTAGAACTCTTGTGTTGAATTGACCCAAGTTGTTTGTTATATCTAAGAGATTATATCAAGTCACTCCATACCGGCAACTTACAAGTTCAACGGAAACGTATGAGGAGAGACTAGATAGGTCGAGACTGGTATTTGCTCCCCTGGCGATGGAGAGATATTCTTAGGGCCTCTCGGTATGATGGCATCCATCATTGTCTGGTGAGACATAGGTGACTATGTCACAGGGATGCCGGAATACAACAATGGGAAAGAAGAACAAAACCGGTAACGAGGAGACAAGTACAGTGAGCATGAGAATGACTCACAGGGACACTGATATATCTCACCTCGGGTTTTTAACGTATTCCGAAGCAAAGGGAATAGCATATGATAACCAACGGTTCACTCGAATATCACTCATGTCAGTATAGGGATCAATATGGATGTCCACGGTTCCGCTATTAATCATTGAATGAAAGGTGTTTTCGTTCATGTCTATATTTTACCGAATTTGTAGGGTCACACGCTTAAGAGATTACGACCTGTTGAGTTCTATAGAAGTTAGGAATATGAGAACATATTACCCAAATAGTTTTGGGAATAAAAGAATTCTTATCGAGAGGAACCAGAAGAAATTCGGGATTATCTGAAGTGTTTCGGGTATCGGGAATTAATATATAGGTGGAACTTGTTTCCAGGTACTTAAATATGAATTATAAAGGGCTACAATATTATTATGGGGTCCCGGAATTTATTTAAAGTCAACGGGTTAAAGAAAATGCAGAAAGGCCTATTAGGGGAGAGATAATGGGCCCTAAAGCAAGAGTGCTGCCTCTTGAGCACTGTGTTGGTTTTCCCTTGAAGAGGAAAGGGTGATGGAGTAAAGCAGCGTAAGTATTTCCCTCAGTTTTTGAGAACTAAGGTATCAATCCAGTAGGAGGCCACGCACGAGTCCCTCGTACCTACACAAACAAATAAATCCTCGCAACCAACGCAATAAAGGGGTTGTCAATCCCTTCACGGTCACTTACGAGAGTGAGATCTGATAGATATGATAAGATAATATTTTTGGTATTTTTATGATAAAGATGCAAAGTAAAATAAAAGGCAATAAAAATAGCTAAGTGTTGGGAGATTAATATGATGGAAAATAGACCCGGGGGCCATAGGTTTCACTAGTGGCTTCTCTCGAGAGCATAAGTATTACAGTGGGTGAACAAATTACAGTTGAGCAATTGACAGAATTGAGCATAGTTATGAGAATATCTAGGTATGATCATGTATATAGGCATCACGTCTGAGACAAGTAGACCGACTCCTGCCTGCATCTACTACTATTACTCCACACATCGACCGCTATCCAACATGCATCTAGAGTATTAAGTTCATAAGAACAGAGTAACGCTTTAAGTAAGATGACATGATGTAGAGGGATAAACTTGTAACGCCCACGATGCGGCTATATCTCCCACGTGTCGAGGCATGACTTAGAGGCATAACCGCATTGTGGTTTTGTCGCAAGAAGGGTCATCTTCACACAATCCCATGTAATGAACAAGAATGGGATAAAGAATTGGCTTACAATCGCCACTTCACACAATACATAATAAATTCATACATCATTCAAGATACACACATAGACCGACTACGATCAAAGCCAAAAGAAAAGAAGACAACCCAACTGCTAGATCACCGATCGTCCCAACTGGGCTCCACTACTGACCATCTGGAAACGAAACATGGTAACGAACAAGGTCTTCATCGAACTCCCACTTGAGCTCGGTGGCATCGCCTGCACTGGTCTCATCGGCACCTGCAACTGTTTTGGAAGTACCTGTGAGTCACGAGGACTCAGCAATCTCACACCCGCGAGATCAAGACTATTTAAGCTTATGGGTAGGAAAGGGTAAGGTGGTGAGGTTGCAGCAGTGACTAAGCATATATGGTGGCTAACATACGCAAATAAGAGCGAGAAGAGAAGCAACGGAACGGTCGTGAAGCTAGCAATGATCAAGAAGTGATCCTGAACTCCTACTTACGTCAAACATAACCCAGAAACCGTGTTCACTTCCCGGACTCCGCCGAGAAGAGACCATCACGGCTACACACGCGGTTGAATGCGTTTTAATTAAGTCAAGTGTCAAGTTCTCTACAACCGGATATTAACAAATTCCCATCTGCCTCATAACCGCGGGCACGGCTCTCGAAAGTTTATACCCTGCAGGGGTGTCCCAACTTAGCCCATTATAAGCTCTCACGGTCAACGAAGGATATTCCTTCTCCCGGGAAGACCCGATCAGTCTCGGAATCCCGGTTACAAGACATTTCGACAATGGTAAAACAGGTCCAGCAAAGCCGCCCGATGTGTCGACAATCCCGATAGGAGTCGCACGTATCTCGTTCTCAGGACACACCGGATAAGTGAAGCGTACAGGTACCGACGTAACCCAAGTTGCCAAGGGATGGTCCCGCACGGTGCTCTAGTTTGGACCAACACTCCGAGGAGCACTGGCCCGGGGGGGTAAAATAAGATGACCCACGGGAGCGCGACTCCCAAGGGAAAAAGGCTAGGCGAGGCAAATGTAAAAACCAAGGTTGGGCCTTGCTGGAGGAGTTTTATTCAAAGCGAACTGTCAAGGGGGTCCCATAAATCACCCAACCGCGTAAGGGACGCAAAATCAAGGAACATAACACCGGTATGACGGAAACTAGGGCGGCAAGAGTGGAACAAAACACCAGGCATAAGGCCGAGCCTTCCACCCTTTACCAAATATATAGATGCATTAATAATATAAGAGATATTGTGATATCCCAACATAAACATAATCCAACATGGAGCAATCTTCATCTTCACCTGCAGCTAGCAACGCTATAAGAGGGGCTGAGCAAAAGCGGTAACATAGCCAAACAACGGTTTGCTAGGAAGGGTGACAAAGGTTAGAGGTTCATGGCAATTTGGGAGGCTTGAAGAGCAAGTGAATAGGTAGCGCAGCATAGCCATAGAGCGAACAACTAGCAAGCAAAGATAGAAGTGATTTCGAGGGTATAGTCATCTTGCCTGCAAGGTTCTCAGAGTTGTCGAAAGCTTGATCCTCGTAAGCGTACTCAACAGGTTCCTCGTTCACGAACTCGTCTCCCGGCTCTACCCAAAACAAGAGAACCACAATCAATCACGGGAAATGCACAAGCAACATGATGCAATACATGAATGATATTCAAGATATGATATGCGAAGCATATGCGTGCTCCGGAAGAAAAATGATGAACAAGGCAGTAACTTGGCAAACCAAGTATGCCACTGGAAAGATGAGATGATTTCGGTCGAAATTGATATAAAGATCACCGGAAACGGATGCACGGTTTGCAAATGGCAAGCAAAACAAGAATGACACGAATCTGCGATTAACAGCATGATAGCACTTAGAATGCAACAAGTAACAATGCTACAGCACTCCAACATAGCAACAAAGCATATGGAAGTAATCTACAGGAGATGCTTGACAAAAGATGAACACTGAGCTATGGCTAGATCACACCACAGCAGGTTCAAACAAGCATGGGAAAAGTGCAAAAGATAACAGGTTCACAGACTTGGTGAAATTACTGGACATGGCAGAAACAGCATCAGGTAGCAATGTTCAGAGCAAGAAATCAACATGCTACAGGAACTTAACATGGCAAAACAAGGCATGGCATGAATCTACTAAATGCATATGACAAAAATCCCTTACTGACCATAAGCCAAAAAGGATCAGAAGATATAGGCAACCATGTAAACATAGCAAGTTTCGTTATCAGGTTTCAGACTTAGCAGAAAACAGAGCATGGCAGTAACAGTATTATGAAGGCATCTTTGTGAGCTTGATGCACTCATCACAAAGCAATGCATGACAAAACAAGCATACCTACAGCAAGATGGCATGCTTATGAAGCTATCCATGGCAAGAGCAAATACATAGCATGTATGAAACAACTACAACAACCTTGGCAAAATTGAATAACACGTAAACAATCTGCCAGAAATATTTTATGGCAAAAGTAGAGCAAGATTGAGTCATGCTAGGGCACTCCGGCGCGGGCACGGCGGCGAGGCGCCGGGCGGAGGCGACGGCGGCAGGGCGTCGCGGGGGCCGGCGGGCGGCGACGCCGGTGATGGGGCGCGGCGGCGCCGGCGCGAAAGGTCGGCGAGGCGGCGGGCGGCCGCGGGGAGGAGGGCGCCGTGGGCCGCGGGGGCCGGCCACGGGCTCGCCGGGCCACGGGCGGCGCGGGGTACGGCCCGCGACGTAGCGCGCTGTGATTGGCTGGGCGCGGCGGCGCGTTTTGTCCGGCGGCGGCGGACGCGTCCGGCCGCGGAGAGGGGAAGGGGACTAGGGTTTGATCTGTGAATAATTTCGGAGGGGGAGGAGTTTTATAGGTAGAGGGAGCTAGGAGACTCCAAATTGAGCACGGTTTTCGCCCACACGATCGTGATCGAACGACATAGAGCATGGAAGAGACTTAGAGGGGTTTCTGGGCTGTTTGGAGTGGGGTTTTGCTGCAACACACAAAAAGGACTTTGCGGTTACCCGGTTAACCGTTGGAGCACCAAACGACCTCCAAATGGAACGAAACTTGACAGGTGGTCTACCGGTGGTATACCAAGGCCACTTGGCAAGACTCGGTCCATTCCGAGAACGTTCAACACCCGCCCACGAAAAGAAACAAGAGGGGTGCGCCGGAGGAGGTGGGAGTGCCGGATTGCAAAATGGACAACGGGGAAAATGCTCGGATGCAAGAGACGAACACGTATGCAAATGCAATGCACATGATGACATGATATGAGATGCATGACATGAACAAAATGCAAAACGAAAACAAAACCCGACCACGAAGGAATATCATAACACATGGCCGAAAATGGTAAGAGTTGGAGTTACAAATATGGAAAGTTACATCCGGGGTGTTACAAAACTCATGCAGTATGATATAAACCCCATCTTGTTATCCTCGATGGCAACAATACAATACATGCCTTGCTGCCCCTACTGTCACTGGGAAAGGACACCGCAAGATTGAACCCAAAGCTAAGCACTTCTCCTATTGCAAGAAAGATCAATCTAGTAGGCCAAACCAAACTGATAATTCGAAGAGACTTGCAAAGATAACCAATCATACATAAAAGAATTCAGAGAAGATTCAAATATTGTTCATAGATAAACTTGATCATAAACCCACAATTCATCGGTCTCAACAAACATACCGCAAAAGAAGATTACATCGAATAGATCTCCACGAGAGAGAGGGAGAACATTGTATTGAGATCCAAAAAGAGAGAAGAAGCCATCTTGCTAATAACTATGAACCCGAAGGTCTGAGGTAAACTACTCACACATCATCGGAGAGGCTATGGTGTTGATGTAGAAGCCCTCCGTGATCGATGCCCCCTCCGGCGGAGCTCCGAAAAAGGCCCCAAGATGGGATCTCACGGGTACAGAAGGTTGCGGCGGTGGAATTAGGTTTTTGGCTCAGTCTCTGGTAGTTTGGGGGTACGTAGGTATATATAGGAGGAAGAAGTACGTTGGTGGAGCAACGTGGGGCCCACGAGGGTGGAGGGCACGCCCAGGGGGTAGGCGCGCCCCCTACCTCGTGCCTTCCTGGTTGATGTCTTGACGTAGGGTCCAAGTCCTCTGGATCACGTTCGTTCCGAAAATCACGTTCCCGAAGGTTTCATTCCGTTTGGACTCCGTTTGATATTCTTTTTCTGCGAAACTCTGAAATAGGCAAAAAACAGCAATTCTGGGCTGGGCCTCCGGTTAATAGGTTAGTCCCAAAAATAACATAAAAGTGCATAATAAAGCCCGATAATGTCCAAAACAGAATATAATATAGCATGGAACAATCAAAAATTATAGATACGTTGGAGACGTATCAGAGAGCAGCGTTACAAAGATCGAGCTCCATGGAGCTAGTTTTTTCAAAAAAAATCAAAAATATTCTACAGATACATATGTATATTCTTCAAGTTTTTATAAAATTTCATCAGCTAATTTGATTATTTGCATACTACACAAAAAAACAAATATCTGACACAAATACAACAAAGAAAAAGCCTATTTTAATCACATATGAATATGTATGTTAATGAAAATTTATACATGTATATTACAACTATATGTCTACATGTATACTTTTTCAGATTTTTTTTAGGTATAGAAAAAGTATTTTCTCTAGAAAATAAAGGGCTTTATGGAGCCCGGCCTTTGCTTGCACGTTTTGGCCCTAAGACCCATTAGTGGAGGCGCCCCAATGGAAGGCTAAATTGGGAGGTGGAGTTGGACTCCATCTCCCCTAGGGTCGGCGCATCGGGAGGGGAACCTTTCCCCAAGTCGGCCACCCATCCCCTCTCCTCTATACCTATATATACTAGATGTTTTGATCCCTTTGAGACACAAGTTTCTTCTCTAGTTCTCTCTAGTTGATCTAGTTCTAATTTAGACTTGATCTAGATTAGAGCTAGTTCTAGTTTTATCTTATCCTCATAATAGAGAATACCCGTGAGGTTCTCTTCTCGCTCCTCTAGTTCTTTTGCGATCTCTAGGTCTGAACGGCAAAGCGCTGCCGGATCATAAAGTCCGTACGTGTGCAATCCGAAGAGAGGTCGTGCTTCCGGCTTTCGGCTCGGGGGATCTTTCGTTAACGGTTCGAGGGACTTCATCAACGATCTACGCCAACTCTTCTGCCATTGCAACTCGTTGATGGTAACGATCCGATCTATACCTCTTAATGCATCTTCATAGTGTTCATGGGATCTTGATCGTAGGACGATTTTTTTGTACTACGTTTCCCAACACGTGCCCATCTGGGGAACACACATACGTACGGGAAAACCCCCAACTCCTAACAACCGATCCTAAAAGGACGCTAGGGGGACTTAAAAGGCCGTTTCCACTGACGGCAGCCGCAAGGCTGTGCTGGCGGCTTCTTGCTGCCACCGGCGAGGCTCCTGAATGAGCTACTGCCTCTCCATGACTACATCACCACGGCTCCACCTTCATCACGGGTGCATCAAGCAGGCGAGGGACTTTGCCCATGTCTTCGATGGCCACGACCATCAAAGGTACTAATCACACTTCTGAACCATAGAAGGTGTTCTAATTAGGAGATCAAGATCATATTCACGTTAATCCTAAAGGCTTACATTTGTACGCATCAGCCTCCTCCTGCCTCTTTCCAAAAAGAATTAGGGTTCCTCTGCCTTCCGCCGGTGTTGATATCGATCCGCCTCGTCTCCGGTAGCCTTAGGGCCATGGGGACATGGTGGATCCCGGGCCTTGCCGTCGGGAGGGCTCCGTTTTCAAATCTTTCCTGGAGTTTTGTTAGGATTTGTATCTTGCTCAGGAAGGCGGGACGGCGGCGGCTTCCTGAAGATGGAATAAGGTTCTTCCTGCCTAGCCCCTGTTTCGGTGGCGCGTCTATCATCATTGGTGGGCGTGTGGAGGTGTGTCTCCGACAGATCTGTCTTTGGTGGATCTGCTTGGATCTGGTCGTCGTTCGTCTATGTTCGTGTGTCTTCACGTTGGATCATTCCGATCTACGCTACTCTTCATCGGCGGCGGTTGTTGTTCTGGTCTGCTGGTCCTATGGGGCCTTAGCACGACGACTTCCCGACTGTCTACTCCAACAAGTTTCGCCCGACTTCCTTCGGCTCGCTTCAGTGCTTATACTCGTCGCTAGGTGGTCTACGAATTTGGATGTGATTTTTATAATTTCTGGTGTTCGTTGTACTTCCGGGATTGAAGATGATAGATCGAAAGTTTTCCCCTAAAAAATTTATCTTAAAGGCTTGATTTTAACACAAATATGTCGAAAACCATCGGATTTTATGTAAAAATTATCAAAGTATGAATGAATATTCGCCTGGTTGTTTAAATATGCATTTTTTTATATTAAATTTTGACCGAAATGCAACCGGACATGCGGCTAGCTTTGAATGTCCGTTTCTCGTATTAGTGTCCGCTAACTGGTCTTCTGGTCCACAGATGGTTGCGGTGTTCGGTTTGCGAGTCGGCGCTGAAGATGCCCTTACAAGTTTGAAGTTTGAAGCTGGTAAAAGTAAAGAGTCGAACGGCCGTCATGACATATTGATTGGTTACTGATCACAACTCAAGAATCACCTAAACAAGCACGTGCAACGACAGACAGCAACCCTGAACACCGGCATCCAGGCTCCAGCTCTACTTGAAATCAACGGTCAAATGCCCATTTCGCCGATTTCCCCGCAAACGTAATCTTTGGAGAGAACAAAATGCAACTCGTTTTTTTTAAGGGCAACCAAGCCAATTTTGGCCAGCTTGTCTCACACTTATGCGTCGATTCAGTGTATGGAATGGAACATGAATACGTTAGCATTTCGAAAGTCTTTGTTCGCTTCAAAAGATACAAGTAATCGCGCACGCACGCGCGAAATGCCAAGAGTGAGTAAATCCAGCGATATTGACACGATGTTCAGTGCGTGTCAAGCTACGTATGCCAATACGCCATGGCACCTGTTTGACTTTCTTTGCCTTGCCTTATCAGTTTTTCACTTGCGCACGAGCTCATCCGGCCACGCTGACTTTGACCAAAGATCGCGCTATCTTGTTCTTGCTTGACCAATCCAGCCGGTCAAGCTTTGTCCACTGGATCATGGCGACAACTTTAGTAGTAGTAGTAGTACCTACCGATTTTCCGATTTTTAAGTTGACGGTGCCGACTGCAGACGAGTTGCATATGGTCATTACGTGCGTTCGGCGTCAACGACCGGCCGACTGGATCCAGGTTTTGGAGTGTGAGTTCAAGAGTAAAATGCATCAGTGCACCCTAAACTTGCTGGTTAGGACCAAAACGGTCCTCAAACTCTGTAACTGCATCATTACAGTCCTAATACTTGGTCATACGGTGTGAGTACGGTCCTCGAATTTGGTCCATCGGTCCTAGAGTTCGTGCATCATACGAAATCGCTGTACAGAGGCGTATTGGGTCGGCCACGTCAGCTAACGAGATCGGCGGCAGAATCTCTCATCTGCTCGCCCCTGTTCGAGTTTTTCCCCTGTTCTTGGACGTGGCGGCAAGGGACGGCTGATCGGCGACGGTTGATCCCCATGCGAGCATCGGGGACAGCGGAGGAACGCAGGGCCGCATTCCCGTAACTGCAGGCGGTGGTTCATGGCCGCGACGGTCGGCCCCATACGACGCCATGAGAAAACGGCGGCACCCACGTACGGTGAGTGTCAAACTTCCTACGGATTTGCCTCTGAAAATTTTGCCTCTAAAAAGTGTTTTCCACTAGAGTAGGCAGTGGTTTGGTGATCCCCCATGATTTATGCGTTTATTTGGTGGGATTTGACGCACATTAGCCTAGGGTTTACAGATTTGTAGGGTTTTTCTGAAACAGAATGTCTGAATTAGTTCAATTTTGCTCTGTTTGCAGCGAAAGACAGTGATTTTTTCACTTTGGAGTTCTTTCATGGAGGATTTTTCCATGGCAGTGGAAGAAACAGGGCCTATCTGAATGGGAAAAAGACTTGTTGATTTTTGCGACATTCAGTGTGTATGCATGAAGATGCTTGAAGATTTGATAGAGCATATTGGGTATGAGATGGCTGGTAGGGTTTCCATGTACTGATTGCTACCTGGTTCTCAATTGAATGAAGATGGTGCAAGGCTGTTATCTAAGGAAGAGGATGTTGTTGACATTGCGAGAATGGTAAAAAGAGGGCACCGGTATTTGATGATTTTTATGGATCATGAAGACAGCTACAGTGGTGGTGGAGGACAAGCATGGAGTGATGTGGTTGCTACTCCATCGGCATATTTACCTCCTGTTATCAGTCCTAAGAATAAAAGCATTGGTAATGTTAGTGGTGAAGAGGAAAGCATAGTTGATGGTAGTTATGTTGACGACAACACTCTATGTGAGGGCAATGAATTTGCGAGCATTGAAGAAGTTGTTAGGTTGAGGCCAAGAGCAAAGCAAGGTTATATTGATGAAGAAGGATGTGGCAGTGATAATGATAGTGAAGATAGTGACTATGTTCCCGAGATTATAGATAGTGATTATGATTTGGAGGATGGTGACGAGGACTTGGCGCAGGAGCAACTACATTCTGTTAGTGATATGAAAGGGAAGCAAGTGGTTAAAGATTGTAACTCTGAAGATGAGAAATTAGAAGCTCCGGAATCGGATGAGGATGAGATGAAGTTCAATTTCAAATCTTTTACAGCTGAAGATATGCATGATCCAAAGTTCATGTGGGGCAACTATTCTCATCAGTTGATTTGCTAAGAAGAGCAATCAGAGAGTATAGTGTGAAAGAGAAAGTGAGCATCACATTTCCCAAGAATGATAAAACTAGGATTGGTGCTAAGTGTGAGGATGGATGTCCATGGTATCTTTATGCCTCATTGGACAAAAGGACAAATTCAGTTATGGTGAAAACCTTCAATGGTGTGCATCATTGTAGCAAGAAGTGGCAAGTGAGGGCATTTACTGCCAAGTACATTGCTGACAAGTATGTGGAGAAAATAAGAGCTAGTGAGAAGATAACCTTGAAGGGATTGGCAGCACTTGTGCAAGAAGATTGTAACATGACAATTAAAAGGGGGAAACTAGGGAGGGCCAGAGGACTAGCTTTCAATATTATATATGGTGATGAAATAGCACAGTACAACAAGTTGTGGGACTATGCAAATGAGCTAAGGAGATCCAATTCAGGAAGTACATTTTATTTAGACCTTGATGAAGATGGTAAGTTTGAGAAATGCTACTTTTCCTTTGATGCTTGCAAGAGGGGCTTCCTATCAGCTTGTAGGCCTATTCTTTTCCTCGATGGTTGTCATTTGAAGACACAATACGGAGGCATCCTACTTAGTGCAGTAGGAATGGATCCCAACGATTGCATAATTCCTATTGCACATGCGGTGGTTCAGAGAGAAGATACAAAGGCTTGGAAGTGGTTCTTGACAGCTTTAAAGAAAGATCTTGGTATTGTGAGAAGTGCTCTTTGGACTATCATGTCCGACAAGCAAAAAGTGAGTGTGCCTTTGCTATATTTCAACTTTCTCCTATCGTACAAGGGCTATTTGTAAATATTTATTAATACTTGCTTTATGAATTTACTTATGGCAGGGTCTAATAAAGGCAGTGGGAGAATTGTTCAATGGTTCCCCACATAGATTTTGTGTCAGACATCTTTGGCAGAATTTCAACAAAATTTTTAAAGGTGAGGCCCTCAAAAACCAACTCTGGAAATGTGCTAGAAGTAGTACTGAAGGGAAATTTAGACAGAATATGAATGAAATGTTGGTTCTAAACAAAGAGGCACATGATTGGCTAGAGGAGTTGGACCCTCCAACATGGGTTAGGGCATTTCAAAATGAATTTCCTAAGTGTGATGTCTTGTTGAACAATAACTGTGAGGTGTTCAACAAGTACATATTGGATGCAAGAGAAATGCCCATAATCAGCATGTGCCAAAGGATTAAAGGACAGTTGATGGGAAGAAATCATAGCAAGCTACAAGAGGCCTTGAAGTGGCCCGGTACTATATGTCCAAAAATAAGGAAGAAATTGGACAAAAATGTGGAATTTGCTAGAACTTGCTATGCTTCACCAGCTGGATTGGGAATTTTTAATGTGAACGATAGAGGCGTAGACTACGGGGTTGATTACCAGTTGAGGAAGTGCAGCTGTAGGAGATGGGATTTGTCTGGCATTCCATGCAGCCATGGAGTAGCTGCTCTTAGATATGACAACATCAATCCAGAGGATTACGTCAACTCATGCTATTCTATTGCAACATATTGCAAGGCATATGAAAACATTATTATGCCATGCAAAGATATTAGTGAGTGGAGTAAAATGAATGGCAGAACTATCACACCACCACCATTGGTAAAGCAGAAAGGAAGAAGGAGGAAGAACAGGAGAAAACAACCAGAAGAGAAACAGGGGAAAAAAGGAGTAAAAATTACAAGGGCAGGAGCAATAATCCATTGCGGTTATTGTGGAGTTGCTGGCCATAACATTGGTGGGTGCATGGACTTCAAGTTAGGGTTAAAACCAAAGAAAAAGTCTGAAAGGGTTAGAGTCAGGGCAGAGCCTGACGTTTCCTCCTCAGATGAGGAAGAAGCACCTATAACCCAGGTGAGGCCCTATATCTAGCTGCATGGACTTCATTATTTTATTAATTATTTCTTTCAACATGTGAAAATTCTCCTATTTTTACTGTTTGCAGGAACAGAATCAGCGGACAGAAGGTTTAATTCAAGAGCCACTATGTGTGTATCAACCTGAGATAATTACTATTTTAACACAGGAGGTACTTACAATAATTTGTTTTCATTACACATAACTAGTTCATGTACAAATGTTTCATGTCTGATCCTAAATTTGCGTTCTATATCAGAGAGAAGCAAGCCAGAGGGAAGAAAGCCAGAGGGAAGCAGTTCGTCAAGGTCCATTACCAAATTCCGTTTTCATAGAGGAGCACATCATGTCTCAGCCACCGGTTGTCCCTACTACTGCAACGAAGGAGGGCAACGTTCACAGGAAAAGAGAGATTCTAGCACTGGCAAAGTTAAGAGCTGCAGCTGAGAAAAGAGAAGTTGCAGACCAATTAAAGTTTGAAGCAGCTATGGCAAAGTTGAAAGGAGAAGAGGACAAAATTAAGCTTGCGGCTCAAAAGAGAAAGGAAGAGTTGGAAGCTAAGAAACAAGCAACTGAGGAAAAGAAAAAAGCTATACTAGAGGAGAAGAGACTTGCTGCAGAAGAAAAGAGAAGAGCTATTGAGGAAAAAAAGAGAAAGGCCCAAGAGGAGAAACTTCAAATGGCAGAGAAGAAAAGGCAAATGATGGATGAGAGAAAAAGAAATGCCGATTTAGCAAAACAAAAAAATGCCGAAGAGAAGAGAAGGATTGCACAGGAGAAAAAATGCTTGCAAATACATCACACCAGCAGGAGGAGGCAGCTTTTCTAATACATCAAGCAGAGGAGTTTGAGAGGCAGGAGGGTTGGAGAATTTTTAAAGAGGCTGAGGAGGCTGCTAGGCAAAAAGCTTGGGAGCAGCAGAATAATCAGCAAGGCACAGCAAGGAATGAAGAATGGGAGCTGCGAAAGAGGAGAGCTGAAGAAACAAACAAGAAAGCCATGGAGGACCAAATGGTCGATCAAGCAATGAAGCATGTCATGCTGGAGGAACAATTGCAAGAACGAGCTGCAGCAACTAGTTCAAGAGTTGAGGAGGCAAGGTTTAATCCATGCCCAGTTGAAGGAAACAAGACAAAGAAAAAATCTGCACCTACCAATCAGAACATGACATGTTTTAAGAAACCTAGAAAGGTTAACATGTTCGATGAATTTAGGTGAAGGGATGTCAAGTTGGAAATGATATTCATATCTTTTTGTGTTTCTGCTTATGATCGGGTGCAGAACTTGTAGTGGCAATGTTTTGCTTATGATCATTGTGCTTATCATGAAGTGCAAGAGGTGTCTTTTCATTAGGAAACTACTATTGCAGACCTTAATTACTCAGATTTTGAACTTAAGTACTATTTATTTTCATTCAGCAAATGCTCTATATTTTAAATAATGCACTGTTTATTTTCATGTGTCATTAGCAATTGGTCTTCATGTGCCATTATGAAGTTGAGAAAGTGTTGTTCATTTTCAGCACTATTGTTCAAGTTCTATGCAAACCAAAATGCAACCAACACTGTTGATTTTGTTTCAGAATTTACATTCAGCCAAAGAACTGTTCATTTTCAGGTGCAATTTTGTATTGATTCAGCCAAAGTACATAGCAACAGGATACACAAGTACATGCTCTTGATGAACATAGAAACAGGACACACAGTTGATGAACTTGTCATCAAGCATCACGGGAGCCAGGATTGCGGTGAACTGATGGGTTCGAGTGAGGTCCTCCCCTTCTCCTGACATGAACCAAAACAGGATAAATCAGCGTCTTTTTGGTCCTCGGCGACAATGGAGCATCTCAAGCTCTCCGTATGAATGCACTTGTCCGTCAACAAGCGACCTCGATGCTGACCTCTGACGGCAGGACGCCGCAATTATTCTCCATGGCCGCCAAAAGCGCAAGGGCATCACCGCTGAGCTACCGACGCCGACAGCCGTCGCGAGCAGCACGTGACCGCGATAGCGAGCCTCCAGCTCATCCATGGAGGCCGTCCGCCGGAGGAAACCTGGCACGTCTCCGGTCGAAGACAAGGCTGTCCATGGCGCCAGACCTCCTTCAGTAACCACGGCTGACGACGGGCAGTGGAGCCACGGCCGGCGACGGGCGGTGGAGCCACGGCAGGCGACGGACGGTCGAGCCACGGCCGGCGACGGGCGGGGCAGCGGCCACGCCTGAGACCGACGGGGGAGACAAGACGAGGCTGCCGCCCTCGCCAGAGACCGAGCTCACGGCCACGCTTGCGCCGCCCATGGCTGCCAGCAATACGTACTGCGGCGGGGATTTGGTCGAAGGAGTGTGGTCGGCGGCGGGGATTTGGTTGAGCGCCCGCTGGCTGCTGGGAGTGTGGCGAGAGGTAGGGATTTGAGAGGGAATTGGGGATTTCTGCCCACCGTGACTAGTCAACTAACAAGTGGGCCCTACAAACGGACGACGTGGCCAGTCGGATACGCCTCTGTACAGCGATTTCGTATGATGCACGAACTCTAGGACCGATGGACCAAATTCGAGGACCGTACTCACACCGTATGACCAAGTATTAGGACTGTAATGATGCAGTTACAGAGTTTGAGGACCGTTTTGGTCCTAACCAGCAAGTTTAGGGTGCACTGATGCATTTTACTCGTGAATTCAACATTGTATCTCTGCACGCGGGCCCAGTTCAATCCATGGGTATTCAGTTGCATACCCATAATTGTGGCCAAATTTTTTATGTATACATAAAGTGTGTACCATGTATACCATATAGAAAAAAAAACCAGGATATACGCAGAACAACAGGCCCAATACGCTTTAAGCCGGAGAATAGTTCCCGCTGCAACATTGGGAAAATCCTATATGCCGCATTCTCCGGCATATTATCAACCTAACGCACCGGGAACGAGATCCGGCCGTTACATAGATTTCACGTTTCGATTTAAAGAATCATATTCTACCTGGATTTTTCGGTTTTTGGAACCTTCTAGAGGATCGTTGAACCCATTTTTTTCATTTTTTTCTCATTTTGTTTTTCCATTTTACCTTTTTCTTTTATCCCGTCTTCTCTTTTTCCTATTTGTCTCCTTTTGCGTTTTCCTTTTCCTTTTTCTTCCTTCAAGTTTACTTTTCTTTTTGCAAAAAAATCATTTTCTAAAAAATTATTCAAAACCTCAAAAAATATTCTGGTTTTCAAATTTTGTTCACAAATTCAAAAAATTATTCACTTTTTCTAAAAATGTTCAAGAATTTAAAAAAATTCTTCACTTTTCATTTTTTTATAGAAGTTCAGAAAATGTTCCATTTTTTATTTTTTTAGGAAATTAAAAAAATGTTCCATCTTTCAAAAATTGTTCACCTATCAAAAAAGAAAGTTCGCTTTTTATATATTGTTGTTAGGAGTTTAAATTTTATTGGAATTTTCAATAAGTGTTTGGGAATTAAATTTGTTCACTATTTTAAAAAAATAGAATTTTTCAAAAATTATCCGCGTTTGTTAGAGATTGTTTAAATATTCAAATTTGCTCGAGTTTTTGGGAAATTGTTCTTTGTCAAGTAGTGTTTAAGTTTTGCTGCTATCGTTAGTTTCTTTAATTGTCACGCTAGCTACACATCTTCCACTAGAGCTAGTCAGTTACAATGGCTTAGCAGCGCGCATGCTCCTTTTTTTTGCGACTTTTCACCTCGCGAATGCGGTGCCAACACAAATGGGCTGGCCCAGGTGAGGTGCCCCTTGCAAATCGCCGACTCTTGCAGGAATGAGCAGCATATAGGAGGTCCCGCAACATTACCTAGTGGCCCAATTCTCCTTTATCTAATCGTCCAGTCCCAGCCTAATTGAAAATTCTGTAGTGGACCTAAGGCCAACTCCAACGCGATCCCTAATGGTCCGGCCACGTCCGTTTGGGGACAAACGGACAAAACAGGAAGCCCAACGCGCGGGAGCAGACCGTTGTCCGTTTCCGGTCCGCTTTCGACCCATTCTCGGTCAAAAGTTGGGTCGCGTTTGAGGCCGAACGGACACGCGTGGACGGGCGCGACGCGCGCCCTACTCCCCTTGGCCCGCCCGTCCGGGACACATCCACTTTTCTCTTCCCTCTTCCCTCCGCCCTTCGCCCTCCGCCATCGCCGCCGCCACCCCCATTCCGAGCCGCGTCGCCTTCCATCAAGCCGTTCGCCCCACAAACATGCCATGTCATAGCCGCCCCACGCCCGCGGTTCGGTAGAGTTTTTTGCCGGCGTTCGTGGTTCCTTGTTGCCGGTGGGAGAGAAGCTACGGGCGTCATCGCCGGACGTCGACCCCAACAACTTCTGGCAGGCCTTGCATTACCGCAGCGTGCCCACCCCATCAGCACCAACCTTGCTTTGCTTCATCGACTTGCTCTTTTCGGCCGCTCTCCATCACGACCACAAGGTATTCGATCCTTTGCTCACAAGGTATCATGGATAGCGGGGATGAGTTTTTCTTTCACAACTTCATTTGTTCAACGGATGATTCTTCCTCAGATGATGAAGAGCCTGTGGCGTCTGCATTAGGCGTCCACGACCACATTAATAGGAAGTGGCCTCGGTTCAGGGGATCAATCCCCGGCCATGTTTCGGCCTTGAACCGCAATAGGGAGAGAGGCCACACCCTTCTTTACGCCGATTACTTTGAGAATAGCGCACTCTTCAAACCACACAAATTTTGCCACCGTTTCCGTATGGCAAGACATGTGTTCAATCGTATTTGGAGGGAGTGGTAGCATATGATCCATACTTTGAGTGCAAAGAGGATGCCCTAGGCAAGCTTGACTTCTCTTCTAATCAGAAATGTACTGTGGCTATCCGGATGCTTGCATATGGAATTCCTGGTGATCTTGTGGATGAGTATGTTCGTATGAGTGAGTCCACATGTCTCCTCTCAATGTATAGTTTCTGCAAGGCTGTGGCGGCAGTGTTCGGCCCTGAGTACCTGAGAGAGCCAACTACCGCTGATACAGAGAGGTTGTTGGCTATCAATGGCGAGAGGGGCTTTCCGGGCATGCTTGGTATTATTGATTGTATGCACTGGAAGTGAAAGAACTGTCCATTTGCTTGGCAGGGGCAGTACAAGGGGCATGTGAAAGGTGCTACTATCATACTTGAAGCGGAGGCTTCACAAGATCTGTGGATATGGCATTCTTTTTTCGGCATGACTGGTTCTGACAATGATATCAGTGTTCTTCAGCGTTCTCCAGTGTTTGCAAGGCTTGCAGAAGGCCACTGTCCGAAGGTCAACTTTGAGGTCAATGGCCACCAGTACAACAAGAGATATTACCATGTTGATGGTATCTATCCAAAGTGGTCCACTCTTATGAAGACCATAACTGCAAGGAGAGAAGAGACAAAGGTTTGCCCAAATGTAGGAGAGTGCTAGGAAGGATGTGAAGCGTGCTTTCGGCGTGCTTCAGTCTCGATAGGGTATTGTTCGAAACCGTGCATTGACATGGAGCACGTAGAAGCTTCGGGAGGTGATGACTGCATGTGTGATTATGTACAATATGGTCGTAGAGGATGAGTGTGATGAAAGCATCTACGACCAAGGGTTTGATTTTCAGGGTGAAAATGTTGAGCCTGAGCAGCCACCTCCTACAACCTTCGAATAGTTTGTCCATTTTCATTGTGAATTGCGGGATTGGCGTACTCATGTCCACCTCTAGGATGACTTTTGAGCACATGTGGACTCACATTGTCAACCAGTAGATCTATCTGTTTAATTTCTTTTCATGCAAATAAATTTCGATTGGGTTGTAAAACTATTTGATATTGTTTTCTTTCGATTGGGTTGTAAGACTATTTCGGACGTATATCAATTTGCTATGTTTGATTTGAACCATTTGATATGCTTCATTTCAGTATGCTGGTTCAACGGACGAGATGGGGCTACGCGTTGGGCGCACAACTGCCACATCCAGAAATCCGAACGGACACGACCCCATTGCTACCCCAAATCAATGAAAAGCGGATGAAATGGACATCCATTTGGGGTCGCGCGTTGGAGTTGTCCTAAGGGCAATCGTACATCTGATGGATCAAACAGACTCTTCGGGACCCACAATTCTCATTGCTAGCACGCCGCACAACTGCACGGCGGTAGGGGCATCCGTTGCGGTGGCTGGTCGGCACGCGACGGTGCCGCGCATGCATCCAGCATGGAGATTGAGCCAAGGTGTGAGTAAAGTCTATTTTAAACCTTGAATTCATATGGCTAGTCAGAATTGAACCCTAAACTTTGAATCCCTGAAATCGGTATCCTGTACTCATTGATCCCGGCCAATCTCGACCTTGGACCCGTATAGACCGGTTTGGCACGGTAGGAAAGTAACAATCCCGGCCGGGATCCTACTCCACTCTCACTGACTATATGGGCCCACATGTCATATTTACCTTCTCTCCTACAATCTCTCTGTCTCACTCCTAAAAACTGCGGCATGCCGTTCGGCAGGCTCGGCGGCTGGTGTACCTTGTGCTGGGACGCCGGAAAATGGGCAGAGCAGCAGGAAAGTCCAGGGGTAGCGCATGGGAAAGAAGAGCGGGAGGCATGACCACCGGTCTGGTCGCCGTGCACGTCATCCACGCTGCACGTGGTGTGCTCTCACGGCATAGCAGCCACCTGGCGCGAGCGGTAGAGCAAGAAACCGATGGAGATAGGGTGAATGTAGCTCAAGGACGCGGGAAGGCGAGTCGCGCGGAGCTACAGGGGTGGTCGGAGCGAGCTTGGAGGCAAGGTGACCTGTAGGGGAGTGCACGGCTGCACGCACACCAAGTGTTTGACGGAATGGTGGTGCTACAGGAGGTCCTTCTGTAGCTTTGCAGCAGCGCATCGGAGACGAGTAAGGTGTTCGAGGTCTCGCTCGCGCGCTTCTGACGGCCGCTTCAGCGCTCGGCGTCTCGTCGGGGTCCTGGTAGCTGTGTGGCGTCGGGGTCGCGTTGTCCAGTCCCGGCCTCCCGGGAGCCTGCGACAATGTTGAACAACGTTTGCAGGACGTCTGGCATGTCCGGCCGCTCGTGCGGCGCGTCGGCCAAGCGCTGCGTGCCAAGCGTGAGCAGCTCCCAGAGACGGCTGAGGACAAGACAGCGGCAACCGTGCGCTACGGCGGCTAATGTGCTAGCTTGGTTTCGTGTAGTATTTATCGAGGCGTGAATGCTAAGCAAGCTAGTATTAGTCAGTTCGTCGCTGATCCATGCATAGTATTATTTGTTCCTACTTCATAGTGCTTTTTTAGTCTGATTCAGTTTAGGATTTCTTCTTTGATGGATTTGCATAAAGCAGGGAAGAGGACGAAGATGACATGTAGGCCCACCCAGCAAGTGAGAGAAGTGAGGGATCCTGGCCAGGATTTTGTTTTTCCTAGTGCAGCAAACAGATATAGGGTTGAAATTGACCGGGATTAATAAATACAGGGTGCCAATTTCAGGGATTTGAAGTTCAGGGTTTGATTTCGACCATCCATGCAACTTCAAAGTTTTAAACAGACTTCACTCCCAAGGTGTCGAGCTAGTTCGCCAGTCAACACATCGATCTTTTTGGACACATTTTCTAATTTTCTCCATCTAATGTGATGTCATTACGACCTTCTCGATTAATTCTTGGACGGTTGTCTAAGATTAAATTCTATGGAGGTGCTTCCGAGTTGTTTGTTGGTAAAATATTCTTTTATTTTTGAAGACATTGGCATTAGTGGTATTGGGTGTGAATTTATTTTGATGAATTGGTGTTAGTACTACCGAATGCCCCCTTCATTTCTGTTAGATGTTGCCACTTTGATGTGTTAAATAATTAGTCCTTTCATATGTTGAATAATTATAAGTTATGATCCCAAGTAAAAAAAATGTTATTTTTTGCGGGAAAATTGAACAAAAAAATCAAGTTATGATCAATTATATGAATCCAAGATAATATTCCATATTCAATGGTTTATCTCTTATGTACTCCCTCCGTCCAAAAAGCTTGTCCCTCAAATGAATGTATCTAGCACCAAGTTAGTGCTACATACATCCATTTAAGGAACAAGCTTAGGACAAACTTTTCCGGACGGAGAGAGTATTTTACAGTTCATCTAACATGGTGATGTAATCATTTATACTTGTTGAAAAGAGAGGCTACAAAAGAAAATTGTAAGAGCATCTCCAACAGATGCGCTAAATAAGCCGTGCGCTGAAAAAACGGCTATATAGCGCGCGCTGCCGACAGTAGCGTTCCAACAGCCACGCTATAATCCCGCACGCGGTAAAAAGGCTCTAGCGCGCTGGACAAGCAAATCATGCACGCGAATCTCACCAACCGCGAGATCTGAAACCTCCTGGCACCTACGCCTCCGCCCGTACCTTCCCAATTTGCTCTGGCGACCAAGCGTAGTACCTGTCGTCGGCACTTCCCCCGCCTCTCCCCAGCGCGTCGCCGCTTCCCCTGCTTCTCCTGGTGGTCGTCGTTGCTTCCTCCACCTTCTCTCCTCGCCGCCGTCCCTCGAGCGCACCGTTCCTCCGACAAACAGCGCCGGATGGCCGCTTGCAGCTCGGCGCCCACAAGGTGTTTGACAAAACACTTGCAAGGTATATATTGCTTCTAACTTTATATTTGTAGATGAATTTGGTGCATGTTGTTCGTAGTTTATATTTGTTTAAATTCAAGTTTGTAGATGAGTTCGTCCTACGATTCTTCCGATGAAGAATTTGATCTTCAAGAGGAGGAGGACGTCGCAATGATCATGAGACTTGGATTTGGCTTTTTTTTCAGAATGCTTGGATCTTGCAATGACATCAATGTTCTTCAGTGGTCACCACTCATGAATAGGACTGCAAATGGTGAAACTCCACTGGTGGATTTGTAGCAAATGGCCATACATACAACATGAATACTTGTGTGATCATGCATAACATGATCATCAAGAATGGGCATGGGCAAGATTTAGACTATTCTCAGTATAAGTTGATGGAACATCCCGTGCGAGTGTGAAGGAGGGCTGCGAGGGTGGCCCGCTTTGTTGCCTTCTATCATGCCATTCGACATGCTGAAACGCATGATGAGCTTCAAAAAGATCTAGTCGAGGAGTGGTGGTCATGAAATGGGCAACAAAACTAGTTTGATGTTGTATGTTAATTGTATTGTTGATGAACTGTTTGTTGTATTATTCATGAACTATTTGTTGTATTGAAGATAAACTATTTGTTTGAGTTGTAATAATAATAGAACTATTTATTGTTAATTTATTTTGCGTGTATTTGATCTTCTTGGTTCTATGTTTGAGTGGAAAATGTTGTTTGTATTGGGCACGCGCTGGAATTTAACGCGCCTGTTGGAGCGCTACCTGGGGCGTGCAATATTATAGCGCTTCTGATAAAGCAAAACATCAGCCCAGTGCGCTAAAATCCTATTCAACGCCTTAAACACCAGGGTGTGGCCCGAGCGTTTTGCTCATAGTTCTCACAACCTTGCGCACACTCTCGTTCGACCTTGGGCTTGGTCATTTAACTTTTTTTTATATCAATTTGCTAACTACACTGTGCGTGCAGGTTTTATTCATCCGGTCCATGCAGTTTTTTCCCTACACAAATTCAGGACGTTCTAGAACGTTCCACAATGTTCCACCTATTTTTTATGGAACTGTTTTCCCTGATTTGTTCCAAGATGAGTTTTCTATGGTTTTTCTTTTTCATTTTATATTTATATTTTCCGTTTTTCTTTTTTATCTTTATTTTATTCTTTTATTTCATTAATTTTCCAATTCATGAACCTTTTTAAAAATCATGAACTTTTCTTATATTTGCACATATTTTTTAAAATTCATAAACATTTGAACTTTTTTTTCAAATACATTACCTTTTTTCAAGTCCATGCTCGCGGATTTTTCCCCAAGCCGTGAACTTTCTTTCAAATTAGTAAACTAGTTTGGTTCAGGGTGAGTTTTGTATGGTTTTTCCCAGTGGTCAAGTGGTTAGCAGTCAACTTTCAACCAGTCAGCTGGTTAGCGAATGAAAAAAGGCGCATGACCACACAAATTAAATAAAAACATGGTGAATTCAAAAAATGTTCGCACTATCCAGTTTATTTTTGTAAATTCAGATATATTTCACAAAAATTTAAATAAATATTCACGAACGCAAAAACATTAATGAGTTTAAAAAATGTCACAAGTTTGACAAACATTTTATGATTAGAATAATTATCATAAATTCGAAAAACATTCATGACTTCAAAAATCACATATTTTAAAAAATGTCCGTGAAAAGTTCAGGAAAAAGCACGTATTTGAGGATAAAGATGAAAATAAAAGGAAGATAAGAAAGAAAATACAATGAAAGGAAACGCAAAAGAAACACAAACAAAAGGAGGACACATAAAATACAATAGAAAGAAGAAAAACTGGCCGAAATACCAGCAGGAAAAAAGAAACAAACAAACGGCCCGGTAGGTTCTTAAAACCGGCTAGGAATCTATCGGAAACTTCGCAAAACTCTCTCAACAAAAAATGATTCGTAGCCCGTGATGGCCCGGCCCACGCCCAAGATCACGTGGGATATCTCAGTCACCAGGGAGCAACTAACTAAGGAACACTCGTTCCCAGCCTCCCCAAGGGTCACTTTGGACGTGGCGCGCTCTCAGCCATCGCCACGTGTCGCGCACTAGGCGTTTTCTCCGGATATTTCTTTTTATTTTTTCAGACGCACTTTCTGATTTTTAGATAGTTTTTTTTCCTGGTTTTCTTGGCTTCTCATTTTTTCACCGGTTTTCCTTAGCTTTTGTACAAATAAATTCCGAGAGGCATGGATTTGCTTCCGCAAGAGGCAGGCCATGCCTCTCGGAAACGAAAAAAATGTTTTCTTTTTTTTTCTTTCGTGAGAGGTATGGTTTTGCTTCCGTGAGAAACACGGTGTAGTTCTCGGAAACGAAAAATAACCCTTTTTTCCGTGAGATGCACGGTTTTGCTTCCACGAAAGGTACGGACGTGCCTCTCGGAAAATGAAAAAGAAACACATGTTCTCTCTTTATTTTTCTTTCGCAAGAGGTACGGCCGTGCCTCTCGGAAATGGCTTTCGAGAGGAAAAAATGTGCTCCCTGTTCGGTTTTTCCGTCCATTTTTTTGTCCGATTTTTTCTTTAAAAAAGTTCATTAAAACCTATCAACATGGGATCTAGTTTTGAAGATCTCGACTCGAGGAATCCAACGATGAAAAGGGTTTGAGATTTGGACGCACGGTTTAAGAGATAAAACGTTTTGAATAAACGGATCTATGAAAAAAAGAAAAAAAAACTTTTACGCGCATACACTCACCCCTATAAATGCAGACACGCATACCCTACCCCTATGAGCACATCCGAGAGACTGAGCCGACATATCATCTTGAGATTTTACGAAGTCACCGTAGGTGCCTCGTAGTCGACGGGAACGTCTCCTATTGAGCGTGTATCGCCGAATTACTGAAGTAAATTTAGGATAAATGCGAGCATCCGGATTTGAACCTTGGTGGGCTGGGGATACCACTGTCCACCTAACCATCCAACCACAGGTTGGTGGTGCACATGCAAAGCGTCACTTGTCACAATCAGGGAAGGTGGAAGTGATCTTTGGAAAGAGTACTCCTCAATTAGTGATTTCGCACTCACCATGGCTATATGAGCGATTTACTATTTGACGCATTTTGCGTCAAATTGTTAGTGATTCGCGCGCCCCCGTCGAACGACCGACCGACACGGTCCAGGCCGTTTAGCAGCGAGACATGCACCTCTGATCTCGGTTTTGGGAACGTTTTGAAAGGTACCCAGCTGGTTTTTCCGACGTTTAGAACCTTCTAGAAGGTTCCCGAACCATTTTTTTTTGTCTTTTCCTGTTTTTTTCTCCTTATTCCTTATTTTGTTTCTTTTTTCTTTTTCTTTCCTTTTTCGTTTTTTTCCGTTTCTCCTATTCTTTTTTCCAAAAAAAATTAGAATTTCAAATACTGTTTGCTTCTTTTACAAAACAAGACAATTTTTTCCAATTTCAAATTTTAGGAAATTTTGCAATTTATGTCTTTGTTCACACATTCAAAATATATTTGGGAATTTAAAAAATTATTCCCACTTTCAAAATTTGATAACCAATTTCAAAACTGTTCATGTTTTTGATTTTTTTGGGGTCAAATTCAGAAAATGTTTGGAGAATTCGAAAAAATATTCGCATTTTTAAGTTTTGTTCATTAATTAAAAAAATGATATGAAATTTTACAAGATGTTTCAAATTTGTTCACATATTCTAAAAATATTCATGTTTCCAAATTTGGTTAGCAAATTCAAAGAATGTTCGGGGAATATCGTGTTTTGCAAAATTTGTTCTTATTTCAAAATATGCTTGTGTTTTAAAACATGCTCATAATTCTGATTTTTTTCTGTTTTAAAAAAATCACAAATTCGAAAAATGTTCCATCTTTTTCAAATTTGTTCACATATTCGAAAATTGTTCATATTTTCAAAATTTAATTGCAAATTCAAGCAATTTTCAGGGAATTTTCAGAAAATATTTGCATGTTGAATAAGTTGTTCATAATTAAGAAAAATGCGGGTTCTCAAATGTTGTTCCTGTTTTTCAGAAAATGTATCTTGCGTTTCAAAAACTGTCCTCATTTCAATTTTGTTCCTTTTTTCAAGAAATGTTTGAGAAACTCAATAAATGTTCACGTTTTCAGGAAGTGGCTGTGTTTCAGGAAGTGGCGGCAAAATGTTCGTCTTTCAAAAAATATTTAAATTTTGCAAAAATAAAAGAACTTTCGAAATTTCTAAGAATTTTAAATATCTTGCGACTTATAGTTTGTATGCACGGGGTTGCTATTTTAGTTATAATTTTCTAGGAGTTACAGTGGCTAGCGATTTTGGTTCACTAGCACCAGGTCCTTGGTTCGATTTTCTAAAAAAAGGGTCCTTGGTTAATGTTTAGATTTTTGCCGCTTTAGTTTGTTTATTTAATATCCGCATTGAATATCTAGCACAAAAGCTTGTCCAACGGAGCAGCTAGGACAACACACGCATCACTGCGAAGGCTAGAGTTCGAACCCCAGGAGTAGCGCTCGTGAAGTGCAATCGCAATATGGGCCGGCCTAGATGAGCCGTGCCCTATGTGAAACGTCGACACAGAGAGCGTCACATAGGAGCGCCCCCCCTATATGTCGCCCGTATCGATTCCTAGTTTCTTTTAAGGATCCGTACTGATTCCTGGCAGTATCGATTTTTTTGGTGTTTTTCCACCTCATGAAGTGCCATCACAATATGGCCCGGCCCAGGTGAGCTGCGCCCTCTATGAAACGTTCGATTCTCTGACGCACAGAGCGTCACATAGGAGTAGCGCTCAATTTTTTGTTGGGTGGTTTTCCACCTCGTGAAGTGCCATCGCAATATCGGCCGGCCCAGGTGAGCCGCGCCCTCTGTGAAACGTCGACTCTCTGACGCAGAGAGCATCACATAGGAGCTCCACTATATGTCACGCGTACCGGTTCCTAGTTTTCTTGAGGATCTGTACCGATTCCTAGTAGTAATCGCCTACGGGCGACAACTAGCGGGCCCGCCAATTGCCGTGGTTTGCTCGTTGTGCTGTATGTTCGATCAGCTTCGGGCTTCTTCTGTTTATTCTTTTTCGTTTTCTTTGTTGTTTTAGTTATTTATCTGTTTTCTTTATTTTCTTTGTTCTACTTTGGTTTTTTTACTTTCTTAATGATTTTACGTATTTCTTTCTTTCTTTGTTATACTCTGGTTTTCTTTTTTTCTTCATTTTCTACATATACTTTTTTTAATTCTTTGCTTTCTTGTTAATATTTTTTATAAATATATGATTAACATTTAAAAAAATATTTACTGTAATTTTTTTTGCATTTTCGTATATTTTTTTATATAGGCTTTTAACATTTTTCAGATAGATGATTTATTACACATTTACAATTTTTGTATACATTTAGAACGTGTTTTATGTACACTTTTAGTTTTTGAACCATGATTAATGTTTTAGAAAAACACACGATATTTTTTGATGTCTACTTTTTTCACGCACACTGTATATTTTAAAAAATTCAGATACATGATTAACATTTTTTTCAATATATATGATTTGATATCTACTTTATTGCATACACGTTGTACAATTTTAATATTCATTATAAACACTTTTCTATACACAATTAACATTTTTCAACTACATGGTTAACATGTTTCGAATTTGTATGTAAAGTGATTTTTAAAAAAGGTAAAGAAATGAAAAAAAAGAAAGCCAAAATGTGGAAAAACTGATGAAAAAAGAGTGTTGAAGGCATGTGGTCCACGCTTGGCCGGCCCATTCCGGTGGCAGCTTGAGGTGAGACGTGCTACTATCTGGTGTCAAGCAAGACATAATCGCGCCCTTCTCAGGTATCGCTTGGTGACCCCTCAAAAAAGGCATCGCTTCGTGGAAACAGAAAATAGCGCGGCCACCATGAAAATTGCTCGCAGCCACCGTGAAATCTGCATGCTGCCGGAGGATAGGTAGGGGTGGGTCGATGTTCGTTGCTAAAGACCCGGGGTGGCCGCCCTGGCTGTCCCCTATGGTGGATCCGCCACTGACTCCCAGCACATTTGGCTTCGGAAAGTTCTGTTTGTACTACTCCCTCCGTTCCAAATTACTCGTCGTGGTTTTAGTTCAAATTATAGGAGTACTAGTGTACTTTATATCTTCGTGTCTATTTTTGCACCAAAGTTTATGCAAGCAAGCTTCTCTTTTTGTTCTTCCAAATAAAAGAATATTTGAACTCGAAACTTTGCAGATCAACATCACACAAGTACTACCATGTGCAGAAAAGTTTTTGATTTTTTTTGGCATAACATAAATTTTTAAAAATGACACAACTCATTCAAAATTTTAAATCTGACAAATTTATGTGTCATAAAAAATCGAAAACATTTTATACAAAGAGTGGCACTTGTGTATAGTTGACCTGCAAATTTTCAAGTTCAAATGTTTTCTTGTTTGGAAGCAACAAAAAATAATCTATGTAAGGATAGCATGAATATTGACGCAAACTGAATGGCACCGGTACTGTAGTACAACAAATCCACACTCTTTGGCTTCCTACAAGTCTTCTCCCTCACTGCTGCTTCTCTCCCTCTTTTATCCCTTCTAGCACAGCATATGTACTCCCTTCATTTCCTTTTAGTGTGTATATAAAATTTGTTCGTAGTCAAATTTCGTAAAGTTTGACCCACTTAATAGGAAAAAATATCAACATTCAATATGAAATCAATACCATTACATGATCATGAGATCAGGATCCAAACTTTATAGTTTTGGTACTGTAGATGTTGATATCTTTTTAATATAAATTTGGTCAAACTCTGTGTAATTTGACTTCAAACAAATTTTATACGTGGAGTAAAAAAAAACGGAGGGAGTATGTTCGAACCAAAAGAGGTCGACCTAGTCGGTTGCTTCCGTCCCACTTTGTTCAAACCCTAAGCTATATATGTGTCCCTTGCATATATATGTAGCTTTAACTACATCCATCCATCAAAACATATCGATTGCCTCATCCATCCATCAGACAAATAGTCCTACCAACTAAACTTTGACACCCAACGTTGTGACAGAATTCCCCTCAGGTTTGGCTGTCCAAGAAGTTTGGTTGGTGTGGTTGCACCACACAAACTGGCTGTGGCGCGGCCTACGTTTGTAAAATCACATACACGCATGCAGTGGAGAAGATGACCAGATGTTCTTGTCAATATACAGCAATTAATCATGCAAACTCCTTCATGGGCGCAGGTGTACTAGCCAGGAGGCCAGATCACACCGAACGCTCTGAATATAATTGTTCTTGTTGACTTATAAATGCGAGTTTGAGAAAAGTGAATTTGGTATTCTTGAGCGAGAAGATTAATATTGGTTGGGTCTTTCTTTGCAAAAGGTTTAGAAACCGCGCAAGTAATGAATGAGAACGATGCTTTTACATTTCCCGGTGGGTCGGGTGAGCTTATCAGCTTGATCAAAGCAATCTCGCCAGGCAATACATTTCACTAGATATTGTCAAATCTGTTAGTACCATCACCGGAAAAAAAAAACCTGTTAGTACCATAAAGTACATAGCTAATACACCTTTTCATCAGATTCATTTTTTTTTGCGGGGTCATCAGATTCATTTTCAGGTTGTTATGGTCTCCTTTTCCTTTTTGTGGCACTAGACTTTTTTAGCAATGACGTGACTTTATTAATAAAATGCAAACCAAAAAAACTGCAGAAGAGCAAACTTGCACAATCCAAAATAAACACGAAGATTTTGAAGAGCCACCTGAGTTGTCACCACAAAAGGTGAGAAGCTGAGAGCACTGCAAGGATCGTAACCAAGGAGGCACTGTTTCACATTAGTACAGATATGGCCTTCTTAGTCGGCTGAGAAATCCTATTGCTGGCGGGTAATTATGCTGACAGTTAGAGGGGACGGTGATCCCAATGGCCTTTACAGCACGGCGTAGAACCGACTGTGACGGACCTACACATACTGTTCTCAGTAAGAACCGACTAGAATAGACCTAGTGCAGAGGTTTTACAGCGACTATTTTATATTCTGAACCATGCAATGGTCCTCCTATATAGGACGCGTTTGGTAGCCTGCATTAGACCCAGCCAGGCCCGCGCCGGTTGTTTTTTGGTTGTTTGAATGCATGTGTTTACTGTTTGGCCCGCATAGCACGAACCTCAAAGCACCCCTCAGCCTGGCCCGCTAGGAACGGCCGAATCGGCCGTTTCCAGCGAGTCAGGCTCGAGCGATGCAGGGGAGGGGAACGCCGCACCGCGCCGCGCAGGGGAGGGAGATGGTGGGAGCGATGGCACATCTACGAAAAAGCGGCGGGACGAATTCGAGTCGCCACCCGCCAATTCGGTCGCCCTATATATCGAGGGTCACTGCCGCGGCAAAACTCCCTCCACCACCCCCCTCTCGAGCTTTCCCTCCGGCGCGGATCCACTTCGACGACGAGGTAAGCGGCGCATCTACCCCAGCGACCGGTTGACCGCGCCGGCGGGTCGACTCCTCCTCTCCGACGTGCCAGGAACCTCCTCCACGGCCGTTCCGATGGCCTCTGTAAGTTCAATCACCACCTCCTCTCTTCTAGTTCTAGCTAGATCTGTCCATGTGCAAAGGTTAGGCCGTCCGATCTGTTTGACTGTGATGGTGTAGTAGCTATTTGTGATGGATTTCGAGCATGCTAGGGGTTGTTTCCATGTGGGCAAGTGTTGGTAGTTAGTGGTCATCGATGAATCCGTGGTATGCTAGTGTGCAAGTGTTGAACAAGATCATCCATGTGTCCATGATTAGTGATATGTTCTCCATGATTAGTGCTCTGTTATGCTGTGGTATGCTTGTGCATGTGTTACTGCTAGTTTGATCTGTCCAAGATGTAATGCTAGTTCGATCTGTCCCAGATGTACCGCTAGTTTGATCTGTCCATATTGTACTGCTAGTTCATACTGTCCATGTGTAGTGTCTTGTGGTGTTGATGACACTTACGTTTGTAGGACATGACCATGCAAGAGTATAGCCAGGCCCTCGTGCTGTCCGAGAGCCAGTTCCCACCGTCGTACGTCGAGGACTCCCAGCCTCCTCTGGAACAGATGCCTCTTGATTTAGAGGTTTTCGAGTTGCCGCCTACGGTTCCTCCATTTGTGCTGACTCAGCCCAATGCTGTTGCTCATGCTGCTGCTCTAAAGGCAGCAGCAAAGGAGAAGAAGGATGGCAGGAGGAACATCATGAAATGGCAGCCGTTCCTCTCCACTTTTGTGCTTAACAAGATGTGTGAGATCATAGCTAGTGGGGTAAGGACTGACAAGGGCTTCAAGGAGGTGCACTTGAACCTTTTTGCAAATCAGGTGTTCGACTTCTGTGGATAGGAGGTCACCTCGACCCAGGTGTACAACCACCTGAGGAAGTGGAGAGCTCGATGGATCCAAGTGTCCAAGCTCAAAGACCTTAGCGGTGCTTCATGGGATGAGGACACCTGCTCGATCCTTCTGGAGGCAGAGCACTACCAAGGCCACGTCGCGATTAGCTCACAAACCATGCCATTCTAATAGACCAGCAGTTCAAGCCTATGAACCATTGCCATACTAACTAACCCGTCTGCCCTGTTTCTTCTTAGGCTCACCCCAAGGACGTTGAGTTCCTCAACACCCCTATCTAGAACTACCAGCAGATGCAGCAGATCTTCTCCTTCGAGCTGGCAACCGGCAAGCATGGCATGGGCTCTGGTCAGCCGCTTGGCTCGCCGATGCAGGAGTATCTAGACACCCAGGAGTCAGACACCATCAACGTTGATGCTCCTGAGAAGGATGCTGAGCACGTTCCTGTGCTTGATAGGAAGAGGAAGCAGGCAGGCTTCATGGAGGAGGAGCTGAGCGTCTTCACAAGCATGACTGAGGCAGTGAAGGAGGTGGCCACTGCCATTAGGGAGAGCAAGAGTGTGGACGTCCACCCTAAGCTCTACATCGCCGTCATGGATCAGATTGGCTTCAGCCCAGAGGCTCTCATGGTGGCTCTCAGCCACCTTCCGGACAACAAAGCCTAGGGTGTTGGGTTTGTTGCCATGGGAGTAGACCACAGGGTGCTCTGTCTGAGGACCTGGCTGGGCAAGCACTACTACTAGTGTTGCTTCTGCTGGTGGCGATGACGTGCATGATCCTCGACGGCGATGGAGACAAGGACGACAACGATGACAACGTATATTTTGTGTAGTCAGGGCTTGAAAACAATCTTATGGTGTGTATATTTTGGTGAGGTGGTATATACTAACCCCTCACGGTGATCCTTGCAGTGATCACGAACTTGCGGTGATAGGATGACACCCTCTTTTGGATGCGGTGGTAGGATGACACCAAAGTAGTGCTAGGTTGAACTTGCTATGATCATGCATGCTTAGTAATGTTGTTCTGTTCCATTGCTTGCTCCTAGAGTTCTTCATTGCTTGTTGTTTGTGTGTTCAAATGCTTGTTGGTTGAACTTATTTCTCATTTGCACTACCAGGGCAAGTGGTTTGTGGTATTTGAAGGTAGGGTTCCAGGGGTTTACACTTCATGGGAAGCTTGCAACAAACAAGTTTCAGGGTACAATGACAGCAACCACGGAGGAGGGTCTAAAACTAGGCAGGCGGCAGAAGATGCTTACTCCAAGTATGTGCGAAAGCATTAATGCAGCAAGGTTGAGGTTGGCAAGAAGGTGGATTGACCGTTAGGGCTGAAGAACTTCATCATCTTCGTCCAGTTCGTCGTCATAGCAGTGCTGTGGCATTGGTGTGCTCGGTGTGATCGTGTGTACGGTGTTGGTAAGCTCACCAAGTAGGGTACAAGCTGAGCACAACTCTATGCTCGTATGTAACCAAATAACATGCACCCGTGTGAGCACATAAAATGCGAGCAACCAAACGCGGTGTGTAGAGGCATCGTTACGATGCAGGGAGAGGACATGCAGGCAACCAAACTAAGTGCAGATGTTGGTTTTTGGCCTGCATTTGCTCAGCCAGGTCCAACCGGGACAAGTATGTAAATGGGCAAAAAACCATGCAGGTAACCAAACACGCCCATAGTACTCTCTCCGTTCACCATTAGATGATGTTTTAACTGTTTTTCTAAATTGGATGTATGTAGACACATTTTAGTGTGTTTATTCATCCATTTCGATTCGTATGTAGTTCATATTGAAATATCTAAAACATCTTATATCTAGAACATGTTTTTCTCCATTTCACCTTTGTTAGCCAAAATATTCACAACAAACAAAATTCACACAACATATATGGATGGAGAAACAACATCAGTTTATATTCTACTCCCTCTGTCCCATAATATAGCGCTCTTATATTATGGGACGGAGGAGGTACTTATTTATTCTTCTCACTGCATGGGACGAATGACAACATTATGTGTTAAAATAGATTACAAGATTCATTTCTCTCGCTTTCTTCGTTTCGCCAACAGCCGTAAGAAATGAAAACACATTATAATGAAAACGCTCAATGCAGTTATAATTTCTTCTGATATCTTTGTTGCTATCTTATCCCGACAAAATCTCTTTGCGCTGCCAACAAATGTGTAAATGAATAATAGGAGATACTAAATACTGAACTAAACATATGAAATAACTCGATAGATTCATACGCGGGCTAAGATTTTCTAGTGGTGGGTGATATTACTGATATGGTCAACAAACGATTGGGAACTAGTTTTAGGATTTTAGTTGACCGGTAACATCGGAGTATTAATAGCTGTCCATTCTTGAAGACCTTCTTCTTAGAATGCAGTGTGCTTCCTTTTGTCCCTTAGAATAAATTGAACAACCATTGTTTAAAACTCAAACTTATAGGAATAACCACCATGTATCAGACACGATCCAACGATAGTGTTTCTACGCAACTTCAGAACAAAATAATAATTATTTAATTCTAAGATAAATCCTGAAGGGAGATTCAAGGACATGATGCTGACGGCTTGAGCGGAGATCCCTTCACCGTTCTCGACATGCATCACTTCATTCCTTTCCAGCTTGCGAACCTTCAGCTGTCCCTACATCGTGCTGCAAATATGAGCAACCGATCCGGTATCAAATACCCATGACTTAGAGGTATTGCTAGCTAGTAGAATATTAATAACATTAACTTGTATAACTTTACCAGAAGAACTATTCTTCTTCTTATCCGCCAAGTACTTATTGCAATTGCTCTTCCAGTGCCCCTTAGACTTGTAGTAGAATCACTCAGTCTCCTTAGTGGCTCCACCCTTATTCCTCTTCTGGGACATGGTCACACCAGAGCGACTAGGCTTTTTCTTGGACTTGCCTTTCTTTTTGGAAACCGATTGTCTTATTTACCAACAACACTTACTTGTTCTTCTGCATTCCAGATTCCGCAGTCTTAAGCATAGAAAACAACTCATTGGCTCTCACTACAAGAAATTTGTTAATGCACGACGAATTTCTGATGACGTTCCTTGAAACCGTCACAGATAGGGCATCATCAGTCCCAGCTGCTTACGATCCGTCATGGATCATGACGGTTCCCAGATCCGTCATGGACTAGCGAGGCCCCCAAATGAATGGATATTGTCTTAACATGTCAAACTACTATGGGGGGCGATTTTTTTTGTGAAATGCTACGGGGATCGGCTCCGATGTGGCATACACATGGACATGGTTTTTTTAATTAAAAATTTAAGTAGCATAGGGGAATCGAACATGGCAAACTGTTATGCCCAGCCTCTGATGTAACATACAGGAACATGGATGGTGTAACTTTGATTTGAGTTAAATAAAGCGTGCCAAAAATACAAAGAGATAGAAGCAGAATTAGAAAATAAAAAACAAAATAGATAGAAAAAGAAACAACAAAAAAATAGAGTCGAAATTCCTGGCCGGCCGTGTGCAATGTTGTGCCAAACTGAGCCATAACATAACCGCGTGCAATGCGTGCAAGCTCCCTGCCGACCCTGCATTCTGATTGGTCTGTCTTACCATCACGCGGATCGTCCATCCTCACTGTATATTCCCTCCAGATCCAACGACTGCCTCTTTATCTCCTTTCCCTTCCAGAACCCTCCAAGGCGCCCTCTCCCTATCTCCCCCAGCCGCCAGGTTCTTCCCCCGCACTGTACACCTCTCTGTGAAGTCCACCCGGCCCCGATCTGTTTCGTGGAGATGCGCTGAGCTGCCGAGGTAGCCGCATCGAGCCGGCCTGGCCTGGTGGATTTGTGCCACCACGGCCAGGGGCTGCGCCGTGCTGGGATGCCGCTGTTGGTGTCAAAACCGGTCGATCTCGGGGGGGGGGGGGGGGGTCCCGAACTGTGCGTCTTAGGTCGATGGTAACAGGAGGCGGGGGACACGATGTTTACCCAGGTTCGGGCCCTCTCTATGGAGGTAATACCCTACTTCCTGCTTGATTGATCTTGATGAATATGAGTATTACAAGAGTTGATCTACCACGAGATCGTAATGGCTAAAACCCTAGAAGTCTAGCCTGTATGATTGTGATTTCCTCTACGGACTAAACCCTCCAGTTTATATAGACACCGGAGGGGACTGGGGTTGTATAAAGTCGGTTACAAAGAAAGGAATCTTCATATCCGAACGCCAAGGAGAGTCCCATCCGGACACGGGAGAGAGTCTTCTGTCTTGTATCTTCACGGCCCATTAGTCTGGCCCATGTTACATAGTCCGGACGCCTGAGGACCCTTGATCCAGGACTCCCTCAGTAGCCCCTGAACCAAGCTTCAATGACGACGTGTCCAGCGCGAAAATTGTCTTCGGCATTGCAAGGCGGGTTCCTCCTCCGAATACTCCAAAGCAGCCTTCGAACATAGGAAATGTGTCCGGCTCTGCAAAACAAGTACCACACACAACCGCAGAGAATATAATAGTTCACGAGTCCAATCTACTGACAACTTTTTGTAGCGTGACACCACGTCACCGCCCGGTCATTATTTCGAACCGTTTTCCAGCCTGCCGCTCCACATTTTTGAGATGCGGTTTCATTGGCACGTCTTGTCAAAGCAGAGATCGTGTCCCCTTATTACGGGATTCTCATCAATACGGGCATGGGTAATCCAACCGTGTCGTCTGCACGGCCCTTGGGAAACATGCGAGTTTTAAGGCGAATGGGGAGGCGCTTGATATTCGCTGCCTTTATAAGGAGATAAGGATCCACCCCCTTTCACCCACGCCTTCTCTCTCTCTCTGCCCACCCATTCTCGAGCTCCAGCGCCCAAGTCCTCATCTCTTCCGCCTCAAGAAAGCACTCCGACCATGTCCGAATCCAGAGCGCAGGGCAAGTGGATGGTCTCCTCCGTCAAGGATAAGGACATCACTAAGCTCCGGGAGGCCGGGTATTTGGCCAAGGAAGTCGCCCACCGGCTTTCGGTCAAGGGGCAAATCGTCCCCACCCCGGAGCCCCATGAGAGGGTAGTGTTCATCCCCCACTTCATCTGCGGGCTAGGGTTTCCTCTCCACCCTTTCGTCCGCGAACTCATGTTCTACTATGGGCTAGATTTCCATGATCTAGCCCCAAATTCTGTCCTCAACATCTTGGCATTTATTGTCGTGTGCGACGCTTTCCTCCGCATCCCACCCAACTTTGGATCGTGGCTAAAGATCTTCAATGTGAAGCCGAAGGTGGTGGGTGGCCAACACGCAGAGTGCGGAGGCGCCATGGTGAGCAAGATGCCCAACGTCACATGGCCCGAAGGCTCCTTCGTGGAGACCGTCAAAGGGTGGCAGCAACTATGGTTCTATATCACAGAGCCCCGCGACGCCACCTGGACCGCTACTCCCGAATTCAAGTCCGGCGCCCCAATGCGGCTCACCTCCTGGCTAGAGAAGGGCCTGAATTGGGCTTCGTCGGACGAGCTGACAGCGCTGCAGACGCGCATCAAGAGCATGATGGACAAGAACAGCAAGCTCGTCAACGTGATCCAGGTGATGCTAGTTCGCCGGATCCTTCCATGCCAGAGCCGGGCTTGCCATCTATGGGAGTTCGATCCGGCCGAGCACCAGACCTTGCAACGGTTCTTCGAAACTACGCACGAAGATATCTGGAAGGTGCCCTTCAAGGCCAACGAGACGTGGCAGAAGACGACCGAGGACCGTGGGCACGACCTGGCCCATCCCTCCAGTCCGGTAAGTCTTTCGCATTTCAAGTTGTATCCTTTACTTGCTTTTTCAGGGAAGGTGCCTAAGCCTCCCTATTTATTTTTCAGGGCTGGACAAAGAAGGCGGAGCGGATTCAGTGTCCGGCTCCGCTGCCCGAGGAACCAGCCATCTCGCTTCTGACGAAGATGCTAGTTCCGGCGCCCTACCAGGCGCCGGAGAAGAAGGCCAAGAAAAAGGCCAAGGAGACCAGAAGTGGTCTCCGCCGCAAGGGCGCTTTGGATGTGACGTTCGAAGACGCCGAGACTCACTCCTCCGCCGTCGAGGACGATGAGGAGGAGGAGGAAAACTACTCTCCCCCTGAGGAGGGAAGGAAGAAGAGGGCGGCCTCCAAAATCTGGAGGCAGAGGCGTCCAAGAAGGGGAAGGTCTCCCTCGCGGATAACTCCGCGTGGGACATCGATAGCAGCCCAGAGCGGCGCCCCCGAGATAAGCCCCTGGCCGAATCGTGAGTACTCAAAGACACTGACGCATTCATATATACAACCTCTTTACTTCATAGTTTTAACATGTTGAATCATGCACTTGCAGTCCAGCTCGTTCCGACCTCGAGCGATCCTCATCTTCGGGGAATTCGCTGGACCCGAAGGTGATGGACAGCGGGTCCCTTCCGGCGGCCTCCTCTCCCAGGGCCATGGATGACACCGAGGTGTTGTCCCGAAGGATCCCAGGCCAGGGAGAGGTGCAGGAGGCCGTCAGGGCGGTGCCAGAGGGTGAAACCTCAGCTGCCGGACACATGGGGGAGCAAATCCCCATGGAGACTGGCGATGGGGGCCATATCCAATTCGGCCCCCAGCCAAATACGGTCCCGGAGACCCATACGGCTCCGGAATCCGGAAAGCAGCCTCCTTCGAAAGAAGGAGGTGTGCCTATTCCGCCGGTGACCTCTGTCCAACCAGAGGCACCGGATACTCTACTGGAAGGCTGCGAAGTGCTTCCATTGTTGAGGAACACCGTACCCTCATGGGTACGGTGATTGAGCAGATTCAGTCCGCAAAGAGCGGACTGGCCGAAGCCTGCACAAGCCTTCTAACAGGCTTCGAGGTAAGAAACGCAATTATGTGAAAAGAATGTCACAGTATAGACAGTAGCCCCTGAGACTCTATCCAGTGTTCGGAAAGGAAAGCCGGACAGAGGATCAAATAATTTTCGCAAGAGACTAACCATACATGTCTATGTGAATAAGCAGGCGTCGTTGCTGGCTGTGACCTCCCACACTGCCGAAGTCTCCGGACTGAAGCAGAGTCTGGAGCGGACCAAGGAAGAGCTCGGCCATGTAAAAAAGCAGCTAGAGGACAAGCAAGGTATGCAATGGCCTATTCAAATCTAGAAAGATATGAATTGTTTCATGTTGATCACAATATCATGATATGTCATAGGAGCTGCGACCGAGGTGGAGACCCTCAAGGCCGCGCTGGCAAAAGCCCAGGAGAGAGCGGCGGAAGAACAATCCGTCCGCGAAAAGCACGAGGCCAGGGTCGGGGAGATCCAGGAAGAACTCCAGGACGCCGTGAAGAAATACGAGTCCTTGGAGCGCAAGATTGCGAATCAAGAGTCCGAGCTTGCAAAGGCCCACCAAAGCGCACAAGAGGCCCGGGTTGAAGCCCAGGGCGTCCTCCAGGAAATCGAAGAGGCCAAGAAAATTGCGGCGGGTAAGGCTTTTATTATGCAAAGCAAGTATGTGAAGAGAAGGTACCTCTTACTAACCCGGATTTGGAGTTCTCCAGGGGCGTTTGCGGATCTGCCGCGCAGTGTTTCTGACGCTGCGGAATTCTTTCGAGCCGAAGAGGGGAGCTCAATAGAGAAGTTGTTCTGGTCGCAATACCTTGCGCCAGAACATCCGGTGCCCTTTAGCGATCAGCTAAAACAGCTGGTCGAACTGCATAGGGTGGCCGAACTGGCCATGAAGGACTTGACAATCCGGCTGTGGCCTGCCGAAGCCATACCCGGCAGCTACTTCGAGCTCGTGAAGCGGCTGGTCAATGCCTGCCCCGGCTTGACGCCATCGAGCGGTCGGTCTGTATCGAAGGTGTGCGGATGGCCTTCGCCCGTGTCAAGGTGCAGTGGGCGAAGATGAATGCCGTCAAGCTCGCGACCGAGGGACCGCCCGAGGGCAAGGAGCACCTGATGCCCGAGCGATATTTTGACGATGTCCTAGAGGGATCCCGCATTGTAGCGGAGCAATGTGCTAAGGACATTATTTTTGAATGAATACATTCATGTTTATCCTGTCCTGTAGTATGAAACAAACATGATATGTAATATAATGCTTGTTTATTTTTTTTGAAATTTTACCTCCCGTGCGGCCATTTTTATTAAATCTAAGAGTTGGCCAGTCGTCGGCTTCAGCCCCCATGTAGGTAGTATGGGGGTGTTCGGGATGGAATCTAAACACTCTTGATCCAAAGGTTTGGTCCTTGAAGGAGGTGTTTAGCGCAACGAACCAGGCAATCGGACTATGTTGCTTTATCACCCTCACTTAGCCATAGGAGTTTGACAATAGAAATTTAGGCGCAGCCCCTAGTATTCATGAGTCTGAACTAGGGTGCTGTAAACACCTGATCGGGTAAAGATCAATTCGTCGCATAATGCGGAAAAAATCACAAAAGATTTGTAACCTTCGAACAGCTGACCTGCTCATGCCGCATCATGACAGTCAGTTTTCGGCTTTCTCTACTGAGGTGCTCATCCAGATAAACCAGGACACAATCGCAGTAGTTCTCCCTTTACTACCCTAGCCGATATAGTGGAACGTAAGGTAGTAAGCACAGGAGCCGGGCAACCCAACTATTGACCAAAGACATGATTCGGAGCCAATGCATATAATGCTAAATTCAGGGTGCCGAACTATACTGTAAAAAGTGTTCGGACTTTGCTGCCGTAGTATGGGGCGTAATGAAGCCCCTGGCGAATTAAAGCATAGCAAAGTGTACGGGTGCAATTGATAAGATTATCAAGAAAAAATGAAGTAGTAAGCTAGTGCCGCAGAAGTTGGGCCGCAAACTGTTTCCATTATAGTTTGATTAATACGTCAAAGCGTATTTGTAGAAGTAGTGCGATAAGCAACATGGCTATTTAACATGCCACGACCAAGGGAGAGTTGCGTGCGGGTCCTGAAAACAGGTAGAGTGATCGTCAAAAAGACCACCTAGAGGTTCCCTTATACGTCAATGCTTCTTGCCGTCTTGGTGTATCTATCCATTGAAAGGACTGATGATCAGGCCATCAGGAAAGGCCTGTGGAAAAGAAACCTGAAAAGGATGAAAAAGAAAATGTGAAAGTATGTGTGTCCAGGGGAGGTCGAGCCGTATTATGGACCACAATCTAGTTATGCCTCCGTCTATGCCCATGGTATTTTGAATGCATAGTTATGTACGCGCGGTACGAACGCCGCCGGTTGGTCGGGACTGGGATGGAGGCCAAATTGCTAGTCGAGCTCTTGACGAGCTGGACTGTCCTGCTGCAGAGTAGTCCGGACTCATTTGACAGTGTCCGGGAGCTTGGCCGCTGAATTAAGGTTCTGCTTGAAAAGGCCGCTCTGTACTTCTGCTGCTAGGGCAGCGGTGTGCTCCTCGGTACGGAGGGAGCACTCCGTGTTTCCATTAACTGTTATGACACCGCGTGGTCCGGGCATCTTGAGCTTCAGATAAGCATAGTGTGGCACCCCATTGAATCGAGCAAATGCGGTTCGTCCGAGCAGTGCGTGATAGCCGCTGCGGGAGGGGACGATATCGAAGATCAACTCTTCGCCTCGGAAGTTGTCCGGGGATCCGAAGACAACCTCCAGTGTGATTGAGCCCGTACAGCGGGCCTCTACACCTGGTATAACTCCTTTAAAGGTAGTTTTTGTGGGCTTGATCCTTGAGGGATCAATGCCCATTTTGCGTACTGTATCCTGATAGAGCAGGTTCAGGCTGCTGCCACCATCCATGGGAACTCGCGTGAGGTGGAATCCATCGATGATTGGGTCGAGGACCAGTGCGGCTGAACCGCCATGACGGATACTGGTCGGATGGTCCCTGCGATCGAAGGTGAACGGGCAGGACGACCATGGGGTTGAACTTTGGGGCGACTGGCTCCATCGTGTAGACGTCCCTGAGCGCGCGTTTGCGCTCCCTCTTGGGGAAATGGGTAGCGTATATCATGTTCACCGTTTTGACTTGGGGGGGGGGGGACTTCTTATGTCCTCCTGTGTTCGGCGGACGGGACTCCTCGTCATCGTCCTTGCTTTGCGACCCCTTTTCCTTGTTTTTGGCATTTAACTTGCCGGCCTGTTTAAAAACCCAACAGTCTCTATTGGTATGATTGGCTGGTTTATCAGGGGTGCCGTGGATCTGATATAGGCGATCGAGTATGCGGTCCAAGCTGGATGAGCCCGGATTATTTCTTTTATATGGCTTCTTCCGTTGGCCGGACTTGGAGCCACTGAATCCGGCGTTGACCGTCGTGTCATCGGTATTGTCACCGTTGCTTTAGCGCTTGTGCCTATTGCGTTGGGGCTTGCCGTTGCAATTTTTGGCTTCAGAGGTGCCAGGATCACTTGCAGTGTTATTGCTACGGGCTAGCCAACTATCCTCGCCCGCACAAAAGCGGGTCATGAGTGCCGTGAGGGCTGCCATGGACTTCGGCTTTTCTTGGCCGAGGTGACGGGCGAGCCATTCGTCGCGGATGCTATGCTTAAAGGCCGCTAGGGCTTCGGCATCCGGACAGTCGACGATCTGGTTCTTTTTAGTTAAGAACCTAGTCCAAAATTTCCTGGCTGACTCTCCGGGCTGTTGGACTATATGACTTAAGTCATATGCATCCGGAGGTCGGACGTATGTACCTTGGAAGTTGTCGCGGAACGCGTCTTCCAGGTCCTCCCAGATGCCAATGGAGTTTTCAGGCAGGCTGTTCAACCAGTGCCGAGCTGGTCCCTTGAGTTTTAGTGGGAGGTATTTGATGTCATGAAGGTCATCACTGCGGGCCATATGAATATGGAGAATAAAATCCTCAATCCACACCGCGGGGTCTGTTGTCCCATCATATGATTCGATATTCACGGGTTTAAACCCTTTTGGGAATTCATGCTCCGTTACTTCATCGGTGAAGCAGAGGGGGTGTGCGGCGCCTCTATATCGGGCCAAGTCGCGACGTAGCTCGGATGGAGTCCATCTGCGGTTTTCGGCCGGGGCGTGATTATGCTTATCGCGTTTGGCTGGATAGCCGTCGTTGCACGTCGGGGCGTGCCCCCGTGATCCGTAGATTGATCTGGTCTGACCTGCTCTATCGTCCAGGTCCTGCCGCAGGTCATATGTATATCCCTGAGCTGTTGTGTCTCTACCTTTAAGGCGAGGCGGTATGGGCTGGTGTTCGGCTTGAGTTGCCGCTTTGTCCCAGCCACGTGGTGGCCGGTCAGCCGCATTACGCTCTGATGGTACGGGCTCCAGCGCCTCGTCATCAAATTGGGGTAACAATTTGCGCTTCGGGTAACTTTTGGTTGGGCGTTCGAGGCCGTATTCCTCGGCTGCCAGGAAATTAGTCCACCTGTCGTTGAGTAGATCTTGGTCAGCTTGAAGCTGCTGCTGTTTCTTTTTTAGGCTCCTTGCAGTGGCAATTAGCCGGCGCTTAAAGCGCTCCTGCTCGACGGGTTCCTCAGGCACGATAAAGTCTTCGTCGCCAAGGCTTACCTCATCCTTAGAGAGTGGAAGATAGTTACTGTCCTCCGAATCTTTGTTTATGGCCTGTTCATCAGGGCTGACTTGCCCATCTTCCCTATCGTCCTGTTCGGAAGTTGGCTCGACGGGGTCTTCTTTGTCTTCGGCATTGTCCGGAGTGTTGTTTTCTCTCGTGCCGGTATTGCTATCTTTTCCACGGTGTGATTTAGAGCGGCGCCGCTGACGTCGGTGCTTTGGCTGTATCTCAGGAGGTTTATCCTCGACTGGATCCTTCTCGTTATCGCCGTTATTCTCTTTGGGTGTATCCACCATGTATACGTCATATGAGGAGGTGGCCGTCCAGCGCCCGGTAAACGGCGGGTTTTGGGCCTGCTCGTCTCTGGCATCGTCGTCCATACCGTCGATGTCTTCGGAGCCGTAATCGAGATGTCGGTTAAGTCTTCGACATCGGCTATTAAGTGGGAGGTGGGTGGGAAGCGAAATTCCCCGTCATCAGCCCCCAGTTCAAACCGGATATAATTCGGCTGTGAGTCCCCTGCTAAGGAGAGGGTTTTTAATGAGTTTAGCACATCGCCTAAAGGTGAGTGCCAGAAGATGTCCGCGGAGCTGAATTCGACGATCGGCGCCTGATCAGACTCGACGGACGCGGATGCATGTGGTTCGGAACCTGTGGCCAGAGACGAGTCTGAGGTTCCGGTGACGCAGATCCCACTCAAGGTTGGGTCTGTGTGTAGCTCCAACGCCGCTGAGACTGCGGCTTCCGTGGCGGGGTTGAGCTTCCCGTCCTCGGATGGCGCAATCTGCTCCAGATCTAGGGCCAGAGCACTTACATGCGCTATCTCCTGGGTATGGTCCGATGACAGATTTAGGTCATGTTCATCGCGGTGGCAGGGAGCGGCTGCCGTGGGCTCGAATCCGTCGAAGATCAAGTCTCCGCGGATATCAGCAACGTAGTTCAAGCTTCCAAACCTGACCTGATGGCCAGGGGCGTAGCTGTCGATCTGCTCCAGATGGCCAAGCGAGTTGGCCCACAGTGCGAAGCCGCCGAATACGAAGATCTGGCCAGGGAGAAAGACCTCCCTCAGGGCAGCATCATTGTAGATGATTGACGGGGCCATCGAGCCCTCTAGGCGACGACACAGAGGAACTCTCAATGAAAGCACCAATGTCGGTGTCAAAACCGGCGGATCTCTGGTAGGGGGTCCCGAACTATGTGTCTTAGGTCGATGGTAACAGGAGGCGGGGGACACGATGTTTACCCAGGTTCGGGCCCTCTCTATGGAGGTAATACCCTACTTCTTGCTTGATCGATCTTGATGAATATGAGTATTACAAGAGTTGATCTACCATGAGATCGTAATGGCTAGAAGTCTAGCCAGTATGATTGTGATTGCCTCTACAGACTAAACCCTCCAGTTTATATAGACACTGGAGGGGACTAGGATTGTACAAAGTCGGTTACAGAGAAAGGAATCTTCATATCCAAACACCAAGCTTGCCATCCACGCCAAGGAGAGTTCCATCCGGACACGGGAGAGAGTCTTCTGCCTTGTATCTTCATGGCCCATCAGTCTGGCCCACGTTACATAGTCCAGACACCCGAGGACCCCTTGATCCAGGACTCCCTCAGCCGGCGCCCCTCCATCGCCGCGAGGCATACGTCCGTCGCCGGGGGTGCTGCGCCCAGCAGCCCGCTTGGGGGATGCGCCATGCAGGTCTGCTCCCTCCAATTCGTCGGTGTGTAGCACGCGTCAGGCCTCTTCACCGCCAGTTAAAGGTCCCCTCCCTCCGTCTTGCTTCTGATTTTCCCCTTCCTTTTTCTTCCGATTTCCCAAGCCGGTCTTATGGTTCGTCGGCGCACAGATAACCGCTCAAGAATAAAATTTTATTCCTCATCAGTGGAGACTGTCAACCGCTCAATAATATGATGCGCTAGCAATCCTGCATCGATGTAATGAATCATCTGAAGAAAGATGGTGTACCTGATTGAAGGGTCGGTACTGTTACTCCTGCAACCATTTCTGATCTATGTATGGTTATCATTCTTTTTTGGTTGCCACCAGTTGTTTATTTTTACACGTTTGATTCAATTTGTTGCGCTACTTTGCATATCGGGAGTGAAAAATATAGAACTTGATAACGTGTAGTAATTAAGCTACTTCTAGTTTACCCACTGGCCATATAATCTTGTATAACATGATATATTTTTTTATCATGTGGCAGATAACGACATGGGAGTATTCAACATCAATGACATGCGTTCTGAAGACTTTGGCGTGGACGGCGGATCTCGGCTAGAAAAGCGGGAAATGCCCTTTGACTGAAATTAGTGGGCCTTACTAGAAATTAATGGAATTAAATTCTTATTAGGTTGATTACTATACGGGCTGCCACTCTTGGACCAAGCTGAAATTTAGTGGGCCAAAATTTTAGATGGGCTTATTACTACATGGGCTGCCACGTCAGTTCCATGTTAGATGATGATGTGGCAAACAAGTTAACATCATTTGAGTATGTCAGTTAACAGCCATCCATGACGACTGGATGATCTGTCATGGAATGTACCGTGGTCAAATTATGACGCGATATACATGACGGATTTCAGATCCGTCATGGGTGCCCTTCCATGATGGTTTTGTGCAGGTCTGTGACGGATTGAAATTGTCATGGATTAACAAGATTCTTGTAGTGTCCCGAGTGTTGGAGGGATTCCAAAATCCCATTCATGTTGCAATTCATGATAAGACCTTCATAAGACGAAGAAGTGGAGCAAGAAAAATATCTGTCCCGAGTGTTGGAGGGATTCCAAAATCCAAAGAAACATGTCTATCAATATAGCCAGCTAGCTTCATTATATGCCCACTCATTGAGGAATCTTATGCCATGTTGTATTCAATGAAGGACTTAGTAATTTAAAAACGTTCGGTCCTTGACAGTTTCTTTTACAGAACATCCAGTGACGCGATTATCTCATGTGCACTAAATCGTTTAAAACGCTTCTGCAACTCAGGATCCATGAAAGTCAACAAGAGGCATTGAGCCGACTCATAGTCATCACTACGAGCACTAAAGACATTTGCAACATCCCGCGACACTCCAGGTGCAGGGGGGTCACCTAAGGTCTCATCCAACACACACTCCTTCTTAGCACTCCTGAGAACAAATCTCAGGTTTCAGATCCAATCTGCATAGTTTCCACCATTAGCAGCTAACTTCTCTCTCTAACATAGGGGCTAAGTTGAAGTGGTATTGTGAGACATTGATCTATAACGATAAACACAAGATTCATTTAGACATAGCTTATAATTCATTGCACTACTATTTAAATTTTTTAATTTAAAGTGCGCTCCCACTCAAATCAACATCTCTCATAATTGACAGTGAGTGATTCAAGACCCATATTTAACTCACCCCATTGATGTGCATTACTGATGACGATGACTTCAATCGGTAGGCCAACTTGCCGATCACATCTCCATGTGACTCTTGTTCATCTTTCAACACATGTGTTCGAGCTGAGGACTTCCCTGCCGGAACTTCAAGACAAGCAAGTAATCTTATAGTGAGGTCTGACCTTCACCCTCCTTACACCTCACTGATCGTTGGTGCTCATGTGTACATGTTGTACTCCGATAAGTTACATGTTATAGACGGTGCTACACTTGGGAGAACACTAAAAACTTGATATTTTAATGTGAGAGATTTCGTTAGTAAAATTGACTAATGCGCAATAAAAAAGGTGCAATAAAAAGGGATAAACATCTTAGGCAATTCAAAATAGCATGATATGGTATAGCCCCCTCTGCCGGAGAAGTCTTCATTGTCTTCACGAAATTTCATCCAAAAAGGTTGTTGTGGCAACAGAAAAATGCTATCGTGCGAGCTGTTTTAACAAAAACAGATTTCTGTGAAAACTGCTTGCCGTGGCAACCTATAAACGTTGTCATGGCAACAATATCGAAAGTCACTGTCGTAGCAGCATTTTCTTCAGCTTTTCTTCTCTATCGTCTTGTACAGCTTCCTGCTCCAGAATCCTCCTTTGCAAGCTTGTCACCGCCATCTTTAATCTCGCCCCCATCTCTATAGCTACTCTATTACATAAAAGTTGACACGCATGTCATCAGAGTGACAATCCTATGGCTCTAGCCATCATGTCGTACTGTGACACGCAGGTCACTTAAATAATTACAACATATAATCATCTCATACATAAGCTCATTAATATAATGAAGGTTATACCACATCACATACAACTTGCAAAACCAAGTTAGACGTCCTCTAATCCGTTTATGCAAAAATTTAATTTACGTGGCTTCTAGGGTTTTAGATCAAACACGAGCTACCTATGTCCACCATCAAGTATGATTTTTTGTTGCTAGATTAAGTTTGTGAGGTGTGTGAGGGAAGAGACTTAATTAAAAAAAGCTCCAGCCCCACAGTAAACTTCGACAATACACATGACCCCCATGTAGATCAAAATCTACATGCCCTCTCGTGTGCCACAATTCAACTTTATTGACTAAGATGTAGCCCAAAGAACTAAGATAGCACATCGTTGATCGCCGGAATCGGCTATTGCCAGAACTTTGTAACAAAGCTACACCATGCCGCCAAGAATAGAGAAGAAGAAATTCAAGGGAAGCAAGCAAGAACATCACGTAGAAGATTGCACCTACCACAATAGATCTTATCTTCTACTCGCACAAAACTTTCGTTAAACAATAGATCTCATCTACCACAATAGATCTCGTCTGCTACTAGAATTTTTTATGCAATACCCACACAATCATATGTGTTCAAGATCTGCACATCTACTCATAGATCGCTCTGATACCACTGTTGGAAATCGTAGTAAAAAACAAAACAATTTTTTTACTACGAACCAAGAACCAGGATCACTTTGAAGATGCATACACGATTAGATAAAATTGTTACTAACTTCTAGTTGCAGCAGAATAGTTGGTGTAGATTGTTCTCGAAGTCACTCGAACCGTCCCACGGACGGTCCCTCGAATGAATATCAAAAGCACGACCTCTATATGGATTGCACGCGTATGAGATCAACGATGCGTCATCGCTTCACCGTCCAGAGTTGGCATTTCCAGAGAACGAGAGGAGGGAGGAAGAGCCGCATGGCGTCTCTCTAAATTATTTGGAGAACTAGAGAGAACTAGAGGAGGCACCTCAACGGGAGAGAACTTGTGTGTTCAATAGGGGGTGCCTCCTCAAGTATACATAGGTGGAGGGGAGGGTGTAGCCGACTTGGAGGAGGGGGCTCCCCTCCCTTGGCGTGCCGGCCAAAGAGGAGGACTCCTTCTCAACTCTCCACGACCCCCCTAGCTTGTCCAATAAGCTAAAGGAGGCGTCTCCCCTAATGGGCCATTTTGGGTAGCCCATGGTGCCTAGACTAGTTCTGGGGGGCTCCCGATAATTATCTGAGCCCTCCTATATTATTATTAGATCCTCGTAACTTTTCCCATGTTTTGCTTTAACCTGGTTTTCTTCGAAACGCTTTCGGTCTTCTCTCGAAATAATTTCTATTATCTCTGAAACCTTTTCGGTGATATTTTCACAAACTCCTAACTCCAATACAACTCAATAGATCGTAAACCCTTATGCGTGTGACCCTACAGGTTCAGTGAAATACAGACATGAACAGAAACACTTTTCGCTCAGTGATCAATAGCAGAACCGTGGACATCCATATTGACCCCTAGACTCACACAAATGATATTCGAGTGAACCTTTGGTTATCATATGATATTCCTTTTGCTTTGCAATACTTTACAAAAACCGAGGTGAGATGTATCGGCATCCCCGTGAGTCAGACACATTATCACTATGCAAGTCTCCCCATTACCAGTTTTGTTCTCTCTTCTCGTCTTCAAATGATGGAATTCCCGTGAGCAATTCACGTTGTGTGTGGCCAGATGATGATGGATGTCGTCACACCGAGAGGGGCCTAAAAATATCTCTCCATCGTTGGTGGAGCTAATCCCAGTCTCGAGCTATCTAGTCCCTTGTCATATGTTTCCGGTAAACCTGCAAGTTGTCGTTATGATCACCCTGTTACGGATGACATTGGAGCATCCCAAAGTGTATCGTCTATTATGAAGTGACTCGATACTCCCATGGTCTAAGGAATTGTGCATACGTTATCATCATGTGTTATGGACTATAGACTTGCGACGAAATCATCTCTAAGTATAATATACAACTTGAGTCAATTCAACACGACCGTTCTTCGAACATCGTACCCTCAATGTTGTGGGCATCATTGTTACAATTAAGATATGCCTATGATTAGGAAAACATAACCATCATGCAACATTTGAGCTAGTCCTAGAGACAAGAGTAGGAATCTATTCTACCATTTATATTTCTACATGTGCATATGAGTTAGTCTCTTGGTTAAAGCAGAATCAGAGTCATAACATAAAACATAATCATTTAATCATAAACTTGGAAATAAATAATACAATTATTATTGCCTCTAGGGCATGCTTCCAACAGCTTGGCGCCTTCCCAGGGCCTTGGACAAATAGAGAGGCACATTGCTCAATGTAAAAGCCTTGTTTTTTATGGGATCCACAGGTACCAGCAAAAATGGCGAGGCTCACACTCTTTCTTTGGAATAGTTGCCAAAGGGTTCCTCCTCTCCACTAAGCCGTGGTCTATCAATTTTTAGGCTGTCGTGGTTGTTGTTGGCATGGCCGAACCCTACCTGGTGGTGCATCGTGGGCGGTTTCTATGAGAAAGCTTTAATGATCAACTGAGTCGATGTCGGCGCCGCCCATGTGTTGCGAGTCGTTGCATGGAAAACAATTTTTTTCTATGCACACGCAATGATCTATCCAAGGAGATGCATAGCAACGAGAGGGGAGAGTGTGTCTATGTACCCTCGTAGACCGTAAGTGGAAGCATTTCACAACGCGGTTGATGTAGTCAAACTTTCTTCGTGCTCCAACCGATCTAGTACCGAACGCACGGCACCTCCGCCTTCTGCACATGTTCAGCTCGGTGGCGTCCTCCGCCTTCTTGATCCAGCAAGACGGCGAGGTAGTATATGAGTTTCGGCAGCACGACGGCGTGGTGACGGTGATGGTGATGTGATCTCCGCAGGGCTTCACCTAAGCACTACGAAAATATGACCGAGGGAGTAAACGGAGGACGGGGGCGCCGCACACGGCTAAGACAATGTTGTATCCTTGTGTGGTGCCGCTCCCACATATATATAGGTGGGAGGGGGAGGGGAGGCAGCTTAGGGCAACCAGGGCACGCCCCAAGGAAAGAGGGGGGGGGGGGAGGGAAGGAAGGGGGAGTCCTACTCCACACTTTCCTTTCCCTCCCCTTTTTCCTTCTCCTCCTCATAGGGCCGACCTCTATAGGGGCGCACCAGCCCCTTGTGGGCTGGTGAAAGTGCAAGTATCACTTAGATTATATTTTGGTGTGATGACAATGTGGTTAGTGGAACTAATGTTGGTTGCTAAAGTTTATCTCAGGACTTTGGTTCCAAGGTGTCCATTGATGGAGGTGTGCGACCCCCCAGTCCAAAAAGATCAAAGGCGTGGTTACCGGCGACTCGAAGGTTTTTCGTTTTGGTTCGATTTGAGTCGTAGGTAAAAGCGCACTATCAAGAGGGGTCTTTGTGGATTTAGTGTCGTGTGGGAATGCCTCCAAGACAGATACACCAGCCCTCCTACACCTCCTCAGATATTCCACTTATTGTGTGCTTTGCCGTGGTGTCCTGTGATGTTTCATCAGAAATCTTCTGGACACCCCGTGTGCACGGGGTCTCTGACCCCCGTGCGCACGGGGTAGTCAGAATATTTCGGGACACCCCGTGCGCACGGGGTCTCTGACCCCCGTGCGCACGGGGTACCTCGAAACTCACTGGACACCCCGTGCGCACGGGGCTGACTTGGCCCGTGCGCACGGGGTCCAACGGGCAGAAATCCCCTCCCGGCCAAGAACACTATATAAGCCCCTGTTGGGAATCGTAGCATAATTTTTAAAATTTTCCTACGCTCACCAAGATCCATCTATGGAGTATACTAGCAACGAGGGGAAAGGAGTGCATCTACATACCCTTGTAGATCGCGAGCGGAAGCGTTCCAATGAACGTGGATGACGGAGTCGTATTCGCCGTGATTCAAATCACCGATGACCGAGTGCCGAACGGACGGCACATCCGCGTTCAACACACGACGGTGCAGCGACGTCTCCTCCTTCTTGATCCAGCAAGGGGGAAGGAGAGGTTGATGGAGATCCAGCAGCACGATGGCGTGGTGGTGGATGTAGCGGGTCTCGGCAGGGCTTCGCCGAGCTTCTGCGAGAGGGAGAGGTGTAGCAGGGGAGGAGGGAGGCGCCCAAGGCTGTAATAATACTGCCCTCCCTCCCCCCTTTATATAGGCCCCCTGGGAAGGGGGGGGGGGCGCCGGCCAGGATCCCATCTGGAGGGGGGCCGGCGGCCAGGGGGGAAGACTTGCCCCCTGAGGCAAGTGGGGCGCCCCCCCACCCTAGGGTTTCCAACCCTAGGCGCAGGGGGAAGGCCCATGGGGGGCGCCCCAGCCCACTAAGGGCTGGTTGCCCTCCCACTTCAGCCCATGGGGCCCTCCGGGACAGGTGGCCCCACCCGGTGGACCCCCGGGACCCTTCCGGTGGTCCCGGTACAATACCGGTGACCCCCGAAACTTTCCCGGTGGCCGAAACTTGACTTCCTATATATAATTCTTCACCTCCGGACCATTCCGGAACTCCTCGTGACGTCCGGGATCTCATCCGGGACTCCGAACAACTTTCGGGTTTCCGCATACACATATCTCTACAACCCTAGCGTCACCGAACCTTAAGTGTGTAGACCCTACGGGTTCGGGAGACATGCAGACATGACCGAGACGCCTCTCCGGTCAATAACCAACAGCGGGATCTGGATACCCATGTTGGCTCCCACATGTTCCACGATGATCTCATCGGATGAACCATGATGTCGAGGATTCAATCAATCCTGTATACAATTCCCTTTGTCAATCGGTATGTTACTTGCCCGAGATTCGATCGTCGGTATCCCAATACCTTGTTCAATCTCGTTACCGGCAAGTCTCTTTACTCGTACCGCAATGCATGATCCCGTGACTAACGCCTTAGTCACATTGAGCTCATTATGATGATGCATTACCGAGTGGGCCCAGAGATACCTCTCCGTCACACGGAGTGACAAATCCCAGTCTCGATCCGTGCCAACCCAACAGACACTTTCGGAGATACCCGTAGTGCACCTTTATAGTCACCCAGTTACGTTGTGACGTTTGGTGCACCCAAAGCACTCCTACGGTATCCGGGAGTTGCACGATCTCATGGTCTAAGGAAAAGATACTTGACATTGGAAAAGCTCTAGCAAACGAAACTACACGATCTTTTATGCTATGCTTAGGATTGGGTCTTGTCCATCACATCATTCTCCTAATGATGTGATCCCGTTATCAATGACATCCAATGTCCATAGTCAGGAAACCATGACTATCTGTTGATCAACGAGCTAGTCAACTAGAGGCTTACTAGGGACACGTTGTGGTCTATGTATTCACACATGTATTACGATTTCCGGATAACACAATTATAGCATGAACAATAGACAATTATCATGAACAAAGAAATATAATAATAACCATTTATTATTGCCTCTAGGGCATATTTCCAACAGTCTCCACTTGCACTAGAGTCAATAATCTAGTTACATTGTGATGAATCGAACACCCATTGCGTCCTAGTGTTGATCATGTTTTGCCCTAGGGAGAGGTTTAGTCAACGGATCTGCTACATTCAGGTCCGTATGTACTTTACAAATATCTATGTCTCCATTTTGAACACTTTCACGAATGGAGTTGAAGCGACGCTTGATATGCCTGGTCTTCCTGTGAAACCTGGGCTCCTTCGCAAGGGCAATAGCTCCAGTGTTGTCACAGAATAGAGTCATCGGGCCCGACGCATTGGGAATCACCCCTAGGTCGGTAATGAACTCCTTCATCCAGACTGCTTCCTGTGCTGCCTCCGAGGCTGCCATGTACTCCGCTTCACATGTAGATCCCGCCACGACGCTTTGCTTGCAACTGCACCAGCTTACTGCTCCTCCATTCAAAATATACCCGTATCCGGTTTGTGACTTTGAGTCATCCAGATCTGTGTCGAAGCTAGCGTCGACGTAACCCTTTACGACGAGCTCTTCGTCACCTCCATAAACGAGAAACATATCCTTAGTCCTCTTCAGGTACTTCAGGATATTCTTGACCGCTGTCCAGTGTTCCATGCCGGGATTACTTTGGTACCTTCCTACCAAACTTACGGCAAGGTTTACATCAGGTCTGGTACACAACATGGCATACATAATAGACCCTATGGCCGAGGCATAGGGGATGACACTCATCTTTTCTCTATCTTCTGCCGTGGTCGGGCAGTGAGCCGTGCTCAATTGCACACCTTGCAATACAGGCAAGAACCCCTTCTTGGACTGATCCATATTGAACTTCTTCAATATCTTGTCAAGGTATGTACTCTGTGAAAGACCAATGAGGCGTCTTGATCTATCTCTATATATCTTGATGCCTAATATATAAGCAGCTTCTCCAAGGTCCTTCATTGAAAAACACTTATTCAAATAGGCCTTTATACTTTCCAAGAATTCTATATCATTTCCCATCAATAATATGTCATCCACATATAATATGAGGAATGCTACAGAGCTCCCACTCACTTTCTTGTAAACACAGGCTTCTCCATAAGTCTGTGTAAACCCAAACGCTTTGATCATCTCATCAAAGCGAATGTTCCAACTCCGAGATGCTTGCACCATCCCATAGATTGAGCGCTGGAGCTTGCATACTTTGTTAGCATTCTTAGGATCGACAAAACCTTCCGGCTGCATCATATACAACTCTTCCTTAAGGAAGCCGTTAAGGAATGCCGTTTTGACGTCCATCTGCCATATCTCATAATCATAGTATGCGGCAATTGCTAACATGATTCGGACGGACTTCAGCTTCGCTACGGGTGAGAAAGTCTCATCGTAGTCAACCCCTTGAACTTGTCGATAACCCTTAGCGACAAGTCGAGCCTTATAGATGGTCACATTACCATCCGCGTCTGTCTTCTTCTTAAAGATCCATTTGTTTTCTATGGCTCGCCGATCATCGGGCAAGTCAGTCAAAGTCCATACTTCGTTTTCATACATGGATCCTATCTCGGATTTCATGGCTTCTAGCCATTTGTCGGGATCCGGGCCCGCCATCGCTTCTTCATAGTTCGAAGGTTCACCGTTGTCTAACAACATGATTTCCAGGACAGGGTTGCCGTACCACTCTGGTGCGAAACGTGTCCTTGTGGACCTACGAAGTTCAGTAGTAACTTGATCCGAAGCTTCATGATCATCATCATTAATTCCTCCCCAGTCGGTGTAGGCACCACAGGAACATTTTCCCGCGCTGCGCTACTTTCCGGTTCGGAAGGGGTGACTATCACCTCATCAAGTTCCACTTTCCTCCCACTCAATTCTTTTGAGAGAAACTCCTTCTCCAGAAAGGACCCGTTCTTGGCAACGAAGATCTTGCCTTCGGATCTGAGGTAGAAGGTATACCCAATAGTTTCCTTAGGGTATCCTATGAAGACGCATTTCTCCGACTTGGGTTCGAGCTTTTCAGGTTGAAGTTTCTTGACATAAGCATCGCATCCCCAAACTTTTAGAAACGACAGCTTAGGTTTCTTCCCAAACCATAATTCATACGGTGTCGTCTCAATGGATTTTGACGGAGCCCTATTTAAAGTGAATGCGGCAGTATCTAAAGCATAGCCCCAAAATGAGAGCGGTAAATCGGTAAGAGACATCATAGATCGCACCATATCCAATAGAGTGCGATTACGACGTTCGGACACACCATTTCTCTGAGGTGTTCCAGGCGGCGTGAGTTGTGAAACTATTCCACATTTCCTTAAGTGTGCACCAAATTCGTGACTTAAATATTCTCCACCACGATCTGATCGTAAGAATTTTATTCTCCTGTCACGTTGATTCTCAACCTCACTCTGAAATTCCTTGAACTTTTCAAAGGTTTCAGACTTGTGTTTCATTAGGTAGACATACCCATATCTACTTAAGTCATCAGTGAGAGTGAGAACATAACGATATCCTCCGCGAGCCTCAACACTCATTGGACCGCACACATCGGTATGTATGATTTCCAATAAGTTGGTTGCTCGCTCCATTGTTCCGGAGAACGGAGTCTTGGTCATCTTACCCATGAGGCATGGTTCGCATGTGTCAAATGATTCGTAATCAAGAGACTCCAAAAGTCCATCTGCATGGAGCTTCTTCATGCGCTTGACACCAATGTGACCAAGGCGGCAGTGCCACAAGTATGTGGGACTATCGTTATCAACTTTACATCTTTTGGTATTCACACTATGAATATGTGTAACATCACGTTCGAGATTCATTAAGAATAAACCATTAACCAGCGGGGCATGACCATAAAACATATCTCTCATATAAATAGAACAACCATTATTCTCGGATTTAAATGAGTAGCCATCTCGAATTAAACGAGATCCAGATACAATGTTCATGCTCAAAGCTGGCACTAAATAACAATTATTGAGGTTTAAAACTAATCCCGTAGGTAGATGCAGAGGTAGCGTGCCGACGGCGATCACATCGACCTTGGAACCATTCCCGACGCGCATCGTCACCTCGTCCTTCGCCAGTCTCCGTTTATTCCGTAGTTCCTGTTTTGAGTTACAAATATGAGCAACCGCACCGGTATCAAATACCCAGGAGCTACTACGAGTACTGGTAAGGTACACATCAATTACATGTATATCACATATACCTTTGGTGTTGCCGGCCTTCTTGTCCACTAAGTATTTGGGGCAGTTCCGCTTCCAGTGACCACTTCCCTTGCAATAAAAGCACTCAGTTTCAGGCTTGGGTCCATTCTTTGACTTCTTCCCGGCAACTGGCTTACCAGGCGCGGCAACTCCCTTGCCGTCCTTCTTGAAGTTCTTCTCACCCTTGCCCTTTTTGAACTTGGTGGTTTTATTCACCATCAACACTTGATGTTCTTTTCTGATTTCCACCTCCGCTGATTTCAGCATTGAATATACCTCAGGAATGGTCTTTTCTATCCCTTGCATATTGAAGTTCATCACAAAGCTCTTGTAGCTTGGTGGAAGCGACTGAAGGATTCTGTCAATGACCGTGTCATCCGGGAGATTAACTCCCAGCTGAGACAAGCGGTTGTGCAACCCAGACATTCTGAGTATGTGCTCACTAACAGAACTATTCTCCTCCATTTTACAGCTGAAGAACTTGTCGGAGACTTCATATCTCTCGACCCGGGCATGAGCTTGGAAAACCATTTTCAGCTCCTCGAACATCTCATATGCTCCATGTTTCTCAAAACGCTTTTGGAGACCCGGTTCTAAGCTGTAAAGCATGCCGCACTGAACGAGGGAGTAATCATCAGCACGCTGCTGCCAAGCGTTCATAACGTCTTGGTTCTCTGGGATTGGTGCTTCACCTAGCGGTGCTTCTAAGACATAATCTTTCTTGGCTGCTATGAGGATGATCCTCAGGTTCCGGACCCAGTCCGTATAGTTGCTGCCATCATCTTTCAGCTTGGTTTTCTCTAGGAACGCGTTGAAATTGAGGACAACGTGGGCCATTTGATCTACAAGACATAGTGTAAAGATTTTAGACTAAGTTCATGATAATTAAGTTCATCTAATCAAATTACTCAATGAACTCCCACTCAGATAGACATCCCTCTAGTCATCTAAGTGAAACATGATCCGAGTTAACTAGGCCGTGTCCGATCATCACGTGAGACGGACTAGTCAAGATCGGTGAACATCTCCATGTTGATCATATCTTCTATACGACTCATGCTCGACCTTTCGGTCCTCCGTGTTCCGAGGCCATGTCTGTACATGCTAGGCTCGTCAAGTCAACCTAAGTGTATTGCGTGTGTTCCGAGGCCATGTCTGTACATGCTAGGCTCATCAACACCCGTTGTATGCGAACGTTAGAATCTATCACACCCGATCATCACGTGGTGCTTCGAAACAACGAACCTTCGCAACGGTGCACAGTTAGGGAGAACACTTTCTTGAAATTATTATAAGGGGTCATCTTACTTACTACCGTCGTTCTAAGCAAATAAGATGCAAAAACATGATAAACATCACATGCAATCAAATAGTGACATGATATGGCCAATATCATTATGCTCCTTTGATCTCCATCTTCGGGGCACCATGATCATCGTCGTCACCGGCATGACACCATGATCTCCATCATCATGATCTCCATCATTGTGTCTTCATGAAGTCGTCACGCCAACGATTACTTCTACTTCTATGGCTAACGCGTTTAGCAACAAAGTAAAGTAATTTACATGGCGTTATTCAATGACACGCAGGTCATACAAAATAATAAAGACAACTCCTATGGCTCCTGCCGGTTGTCATACTCATCGACATGCAAGTCGTGATTCCTTTTACAAGAATATGATCAATCTCATACATCACATATATCATTCATCACATCTTCTGGCCATATCACATCACATAGCACATGCTGCAAAAACAAGTTAGACGTACTCTAATTGTTGTTGCAAGTTTTTACGTGGTTTGTAGGTTTCTAGCAAGAACATTTCTTACCTACGTATGACCACAACGTGATTTGCCAATTTCTATTTACCCTTCATAAGGACCCTTTTCATCAAATCCGTTCCGACTAAAGTAGGAGAGACAGACACCTGCTAGCCACCTTATGCAACTAGTGCATGTCAGTCGGTGGAACCTGTCTCACGTAAGCGTACGTGTAAGGTCGGTCCGGGCCGCTTCATCCTACAATACCGCCGAAACAAGACAAGACTAGTAGCGGCAAGAAGAATTGGCAACATCAATGCCCACAACTGCTTTGTGTTCTACTCGTGCATAGTAACTACGCATAGGCCTGGTTCATGATGCCACTGTTGGGAATCGTAGCATAATTTTTAAAATTTTCCTACGCTCACCAAGATCCATCTATGGAGTATACTAGCAACGAGGGGAAAGGAGTGCATCTACGTACCCTTGTAGATCGCGAGCGGAAGCGTTCCAATGAACGTGGATGACGGAGTCGTATTCGCCGTGATTCAAATCACCGATGACCGAGTGCCGAACGGACGGCACCTCCGCGTTCAACACACGTACGGTGCAGCGACGTCTCCTCCTTCTTGATCCAGCAAGGGGGAAGGAGAGGTTGATGGAGATCCAGCAGCACGACGGCGTGGTGGTGGATGTAGCGGGTCTCGGCAGGGCTTCGTCGAGCTTCTGCGAGAGGGAGAGGTGTAGCAGGGGAGGAGGCGCCCAAGGCTGTAATAATACTGCCCTCCCTCCCCCCCTTTATATAGGCCCCCTGGGAAGGGGGGGGCGCCGGCCAGGATCCCATCTGGAGGGGGGGCGGTGGCCAGGGGGGAAGACTTGCCCCCCAAGGCAAGTGGGGCGCCCCCCACCCTAGGGTTTCCAACCCTAGGCGCAGGGGGAAGGCCCATGGGGGGCGCCCCAGCCCACTAAGGTCTGGTTGCCCTCCCACTTCAGCCCATGGGGCCCTCCGGGACAGGTGGCCCCACCCGGTGGACCCCCGGGACCCTTCCGGTGGTCCCGGTACAATACCGGTGACCCCCGAAACTTTCCCGGTGGCCGAAACTTGACTTCCTATATATAATTCTTCACCTCCGGACCATTCCGGAACTCCTCGTGACGTCCGGGATCTCATCCGGGACTCCGAACAACTTTCGGGTTTCCGCATACACATATCTCTACAACCCTAGCGTCACCGAACCTTAAGTGTGTAGACCCTACGGGTTCGGGAGACATGCAGACATGACCGAGACGCCTCTCTGGTCAATAACCAACAACGGGATCTGGATACCCATGTTGGCTCCCACATGTTCCACGATGATCTCATCGGATGAACAACGATGTCGAGGATTCAATCAATCCTGTATACAATTCCCTTTGTCAATCGGTATGTTACTTGCCCGAGATTCGATCGTCGGTATCCCAATACCTTGTTCAATCTCGTTACCGGCAAGTCTCTTTACTCGTACCGCAATGCATGATCCCGTGACTAACGCCTTAGTCACATTGAGCTCATTATGATGATGCATTACCGAGTGGGCCCAGAGATACCTCTCCGTCACACGGAGTGACAAATCCCAGTCTCGATCCGTGCCAACCCAACAGACACTTTCGGAGATACCCGTAGTGCACCTTTATAGTCACCCAGTTACGTTGTGACGTTTGGTGCACCCAAAGCACTCCTACGGTATCCGGGAGTTGCACGATCTCATGGTCTAAGGAAAAGATACTTGACATTGGAAAAGCTCTAGCAAACGAAACTACACGATCTTTTATGCTATGCTTAGGATTGGGTCTTGTCCATCACATCATTCTCCTAATGATGTGATCCCGTTATCAATGACATCCAATGTCCATAGTCAGGAAACCATGACTATCTGTTGATCAACGAGCTAGTCAACTAGAGGCTTACTAGGGACACGTTGTGGTCTATGTATTCACACATGTATTACGATTTCCGGATAACACAATTATAGCATGAACAATAGACAATTATCATGAACAAAGAAATATAATAATAACCATTTATTATTGCCTCTAGGGCATATTTCCAACAGCCCCCTTCTTCCTCCTCCATCCCTCAACCCTAATGTCTTGTTGAGCTCCTCCATTGCTACACCCCATTTTGCTCACTACTCTCAATCCCTCCACCCAATCTTGTTGAAACTTTGGGGATTGGGAGAGCAAGACCCGATCTACACTTTGACCAAACCAAATCGCGTTCCCCGCAACATTCATCCACCATGACTTGTTACTCTTGGAGCTTGGGCTCCTAGGCAGTTAGTGGTTCCTCCGGAAGCTTCCTTGCTTGTGGTGTGCTCCGGAGAAGTTTGTAAAGGTGTGGTGGTCGCCTTCAAGACCAACCCCGAGTGATTCGAGGCTCATCCGTTGGGGGTGACTCGAAGGAGATTACGGTGAGCCTTCGGTGGCGTTCCGCAAGCTTTGGCTCCGGCACCGCTCCAAACGGAGAGTAGCTCTTCCCCAAGGAAGAGTGAACTTCGGGATAAAATCCGCGTCCGCGTCTCACTTGTGGTTAATCCTTTCCCGCACTTTACTTAGCCTTGTATGCTTGTTGTCTTGCTAATTAGTTTGTTGCCTAGCATATTTAGCTTAGAGCTTGCTTGTCATATAGGTTGTGTTCACCTAGTTGCATATCTAGTGAACCCTTTTTATCCGCTAAGCCTTAAAATTGACAAGAAAGAGTAAAATTTGTAGTCTCCTATTCACCCCCCTCTAGTCGACCGTATTGATCCTTTCAATTGGTATCAGAGCCTCGTGCTCTAATATAAGGTTTTACAACCTTAGAGGATATGGTCGATCTAGGGAATGAGGGAGGTGACGCACCACTTGCGGAGGATGGTCAAAACCTACCCCCCGCCGCGGCCGACGCACTTGTTGCTCCGGCCGTTGCTCCCGTCGCCCCCCATTAACCCGGGGGCCCCGTTGACCGCGGCCGATATTCTTTCAAAGTTTGCGGACCTCAAAACTGCTATGTTGAAAGAAGTTCGCTCCTCGGCCAAGGAGGAAATTGATGCTCGCTTAAAGCCCTCGACATCCGCCTCAAACTCATTTGATCCAAATGCGGTTCATGATGCGGATGATTCGAGAGAACCTCTTGCATCCCCGGCTCGCACTCAAGTTCCCAAGTACAATGCCGTGGAACCCTTTTACTCACCACAACCCTTGCAGCACCCTCGCATTAATCCTGTGGGGCCTCCGCCCCCTTTGAAAGCTAACGCGTTTGCTAAGTGGAAGCTAGATATGGAGTCTCATATTCGCAGTGCATCTACACAACTATGGTGGATTGTGGTCAATGGTTTCAACCCCAAGGACCATGAATCTCACTCCAAGAGAAGCGGTTGATGATCAACTCAATGCTACCGCCCACAACATGTTGCGCACCGCGGTGATCGATGACTATAGTGACTCCATTGCTCTACTCAAGACCGCCAAGGAAATTTGGGATTGCCTTGAGGAGGCCCTCGAAGGTGATGAAGCAATTCGAAGATCTCGGTTGGCTTTGCTCAAGCAAGAAGTCAACCTATTTGTGAGAAATGAGGGTGAGTCCGCGGAAGAGGTATATCGAAGGTTGAAGTCTCTTGTGCTCAATTTGAGAACCTTTGGGTGCACTTGGGCAAATGATGATTTCATTAAGGACAAGTTCATTGATGCTATGGTTCTCACGGAACATACCATGGTGATGATGATACATCAACGCCCGGACTATCAAAAGTTGACCGCGGCACAAGTTGTATCCACTTTCTCAACTCATGTTCTTTTGGAGACCAAGTCCAAGAAGACCTTTGCCATAGCTCAAGCCACCAAGAACTCAAATCTTGCATTGAAGGCCAAGAAAGTAGTTGCCCAACCCTCAAGGGATGAAGAAGTTGTTGAAGAGACTTGTGAGGAAGATGTTGACACCTCATGCCCGGCAAATGACTTTGCGGAAGACTTGGCTCTCTTGGTCAAGAAATATTCCGGGACCATGGCAAACAAAGGGAAGAATCTGCAAGGAAGATCGTTTGGATGAAGAAAATGCTACAATTGTGATAGCCCAAGACATTTTGTGCACGATTGTCCTTATGAGAGACGTGAAGACAAGTCCGAGAAGCTTGTGCTCAAGAAGAAGAAGTTCACCAAGTTTTCCAAGAGGAAAGATGACAAGGCTCTTGTTCATGAGGAGTACATGTCCAGAGATGAAGATGACGGTGATGATGATCATGTGGGCACGGCCGCCATTGCCATGCATGCCACTACCTCCTCCTCCACCACCGGCCTCTTCGACTCTCCCAACGAGGACAAGCCGTTCACTCATCATTGCCTCATGGCCAAAGAGGTAAAAAAAAGTCCAAATCTCTAAAACCCTTCATCCACACTCCCAATGTTTCATGTGAGATAGTGGAGGATGAGTGTGATGATGGTGTGGATAATGATGAGGAATCCTTGATGGCTTTCATGAAAACTCTTCATGGTGAAGCTCGTGCTCGTTTTAGCGATCTCCTTAAATCACTCGCCGAACGCGATGATTTTATTGAGAACGTTGAAAACCTCCTCATAGAGGAAAAAGAGAGAGTCGAACTCCTTGAGCACGAGCTACATGAAGAGAGTGTCATGAGAGCATCACTTGAGGAAGCCTTGTCTTCTCATAAAATTGACTTCGTTAAAACTGATGATGCGTTGCAACTTGCTCTTGAGAACAAAGATGCCCTTAAAGTAAGGGTTGAAAAGCTTCTAGTTGATCACACGAGACTTGTTGAGGAACATGAGCTCCTTGTGACTAGTTCCAAGGTTGTCAAAGGTGACCTCATTGCCCTCACCGAGTCTTATGCTCAACTTAAAGCTACAACCATTAAGGCTCTTACTTCCGCCCCTCATATTGATTTAAATGATGAATCTTGTACGGCTAACTTTGCTCATGATTGCACCTCTCTCCAAGAGGAGAATAAGAAGTTAAAAGCCCAAATTGAGAAAGGGCTTGTGTCGTGCATTCAAGGGGAGAAAAACCTCAATGACCTCTTGAGCAACCAAAAGGAGTGTGTTGCCAAGGAGGGAATTGGGTTTGACCCCTCTTCTAAGAAGAAGAAGACCAAGAAGAAGAGCCACAAGAAGAAGATCGGTCCTACTCCTCCTCCCCAACAAAAGATAGCATTTGTTCATGAAGGACACAAGGAGAAGGAGAAGGAAAAAGGGAATGTTGGGGATGGCAAGGTCACTAGGGACAAGGCCATTCCCAAAGAGTTTGCCGGCAAGAACAACCCATCTTATGTCCTCATGAGAGGAGATGATGGTTATACCTTTGCTAAATTTGTTGGCACTAACTATGATGATTATGCTTGGACTATTTGGGTTCCTAAGACCCTTGTTGCTAACTCTCTAGGACCCATTGCAAAATGGGGACCTAAAAGCAAAGCTTGATTCTTGTAGGACTATACCTCCGGTGGAACACAATGGGTGATCGATAGTGGTTGCACCAATCATATGACCGGAGAGAGGGAGATGCTTGTGGAGTTCATTGATTCGCTCAAGGCCACTTCAAACATCTCTTTTGGTGACAATAGCAAGGGCAAGGTATTGGGTTTGGGCAAGGTGGTAATCTCTAGTGATGCATCACTTAAGAATGTCATTCTTGTTCAATCCCTTCACTACAATTTACTTTCTACGATTCAATTGGCACGTGCCGGTTATGATTCTCATTTTGGTGAATTTCATGTGACCGTCTTTAAGAGAAGCAATCTCAAAGTGGTCTTTGTTGGGCATGTTGAAGACAACCTTTACGTGGTTGATTTCTCAAATGAGAAAACTTATCTTGCAACATGTCTAATGGCCAAGGCCGACGTGGGGTGGCTTTGGCACCGTCGGCTAGCACACGTTGGCATGAGAAATTTACAAGCTCTCTTAAAGGGGGAGCACATCCTTGGACTAACCAATGTGTCTTTTGCCAAAGATCGTCCTTGTAGTGCTTGCATTGCCGGAAAACTTCATGAAAAAGCTCATAAGGTGATGACTATCATTACCACTTTGAGGCCTTTCGAGCTCATTCACTTGGATCTCTTTGGGCCTCCATCTTATGATAGTTTGGGAGGGAGGAGGTATTGCCTTGTCATTGTCGATGACTATACAAGATATACATGGATGTTCTTTCTCAAGACTAAAGATGAAACTCAAGACACCTTCATCAACTTTGCCAAAGAAGCTCAACGTCAACATAATTGTGAGATCAAGGCAATTCGAAGTGACAACGGCACCGAGTTCAAAAATTACACTATGAACGAGTTCTTGAGCGATGAGGGGATCAAGCATCAATATGCCGCGCCATACACTCCCGAACAAAATGGTGTTGCGGAAAGGAAGAACCGGACTCTCATTGAGATGGCAAGGACCATGCTTGACGAGTACAAGTCTCCATACAAGCTTTGGGCCGAAGCCATCAACACCGCATGCCATGCTACAAACCGGCTTTATCTTCGTAAGCTCAAGAACAAGACTCCCTACGAACTCCTAATCGGGAGAAAGCCTAACGTCAAATACTTTTGAGTATTCGGTTGTAAGTGTTTCATTCTAAATAAGAAATCCCGTTTAGCTAAGTTTGCGCCTAAAACTTATGAGGGCATATTTGTTGGATATGCATCAAACTCTCATGCTTACCGTGTTCTCAACAAATCCACCAGATGTATTGAGGAAACGGTAAACGTGGAGTTTGATGAAGATAACGGTTCCCGTGCGGAGCAAATTGTTCCTAGTGTTGTAGGTGATGAGGCTCCTTCACAAGCTATAAGGACTATGGTGATAGGCCACATTCGTCCACAAGAAACACCCCAAGTCCAAGTAGAAGAAGAAGGAGTAAGAGCCCCTCTTGTGGATTCTCCACAAGGGAAGTCATCACCGCCACCACAAGGTCAAGATGCTATGGGAAATCATGAACCTATCCAAGAACAAGATCAAGTCCCTCATGTTCCCGAGCAAGATCAAGGGCAAGCTCAACCAAATGGCGAAGAACCAATCCGTGAGGCCCAAGGTCAAGCTCTTGATCAAGATCAAGATCAATCCCAACCTCAAGTGTCTTCCACATCATCACATCCAAGTGATCAAGAACTAGAGGTTGTGAAGAGAAGGGTGTCTCCAAGGCTAAAGCATTCTCAAGGCCAAGCTTCTTCCACAAGTTCAAAACCAAGTGAAGAAGAGCTTACCCTCAAAGTGCAAAAAGCGGCCGCCAAGTTAAAGCATCTTCAACATCTCACCGACAACATTTATGGAAGCATCAACAAAGGGGTAACTACTCGTAGACGTTTGGCAAACTTTTGTGAACATCACTCGTTTGTCTCTTGTGTTGAGCCCCTTAAGGTTGAAGATGCACTTGACGACCCGGATAGGGTAAATGCCATGCATGAAGAACTCCACAACTTCACCCGCAACAAAGTATGGACTCTTGTGAAGAGACCCAAAGAACATCATAATGTCATTGGAACAAAGTGGATCTTTAAGAACAAACAAGATGAGCATGGACAAGTCACTAGAAACAAGGCAAGGTTAGTGGCACAAGGGTTCACCCAAGTTGAAGGTTTGGACTTCGGCGAAACCTTTGCCCCCGTTGCCCGTCTTGAGTCCATTCGTATCTTGCTTGCATATGCTTCACATCATGATTTTAAATTGTATCAAATGGATGTGAAGAGTGCATTTCTTAATGGTCCTCTTAAGGAGTTGGTGTATGTCAAACAACCTCCCGGTTTCGAAGATCCTGATCACCCCTCTCACGTTTATGAACTCCATAAGGCGCTCTATGGACTTAAACAAGCACCTCGTGCTTGGTATGATCACCTTACGGCGTTCTTAAGCGAGAAGGGGTTCCAGATCGGGTTAATAGATTCCACTCTCTTCACGAAGAGGGTGAAAGGAGAATTGTTTGTGTGCCAAATATATGTTGATGATATTATTTTTGGTTCCACTAACCATGCTATTAACGTTGAGTTTGAGAATCTTATGACCAAGGAATTTGCTATGAGCATGATGGGAGAGTTGAAGTTTTTCCTCGGATTTCAAGTGAAGCAATTGAGAGGAGGAACCTTCATCAACCAAGCACTTTATATTCAAGACATGCTCAAGAGGTTCAAAATGCAAGATGTCAAGCCCATGAAGATGCCCATGCCCACAAATGGCCAAATTAATCTTGATCCCAATGGTAAAGATGTGGATCAAAAGGTATATCGCTCTATGATCGGTTCTTTGCTTTACCTTTGTGCATCTAGGCCGGATATTATGTTGAGTGTGTGTATGTGTGCAAGATTTCAATCCGCTCCCAAGGAGAGCCATTTTTCGGCAGTGAAAAGAATCCTTCGATATTTGGTTCATACCCCAAACTTGGGCCTTTGGTATCCCAAAGGAGCAACTTTCAAGTTATTGGGATATTCGGATTCGGATTGGGCCGGAGACAAGGTAGACCGCAAGTCCACTTCCGGGTCATGTCAATTCCTAGGGAGGTCATTGGTAAGTTGGTCTTCAAAGAAGCAGAATTGTGTGTCCCTTTCAACCGCCGAGGCCGAGTACATTGCCGCAGGAAGTTGTTGTGCACAATTATTATGGATGAGGCAAACTTTGATGGATTATGGTGTCAAATGTGACAAAGTTCCTCTATTTTGTGACAATGAAAGTGCAATCAAGATCGCCGACAATCCAGTGCAACATAGCCGAACCAAACATATTGAGATTCGTCATCACTTCATTCGAGATCATGTGGCCAAGGGAGACATTGATTTATTCCATGTCAACACCGAGAAGCAACTTGCCGACATTTTCACCAAGCCACTTGATGAAGCAAGATTCCGCGAGTTAAGGCGTGAGCTGAATATCATGGATATAAGTAACTTGGATTGAGGTTCTTGCATACACACACATACTCTACTAGTATCTTGTTTTAGATGTAGGCACCTAAGTAGGGGGAGCTAGCTCAACTAATGAGCTATCTTATCCTACTAGTGCACAAATTGAACAAAATCTTTCACAATAGCCATTTGAAGATGGCATTTGTGCTTCAAAGATGAGTATTGGTCTTGGGCCCAAGGTTCATATCTTCGCGGTGGCATACCAAACAAACTCAAACATGGTGGCTTCGGCCACCGCCCTCCGTTGGAGGTTGGATCTTTTTTTTCTTTTTTTTGTGTGGTTCTTCTTGTCCTTGTGTTCGTGTTTCGGTGTGTGTGTGTTTCTCGATTCTCTTCCAGTGCAAGTGCTACACATACTCCTTTCTAGTAGTGTTGGATTTCTTCTGCGACGTGTTCAGAAGTGAGGCGGAAATGCTCTTTGGGGTCTTGGTAAGAATTTGCATTCAGCCATAACCCAACAAGCTTCGTCCTGTCAAAATCCTCTAGATACCCCGTGCCCACGGCCCTTGTACCGTGCGCACGGGCCTCCGTGCGCACGGGGCCTTTAGCCCGTGCGCACGGGGTCTGCGGTTTCTGGCCCTGAAGAGGTGGGACATGGGGGGGGGGTTTGGGTTCTTTCCCACCCAGTCGCCCCCTCCACGCCCCAGATCGCCTCCAGGCCGCCGCCGTCGCCTCCTTGTCGCCGGTGCTCCTCCGTGCGCCGTGGGACTTCGCTGCTCCGTGGAGATCTCCCGGGATGGGGTCCTCCTCTGGTATCCCCCTCCCCTTGCCCTTCTTTTTCCTCCTTGGATCCTTATTAGTCTAGGGTTTCCTCCTCTACTAGTCTAGGCCAGTCGTTCCCTTGTGATAGACTAGAATCGGATGGGCATTACTGTGGCGGTTCTCCCTGCCGCACTCACTCCCGGATCTCGATCTGGAAGTGGTTGCCGCTGGGCGAACCCCATGTCCACGGGCCTTGTACCGTGTGCACGGGACCCCCGTGTCCACGGTGGTCAGACCCCCGTGTGCACGGGGTACACAGTGGTGCCAGTCCTGTTTCTTCTCTGTCTTCCATTCCTTGCTAGCTTCTCGAGCACTTGTACTTATTTGTGTCTCTCGTGTTTGTTGTGTTTTGTTGCTGTTGTGTTTCAGACTCTGCTGACAAGAGGTCCGAGCTCCGTCGCAAGCGCACCAAGGCAGGTTCCAGGGAATTCACTTAGGCTCTTCGTCAGCCATCCGAAAGAATTGGTCAGGGCTCTGAGCTGGGCCGTGTTCGTCGTGCCGCCTCCAAGCAGCCAGTGATTGAAGCCTCCGAGGATTCAGAAGAGGAGTATGATTTGCAGGAAGATGCTCACTATGAGAACCCCGCAGATGCAGAGATATAAGATGAGGATGATTCTGCTGATGATGTTGATGAGGAGGAAGGAGAGGAACATGTGCTCCCAGGAGGTCGGAATTTCAAGAATCTACCTCTCTCTAAGTGGACCAAGCCAGAGCTTTGGGCTCGCAGGCAGGATTTCCCCTATGTGCCAAACACTGATGCAGGGGTTGACCCAAGATTTAAGAGTGATTTTCAACACCGTGTGTTCTCTGAGCTGATCATGACCAAGAAAAACAAGTTTGCCCCCCACAAGCAAATCAATGTGGAGGCTCTTCGGGACAACGATCATATCTATCTCGGTGTGTATAATGCTCTTGGGAGGCTTGGCTTGATCCCGTTCGTCGCCTTCCACCATCCGTTCAGTGAAGATCTTGTGATGCAGTTCTTTGCCACCGTATACTTCCACAGTGATGAGGCTCGCACTATGACTTGGATGTCTGGCACATATGAGTGTGAGGCCTCCATGGCCAAGTTCTCTGACATCATTCCGTATTGGTTCTTGGCTGAGGAGCATCCTGAGTATGGCCGTGCTCGGGAGACAGGTAGAGACAAGGATGAGATTGCTTTTGCTTACAAGCCAGACAAGGCCTTCACCACCGGTTCTATCAAACATTTGAAGCCAACCTATGATACTATGCGTCACATTCTTAGGTACACGCTTAATCCTAAGACCAGGGACTCTCACAATCTGAGGAGCTCCATGTTGGACATCTTTGTCTACCTTCATGACAAGAAGAAAGTGGATGTTCTGGACTTCATGTTCTTTGAGATCAGGCAGTGTGTTCAGGAGAACAAGTCATGCATCTATGCTCCGTTCATCCAAGCTTTGATTGAGTCTGTCTGTCCCGCCAGGTACATTGCCAAGTACCGCACCTCCTTTCCGAAGCGTGATGCCAACTGGCTTCCGGCTGCTCCTCCACCATATGTGCCTCCCAAGAAGGGGCGCAACCCCAGGCCTGAGGATCGTGCTACCTACACTGAGGGATGTTCATCCTATGTGCGGATTCCGCGTAGCAAAGGGAAGCAGGTTGCTACTGATGCCAGTTTCACCAGAGAGGAGAAGAAGTCTCTTCTGAAGACCGTGAGCAACATGTTCAAAATGTGTCAGTCCATTCAGCGCCGTCAGGTCAAGGAGATCAACAAGGGCAAGCTGGTGAGGCATCAGAAGAAGGCTGAGCGTGCTGCATCTGGTGAGGAGGTTGGTCCAGGGTCCGAGGACAACGACAGTGTGGCCACATCTCGTTCTTTTCCCTTGGAGGGATGGCACTTTGATGATGATGCTTCGAGCGCACCTCCTCTTGTCTAGAGTCTCGTTAGCATCGCCTTTTCCCTTTTTGTTGTCTTGATGACAAAGGGGGAGAAGTGTTCTATTAGGGGCGTTTGCAGTTGGTTTCAGTTGGGTGAGATCTCAAGGGCCTCGTTTGTTTTGGTTGTGTTTATTTGGCTTGAGATACTCTTATTTACTTGCTTTCGCGGTGTGGTCGTGAGCTACCTAGTCTATGTGAGAGACTATCTACTTTATGGAATTTATCTATGCTTATGTTGATATATCTTGTGGAGTATGATCAAGCTTCTATAGATTAGTCTCACGTTTTCTGGTCACCACACTTGCATGTGATCTAGGCACTGTGTTGGGTATTATTATGTTGATCGCATGCCTTGACAATGTGGATCTAGGGGGAGCCTCATATGTGTGTGCTTGATGCATAATCAAGCATTTTTTCCTTGCACATATATAGGGGGAGCTCCTTTGATCAACTATTGTCGCATGGCTGTTTACTTAAGTTGTATCCTGTATGCCATGTCCTAACCATATTGTCATCAATGCACCAAAAAGGGGGAGACTGAAAGTGCAAGTATCACTTAGATTATATTTTGGTGTGATGACAATGTGGTTAGTGGAACTAATGTTGGTTGCTAAAGTTTATCTCAGGACTTTGGTTCCAAGGTGTCCATTGATGGAGGTGTGCGACCCCCCAGTCCAAAAAGATCAAAGGCGTGGTTACCGGCGACTCGAAGGTTTTTCGTTTTGGTTCGATTTGAGTCGTAGGTAAAAACGCACTATCAAGAGGGGTCTTCGTGGATTTAGTGTCGTGTGGGAATGCCTCCAAGACAGATACACCAGCCCTCCTACACCTCCTCAGATATTCCACTTATTGTGTGCTTTGCCGTGGTGTCCTGTGATGTTTCATCAGAAATCTTCTGGACACCCCGTGTGCACGGGGTCTCTGACCCCCGTGCGCACGGGGTAGTCAGAATATTTCGGGACACCCCGTGCGCACGGGGTACCTCGAAACTCACTGGACACCCCGTGCGCACGGGGCTGACTTGGCCCGTGCGCACGGGGTCCAACGGGCAGAAATCCCCTCCCGGCCAAGAACACTATATAAGCCCCCTTCTTCCTCCTCCATCCCTCAACCCTAATGTCTTGTTGAGCTCCTCCATTGCTACACCCCATTTTGCTCACTACTCTCAATCCCTCCACCCAATCTTGTTGAAACTTTGGGGATTGGGAGAGCAAGACCCGATCTACACTTTGACCAAACCAAATCGCGTTCCCCGCAACATTCATCCACCATGACTTGTTACTCTTGGAGCTTGGGCTCCTAGGCGGTTAGAGGTTCCTCCGGAAGCTTCCTTGCTTGTGGTGTGCTCCGGAGAAGTTTGTAAAGGTGTGGTGGTCGCCTTCAAGACCAACCCCGAGTGATTCGAGTCTTATCCGTTGGGGGTGACTCGAAGGAGATTACGGTGAGCCTTCGGTGGCGTTCCGCAAGCTTTGGCTCCGGCACCGCTCCAAACGGAGAGTAGCTCTTCCCCAAGGAAGAGTGAACTTCGGGATAAAATCCGCGTCCTCGTCTCACTTGTGGTTAATCCTTTCCCGCACTTTACTTAGCCTTGTATGCTTGTTTTCTTGCTAATTAGTTTGTTGCCTAGCATATTTAGCTTAGAGCTTGCTTGTCATATAGGTTGTGTTCACCTAGTTGCATATCTAGTGAACCCTTTTTATCCGCTAAGCCTTAAAATTGACAAGAAAGAGTAAAATTTGTAGTCTCCTATTCACCCCCCCTCTAGTCGACCGTATCGATCCTTTCAGCTGGTGTGTTCCCTCTCTTGGCCCATATCTTTGCCGGGGGTGCCCGAAACTCCTTTCTGGTGACCCGATAAGTACACGGTACCCTCCGAAACACTTCCGGTGTCCAAATACTATCCTCATATATATCAATCTTTATCTCTCGACCATTTCGAGAATCCTCGTCATGTCCGTGATCTCATCTGGGAATCATAAGAACATTCGGTCACCAAATCACATAACTCATATAACACCATATTGTCAACGAACCTTAAGCGTGCGGACCCTACGGGTTCGAGAACTATGTAGACATGACTGAGACACCTCTCCGGTCAATAACCAATAGTGGAACCTGGATGCCCATATTGGCTCCGACATATTCTATGAAGATCTTTATCGGTCGAATCGTTATGACAACATACACAATTCCCTTTGTCAATCGGTATGTTAGTTGCCCGATATTCGATCATTGGTATTTTCATACGTAGTTCAATCTCATTACCGGCAAGTCTCTTTACTCGTCCTGTAATACATCACCTCGTGACTAACTTCTTAGTCATTTGCTTGCAAGCTTATGATGTTTATTATCGAGAGGGCCCAGAGATACCTCTCTGATACTCGGAGTGACAAATCCTAATCTTGATCTATGCCAACTTAACAAACACCTTCGGAGATACCTGTAGAGCATCTTTATGATCACCCAGTTATGTTGTGACGTTTGATAGCACACAAGGTATTCCTCCGGTATCTGGGAGTTGCATAATCTCATAGTCGAAGGAATATGTATTTGACATGAAGAAAGCAATATCAATAAACTGAACGATCATAATGATAAGCTAACGGATGGGTCTTGTCCATCACATCATTCTCCTAATGATGTGATCCCATTATCAAATGAAAACTCATGTCTATGGTTAGGAAACCTTAACCATGTTTGAGCAACGAGCTAGTCTAGTAGAGGCTCATTAGGGACACGGTATTTGTTTATGTATCCACACATGTATTTAAGTTTCCGATCAATACAATTCTAGAATGAATAATAAACCTTTATCATGATTTAGGAAATATAATAATAACCATTTTATTATTACCTCTAGGGCATATTTCCACCAGTCTCCCACTTGCACTAGAGTCAATAATCTAGTTCACATCACCATGTGATTAACACATATAGTTCATATCGCCATGTGACCAACACCCAAAGAGTTTATTAGAGTCAATAATCTAGTTCACATCGCCATGTGATTAACACCCAAAGAGTACTAAGGTGTGATCATGTTTTGCTTGTGAGAGAAGTTTAGTCAACGGTTCTGCCACATTCAGATCCATATGTATTTTGGCATAGGGAATGACTTTCATTCTCTCTCTATCTTCTGTCGTGGTCGGGTTTTGAGTCTTACTCAACTTCACACCTTACAACTCAGGCAAGAACTCCTTCTTTGAATGATCCATTTTGAAATTCTTCAAAACTTTATCAAGGTATGTGCTTTGTGAAAGTCCTATTAAGAGTCTTGATCTATCTCTATAGATCTTGATTCCCAATATGTAAGCAGCTTCACCGAGGTCTTTTATTGAAAAATTCTTATTCAAGTATCCTTTTATGCTATCCAGAAATTCTATATCATTCCCAATCAACAATATGTCATCCACATATAATATTAGAAATGCTACAAAGCTCCCACTCATTTTCTTGTAAATACAGGCTTCACCGTAAGTCTGTATAAAACCATATGCTTTGATCACCTCATCAAAGCATATATTCCAACTCCGAGATGCTTGCACCAGTCCATAGATGGGTCGCTGGAGCTTGCACACTTTGTTAGCACCTTTAGGATCGACAAAACCTTCTCGTTGCATCATATACAACTCTTCTTTAAGAAATCCATTAAGGAATGCAGTTTTGACGTCCATTTGCCAGATTTCATAATTATAGAATGCGGCAATTGCTAACATGATTCAGACTGACTTAACCATCGCTACGGGTGAGAAGGTCTCATCGTAGTCAACCCCTTGAACTTGTCGAAAAAGTTTCACGACAAGTCGAGCTTTGTAGATGGTGACATTACCATTAGCGTCTGTCTTCTTTTTGAAGATCCATTTATTCTCAATGGCTTGCGATCATCGAGCAAGTCCACAAAATTCCACACTTTGTTCTCATACATGGATCCTACCTCAGATTTCATGGCCTCAAGCCATTTATCGGAATTTGGGCTCATCATAGCTTCTCCATAGTTCATAGGTTCGCCATGGTCTAGTAACATGACTTCCAGGACAGGATTACCATACCACTCTGTGCGGTACGTGCTATGTTCGCCCTACGAGGTCTAGTAGTAACTTGATCTGAAGTTTCAGGATCATCATCATTAGCTTCCTCTCTAGTTGGTATAGGCATCACGAGAATGGATTTCTCTGATGTGCTACTTTCCAAATTGAGAGAAGGTACAATTACCTCATCAAGTTCTACTTTCCTCCCACTCACTTCTTTCGAGAGAAACTCCTTCTCTAGAAAGGTACCATTCTTGGCAACAAAGATCTTGCCTTCGGATCTGTGGTAGAAGGTGTACCCAATTGTTTCTTAGGGTATCCTACGAAGACACACTTCTTCGATTTGGGTTCGAGCTTATCAGGCTGAAGCCTTTTGACATAAGTGTCGCAACCCCAAACTTTGAGAAACGACAGCTTAGGTTTCTTGCCAAACCATAGTTCATATGGCGTCGTCTCAACGGATTTAGGTGGTGCCCTATTTAACGTGCATGCGGCTGTCTCTAATGCATAACCCCAAAACGATAGTGGTAAATCGGTAAGAGACATCATAGAATGCACTGATGTCTACTACACAACCTTCTTCTTGTAGATGTTGTTGGGCCTCCAAGTGTAGAGGTTTGTAGGACAGTAGCAAATTTCCTTCAAGTGGATGACCTAAGGTTTATCAATCCGTGGGAGGCGTAGGATGAAGATGGTCTCTCTCAAACAACCCTGCAACCAAATAACAAAGAGTCTCTTGTGTCCCCAACACACCCAATACAATGGTAAATTGTATAGGTGCACTAGTTCCGCGAAGAGATGGTGATAAAAGTGCAATATGGATGAAACCACCTCAAAGTTATTCTTTCGGATCGATCTATTCAAGAGTCCATAGTAAAATAACACGAAGCTATTCTTTCCGTTCAATCTATCATAGAGTTCGTACTAGAATAACACCCTAATACACAAATCAACCAAAACCCTAATGTCACCTAGATACTCCAATGTCACCTCAAGTATCCGTGGGTATGATTATACGATATGCATCACACAATCTCAGATTCATCTATTCAACCAACACAAAGTACTTCAAAGAGTGCCCCAAAGTTTCTACTGGAGAGTCAAGACGAAAACGTGTGCCAACCCCTATGCATAGGTTCATGGGCGGAACCCGCAAGTTGATCACCAAAACATACATCAAGTGGATCACGTGATATCCCATTGTCACCACAGATAAGCACGAGAAGACATACATCAAGTGTTCTCAAATCCTTAAAGACTCAATCCAATAAGATAACTTCAAAGGGAAAACTGAATCCATTACAAGAGAGTAGAGGGGGAGAAACATCATAAGATCCAACTATAATAGCAAAGCTCGCGATACATCAAGATCGTATCACCTCAAGAACATGAGAGAGAGAGATCAAACACATATCTACTGGTACATACCCTCAGCCCCGAGGGTGAACTACTCCCTCCTCGTCATGGAGAGCGCCGGGATGATGAAGATGGCCACCGGTGAGGGATTCCCCCCTCCGGCAGGGTGGTGGAACAGGGTCCCGATTGGTTTTTGGTGGCTACAGAGGCTTGCGGCGGCAGAACTCCCGATCTATTCTGTTCCCCGATGGTTTTAGGGTATATTGATATATATAGGCGAAAGAAGTCGGTCAGGGGATCCACGAGGGTGGAGGGCACGCCCAGGGGGGTGGGCGCGCCCCTGCCTCGTGCCTTCCTCGTTGCTTCCCTTACGTGCACTCTAAGTCCCCTGGATTGCTTCCGTTCCAAAAATAACTCTCCCGAAGGTTTCATTCCGTTTGGACTCTGTTTGATATTCCTTTTCTGCGAAACACTAAAACAAGGGAAAAAACTGGCACTGGGCTCTGGGTCAATAAGTTAGTCCCAAAAATAATATAAAAATGCATAGTAAAGCCCATTAAACATCCAAGATGGATAATATGATAGCATGAATACTTCATAAATTATAGATACGTTGGAGACGTATCACCATCCCCAAGCTTAATTCCTGCTCGTCCTCGAGTAGGTAAATGATAAAAGAAATAATTTATGAAGTGTGAATGCTAGCAGGTGCACAAGTTTGATCAATGATAATTTCAATCACCTTTTCTAGCATCATTATATGTCATAACAGTAGCTCAACTCATAGAACTTTGCATGATCAAGTAACAAATTATTCACATGTAAAAGTATAGATCATAAACTTTCTTGAAAACTAACAAACCGTGTTATTAGTCATCAAACAATTACAATTCATCTTATTTTCAGGAAGAGTCTATGTCAGAGCTTTGATTTAGCAAACTCCACATACTCAACTATCATTTAGTCTTTCACAATTGCTAACACTCACGCGATATTTATGGGTTCAAAGTTTTAATCAGACACAGAGAAAGATAGGGGCTTATAGATTCGCCTCCCAACCTATTACCTCAAGGGTAATGTCAACAATAATAGTTCATGATGCCTTACATCCAATTGGATATATATATATATATATATATATATATCAGAATCTTTCCAACACGAGGTGCTTGCCAAAGGATAAAATGAAAAAAAGGAAAGGTGAAGATCACCATGACTCTTGCATAAAAGTAAAAGATAGGCCCTTCGCAGAGGGAAGCAGAGGTTGCCATGCGCTTTTATAGTTGGATGCACAAAATCTTAATGCGAGGGAACGTCACTTTATATTGCCACTTGTGATAGGGACCTTTATTATGCAGTCCGTCGCTTTTATTTCTTCCATATCACAAGATCGTATAAAGCTTATTTTCTCCACACTAAAAGATCATACATATTTAGAGAGCAATTTTTATTGCATGCACCGATGACAACTTACTTGAAGGATCTTACTCAATCCATAGGTAGGTATGGTGGACTCTCATGGCAATACTGGTTTAAGGGATGTTTGGAAGCACAAGTAGTATCTCTACTTGGTGCAAGGAATTTGGCTAGCATGAGGGGGAAAGGCAAGCTCAACGTGTTGGGCGATCCATGACAATATACTTTATTTCGGATATAAGAAAACATAACCCATTACATTGTCTTGTCCAACATCAACCTTTTATCATGTCATATTTTAATGAGTGCTCACAATTACAAAAGATGTCCAAGATAGTATATTTATATGTGAAATCTCTCTTCCTTCAATATTCTTTCATGAATTGTTCAAGTGACCAATACAATGTTTGCTAACCTTCAAAAAATTTACCACCTCTACTTATTATATGTAAAGTCATTACTCCCCATGGGATAAGCATATGAAACATATATAATTTCAGATTTATGATATTCAATTCATTCAACCATTTAATCATAGGATATAAGTGAAGCACACGAGTAAATGACAAACTACTCCAAAAAGATATAAGTGAAGATTAATGAGTAGTTAAATAATTATGTAGCTAAGTGAAGACTCTCTCTCATTTAAGAACTTAAGATCTTGGTATTTTATTCAAACAACAAGCAAGGCTAAAGAAAATAAAATGACGCTCCAAGCAAAACACATATCATGTGGTGAATAAAAATATAGCTCCAAGTAAAGTTACCGATGAACGAAGACGAAAGAGGGGATGCCCCGGGCTTAGGCTCTTGGTTGTCCTTGGATATTACCTTGGGGTGCCTTGGGCATCCCCAAGCTTAGGCTCTTGCCACTCCTTATTCCATAGTCCATCGAATCTTTACCCAAAACTTGAAAACTTCACAACACAAAACTCAACAGAAAACTCGTAAGCTCCGTTAGCGAAAGAAAACAAAACACCACTTCAAGGTACTGTAATGAACTCATTCTTTATTTTTATCGGTGTTAAATATAATTTATTCCAACTTCTCTATGGTTTATAAACTATTTTACTAGCCATAGATTCATCAAAATAAGCAAACAACACACGAAAAACAGAATCTGTCAAAAACAGAACAGTCTGTAGTAATCTGTATCAAACGTATACTTCTGGAACTCCAAAAATTCTAAACTAAATTTGTGGACCTGAGGAATTTGTATAGTAATCATATGCAAAACGAATCAACTAAATAGCACTCTCCAGTAAAGAGTTTTAGCTAATCTCGTGAACGCTAAAGTTTCTGTTTTTTACAGCATGATCATAAAGACTTCACCCAAGTCTTCCCAAAGGTTCTACTTGGCACAAACACTAATTAAAACATGAAAACACATCTAACCAGAGGCTATATGACTTATTTATTACTAAACAGAACCAAAAAGCAAGAAACTAAAATAAAATTGGGTTGCCTCCTAACAAGCGCTATCGTTTAACGCCCCTAGCTAGGCATGATGATTTCAATGATGCTCACATAAAAGATAAGAATTGAAACATAAAGAGAGCATCATGAAGAATATGACTAGCACATTTAAGTCTAACCCACTTCCTATGCATAGGGATTTTGTGAGCAACTTATGGTAACAATAATCAACTAGCATAGGAAGGCAAAACAAGCAAATCTTCAAGATTTTCAACACATAGAGAGGAAACTTGATATTATTGCAATATGTAGAAGCATATGATCCTCTCTCATAATAATTTTCAGTAGCATCATGAATGAATTCAACAATATAACGATCACATAAATCATCTTTTCATGATCTACAAGCATAGAAATTTTATTACTCTCCACATAAGCAAATTTATTCTCATGAATAGTGGTGGGAGCAACCTCAACACAATAACTATCATGTGATTGAAAATTAGGATCAAGATGACAAGTTTCATGGTTATCATTATTCTTTATAGCATACATGTCATCACAATAATCATCATAGATAGGGGGCATGCTTTCATCATAGTAAATTTGCACATCAAAACTTGGGGGACTAAAAATATCATCTTCATCAAACATAGCATCCCCAAGCTTGTGGCTTTGCATATCATTAGCATCATGGATATTCATAGAATTCATACTAACAACATTGCAATCATGCTCATCATTCAAATATTTAGTGCCAAATATTCTAATGCATTCTTCCTCTAGAAATTGAGCACAATTATCGGAATCCCTTATTTTCACGGAAGACATTAAAAAGATGAAGCATATGAGGTACCCTCAATTCCATTATTTTTTTTTTAGTTTTCTTTAATAGACCAAACTAGTGATAAAACAAGAAACTAAAAGATTCGATTGCAAGATCTAAAGATATACCTTCAAGCACTCACCTCCCCAGCAACGGCGCCAGAAAAGAGCTTAGTTGACGGGGTGTGAGTGCCGCTTACCTAGCCTCCCCGGCAACGGTGCCAGAAAAGAGCTTGATGTCTACTACACAACCTCCTTCTTGTAGACGTTGTTGGGCCTCCAAGTGCAGAGGTTTGTAGGACAGTAGCAAATTTCCCTCAAGTGGATGACCTAAGGTTTATCAATCCGTGGGAGGCGTAGGATGAAGATGGTCTCTCTCAAACAACCCTGCAACCAAATAACAAAGAGTCTCTTGTGTCCCCAACACACCCAATACAATGGTAAATTGTATAGGTGCACTAGTTCGGCGAAGAGATGGTGATACAAGTGCAATATGGATGGTAGATATAGGTTTTTGTAATCTTAAAATATAAAAAAGCAAGGTAACTAATGATAAAAGTATGCACAAACGGTATTGCAATGCTAGTAAACAAGGCCTAGGGTTCATACTTTCACTAGTGCAAGTTCTCTCAACAATAATAACATAATTGGATCATATAACTATCCATCAACATGCAACAAAGAGTCACTCCAAAGTCACTAATAGCGGAGAACAAACGAACAGATTATTGTAGGGTACAAAACCACCTCAAAGTTATTCTCTCTGATCAATCTATTCAAGAGTCCGTAGTAAAATAACATGAAGCTATTCTTTCCGTTTGATCTATCATAGAGTTCGTACTAGAATAACACCCTAAGTCACAAATCAACCAAAACCCTAATGTCACCTAGATACTCCAATGTCACCTCAAGTATCCGTGGGTATGATTATATGATATGCATCACACAATCTCAGATTCATCTATTCAACCAACACAAAGTACTTCAAAGAGTGCCCCAAAGTTTCTACCAGAGAGTCAAGACGAAAACGTGTGCCAACCCCTATGCATAGGTTCATGGGCGGAACCGCAAGTTGATCACCAAAACATACATCAAGTGGATCACGTGATATCCCATTGTCACCACAAATAAGCACGACAAGACATACATCAAGTGTTCTCAAATCCTTAAAGACTCAATCCAATAAGATAACTTCAAAGGGAAAACTCAATCCATTACGAGAGAGTAGAGGGGGAGAAACATTATAAGATCCAACTATAATAGCAAAGCTCGCGATACATCAAGATCGTATCACCTCAAGAACACGAGAGAGAGAGATCAAACACATAGCTACTGGTACATACCCTCAGCCCTGAGGGTGAACTACTCCCTCCTCGTCATGGAGAGCGCCGGGATGATGAATATGGCCACCGGTGAGGGATTCCCCCCTCCGGCAGGGTGCTGGAACAGGGTCCCGATTGGTTTTTGGTGGCTACAGAGGCTTGCGGCGGCGGAACTCCTGATCTATTCTGTTCCCTGATGGTTTTAGGGTATATTGATATATATAGGCGAAAGAAGTCGGTCAGGGGAGCCACGAGGGGCCCACGAGGGTGGAGGGCACGCCCCCTGCCTCGTGCCTTCCTTGTTGCTTCCCTTACGTGCACTCCAAGTCCCCTGGATTGCTTCCGTTCCAAAAATAACTCTCCCGAAGGTTTCATTCTGTTTGGACTCCGTTTGATATTCCTTTTCTGCGAAACACTGAAACAAGGGAAAAAACAGAAACTGGCACTGGGCTCTGGGTCAATAAGTTAGTCCCAAAAATAATATAAAAGTGCATAGTAAAGCCCATTAAACATCCAAGATGGATAATATAATAGCATGAATACTTCATAAATTATAGATACGTTGGAGACGTATCATGCACCATATCCAATAAAGTACGGTTACGATGTTCGGACACACGATTATGCCGTGATGTTCAGGTGGCGTGAGTTTTGAAACAATTCCACATTGTTTTAAATGAAGGCCAAACTCGTAACTCAAATATTCGCCCCCGCAATCAGATCGTAGAAACTTTATTTTCCAGTTATGATGATTCTCTACTTCACTCTGAAATTCTTTGAAGTTTTCAAATGTTTCAGACTTGTGTTTCATCAAGTAGATATACCGATACCTACTAAAATCATCTGTGAAGGTCAGAAAATAACGATACCCGCCGCATGCTTGAACACTCATCGGACCGCATACATCGGTATGTATTATTTCCAATAAGTTTTTAGCTTGCTCCATTGTTTCGGAGAACGGAGTTTTAGTCATCTTGCCCATGAGGTATGGTTCGCAAGTATCAAATGATTCATAATCAAGTGATTCCAAAAGTCCATCCGCACGGAGTTTCTTCATGCGCTTTGCACCAATATGGCCTAAACGACAGTACCACAAACATGTTTCACTATCATTTTCAGCTTTGCATCTTTGGGCATCAATATTATGAATATGTGTATCACTACGATCGAGATCCAACAAACCATTTTCATTGGGTGTATGACCATATAAGGTTTTATTCATGTAAACAGAACAACAATTATTCTCTGACTTAAATGAATAACCGTATTGCAATAAACATGATCTAATCATATTCATGCTCAACGCAAACACCAAATAACATTTATTTAGGTTCAACACTAATCTCGAAGGTAGAGGGAGTGTGCGATGGTGATCGTATCAACCCTGGAATTACTTCCAACACACATCGTCACCTCGCCCTTAACTAGTCTCTACAACTCCTGTTTCGAGTTACTAACCTTAGCAACTGAACCGGTATCAAATACCCAGGGGCTACTACGAACACCAGTAAGGTACACATCAATAACATGTATATCAAATATACCTTTGTTCACTTTTCCATCCTTCTTATCCGCCAAGTATTTGGGGGCAGTTCCGCTTCTAGTGATCATTTCCTTTGCAGTAGAATCACTCAGTTCCAGGCTTGGGTCCAGCTTTGGGTTTCTCCACAAGAGTGGCAACTTGCTTGCCACTCGTCTTGAAGTTCCCTTTCTTTCCCTTGCCCTTTTTCTTGAAACTAGTGGTCTTATTAACCATCAACACTTGATGCTCTTTTCTTGATTTCTACCTTCGCTGATTTCTGCATCGCGAAGAGCTCAGGAATCATTTTTGTCATCCCTTGCATATTATAGTTCATCACGAAGTTCTAGTAGCTTGGTGATAGTGACTAGAGAACTCTATCAATCACTATCTTATTTGGAAGATTAACTCCTACTCAATTCAAGCGATTGTAGTACCTAGACGTTCTGAGCACATGCTCACTGGCTGAGCTATTCTCCTCCATCTTGTAGGCAAATTACTTGTCAGAGGTCTCATACCTCTCGACGCGGGCATGAGTCTGAAATACCAATTTCAGCTCTTGGAACATCTCATATGCTCCGTGGCGTTCAAAATGTTTTTGAAGTCCCGGTTCTAAGCCGTAAAGCATGGCACACTAAACTATTTATGTAGTCATCATATCATGCTTGCCAAACATTCATAACGTATGTATCTGCTCCTGCAATAGGTCTGTCACCTAGTGGTGCATAAAGGATTCCTCAGATCACGAACTGATGCGGCTTGAACTACGTCGGTATTTTCTCAAAGAGGAAGGGATGATGCAGCACAACTACGATATGTATTTCCCTCAGTGGTGAGACCAAGGTTATCGAACCAGTAGGAGAACCAGGCAACACTACGCGAACAGTACCTGCACACAAAGAACAAATACTTGCAACCCGACGTAAAAGAGGGGTTGTCAATCCCTCATGGGTAAAGAGATATGTAATATTGTAGTAGATTGGATAAATAGATCTCGTGGGAACGCGAGATAAAATAAATAACAATAAATTGCAGCAAGGTATTTTTGTGTTTTTGGATTAATAGATCTTAAAATAAAAGCAGATAAAAACAGATCTCGAAGGCAAATATGATAAAGAAGACACCCGGGGCCCATAGATTTCACTAGTGGCTTCTCTCGAGAAAAATAGCATACGGTGGGTAAAAAATTACTATTGGGCAATTGATAGAACTTCAAATAATCATGACGATATCCAGGCAATGATCATTACATAGGCATTACATCCAAGATTAGTAGACCGACTCCTGCCTGCATCTACTACTATTACTCCACACATCGACCGCTATCCAGCATGCATCTAGTGTATTAAGTTCATGGAGAAACGGAGTAATGCAATAAGAATGATGACATGATGTAGACAAGATCTAATCATATAAGAATAGACCCCATCTTGTTATCCTTAATAGCAACGATACATACGTGTCGTTTCCCCTTCTGTCACTGAGATCGAGCACCGTAAGATCGAATCCATCACAAAGCACCTCTTCCCATGGCAAGAAAAATCGATCTAGTCGGCCTAACTAAACAGAAGATTCGAAGAAGAAATACGAGGCTATAAGTAATCATGCATATAAGAGATCAAAAGACTCAAATAACTTTCATGGATAAAAACATAGATCTGATTATAAACTCAAAGTTCATCGGATCCCGACAAACACACCGCAAAAATAGTTACATCAAATAGATCTCCAAGAGACCATTGTATTGAGAATCAAAAGAGAGAGAGGAAGCCATCTAGCTACTAACTACGGACCCGTAGGTCTACAATGAACTACTCACGCATCATCGGAGAGGTACCAATGAGGATGATGAACCCCTCCGTTATGGTGTCTAGATTGGATCTGTGGTTTCTGGAACTTGCGGCGGCTGGAATTGATTTTCGTCGTCTCCCCTAGGGTTTCTAGAATATTGGGGTATTTATAGAGCAAAGAGGCAGCGTGGGAGGCCACCGAGGTGGGCACAACCCACCAGGGCGCGCCTAGGTGGGTTGTGCCCACCTCGGGGCACCCCTCTGGTACTTCTTTGGCCCATCCTGTGTCTTATGGCCCAGAAAAATTCTCCAAAAAGTTTCGCTGCATTTGGACTCCATAAGTAAAAAACAAGCAAAAAACAACAACTGGCACTAGGCACTATGTCAATAGGTTACTCCTAAAAAATGATATAAAGTTGCTATAAAATGATTGTAAAATATCCAAGAATGATAATATAGTAGCATGGAACAATAAAATTTTTATAGATACGTTGGAGACATATCAGCATCCCCAAGCTTAATTCCTGCTCATCCTCGAGTAGGTAAATTATAGAAACATAATTTTTGATGTGGAATGTTGCCTAACATGTTCATCACACATATTCTTTTCTTTGTAGCATGGACATTTGGACTTTTTATATGGTTCAAAGCAATAGTCTAGTTTTGACATGAAGATTTCAATACTCAAGCATATCAACAAGCAACCATGTCTTTCAAAATATCAACACTAAAGCAAGTTATCCCTAGCCCATTATGCTCAATCATTGATCCATTCATGAAACACACTCGCACATTAGCTACACCCAATGCTCAAGTACGATCATAGTGCTCCTTAGTTGGTGCTTCATAAGAGAAGATGGAGACTCAAAATAAAAATTGCATAAAGTAAATAGAAAGGCCTTTCACGGAGGGAAGTAGATATTTGTAGAGGTGCCAGAGCTCAAAGCGAAAAATATAGAGATAAAAACATTTTGGGTGGCATGCTTTTCTTGTCAACAAAAACGATCGAGTAGTTCCCAATACTTTCCATGCTAGATATATCACAGGCGGTTCCCAAACAGAAAATAAAGTTTATTCCTTTTCCACCATACTTTCACATTCCACGGCTAACCGAATCCACGGGTGCCGTCCATACCAACACTTTCCAAGGAATTTATTATTTGACAACATAAATTAAATTCATTTTTCATTTTGGGACTGGGCATCCCTAATACCTTTGCCGTACTCTCGTGCAATGACAAGTGAATAAACACTCATCTTGAGAATAACGCGTCTAGCATGGAAAAATATCAGCCACCCCCTACCGTTTCATGAGCGGTACGAGCACACAAAAGAGAAATTTATTTTGAAAATTAGAGATGGCACATACAAATTTGCTTAGAACGGCAAAATAATACCGCATATAGGTAGGTATAGTGGACTCATATGGCAAAACTGGTTTCAAGTATTTTGGATGCACAAGTAGTGATCATACTTAGTGCAAAAGAAGGCTAGCAAAAGATCAAGAAGCATCCAACCAAGAAACTAAAAATCTCATAAGCGAGCATTAAGCATAACTAACATCGAATAGTGCACCATAAGTAGGATGTAATTTCATTGCATAACTATTGACTTTCGTGCTTGCATAGGGAATCACAAACCTTAACACCAATATTCTTACTAAAGCATAATTACTCATCAACATGACTCACATATTATATCATCATATCGCAAAACTATTACAAGGAATCAAGTTTAGTTTGTCCAATGATCTACATGAAAGTTTTTATTATATCCCTCTTGAATATCTATCACTTTGGGACTAATTTCATATGTTGCTTTTGATAGCTCAAACAAATCTAAGTGAAGAACATGAGCATAAAAATTTTCTTCTCTCAAAATAATTTAAGTGAAGCATGAGAGAATTTCTTAAAATTTTTAAAGCACACCGTGCTCAAAAGATATAAGTGAAGCACTAGAGCAATTCCATAGCTCATAAAGATTTAAGTGAAGCATAGAGAGCAATTCTAACAAGTCATAGCATAATTTTGGCTCTCTCAAATAGATGTGTTCAGCAACTCAGCAAGGATACATAACACAAAATAAAAAGCAAAACAAACAAAGACTCATATCATACAAGACGCTCCAAGCAAAACTCATGATATGTGACAAATAAAAATATAGCTCCAAGTAAAATACCGATGGTCGTTAGAAGAAAGAGGGGATGCCACTCTGGCATCCCCAAGCTTAGTTGCTTGCTTCTCTTTAGATAATAGCTTGGGATGCCATGGGCATCCCCAAGTTTAGGCTCTTCTTACTCCTTATTCCTTCATCCATCGTGATCTCACCCAAAACTTGAAAACTTCAATCACACAAAACTCAACAAAACCTTCGTGAGATCCGTTAGTATAACAAAGCAAATCACTACTATAAGTACTGTTGCAAACCCATTCATATTTTATTTTTGCATTATATCTACTATATTCCAACTTTGCTATGGCTCAAACCCCCCGAAAGAGTCCATAGATTCATCAAAATAAGCACACAACGAAAAGAAAACAGAATCTATGAAAAATAGAACAGTCTGTAGCAATTTGAAAACTTCGAATACTTCAGTAACTCCAAAAATTCTGAAAAATATGACAACGTGGGAAATTTGTACATAAATCTTTTGTAAAAAATTCAGAATTTTTCGTCGCTTCTATGATTTTTAAAAATTATTTTACTGGACGCAAAAGTTTCTGTTTTCCAACAAGATCAAAGCAACTAACACCCAACATGATCCCAAAGGCTTTGCTTGGCACAAACACTAATTAAAACTTTAAAAACACAATCATAATAGTAGCATAATTGTGAAAACACTCAAGAACAGAAAGAAAAAGACAAAAATAAATTTTATTCATTGGGTTGCCTCCCAACAAGCGCTATTGTTTTACGCCCCTAGCTAGGCATAAAGCATAGATTCAAGTATTGTCATTTTTATTTTTAGATCCATAAGATGCCCTCATGATTGATTCATATGGTGGCCTAATTCTTGTTCTAGGGAAGTGTTCCATACCCTTCCTTAGTGGAAATTGAAATTTAATATTGCCTTCTTTCATATCAATCACGTCACCAATAGTACGTAAGAACGGTCTACCAAGAATAATTGGGCAAGACGGATTGCAATCAATATCAAGAACAATAAAATCTATGGGCACATAATCCCTATTTGCAAGAATAAGAACATCATTAATTCTTCCCATAGGCTTTTTAATAGTAGAATCTGCTAAGTGCAAATTTAAAGAGCATTCTTCAATATCGGTAAGACCAAGCACATCACATAAAGATTTCGGAATTGTAGAAACACTAGCACCCAAGTCACACAAAGAAAAACACTCATAATTTTTAATCTTGAATTTTATGGTAGGTTCCCATTCATCATGTAATTTTCTAGGAATTGAGATCTCTAATTCCAACTTTTCTTCCAAAGCTTTCATTAAGCATCAACAATATGTTTAGTAAAGCTTTATTTTGTTCATAAGCATGGGGTGAATTTATCATGGATTGCAACAAAGAAATACAATCAATCAAATAGCAATTATCATAATTAAAATCTTTGTAATCCAAAAGAGTGGGCACATCACTAGTTAAGTTTTGACCTCTCCAAACCCACTTTTATCAATTTTCTCAACAAGATTTTCACCCTCCAAATTATCACCTTCTAAATAAATTTGACTCTTCTTCAGTCCTTTTTCATCAATCTTAATTTTACTAAACAAATAATCAATAGAAGAAACACCAATCATTTTAAGATCTTCATCATTTTTATGAAAGCAATCGCTGGAAAACGCTTTTTCTAAAAAAAAATCTCTTTTAGCTCTAAGCATGGCGGTTCTTTTCTTACTTTCATCCATAGAAACATATAAAGCTTTAATTGATTCCTCAACCTTAGGCACAAAAATTTTCATCTTGAGATTTTCCACATCATGAGAAATTATATCAATGCTTCTAGACATATCATCAATCTTACTCAATTTTTCTTCTACCGTAGTGTTAAAATTCCTTTGAGCATTGATAAATTCTTTAATATTATTATCAAGATCAGAGGTGTTCCTATTATTATTATAAGAAGGATTACCATAGGAATTACCATAATTATTAGAAGAATTTCCCGAAAAAGGTCTAGGATTAAAATTACCTCTATAAGCATTGTTATTAAAATTGTTTCACAAAACAAAATTCACATCTACGACATCACTATTTTTATCAATCAAAGTAGACAAAGGCACATCATTAAGATCAATAGGAGAATTTTTATTAGAAACCAATTTCATAAGAGCATCAACTTTTTCGCTCAAAGAATTTATTTCTTCTACCGAATTAACCTTTTTACTAGTAGGAGCTCTTTCAGTATGCCATTGTGAATAATTTGCCATAATATTATCAAGAAATTTAGTAGCTTCACCCAAATTAATTTCCATAAAAGTACCACCCGCGGCGTAATCTAAAAGATTTCTAGAAACAAAATTCAATCCCGCATAAAAATTCTGTATGATCACCCAAAGATTTAAACCATGAGTAGGACAATTTCTTAACATCAATTTCATTTTTTCCCAAGATTGCGCAACATGTTCATGCTCAAGTTGCTTAAAATTCATGATTTGTGTCCTTAGAGAAATAATTTTTGCGGGCGAAAAATACTTAGTAATAAAAGCATCTTTGCACTTATCCCAAGAATCGATACTATTGCGAGGCAAAGAAGAAAACCAATTTTTTGCATGATCTCGCAAAGAAAATGGGAATAATTTCAACTTCACAATATCATTGCCCACATCTTTTTTCTTTTGCATATCACATAATTCCACGAATGTCTTAAGATGGGACGCGGCATCCTCACTAGGAGTACCGGAAAATTGATCTTTCATAACGAGATTCAACAAAGCGGCATTAATATCACAAGACTCCGCACTAGTGGCGGGTGGAGCAATCAGAGTGCTAATAAAATCATTATTATTGGTATTGGAGAAATCACATAACTTGGTGTTCTCTTGAGTCTTCGCGACTATGCAACAAGATTGCACTCAAAAACAGATCTGACGAGAAAACAATGAACGAAAAAGAGGGCGAATAAAACGGCAAATTTTTGTGCAGTGGGAGAGATGAAAATGAGAGGCAAATGGCAAATAATGTAAATTGAAAGGAGATGAGATTTGTGATTAGGAACCTGGTAGATGTTGATGATGTCTCCCCAGCAACGGAACCAGAAATTCCTTTTGATGCGGCTTGACCTACGTCGGTATTTCCCCAAAGAGGAAGGGATGATGCAGCACAGTTACGGTAGGTATTTCCCACAATGATGGGACCAAGGTTACCGAACTAGTAGGAGAACCACACAACACTACATGAATGGTACCTGCACACAAAGAACAAATACTTGCAACCTGACGTAAAAGAGGGGTTGTCAATCCCTCACGGGTAAAAAGATAGGTAAAATTGTAGTATATTGGATAAATAGATCTCGCGGGAACGCGGGATAAAATAAATAACAATAAATGGCAGCAAGGTATTTTTTGTGTTTTTGGATTAATAGATCTGAAAATAAAAGCAAATAAAAATAGATTTCGAAGGCAAATATGATAAAGAAGAGACCCGAGGGCTGTAGATTTCACTAGTGGTTTCTCTTGAGAAAAATAGCATACGACGGGTAAACAAATTACTGTTGGGCAATTGATAGAACTTCAAATAATCATGACAATATCCAGGCAATGATCATTACATAGGCATCACGTCCAAGATTAGTAGACCGACTCCTGCCTGCATCTACTACTATTACTCCACACATCGACCGCTATCCGGCATGCATGTAGTGTATTAAGTTCATGGAGAAACAGAGTAATGCAATAAGAATGATGACATGATGTAGACAAGATCTACTCATATAGGAATAGACCCCATCTTGTTATCCTTAATAGCAATGATACATACATGTCGTTTCCCCTTCTATCACTGGGATCGAGCACCGTAAGATCGAATCCATCACAAAGCACCTCTTCCCATGGCAAGAAAAACCGATCTAGTCGGCCTAACTAAACCAAAGATTCAAAGAAGAAATACGAGCTATAAGTAATCATGCATATAAGAGATCAAAAGACTCAAATAACTTTGATGGATAAAAACATAGATCTGATCATAAAATCGAAGTTCATCGGATCCCAATAAACACTCCACAAAAAGAGTTACATCAAATAGATCTCCAAGAGACCATTGTATTTAGAATCAAAAGAGAGAGAGGAAGCCATCTAGCTACTAACTACAGACCCATAGGTCTACAATGAACTACTCACGCATCATCGGAGAGGCACCAATGAGGATGATGAACCCCTCCGCGATGGTGTCTAGATTGGATCTGTGGTTTCTGGAACTTGTGACGGCTGGAATTGATTTTCGTCGTCTCCCCTAGGATTTCTAGAATATTGGGGTATTTATAGAGCAAAGAGGCGGTGCGGGAGGCCACCAAGGTAAGCACAACCCACCAGGGCACGCCTGGGCCCCCAGGTGCACCCAGGTGGGTTGTGCCCCCCTCGGGGCACTCCTCTAATACTTCTTTGGCCCATCCCGTGTCTACTGGCCCAGAAAAATTCTCCAAAAAGTTTCACTGCGTTTGGACTCCGTTTGTTATTGATTTTCTGCGAAGTAAAAAACAAGCAAAAAACAACAACTGGCACTGGGCACTATGTCAATAGGTTAGTCCCAAAAAATGATATAAAGTTGCTATAAAATGATTGTAAAACATCCAAGAATGATAATATAACAGCATGGAACAATAAAAAATTATAGATACGCTGGAGACGTATCATGGACCCAGTCCGCTTTGTTGCTACCATCATCTTTCAACTTAGTTTTCTCTAGGAACATAAAAATAAGGGAGCTACAACGCGAGCTATTGATCTATAACATAATTTGCAAATACTATCAGGACTAAGGTTATGATAAATTAAGTTCAATTAATCAAATTACTAATGAACTCCCACTTAAATAAACACCCCTCAGGATATCTAAGTGAGACGTGATCCAAGTCAACTAACCCATGTGCGATCATCACGTGCGATGGGGTAGTCATCAATGGTGAACATCTCTATGTTGATCATATCTACTATATGATTCACGTTCAACCTTTCGGTCTCTAGTGTTCCGAGACCATGTCTGTACATGCTAGGCTCGTCAAGTTTAACCCAAGTATTCTGCATGTGCGAAACTATCTTACACCCGTTGTATGTGAACGTAGAGTCTATCACACCCGATCATCACGTGGTGTCTCAAAACGATGAACTGTAGCAACGGTGCATACTCAGGGATAACACTTTTATCTTGAAATTAAGTGAAGGGATCATCTTATAATGCTACCGCCGTTCTAAGCAAAATAAGATGCATAAAAGATAAAACATCACATGCAATCAAAATACGTGACATGATATGGCCATCATCTTGTGCTTTTGATCTCCATCTCCAAATCGTTGTCATGATCTCCATCGTCACTGGCTTGACACCTTGATCTCCATCGTAGTGTCGTTGCGTCGAGGTCGTCACGCCATCTATTGCTTCTACAACTATCGCTAATGCATAGTGATAAAGTAAAGCAATTACATAGCGCTTGCACTTTATACAATAAAGAGACAACCCTAAGGCTCCTGCCGGTTGTCGATATTACCAAACATGGTCATCTCATACATCAACATATATGACATCATATCTTGACCATATCACATCACAACATGCCATGCAAAAACAAGTTAGAGGTCCACTACTTTGTTGTTGCAAGTTTTACGTGGCTACTACGGGCTTCTAGCAAGAACTGTTCTTACCTACGCATAAAACCACAACGGTGTTTCTTCAAGTTTGCTGTTTTAACCTTCTTCAAGGACTGGCCGCAGTCAAATTCGATTCAACTAAAGTAGGAGAAACAGATACCCGCCAGCCACCTTTATGCAAAACTTGTTGCATGTTAGTCGGTGGAACTGGTCTCATGTGCGTGGAGATGTAAAGTTGGCCCGGGCCGCTTCATCCCATAATACCGCCGAATCAAAATAAGACGTTGGTGGTAAGCAGTATGACTATGACCGCGCACAACTCTTTGTGTTCTACTCGTGCATATCATCTATGCATAGACCTGGCTCATGATGCAACTGTTGGGAATCGTTGCATGGAAAACAATTTTTTTTTCTACGCACACGCAATGATCTATCCAAGGAGATGCGTAGCAACGAGAGGGGAGAGTGTGTCTAATACCCTCGTAGACTATAAGCGGAAGCGTTTCACAACGCGGTTGATGAGTCGAACTTTCTTCGCGCTTCAATCGATCTAGTACCAAACGCACGACACCTCTGCGTTCTGCACGCGTTCAGCTCGGTGACGTCCTCCGCCTTCTTGATCCAGCAAGACATAGAGGTAGTAGATGAGTTTCTGCATCACGACGGCGTGGTGACGGTGATGGTGATGTGATCTCTGCAGGGCTTCGCCTAAGCACTACGAAAATATGACCGAGGGAGTAAACGGTGGACGGGGGCGCCGCACACGGCTAAGACAATGTTGTATCCTTGTGTGGTGCTCCCTCCCCACATATATATAGGTGGGAGGGGGAGGGGCAGCCTAGGGCAGCCAGGGCGCACCCCAAGGGGCTGGCCGCCGGCCCTAGGGCTCCTGCCCTCCTGCGCCCCCCTTTCCTTGTATGAAGAAGGGGGGAGGAAAGAGGGGGGGAGAGGGAAGGAAGGGGGAGTCCTACTCCACACTTTCCTTTCCCTCCCCTCTTTCCTTCTCCTCCTCACAGGGTCGGGCTCTATAGGGGCGCACCAGCCCCTTGTGGGCTGGTGTGTTCCCCCTCTTGGCCCATAAGGCCCATATCTTTGTCGGGGGTGCCCAAAACTCCTTTCCGGTGACCCGATAAGTACCTGGTACCCTCTGAAACACTTCCGGTGTCCGAATACTATCGTCCTATATATCAATCCTTATCTCTTGACCATTTAGAGACTCCTCGTCATGTCTGTGATCTCATCCGGGACTCCAAAGAACATTCAGTCACCAAATCACAACACTCATATAACACTATATCGTCAACGAACGTTAAGCATGCGGACCCTACGGGTTCGAGAGCTATGTAGACATGACCGAGACACCTCTCCGGTCAATAACCAATAGTGAAACCTGGATGCCCATATTGGCTCCTACATAGTCTACAAAGATTTTTATCGGTCGAACCGTTATGACAACATACGCAATTCCCATTGTCAATCGGTATGTTATTTGCCCGAGATTCGATCGTCGGTATCTTCATACCTAGTTCAATCTCGTTACCGGCAAGTCTCTTTACTCGTTCTATAATACATCACCTCATGACTAACTCCTTAGTCATTTGCTTGCAAGCTTATGATGTGCATTACCGAGAGGGCCCAGAGATCTATGCCAACTCAACAAACTCCTTCGGAGATACATGTAGAGCATCTTTATGATCACCCAGTTATGTTGTGACGTTTGATAGCACACAAGGTATTCCTCTGGTATCCTGGAGTTGCATAATGTCATAGTCGAAGGAATATGTATTTGACATGAAGAAAGCAATAGCAATAAACTGAACGATCATAATGCCGGCAACGAGATTGAACTAGGTATGAAGATACCGACGATCGAATCTCGGGCAAGTAAACATACCGATGGACAAAGGGAATTATGTATGTTGTCATAACAGTTCGACCGACAAAGATCTTCGTAGAATATGTAGGAGCCAATATGGGTATCCAGGTTTCGCTATTGGTTATTGACCAGAGAGGTTGTAAGGGCATATTTATCCCCTAGTTGTTTTGGTGATTAATGACAATGCATTTGCGGACTAATCGTGTGCATTGAGCATTTCAGACATATCATGACTAGGCACAAGACGATTTGGTGCCCCTCGAAGACTATTGAAGACGACGTTTCTCTACGTTTCTTTTCGGTGGATTTGAGTCGTAGGAAAGCCGTACTATTAAGAGGGGGTCCGCGTTGGAAAGGTTTGGGTGGAATCAACACGTTCACGTCTGTTCCTTTTTGCACCACCTTTCCTTTGGCTCTTTCGGGCATCCTCCGTTTCTCCGTGTCTCTGCAAAATGAAGGACTCCTAGTGTTGCTGAACTGGGGCATGCGGTAGTACTGCTCTTCGGAGCGGTAGTACCGCGGGTCCATGCGGTAGTATCGGCCTCAGGCGCGGTAGTACCGCGGGTGCTCACGATAGTACCGCCCCTTGGGAGCGGTAGTATCGTGGCCTCAGGCTAGGCTCAGCTGCTCGAGCGGTTGTAGGGGCGTATGTAATTTTTTACATCCGCGCCCTACACGGTAGTACCGCGCCATGGGCGCGGTAGTACCGTGAGCTCTGGCCAGGCACAACAGCATGAGCGGAAGTAGGGGCGGATGTAATTTTTTACATCCGCGTCCTACGCGGTAGTACCGCTCCTGGCTTGCGGTAGTACCGTGTTGGATTTTTGAATAGATCGGAACTCAGCGGAAATAGTCACGGATGTATTTTTATATGTCTGTGCCTTTCCCAGTCTAGACCAACCCTGCCTTGCGGTAGTACCGCAAGGGGGAGTGGTAGTACCGCGCCAGCTGCTCTACCGCCCTCGGCTCCTATGCTACAGGCCTGGGCTAGCTCCTGCCGCGGCAGCGGTAGTTCCGCAAGGCCTTGCGGTAGTACCATGGGCTCATATGAGTAGTTCAAGCTTGGCTCCGGGCCTCTGGCGACGACCATATGAGTAACCCGGCCCCTCCTGGCGGGTGACTCTAAGGTCTATATCCTCAACATTAGGCCCCAGATTGATTTGAGCCGGCTCATGTCAATCTTCAACTCTGTCGACAGAAAAAATCTCCGGCTTACCATTCATATGAAGGCCATAACCCGGCGTGACGTCATCCTCTGGACTCCGGATAATCCGCCGTGACGTCATCGTCCATTAAGCCCGTTTTTTACTCCGCCAGATCCGCAACGGATCTTTTCCTTTACTGATATCTCGAAAATCGAGGCGTTGCGGGGGGAGATAACCACGCCTCGGCCTCCTTGATTCTCGCGCCCGCTTTATGAGCTTCGCCTTATAAATAGGCCGGCCCGTCGGGCTCTTCTCACGCTCCCTTCTCTGTCATCTTCTTCTTCTCACTGTCCCGTGCTGCTCGAGCTCCGCCGCCGTCGCCGCCGCGGGTCTCTCGTCGTCACCAGCTCAGGCCGCTGCATCACCCTGAACGGACCAGAGAAACGCGACAACCTCCGCGGCTCTCCAGCTCCGGTAAGTCTTGCTTGTCCTGTAGGATAGATCTACTATAGGGTTCGTCCGCGTTCTTCGTGTTCATCGCCATTGCCACATACTCCGGTAGTTTTCTTTCTTACTGCCCCTGTTGATCTTTAGATTTGTATAAACTTACTGTGGTAGACGTTTAGCACCCATTTTACATGCAAACAAACTTCTTTCCACTGCATAAAGACCTCCCTCAAGCTCAAGAACTCCCCTGCGTCTGTATTTTAGGTCTAGAAAATTTTCTTTGGACCGACCATTTTGATCCAAAAGTTTTACTGCGATGTATGAAACCTGTTTTACCACACTTAGTAAAAACTGCGACCATTGAATCTTGGCGGCTTACAATTCCGGTTTAAAGAAATCACCCGCCGTAAAATCCTCCGGCTTAAAGAAAACCATGCTTCGTAAAATCCTCCGGCTTAACTGTGGTAAGGCCGTAGAGAACCAACTTATTCTGAATGCCCCTGCGGCTTAAATAACCCACTGTACCTGAGTATATATCATTAGTCCCCTTCATAAGCCGCCACCTTAGTTTTAAACTGTAAATCTTCGGCTTATAATTAACCCGGACATTTTTCCTTTTTGTCATAGACTGCCAACTTTCACCATGCCTCCCAAGGCTCCCATCACTTGCAACTGGATGAGGTCCAACGTCACCAACGAGACCCTAGCCAATTTTGTTAAGTCCGGATATCTGCCTAAGAAGGAAATCATGTCCTACCGTGCCCCTGACCCGTCAGAAGAGAGACAACAGCCAAAGGACGGGGAGGTAGTGATTTTCGCAGATCATATGAGCCGGGGCTTCGCACCGCCCGGCTCAAAGTTTTTTAGGGACGTGCTCAACTTCTTCGACTTGCGGCCTCAAGATATAGGACCCAACTCCGTATCCAACATCTGCAATTTTCAAGTCTTCTGCGAGGTTTACCTAGGAGAAGAACCTAGTCTGCTGCTCTTCAGAGAGCTTTTTTACTTAAACCGCCAGAATGAGTGCGCCAACGGGCCAAGTCTGGAGTTAGGTGGCATTTCCATCCAGCGGCGTAGGGACTGTCTTTTCCCTTACGCAGAGCCGCCGAGCCACCCCAAGGACTGGAACATGACTTGGTTCTACTGCCAAGATACGTCCCCGGCTAATGAAAGCCCGCTGCCCGGCTTTCGCCCAACACGTCTAGAGCCGACTCACCCACTGTCAGACAAGCTGACTCAAGCGGAGCGCCAGCCTCTGCTTCCTACTATCAACAAAATCAAGGCCCTCCTGGGCAACGGTCTGAACGGAATCGACCTGGTCCGGGTCTGGATCTCATGGCGGGTGATCCCATTGAGCCGCCGCCCCGGCTTAATGTGTGAGTACACAGGGCGAAAGGATGACCCTCAGAGGCACAGCCGCAATGATCTTCCAGAAGACGTTGCAGAGGAGGAGACCAAGGCTCTTTTAAACGAGAGCCTGGTAGACTGCGGAAGGACCGGGTTAGCCCCCTTCTGCAAGACCAATCCAGCCCCAGCGGTAAGCCGCTGACTTTAACTTTTTATCTTCGTCTGCATATAACCTTCATCTGAACCGTTTTAAGAATTCATCATTGTATATTTCAGGCTGATGATAAGTTCTGGCGGGTCAAATATGACCATGAGGCGGCCAAGAAAGCCAGGAAGGCGAAGAAAGCCGCCCCTCGCAAAAAAGGAAGCAGGCCTACTGCTTCGGAGCTGATGCAATTAAGCGACAGCTCCGAGTCAGAGGTAACTCCTGAGCATTTAAGTCCTTACTATATTCACTGTTTGCTGCTGTTCGCCTTATCAATACTTGCTTATTGACAGGATGACACCGGCGCAAGTAACCTGGTGGTTGAAGAGGTAATGTCACTTTCCTCCGACTCGGAGCCCTTGCCACAGCTGAAAGTCCGAAGGGTAACCCGGAAAGTAAGCTTTTCACATCCTTTAGCTCATCAAGACCCTCAATTTCTTTTGAAGCGACAGGTTCACGAAAGCCGGCGTCACACCCGGACCAACAAGGACACCGACCTCTCCGCCGGGTTACCCGACGCAACAAGGAAGCGCCGAACTGAGGTTATTTCCCACTTGTACCCTTTTCACCCGTTGGCGGGTGTTATCCGTCAGCCACTCAACTCTTCTGACTCCAATTACCAGGAGACCTCCCCCTCTTCGGGTGACTCCATGCAGTCAAATCTGCCGGCTTTCAAGACCGCGCCCGGGTAACAACAATCATCTCATGTTGTTCTGATCTTTACTCATATTCTTTGTACTAACCTTTGTTGTTCTTTCAGTGCCCAGGCAAAGCTCACCAAGAGGGTGAAGAAAACCAAGTCGGCCGGAGTACCGGATTTGCCTGAGCCGGCGGTGACAGTCCAAGAACCGCCAGCTGCCTCCGCCCCCGAAGCCACCACTCCAATGGACACGGCACCTGAAGCCACCGCCCCAACTACCAAGGCAACGACCGAAGCTTCGGTTATCCCGGAGGCCTCCGGCTCAGCTCCACCAGCAGACGACCCGGACGTGGTAATCACCCGGACGGAGTATGTTGAGCCGGGGAGACCGACCGTGTTGGCCAAATGCTCCGCTAAGGGGGAGTTGCTGCAGCCCCACCGGGCGAATCTGGACCTCTCCAACTACAGCAACCTGAGCATTGGAGAGCTCGTCTCTGGCTACATCAGCCAAGTACACAAGAGCCGGGACGCCGAGGTCGCCATGGTAAACCAGATCCAGCAAAAATCTGAGGTATCCTTCTGCTATCTTCTTACTTACTGCATAGTTACCTTTGCCATGCTAGCCCCCAAGTCGATGACTTATGAGTTGAATATGTTGTAGACTTAGGTTCCAGCTTACTCAATTGAGCCGGCAGTATGTAGATAGATACGTTCAATATGCATTAGCCCCCAAGTGCCAAGTGTCTTTGCTTGGAAAACGCTTGGGGCTTATATAATGACTGTTAATAACCCGGAAATTTATGCAGGCTGTTGGCAAGAAGCTAGAGGCAGACCTTGCAGATCTCAAGAGCCGGCTGAAGACGCAGGAGATGGAGACCCGGAAGGCAAACGCCAAGTTTGTATCCAGCATCGCTGCTCAAGAGAAGCTGAAGACAGAATTTGATGCTGAGCGAAAAGCCTGGGCCGAAGAGAAGGCCGCACTGGTGACCCGGGCGGAACAGGCGGAAAAGGCTCTCTCTGAGAAGACCGCCGAGCTTTCCGGCCTAAAGCACCAGGTTTCCCAAATGGTGGCCGCCATCTTCAGTAAGTCGCCTCCCCAGCTTTCATCAATGTTAGAATGTTTATATCTTATGATTCATCCTTGTCGCCGACTTACCTGATTCTGTTAAACAGGTCCCAGAAGTGCCAACCTCAACCAGAGCGTGGTCACCAAGCTAAAGGCCGTGTATACCCTGGTGGAGCAGCTCTACACCGGGTCACAGCGTGCCTTAGCTGTGGTGGACCTATCCAACGAGGTGCCGACTCACCTGGCAGAAGTCCTGTGCCGGCTCGCCGTTCTGCCTCAGCGGATCCAAGAGCTGCGACGGGCTTCTGCGAGAGCCGGAGCGATCGCCGCGCTGAGCCGGGCCAAGGCATTCCTGCCGGAGTTAGACCCAGCGGACATCGCCCTTGGCTATCCAAGCCTGAAGGAAGACGGCTCAGCTTTCGATCAGAAGGACTTCGCGGCGTGCGTGAAGGCTGTACGCCCGGTGGCCACCCTCATCGGGAATGACACAGATCTGACCAAGTACTAGCCGGGTTATGACGCGGAGAATCAGAGGATTCCAACCCCTCGCTATGAAGCCCTCAACCTAATCCCGCCGGCTCGTCAGCACACCTTCGCCCCGGAGATTGACCCGGCCGGGTTAATTGACGGGGAAGCCCAGTTCGAGGCTCTCAGCGGCATCGACTGGATGTCATCAACCTTCCAGGTCTTGGGATCAGCCGGAGGAGAGGACAGGAACGAGCCGGAGACTTCCACTCAGCGGGCATTGTAACTCGGCTGTCGGTTTACCAAACAATGCTCCATCCTTGTTAGATTTGATGAGTTTTGTAATAAAGTAGGTGCAACAGTCTATCTCTGCCGTGCCATCGTGCACGTATTGAATGCCAAGGTCTTTTGAAGTTGTCTCTTTGATGTTTGTCCGGGTCATAATCATCCCCTTGTTTTTCTCAACCTCAAAGAGGTGCCTTTAAGTATCCTGCATAGAAAGGCAAATCACAAGTTTCGAGGCGGCTTACCGCCCTGAGAATCAGGTGTTTTGGATAGACAACCCGGAATATGAATCAAAAAAGACTGGTCCTCAATTATATCCTTAACACAGTCGTAATAACACCCTTAGCGGCTTGTAAGCATACTTCCGGTTTAGATAACTCGGGTAACAAGTTTGGTATCGTAACTCCGAGTTACCTGTCTTAATGACACCCATGGTGTTCAACTAACACTGTAAACCAGAGTTAAGCCGGCAAAGTGAGACCCGGCCGTACACATTTTGACATAATCAGAGTAGACTTGTGATAAAGCAGAAGAACTTAGGGGCTTCCGGTTCGAATACGACCAGAAAATCCGGCCCAAAGGGGTTAAGCTAAGATTCGGATACGATCACATAGCCCCCAGTGGGTGTGGCGCTGCCAATCAAGAGGGTACCGACAGCTATGTTCTCTTTGGTTCGAATACGACCCATGTTTGAACAGGAAGCCCCCAAGTGATTTTAAGAATTGTTTAACAACGCTGATTCGAATACGATCCACGTCGGTTCTCAGAGGGGTTAAACTATGATTCAAATATGACCAAAGGTAACCTCCCAATGAGCTCGGCACTTTGCCAATCAAATGGGTATCGACAGCTATGTTCTCTTTGGTTCAAATACGACCCATGTTTGAACAGGAAGCCCCCAAGTGATTTTACTGTTTACGGCTAGATTCGAATACGATCATAAGCCGGATCCTCCCTTAAGTTATCATGTAATCTTGTAAAAACAACACGTGCATATTTGGTGGAGAAAAAAGGACAGAGGTCCTGCTTTATTGCTTATCATAATATATACATGGCTGAGAGAAGTATGTACACCACGAGAGCCGGTGGCTCAAGTGTAGTAAGGCCGAAGCTGAGCTATGTTCCACGGCTGACGGGTCTCCTCCTCCGACTTACGTGAATCTTTGTGCTCCCGAATGTCAATGAGATAATATGACCTGTTGTGCAAGTTCTTGCTGACCACAAAGGGCCCTTCCCAAGGTGGGGATAACTTGTGTGCATCTGTTTGATCCTGGATCAGCCGGAGCACAAGGTCGCCTTCCTGGAAGACCCGGGATTTGACCCGGCGGCTATGATAACGGCGCAGGTCTTGTTGGTAAATCGCTGACCGGGCTGCTGCCACATCACGCTGTTCGTCCAACAAGTCGAGAGCATCTTGGCGCGCCTGCTCATTATCCGTCTCAACATAAGCTGCCATGCGAGGTGAGTCGTGACGGATGTTGCTGGGGAGGACTGCTTCTGCTCCATAAACCATGAAGAAAGGCGTGAAGCCTGTAGATCTGTTAGGAGTAGTGTTGATGCTCCATAAGAAGAAGGGCAACTCCTCCACCCAACAACCCGGCGTCCGTTGCAAAGGGACCAAAAGCCGGGGCTTGATACCCTTCAGAATCTCCTGGTTAGCTCTCTCAGCTTGACCATTGGATTGAGGATGAGCCACTGAGGAAACATCAAGTTGGATATGCTCTCGTTGACAAAACTCTTCCATGGCGCCTTTGGAAAGATTGGTGCCATTGTCAGTTATGATGCTGTACGGAAAGCCAAAACGGAAAATCACCTTTTTCATAAATTGAACCGCCGTGGCTGCATCGCACTTGCTAACTGGCTCAGCTTCCACCCACTTTGTGAACTTATCAACTACCACCAAGAGGTGGGTCTTCTTATCCTTGGACCTTTTAAAAGGCCCAACCATATCAAGCCCCCAGACCGCAAAGGGCCAAGTGATTGGGATCATCCTCAGCTCCTGAGCCGGCACATGAGCCCGTCGTGAGAACCTCTGGCAACTGTCACATTTACTGACCAAGTCCTCTGCATCAGCATGAGCCGTCAACCAATAAAAACCATGACGAAAAGCCTTGGCCACAAGAGACTTTGAGCCGGCGTGATGGACACAATCCCCTTCATGGATCTCACGCAAGATCTCTTGACCTTCCTCAGGGGAGACACAACGCTGAAACGCTCCTGTAACACTGCGATGATGTAACTCGCCATCAATAACAATCATTGACTTGGCCCGCCGGGTTATTTGCCTGGCCAAGGTTTCATCCTCAGGTAACTCGCCCCGGGTCATGTAAGCCAGATATGGCATTGTCCAATCTGGTATGATATGGAGAGCCGCCACCAGTCGTGCCTCCGGGTCAGGGACAGCCAAGTCTTCCTCCATAGGCAACTTAACCGAAGGGCTATACAGAACATCCAGGAAAGTGTTAGGCGGCACCGGCTTTCGCTGAGAGCCTAGCCGGCTTAAGGCATCAGCCGCCTCGTTCTTCCTGCGATCAATGTGCTCTACTTGGTAGCCCTGAAAGTGCCCAGCAATGGCATCAACTTCGCGGCGATAAGCCGCCATTAGAGGGTCCTTAGAGTCCCACTTGCCTGATACCTGTTGAGCCACCAAGTCTGAGTCACCGAAGCACCTTACCTGGCTCAAGCTCATCTCCTTAGCCATCCGAAGACCGTGGAGCAAGGCCTCGTACTCAGCCGCATTGTTAGTGCAAGGAAACATCAACTGTAGCACATAATGGAACTTATCACCTTTAGGAGAGGCCAATACAACGCCAGCCCCCGAGCCCTCCAACTGCCTGGACCCATCGAAGTGAATAGTCCAATATGTGTTATCCAGCTTTTGCTCAGGCACTTGTGACTCTGTCCAATCATTGATGAAATCCACCAAGGCCTGAGATTTAACAGCGGTGCGTGGCACATATTTGAGACCATGAGGTCCAAGTTCTATAGCCCACTTAGCAATTCTCCCTGTGGCCTCTCTGTTTTGGATGATATCACCAAGGGGGGCAGAGCTGACCACAGTGATGTGATGACCCTGAAAATAATGCTTAAGTTTCCGGCTCGCCATGAACACACCATACACAAGCTTCTGCCAATGCGGGTACCGCTGCTTGGACTCAATGAGCACTTCGCTGACATAATAAACCGGCCGCTGAACCGGATGTTCCTTACCCTCCTCCTTGCGCTCCACCACAATAGCCACACTGACGGCTCGGGCGTTTGCTGCCACATACAGTAGTAAGGGCTCCTTATCAACCGGAGCGGCAAGGACTGGGGGCTCTGCCAGCTGCTTCTTCAAATCCTCAAAGGTGGTTTTAGCTGCATCATTCCAGACAAAGTTATCAGTTTTCTTCATCAACTGATATAAGGGCATGGCCTTCTCACCCAAACGGCTTATAAACCGACTTAAAGCAGCGATGCGACCCGCCAAGCGCTGAACGTCATTTATACACGCCGGCTTAGCCAGGGAGGTGATGGCCTTGATCTTCTCCGGGTTAGCCTCAATGCCTCTGTCAGACACCAAGAAGCCCAAGAGTTTGCCTGCAGGAACACCAAAGACACACTTGGCCGGATTAAGCATCATCTTATAGACCCGGAGATTATCAAAGGTTTCCCTTAAATCATCTATCAGGGTTTCCTCTTTGATGGACTTAACCACAATATCGTCCACGTAAGCATGAACATTGCGCCCGATCTGTTTATGAAGACAGTTCTGTACACAACGCTGGTAAGTCGCCTGTGCACACTTGAGTCCAAAGGGCATAGACACGTAGCAGAAGGCTCCAAAGGGAGTGATGAACGCCGTCTTCTCCTGGTCCTTAACTGCCATCTTAATCTGATGATAACCGGAATAAGCATCCAAGAAACTCAAACGTGCACAACCTGCCGTAGGATCAATGATTTGATCAATACGGGGGAGGGCAAAAGGATCAGCCGGACATGCCTTGTTTAAGTCCGTGTAGTCCACACACATTCGCCAAGTGCCGTTCTTCTTGAGTACGAGCACCGGGTTAGCTAACCACTCTGGGTGAAAGACTTCAACGATAAACCCGGCCGCCAAGAGCCGGGCCACTTCTTCACCAATAGCTTTCCGCCTCTCTTCATTAAACCGCCGAAGGAACTGTCTGACCGGCTTAAATTTCGGATCAACATTGAGAGTATGCTCAGCGAGTTCTCTAGGTACACCGGGCATGTCAGAGGGTTTCCATGCGAAGATGTCCCTATTCTCACGGATGAACTCGATGAGTGCGCTTTCCTATTTTGGATCCAGATTGGCACTGATGCTAAACTGCTGAGATGAATCTCCTGGAACAAAATCAACAAGCTTAGTCTCATCAACCGACTTAAATTTCATCGCCGGCTCATTCTCCGTAGTCGGCTTTTTCAGAGAGGTCATATCTGTTGGGTCAACATTGTCCTTGTAAAACTTCAACTCCTCTGTAGCACAAACAGATTCTGCATAAGCCGCATCGCCTTCCTCACACTCCAGAGCCACTTTCCGGCTGCCGTGAACCGTAATGGTCCCATTGTGGCCCGGCATCTTGAGCTGTAAGTACACATAACACGGCCGTGCCATGAACTTGGCGTAAGCGGTCCAAATATAGCATGGTACGGACTTCTTATCTTGACCACCTCAAAGGTCAACTTCTCCACCCTGTAGTTGTTCTCATCACCAAAAGCCACTTCCAATTCGATCTTGCCGACTGGATAAGCCGACTTGCCAGGTACCACACCATGGAAGATAGTGTTTGACTGGCTGAGGTTCTTATCAACCAACCCCATACGGCGAAAAGTCTCATAATAGAGGATGTTGATGCTGCTGCCTCCGTCCATGAGCACCTTTGTAAACTTATATCCTCCCACTTGAGGGGCCACCACTAAGGCCAAGTGGCCCGGGTTATCCACCCGGGAAGGGTGATCCTCCCTACTCCACACTATAGGATGCTCAGACCACCGCAAGTAGCGTGGGACCGCCGGCTCAACAGCATTCACAGCCCTCTTGTGAAGCTTCTGATCTCGCTTGCACAAACTAGTGGTAAACACATGATACTGTCCACCGCTAAGCTGCTTTGGATTGGTCTGATAAACCCCCTGCTGCTGTTGATGACCCTGGCCAGACTGTTGATTAAAGCCCCCTTAACCGCTCTGAGGACCAGAATTTGAGCCGCCCCCCGGGCCATGAAAACCGCCGGCGCCTGAGCCGCCGGCACCTGAGCCGCCGCCCGGGCCATTGTAGTTTTTAAAGGCCTTCATGATTGCACAATCCTTCCATAAATGAGTCACCGGCTTCTCTCTAGAGCCGTGCCTCGGACAAGGCTCATTCAACAGCTGCTCTAGTGAAGGTCCTGACCCGCCGCCTCGGGGAGGGGGCCTCCCCTTGCGTCGCTGGTTATTGCCTTGTGCGCTGGCGTTGGCCACAAACTCTAGGCTGCCATCTGCCTTGCGCTTGCCTCCTCCTTGGTTCCCCGGGTTAAACTGAGGACCCTTGCCATTGCCGTTCTTCTTTCCCTTCCCTGTCCTTTCATCATCTGAAGGGGGATCCTTGGTACCATCAGAATCGGCGTACTTGACAAGAGCTGCCATTAGTGTACCCATATCACTGCAGTCGCGCTTAAGCCGCCCGAGTTTCATCTTCAGGGGCACAAAACGACAATTCTGCTCCAGCATTAAAACCGCTGAGCCGACATCCATCTTGTCTAACGAATGTATGATCTCCTTAACCCGGCGAACCCAATGTGTCGTGGACTCACCCTCCTGCTGCTTACAGTTAGTCAAATCCATAATTGACATAGACTGCCTACAGGTATCTTTGAAGTTTTGGATGAACCGGGCTTTCAGCTCAGCCCAAGACCCAATGGAATTCGGTGGTAGCCCTTTCAACCAAGTGCGGGCAGTCCCATCTAACATCATGGTGAAATACTTGGCCATGGCCGCCTCACTGACCTCCAGCAGCTCCATAGCCATCTCATAACTCTCGATCCAGGCTGCGGGTTGTAAGTCAGCTGTGTAGTTAGGCACCTTCCTAGGGCCCTTGAAGTCTTTAGGTAGACGTTCATTACGGATAGCAGGCACTAAACAAGGGACACCCCCGGTCTTGGTAGGGATACCCACATCAACGGAAGTCGTCGGATAAGCCGGGGGGTCTGGTAAGCCGTCAATTGAGGCACTTGCTCCGCCTCCTGCCGCGCTTTGTCCTGGTCTGCTGTGTAAAAGGCTCCATTATGAGCCGGGCCATGGCCAGGGGGCGGGTCATGGCGTCGGACGTTACTTGAGCCGGTTGCTGAGACCATGTGCCGGCTGTAACTCGGGCTCTGGCCTGGACGAGGGGTCGAGTGGATCCTGTCCCGGCTGTAGGAGTACGCCTCTTGCTGCGCCAGTGCTGTCTGAAGGAGTTCCCTGACCCCGCGGGTTTCAATAGCCGTCGGAGAGTCGCCGTCAACTGGGAGAGCCGCCAGTCGTGCTGCCGCAGCGACCATTTTCTCCAGCGGGTTGTTATAATGACCCGGGGGTATTGGCACATACTGAGGCGGGGCAGGGGGCACCTGGGGAGGCCCCATCACTCGTGGCTGAATAAGGGGTCCAGACCCGGGCGCTATGACCCCTGGCGGGTTACTAGACCCTGCACCTGGCGTGTTGAAGAGGTTGCGTGGATCGTAAACCGGAGGGAGTCGAGATTGGGCCTTTTGATGCCTCCTTCTCATGACCTCATTGGCCGCGTTCTGATCCATCGTCAGTTGGAAGGACTACGCCTGAATCAGCTGAGTTTGGGCATTGAGAGCCGCCCTCTCCGCGGCCAGCCTGATCCCTTCCGCTGCAAGATCCTCTTTAGCTTTCATTAGATCCAATTTTAACTGTGCCACCTCTGCATCGTGCTGAGCTTGATCTGCCGGGTCAACCGTGGCGGTTAGCAGGGCCGTCATCTTGTCCGTGAGATCCATCAGCACCTTAGCCGGAGAAGGCATCGGGTTTCCCGCTCCAGCAGCGGGGTTCTGAACAGGCTGCGCACCAGCCATAAAGACTCCAACCTGACTCGGCGGCTCAAACGGGTCCGGAATACTGTCACCATCGGAACAGCCCATGAGCCTGCCGTCTTGAAGTTGATACAACGAGTTTGATTCATCGGTGGCCGACCCGCCGTCAGAGCCGGCGGCCGCCTCATCACCAGACCCAGATGGATCAGAGGGCCCTCCATGGATGCATCCCACAAAAGCGCGCCTTAAGGCAGGCCGGGCCCGGGCGGGTCGTGCGCGCTGAGCCGTTTCGATGAGATCGGCGCAGAGATCCGGCTCAGGGCCCGGCTCACCAATCTTGCCAATGAAAACATGAATTCCGCCGAAGGGGACCCGGTACCCGTACTCAATTGAGCCGGCGTCGGGGCCCCAGTTTGCATCGTCGATGTAGAGCTTGCCGCGACGACTCTTGGTCATCCGGCCCACAGCGTATCCCTTGAGCCCTTCGAAGCTGCCCTTCAAGAACTCAAATCCACCGTGCGCTGGCCCCACGGTGGGCGCCAACTGTCGTGGAACTATCACGGCAGATGTCCTCGAGCTAGGACTTAGTCGTGGAGCCATCGCAACTAGGAAGCTTGAAGGGGTTAATGCGGGACAAGGAACACGAGGGTTATACTGGTTCGGCCCCTTACGGTGAAGGTAAAAGCCTACGTCCAGTTTGAGGTGGTATTGATTAGGGTTATGATCACCAGGGAGCTAAACTGCTATGCCCGGCTCTCGATGAGATTGTTCTTGTCCCTAAATCGCTGCCGGGTCGTCCCTTTATATAGGGAGGCTGACGCCCAGCAGCCCTTAGAGTCCCGGCCGGCTCATAAGAGTGTCCGGCTCGGACTCTCAACTATACTTGCCTTACACTACAAGTTCTACCATAATAATGATTGTAACTACGGGCCTTTAGTCATATCCGGGTCTTAGCCCATCTCTGGCCCATCGTCTTCAAGCTTGGCTCCGGGCCTCTGGCGACAACCATATGAGTAACCCGGCCCCTCCTGGCGGGTGACTCTAAGGTCTATATCCTCAACACTTTCAATTGCTATCAAAGCCTTGTCTCTTTATTAAGGACTTTACCGTCTGAAGAGTATGGTTGACTCCGTAGACGGTGAGGAGGAGCACCCCGGTGTGATTCCGTCCTCATCTACGGCCGATGGGGGCACCTCGGTCTCACGCGAGGAGTTCAATGTGGCTTTGGACACATTGAAAACTTCCATGACGTCCGAGGTCAAAGGCATGCTTAAGAACTTTCTCGATGGTCTTAAATTATCCATCGCACCGTTGGAAGTGGTCGATCCCACTAACAAGGTGATGGATGCTAACTCCGACAAGGGGGAAGCTACTAATGACAAAGTTCCTTTATCTAGTGGTAGAAGTGGAAATGGCATCTTTGCCCATGTGGAACCTCCGCTTACTTATGGTGGACCGATTCCTTCCACTCATTTGAATCATGCCGGTCCTCCCCCTAAGATTGTGAAAAATTAGGACTTTGATGCTTGGGTATATCGCTTTAAACGTCATTTAAATCATGTTAATACTAACCTTTGGAGAATCATTGAGCAAGGTTTTTATCCTCATGACCCAAGCAACTTAACCCCTAGAGAAGCCGCGGATCATCAATTCAACGAGAATGCTCTCTTCATCATCCAAGATGCAATTCCTTCCGAAGATCTCGCACATCTCCAACCTTTCACCATGGCCAAGGAAGCATGGCACCATGTTGTCTCTCTTTACAAGGGAAGCGCAAGCATTCAACGCTCCAACTATGAAGTGGTGCAAGATGAAGCCGATGAGTTTGCAATGAATGAAGATGAAGAACCTCGTGAGCTTTACCGGAGGTTAACCACTCTCGCGGTCTCACTTCGAGATCATGGGAGCAAGGATACGGATGACAATTGGATCAAGCGCAAGTTTCTCAAGGCCATGATGCCTTACCACAAGGCCATGTCCTCCGTCATCCGTCAAAGGCCAGACTTCCACACCTTGTCCTCAAGTGAAGTGTTGGATGAGTTTGTGGCAATGAGGATCTTGGACAAGACCGCCGATAATGCGGTGTTGCATTCTCAAAGAGCTAAGAAGCCCAGCCTTGCTTTGAAGGCCAAGGTTAGTGTGGAAGAAGAGGATGAAGAGGAAGAAGAGTATGAATAGGAAGAAGAGGAGAGCAATCCCGAAGATACAAAATATGCTTATCATGAGCACATGGCTCTCGCTTCAAGGCAATTTTGGAGCAAGAAGAACACGAGGCCCAACTTCAACAAGAACAACTCAAGTGGTGCGAAGGGAAAGCAACAAGTTAGGAATTGCTATAATTGTGGCAATGTGAGCCACTTTGTTGTGGAGTGCCCATATGAGAAGAGGGAAGACAATGGTGGCAAGCTCATCCGAAAATACAAGGCCAAGTCTTTCCCCAACAAGAGCAACTTCACCAAGAAGACTCCTCCCAAGGTGTTGGTGGCACAAGAAGAGTACAATGAGGATGATGATGATGATGATGAAGACGGTGAGTCGGTTGCCATGGCCTCCATTGCCATTGCGACAACTCCACGGGTGTCTGTCTTCGACTCACCCAATGAGAACATCACCGCCAAGTGCCTCATGGCTAAAGCCACCAACAAGGTACTAATCCTTCTTTGATGGATTGCATTGATGAACATGAGGGGTCTAATGTGGAGGAAAATGAATTTGAGACTTTCATGAGTAAGCTCAAGGGTAAATCCAAGAAGCACTTCGTTGCTCTCTTGGAACAACTTGGTGAAGCCAATGACACAATCGAGGCTCACGAAGAAAACATCTCTAAGATGGAGGGGCATAGTCGTGACTATGACGATGAGATATCGGATCTCTCTAACACTCTTGAGGAAGGGCGTGGTCATCGTTTTTCTCTTGAGGAGTCATACAACGATGATCGTGCTAAATTAAAGAAAGATCTTGATCATGCTCTTGTTGCATCTCGTGTGCTAAATTCCGAGAAGGCCAAACTCGGGATTGATATTGCTATACTCATGGAGGAGTTTGATATACTTGAAAAGTCTCACAAGGCCTTGAAGGGTACTCATGCTAGTCTTAAAGAGTCTCATGATCAACTCCAAGTGAAGCTAACCAAGGAGAAAGCCACTTTTCCTCATATGGTTTTAATTGATAATGCAAATGCTACTAACCCTTGTTGTGAGCATGTGCATCTTGTTGAGGAGAATGCAAAGTTGAAGAAGCAACTTGAGAAAGGCCTTGTGTCATGCATACAAGGTGAGAAGAACCTCAACGAACTTTTGAGCAATCAAAAGGAAGTTGTGGCCAAGGAAGGGATTGGGTTCGCACCCAAGTCCAAGAACAAGAAGAAGAATGACAAGACCAAACGACCTCCTCCTCTCAAGCAAAATTTTGTGAAAGAGGGAGAGGGTGCTTCTAAGGAGAAGAAGAACAATGTGAAGGGTGGTGGTGTTAAGAAAGGCAATGCCACCCCTTCCAACAAAGCCGGCAACTTTAACCCTTCCTATGTGTTATGCCGTGCTAGTGATGGACATGTTTATGCTAAATTTGTTGGTTCTCCTTATGAGTACATTGAATGGTCTATTTGGGTTCCTAAGACCCTTGTCATTAACATCAAAGGACCCATTACAAAATGGGTACCTAAACCAAGCATTGATCTCTTGTAGGTGTTTGCTTCCAGTGGGGGATCATGGTTGCTTGATAGTGGAGCTACTAATCATATGACCGGAAGCAAGGACTTGGTGGTGGACGTGCACAAGATTCCATCTATGCCCACCAATATCGAGTGGGGTGATGCCTCATCTTCTAAGGTATTGGTTCTTGGCAAGGTTGTCATTTCTCATGATCTCACGATCGAGAAAGTCATGCTTGTTGAGTCCCTTGCATACAATTTACTTTCCGTTCGTCAACTTGCACTTATGGGCTTTGCTGAAGGAAATATGACCTAGAGGCAATAATAAAGTTGTTATTTATATTTGCTTATATCATGATAAATGTTTATTATTCATGCTAGAATTGTATTAACCGGAAACATGATACATGTGTGAATACATAGACAAACAGAGTGTCACTAGTATGCCTCTACTTGACTAGCTCATTAGTCAAAGATGGTTATGTTTCCTAGCCATAGACATGAGTTGTCATTTGATTAACAGGATCACATCATTAAGAGAATGATGTGATTGACTTGACCCATTCCGTTAGCTTAGCACTTGATCGTTTAGTATGTTGCTATTGCTTTCTTCATGACTTATACATGTTCCTATGACTATGAGATTATGCAACTCCCGTTTACCGGAGGAACACTTTGTGTGCTACCAAATGTCACAACGTAACTGGGTGATTATAAAGGTACTCTACAGGTGTCACCGAAGGTACTTGTTGGGTTGGCGTATTTCGAGATTAGGATTTGTCACTCCGATTGTCGGAGAGGTATCTCTGGGCCCTCTCGGTAATGCACATCACTATAAGCCTTGCAAGCAATGTGACTAATGAGTTAGTTGCAGGATGATACATTATGGAACGAGTAAAGAGACTTTCCGGTAACGAGATTGAACTAGGTATTGAGATACCGACGATCGAACCTAGGGCAAGTAACATACCGATGACAAAGGGAACAACGTATGTTGTTATGTGGTTTGACCGATAAAGATCTTCGTAGAATATGTAGGAGCCAATATGAGCATCCAGGTTCCGCTATTGGTTATTGATCGGAGACGTGTCTCGGTCATGTTTACATAGTTCTCGAACCCGTAGGATCCGCACGCTTAACGTTCGGTGACGATTTGTATTATGTGTTTATGTGTTTTTATGTACCGAAGGTAGTTCGGAGTCCCGGATGAGATCGGGGACATGACGAGGAGTCTCGAAATTTTCGAGACATAAAGATCGATATATTGGACGACTATATTCGGACATCGGAAAGGTTCTGAGTGATTCGGGTATTTTTCGGAGTACCGAGAGTTATGGGAATTCGTATTGGGCCTTAATGGGCCATACGGGAAAGGAGAGAAAGGCCCCAAAGGGTGGCCGCACCCCTCCCCATGGACTGGTCCGAATTGGACTAGGGAGGGGGGGGCCCCCTTCCTTCCTTCTCCTTCTTCCTTCCCTTTTTCCTATTCCATGTGGGAGGTGGAATCCTACTAGGACTAGGGAGTCCTAGTAGTACTCCACACTTGGGCGCGCCCTATGAGGGCCGGCCTCCTCCTCCCTCCATCCTTTATATACGTGGCCAGGGGGCACCCCATAGACACAACAATTGATCATTGATTTTTTAGCCGTGTGCGGTGCCCCCCTCCACCATAATCCACCTCGGTCATATCGTAGCGGTGCTTAGGCGAAGCCCTGCGTCGGTAGCATCATCATCACTATCATCACACTGTCGTGCTAACGGAACTCTCCCTCGAAGCTCTGCTGGATCGGAGTTCGTGGGACGTCATTGAGCTGAACGTGTGCTGAACTCGGAGGTGCCGTGCGTTCGGTACTTGGATCGGTCGGATCATGAAGACGTATGACTACATCAACCGCGTTGTTCTAATGCTTCCGCTTTCGGTCTACGAGGGTACGTGGACAACACTCTCCCCTCTCGTTGCTATGCATCACCATGATCTTGCGTGTGCGTAGATTTTTTTTTGAAATTACTACGTTCCCCAACAGTGGTATGAGAGCCAGGTTATTGCGTAGATGTTATATGCACGAGTAGAACACAAGTGAGTTGTGGGCGATACAAGTCATACTGCTTACCAGCATGTCATACTTTGGTTCGGCGGTATTGTTGGATGAAGCGGCCCGGACCGACATTACGCGTACGCTTACGCGAGACTGGTTCTACCAACGTGCTTTGCACACAGGTGGATGGCGGGTGTCAGTCTCTCCAACTTTAGTCTAACCGAGTGTGACTACGCCCGGTCCTTGAGAAGGTTAAAACATCACTAACTTGATGAACTATCGTTGTGGTTTTGATGCGTAGGTAAGAACGGTTCTTGCTCAAGCCCATAGCAGCCACATAAAACTTGCAACAACAAAGTAGAGGACGTCTAACTTGTTTTTGCAGGGCATGTTGTGATGTGATATGGTCGAGACATGATGCTATATTTTGTTGTATGAGATGATCATGTTTTGTAACCGAGTTATCGGCAACTGGCAGGAGCCATATGGTTGTCGCTTTATTGTATGCAATGCAATCGCCCTGTCATTGCTTTACTTTATCACTAAGTGGTAGCGATAGTCGTAGAAGCAATAGTTGGCGAGACAACAACGGTGCTATGATGGAGATCAAGGTGTCGCGCCGGTGACGATGGTGATCATGACGGTGCTTCGGAGATGGAGATCACAAGCATGATGGCCATATCATATCACTTATATTGATTGCATATGATGTTTATCTTTTATGCATCTTATTTTGCTTAGATCGACGGTAGCATTATAAGATGATCTCTCACTAAATTTCAAGGTATAAGTGTTCTCCCTGAGTATGCACCGTTGCGAAAGTTCTTCGTGCTGAGACACCACGTGATGATCGGCTGTGATAAGCTCTACATTCAAATACAACGGGTGCAAGACAGTTTTGCACACGCAGAATACTCGGGTTAAACTTGACGAGCCTAGCATATGCAGATATGGCCTCGGAACACTGGAGACCGAAAGGTCGAGCATGAATCATATAGAAGATATGATCAACATAGTGATGTTCACCATTGAAAACTACTCCATCTCACGTGATGATCGGACATGGTTTAGTTGATATGGATCACGTGATCACTTAGATGATTAGAGGGATGTCTATCTAAGTGGGAGTTCTTAAGTAATATGATTAATTGAACTTTAATTTATCATGAACTTAGTCCTGGTAGTATTAGCATATCTATGTTGTAGATCAATAGCTCGCGTTTAGCTCCCCTATTTTATTTTGATATGTTCCTAGAGAAAACTAAGTTGAAAGATGTTAGTAGCAATGATGCGGATTGGATCTGTGATCTGAGGATTATCCTCATTGCTGCATATAAGAATTATGTCCATGATGCACCGCTAGGTGACAGACCGATTGCATGAGCAGATGCAGACGTTATGAACGTTTGGCAAGCTCGATATGATGACTACTTGATAGTTTAGTGCACCATGCTTTACGGCTTAGAATCGGGGATTCAAAGATGTTTTGAACGCCACAGAGCATATGAGATGTTCCAAGAGTTGAAATTAGTATTTCAGACTCATGCCCATGTCGAAAGGTATGAGACCTTTGACAAGCACTTTGCCTACAAGATGGAGGAGAATTCCTCAGCTAGTGAGCATGTGCTCAGAATGTCTGAGTACTACAATCACTTGAATCAAGTGGGAGTTAATCTTCCAGATAAGATAGTGATTGACAGAGTTCTCTAGTCACTATCACCAAGTTACTAGAACTTCGTGATGAACTATAATATGCAAGGGATAACGAAAACGATTCCCAAGCTCTTCGTGATGCTGAAATCGACGAAGGTAGAAATCAAGAAAAGCATCAAGTGTTGATGGTTGAAAAGACCACTAGTTTCAAGAAAAGGGCAAAGAGAAGAAGGGGAACTTCAAGAAGAACGGCAAGCAAGTTGCTGCTCAAGTGAAGAAGCCCAAGTCTGGACCTAAGCCTGAGACTAAGTGCTTCTACTGCAAAAGGACTGGTCACTGGAAGTGAAACTTCCCTAGATACTTGGCGGGTAAGAAGGATGGCAAAGTGAACAAAGGTATATTGGATATACATGTTATTGATGTGTACTTTACTAGTGTTTATAGCAACCCCTCGGCATTTGATACTGGTTCAGTTGGTAAGAGTAGTAACTCGAAACGGGAGTTGCAGAATGAACAAAAACTAGTTAAGGGCGAGGTGACGATGTGTGTTGGAAGTAGTTCCAAGATTGATATGATCATCATCGCACACTCCCTATACTTTCGGGATTAGTGTTGAACCTAAATAAGTGTTATTTGGTGTTTGCGTTGAGCATGAATATGATTTGATCATGTTTATTGCAATACGGTTATTCATTTAAGTTAGAGAATAATTGTTGTTCTGTTTACATGAATAAAACCTTATATGGTCATACACCCAATGAAAATGGTTTGTTGGATCTCGATCGTAGTGATACACATATTCATAACATTGAAGCCAAAAGATGCAAAGTTAATAATGATAGTGCAACTTATTTGTGGCACTGCCGTTTAGGTCATATTGGTGTAAAGCGCATGAAGAAACTCCATGCCGATGGGCTTTTGGAATCACTTGATTATGAATCACTTGATGCTTGCGAACCATGCCTCTTGGTCAAGATGACTAAAACGCCGTTCTCCAGAACAATGGAGCGAGAAACAGATTTGTTGGAAATCATACATACTGATGTATGTGGTTCGATGAATATTGAGGCTCGCGGCGGGTATCGTTATTTTCTGACCTTCACAGATGATTTGAGCAGACATGGGTATATCTACTTGATGAAACATAAGTCTGAAACATTTGAAAAGTTCATATAATTTCAGAGTCAAGTGGAAAATCATCGTAACAAGAAAATAAAGTTTCTATGATCTGATCATGGAGGAGAATATTTGAGTTACGGGTTTGGTCTTCATTTGGAACAATGCGGAATAGTTTCGCAACTCACGCCACCTGGAACACCGCAGCGTAATGGTGTGTCCGAACATCGTAACCGTACTTTATTAGATATGGTGCAATCTAAGATGTCTCTTACTAATTTACCACTATCGTTTTGGGGTTATGCATTAGAGACAGTTGCATTCACGTTAAATAGGGCACCATCTAAATCCGTTGAGACGACACCATATGAATTGTGGTTTGGCAAGAAACCAAAGTTGTCATTTCTTAAAGTTTGGGGTTGCGATGCTTATGTGAAAAAGTTTCATCCTGATAAGCTCAATCCCAAATCGGAGAAAAATGTCTTCATAGGATACCCAAAGGAGGCAGTTGGGACATTCGTTGCTAAGAATGGATCCTTTTTACAGAAGGAGTTTCTCTCGAAAGAAGTGAGTGGGAGGAAAGTAGAACTTGATGACGTAACTGTACCTGCTCCCTTATTGGAAAGTAGTTCATCACAGAAATCTGTTCCTGTGACTCCTACACCAATTAGTGAGGAAGCTAATGATGATGATCATGTAACTTCAGATCAAGTTACTGCCGAACCTCATAGGTAAGCCAGAGTGAGATCTGCACCAGAGTGGTACGGTAATCCTGTTCTGGAGGTCATGTTACTTGACCATGATGAACCTACGAACTATGAGCAAGCGATGATGAGCCCAGATTCCGCAAAATGGCTTGAGGCCATGAAATCTGAGATGGGATCCATGTGTGAGAACAAAGTGTGGACTTTGGTTGACTTGCCTGATGATCGGCAAGCCATAGAAGATAAATGGAACTTCAAGAGGAAGACGGGCGCTGATAGTAGTGTTACTATCTACAAAGCTAGACTTGTCGAAAAAGGTTTTTTGACAAAGTTCAAGGTGTTGACTACGATGAGATTTTCTCACTCGTAGCGATGCTTAAGTCTGTCCGAATCATATTAGCAAATTGCCACATTTTATGAAATCTGGCAAATGGATGTCGAAACTACATTCCTTAATGGATTTCTTAAAGAAGAGTTGTATATGATGCAACCAGAAGGTTTTGTCGATCCTAAAGGTGCTAACAAAATTGCAAGCTCCAGCGATCCATCTATGGACTGGTGCAAGCATCTCAGAGCTGGAATATACGCTTTGATGAGTTGATCAAAGCATACAGTTTTATACAGACTTGCGGTGAAGCCTGTATTTACAAGAAAGTGAGTGGGAGCACTACAACATTTCTGATAAGTATATGTGAATGAAATATTGTTGATCGGAAATAATGTAGAATTTTCTAGAAAGCATAAAGGAGTATTTGAAAGGAGTTTTTTCAAAGAAAGACCTTGGTGAAGCTGCTTACATATTGAGCATCAAGATCTATAGAGATAGATCAAGACGCTTGATAAGTTTTTTCAATGAGTACATACCTTGACAAGATTTTGAAGTAGTTCAAAATGGAACAATCAAAGAAAGTCTTGCCTGTGTTACAAGGTGTGAAATTGAGTAAGACTCAAAAGCCAACCACTTCAGAAGATAGAAAGAGAATGAAAGTCATTCCCTATGCCTCAGCCATAGGTTCTATAAAGTATGCCATGCTGTGTACCAGATCTATTGTATACCCAACACTGAGTTTAGCAAGGAAGTACAATAGTGATCTAGGAGTAGATCACTGGACAACGGTCAAAATTATCCTTAGTGGAATAAGGATATGTTTCTCGATTATGGAGGTGACAAAAGGTTCGTCGTAAAGGGTTACGTCGATGCAAGTTTTGACACTGATCCAGATGACTCTAAGTCTCAATCTGGATATATATTGAAAGTGGGAGCAATTATCTAGAGTAGCACCGTGCAGAGCATTGTTGACATAGAAATTTGCAAAATACATACGGATCTGAATGTGGCAAACCCGTTGACTAAACTTCTCTCACAAGCAAAACATTATCACACCTTAGTACTCTTTGGGTGTTAATGACATAGCGATGTGAACTAGATTATTGACTCTAGTAAACCCTTTGGGTGTTGGTCACATGACCATGTGAACTATGGGTGTCAATCACATGGTGATGTGAACTATTGGTGTTAAATCACATGGCGATGTGAACTAGATTATTGACTCTAGTGCAAGTGGGAGACTGAAGGAAATATGCCTTAGAGGCAATAATAAAGTTGTTATTTATATTTCCTTATATCATGATAAATGTTTATTATTCATGCTAGAATTGTATTAACCGGAAACTTAGTACATGTGTGAATACATAGACAAACAGATTGTCACTAGTATGCCTCTACTTGACTAGCTCGTTAGTCAAAGATGGTTATGTTTCCTAGCCATAGACATGAGTTGCCATTTGATTAACGGGATCACATCATTAGGAGAATGATGTGATTGACTTGACCCATTCCGTTAGCTTAGCACTTGATCGTTTAGTATGTTGCTATTGCTTTCTTCATGACATATACATGTTCCTATGACTATGAGATTATGCAACTCCCGTTTACCGGAGGAACACTTTGTGTGCTACCAAACGTCACAACATAACTGTGTGATTATAAAGGTACTCTACAGGTGTCTCCGAAGGTACTTGTTGGGTTGGCGTATTTCGAGATTAGGATTTGTCACTCCGATTGTCGGAGAGGTATCTCTGGGCCCTCTCGGTAATGCACATCACTATAAGCCTTGCAAGCAATGTGACTAATGAGTTAGCTACAGGATGATACATTACGGAACGAGTAAAAAGACTTGCCGGTAACGAGATTGAACTAGGTATTGAGATACCGACGATCGAACCTAGGGCAAGTAACATACCGATGACAAAGGGAACAACGTATGTTGTTATGCGGTTTGACCGATAAAGATCTTCGTAGAATATGTAGGAGCCAATATGAGCATCCAGGTTCCGCTATTGGTTATTGACCGGAGACGTGTCTCGGTCATGTCTACATAGTTCTCGAACCCGTAGGGTCTGCACGCTTAACGTTTGGTGACAATTTATATTATGAGTTTATGTGTTTTGATGTATCGAAGGTAGTTCGGAGTCCCAGATGAGATCGGGGACATGACGAGGAGTCTCGAAATGCCCGAGACGTAAAGATCGATATATTGGACGACTATATTCGGACATCGGAAAGGTTCCGAGTGATTCGGGTATTTTTCGGAGTACCGGAGAGTTACGGGAATTCGTATTGGGCCTTAATGGGCCATACGGGAAAGGAGAGAAAGGCCCCAAAGGGTGGCCGCACCCCTCCCCATGGACTGGTCCGAATTGGACTAGGGAGGGGGGGCGCCCCCTTCCTTCCTTCTCCTTCTCCCTTCCCTTTTTCCTATTCCATGTGGGAGGTGAAATCCTACTAGGACTAGGGAGTCCTAGTAGGACTCCACACTTGGGCGCGCCCTATGAGGGCCGGCCTCCTCCTCCCTCCCATCCTTTATATACATGGCCAGGGGGCACCCCATAGACACAACAATTGATCATTGATCTTTTAGCCGTGTGCGGTGCCCCCCTCCACCATAATCCACCTCGGTCATATCGTAGCGGTGCTTAGGCGAAGCCCTGCGTCGGTAGCATCATCATCACCATCATCACGCCGTCGTGCTGACGAAACTCTCCCTCGAAGCTCTGCTAGATCGGAGTTCATGGGACGTCATCGAGCTGAACGTGTGCTGAACTCGGAGGTGCCGTGCGTTCGGTACTTGGATCGATCGGATCGTGAAGACGTACGACTACATCAACCGCGTTGTTCTAATGCTTCCGCTTTCGGTCTACGAGGGTACGTGGACAACACTCTCCCCTCTCGTTGCTATGCATTATCATGATCTTGCGTGTGTGTAGGATTTTTTTTGAAATTACTACGTTCCCAACATTTTCTACTTTCTTTGATATTGATACCGTGGCCCTCTTGTGGAGCAAGACTCTTAAAGTAGCCTTTGTTGGGCATGTCGAGAACGGTCTCTATGTGATTAACTTCTTGGAGCGACCCACTAAGACCGCGACATGCCTAATGGCTAAAGTAGACGTGGGATGGCTTTTGCATCGCCGTTTAGCCCATGTCAATATGAGATCTTTGCCAAGTCTTCTCAAGGGGGACCATGTCCGTGGACTAACAAATGTTAGTTTTGCCAAAGATCGTGCTTGCAGTGCTTGTATCGAAGGAAAGCTACATGAGAAGGCTCACCCTCCCACAACTATTATTTACTCGAAGAGGCCTTTGGAGCTCCTTCACTTGGATCTCTTTGGGCCTCCATCCTTTGATAGTCTTGGGGGTAGAAAGTATTGCTTGGTGATTGTGGATGATTATTCAAGATACACTTGGGTATATTTCTTCAAGAGGAAGAGTGAGACCCAACAAACCGTCATTGATTTTGCAAATGAAGCTCAACGCCAACACAATGAAAAGATCTTGACGATAAGAAGTGACAATGGCACCGAGTTCGAGAACTACACCTTGGATGAGTTCCTTAGTGATGAGGGGATCAAGCATCAATATTCCGCACCTTACACCCCTCAACAAAATGGTGTAGCGGAGAGGAAGAACCGGACGTTGATGGATGCGGCAAGGACCATGATGGCGGAGTTCAAGTCTCCATACAACTTTTGGGCCGAAACCATCAACACCGCATGTCATGCAACCAATCGGCTCTATCTCCGCAAAGGCTTGAACAAAACTCCATATGAGATTCTCACCGGTAACAAGCCCAACCTCAAGTACTTTCGGGTGTTCGGGTGTAAGTGTTTCATTCTCAAGAAAGGTGTTCGTTTGTCTAAATTTGAGGCTAGAGCTCATGAGGGCATATTTGTTGGTTATGCTACAAACTCTCATGCTTACCGTGTCCTCAATAAGTCCACGGGACTTATTGAGGAGACGTGTAACGTGGAGTTTGATGAGAATAACGGCTCCCAAGTGGAGCAAAGTGGTACTTGTGATGTAGGGAATGACTTGTTCTGGACCAAGCAGCAGAATTTGATCTATCTGGATGTGATCACGGCCAAACAGAACATCTACGTGGACGTGCACTGGATTGACATGAATCATATGAGGCAGGATAAGCACCGTGGCTATTTTGGTGAGGCTTTGGACCTGGTGGAGCAGTTTGGCATTGAGGACGTGATCTCTTTCCACCTGGACTTTGACCCTGAGATTGTGGCTCAGTTCTTTGCTTCGGTCCACTTCCATCCTGTTGAGGAACGAACCATGACCTGGATGACTAATGGACAACGGATGACTGCTAAGTGGAAGGACTTCATGGATTTGCTACAGGTTCCTGATGAAGGGCTCAACACGCTCGTTGGTGTTCGCCCTCATGCCAACCCCGAGTCCGCCAGGAAGAACAAGCTTCAGCCCTACTATGTTGAGAAGACGCTTCCCAGTGGCAAGAAGGCGTGGGTGCTGAACTCATTCCTTGACATCATGCATCGCATCTTCCGCAACTCCCTCTTTCCGCGCATTGGTGACAAGGATAAGGTGCATGCCTATCTCGTGGATATGATGCTCATTTGTGAGGAGGCGCATCGTGCTCAGACGCAACCACTTGATGTCTCACATATCATGTGGTGTGAGCTACGGTTCGCAGTGTTCAACCGTAAGGTTCCCATCTAAGGACCCTACCTATTTCTGTTGATCACGAAGACTTGGGAGAAGCTCTATCCCAATATTGAGTTTGTTGCCCCTGACTGGATTCGTCATGAGCCCATCAAGCTCCACATCAAGAGCTAATGGGCTAACACCACTACCCATGCCGAGGCAGCGGCTGCTACAATGGACGTCGATGAGAATGAGTTTGAGGAGGAGGAAGTGGATGACGACAGCTCTGGTGGATACTCACCTTCATCTTCTGAGCCCTCTTGGGCTAAGAAGATGAAGAATAAGATGAAGACCCTATTCTGTATGCAAGCCAAGGGGCAGTACATGACCCATGTTGCTTCCAAGGAGAGTCGCCGACGAGACAAAAGGATCTTGAGGACTTTTGGCGAGCAGGTATCCAGCGGTTCCGAGATGCTCATCACCCCTGAGGCTGAGTGGATGGCGAAGCAGGGTTACCAGTGGACTGAATCGGAGGAGGATAAGGAGGAGACCATCCCCGCTGCCGAGTCCGACGAGGAGCGGGATGAGTGATCGCTTCATCTTGAGCTACCACCTATGTCATAGGGGTCCCCTCTGCCTTTTTGGTGTCTCGATGCCAAAGGGGGAGAGAGTGTAGGATTTGTGAGTCTTGTGTCGTCGTGTTTCGCTTTGTCATTTTGCTTTCGCTCTGTTGAACCTCGTTTGCTTTGGTTTGGTTCGTACTCGTGAGACCTTGTTCTCTTTCATATGGTGTAAGACATATGCACTCTGTCGTATCTTATTATCCTTCATGCTTAGTAGCCCGTGAGCCTATGCTATCTTGTGCCCTTTACTTTATGCTCATAGTTATCATCTTGCCTCCTTGCTTAGTGTTAGCTATTTTGTTGCAAGATATGCATTGTCTATAAAATATAGGGGGAGTGTTGATCCTAGTATATGTGCCGTGCAGTCCAAAGCATTTTTCTAGAAAGCACACATCTAGGGGGAGCCCGCCTATATATTATAGAATGTGGGGCTTGCCTATGTTCTATTTTTTATCCCTATGTGCAAATCCCGTATTGTCATCAATCCACCAAAAAGGGGGAGATTGTAAGGGCATATTTATCCCCTAGTTGTTTTGGTGATTAATGACAATGCATTTGCGGACTAATCGTGTGCATTGAGCATTTCAGACATATCATGACTAGGCACAAGACGATTTGGTGCCCCTCGAAGACTATTGAAGACGACGTTTCTCTACGTTTCTTTTCGGTGGATTTGAGTCGTAGGAAAGCCGTACTATTAAGAGGGGGTCCGCGTTGGAAAGGTTTGGGTGGAATCAACACGTTCACCTCTGTTCCTTTTTGCACCACCTTTCCATTGGCTCTTTGGGGCATCCTCCGTTTCTCCGTGTCTCTGCAAAATGAAGGACTCCTAGTGTTGCTGAACTAGGCCATTGTGATGCCCGGATAATCAAGCTACAGTAACCCCCTACTAATGATGCCAAGTCACCACGATTACTGTTGATAATCTCGCTTAGATTCAAAATTTCTTCGGATTCAAATTTAAAATAAAGTCAAGCTATAAAAAGTTTTAAAATGTCAATCTAAAATGTTCAAAAGGTGGTAAATAATCCGTAGGCAATTATGGTGGTGAAATCAACTTTTTGTAAAGTAATTAAGTGGCCTAAAATAATTAAAACATGGGTCAATTATTTATTAAAATGCATTTTCAAAATGGTAGAAATCTCCAAACTATTTTATTTGCCCCGAACCTTTTTGTGACAGTAGCCTATATTACTATACTAATTGTGGAGCAACTTTTGTTCTTATTAAGACTACATTGGCTTAGAAACTAAATAGAAACATAAGTTGAAATAAAAAGGAAACAAAGAAAAAGGAAAGAAAGAAAACCCCGGGCCTTCCCCCTCCCCTTCTGCCGTTTGGCCCAACTGGGCATCCAACCCACCAGCCCACAGGCCCAGCCGCCCCCATCGCTCCCTTATCCCCTGGGCGACCGGAACCCTAGCGGTTCCCTCCCCACTCGTCCCCACTTTCCCTCCCCACGCCCCGATCCCCTCTCCCTCTCCGCTCGTTCTGGATCGGGGCACGAACTCGCCACGCCCGACGTGCACGTCGCCGCCCTGGTCGGCTCCGTCGTCGCCCTCGCCGGCTCCGTCGTCGCCCTCGTCGGCTCCGTCGCCCGCCACCTCGCGCTCCCATCTCCATCTCCCTCGACGGATCTGCTCGCGCCCGAGGACGCCGTCCCCATCGCCGGAGCATGCCGTCATCGAGCCCTCCCCGAGCTCGCTGTTGCACGCCTACAGGGCCCGGTGAGGCTTCCCATCCTTCGTCTTCCCCCTCTCGTTTACCTCGTAGAGCTCACTGCACCCGCACCTCCAGCGCCTCCCGCTCGCTCTCTGCACGCCGTTCGGAGCCGAGGCCCACCCCGGGCCATTCCCTTCCGCTCTGGCCAACGGCCCCCGCTCGCGCGACCGCGCCCTCGCGCCATCCAGCCGCCCGCCCGTGCTGCGCGCCCACGCCCCGAGCGCGCCCCCCTCGCTGCCCGCCTCACCGGCGCTGCTGCACCTCGACGGTCCCGTCGCCTCTGCCGCCCGCTCGCCGCACCCGCACGCGCTGCTCCTTCCCGCTCGCCCTGTCTCATGCCGAGGAGCCTCCGCCCCTCTCGCCGCGGCCTCGCGTGCCCGTCGTCCGCCTCCGGCCGCCCTGCTGCGTTTCGGCAGTCGCGGCCCTCCCCATGCTCAGCTCGGTCGCAGCCACCGGAGCTCCACGCCGGTGTGCTGGCGCCCGCGCCCACCAGCCGCCCCACGGCGCCTAGTCGGGTGCGCCCCCGCGGGACAGCGCCCGTTCGGCTGTGCCCGTTAGCACCTAGCGCCCATAACCCGCATCGCCCCCCTGGTCGAATGACACGTGGGGCCCAGCCCCCAAACGTTAAAAAAAGAGAAAGAAAAGGAATTAAAAATATAATAATTAAAATATTAATTAATTAATTAATTAAAGAATTAATTAACTTAATTAAACTAGACAACTAATTAAACTAATTAATCATGATTAGTTAGTCTAGTCAATGACGAACGGGACCCACACGTCAGTTTGACCAGTTAACACCCCTGTTGACTGCCGACGTCATGCTGACGTCAGCATGCACTGTTCTGGATAATGTTGAATTAAATTAATTAAATAAATTCTAAAAATGATTTAAAACTTTAGAAAATCATATAAAATAAACCGTAGCTAAGATGAAAATACTTTCTACATGAAAGTTGCTCAGAACGACGAGACGAATCCGGATACGCAGCCCGTTCGTCCGACACACATCCCTAACCTATCGAACTCGCAACTTCCCCCTCTGGTACATCTATCAGAAAACGCGAAACACCGGGGATACTTTCCCGGATGTTTCCCCCCTTGCCGGTATCACCTCTTACCGCGTTAGGGCACACCTAACACCGCTGAACGCCCTGGAGGGAAGTTTATCTATTCGAATAGCCGTGTCCCTCGGTAAAAGGATGACCCGGAGTTGTACCTTGACCTTATGACAAATAGAACCGGATACTTAATAAAACACACCCTTCCAAGTGCCAGATATAACCCGGCGATCGCTCTCTAACAGGGCAACGAGGAGGGGATCGCCGGGTAGGTTTATGCTATGCGATGCTACTGGGTGAACTTACCATCTACTCTCTTCTACATGCTGCAAGATGGAGGTGGCCAGAAGCGTAGTCTTCGACAGGATTAGCTATCCCCCTCTTATTCTGGCATTCTGCAGTTCAGTCCACCGATATGGCCCTTTACACATATACCCATGCATATGTAGTGTAGCTCCTTGCTTGCGAGTACTTTGGATGAGTACTCACGGTTGCTTTTCTCCCTCTTTTCCCCCCTTTCCCTTCTACCTGGTTGTCGCAACCAGATGCTGGAGCCCAGGAGCCAGACGCCACCGTCGACGATGACTCCTACTACCCCGGAGGTGCCTACTACTACGTGCAGGCCGCCGACGACCAGGAGTAGTTTAGGAGGATCCCAGGCAGGAGGCCTGCGCCTCTTTCGATCTGTATCCCAGTTTGTGCTAGCCTTCTTAAGGCAAACTTGTTTAACTTATGTCTGTACTCAGATATTGTTGCTTCCGCTGACTCGTCTATGATCGAGCACTTGTATTCGAGCCCTCGAGGCCCCCTGGCTTGTATTATGATGCTTGTATGACTTATTTTTGTTTTAGAGTTGTGTTGTGATATCTTCCTGTGAGCCCCTGATCTTGATCATACACGTTTGCGTGCATGATTAGTGTACGATTCGGGGGCGTCACAAGTTGGTATCAGAGCCGACTGCCTGTAGGAATCCCCCTTCCACACTCCTTGGCCGAAGTCGAGTCTAGACATTGCAAAACTTTTTACTAACATGGCTGTGCGGCCCATGGGCCCACGTCGCCATTGGGTGGTACTAGGATCTTTTACTCCTCGATCCTTACTCTGGGACTCTGATCTCTCTTTTATTCGGGTTAAATGATTTTACTAAATCTGACTCTAGGTTCTCGTAACTACTTCTCACGGAGAGCCCCTTATCACAGATGATCGCCTACTGCACCAGAAGATTTTGAAGATACTCTTCGATCATTCCCGAGACCCTTGTGCCCTCTGCCCTTTTCAATTCCCTATTACTGATATATTCATATGGATAACGACATACACTTGTTGTTCATACAATTACTCTGAGTTTCTCTTGTTACTACAAGATGCATCGAATTGCTCTCCCACTCTTAACAATCCCTTGTACCACTGCCTTGTAGTTCCTTGCCGCAGAAATACCCATACAGATAATTCCTCACACTTATTGAGTATCTGCTCATCCCCAGTTGTTCATGTGTTTCAAAATGGTCTTCGAAATACTATTCGATCCTCCAAAAATCCTTAGTAGCCTATTGCTCTGCAATACTTGTCTGCTTGCATTATGGATGCTTTCCATATGTCTGGCAATATTCGTTAGTATCCTTAGGCACCGTCATTTTGATCCTATTGATTCAACATGAGTGCGAATGCACGCAATCATCAGTTGATCCCTTTAAATTATCTTTCCGTCTCAGACGTCATTTTAAACATGAGCTGGATCTCGACCAATCAAATTGCCATCGATTTTACCCCTAAGTCTATTCAACTTATCCTTCCTTAACCAGAGTGTTTGCTTCTGATCCCTTGAATTGGAAATCATAATTCCTTTACATTTGAGCTCTAAGTTAGTCAGTTGTTTCTATAATCCAATGTTTTTGCATTGATTCTTCCTCTGGTTGTGAGCCGATACTGACATCAGATCCTTTGTGGACCACCAGATCCTTTATTGGATTTTATCTGACAACGTCCTTCATATTCAATAACCTTGTGAGTCTTTCCTAGGATACATAATGCCTTTGCAAAATTGTATCCTTTGCATTGTCAACCATGCTCCACTTTTGAGCTTGTATTATTTACTCCTGAAGATTTGTGGTATATGTTCCTAAGATGCCCCGATGGATTGAACCTATGCTTTCCTTAATCTGTGTGAACCCGAAAGTTTTCACGGGTCATACTCCTCTAGTAATTCACCAGATAGGTTTTGACACTGAAATCATTTTATCTAGAGCAGTGAATGAAAGGTTAGGCATTGAAGAAGTGGGAGTCAACCTTGAACTTTGTGTTCATGCCCATGGACATGATGTAGATCTTATCATTAAAGCTTCTCTTAAATTATTTATTCCCTTTGTATAAGTTCCTATATCTGGGATTCAGCCTTTTGCAATCGTGGTTCCGACCATGTTCTCCTTTAAATACCATTTCTCGTGCAAGTTTAAGCACTTGTCTTCTGCAGAGCAATACCCTAGTCCAACCTCTACTTTGATCTGTCGTCGAGTATTACCCCCTGGTATCTCGAGATTATCTTGGAACTGCATAACTTCTTATGAGCTCTTCATCAAGTACTACATTCTCATTGATTACAATTTTTCATGGGCCCTGAGTTATTAAACACTCAAAGACACCGATAACTGAACCGAGTCTGCACTATGGTTCAACAACTCTTAGTAATCTTCTTTAAGTACGAGTGTGTACCCGATCACGCCATTCCTAGCCTGTTTGGCTATATAATTGTCGTGATGATTTAAACTGTGCTACCTGGTCCTTATTCTCGGAGCACCACTTTTGACGATGAGCTAAGCTTACGTAGATTTTCCTCATCATATCATTTTGCCTTGAACAGCAAGCTTGATTTCGAGTTTGTGTCGTAACCTTGGTTCCAATAACCTTTCGCTTTACCATTCATTTGACTTGATGTCATTGCCGATCGATTACATCTTGAAATCTCTTGACAAATGTGTCGTGATCATCATCAACATTCTGGGTTCTTCTGAGATATCTATTGAATTCTTGATGAGAAATACCCTCCTTGCCCCTCAATGATTTGTGTTATCATCGGCCACTTTATTGCCTTCCGTTCAACACAAACTTGTTCGCGTTTTGTGTATACCTTGAGATCCTTGCTATCCAGCATTTGTTCTCCTTTACCTTGGAGTATTACCATCTTTGATCTCAAGAATTTCGTGAGAGTTTCACCACCTCTTAAGAATTCTTGATACAAGTGATACTTCTTGCCATCTCCGTTCATTCCTTGGTCCCCATGTTGTTTCTAGCAAATAAAAAACCGACAATTGAGTTATGACGTGTAATTCAAAACTTCTAGCAACCCTATTGCTTTGAAGTGAATGTGCGATAGTTTCATTCCAAGTCTTTCAATAATTGAATCACCATTCTAACTTTGGTCGTGCAACCCAGCCCATATTTCGAGTGCACCTTTCAACAAATGTTTAATTGTGTATGTTTTCGTCGAGCATACATCATAATATCATTTGATCTGACAAATGATTTCTCCTTGTTCACCTACCTGTGGAAATCTATTTTTATGGAAATCTCGATGAATTATCACCGAGTCCATCAGCCACCTCCTCATCCTCTCCTTGGTTTAATGATGAACTCTTGTTTCGGAACTCGCTTCCATAGTTCATATCCTGAGAATCTGACAATGTCATCTCGTCAAGTTGTGTCGCACCTTTTCTTCTCGGGCATCCTGAGTCTGAGGTATCCTGACACCAATCAGATCTGAATCTCAGTCAGATATGATGGTTGGAACATATTTCCAAGAGTTATAACGTTGGTCTTATATGACCCGGTAAGGTGATGTCATGCCTAGCACACCTGATTGGAGGACTATTGTTATAGTTTCTTTTTCAGCAAGGTTAATCATTCTTCCATGAGAAAATTGTAGGACTTATTCTATGAGTTGTTCCCGATGGAGCCTTTGTGTATCCAAAGTCTGACCTTTGCCTGAAGACCATGTCAATGCTATCTCGAAGCATGTTATGGTACTCCGAATTTCAATAAGAACATTTGAAGCACAATGCTAAATTTTCTTTATCAATTATCCAAACACCGTTGTATGGGCAATGTCATGAAGTTTCTCTCCCCTTTCCTAAAGGGTTTTCTACATTATATCCTGTCATGGATATCATGCTCTGCTTACCCTTGGGAAGGATATACCCCTGAAATATGTGTTAAAACACATTATTCTTTCCATTGTTCTGATTAAATCTGATAGACATTTTTCCCTTTCCATTGGTTTGTTTAAACCCTTTCTATGATCTATATGTTATAAGCAGTAATAATTCCCTGCTTGTAGAAACATCTCGGTGTACAATTTGGTCAGCAAGACGCTGTTACTATGTTGATAACATTCCGGTAACCACCGATGGACGAGAACTTTGCCTATTGGTCCGCCTCGTTCAACAAGCAGGAATATGGTTCTCTTCGTCCCTCGCCCTTGGTACCGACGTTGTTGGCGACATAACTGACAGACTATTTTCTGACATGCCTTGCTATCATGACCATGCAAGATGACAACACCCTCCTTATTTTTAACCCACATGGTGGGCCCATAACCCACAGTTCCACAGGATCGAAACCTGACTCTCCTATACACCCCCGGTTTCCAAAGTTAATTCCTCGCACTTGGCCTCGTATGTGATTCACGAGCCACCTTCCGAGAGATCATCAATTCTGGTATCAGACACAATACTTATTCCCATTGCTTTGAACCCCTTTTCACGCCCTGTTTCAGGCATCGAACGATTGCCTGCCCACTCGAAACTTCCCATGATACCTCCTTACCTTGCTCTCGATATTTTCGTAAGTTTCAATTCGAGAGTTACTTCCGCCACCTTCCTCGATGTTATCGCCCAGATAGTCGACCTTGCAGAGGTCTATTCTCCCGGAATGCCCACCCTTTATTCTTTCATAAGTATGATGGAGTTTCTGAAGAAAGGACGCCGACTTCATCATGATGACCTGAAGCAGAGAAATGAAGTCAGCAATGTATTGGACCGGCCTCTTCGAGAAGAGCAAGCCGGGATGAGAAGACCCGCTAGATTCGTAACCAAACCTTCCCCCCTTTCACTACCTCTTAAATCTCGGGACGATATTTCTTGTAGTGGAGGAGAATTGTGACGTCCGGATAATCAAGCTACAGTAACCCCCTACTAATGATGCCAAGTCACCACGATTACTGTTGATAATCTCGCTTAGATTCAAAATTGCTTCGGATTAAAATTTAAAATAAAGTCAAGCTATAAAAAGTTTTCAAATGTCAAACTAAAATGTTCAACAGGTGGTAAATAATCCGTAGGCAATTATGGTGGTGAAATCAACTTTTTGTAAAGTAATTAAGTGGCCTAAAATAATTAAAACATGGGTCAATTATTTATTAAAATGGATTTTCAAAATGGTAGAAATCTCCAAACTATTTTATTTGCCCCGAACCTTAGTGACAGTAGCCTATATTACTATACTAATTGTGGAGCAACTTTTGTTCTTATTAAGACTAAAATGGCTTAGAAACTAAATAGAAACAGAAGTTGAAATAAAAAGGAAACAAAGAAAAAGGAAAGAAAGAAAACCCCGGGCCTTCCCCCCTCCCCTTCTGTCGTTTGGCCCAACTAGGCATCCAACCCAACAGCCCACAGGCCCAGCCGCCCCCATCGCTCCCTTATCCCCCTGGGCGACCGGAACCCTAGCGGTTCCCTCCCCACTCATCCCCACTTTCCCTCCCCACGATCCCCTCGCCCTGATCCCCTCTCCCTCTCCGCTCGTTCTGGATCGGGGAACGAACTCGCCGCGCCCGACGTGCACGTCGCCGCCCTCGTCGGCTCCGTCGCCCGCCACCTCACGCTCCCATCTCCATCTCCCTCGACGGATCTGCTCGCGCCCGAGGACGCCGTCCCCATCGCCGGAGCATGCCGCCATCGAGCCCTCCCCGAGCTCGCTGTTGCACGCCTACAGGGCCCGGTGAGGCCTCCCATCCTTCGTCTTCCCCCTCTCGTTTACCCCGTAGAGCTCACCGCACCCGCACCTCCAGCGCCTCCCGCTCGCTCTCTACACGCCGTTCGAGGCCGAGGCCCGCCCCGGGCAATCCCTTCCGCTCTGGCCATCGGCCCCCGCTCGCGCGACCGCGCCCTCGCGCCATCCAGCCGCTCGCCCGTGCTACGCCCCTGCTCGCGGTGCGCGCCCGCGCCCCGAGCCCGCCCCCTCGCTGCCTCGCCTCACCGGCGCTGCTGCCACTCGACGGTCCTGTCGCCTCTGCCGCCCGCTCGCCGCACCCGCAGGCACTGCTCCTTCCCGCTCGCCCTGTCTCACGCCGAGGAGCCTCCGCCCCTCTCGCCGCGGCCTCGCGTGCCCGTCGTCCGCCTCCGGCCGCCCTGCTGCGTGTCGGCAGTCGCGGCCCTCCCCATGCTCAGCTCGGTCGCAGCCACCGGAGCTCCACGCCGGTGTGCTGGCGCCCGCGCCCACCAGCCGCCCCACGGCGCCCAGTCGGGTGCGCCCCCGCGGGCCAGCGCCCGTTCGGCTGTGCCCGTTAGCACCTAGCGCCCGTAACCCGCATCGGCCCCCTGGTCGAATGACATGTGGGGCCCAGCCCCCAGACGTTAAAAAGAAAGAAAGAAAAGGAATTAAAAATATAATAATTAAAATATTAATTAATTAAAGAATTGATTAACTTAATTAGTTTTGATTAATTAAACTAAACAACTAATTAAACTAATTAATCATGATTAATTAGTCTAGTCAATGACAAACGGGACCCACACGTCAGTTTGACCAGTCAACACCCCTGTTGACTGCTGACGTCGGCCTGCACTGTTCTGGATAATGTTGAATTAAATTCTAAAAATGATTTAAAACTTTAGAAAATCATATAAAATAAACCGTGGCTCAGATGAAAATACTTTCTACATGAAAGTTGCTCAGAACGATGAGACGAATCCGGATACGCAGCCCGTTCGTCCGCCACACATCCCTAACCTATCGAACTCGCAACTTTCCCCCTCTGGTACATCTGTCCGAAAACGCGAAACACCGGGGATACTTTCCCGGATGTTTCCCCCCTTGCCGGTATCACCTTTTACCGCGTTAGGGCACACCTAACACCGCTGTTTGCTTTGTCATGCGTCCTTATGCATCTGTTTGCATTGTATTCATGGTTTCTTCCCCCTCTTCTCTCCGGTAGACTACAAGACCGACGCCGCTGCTGGTGCCCCGACCGACTACGTTGTTGACGACCCCTACTTGCCAGAGCAACCAGGCAAGCCCCCCCTTGATCACCAGATATCGCCTATTCTTCTCTGTACTCTTGCATTAGAGTAGTGTAGCATGTTACTGCTTTTCGTTAATCCTATTCTGCTGCATAGCCTGTCTTTGCCACTACTGTTGTTACCTTTACCTGCAATCCTACATGCTTAGTATAGGATGCTAGTTTTCCATCAGTGGCCCTACATTCTTGTCCGTCTGCTTTGCTATACTACCGGGCCGTGATCACTTGGGCGGTGATCACGGGTATATACTTATATACTTTATACATGATACATGTGGTGACTAAAGTCGGGTCGGCTCGAGGAGTACCCGCGAGTGATTCACGGATTGAGGGCTGAAAGGACCTTTATCCCGACGGCCCTCTGGGTGGATCTTTGTGGCGGAGCGATAGGGCAGGTTGAGACCGCCTAGGTGAGAGGTGGGCCTGGCCCTGGTCGGTGTCCGTGGTTACATCAATTAACACGCTTAACGAGATCTTGGTATTTGATCTGAGTCTAGCCATTTGGTCTATACGCACTAACCAACTACGCGGGAACAGTTATGGGCACTCGACGTCGTGGTATCAGCCGAAGCCTTCGTGACGTCAGCGACTGAGCGGCGCGCGCCGGGTTGGACCGCGTAACGTGACTTCCTTTGAAATGGAGGTTGCTAGGTCTGCTCTCCGGCCGCGTACGCAACGTGCAGGTGTGCAATGGGTGATGGGCCCAGACCCCTGCGCGCATAGGATTTAGACCGGCGTGCTGACCTCTCTGTTGTGCCTAGGTAGGGCTGTGACGTGTTGATCTTCCGCAGCCGGGCATGACCCAGAAAAGTGTGTCCAGCCAAATGGGATCGAGCGTGTTGGGTTATTGGTGCACCCCTGCAGGGAAGTTTATCTATTCGAATAGCCGTGTCCCTCGGTAAAAGGACGACCCGGAGTTGTACCTTGACCTTATGACAAATAGAACCGGATACTTAATAAAACACACCCTTCCAAGTGCCAGATATAACCCGGCGATCGCTCTCTAACAGGGCAACGAGGAGGGGATCGCCGGGTAGGTTTATGCTATGCGATGTTACTTGGTGAACTTACCATCTACTCTCTTCTACATGCTGCAAGATGGAGGTGGCCAGAAGCGTAGTCTTCGACAGGTTTAGCTATCCCCCTCTTATTCTGGCATTCTGCAGTTCAGTCCATCGATATGGCCCTTTACACATATACCCATGCATATGTAGTGTAGCTCCTTGCTTGCGAGTACTTTGGATGAGTACTCACGGTTGCTTTTCTCCCTCTTTTCCCCCTTTCCCTTCTACCTGGTTGTCGCAACCAGATGTTGGAGCGCAGGAGCCAGACGCCACCGTCGACGACGACTCCTACTACCCCGGAGGTGCCTACTACTACGTGCAGGCCGCCGACGACCAGGAGTAGTTTAGGAGGATCCCAGGCAGGAGGCCTGCGCCTCTTTCGATCTGTATCCCAGTTTGTGCTAGCCTTCTTAAGGCAAACTTGGTTAACTTATGTCTGTACTCAGATATTGTTGCTTCCGCTGACTCGTCTATGATCGAGCACTTGTATTCGAGCCCTCGAGGCCCCTGGCTTGTATTTTGATGCTTGTATGACTTATTTATGTTTTAGAGTTGTGTTGTGATATCTTCCCATGAGTCCTTGATCTTGATCGTACACGTTTGCGTGCATGATTAGTGTATGATTGAATCGGGGGCGTCACAACCATACGGTAGTACTGCTCTTCGGAACGGTAGTACCGCAGGTCCTTGCGGTAGTACCGGCCTCAGGCGCGGTAGTACCGCAGGTCCTCACGGTAGTACCGCCCCTTGGGAGCGGTAGTACCGTGGCCTCAGGCCAGGCTCAGCTGCTCGAGCGGTTGTAGGGGCGGATGTAATTTTTTACATCCGTGCCCTACACGGTAGTACCGCGCCATGGGTGCTGTAGTACCGTGAGCTCTGGCCAGGCACAGCAGCATGTGCGGAAGTAGGGGCGGATGTAATTTTTTACATCCGCGCTCTACGCGGTAGTACTGCTCCAGGCTTGCGGTAGTACCGTGTCGGATTTTTGCATAGATCGGAACTCAGCGAAAGTAGTCACGGATGTATTTTTATATGTCCGTGCCTTTCCCAGTCTAGACCAACCCTGCCTTACGGTAGTACCGCAAGCTGGAGTGGTAGTACCGCGCCAGCGGCTCTACCGCCCTCGGCTCCTATGCTACAGGCCTGATCTAGCTCCTGCCACGACAGCGGTAGTTCCGCAAGGGCCTTGCGGTAGTACCATGGGCTCGTGCGGTAGTACTGCTTGTCGGGTGCGGTAGTACCGCTCGTTGCGGGCTGAGTAAGTGGATAACGGTTGGATTTGTTCTACCACTATATAAGGGGAGTCTTCTTCTCCGAGTTGACTACCTCTTCCACCCCCAAGCTCCATTGTTGCTCTAAGCTCCATTTTCGCCCGATCTCTCTCCCTAGCCAATCAAACTTGTTGATTTTCTAGGGATTGGTTGAGAACGCCACGATCTACACTTCCACCAAGAGAAATTTGATTCCCCCCACTAATCCCTTGCGGATCTTGTTACTCTTGGGTGTTTGAGCACCGTAGATGGTTGAGGTCACTGCGGAGCCATATTCCATTGTGGTGAAGCTTCGTGGTGTTGTTGGGAGCCTCCAATTAAGTTGTGGAGATTGATATGTCTCCAACGTATCTATAATTTTTGATTGTTCCATGCTATATTATATTCCGTTTAGGATGTTTAATGGGCTTTATTATACACTTTTATATTATTTTTGGGACTAACCTATTAACCGGAGGCCCAGCCCAAATTGCAGTTTTTTGCCTATTTCAGTGTTTCGCAGAAAAGGAATATCAAACGGAGTCCAAACGGAATGAAACTTTCGGGAACATGATTTTTGGAACAAACGTGATCCAGAGGACTTGGAGTCCATGTAAAGCAATCAGCAAGGAGAGCATGAGGCAGGGGGGCGCGCCTACCCCCCAGGCGCGCCCTCTACCCTCGTGGGGCCCACGTTGCTCCACCGACGTACTTGTTCCTCCTATATATACCTACGTACCCCCAAAACATCAGCAGGAAAGCCAAAACCCTATTTCCACCGCCGCAACCTTTTGTACCCGTGAGATCCCATCTTGGGGCCTTTTCCGTCGCTCCGCCGGAGGGGGCATTGATCACGGAGGGCTTCTACATCAACACCATAGCCTCTCCGATGATGTGTGAGTAGTCTACCTCAGACCTTTGGGTACATAGTTATTAGCTAGATGGCTTCTTCTCTCTCTTTGGATCTCAATACAAAGTTCTCCTTGATCTTCTTGGAGATCTATTCGATGTAATCTTCTTTTGCGGTGTGTTTGTCGAGATCCGATGAATTGTGGGTTTATGATCAAGATTATCTATGAACAATATTTGAATCTCCTCTGAATTCTTGTATGTATGATTGGTTATCTTTGCAAGTCTCTTCGAATTATGAGTTTGGTTTGGCATACTAGATTGATCTTTCTTGCAATGGGAGAAGTGCTTAGCTTTGGGTTCAATCTTGCGGTGCTCGATCCCAGTGACAGAAAGGGAAACAACACGTATTGTATTGTTGCCATCGAGGATAAAAAGATGGGGTTTATATCATATTGCATGAGTTTATCCCTCTACATAATGTCATCTTGCTTAAAGCGTTACTCTGTTCTTATGAACTTAATACTCTAGATGCATGCTGGATAGCGGTCGATGTGTGGAGTAATAGTAGTAGATGCAGGCAGGAGTCGGTCTACTTGTCACGGACGTGATGCCTATATACATGATCATACCTAGATATTCTCATAACTATGCTCAATTCTATCAATTGCTCGGCAGTAATTCGTTTACCCACCGTAATACTTATGCTATCTTGAGAGAAGCCACTAGTGAAACCTATGCCCCCCTGGGTCTATTTTCCATCATATTAATCTTCCAACACTTAGTTATTTCCGGCACCGTTTATTTTTGCAATATTTACTTTTACTATTTATCATAAAAATACCAAAAATATTATCTTATCATATCTATCAGATCTCACTCTCGTAAGTGACCGTGAAGGGATTGACAACCCCTTTATCGCGTTGGTTGCGAGGTTCTTATTTGTTTGTGTAGGTGCGTGGGACTCGCGCGTGGTCTCCTACTAGATTCATACCTTGGTTCTAAAAAACTGAGGGGAATACTTACGCTACTTTACTGCATCACCCTTTCCTCTTCAAGGGAAAACCAACGTAGTGCTCAAGAGGTAGCAAGAAGGATTTCTGGCGCCATTGCCGGGGAGTCTACGCACAAGTCAAGACGTACCAAGTACCCATCACAAACTCTTATCCCTCGCATTACATTATTTGCCATTTGCCTCTCGTTTTCCTCTCCCCCACTTCACCCTTGGTATTTTATTTGCCCTCTCTTTTCGGTTCGCCTCTTTTTCGCTTGCTTCTTGTTTGCTCGTGTGTTGGATTGCTTGCTTGTCACGATGGCTCAAGATAATACTAAATTGTGTGACTTTACCAATACCAACAACAATGATTTTCTTAGCACTCCGATTGCTCCTCTTACCGATGCTGAATCTTGTGAAATTAATGCTCTTTGTTGAATCTTGTTATGAAAGATCAATTTGCCGGCCTTCCTAGTGAAGATGCCGCTACCCATCTGAATAGCTTCTTTGATTTGTGTGATATGCAAAAGAAGAAAGATGTGGACAATGATATTGTTAAATTGAAGCTATTTCCTTTTTCGCTTAGAGATCGTGCTAAAGCTTGGTTTTCGTCTTTGCCTAAAAATAGTATTGATTCATGGAATAAGTGCAAAGATGCTTTTATCCCTAAGTATTTTCCTCCCGCTAAGATCATCTCTCTTAGAAACGATATTATGAATTTAAAGCAACTTGATCATGAACATGTTGCACAAGCTTGGGAGAGGATGAAATTAATGATACGTAATTGCCCTACACATGGTTTGAATCTTTGGATGATTATACAAAAAAATTATGCCGGATTGCATTTTGCTTCTAGAAATCTTTTAGATTCGGCCGCGGGAGGCACTTTTATGGAAATCAGTTTAGGAGAAGCTACCAAACTCCTAGATAATATTATGGTTAATTATTCTCAATGGCACACCGAAAGATCTACTAATAAAAAAGTGCATGCGATAGAAGAAATTAATGTTTTAAGTGGAAAGATGGATGAACTTATGAAATTATTTGCTACTAAAAGTGTTTCTTCTGATCCTAATGATAGGCCTTTGTCTACTTTGATTGAGAATAATAATGAATCTATGGATGTGAATTTTGTTGGTAGGAATAATTTTGGTAACAACGCGTATAGAGGAAACTTTAATCCTAGGCCGTTCCCTAGTAATTCCTCTAATAATTATGGTAATTCCTACAACAATTCTTATGGAAATTTTAATAAGGGATAATTGATTTTATGCCCCTAGTTGGGTCACACTCGGCAGGTTTACCCCTAGTTTCCGAAAGCACTTGTTCCTGCCCAAACCCCTTTGCTCCTCTTATGCTTTTGCCCTTTGACCGTTTGACCATCACTTTGAAAACTTCATAAAAAAAATTCATACTAACTCAGAAAAACTCAAATAAGATATCAAAATGTTCAGAAAAGCATCACCTATATGTGCATGCCATTCGCGTTCATGAAAAAGTGTTGGCCAGTCCCCATCTCAGTTTTAGCTCATATGATCTTAGCATGAACAATAAGATCTAAAAAAATTCCAAAAATTCTAAAACAATTGGTGGCAAACTTTGACCAATGTTTTGAATGCTTGCCAAGTTTCATAAGGGAATGACATTCATGGAAGTCGTGGCAAAAAAACAAAAATCAATGCACCAAAATTTCATTTTCTTACCACGACTTCCACAAATGACATTCCCTTATGAAACTTGGCAAGCACTCAAAACATTGGTCAAAGTTTTCCACCAAGAAAATTTAGAATTTTTTGATTGTTTTAGATTTTACTGTTCATGCTAAGATCATATGAGGTAAAACTAAGATGGGGACTGGCCAACACTTTTTTCATGAATGCAAATGGCATGCACATATAGGTGATGCTTTTCTGAACATTTTGATATCTTATTTGAATTTTTCTGAGTTAGTATGAATTTTTTATGAAGTTTTCAAAGTGATGGTCAAATGGTCAAAGGGCAAAAGCATAAGTGGAGCAAAGTGGTTTGGGCATGAACAAGTGTTTTCGGAAACTAGGGGTAAACCTGCCGAGTGGGACACAACTAAGGGCACCAAATTAATTATCCCTTTTAATAAGATGCCCTCTGAATTTGAGACTAGTGTTAAGGAGTTTATGAATTCGCAAAAGAATTTCAATGCTTTGCTTGAAGAAAAATTGCTTAAGGTTGATGAATTGACTAGGAACGTTGATAGAATTTCTCTTGATGTTGATTCTTTGAAACTTAGATCTATTCCACCTAAGCATGATATCAATGAGTCTCTCAAAGCCATGAGAATTTCCATTGATGAGTGCAAAGAAAGAACTGCTAGGATGCGTGCTAAGAAAGATTGCTTTGTGAAAGCGTGTTCTTCTAGTTTCTATGAAAATAAAGATGAAGATCTAAAAGTTATTGATGTGTCTCCTATTAAATCTTTGTTTTGCAATATGAATCTTGATAATGATGGGACTGGAGATGAGTTACCTTTACCTATAGAATGCGTCCCAAAAATTCGGAGTTTTTAGATCTTGATGCGAAAATTGTTAAAAGTGGAATTGAAGAGATCAAAACTTTAGATATTAATGAACCCACTATTTTGGACTTCAAGGAATTTAATTATGATAATTTCTCTTTGATATATTTTATTTCCTTGTTGCAATCCGTGCTAAATTCTCCTCATGCTTATAGCCAAAATAATGCTTTTACTAAACATATCGTTGATGCTTTGATGCAATCTTATGAAGAAAAACTTGAGTTGGAAGTTTATATCCCTAGAAAACTTTATGGTGAGTGGTAACCTACTATTAAAATTAAAATTAAAGATCATGAATGCTATGCTTTGTGTGATTTGGGTGCTAGTGTTTCCACGATTCCAAAACTTTGTTTGATTTGCTAGGTTTCCGTGAATTTGATGATTGTTCTTTAAACTTGAACCTTGCGGATTCCACTATTAAGAAACCTATGGGAAGAATTAATGATGTTCTTATTGTTGCAAATAGGAACTATGTGCCCGTAGATTTCATTGTTCTTGATATAGATTGCAATCCTTCATGTCCTATTATTCTTGGTAGACCTTTCCTTAGAACGATTGGTGCAATTATTGATATGAAGGAAGGGAATATTAGATTCCAATTTCCGTTAAGGAAAGGCATGGAACACTTCCCTAGAAACAAAATAAAATTACCTTATGAATCTATTATGAGAGCCACTTATGGATTGCCTACCAAAGATGGCAACACCTAGATCTATCCTTGCTTTTATGCCTAGCTAGGGGCGTTAAACGATAGCGCTTCTTGGGAGGCAACCCAATTTTTTTTAGTTTTTTTTCTTTTTGCTTCTGTTTAGGAATAATTTTTTGATCTGGCCTCTGGTTAGATTTGTTTTTATGTTTTAATTAGTGTTTGTGCCAAGTTAAACCTATAGGATCTTCTTGGATGATAGTTATTTGATCTTGCTGAAAATTCCAGAAACTTTCTGTTTACGAAAACAATTGTTAAAAATCACCAGAACGTGATAAAATACTGATTCCAATTGCAGTACATCAATAAACAAATTTTCTATGTCTTCCTAGTTTTGTAGATTTTTTTGAGTTCCAGAAGTTTGCGTTAGTTACGGATTACTACACTGTTCTGTTTTTGACAGATTCTGTTTTTCGTGTGTTGTTTGCTTATTTTGATGAATCTATGGCTAGTAAAATAGTTTATAAACCATAGAGAAGTTGGAATCAGTAGGTTTAACACCAATATAAATAAAGAATGAGTTCATTACATTACCTTGAAGTGGTGTTTTCTTTTCTTTCGCTAACGGAGCTCACGAGATTTTCTGTTAAGTTTTGTGTTGTGAAGTTTTCAAGTTTTGGGTAAAAGATTTGATGGATTATGGAACAAGGAGTGGCAAGAGCCTAAGCTTGGGGATGCCCATGGCACCCCAAGATAATCTAAGGACACCAAAAAGCCAAAGCTTGGGGATGCCCCCGAAGGCATCCCCTATTTCGTCTTCGTCCATCGGTAACTTTACTTGGAGCTATATTTTTATTCACCACATGATATGTGTTTTGCTTGGAGCGTCTTGTATGATTTGAGTCTTTGCTTTTTAGTTTACCACAATCATCCTTGCTGTATACATCTTTTGAGAGATACACACATGATTCGGAATTTATTAGAATACTCTATGTGCTTAACTTATATCTTTTGAGCTATATAGTTTTTGCTCTAGTGCTTCACTTATATCTTTTAGAGCACGGTGGTGGATTTGTTTTATAGAAACTATTGTTCTCTCATGCTTCACTTATATTATTTTGAGAGTCCTACAAAACAGCATGGTAATTTGCTTTAATTATGATAGGCATCCAAGATTAGTTAAAAAAATCTTATGAGTGTGTTGAATACTATGAGAAGTTTGATGCTTGATAATTGTTTTGAAATATGAAGATGGTGATATTAGAGTCATGCTAGTTGAGTAGTTGTGAATTTGAGAAATACTTGTGTTAAAGTTTGTGATTCCCGTAGCATGCACGTATGGTGAACCGTTATGTGATGAAGTCGGAGCATGATTTATTTATTGACTGTCTTCCTTATGAGTGGCGGTCGGGGACGAGCGATGGTCTTTTCCTACCAATCTATCCCCCTAGGAGCATGCGTGTAATACTTTGCTTTGATAACTTGTAGATTTTTGCAACAACTATATGAGTTCTTTATGACTAATGTTGAGTCCATGGATTATACGCACTCTCTTCCTTCCACCATTGCTAGCCTCTCTAATACCGCACACTTTTCGCCGGTATCATACACCCCCCATATACCTTCCTCAAAACAGCCACCATACCTACCTATCATGGCATTTCCATAGCCATTCCGAGATATATTGCCATGCAACTTACCACCGTTTCGTTTACTATGACACGCTCCATCATTGTCATATTGCTTTGCATGATCATGTAGTTGACATCGTATTTGTGGCAAAGCCACCGTTCATAATTCTTTCATACATGTCACTCTTGATTCATTGCATATCCCGGTACACTGCCGGGAGGTATTCACATAGAGTCATATTATGTTCTAAGTTTTGAGTTGTAATTCTTGAGTTGTAAAGTAAATAAAAGTGTGACGATCATCATTATTAGAGCATTGTCCCAAGTGAGGAAAGGACGATGGAGACTACGATTCCCCCACAAGTCGGGATGAGACTCCGGACGGAAAAAAGAGGCCATAAAAAAGGAGAAAAGGCCCAAAGAAAAAAATATGAGAGAAAAAGAGAGAAGGGACAATGCTACTATCCTTTTTACCACACTTGTGCTTCAAAGTAGCACCATGATCTTCATGATAGAGAGTCTCTTATGATATCACTTTCATATACTAGTGGGAATTTTTCATTATAGAACTTGGCTTGTATATTCCAATGATGGGCTTCCTCAAAATGCGCTAGGTCTTCGTGAGCAAGCAAGTTGGATGCACACCCACTTAGTTTCTTTTGTTGAGCTTTCATATATTTATAGCTCTAGTGCATCCGTTGCATGGCAATCCCTACTCACTCACATTGATATCTATTGATGGGCATCTCCATAGCCCGTTGATACACCTAGTTGATGTGAGACTATCTTCTCCTTTTGTCTTCTCCACAACCACCATCCTATTCCACATAAAGTGCTATGTCCATGGCTCACGCTCATGTGTTGCGTGAAAATTGAAAAAGTTTGAGAACACCAAAAGTATGAAACAATTTCTTGGCTTGTCATCGGGGTTGTGCATGAATAAATACTTTGTGTGATGAAGATAGAGCATAGCCAGACTATATGATTTTGTAGGGATAACTTTCTTTGGCCATGTTATTTTGAGAAGACATAATTGCTTAGTTAGTATGCTTGAAGTATTATTATTTTTATGTCAATATTAAACTTTTGTCTTGAATCTTTCGGATCTGAATATTCATATCACAATTAAGAGAATTACATTGAAAATTATGCTAAGTAGCATTCCACATCAAAAATTCTGTTTTTATCATTTACCTACTCGAGGGCGAGCAGGAATTAAGCTTGGGGATGCTTGATACGTCTCCAACGTATCTATAATTTTTGATTGTTCTATGCTATATTATATTCTGTTTTGGATGTTTAATGGGCTTTATTATACACTTCTATATTATTTTTGGGACTAACCTATTAACCAGAGGCCCAACCCAAATTGCTGTATTTTGCCTATTTCAGTGTTTTGCAGAAAAGGAATATCAAACGGAGTCCAAACGGAATGAAACTTTCAGGAACGTGATTTTCGGAACAAACGTGATCCAGAGGACTTGGAGTCCACGTAAAGCAATCAACAAGGAGAGCACGAGGTAGGGGGGCGCGCCTACCCCACAAGCGCGCCCTCCACCCTCTTGGGGGCCACGTTGCTCCACCGACGTACTTCTTCCTCCTATATATACCTACGTACCCCCAAAACATCAGCAGGAGAGCCAAAACCCTATTTCCACCGCCGCAACCTTATGTACCCGTGAGATCCCATCTTGGGGCCTTTTTCGGCGCTCCGCCGGAGGGGGCATTGATCACGGAGGGCTTCTACATCAACACCATAGCCTCTCCGATGATGTGTGAGTAGTTTACCTCAGACCTTCGGGTCCATACTTATTAGCTAGATGGCTTCTTCTCTCTCTTTGGATCTCAATACAAAGTTTTCCTTGATCTTCTTGGAGATCTATTCGATGTAATCTTCTTTTGCGGTGTGTTTGTCGAGATCCAATGAATTGTGGGTTTATGATCAAGATTATCTATGAACAATATTTGAATCTCCTCTGAATTCTTTTATGTATGATTGGTTATCTTTGCAAGTCTCTTCGAATTATCAGTTTGGTTTGGCCTACTAGATTGATCTTTCTTGCAATGGGAGAAGTGCTTAGCTTTGGGTTCAATCTTGCGGTGCTCGATCCCAGTGACAGAAAGGGAAACGACGCGTATTGTATTGTTGCCATCGAGGATAAAAAGATGGGGTTTATATCATATTGCATGAGTTTATCCCTCTACATCATGTCATCTTGCTTAAAGCGTTACTCTGTTCTTATGAACTTAATACTCTAGATGCATGCTGGATAGCGGTCGATGTGTGGAGTAATAGTAGTAGATGCAGACAGGAGTCGGTCTACTTGTCACGGACGTGATGCCTATATACATGATCATACCTAGATATTCTCATAACTATGCTCAATTCTATCAATTGCTCGGCAGTAATTCGTTTACCCACCATAATACTTATGCTATCTTGAGAGAAGCCACTAGTGAAACCCATGCCCCCCTGGGTCTATTTTCCATCATATTAATCTTCCAACACTTAGTTATTTCCGGCACCGTTTATTTTTGCAATCTTTACTTTTACCCTTTATCATAAAAATACCAAAAATATTATCTTATCATATCTATCAGATCTCACTCTCGTAAGTGACCGTGAAGGGATTGACAACCCCTTTATCGCGTTGGTTGCGAGGTTCTTATTTGTTTGTGTAGGTGCGTGGGACTCGCGCGTGGTCTCCTACTGGATTGATACCTTGGTTCTCAAAAACTGAGGGAAATACTTACGTTACTTTACTGCATCACCCTTTCCTCTTCAAGGGAAAACCAACGCAGTGCTCAATAGGTAGCAGAGATTGCCCCAACCTTGTTTGTAAAGGTCCGGTCACCGCCTCCAAGGGCACCAATAGTAGAATCACGGCATCTCGCATTGTGTGAGGGCGTGAGGAGAATACGGTGGGCCTAATGGCTTCTTGGGGAGCATTGTGCCTCCACACCGCTCCAACAGAGACGTACTTCCCCTCAAAAGGAAGGAACTTCGATAACACATCCTCGTCTTCACCGGCTCCACTCTTGGTTATCTCGTACCTTTACTTGTGCAAGCTTATATTGTGTGGTATCCCTTGCTTGCTTTTGTGCTTGTTGTTGTTGCATCATATAGGTTGTTCACCTAGTTGCATATCTGGACAACCTACTTTGATGCAAAGTTTAAATTGGTAAAGAAAAGTTAAAAATTGTTAGTTGCCTATTCACCCCCCTCTAGTCAACTATATTGATCCTTTCAGAGGTGTCTCGGTGATGTCTACATAGTTCTCGAACCCACAGGGTCCGCACGCTTAACGCTCGTTGATGATATAGATATGAGTTATATGTTTTGGTTACCGAATGTTGTTCGGAGTCCTGGATGAGATCACGGGCATGACGAGGAGTCTCGAAATGGTCGAGAGGTAAAGATTGATATATTGGACGATGGTATTCAGACACCCGAATAGTTTCGGAGTGCACCGGGTATTCATCGGGTCACCGGAAGGGGTTCCGGGCACCCTCGGCAAGTGTATGGGCCTTTTGTGCCAAAGGAGCGGATAGACCAGCCCGCAAGGGGGCTGGTGCACCCCTTCCCTTGGCTGGCCGGCCCTAGGAGAAGGAAAGGGTAGGGGTGTCCCCACCTGCCTTTCCCTCCTCAGGAGAGAAAGGAAGGGGGGGCGCCACCTCCTCCTTCCTTCCTCCCGCACTCCAAATAAGGAAGGGGGCGCTGCTACTTCTTGAGCTTGCGTTGATTTTTCCCTTGAAGAGGAAAGGGTGATGCAGCAAAGTAGAGTAAGTATTTCCCTCAGCTTTTGAGAACCAAGGTATCAATCCAGTAGGAGACACCGCTCAAGTCACCGAATACCTGCACAAATAAACACCAACTTGCACCCAACGCGACAAAGGGGTTGTCAATCCCTTCACGGTTATTTGCAAAGTGAGATCTGATAGAGATGGATAAACGGTAAAGTAATATTTTTGGTTTACGGAATGGAAAGTAAAAGATTGCAAAAGAAATAAATAGGAGACTAAAACTGTAGATCAGAAACTTATATGATGGAAAATAGACCCGGGGGCCATAGGTTTCACTAGAGGCTTCTCTCAAGATAGAAAGTATTACGGTGGGTGAACAAATTACTGCCGAGCAATTGATAGAAAAGCGCAAAGTTATGACAATATCTAAGGGAATGATCATGAATTTAGGCATCACGTCCTTATCAAGTAGACCGACTCCTGCCTGCATCTACTACTATTACTCCACACATCGACCGACTCCTGCCTGCATCTAGAGTATTAAGTTCATAGAACAGAGTAACGCATTAAGTAAGATGACATGAGTAGCAGGATAGACTCAAGCAATATGATGAAAACCCCATCTTGTTATCCTCGATGGCAACAATACAATACGTGTCGGTTCCCCTTCTGTCACTAGGATCGAGCACCGCAAGATTGAACCCAAAGCTAAACACTTCTCCCATTGCAAGAAAAACCAATCTAGTTGGCCAAACTAAATCGATAGTTCGAAGAGACTTGCAAAGATATCAAATCATGCATATAAGAATTCAGAGAAGATTCAAATAATATTCATTGATAAGCTGATCATTGATAATCCCCAAGTGCAGGGAATCATCGTAGCAATTCCCAAAGGTGGAAGTGATAAGTATGGAGTGTCGAACCCACAAGGAGCTAAAGGTAAGATCAATATTCTCTCAAGTCCTATCTGCCACTGATACGACTCTACGTACACCGAACGTTTGCTTCCAACTAGAAACGAGGAATAAAACTACGTTTTGGGTATGAAGAGGATAACTTTGCATGATATCGGAGAGCTAAAACATAAAAGTAGGTGTTGTTATCATAAAGTTATAATATATTACTTCATATTATAAATAGCGAGTGTGGAATAATGATGGGTCGGTGTGCAGAATTATCCTAGGCAATCGTTAACAAGACCGGTAATCACCATTGCAATTTCATATGAGGGAGAGGCATAAGCTAACATACTTTCTCTTCTTGGATCATATGCACTTATGATTGGAACTCTAGCAAGCATCCGCAACTACTAAAGATCATTAAGGTAAAACCCAACCATAGCATTAAAGCATCAAGTCCCCTTTATCCCATACGCAACAACCCCCTTACTCGGGTTTATGCTTCTGTCACTCAAGCAACCCACTATAAGTGAATCATAAACGTATTGCAACACCCTACAACGGGAATCCCTCACGCTTGCGCGACACGGAGGGCACAATAGGACAACACCAAAATAAAACATACAACTCATACCAATCTAAATCATCAATCGACCCAAAAACAAAGGATATCTACTCAAAACATAATAGGATGGCAACACATCATTGGATCATAATATGTGGCATAAAGCACCATGTTCAAGTAGGGATTACAGCGGGATGCGGGAGAGTGGACCGCGTAAAATAGATGAGGATGGTGATGATGATGGTGATGTTGATGAAGACGATCACCGCGGTGATGATTCCCCTCCTGATGGTACTCCGGCGCCACCGAGAGAGAGGAGGAGAGGTTCTCCCCCTTGTGCTCCCTCCTCCACGGCCTCCCCCCTAGATGGGGAGAGGTTCTCCCTCTGGTCCTTGGCCTTCATGGCGATGATGGCCCCTCCAGGATCCTCCTCCATGGCCTCCGATGACGATGGCCCCCTCCGGCAGGGTGCCAGAGAGGGCCTAGATTGATTTCTCATGGCTATAGAGGCTTGTGGCGGCGGAACTTCCGATCTAGGTTATTTTCTGGGGGTTTCTGTATTTATAGGAATTTTTGGCATCGAGAACAAGTCAGGGGGGTTCCCAAGGCGGCCACGAGATAGGGGGCGCACCCCAGGGGGTGGGCGCGCCCCCCACCCTCGTGGGGCCCACGGGACTCCCCTCCAGTAGATTTTTGTTCTAGTATTTTTTATATTTTCCAGAAAAATTCTCCGTTGGTTTTCATCGCATTCCGAGAACTTTTATTTCTGCACAAAAACAACACCACGGTAGTTCTGCTAAAAACAGCGTCAGTCCGGGTTAGTTCTAATCAAATCATACCAAAATCGTATAAAACTATTGTAAACTTGGCATGAATACTTCATAAATTATAGATACGTTGGAGACGTATCAGCATCCTCATGCTTAATTCCTGCTCGTCCTCGAGTAGGTAAATGATAAAAGAAATAATTTATGAAGTGTGAATGCTAGCAGGTGCATAAGTTTGATCAATGATAATTCCAATCACTTTTTCTAGCATCATTATATATCATAACAGTAGCTCAACTCATAAAACTTCTCATGATCAAGTAACAAGCTATTCACATGTTAAAGTATAGATCATAAACTTTCTTGAAAACTAAAATACCATGCTCTTAGTCATCAAACAATTGCAATTCATCTTATTTTCGGGAAGGGTCTATGTAAGAGCTTTGATTCGGCAAACTCCACATACTCAACTATCATTTAATCTTTCACAATTGTTAACACTCACGTGATATTTATGGGTTCAAAGTTTTAATCGGACACAGAGAAAGATAGGGGCTTATAGTTTCGCCTCCCAACCTTTTACCTCAAGGGAAATGTCAACAATAATAATTTATGAAAACCTTCATCCAAGTGGATATATATATATCCGGATCGCTCCAACACAAGGTGCTTGCCAGAGGAAAAATGTAAAAAAGGAAAGTTGATGATCACCATGACTCTTGTATAAGGGTAGAAGATAAAAGTAAAAGATAGGCCCTTCGCAGAGGGAAGCAGAGGTTGTCATGCGCTTTTATGGTTGGATGCACAAAATCTTAATGCAAAAGAACGCCACTTTATATTTCCTCTTGTGATAAAGACCTTTATTATGCAGTCCGTCGCTTTTATTTCTTCCCTATCACAAGTTTGTATAAAGCTTATTTTCTTTGCACTAATAGATCATACATATTTAGAGGGCAATTTTTATTGCATGCACCGATGACAACTTACTTGAAGGATCTTACTCAATCCATAGGTAGGTATGGTGGACTCTCACGGCAAAACTGGGTTAAGGAATGTTTGGACGCACAAGTAGTATCTCTACTTGGTGCAAAGAATTTGGCTAGCATGAGAGGGAAAGGCAAGCTCAGCATGTTGGATGATCCAAAACAATATAACGTTTCAGATATAGGAAAACATAACCCATTAAGTTGTCTTCCTTGTCCAACATCAACCTTTTAGCATGTCATATTTTAATGAGTGCTCACAATTACAAAAGATGTCCATGATAGTATATTTATATGTGAAATCTCTCTTCCTTCAATATTCTTTCATGAATTGTTCAAGTGACCAATTCTGCGTTTGCTAACTTTCAATAAGTTTACTACCTATACTTATTATGTGTGAAGTCATTACTCCCCATGGTATAAGCATATGAAACATATATAAATTCAGATTTATGATATTCAATTCATTCAACCATTCACTCATAGGATCTATGTGAAGCACGTGAGTAAATGACGAACTACTCCAAAAGATATAAGTGAAGGACACTGAGTAGTCAAATAATTAACTAGCCATGGGAGGATTCTTTTTCAGTCAAGATTTCAGATCCAATGATTTTATTCAAACAGCAAGTAAAATTGAAAATACACTCCAAGCAAAACACATATCATGTGACGAATAAAAATATAGCTCCGAGTAAGATATACCGATAGTTTTGAAGACGAAAGAGGAGATGCCTTCCGGGGCATCCCCAAGCTTAGGCACTTGAGTGTTCCTTGAATATTACCTTGGGGTGCCTTGGGCATCCCCAAGCTTACGGTCTTTCCACCCCTTATTCTCCTCATATCGATATCTCACCCAAAGCTTGAAAACTTCAATCACACAAAACTTAACGGAACTTCGTGAGATAGGTTAGTATGATGAAGAGTAAACCATTCACTTTGGTACTGTCAAAGACAAGGTTCATAATTGTTCTCACACAATGTCTACTGTACCATACCATTTCTACAATTTATATTGAGAAATATAAGCCATAGAAACTAGAAAACAAGCAAACTATGCAATGAAAACAGAATCTGACAGAAACAGAACAGTCTGTAATGATCTGAACATCAACCATACTTCTGCCACTTCAAAAATTATGAAATAAATTGGTGGACGTGAGTAATTTGTCTATTAATATTCTGAAAAAAGAATCAACTCAAAAGCACTCTTCTGTAAAAAATGGCAGCTAATCTCGTGAGCGCAAAGTTTCTGTTTTTTACAGCAAGATCACATTAACTTTCACCCAAGTCTTCCCAAAGGTCTTACTTGGCACTTTATTGAAACAAAAGCTATAAAACATGATTACTACAGTAGCTTAATCATGTAAACACACAAAAACAGTAAGGGTAAATATTGGGTTGTCTCCCAACAAGCGCTTTTCTTTAATGCCTTTTAGCTAGGCATCATGATTTCAATGATGCTCACATAAAAGATAAGAATTGAAACATAAAGAGAGCATCATGAAGAATATTACTAGCACATTTGAATCTAACCCACTTCCTATGCCTAGGGATTTTGTGAGCACATAATTTATAGGAACAAGAATCAACTAGCATACGAAGGCAAAACAAGTATAACTTCAAAACTTTAAGCACATAGAGAGGAACCTTGATATTATTGCAACTCCTACAAGCATATATTCCTCCCTCATAATAATTTTCAGTAGCATCATGAATTAATTCAACAATATAACCATCACATAAAGCATTCTTTTCATGATCTACAAGCATAGAAAATTTTCTACTCTCCACATAAGCAAAATTCTTCTCATTCGGAATAGTGGGATCACTAATTCCTAAAGTTGACACTCTTCCAAACCCGCTTTAGATGATAGTATTATTCATACTCCAAAAGATATAAGTGAAGTTCATGGAGCATTCTACAATTAATATAGACTAACCAATATCCAAGCTCAAAATATATAAGTGAAGCACACGAAGCATTCTATAAAACTATACTCAAAAGATTTAAGTGAAGCACAAAGAGCATTCTATAAAGTCATACTCAAAACATATAAGTGAAGCACATGAATCATTCTATAAATAGATGAAGGGACATCTCATACTAGCATGGTTCTTAAAGAAAAAGAAAAACACAAAGGACACAAATCATGTGAACAAAACAAAAACCAAGGTTTACCGATAATTGTTGAAGAAGAAAGATGGGATGCCAACCGGGGCATCCCCAAGCTTAGAGGCTTGAGTATCCTTGGAATATTTACTTGGGGTGCCTTGGGCATCCCCAAGCTTGAACTCTTGCCTCTCTTTATTCTTCTCATATTGATAGCTCCTCGATCTTCGAACACTTCATCCACACAAAACTTTAACAAAAACTTTGTGAGATCCGTTAGTGTAATAAAGCAAATCACTACCTTTAGGTACTGTTGCAAACTTATTCCAATTTCATATTAGAACTATATCTACTGTATTCCAACTTCACCATGGTTCATACCCCCCGATACTACCCATAGATTCATTAAAATAAGCGAACAACTCATAGAAAACAGAATCTGTCAAAAACAGGACAGTCTGTAGTAATATGGAAGTTTGGTAAACTTATGTAATTCCAAAAAATTCTAAACAAATATAAAAATTTGGAAAATTTGTACAGAAGTAATGTGAAAAAAGTTTCTGACCCATTTGACCTTCCAGTAAAAAATGTAAAATCACGCGCTACAGCCAAAGTTTCTGTTTTTGTTCTGCACATAGTAAACAAGCAATCTAATCATCCTAAAACCAAACCTTGGCACATTATTTTTATAACACAATGGATATATACAATGGGATAATTATTTCCAGAGAAGCTTCCATGAATTCTTTTACATAGTTTCCATGAGCATGAACACAAGTGTCCAAGGCCGACCCTCACTTCTCCAATGCATAACCTTCCAATCACTTCTCTTACTGAAAAACTTTTTAGGCATGAGAGGCAAGATTTTTTTTTTTGTATTTTAATTCTTAATTTTTTTTGTATGTTTCACCCACAACTAAACAGAAACAAAAAGGAAAAACAAAATCTACTTAGTGAAGAAAGCAAAGAAGCACACACGAGAATATCAACCCCACGCTATTGCTCCCCGGCAACGGCGCCAGAAAAGAGCTTGATAATCCCCAAGTGCAGGGAATCATCGTAGAAATTCCCAAAGGTGGAAGTGATAAGTATGGAGTGTCGAACACACAAGGAGCTAAAGGTAAGATTAATATTCACTCAAGTCCTATCTGCCACTGATATGACTCTACGTACACCGAACGTTTGCTTCCAACTAGAAACGAGAAATAAAACTACGTTGTGGGTATGAAGAGGATAACTTTGCATGATATCGGAGAGCTAAAACATAAAAGTAGGTGTTGTTATCATAAAATTAGAATATATTACTAAATATTATAAATAGCGAGTGTGGAATAATGATGGGTCGGTGTGCGGAATTATCCTAGGCAATCGTTAACAAGACCGGTAATCACTATTGCAATTTCATATGAGGGAGAGGCATAAGCTAACATACTTTCTCTTCTTGGATCATATGCACTTATGATTGGAACTCTAGCAAGCATCCGCAACTACTAAAGATCATTAAGGTAAAACCCAACCATAGCATTAAAGCATCAAGTCCCCTTTATCCCATACGCAACAACCCCCTTACTCGGGTTTATGCTTCTGTCACTCAAGCAACCCACTATAAGCGAATCATAAACATATTGCAACACCCTACAGCGGGAATCCCTCACGCTTGCGCGACACGAAGGGCACAATAGGACAACACCAAAATAAAACATACAACTCGTACCAATCTAAATCATCAATCAACCCAAAGACAAAGGATATTGTCGGTGTACAAAAGTAGGGGCTCTCCTTTTGACCCCTTATTTGTGCACGGGCAGTCAGAGCCGCGCACCGCGGCCACACTAAGCAGGGCAGAGGAGGGAAGCCGGAGAAGAGCCGAAACACAAGACAACTGAGACAACGCCAAGACCAGAAACACAAGACAGCAAGGGGGCGAGGTGGACTCCCTCGGTGAGACCCTTGCCGGGGCGGCCTCCACGACCTTGGCAAGGGCCTTGCCGGGCCAGCTTGCCCAACGCCGGCGGAGCGAGCCACCCTTGAGCCCAAGGGTTACAAACGCCGCCACCAACTAGATTGGAACCAAGGCTCAGGAGGCGCCTCTGTGGTGGCATGCAGATCTTTGTCAAGATCATAAACATATGAGATCAGATGAGGACTAGAAGACGGCGACCCTCGGCGGGATCCTAGCCGAGGAAATCCACAAGACCCCCGGCAAGCGCCTTGCCGGGGACGACTGCAACGCCACGGCAAGACCGTTGCCGAGGGCATCAGCGGGGCCACAACCAGGCCCGCGTCGACCAAGACTCCACCGCCGTTTGCATGCAGCTGCCAGCCCAACCAGCTGGGCAGGCACCTGCGTGGCAACACGCGGCTTCTAGGCCAACTCAGCAAGCACCTGCGCGGTGCCATGCAGATCTTTGTGAAGGCTCCGCCACGGCGCCACTTCAGCAGCCTACCTACCTACATGGCACCGCATGCATCGCTAGCCTGGGCGCGAGGCGGAGCGGCGATGGACGGGACGAGCCTCGTTCCCGTCCCCGAGAAAGCTAATGGACACCTAAGTAGCACATTGAATGCACTTTGTCCCGTAATGCCATGCGATAAGCTCGCACACTGTAGGCCTTTCCACCTCCTGTGTGCCACTGTGCCAATCCCTTCTTCTATAAAAGGAGGCCCGAGGCGACCAGGAGGGGGATTCGGCTCTTTGGAACTACGCAGCCACCGTAGCTAGTTCGAGAGCTCAAGAACACTATGAAATACATCCGCCAAAGCAGGACTAGGGTTTTACGCATCCTCGCGGCCCGAACCTGGGTAAACGATCCGTGTGCTAGCTCCTAAACCTGCTCTTCTCATGACCCCGCGCCCGCCGACCGTAGAAGGGATCCCAGTGATCCCATAGGTGTCGTTCTCACCGACATCTTTGGCGCGCCAGGTAGGGGGCGCAATTGTGAGAATCTGGTCTAGCAGTTAGCCTAGCAATTCTTCATCGCCATGGTCCTAAGAAGAAGACGATCACGGCGATCGGCTCGTCGGGAGTCGAACGGCCCATGCCAGTGCGGGCGAGCAGCGGGCCGGTCGCGGACAGAACCCGAGCCGCGACCCGCGAGCACCAGCATCGCTCTGGCAGTCAGAGCCTGGCGAGCGGCGTTGTTCGTGCGCCAGACGACGGGCCACACACCGCCAAATCCAAAGACGCGGATGGGCCCCCCCACAGGCGGCGCGGGGCCCTCCAGGGGTGTTGCTGTGCCACCTACGGGCGGCGCGGCAACCTCCAAGACGCCTACGCCGGCGCCCACAGCGCGCTCTTCCCAGGGTGCGCGCGACGAGCATCGCCACCACGCTGGAGACCCCGGACACCACCGTGGGAAGAGTCTTGTGCATCATCTGCGGGACGAAGGAGGCCAGCATGCCCGCCGAAGTGCTGGCGAAAATGGCACGCAGCCACTGGGCCGTGACAGAGCTCCTTCTAACGTGGTTAGAAGTCAAAGCGCGCCACGGTCCACACAGCTTTCACCACCACCCACGCCAGCAGAAGCTTTGGCGCGCGCGCAGCTGCTACTCAACTCCCCCCCCCCCCCGCTGCGGAGAAGCTCGACGAGTGGAGAGCCACCATCCGGAGCCTTGTCGCTGTCGCCAACAAAGATGATCCGCGACCGGCGGGGCCCTCGGGCCGGCGTTCCATCGAGCCACCACATGCCAGCGGTGGAAGGACCGGGGGAGCTGCAGCCACAGTGCACTCCCCTCCCCCGCGCCAGTTGCCGCCGGTGCCGGTCCGTCGTGACGACGCTTGTGATAACATTTCCATAGCGTCGTCCGACCCACGGACCCACCGCAATCAGCGCCAAGTTCTTCGGGAGCGAGCCCATGAAGACGCTCGAACCACCATCGAGCGCCGGCGCGATACACGCCACTAGTCGGATAAGCGGGCGGGGCCCGCTATGGCCACCCAGCACCGGGGAGCTCCGGCAGCCTACCTTACGAGGTGGGTTGCCCAGCCTTTACCCGTGAGCTGCGGTAGTTCCAGTGGCCGTCCCACCGCACGTTCAAGCCCGACGTCGATGAGAAGTACAATGGCAAGACCCACCCGTCAGAGTTCCTCAGCATCTACACCATCGCGATGCAAGCTGCCGGAGCTCGCGACGATAAGGTGCTTGCCAATTACTTCCCGTTGGCACTGAATCCCAACGCTATGTCTTGGTTGATGCACTTGCCGGCGGATTCCATTTCTTCTTGGTCGGATCTGTGCCATGAGTTCGTTGGTGCCTTCACTAGAGGCCACCAAGCTCATGGCCAGGCCAGTGATTTGCATATCATTCCCCAAAAGGAAGGGAAACCCTGCGCAAGTACATACAGAGGTTCAACCGGGTACAGTACAACATCCCCGATGTTCATCCCGCCGCCGTGATTAGCGCGTTCCATCAGAACATGCACAATCGCAAGATGCGTGAAGAGCTGGCGATGAACAAGGTTAAGGATGTGGCCGAGCTTTATGTTCTGGCCGATAGGTGCGCCTGTGCTGAAGAGGGAAGGAAGTACCCCGGCGAGGACGCCGGCGTGGAAACCGACTCTACTGATGAAGACACCGCCGCCCCGACGAAGAAGGGCCGGCATCGCAACAGGAAACGCAAGGGCAAAGCCGTGTTTGCCGTCGAGGGATCCGACGACACCAGCGCAGCCAAGAAGGCCAAGGCAGACGACCCCGGCAAGGAGATTGCCGGGTGCGCCGCTTGCCTGGCCTTGGCGGCCGCCGACAAGCCAGGAGGCTCCGACAAGCAGTATTGCAAGATCCACCGCACCAAGGGCCACGACCTCCAGAACTGCCGACAAGTCGAGTTGCTTGCTGAAAAGCAAAAAGCCGAGTACGAGAGGTGGGACAAGGAGAAGGGACAGGATGGTGCCGAAGGATCCGGCAAGAAGCGTGGCGGCCAAGGAGGTCGCCGCGGCAAGGATAACTAGCAAGAGAGGCCCACTTGGGGCCGCGACAAGAAGCAGGAAGACGATGATCATGACGAGGACGACGAGTCCGGCGAGCATGAGTTCCAGAAGGCTACGGAGGCCATGTGCGTCGATGGTGGCGCCTCGCTGCATACTTCTCACCGTCAGCTCAAATAGTGGGCGCGTGAGATCGCAGCAGCGGAGCCATCGTTCGATGCTCAGAAGCCACTGAAGTGGTCCAGCACGCCCCTCATCTTTGACGCCGAGGACCACCCTGACCGCACAACTGCGGTCGGGTGCTTGCCGTTGTTTGTCTCGCCAACGATACGCAACCTCAAGGTGAACAAGATGCTGGTTGACGGTGGGGCCGGCCTGAACTTGATCTCACCCGTCGTGATCAAAAGGCTGCAAATTCCTGACGGAGACCTCGAGGAGACGGGCATGTTTCAAGGGGTCAACCTGGGAAGGTCATGCTGCCTGTGACGTTTGGAGGCGAGTTGAACTACAGGATGGAGAGGATCGTCTTCGATGTAGCCGAGATCCCTTTGCCCTACAACGGGATCCTCGGCCGCCCGGCACTAGCCAAGTTCATGGCGGCGCCGCATTATGCCTACAACATGCTGAAGATGCCTGGGCCGATGACGATCATCACCGTCCCCTGTGACAAGAAGGACGCGCTGATCTGCGCCGACCTACTCTACCGGGAGGCAGTTGCAGCAGCTGCCGCCAAGGCACTTGCTCCTGCCGCTGGAGCCTCGGGAGGGAAGAAGAAGACTGGGACCGGCAAGACCTCTCACACCCACTCCGGCAAGCGCACCTCTTCGAAGTGTTGTACTGCTGCCGAGGACATGCCAGAGAGCTCCACCGGCAAGAGCAAGAAATCCAGAGCTGCACCACCAGAGACCAAGAGGGTGTCCGTCAGGGAGGATGGCACGGGAGGGGCTTTCACTATAAGCTCCACCCTCGACAACAAATAGGAAAGCACGCTCGTCACTTTCCTGTGGGCGAATGTCGATGTGTTTGCATGGCAAGCATCCGACATCCCCGGCGTTCCCAGGGAAGTGATTGAGCACCATCTTGCTGTCTGTCCCCATGCGCGACCCGTCAAGCAGAAGGTCAGGAAGCAAGCTTTGGAACGGCAGGAGTTCATCACAGAGGAGATCAGGAAGTTGGAAGCGGCGGGCTTGGTGAGAGGAGTGCTCCATCCGACGTGGTTGGCCAATCCGGTGGTGGTGCGCAAGGCGAACGGGAAGTGGAGGCTGTGTATTGATTACACAGATATCAATAAGGCTTGTCCTAAGGACCCCTTCTCGTTGCCGCGCATTGACCAGATTGTTGACTCCACGGCCGGGTGTGATCTGTTATCATTCCTCAACGCCTACTCGAGCTACACCAGATCTTCATGACAAGAGAAGACGAAGAGAAGATAACATTCATCACCCCATGTGGTACGTATTGCTTTTTACGGATGCCTTTCGGGTTGAAGAGTGATGGCTCGACGTTCGCAAGGACGGTCCAAATTGGTTTTGAGCCCCAGCTACATAGAAATATGGAAGCTTATATAGATGACATAGTGGTCAAAACCAAGGACATGGCAACCCTTGTACAAGACTTAGAAGAGACGTTTGCCAACCTATGCAAGATCAACCTCAAGCTGAACCCTGAGAAGTGTGTCTTCGGCGTTCCGTCCGGCAAACTTCTCGGGTTCTTTGTGTCGCAGCGTGGGATCGAGGCAAACCCAGACAAGATCAAGGCTATTGAGCAGATTGAGGCACCCAAGCGGATCAAGGATGTGCGTCGGCTCACTGGCTGCGTTGCCGCCATGAGCAGATTCATCTCCAAGTCCGCTAAGCGTGCCCTTCCCTTTTGCAAGATCTTGAAGAAGGCGGGCCCAATGGAGTGTACTCCAGAAGCAGAGACGGCACTGCAGGATCTGAAGAAATACCTCTCTTCTACACCAATACTGGTGGCGCCTAAACCACAAGAGCCGTTGCTGCTGTATCTGGTGGCGACGGATCAAGTGGTCAGCGCCGCGCTGGTGGCGCAGAAGGAGGTCGAGGAAGAGGCAGTGGCAACGGCAGGACCGGCGGATGGCAAGTCAGAGATCCCCCCGGCAGGGGCTGGCGCCGGCAAGGCAAGGCCCCCGGCAGAGTCTGACGTCATCGGAACGGAGCCCACACAGCCAAGTGAAGAGGTGCAGAAGAAGAAGATGATGCAGCACCCGGTTTACTTTGTCAGCTCCCTCTTGCAGGGGCTAGGTCAAGGTACTCCGGTGTGCAGAAATTGCTCTTCAGCCTCCTTATGGCCTCGAGGAAGCTACGTCATTACTTCCAAGCCCACGAGATCACTGTCGTCACCCGCCTCCCGTTGCAACGGATACTGCACAACTCGGACGCAACCGGAAGGATTGTGGAGTGGGCCCTGGAGTTATCCATCTTTGGTTTGAAGTTTGAAAGTACTTCGACAATCCAGAGCAGAGTCCTGGCGGAGTTCATTGTAGAATGGACCTCAACGCCCGACGAGGAAATCTAGGACACCGCTCTCCCCGGCAAGGAAGCAAGTTGCGACTGGATCATGTACTTTGATGGGGCTTTCTCGCTGCAAGGCGCCGGTGCCGGTGTGCTGCTTGTCGCACCCACCGGAGAGCACCTCAAGTATGTAATCCAGATGCACTTTCCCAGGGAGATGTCCACAAACAACACTGCCGAATACGAGGGGCTGCTCGCCGGTCTAAGGATCGCAGCAGACCTCGGGGTTAAAAAGCTCATCGTCAGGGGTGATTCACAGCTTGCCGTCAGACAAGTTAACAAAGATTATCAGATCCCGTTGATGGAGGCCTACGTAGATGAGGTGAGGAAGCTGGAGGAGCGCTTTGATGGTATACAAGCGGAGCACGTTCCCCGGGCTGAGAACGACATCGCCGATTACCTGTCAAAGCGCGCTGCCTTCAAGCTACCTGTGGAACCAGGTACCTTTTTGCTTTGGTTAACTCAGCCATCCGTCGAACCATCAACGGAGCAGAACAAACAAAGGAAATCAGGCTCTGACAAGTACTTTCCCGCCGTGCCCCCAGGGGCCACCGACAAGGGTGTTGCCACGGATTCTGAGCCTGCCGAGGAGCGGCCGACTCTGGCAGGGCGCCAAGCTCTGGCCGTAGAGACGGCCGTCCCCATGGCAGAAGAAATGCCTTTGGTCCTTGCCGTCGAGCCCCAGGCTCCAGCATGGGCACATCATACCGTTCGATTCCTCCAAATAGGGGAGCTTCCTGAGGAGCAGGAAGAAGCGGAGAAAGTAGCCCGTCGGTCTGCTATGTATCAGTTCGTCGATGACGTCCTGCACAGGAAGAGGCAGAACGGTGTGAAATTGAAGTGCATCCCCCAGGAGGAAGGACTTGAGCTGTTGGCAGAGATACACGGAGGCATATGTGGCTCCCACATAGGGTCGAGGGCCCTTGCCGGCAAGGCGTTCCGGCAAGGTTTCTTCTAGCCCACTGCCCTCCAGGATGCGACGGCACTAGTAACCAAGTGTGAAGCGTGCCAGTTCCATTCAAAGAAGCTTCATCAAGCAGCTCAAGCCCTTCAAACAATCCCTCTTTCCTGGCCGTTTTCGGTCTGGGGGCTCGACATACTAGGCCCCTTCCCTCGCGCTGTCGGGGGCTTTGAGTACTTGTACGTTGCCACCGACAAGTTCACAAAGTGTCCGAAGGTGGAGGCAGTGAGGAAGGTTACTGCACAGTTAGCCGTCAAGTTCTTCAAAGGGCTAGTCTGCCGTTTTGGTGTGCCAAACAGAGTCATCACCGACAACGGCACGTAGTTCACGAGCCACACCTTCATGCAATACATCCAAGACCTCGGCAGCAAGGTCTGTTTCGCTTCCGTGGCACATCCACGGAGCAACGGCCAGGCGGAGAGGGCAAATGCTGAAGTGTTGCGAGGCCTGAGGACAAAGACTTTTGATAGGCTGCACAAGAGCGGAAGGCGCTGGATTGATGAGTTGCCGGCGGTTCTTTGGTCGATCAGAACGACACCAAATCGAGCCACCGGCCAGACACTCTTTGCCCTGGTATACGGGGCAGAAGCAGTTCTCCCCACGTAACTCATATACGGGTCACCTCGAGTGCTCGCTTACGATGAGCTTGAGCAAGAGAGATTGCGGCAAGATGACGCAACACTCCTTGAGGAAGATCGTCTTCGGGCGGCTGTGAGAGCAGCACGCTACCAGCAAGCCTTGCGCCGCTACCATAGCCGCAAGGTTCATGCCCGAAGCTTTAAGGAAGACGACCTTGTTCTTCGGCGCGTTCAGTCGGCCAAGAATTCCAACAAGTTGACGTTGAAGTGGGAAGGCCCTTATCGGGTAATACGAGTCACCAGGCTCGGCGCAGTTCGCGTGGAGACCGAAGATGCTATCCCAGTGAGCAACTCCTGGAACATCGAACATCTTCGCAAGGTTTACCCATAAGGCGCGGTTGCCGGGCCTCCCGGCAAGCCACCCTTTTGTACAAGCCTTGCCGGCAAGGCATGCAACCCTCTGTACAAAGCCAGGCGCAGACCCCGAGCATAAATAAATGAAGCGCTGGCGCCCTAAGTTATAGCATGCATGCTAGGTTGAGTCTCTCCCTCGGTTAGGGTTGATAGTACTTAGCGGCGACTAACCCCTAGCCTAGAGGTCGAGTATGCGTCTTTCTGTCCTCTTTGGTTCGCAGGGCACGTGGACACTTCTGCTGAGCCGCTTGGGAGAAAGAGAACAGACCGGCGCTCCGGCCCCGGCAAGCCAAGACTGCCGGGGGCTGAAGACACAAGGATCCAACCACGGCAAGCCAAGGTTGCCGGGGGCTGCGGATTCAGATAAGTCTTTCATCCCCTGTTATGCATTTCCATATGAAACTGGGACAAATGAGACCTCGTTTCATTCCGGAACCACCGTGCTCCCCCTTCTTCTTGTACCCAAGCCACTGGGACAGAACCGGGTCGTAGACGCGATGGCCAGGAAATACACGAGGGGCCTAACTCTACTTCACCCCTGCCTCCGCCAAGAGCGCGAGAATGGTCGACTGAAGTGGGGGGACGGCAAGGCCTGTTGCCGGCGACAATGTTTATCTTAAAAATAACAAGGATTCGTTCCTTGGCATGGGCCTCGCTCATGCACAAAAAACCCGGCAAGCACCCTTTTTCATTAAAAACATCCCATACAGGTACAGTTCATACGGAATTAAAAACATGAGCAAGGGGATTACAAGCCTTAAAATTAACAAGTGCCCGCAGGCTTATAAACTAAAAAGAGATAAGGTGCCCGTAATCCCTTTCTTGTCCCTCTCCTCAGAAGGTGTAACAAGATAGCAGGAGTGCGAAAGGAGCGCCTAGGTGAGGTGTGAGAAGCAGAAGGCACCAAGAGAGCGTCCCGGTGCCGGGGAAGGAGCTGGAAGATGAGGCAGCGGCCCGACAATACGCGACGAAGGCGTCGGTGCCCGCGTACTTCGATTTGATGACCGCCGCCCGCCTTCTTTGCCTTCTCCGGCCCTCCTACGCCAGCCGCCCAAGGAGGCGATGGGGAGCGCACCGATGGAGAGCTTGACGAGGAAGGCCCTCGGCAGGGCGCGTGGCCGAGGGAGGGGCGACGCGGTCAGTCGGAGTCGAGGTCGGCATCCCGCCTCGCCATGGCGGGTGGAAGAAAGGAGCGAAGGTGGAAGAGTATGGATGCTGAGAGAATGTGGGATGACATCCCCTCCCCTCCTTATAAAGGGGCGAGGTTGAGGCTCGGCCACCCCACTCAGCCAATCCAGCCATCGGAGGCGCGGGGAATCAGGACCGACCCGCTGCCCCAATCAGCGACGGCCCGGTTTACCGCCTCCACCGCCTGCCACCTGCATGGAGGACGCGTGGCGAGCGAGCAGGATCTAGAGGATGGGTGAGGCGACCGTTCCCCGCCCCGTGATCATGGGGCGTGGGCGCCTTGAAGACCACGACCCGAGTCCACTCAGTAAATGAACCGCGCCTTCACGCCTCCCTCTTTTTATGGGGAAGGCGCAAGCCGCCTCTTTACCACGATGTGACACATGCGTGTGGGAACCGCCCCATGCATGACCCCCACGTCACGCACGACCCTCCATGTCGCGCGTTCAACGTGGGTCGTGGGGAAGCGCAGCGGACGAAGAGTTACTGCGGTAAAATCCGCCCCACCTGCCCGCGCACCGTTCTGGGCCTGGCCCAACAACGCGTCGTGCTTATGTGTGGCCCAGGCCCCGGGGCTCCTGTCGGTGTACAAAAGTAGGGGCTCTCCTTTTGACCCCTTTACTTGTGCACGGGCAATCAGAGCCGCGCGCCGCGGCCACACTAAGCAGGGCAGAGGAGGGAAGCCGGAGAAGAGCCGAAACACAAGACAACTGAGACAACGCCAAGACCAGAAACACAAGACAGCAAGGGGGCGAGGTGGACTCCCTCGGTGAGACCCTTGCCGGGGCGGCCTCCACGACCCTGGCAAGGGCCTTGCCGGGCCAGCTCGCCCAACGCCGGCGGAGCGAGCCACCCTTGAGCCCAAGGGTTCCAAACGCCGCCACCAACTACATTGGAACCAAGGCTCGGGAGGCGCCTCTGTGGTGGCATGCAGATCTTCGTCAAGATCATAAACATATGAGATCAGATGAGGACTAGAAGACGGCGACCCTCGGCGGGATCCTAGCCGAGGAAATCCACAAGACCCCCGGCAAGCGCCTTGCCGGGGACGACTGCAACGCCACGGCAAGACCCTTGCCGGGCCCCCGGCAAGACCCTTGCCGAGGGCATTAGCGGGGCCACAGCCAGGCCCGCGTCGACCAAGACTCCACCGCCGTTTGCATGCAGCTGCCAGCCCAACCAGCTGGGCAGGCACCTGCGTGGAAACACTCGGCTTCTAGGCCAATTCAGCAAGCACCTGCGCGGTGGCATGATGATCTTTGTGAAGGCTCCGCCACTGCGCCACCTCAGCAGCTTACCTGCCTACATGGCACCGCACGCATCGCTCGCCTGGGCGCGTGTCGAAGCGAGGCGGAGCGACGACGGACGGGACGAGCCTCGTTCCCGTCCCTGATAAAGCTAATGGACACCTAAGTAGCACATTGAATGCCCTTTGTCCCGTAATGCCATGCGATAAGCTCGCACACTGTAGGCCTTTCCACCTCCTGTGTGCCACTGTGGCAACCCCTTTTTCTATAAAAGGAGGCCCGAGGCGACCAGGAGGGGGATTCGGCTCTTTGGAACTAAGCAGCCACCGTAGCTAGTTCGAGAGCTCAAGAACACTCTGAAATACATCCACCAAAGTAGGACTAGGGTTTTACGCATCCTCGCGGCCCGAACCTGGGTAAACGATCCGTGTGCTAGCTCCTAAACCTGCTATTCCCACGACCCCGCGCCCGCCGACCGTAGAAGGGATCCCAGTGATCCCATAGGTGTCATTCTCACCGACAGAAATCTACTCAAAACATAATAGGTTGGCAACACATCATTGGATCATAATATGTGGCATAAAGCACCATGTTCAAGTAGGGATTACAACGGGGTGCGGGAGAGTGGACCGCGCAAAATAGATGAGGATGGTGATGTTGATGAATACGATCACTGCGGCGATGATTCCCCTCCCGATGGCACTCCAGCGCCACCGAGAGAGAGGAGGAGATGTTCTCCCCCTTGTGCTCCCTCCTCCATGGCTTCCCCCTAGATGGGGAGAGGTTCTCCCTCTGGTCCTTGGCCTTCATGGCGATGATGGCCCCTCCGGGATCCTCCTCCATGGCCTCCGGTGATGATGGCCCCCTCCGGCAGGGTGCCAGAGAGGGCCTAGATTGATTTCTCATGGCTACAGAGGCTTGTGGCGGCGGAACTTCCGATCTTGGTTATTTTCTGGGGGTTTCTATATTCATAGGAATTTTTGGCGTTGAGAACAAGTCAGGGGGTTCCCGAGGCGGCCACGAGATAGGGGGCGCGCCCCGACCCTCATGGGGCCCACGGGACTCCCCTCCGGTAGATTTTCATTCCAGTATTTTTTATATTTTCCCGAAAAGTTCTTCGTTGATTTTCATCGCATTCCGAGAACTTTTATTTCTGCACAAAAACAACACCACGGTAGTTCTGCTGAAAACAACGTCAGTCCGGGTTAGTTCTAATCAAATCATACCAAAATGATATAAAACTATTGTAAACTTGGCATGAATCATAAATTATAGATACGTTGGAGATGTATCAATCATAAATCCACAATTCATTGGATCACGGCAAACACACCGCAAAAGTGTATTACATCGGATAGATTTCCCATAACATCGAGGAGAACATGGTATTGAGAATCGAAGAGAGATAACAAGCCATCTAGCTACTAGCTATGGACCCGTAGGTGTGTGCTAAACTACTCACGCTTCATCGGAGAGGCAATGGTGTTGATATAGAAGCCCTCCGTGATCGAATCACCCTCCGACAGGACACCAGAAAAGGCCCCTAAATGGGATATCACGGGTACAGAAGGTTGCGGCGGTGGAAAAGTGCTTTTGTGGCTCTCCTGGAATGTTTTGGGATATTTGTGAATATATAGGCGGAAGAAATAGGTCGGTGGAGTCACAAGGGGCCCACAAGGGTAAGGGGCGCGCCCTCCAACCTCGTGGACACCTCGTGGCTTCCCTGACGTGTACTCCAAGTCCTCTGGATGTCTTCTGGTCCAAGAAAAATCGTCGCGAAAGTTCCATTCCGTTTGGACTCCGTTTGGTATTCCTTTTCTACGAAACTCTAAAACAAGGAAAAAACAGAAACTGGCACTGGGTTCTAGGTTAATAGGTTAGTCCCAAAAATAATATAAAAATGGCATATTAATGCATATAAAACATCCAAAACAGATAATATAATAGCATGGAACAATAAAAAATTATAGATACGTTGGAGACGTATCAAGCATCCCCAAGCTTAATTCCTGCTCGTCCTCGAGTAGGTAAATAATAAAAACAGAATTTTTGATGTGGAATGCTACCTAACATATCTATCCATGTAATTTTCTTTATTGTGGCATGAATGTTTAGATCCGTATGATTCAAAACAAAAGTTTAATATTGACGTAAAAACAATAATACTTCAAGCATACTAACAAAATAATTATGTCTTCTCAAAATAACATGGCCAAAGAAAGCTTATCCCTACAAAATCATATAGTCTGGCTATACTCCAGCTTCATCACACAAAATAGTTAAATCATGCACAACCCCGATGTCAAGCCAAGCAATTGTTTCATACTTTTGATGTTCTAAAACCTTTTCAACTTTCACGCAATACGTGAGCGTGAGCCATGGACATAGCACTATAGGTGGAATAGACGGTGGTTGTGGTGAAGCCGAAAAGAAGGAGATAGTCTCACATCAACTAGGCGTATCAACGGGTATGGAGATGCCCATTAATAGATATCAATGTGAGTGAGTAGGGATTGCCATGCAACAGATGCACTAGAGCTATAAATTTATGAAAGCTCAAAAAGAAACTAAGTGGGTGTGCATACAACTTGCTTGCTCACGAAGACCTAGGGCAATTTGAGGAAGCCCATCATTGGAATATACAAGCCAAGTTCTATAATGAAAAATTCCCACTAGTATCTGAAAGTGACAACATAGGAGACTCTCTATCATGAAGATCATGGTGCTACTTTGAAGCACAAGTGTGGTAAAAGGATAGTAGCATTGCCCCTTCTCTCTTTTCTCTCATTTATTTATTTTTGTATTGGGCCTTCTTTCAATTTTTTTGGCCTCTTTTATTTATTTATTTTTAGTCCGGAGCCTCATCCCGACTTGTGGGATAATCACAGTCTCCATCATACTTTCCTCACATGGGACAATGCTCTAATAATGAAGATCATCACACTTTTATTTACTTACAACTCAAGAATTACAACTCGATACTTAGAACAAACTATGACTCTATATGAATGCCTCCGGTGGTGTACCGGGATGTGCAATGAATCAAGAGTGACATGTATGAAAAAATTATGAATGGTGGCTTTGCCACAAATACGATGTCAACTACATGATCATGCATAGCGATATGATAATGATGGAGCGTGTCATAATAAACGGAACGGTGGCAAGTTGCATGGAAATATATCTCAGAATGGCTATGTAAATGCCATAATAGGTAGGTATGGTGGCTGTTTTGAGGAAGGTATATGGTGGGTGTATGGTACCGGCGAAAGTTGTGCGACACAAGTGAGGCTAGCATTGGTGGAAGGGTGAGAGTGAGTATAATCCATGGAGTCAACATTAGTCATAAAGAACTCATATACTTATTGCAAAAACTATTAGTTATCAAAACAAAGTACTACACGCATGCTCCTAGGGGGATAGATTGGTAGGAAAAGACCATCGCTCGTCCCTGACCGCCATTCATAAGGAAGACAATCAATAAGTAAATCATGCTCCGACTTCATCACATAACGGTTCACCATACGTGCATGCTATGGGAATCACAAACTTTAACACAAGTATTTCTCAAATTCACAACTACTCACTAGCATGACTCTAATATCACCATCTTCATATCCAAAACAATCATAAGGAATCAAACTTCTCATAGTATTCAATGCACTTTATATGAAAGTTTTTATTATATCCCTCTTGGATGCCTATCATATTAGGACTAAATTTATAACCCAAGCAAATTACCATGTTGTTTAGAGACTCTCAAAATAATATAAGTGAAGTACGAGAGTTCATAAATTTCTATAAAATAAAGCCACCGCCGTGCTCTAAAAAGATATAAGTGAAGCACAAGAGCAATATTGCCTAGCTCAAAAGATATAAGTGAAGCACAACGAGCATTCTAATAAATAACGATTCATGCATGTCTCTCTCAAAAGGTGTGTACAGCAAGGATGATTGTGGCAAACTAAAAAGCAAAGACTCAAATCATACAAGACGCTCCAAGCAAAGCACATATCATGTGGTGAATAAAAATATAGCCTCAAGTAAAGTTACCGATAGACGAAGATGAAAGAGGGGATGCCTTCCCGGGGCATCCCCAAGCTTAGGCTCTTGGTATCCTTGGATATTACCTTGGGGTGCCTTGGGAATCCCCAAGCTTAGGCTCTTGCCACTCCTTATTCCATAGTCCATCAAATCCTTACCCAAAATTTGAAAACTTCACAACACAAAACTCAACAGAAAATGTCATAAGCTCCGTTAGTATAAGAAAACAAATCACCACTTTAGGTACTGTTCTGAACTCATTCTTTATTTATATTGGTGTAATATCTACTGTATTCCAACTTTTTCATGGTTCATACCCCCCGATACTAGCTATAGATTCATCAAAATAAGCAAACAACACATAGAAAACATAATCTGTAAAAAATAGAAGAGTCTGTAGCTATCTGGATATTTAGAATATTTATGTAACTCCAAAAATTCTGAAAAATTAGGAAGACCTAAGAAATTTGTTTATTAATCTTCTTTAAAAAGAATCAGTATTTTATCACACTTAAGTGATTTTTAACAATTCTGGGACTGAGCGCAAAATTTTCTGTTTTTCAGCAACATCAAATCAACTATCGCCCTAAGTTATCACAAAGGTCTTACTTGGCACAAACACTAATTAAAACACAAAACCACATCTAACCAGAGGCTAGATGAATTATTAAAAGCAAAACAGAACCTAAAAAGCAAAAACATAAAAAAATGGGTTGCCTCCCAACAAGCGCTATTGTTTAACGCCCTTAGCTAGGAAAAAAACACGAATAGATCTAGATATTATCATCTTTGGTATGCAATCCATAAGTGCCTCTCATAAGAGATTCATAAGATAATTTAATTTTCTTTCTTGGAAAGTGTTCCATACCTTCCCTTAACAGAAATTGAAATCAAATGTTTCCTTCTTTCATATCAATAATTGCACCATCGTTCTAAGGAAAGGTCTACCAAGAATAATAGGAAAAATAGGATTGCAATCTATACCAAGAACAATGAAATCCACGGGCACATAATTCCTATTTGCAACAATCATTAATTCTTCCCATAGGTTTCTTAATAGTGGAATCCGCAAGATGCAAATTTAAAGAACAGTCATCAAATTCACGGAAACCTAACACATCACATAAAGTTTTTGGAATCGCGGAAACACTGGCATCCAAATCACACAAAGCATGGCATTCATAATCTTTAATCTTAATCTTAATAGTAGGTTCCCACTCATCATAAAGTTTTCTAGGGATAGAGACTTCCAACTCAAGCTTTTCTTCAAAAGATTGCATCATAGCATCAACGATATGTTTAGTAAAAGCTTTGTTTTGATTATAAGCATGAGGAGAATTCAACATGGATTGCAACAATGAAATACAATCTATTAAAGAACAATTATCATAATTAAAGTCCTTGAAATCCAAAAGAGTGGGTTCATTGCAACTTAAAGTTTTGACCTCTCCAACCCCACTTTTGTCAATTTTTGCATCAAGATCTAAAAACTCCGAATCATTGGGACGCCTTTTAACTAAAGTTGACTCATCTCCAGTCCCATCTTTATCAAGATTTATATTGGAAAACAAAGATTCAATAGGAGTGACATCAATCACTTCAAGATCTTCATCATTATTTTCACGAAAATTAGAAGAACACGCTTTTATAAACCAATCTTTCCTTGCACGAATCTTAGCGGTTCTTCCTTTGCACTCATCAATGGAAATTCTCATAGCTTTGAGAGACTCATTGATATCATGCTTGGGTGGAATAGATCTAAGTTTCAAAGAATCAACATCAAGAGAAATTCTATCTACGTTCCTAGCCAAATCATCAATCTTAAGCAATTTTTCTTCAATCAAAGCATTGAAACTCTTTTGCGAACTCATAAATTCTTTAACACTATTCTCAAATTCAGAGGGCATCTTATTATAATTTCCATTTGAATTTTTGTAGGAATTACCATAATTATTAGAGGAATGACTAGGAAACGACATAGGATTAAAATTACCTCTATACGCGTTATTACCAAAATTGTTCCTACCAACAAAATTCACATCCATAGATTCATTATTATTCTCAATCAAAGTAGATAAAGGGATATCATTAGGACCAATAGGGGCACTCTTGCTAGCAAATAATTTCATAAGCTCATCCATCTTTCCACTCAGAACATTAATCTCTTCAATCGCATGCACTTTTTTACTAGTTGAAGATCTTTCGGTGTGCCATTGAGAATAATTAACCATAATATTATCTAGGAGTTTGATAGCTTCTCCTAATGTAATTTCCATAAAAGTACCTCCCGCGGCCGAATCTAAAAGATTACTAGAAGCAAAATTCAATTCGGTATAATTTTTTTGTATAATCATCCACAAATTCAAATTATGAGTAGGGCAATTTCGTATCATCAATTTCATCCTCTCCCAAGATTGTGCAACATGTTCATGATCAAGTTGCTTAAAAATTCATAATATCGTTCCTAAGGGAGATGACCTTAGCAGGAGGAAAATACTTGGAAATAAAAGCATATTTACACTTATTCCATGAATCAATACTATTTTTAGGCAAAGATGAAAACTAACTTTTAGCATGATCTCGAAGTGAGAATGGAAATAGCTACAATTTAACAATATCATTATCCACATCTTTTTTCTTTTGCATCTCACACAAATCAACGAAATTATTAAGATGGGTTGCGGCATCCTCATTGGGAAGACCAGACAATTGATCTTTCATAACAAGAATCAGCAAAGCAGTGTTGATTTCACAAGATTCTGCATTAGTAGCGGGAGCAATTGGAGTACTAATAAAATCATTATTTGGTGTTTGTAAAGTCACACAATTTGGTATTCTCTTGAGTCATCGTGACAAAGCAAGAAATCCAACACACGAGCACAGAAAAAGCAAGTGGAGAAGACGAACGGAAGAGGGGCGAAGAAAAGGCAAATCTTTTCGAAAATCGTTTTAGAAGTGGGGGAGAGGAAAACGAGAGGCGAATGGAAAATAATGTAATGCGAGAGATGAGAGTTTATGATGGGTACTTGGTATGTCTTGACTTGATGTAGATCTTCCCGGCAATGGCGCCAGAAATTGGCAAGTTGACGGGAGATCAAAATCTTGACTTGACTTAGTGTAACCTCCCCGGCAATGGCACCAGAAATTCTTCCCGCTACTTCTTGAGCTTGCATTGGTTTTTGCCTTGAAGAGGAAAGGGTGATGCAGCAAAGTAGAGTAAGTATTTTCCCTCAGCTTTTGAGAACCAAGGTATCAATCCAGCGGGAGACAATGGTCAAGTCACCGAATACCTGCACAAACAAACACCAACTTGCACCCAACGCGACAAAGGGGTTGCCAATCCCTTCACGGTTATTTGCAAAGTGATATCTGATAGAGATGGATAAGGTAAAGTAATATTTTTGGTATTTTGGTTTATGGAACAGAAAGTAAAAGATTGTAAAAGAAGTAAATAGGGGACTAAAATTGTAGATTGGAAACTTATATGATGGAAAATAGACCCGGGGGCCATAGGTTTCACTAGAGGCTTCTCTCAAGATAGAAAGTATTACAGTGGGTGAACAAATTACTGCCGAGCAATTGATAGAAAAGCGCAAAGTTATGACGACATCTAAGGCAATGATCATGAATATAGGCATCATGTCTGTATCAAGTAGACCGACTCCTGCCTGCATCTACTACTATTACTCCACACATCGACCAACTCCTGCCTGCATCAAGAGTATTAAGTTCATAGAACAGAGTAACACATTAAGTAAGATGACATGATGTAGCGGGATAGACTCAAGCAATATGATTAAAACCCCATCTTGTTATCCTCGATGGCAACAATACAATATGTGTCGGTCCCCCTTCTGTCACTAGGATCGAGCACCGCAAGATTGAACCCAAAGCTAAGCACTTCTCCCATTGCAAGAAAAACCAATCTAGTTGGCTAAACCAAATCGATAGTTCGAAGAGACTTGCAAAGATATCAAATCATGCATATAAGAATTTAGAGAAGATTCAAATAATATTCATAGATAAGCTGATTATAAATCCACAATTCATCGGATCACGGCAAACACACCGCAAAAGAGTATTACATCGGATAGATCTCCAAGAACATCGAGGAGAACATGGTATTGACAATCAAAGAGATAGAAGAAGCCATCTCGCTACTATCTACGGACCCGTAGGTCTGTGGTAAACTACTCACGCTTCATCAGAGAGGCAATGGTCTTGATGTAGAAGTCCTCCATGATCGAATCCCCCACAAACAGGACGCCGGAAAAGGCCCCTAGATGGGATCTCATGGGTACAGAAGGTTGCGGCGGTGGAAAAATGTTTTCTTGGTTCTCCTGGAAGGATTATGGATATTTGAGAATATATAGGCGGAAGAAATAGGTCGGTGGAGTCACGAGGGGCCCACAAGCATGGGGGGCGCGCCCTCCGACCTTGTGGCCACCTCATGGCGTCCCTGACGTGTACTCCAAGTCCTCTGGATGTCTTCTGGTCCAAGAAAAATCATCGCGAAAGTTTCACTCCGTTTGGACTCCGTTTGGTATTCCTTTTCTGTGAAACTCTAAAACAAGGGAAAAACAGAGACTAGCACTGGGCTCTAGGTTAATAGGTTAGTCCCAAAAATAACATAAAATAGCATATTAATGCATATAAAACATCCAAAACAGATAATATAATAGCATGGAACAATAAAAAATTATAGATACGTTGGAGACGTATCAGGCGCCACTTGGGGGATGACCCCAAGTAGGATTCAGCCTACTTGGGGGCACTTCCTGGCTGCTCCCTCCAACCCCCACCTATATATATGTGGGAGGGGGCGCCTAGCACAACCCAGATCAATTGCTTAGTCGTGTGCGGCGCCCCCCTCCACCGTTTACACCCCCGGTCATATTTTCGTAGTGCTTAGGCGAAGCCCTGCGGAGATCACTTCACCATCACCATCACCACGCCGTCGTGCTGCTGGAACTCATCTACTACCTCGCCGTCTTGCTGGATCAAGAATGCGGAGGACGTCACCGAGCTGAACGTGTGCAGAACACGGAGGTGTCGTACGTTCGGTACTTGATCGGTTGGAGCGAGAAGAAGTTCGACTACATCAACCACGTTAACAAACGCTTTCGCTTACAGTCTACGAGGGTACGTAGACACACTCTCCCCTCTCATTGCTATGCATCTCCATGGATAGATCTTGCGTGTGCGTAGATTTTTTTTGTTTCCCATGCAACGTTTCCCAGCAGTGGCATCAAAACCAAGTCTATGCGTAGATGATATGCATGAGTAGAACACAAGAGTTGTGGGCGGTGATAGTCATACTGCTTACCACCAAAGTCATATTTTGATTCGGCGTTATTGTGGGATGAAGCGGCCCGGGCCAACCTTACATGTCCACGCACATGAGACCGGTTCCACCGACAGACATGCAACCAGTTTTGCATAAAGGTGGCTGGCAGGTGTCTGTTTCTCCTACTTTAGTTGAATCGAATTTGACTATGGCCGGTCTGTGAAGAAGGTTAAAATAGCAAACTTGATGAATCACCGTTGTGGTTTTTGCGTAGTTAAGAACGATTCTTGCTAGAATCCCGTAGCAGCCACGTAAAACTTGCAACAACAAAGTAGAGGACGTCTAACTTGTTTTTGCAGGGCATGTTGTGATGTGATATGGTCAAGATATGATGTGATATATGTTGATGTATGAGATGATCATGTTTTGTAATATCGACAACCGGCAGGAGCCTTAGGGTTGTCTCTTTATTGTATGAAGTGCAAGCGCCAACTAATTGCTTTACTTTATCACTATGCGTTAGCGATAGTTGTAGAAGCAATAGTTGGCGAGATGACACCGATGCAACGATGGAGATCAAGGTGTCGAGCCAGTGGCGATGGAGATCTTGACGATGCTTTGGAGATGGAGATCAAAAGCACAAGATGATGATGGCCATATCATGTCAGATATTTTGATTGCATGTGATGTTTATCCTTTGTGCATCTTATTTTTCTTAGAACGGCAGTAGCATTATAGGATGATCCCTTCACTGAATTTCAAGATAAAAGTGTTCTCTCCGAGTATGCACCGTTGCCAAAGTTCGTCGTTTCGAAGCACCTCGTGATGATTGGGTGTGATAGACTCTACGTTCACATACAACGGGTGTAAGACAGTTTTGCACATGCAGAATACTTGGGTTAAGCTTGACGAGCCTAGCATGTACGAACATGGTCTCGGAACACTGGAGACCAAAAGGTTGAATGTGAGTCATATAGTAGATATGATCAACATAGAGATGTTCACCATTGATGACTACCCCATCTCACGTGATGATCGGACATGGGTTAGTTGATTTGGATCTTGTATCACTTAGATAACTTGAGGGATGTTAAATTAAGTTTGAGTTCATTAGTAATTTGATTAATTGAACTTAATTTATCATGAACTTAGCCTTAATAGTTTTGCATATCTATGTTGTAGATCAATAGCTCGCGATATAGCTCCCCTATATTTTTGATATGTTCCTAGAGAAAACTAAGTTGAAAGATGATATATAGTAGAAATGATGCGGACTGGGTCCGTGATCTGAGGATTATCCTCATTGCTGCACAGAAGAATTATGTTCTCGATGCACCGCTAGGTGAAAAACCTATTGCAGAAGCAAATGCAGATGTTATGAACGTTTGGCAAGCTCGATATGATGACTACTTAATAGTTTAGTGCGCCATGCTTTACGGCTTAAAACCGGGACTTCAAAAACGTTGTGAATGCCACAGAGCATATGAGATGTTCTAAGAGCTGAAATTGGTATTTCAGACTCATGCTCGTGTTGAGAGGTATGAGACATCTACTTTGCCTACAAGATGGAGGAGCATAGCTCAGCCAGTGAGCATGTGCTCAGAATGTCTGGGTACTACAATCGCTTGAATCAAGTGGGAGTTAATCTTCCAGATAAGATAGTGATTGACAGAGTTCTCTAGTTACTATCACCAAGCTGCTATAACTTCGTGATGAACTATAACATGCAAGGGATGCAGAAAATGATTCCCAAGCTCTTCGCGATGCTAAAATCAGCGAAGGTAGAAATCAAGAAAGAGCATCAAATGGTGATGGTTAACAAGACCACTAGTTTCAAGAAAAAGGGCAAGGGAAAGAAAGGGAACTTCAAGAAGAATGGCAAGCAAGTTGCAACTCCCGTGAAGAAGCCCAAAGCTGGACCCAAGCCTCAAACTGAGTGCTTCTACTGCGAAAGAAATGGTCACTGGAAGTGGAACTGCCCCAAATACTTGGTGGATAAGAAGGATGGAAAAGTGAGCAAAGGTATATTTGATATACATGTTATTGATGTGTACTTCACTAGTGTTCATAGTAACCCCTGGGTATTTGATACTAGTTCAGTTGCTAAGATTAGTAACTTGAAACATGAGTTGCAGAATAAACGGAGACTAGTAAAGGGCAAGGTGACGATGTGTGTTGGAAGTGTTTCCAACATTGATATGATCACCATCGCACACTCCCTCTACCTTCGGGATTAGTGTTAAGCCTAAATAAATGTTATTTGGTGTTTGTGTTGAGCATGAACATGATTAGATCGTGTTTATTGCAATACGGTTATTCATTTAATTCAGAGAATATGTCGGTGCAACTAACCCTGGGTCTGTTGCCCAGACGGTGCACAGGCTTAAGAGTAAGGTTGCGACATCCAAGACCAGAACAAGCAGAAGAGATAGCTCTTTGAGGAGTCAAAGAGCGGGTCAAGGAGACCAAGTCAAGCCAAAGGAAACATGATATTACCAAGGGAAAGCCTCCCTTGCTGGGTAGGCGATCCTGGCGAGGATGAGGTTGCTCCAGAGACAAGTATCAGGACTGCCCTGGCAAGCTTACCGGGGAAGCAAAGGGTAGACCACCCCGCCAAGGCTCCACCACTCCACCTCAAAGCGAGGCAAGCCATCAATCGGTGTTGTGTCAAGCCCCAAGTGAATATGTGGCTGTTTCTTGCCACATGGCAGCCACTTCCTATGGAAATGACCTCCAAATGACACCCGTCCAGAGACGTGTCATGCAGGCAGGAGAAAAGGTGGCCGAACAGCCCGACAAGGCTTACCGGGCAGACCATGATGTGACACTAAGCGGCGCATTTAATGCGCTCTGCCTTGTCTGCAGGGTTAGGTATGATAGCACTGTTTGCTATCTAATCAGTACACAATGACTGATTTTCCATTATGGTGACCCCTTGATCTATAAAAGGAGGCCCGTGGCAACCATAGAAAGGATTCTGACCCTTGTACACTCATACACGCATAGCTGCCCTCGCCCCGAAGCAACCCTGCCGGGCTAGAGCGTTGCGTTTCCACCACAATCCACCAAAGCAGTAGTAGGGTTTTACGCCGCGCGGCGGCCCGAACCTGGGTACAATTGCCCGTGTGATCTCTACCATGTTGCGCGACGTTCTCCGCTCTTTGTGCAATGTGCTGACCCCCCCTGCCAAACCACAAGGGGCTCATGGCCCCATAGGTGGTCGTGGTTTCCCACGACAGAATAATTGTTGTTCTGTTTACATGAATAAAATCTTCTATGGTCATACACCCAATCTGAATGGTTTATTGAATCTCGGTCGTGTTAATACACATATTCATAATAATGATGCCAAAAGATGCAAAATTCATGATGATAGTGCAACATACTTGTGGCACTGCCATTTAGGTTATATTGGTGTAAAGCGCATGAAGAAACTCCATACGGATGGACTTTTGGATTTACTTGATTATGAATCATTTGATACTTGCGAACCATGCCTCATGGGCAAGATGACTAAACCTCCGTTCTCCGGAACAATGGAGCGAGCTGATGACTTACTGGAAATAATACATACTGATGTATGCGGTCCGATGAGTGTTGTGGCACACGGTGGGTATCGTTATTTTCTGACCTTCACAGGTAACCATATGCAGGTAAGTTTACTTTGTCTGAATATGATAACCATATGCCAGTAGCCCCCGAGACTTGAAGCAGTTGGTACAAATGATTTAAGGATCATTGTATAACCAGGTTCTTACAGAGAAGAATGACCTGCTAGCCCAAGAGCTAGAAAAGTGTCGGTCACAGCTAACTGCTGTTGCCGCCGAACTGGAAAAAACCAAGAAGGCGGCACCTGGTAATGTTTCCCTCCATCGAGAAAACATAACCGGATACCAGCAATGCTAACACTGTTGCTCAACTTATGGCAGGATCATCAGATCAACTGAAGGAGCAACTGAAAGCCGCCCAAACGGAAGAACAAGAAGCCAAAAGACTACTGGCCGCGGGTGAACGTGTGCTGACACGAGTCAGAGATGAGAAAAACAAGCTGCAGGATGCCCAGACCCAGCTGGGCGAAGAACCGGAAGATGTACGGGCCCAGCTGGCTGATTCCGTGAAGGAAAATAAGAGCCTGCGAGGAGGCATATTCAGTATGTGGTCGAACTTACCTTCGAATAATTCAGAGATAAAAGGGACTGACAGAGTTATGTCTGCAGGTATGCTGACCGGTCGTCCCGAAGAGGAGATGTCCGGATTCTCGGGCGACCTGCTACAAGAGCTGTCGCACATGCACGAGCAGGCTCGGCAGGCGATGCGAAGCGTTGCCAAGGCCTTGTGGCCATCTGCCTCCCCTCCAGGAAAGATGGAGGAGCTCATAGAGCTATTCAAGGGAGCGCGGTGGCGCTTTCGATTGTGGAAGATATCGGCCTGCCGGGAAGGTGCACGAGAAGCCTGGGCCATGGGTCTTCGAAGTCTGGCCGCGTTCCAAGGGTTCGGCTCTAGGCGATTGTCTGACGCATCACGTAGGCGGTACGCTCCTCCAGTGAGAACTTCGTCAATGATGAAGGGACCCTCCCATTTGGGCTTGAGTTTGTCCTTTTTCTTCTCCGGCAAGCGTAGAACGAGTTCGCGAACATTATAGGTCTTGGCCCGTACTTCTCTGCTTTGATATCTGCGAGCCCGCTGTTGATAAAATGCGGAACGGGCTTTTGCGATGTCGCGCTCCTCCTCCAGGGCATCTAAGCTGTCCTGCCGATCAAGCTCGGACTCTCTCTCTTTGTACACGCCCACTCGAGGTGAGTCATGAATAATGTCGCAGGGTAACACTGCCTCTGCGCCGTACACCATGAAGAAAGGTGTGTATCCGGTAGTGCGATTGGGCGTGGTCCGCAGCCCCCAGAGTACGGAGTCGAGCTCCTCAATCCGGTGCTTGTCTGATTCTTTCAAAGACCGCAGTAGTCTAGGCTTGATGCCGCTCATAATAAGACCATTGGCTCGTTCGACTTGACCGTTTGTTTGCGGATGATAGACAGAGGCGTAATCGAGCTTGATGCCCAGATTAGTGCACCAGGTTTTCACTTCACCGGCTGTGAAATTGGAGCCGTTATCGGTGATGATGCTGTGTGGAACACCATAACGGTGTACAACGCCGGATATGAATTCTATCACCGTCCCGGACTCGGCCGTTTTAATTGGTTTGGCCTCTATCCACTTAGTGAATTTATCCACCATGACCAGCAGATATTTTTTCTTATGGCTTCCTCCTTTAAGGGGTCCAACCATATCCAGTCCCCAGACTGCAAAAGGCCAAGTGATGGGTGAGGGAGTCCTGGACTAGGGGGTCCCCGGGCGTCCGGCCTATTATCAATGGGCCGGACTGGTGGGCTGTGAAGACATGAAGGCCGAAGACTGTACCCGTGTCCGGATTGGATTCTCCTTGGCGTGGAAGGCAAGCTTGGCGACCATCTATGCAGATTCCTTCTTATGTAACCGACTCTATGTAACCCTAGATTCCCCCGGTGTCTATATAAATCGGAGGGTGTAGTCCGAAAAGGATATACTCATTACCATAGTCATACAGGATAGGCTTCTAGGGTTTAGCCATTACGATCTCGTGGTAGATCAACTCTTGTAATACTCATATTCATCAAGATCAATCAAGCAGGAAGTAGGGTATTACCTCCATAGAGAGGGCCCGAACCTGGGTAAAGATCGTGTCCCCTGTCTCCTCTAACCATCGACCTTAGACGCACAGCTCGGGACCCCCTACCCGAGATCCGCCGGTTTTGACACCGACATTGGTGCTTTCATTGAGAGTTCCACTGTGACGTCGACAAAAGGTTCGATGGCTCGGCTTGTCCTTAAAGACAACATCACCTCCGGGGGAGTCCTGGCCCCAGGCCAAACCCTCCGGCTGGGCGACTTTACCATGATCGCCCGTTCGGCCGTTGAGCCGACGATGACCTCTCGGGCCATCAAAAATCCCCTTCGCATCAACTCCGAACACTCCAAGCAGATGGATCCGGCAGAGTTCTCGTCCTTCAACGAGCTCCTAGATCATATTGCCGCTTTGGGAATTGCCACAGATTACGATCGGATCGGGCCTAAAACCGATCAAGGAGAAATCAAAACTCCACCGGTCACCCACCAGATAGCGGTAGTCGAGGAGCAGGACGGCGAGTCTTCTTCTATATCGAAGACGGACTATATTCGGATCGCCGATCAGGAAGAACTGGATACCCACCAGCGAAAGGATGCGACCAGCCCTCCGAACATAGAATCGGACGACAGTCCTAAACAATTAGAAGATACTCCAGAGCCCGGACTGTTGAGTCTGGAAGGTCTTCAGACTCCAAATAATCGGTCAGGACAGGGTTCAGATTTAATTCCACCCACCCACCCGGACATAGACGCTCTCATGAGCATAAAACAGCAGTCTCAGGAAACGGTCCACCACTTCTGGGCCAGATTCCTCCTTGTCAAAGACAAGGTAAAAGATTGCCGCGACGAGGACGCGATATGAGCGTTCTGCAACAATTGCGCAGATGAAGGAATTCTCAACTCCATCAATCGCCGCCGCATACTGAAGTTCGCTGACTTAGCAACTATCGTACAGAAGTACATCACGATGGAAAGCGCCTGGAAAACTCAGGCAGCGTGCTGGGAACCGTCGGTCCCAACTCAACTCCTCCTACAGGCGAAGAGGGCGTACCCCCGTGGCACGCCCAGCCCAACAGTCAAGAAACACAAACCCATTACGCGGCACGACACCGTTCTGGAGGGATGGCTCAATGGCCCATGCAAAATACACACGACACCAGATACCGTGGCAACCCACAGCCTTAGAGCATGTTGGATACTCCGGCAGGTAGCCAAGAGCGGTGAGGACATCCTTATCAAGGACACCCCAGAGCAGCACCCTTCAGAAAGCGATGACACAAGAGTATTGACGGTCTTCGAGACATTCGCTTCAAACAACAAGCGCAAAAGGGCACTTCGCGACCTCGCCGAAGTCTACAAAATCGCTGCAATAAACCCTTGGAACGACACGGCTATAACATTTAATGCTGGTGACGAACCGAGGTACAGGACAGTCCGAGTGCCAGCCGCATTAGTCATCAGTCCCATCGTGGACGGGTTTCGACTCACTAAGGTCCTCATGGACGGCGGCAGTGGACTAAACCTCATTTATGAGGACACACTCCACAAAATGGAAATAGACAGGAGCCGCATCAAGCAAAGTAGCACAACCTTCTGAGGAATCATTCCCAGTCGGGAGGGGCGGTGTGCGGGCAAAATCACACTTGACGTGGTATTCGGCACGCCGGAGAATTATCGGTCCGAAGTAATCACTTTCCAAGTGGCCCCTTTCAGCAGCGGATACCACGCCCTGTTGGGGCGGGATGCTTTTACACGCTTCCATGCTATACCTCATTACGGGTATATGAAGCTCAAAATGCCAGGACCAAACGGTATAATCACTCTTGTCAGTGATCCGGACATAGCACTCCGCGCTGAAAACAAAACCGCATCCCTGGCCCTTGAGGCGCTATCCGAAGCCCTCGCCGCTGAAGAATTAACCGCGCTACGCTCGACGATGGACAGGGACGATGTGATCCTTGACAAATGCCCCAAACCCACCTCCTTCAAACCAGCAGAAGAAATTTCAAATTCCAGGTCCACCCAACGGACCCCAAGAAGACATCATCTATCGGAGCGCAACTGAACCCAACAGTTGACGCCGCACTACGAGAATTCCTGCGCGAAAACTGGGACATATTTGCCTGGCACCCTTCAGATATGCTAGGGATCCCATGCAAGCTTGCCGAACATAGCCTCAATATATTAAAGGGATTTAAATCGGTTAAGCAAACACTGCGGTGCTTTTCCGAACCCAAGCAACAAGCCATGGGGGAGGAGCTAGCCAAGTGTATCGAAGCCGGATTCGTTAGAGAAATCAAACATCCGGATTGGCTGGCAAACCTGGTGATGGTACCAAAGAAGGACAAATCCTGGCGCCTGTGTGTCGATTTCAAACACCTCAACAAGGCTTGCCCTAAGGATCCCTTCCACCTCCCCCGCATTGATCAAATCATCGACGCTACCGCAGGACACGACTCACTGTGTTTTCTTAATGCATATTCCGGATACCGTCAAATCAAAATGAAGGAGTCTGATCAAGCTGCAACAACATTTATTACCCCATACGGGCCATTCTGCTTCAACACCATGCCCTTCGGGCTCAAGAACGCCGGCGCCACATACCAACGCATGATTCAAACATGCCTGGAGAAGCAGATCGGCAAGATAGTAGAAGCTCACGTCGATGACGTCGTCATCAAAACTAGGCACTGTTGTTGCCGCTCCTTGCCCTAGCTCTCTCTCTCTCTCCATAGCACTCTCTCTCTCCCTCTGCTGCACATGGATGACACAAGGAAGAAGAAGACCAGAGGAGGAAGAAGGACACAGGGGACACGGTGGGTTTTCCGGCGCAACGACGCCCGACGCAACAACGCCAATTCCACGAGCTCATACTCGACACCACACTCCATCTGTTACAACGCACACGAGTCTTTATACCGGAGACACTACAGGGCACGCACCCACGATCTCCCCTACGCGGAGCACTTGGTCCTGCCCGCTCTACCCGCACCCATGACATGCATGAACAAGTCCAGGCCGCGGTGAGCCCGCAACGAACCCCACTCATCGCGTCCCCCTCGCTCGCCAACAGATTGACCACACACATACCCACGCACACCAGCCATACACTGGTCGGATCATGCCTGGACACAAGTCAGACTATGCCCAAATTATGCCCAGACTATGATTCGACACGCCCACCACACCCGACATGCCCAGCTCGCGCACGCACACACTCTGGATGCGTCCTGCTGTGGCTTATTCCCAACACTCACCCCTAAGCCACGGCGTCGCCGCACGGCCAGCCTAGGAGCCCCGGCTCATCGTCGTCGCCGTCGTCTTGATCGCCTTCATCGGACGCCACCGCGCGCCGTCTGCTCACCGCGCCCGGGTCGCGGTTGACGCATCGCTCGACGGCGAAGTTGCGTGCCACCACCACGCCTGGACTCGCCGCGCGTCGCCGTGGCCGTGCGCTCGCCGCGAACCGCAGCCGGGCAGCCGAGCCTTCCACGTCCGCCGCCTCCGCATCCACCATGACGGCCGCAGTGCCGCGCATCTCCTCAGGCCGACACACGGCCCGGAGCTTCACCACGTAGTCGACGGCGAACGCCGCCACCACCGGCACACCTCTGGCAAGGGGAACGACTCCCAAAATGAACCAGCTCATGATACCAAATGTTGTTGCCGCTCCTTGCCCTAGCTCTCTCTCTCTCTCTCTCCGTAACACTCTCTCTCTCCCTCTGCTGCACACGAATGACACAAGGAAGAAGAAGACTCGAGGAGGAAGAAGGACAGAGGGGACACGGTGGGTTTTCCGGCGCAACGACGCCCGGCGCAACAACGCCAATTCCACGAGCTCATACTCGACACCACACTCCATCTGTTACAACACACGCGCGTCTTTATACCGGAGACACTACAGGGCACGCACCCACGATCTCCCCTACGCGGAGCACTTGGTCCTGCTTGCTCTACCCGCACCCATGACATGCATGAACAAGTCCAGGCCGCGGTGAGCCCGCAACGAACCCCACTCATCGCGTCCCCCTCGCTCGCCAACAGATTGACCACACACATACCCACGCACACAGGCCATACACTGGTCGGATCATGCCTGGACACAAGTCAGACTATGCCCAAATTATGCCCAGACTATGATTCGACACGCCCACCACACCCGACATGCCCAGCTCGCGCACGCACACACTCTGGACGCGTCCTGCTGTGGCTTATTCCCAACAGGCACGTCGAAACACTAATAGACGATTTACGTCTTACATTCGACAACCTCCGTGCGTATGACATTAAACTCAACCCAGAAAAGTGTGTCTTCGGCGTCCCCGCTGGAAAACTGCTGGGCTTCATCGTTTCCAATAGAGGAATAGAAGCAAATCCAGCCAAAATCCGAGCTCTGTCACAGTTGGCTACGCCAACAGACCTCAAACAAGTCCAAAAACTAGCTGGTTGCGTGGCAGCGTTAAGTCGCTTTATCTCCAGATTAGGAGAAAAGGCACTACCACTCTATCGCCTCTTACGGCGCACCGATAACTTTGAATGGATAGACGCGGCGACTGCCGGACTGGAGGAAATAAAGGCCCTCCTAGCAAGCAACCCAATCCTGGCCGCACCAAACGCTGGCGAACCCATGTTGCTATACATATCGGCAACACATCAGTTGGTGAGCGTTGTGCTCGTCGTCGAACGAGAACAGGGCGGACACAAATTCCCACTTCAAAAAACCAGTCTACCACGTATCTACTGTCCTCACACCATGCAAATCCCGGTACCCCCATTACCAAAAGATAGCATACGCGGTCTTCATGGCATCCCGAAAGCTACGACACTACTTCTAGGAGTGTTCAATCACGGTGGCTTCTGAAGTCCCACTCAATGACATAATAAACAACCGCGCTGCCACGGGACGGATCGCCAAATGGGCCATATAGCTACTTCCATTTGACATAACATACAAGCCACGTCGAGCCATCAAATCCCAAGTACTGGCTGACTTCGTCGCCGAATGGACAGAGGCCGAACTCCCTAAAGAGCACGACGCATATTCCAATTGGGTTATGTATTTTGACGGCTCCAAAATGCTGGCGGGGCTAGGAGCGGGAGTCGTGTTAACATCCCCCACTGGAGATGTCGTCCAATATGTACTCCAAATATTATACATAGACTCCAACAATGCAGCCGAATACGGGGCCCTATTGCATGGTCTTCGGATGGCCGTATCCATGGGCATACAATGCCTAGAGGTGCGCGGGGATTCAAACCTCACAATATCTCAAATAAACGGAGACTTTGATGCCAAAGATCCAAAGATGGCATCTTATCGTAATGCCGTCTTAAAAATGTCGGCTCGGTTCGAGGGGCTCAAATTTCATCACGCCGCTCGAGAAAGTAATCAGGCAGCGGACATCCTTGCTCGCATTGGCGCCAAGCGCGACACCGTCCCACCCAACATTTTCCTGGAAAGGCTTTTCAAGCCATCCGTGGTGTGGCAAGGGGAGGGCGGCAACAACAGTCCAGATTCGAATACAACCCCAAATCCCGAACACACTGATAGTATCGGGGGCTCAGCCACCGAAATAACACCGTCGGCTCATCTCATTATGGCAGTCATTACCCCATGGACCGAACCATTCTTGGCCTACATTAATAGGAAGGAGCTTCCCGAACACCAGAATGAGGCTCGCCGCATTGTCCGACGTTCGAAGGCCTACAAGGTTCACGATGGAGAGCTCTACAAGAAAAGTACTACCGAAGTGCTTCAAAGATGTATCTCCGAGGAAGAGGGGCGGCAGCTTTTAGCGGAAATTCATGCTAGTCTCGGCGGACACCATGCCGCAGCTCGGGCCCTTGTTAGATGGGCCTTCCGTACTGGGTTTTATTGGCCGACAGCCCGAGCAGACACGCAGGACCTTGTTCAACGCCGCGTCGGATGCCAACTCTTCGCCAACCAAAGCCACATGCCCCCAACTGCCTTACAAACTATCCCCATTACTTGGCCTTTCGCGGTCTAGGGACTGGATATGGTTGGACCCCTTAAAGGGGGAAGCCATAAGAAAAATATCTGCTGGTCATGGTGGACAAATTCACTAAGTGGATAGAGGCTAAACCGGTCAAAACAGCTGAGTCTGGCCCGGTGATAGAATTCATATCCGGTGTTGTGCACCATTATGGTGTCCCACACAACATCATCACCGACAACGGCTCTAATTTCACAGCCGACGAGGTGAAAACCTGGTGTACTAATCTTGGCATTAAACTCGATTACACCTCCGTCTACCACCCGCAAACCAACAGTCAAGTCGAACGAGCCAATGGTCTTATTATGAGCGGCATCAAGCCCAGACTAGTGCGGTCTTTGAGAGAATCAGACAAGCACTGGGTTGAGGAGCTCGACTCCATACTCTGGGGGGTGCGGACCACGCCCAACCGTACTACCGGATACACACCTTTCTTCATGGTGTATGGCGCGGAGGCTGTATTGCCCTGCGATATTATCCACGACTCACCTCGAGTGCGTATGTACGAAGAGAGAGAAGCCGAGCTCGATTGGCAGAACAACCTAGATGCCCTGGAAGAGGAGCGCGATGTCGCAAAAGCCAGTTCAGCATTTTACCAACAGCAGGCTCGAAGATATCAAAGCAGAGAAGTACGGGCCAAGACCTACAACATTGGCAAACTCGTTCTACGCCTACCGGAGAAGGAAAAGGACAAACTCAAGCCCAAATGGGAGGGTCCCTTCATAATTGACGAAGTTCTCACCGGAGGGGCGTACCGTCTTCGCGATGCATCGGACAATTGCCTCGAGCCGAACCCCTGGAACGCGGCCAGACTCCAAAGATTCTATGCCTAGCGCCGAACTCCTTGTTTGTCTCCTTCTCCCCTGTAGTTTCCATTATTTTTTTCTCTCTTTTCCGATTACTTTTTTCTTTCTCGCTTTAAAGCTTTTCGTACGGCTAGACCGCACACCCCTGACGCATACATCTTTAAATATGTACGTCAATTATACCTGGGGGCTTCTTGGACAGAAGCTTTTTATTATTATTCCTTGATCATCAAGCTCTTCACATATGAGTTTTTCCATATGTACCTTTTCTTCGCCACTATATGCATCGATATGACTTAAGTTTTGGCCAAGCTGGGTTGCCTGGCTCCTGTGCTTATGCCCTATGTTCCCATTAGTTCGGCTAGGGCATAAAGGGAGCACCTCTGCGATTCTTACTGTCGGGTCATCCGGATGTGTACCTCAGACTGGGTGAAGCCAAAAGCTAGCGTTCTTAAGGGAATATTCGGTCGGTGAATTAAAGATGTTTTTTGCACTCACTCCATTGTGAACCCCCAGAAGCTATACACACTGTGATTTTTACATCACAATTCAGACATGTACAGTAATGCATGCACACCCAGGGAAAGGAACCCTTAACAAAACTATTCTCTCTGGAAGATGTTTCTTACAATCTCAAATGTAATATAATATAGCTAGCCGGATACAACTTGTCTGTTCAAGCAACTATGACCCCTATGCCTAGTTTCCGCGCATACCCCGGTCTCTTCGGCCGTGCCTGTATTCGGAAACACTCCGCACCTTTAGGTCCGGAGGTTGAAGTGAAAAGGTCTGCCATGACAAATGCTATACAATTTAGCTAGAGTTACATATATCAAGGAAAGTACATAGTCACTTGGACTCAAACACTTCCTCCTCTACACCGTCCAAAAGGCGGCCTAACTTACAATCCTGTTGGGAATATTTGGCGGCCACCTCTATTTGGTCATATACTAAACTAACGGGAATTTCTTCCCCATTCGACCCTAGCGGTCCGACACGGGCCATGTGATTAGGATCCAGCTTGGTATACCGCGTCTTCACCATGGCCCAGGCCTCTCGCGCACCCTCTCGGCAGGCTGATATCTTCCATAGTCGGATACGCTGCCGCGCTCCTTTGAACAACACTACAAGCTCCTCCATACTTCCCGGAGGGTAGGCGGATGGCCATAGGGCCTTGGCAACACTCCGCATCGCCAGCCGAGCTTGTCCGTGCAGTTGCGACAGCCCTTGCAGCAGATCACTTGATGATCCGGACACCTCCTCTTCAGGACGGCCCGTCAATATACCTGCAATCATAACTATATCAGTTCCATTTATCTTCAAACTACTTTAAAAATAGTTCAGACACATACTGAATATGCCGCCCCGCAGCTTCTTGTTCTCCTTCACGGAGTCGGCTAGCTGGGCCCGCACATCCATCAATTCTTCACCCAATGTAGTGTTGGAATCCTGTAGCTAGTTTTTCTCCCCTCTGACTCAGGACAGCACACGCTCGCCTGCGGCGTGTAGCCTTTTCGCCTCTTTTCTCCCTCTTGGGCGATCTTCAACTTCTCTTCAAGTTGATCGGGCGATCCTCAACTTCTCTTCAAGTTGATCGGGCGATCCAATTATGCGATCCGCAACAGTATTAGTACATTTGGTATACAATTATTGTTCCTCGATGGAGGGGAATGTTACCAGAAGACGTCTTCTTGAAGTTTTCCAGTTCGGCAGTAGCAGCATTTAGCTGCGCCCAACACTGCTCCAGCTCTTGGGCTAGTAAGCCATTCTTCTCTGCAAGGACCTGGTTATACAATGATCCTTAAATCAGTTGTACCAACTGCTTTCAATCTCGGGGGCTACGGGCATATGGTTATCCTTTTTGGATAAAGAAAAACTTACCTGCACATCTGTCAAATGTTGCTTTGTGGCTTCTCTAAGCCCATCTCGAGCAGCTCGGATGTATGCGTCAGCCGAGCTGAAGGCATTGAATGCCTCTTCTGAGAACTTGGGGTCTCGTAAGACAGCCCTGTAGCGCCGATGATTCATGGCGCTCTCTACTTCCGAGTCGGTAACGTACATGTCTTCCGAACCCTCGGCCAAAGGACAGTCCGGCGTTGTCCCCATAGCAGCCCCCACCTCTCCGGTGGGATCTAAATCCTTGTTGTTGGGAGTGTGACCGGTCGAATCCCCGGACATAGTCTGGCGAACTTTTTTCTTGTTACAGGACCAACATAACAATCACGGTTGGGTACGACTGCCAAAGCATACCTTCAAATCCATACCTCTTCGACGAAGGACCGGCCTTGTCTTCGCCGACCTTCCTTTTCGAGGCCTTGCTCGGCGCGGGAGCCGCTCTTCTTGGAGTTATCCCCGGCGTAGCATGACGTGCCGAACGCCTCCCCTTTGAAGCATGAGACGGTGTAGTGGGTGAGGCAGTGCGAGGAAACTCTTTCGAGGGGGATAACTCCTGATTACATACGTGGGAAGCTGGAAGAAGACCAGGATAATCAGTGATGATGGCCACTTCTGTGCCGTCATAGCTCGCCTGGTAAAACACCCCTTCCGCGAGTACTACGAATATATCCGGGTCCTCTTCGAACCCAGGATCAAGCTCCCGGTTGTGGTTCTCCGGCTGTGGGGCAGGGCTGTTGAGCCCCTCGGTTACCTTCTGCCAGTGCTGTTTCAGAATAGACGGATTGGGAATTCGTTAAAGATGGCTAAGAGAGCGGAGTGAATGAAAGCAAAGGGGTTGGGACTTACCCAGCTGGGAGGGTTATACGTGGAGTACCCATCTCTGCGATTGATGCGGAGAAATTCTTCTTCCTCCCCTTTAAACAGCTCGGCCAGTATCTTGGCTAGAGCGACGGGGGTGTCCGGACCTTTCCGACCACAACGGGTGAGGGAGTCCTGGAGTAAGGGGTCCTCGGACGTCTGGCCTGTTATCCATGGGCCGGACTGATGGGCTGTGAAGACACGAAGACCGAAGACTATACCTGTTTCCAGATTGGGCTCTCCTTGGCGTGGGAAGCAAACTAAGCGACCGACTATGAAGATTCCCTCTTATGTAACTGACCTCATGTAACCCTAGATCTCTCCGGTGTCTATATAAACCGGAGAGCATAGTCCGGATAGGACAGATTCATTACGATCTCGTCCAGGGTTTAGCCATTACGATCTCGTGGTAGATCAACTCTTGTAACACTCATATTCATCAAGATCAATCAAGCAGGAAGTAGGGTATTACCTCCACAGAGAGGGCCCAAACCTGGGTAAACATCGTGTCCCCCGTCTCCTGTTACCATCAAACATAGACACACAGTTCGGGACCCCCTACCCGAGATCCGCCGGTTTTGACACCGACATTGGTGCTTTCATTAAGAGTTCCTCTGTGCCGTCGCTAAGAGGGTTGATGGCTCGCCTTGTTGTCAAGGATAATATCATCTCCGGAGGAGCCCTGGCCCTAGGTTAGACCCTCCGTCTCGGCGGCTTCGTCATGACCGCCGGCTCGGCCCTTAAGCCGACGATGACCTCTCAAGTCATCAAAAATCACCTCCGCGTTGATCCCGAATACTCCGCCCGCATGGATCCAATGGATTTGTCGTCGTTGAACGAACTCCTGGATCGATTAGCCGCCTTGGGGGTCTCTACAGACTATGATCGGGTCGGGCTTAAACCCGACCAGAGAGAAATTAAAACTCCACCGATCACCCATCAGATAGCGGTAGTCGAGGAGCAGAGCAACTCTTCCACTATATTGAAGACGAACTATGTTCGGGTCGCCGATCTTGAAGAGCCGGATAATTTTCGGCAGAAGGCCATGTCTCTTCCTCTGAACATAAAGTCGGATGACGGGCCTAAAAACTAGTCGATATCCCGGAGCCCGAACTATCCGGCCCGGTAGACCTCCAAACTTCGGATCCAAAACCAGGTCAGGGTTCGGATTCAATTCCACCCACCCACCCTGTTGGGGAACGTAGCAGAAATTCAAAATTTTCCTACGTGTCACCAAGATTAATCTAGGAGATGCTAGCAACGAGAGGGGAGGAGTGCATCTACATACCCTTGTAGATCGCGAGCAGAAGCGTTCAAGAGAACGGGGTTGATGGAGTCGTACTCGTCGTGATCCAAATCACCGATGATCCTAGCGCCGAACGGACGGCACCTCCGCGTTCAACACACGTACGGAGCGGGGACGTCTCCTCCTTCTTGATCCAGCAAGGGGGGAGGAGAAGTTGATGGAGATCCAGCAACACGATGGCGTGGTGGTGGAAGTAGCGGGATCCCGGCAGGGCTTCGCCAAGCGCAAGCGGGGAGGAAGAGGTGTCACGGGAGGGAGGGAGGCGCCAGGGCTTGGGGTGCTGCTCCCATGCGCCTCCCCACTATATATAGGGGTGGAGGGGGCTGGTTTCTTGCCCTCCAAGTCCATTGGGGCGTTGGCAAAGGTGGGGGAAAGAAATCCCATCATTTCCCTTCCCCACCGATTGTTATCCCCCTTTTTTAGGGATCTTGATCTTATCCCTTCGGGATATGATCTTATTCCTTCTAAGGTGGGATCTTGGTGCGCCTTGACCAGGGGTGTGGGGCCTTGCCCCCACTACCCACGTTCATGTGGGTCCCCCCATGCAGGTGGGCCCCACTTCGGAACCTTCTAGAACCTTCCCGGTACAATACCGAAAAATCCCGAACATTTTCCGGTGGCCAAAATAGGACTTCCCATATATAAATCTTTACCTCCGGACCATTCCGGAACTCCTCGTGACGTCCGGGATCTCATCCGGGACTCCGAACAACTTTCGGTTAACCGCATACTAATATCTCTACAACTCTAGCGTCACCGAACCTTAAGTGTGTAGACCCTACGGGTTCGGGAGACATGCAGACATGACCGAGACGACTCTCCGGTCAATAACCAACAGCGGGATCTGGATACCCATGTTGGCTCCCACATGTTCCACGATGATCTCATCGGATGAACCACGATGTCGAGGATTCAATCAATCCCGTATACAATTCCCTTTGTCAATCGGTACGTTACTTGCCCGAGATTCGATCGTCGGTATCCCAATACCTTGTTCAATCTCGTTACTGTAACACCCCGCATGTAACTTGCCATATTTGTAACTCCGACTCTTGCCATTTCCGGCTATGTGTTATGTTTTCCCTCCGTTGTCGGGTTTTGTCTTTCGTTTTGTATTTTGTCATGTCATGCATTTTCATATCATGTCATCATGCGCATTACATTTGCATACGTGTTCGTCTCATGCATCCGAGAATTTTCCCCGTTGTCCGTTTTCCAATCCGGCGCTCCTATCTCCTCCGGTGGACCCCTCTTGTTTTCTTTCGTGTGCGTGTGTCAAACTTTCTCGGAATGGACCGAGGCTTGTCAAGTGGTCTTAATATACCACCCGGAGACTACCGGTCAAGTTTCGTTCCATTCGGAGGTCGTTTGGTACTCCAACGGTTAACCGGGCATCCGCAAAGTCCATTTGAGTGTCCAGCTAAAACCCCCTCTAAAACCAGCCCAAAGCCCACCAAACTCTCTTCCATGCTCTAGGTCGTTCGATCACGATCGTGTGGGCGAAAACCGCACCTCATTTGGAGTCTCCTACCTTCCTGTACCTATTTATATGTGGGCATCCCGAAAAACGAAATCTCAGGCGAAACCCTAACCCTCTCCCTCCGCGCCGCGCCGGACGCGTCCGCCGCGCCGGACACGTCCGCCCCGCCGCCGGCCCGCAGGCCCATCGCCGGCCCCCGCGGCCCGCCGCCTCCGCGCCCGCGCGCCCGCGCGCCTTCCCCGCCGCCGGCCAGTGCGCCGCCATCGCCGGCCATCGCCGCCGCCGCGGCGCCCGTCCCCGCCGTCGCGCGCCCGCCGCCGGCGCTCGCCGCCCTCGCCGGCACCCCCCTCCTCCGGCGCCGCCTCTCCTCCCTCGGCCTTCTCCTCCTCCGGCCAGGCCCGCCGGCCCCTGCCTCGCCGCCGACGAGCTCGGTCTCGAGGAGCTCGGGCGACCCCCGATCTGGATCTCCCTCCGTGAGCCCGTTGACTTCTCTCCAATCCCCCTCGAAATCTTCTAAGTCCCTAAATTTTCTCAGCATATGCTCCTGTTTGAGATGCGATAACTTTGTGCATGTAGCTCCGATTCGTGCGTATAATATGTCAAATTGTTCGAATCGTGATGCTCTTCAATTCGTTAAATTGCACCATTTTCATTAGATGTCATCTTGATGCCCAAATCTTCGATGGAAGAGGGCTAGTTGCTGTTAATCTCTGGTTCTTATCAAAACTTGGAGATTTCTCATTTTTGTATCATTTATTATGTGCATCGTTTGAGCATGAGCTCTACATGTGTTTTGAAGTATGCCATGCCATATTTCCAGGGGTGTAGTCCATGTATTTTTGTGATCTCTGTGGTGACTAGCACAAGCATGCAAAGTAGGCCCCGTAATAATTCTGATTTCAGGGACTTAGTGTTTTCTCTAAGTCTTTGTCTGCTGTAATTTTGTTGCCATGTAAGCTTGATGCTACAGAGAGATCCATGCATATTTTGGAGATGTTCAGTAAGTATGTCTTGTAGCTATAGTTGTAATTGATCCATTCCTCCAATTGGTTGCAATTTTAGAGTGCCATAGCATGACTCAATCGTGCTCTACTTTTGCTATAAAATATTTCTGGCAGATTCTTAACATGACATGCATTTTTGCCAAGCTTATTGTAGTTGATCCATACATGCTATGAAATTGTTCTTGCCATGTATAGCTTCATAAGCATGCTATCTTGCTGTATGTATGCTTGTTTTGTCATGAATTGCTCTGTAGTGAGTGCATCGAGCTCACAAAGAGGCCTACATATTAATATTTCTGCCATGCTCTGTTTTCTGCCAAGTCTGAGACCTGATAACGAAACTTGCTATGTTTACATGCTTGCCATCATATCTTCTGGCCCTTTTTGGCTTATGGTCAGTAAGGGACTTTTGTCATGTGCATTTAGTAGAACACTACCTTGCCTTGTTTTTCTATGTTAAGTTCCTGTAGCATGTTGGTTTCATGCTCTGAGCATTGCTACCTGATGATGATTTCTGCCATGTCCAGTTTTTCACCAAGTCTGTGAACCTGTAATCTTTTGCACTTTTGCCATGCTTGTTTGAGCTTGATATGTTGTGAACTAGCAGTAGCTCAGTGTTCATCTTTTGTCAAGCATCTCCTGGAGATTACTGCCATGTGCTTTGTTGCTATGATGGGGTGCTGTAGCATTGTTACTTGTTGTATTTTAAGTGCTATCTTGCTGTTTATCGCAGATTAGTGTCATTCTTGTTTTGCTTGTCATTTGCAAACCGTGCATCCGATTCCGGTGATCTTTATATCGATTTCGACCGAAATCATCTCATCTTTCCAGTGGCATGCTTGGTTTGCCAAAGTTACTGCCATGTTCATCATTTTCCTTACGGAGCACGCATATGCATCGCATACCATATCTTGCATATCATACATGTTTTGCATCATGTTGCTTGCGCATTCCTCGTTGTTGATTGTGGTTCCGTTTGTTTGTGTTCTTGTCTTGGGTAGAGCCGGGAGACGAGTTCGTGAACGAGGAACCTGCCGAGTACGCTTACGAGGATCAAGCTTTCGACAACTCTGAGAATCTTGCAGGCAAGATGACCACCCCTCGAAATCACTTCTATCTTTGCTATGCTAGTTGTTCGCTCTATTGCCATGCTCGCTACCTATCACTTGCTATATCATGTCTCCCATTTTAGCCATGTCAGCCCTAACCATCCTTTCCTAGCAAACCGTTGTTTGGCTATGTTACCGATTTTGCTCAGCCCCTCTTATAGCGTTGCTAGTTGCAGGTGAAGTTGAAGTTTGTTCCATATCGGAACATGGATATGTTGGGATATCACAATATCTATTATTTAATTAATGCATCTATATATTTTGGTAAAGGGTGGAAGGCTCGGCCTTATGCCTGGTGATTTGTTCCACTCTTGCCGCCCTAGTACTGTTATACCGGGATTATGTTCCTTGAGTTTGCGTTCCTTACACGGTCGGGTGATTTATGGGACCCCCTTGACAGTTCGCCTTGAATAAAACTCCTCCAGCATGGCCCAACCTTGGTTTTACCAGTTGTTACCTAAGCCTTTTCCCCCGGGTTTTCGCGAGCCCGAGGGTCATCTTATTTTAACCCCCCCGGGCCAGTGCTCCTTCGAGTGTTGGTCCGAATCGAGCAGCCTGCGGGGCCACCTCGGGGAAACTCGAGGTCTGGTTTTACTCGTAGCTTGACTTATCCGGTGTGCCCTGAGAACGAGATATGTGCAGCTCCTATCGGGATTTGTCGGCACATTCGGGCGGCTTTGCTGGTCTTGTTTTACCATTGTCGAGATGTCTTGTAAACCGGGATTCCGAGACTGATCGGGTCTTTCCGGGAGAAGGTTTATCCTTCGTTGACCGTGAGAGCTTATGATGGGCTAAGTTGGGACACCCCTGCAGGGTATTATCTTTCGAAAGCCGTGCCCGCGGTTATGAGGCAGATGGGAATTTGTTAATGTCCGGTTGTAGATAACTTGTCACTTGACCCAATTAAAATACACCAAGTGCGTGTGTAGCCGTGATGGTCTCTTCTCGGCGGAGTCCGGGAAGTGAACACGGTCTGTGTTATGTTTGACGTAAGTAGGTGTTCAGGACCTCTTCTTGGTCATTGCTAGATGACGTCCGCTCCTTTGCTTCTCTTCTCGCTCTCTTTTGCGCAAGTTAGCCACCATATATGCTTTTGCCGCTGCAGCTCCACCTCTTTGCACCATTCCCCCCTTTAAGCTTAAATAGTCTTGATCTCGCGGGCGTGAGATTGCTGAGTCCCCGTGACTCACAGATACTTCCAACACCAGTTGCAGGTGCCGACGATGCCAGTGCAGATGATGGCGTCGATCTCAAGTGGGAGTTCGACGAGGAACGTGGTCGTTACTATGTGTCTTTTCCTGATGATCAGTAGTGGAGCCCAGTTGGGACGATCGGGGATCTAGCATTTGGGGTTGTCTTATTTTCATCTGGTTTTTGACCGTAGTCGGTCTATATGATTGTATTTTGGATGATGTATGATGATATTTATGTATTGTGTGAAGTGGCGATTGTAAGCCAACTCTTTATCCCATTCTTGTTCATTACATGGGATTGTGTGAAGATGACCCTTCTTGCGACAAAACCACTATGCGGTTATGCCTCTAAGTCGTGCCTCGACACGTGGGAGATATAGCTGCATCGTGGGCGTTACAAGTTGGTAATCAGAGCCATCCCCGACTTAGGAGCCCCCTGCTTGATCGAATCGCTGACGTTGTTGAGTCTAGAACAAAATGTTTTGAGTCTTAGGATTATACATATCGGAGAGTAGGATTCTTTTTACTCCTCAGTCCCTTCGTCGCTCTAGTGAGGTCTCCTGACGTAGAGTTTTGACTATTCTCTCCTCAAATTTCACTAATTTTTTTTTAGGATCACGCGGGTATCTTGGAATCGTTCCGATCGATTTGTGACGAGAACATTGTTCTTGGTGCCTCCTGTCATTTAGGGGTTGTGGCAGTGTCCCGGGGAGTTGAGCTCCGAGGTGTTGTCGTCACAATTTTATCGTTGCAGTTCTGGAATACCTGAGTTTCGCCGACATCGAAATCTCTTTTATGCAGTTGTTGGTGAGATCACCTCGACGCCACCCAGTACTGGGGCGGGAGTTCGGGAGTATTGCCATAACTTGTATAACGGATGTTTTTCGAAGGTTGAGGTAAACGATTTCCGAAGGTTTCTTGGTTATGTGTTGACGGATGGATACAGCTGGATCTAGGGATTGTTAGTTTGGGTGATATATATTTTGTGTCCCCTGTATCCCCTACACCAGATTGCATAACCAGAAAGTTTCGGGAGTTCATAAGTGGGAATTCTAGTAGCCTTAGGATTTCTTTCCGACAGACGCATGATATGAGATTGGGGTTCGACGTCTAGTGGTCCGCCTGTATACGGTTGATTTTACAGTGGTCTCGTTGTGTCTTAAAGAGTCCATGGCTTTGCCGACTTGGGGACGCTTCGTATGTCATGTGCACAGCCTTGTACATGATGGTGCTGTACGATTGAGCCCGTGTGGGCCCCACCACGAAAACTTCGGACGAAATATCTATCATATGTTTGTTCCGGCTTATTTTGCAAGCCAATACTTTGTTTTATTTTGTTTTGTGGCATTCGAGTTTCTTCGAATTCATATGTTCATTCCATATCTTTTTCAAGTGGCTTCTCAACTTATGGAAGTGTGATGATTTACTACGGAATTCATTCGTTCATCTTCGTTCGAATGTTTATTGTGAAGACTATATGTTGCAATTTCTGTCCGTTGATTCTACTTATCTTTTGTCTATCAAGATGCTAACGGATGTCACCCTCTTCAGGATGGCTCCGCCAACGCGTCAGAATCCGGATCGCAATGAAGGGAGTCAAGCGAACCCTCCGCCACCACCTCCACCTCCGGAGGCATGGCAAGCAATCATGGCAGCCACCAACGCCAATGCTCAGATGATTCTGCAACTCTTGCAAGAACGTACCCAAGGGCAAGGCAATCAAGGCAATCAAGGTCAAGGCAACAATCAGTTTCACTTTGCCACTCTCAACCAGTTTCTCGCAAATCAGCCTAAGTCTTTCAGCTACTGTGCCGAGGCCACGGATGCCAATGATTGGCTCGTGGACATCAACAAGCATTTTGAATGTAGCAATGTCAGGCCTGAGGACTTTGTCAAGTTCGCTTCTTTCCAGCTCAAGGACCAAGCTGCTGATTGGTTTCAGCAATACAAAGATTCCAGAGGAGGTCGTGTGATCACTTGGACTGACTTCTGTCGGGACTTCAAAGCGCACCACATTCCACAAAGTGTTGTTGAGAGCAAGCGTGAGGAGTTCCGCAATCTCAAGCAAGGAAACATGTCTGTGTATCAATACAACATTCAGTTTCAGAAACTTGCTCGCTTCGCTAATCAAGACGTTCCTGATGAGAAGAGCATGATCTATCACTTCAGAGGTGGCCTTAAAGAGGATCTGCAGTTAGCTCTCGTTCTTGTTGAGCCTACTCAGTTTGATCAATTCTACAATATGGCACTGAAGCAAGAGGCTGCTCAGCTCAAGTGTGAGGCTTCTAAGAAGAGAGTCAGAGACGCAGTTCAGTCTTCTTCTTCCTCACTTGTGACAGCTAAGCAACAGAAGTTCTGGTTGCCTCCTCCTCCTCCTCCTCCGTTTCGTCAGCCTTACCAGCAGAAGAACAAAGGTGGCCATGGTTCTTCAAACTCTTCCAACTCTGGCTATCAGAACAAGTCTCAGAATCAAGCTCCCAAGTCCAATGCTCCTTATCACCGTCCACTCTCAGAGGTGACTTGCAACAAATGTCAGCAGAAAGGTCACTATGCTAACAAGTGCTTCAACCAGAGGCGTCTTCCTCCTCCTTCCTCCTGTCAGATCTTCCAGCAATGCAGTGGTCAAGCATAATCCAAAGTCTGCAAAGGTGAACATGATGAATGCAGCTCAAGCGAAGGAATCTACTGATGTGATAATGGGTAATCTCTCAGTTAATGATATTCCTGCAAAAGTTCTTTTTGATACTGGTGCATCGCTTTGTTTCATGTCAAGACCGTTTTTTGCCAAGCATGAATTCACTTGTTCTCATCTAAGTAAACCCATGGATGTCGTTTCTCCGGGTAAACGTTTGAGTTCTAGTATGATGGTTCCGGATGTCTCCATCAAGATGGGTGACTATAAATTTCAGTCTTCTCCAATTGTTCTTGGTGACTCGGATATTGATCTTATTCTCGGGATGGACTGGCTTTCTAAGCACAAGGCTCAACTTGATTGTGCTGCCAGGGAAATTCAATTGACACACTCGTCTGAGGATGTGATTATTTTTGCCGCTCGTGATGAAACCATTCGGTTTTTCTCTCTCAATGAGAAGGGCGAATTGGATGCCATCTCTCAAATTCCAGTCGTTTACGAGTATCAAGATGTTTTTCCAGAAGAGCTTCCGGGTATGCCTCCGCACCGGCCAGTTGAGTTCGTTATCGAACTAGAGCCTGGTACTGTACCTGTTTGCAAGCGTCCATACAAGCTTGGACCAAACGAGCTGAAGGAATTGAAGAAGCAGCTCGATGCACAAGAACGTCTGGGTTTGATCAGACCGAGTTCTTCTCCATGGGGTTGTGGTGTTCTTTTTGTCAAGAAGAAGGATGGCACGGACCGACTTTGTGTCGACTACCGTCCATTGAACAAGAAGACAATCAAGAACAAGTATCCACTTCCCAACATCAATGAGCTATTTGAGCAACTCAAGGGCGCTAAAGTATTCTCGAAGCTTGACCTTCGTATGGGTTATCATCAGATTCGCATTCGTGAAGAAGATATTCCCAAGACAGCATTCAGAACAAGCTTTGGTTCTTATGAATATACTGTCGTGTCTTTCGGCCTTGTCAATGCTCCTCCGGTGTTCTCTCGGATGATGAATTTCATCTTCAACCCCTATACCAATGAATTCGTTCTGGTGTATCTCGATGATATCTTGGTCTTCTCCAAGAATAAGCAGGATCATGCCAAACATTTGCGATTGGTGCTCGACAAGCTCAGAGAGTATCAATTCTATGCGAAGTTCTCCAAATGTGAGTTTTGGCTTGATGAAGTTCTTTTCCTTGGTCACATCATCTCCGCCAAAGGCATCGCTGTTAACCCCGAGAAGGTGTCCGCAGTTCTGGATTGGGAACCTCCTCAAAATGTCAAGCAGCTCCGCAGTTTTCTGGGTCTTGCAAGCTATTGCCGAAGATTCGTTGAGAATTTCTCCAAGATTGCAAAACCTCTTTCCAACCTCCTACAGAAGCATGTGAAGTATGTCTGGTCTCCTGAGTGTGACGTCGCTTTCAACACTCTCAAACAGAAACTAGTCACAGCTCATGTCTTGACTCCTCCTGATGAATCCAAGCCGTATGAAGTTTTATGTGATGCTTCTCTCCAAGGTCTCGGTGCTGTGTTAATGCAAGAGAAGAAAGTTGTGGCCTATACCTCTCGGCAGTTGAAGCCCAATGAGAAGAACTACCCCACTCACGATCTTGAGTTGGCGGCAGTTGTCCATGCATTGGTTACGTGGAGACATCTCTTGTTGGGAAGACAAGTGGACATTTTCACTGATCACAAGAGTCTCAAGTATATCTTCACTCAGCCCAACCTCAACCTCAGGCAGACTCGATGGGTCGAAATGATTCAAGAGTACAATCCGAGTATCGAATATACTCCAGGCAAGGCTAATGTCATTGCAGATGCCTTAAGCAGGAAAGCTTATTGCAACAGCTTAATTCTTAAGCCTTTCCAACCGGATCTTTGTGAAGCTTTCCGCAAGCTGAATCTCCAAGTTGTTCCTCAAGGCGTTCTTGCCAACCTCATAGTATCTCCTACTTTGGAAGATCAAATTCGTGAGGCACAACTCCTTGATGCCATGGTGAAGAAGGTGAAACGTGGTATCGACAAGGGTCTTTCCAAATACAAGTGCTATCGCATTGATGACAGAGACACTTTTGTTCTTCGAGGACCGGATTGTGGTTCCGAAAGGTGATCTAAGGAAAGTCATAATGAACGAGGCGCACAATTCTCTCCTTTCCATTCATCCTGGAAGTACGAAGATGTATCATGACCTCAAGCAGTCGTATTGGTGGACTCGAATGAAGCGAGAAATTGCTCAATTCGTGAATGAATGTGATGTCTGCCGAAGAGTGAAAGCAGAACACCAACGACCAGCTGGTCTCCTCCAACCTCTCGCTATTCCGGAATGGAAGTTTGATCATATCGAAATGGACTTCGTGACTGGATTTCCCAAGTCCAAGCGCGGAAATGATGCTATCTTCGTTGTCATCGACAAGCTCTCTAAAGTGGCTCATTTCCTTCCTATCAAAGAATCCATCACAGCAGCTCAGCTGGCAGAGCTCTACACCTCCAGAATTGTCTCTTTGCACGGCATTCCACAATTGATTTCTTCAGACCGTGGAAGCATCTTCACCTCTAAGTTCTGGGACTCCTTCCAGAAGGCCATGGGCACTAACATTCGCTTCAGCACAGCTTTTCACCCTCAAACTAGTGGCCAAGTCGAGCGAGTAATCAAATTCTTGAAGATATGCTCAGGGCTTGTGTCATTTCCTTTGGCATGAAATGGGAAGATTGTCTTCCATATGCTGAATTCTCCTACAACAACAGCTTCCAAGCGAGTTCGGGCAAGGCCCCATTCGAGATTCTCTATGGCAGAAAGTGCCGTACTCCTCTCAATTGGTCAGAGACTGGTGAACGCCAACTTCTTGGCAATGACTTAATCACTGAAGCTGAAGAAATGTGTAAAGTCATCCGTGATAATCTCAAAGCCGCGCAATCGCGCCAGAAGACCTACTATGATAGTAAGCATCGTGATTTGGCTTTCGAGATCGGAGACCATGTCTACCTCCGCGTCTCTCCAATGAAAGGCACTCGTCGCTTCGGTATCAAAGGGAAGCTTGCCCCTAGATACGTGGGTCCTTTCAAGATTATTGGCAAAAGAGGCGACCTCGCTTATCAACTTGAACTTCCTTCCAACTTCGCGAACGTGCACGATGTGTTCCACGTGTCACAGCTCCGCAAGTGCTTCAAGACGCCTGAGCGCACTATCGACTTCGAAGAGATTGACCTCCAAGAAGATTTGTCTTATCATGAGCACCCAGTTGCTATTCTCGAAGAAACTGAGCGCAAGACTCGCAACAAGTCTATCAAATTCCTGAAAGTGAAGTGGTCGCACCATTCCGACCGGGAAGCCACCTGGGAACGCGAGGACCATCTCCGTTCCGAATATCCAGAGTTCTTTCAGTCCTAGATCTCGGGACGAGATCCTCTCGTAGTGGTGGAGTGTTGTAACACCCCGCATGTAACTTGCCATATTTGTAACTCCGACTCTTGCCATTTCCGGCTATGTGTTATGTTTTCCCTCCGTTGTCGGGTTTTGTCTTTCGTTTTGTATTTTGTCATGTCATGCATTTTCATATCATGTCATCATGCGCATTACATTTGCATACGTGTTCGTCTCATGCATCCGAGCATTTTCCCCGTTGTCCGTTTTTCAATCCGGCGCTCCTATCTCCTCCGGTGCACCCCTCTTGTTTTCTTTCGTGTGCGTGTGTCAAACTTTCTCGGAATGGACCGAGGCTTGTCAAGTGGTCTTAATATACCACCCGGAGACTACCGGTCAAGTTTCGTTCCATTCGGAGGTCGTTTGGTACTCCAACGGTTAACCGGGCATCCGCAAAGTCCATTTGAGTGTCCAGCTAAAACCCCCTCTAAAACCAGCCCAAAGCCCACCAAACTCTCTTCCATGCTCTAGGTCATTCGATCACGATCATGTGGGCGAAAACCGCACCTCATTTGGAGTCTCCTAGCTTCCTCTACCTATTTATATGTGGGCATCCCGAAAAACGAAATCTCAGGCGAAACCCTAACTCTCTCCCTCCGCGCCGCGCCGGACGCGTCCGCCCGCGCCGGACACGTTTGCCGCGCCGCCCGGCCAACCCGCGAGCGCCACGTGGCCGCCTCCGGCCTCGCCCCGCCGCCGGCCCGCAGGCCCATCGCCGGCCCCCGCGGCCCGCCGCCTCCGCGCCCGCGCGCCTGTGCGCCTTCCCCGCCGCCGGCCAGTGCGCCGCCATCGCCGGCCATCGCCGCCGCCGCGGCGCCCGTCCCCGCCGGCACCCCCCTCCTCCGGCGCCGCCTCTCCTCCCTCGGCCTTCTCCTCCTCCGGCCAGGCCCGCCGGCCCCTGCCTCGCCGCCGACGAGCTCGGGCTCGAGGAGCTCGGGCGACCCCCGATCTGGATCTCCCTCCGTGAGCCCGTTGACTTCTCTCGAATCCCCCTCGAAATCTTCCAAGTCCCTAAATTTTCTCAGCATATGCTCCTGTTTGAGATGCGATAACTTTGTGCATGTAGCTCCGATTCGTGCGTATAATATGTCAAATTGTTCGCCTCGTGATGCTCTTCAATTCGTTCAATTGCACCATTTTCATTAGATGTCATCTTGATGCCCAAATCTTTGATGGAAGAGGGCTAGTTGCTGTTAATCTCTGGTTCTTATCAGAACTTGGAGATTTGTCATTTTTGTATCATTTATTATGTGCATCTTTTGAGCATGAGCTCTACATGTGTTTTGAAGTATGCCATGCCATCTTTCCAGGGGTGTAGTCCATGTATTTTTGTGATCTCTGTCGTGACTAGCACAAGCATGCAAAGTAGGCCCCGTAATAATTCTGATTTCAGGGACTTAGTGTTTTCTCTAAGTCTTTGTCTTCTGTAATTTTGTTGCCATGTAAACTTGATGCTACAGAGAGATCCATGCATATTTTGGAGATGTTCAGTAAGGATGTCTTGTAGCTATAGTTGTAATTGATCCATTCCTGCAATTGTTTGCAATTTTAGAGGGCAATAGCATGACTCAATCTTGCTCTACTTTTGCTATAAAATATTTCTGGCAGATTCTTAACATGATATGCATTTTTGCCAAGCTTATTGTTGTTGATCCATACATGCTATGCAATTGTTCTTGCCATGTATAGCTTCATAAGCATGCTATCTTGCTGTAGGTATGCTTGTTTTGTCATGCATTGCTCTGTAGTGAGTGCATCAAGCTCACAAAGAGGCCTACATATTAATATTTCTGCCATGCTCTGTTTTCTGCCAAGTCTGAGACCTGATAACGGAACTTGCTATGTTTACATGCTTGCCATCATATTTTCTGGCCCTTTTTGGCTTATGGTCAGTAAGGGACTTTTGTCATGTGCATTTAGTAGAACACTACCATGCCTTGTTTTTCTATGTTAAGTTCCTGTAGCATGTTGGTTTCGTGCTCTGAGCATTGCTACCTGATGATGATTTCTGCCATGTCCAGTTTTTCACCAAGTCTGTGAACCTGTAATCTTTTGCACTTTTGCCATGCTTGTTTGAGCTTGATATGTTGTGAACTAGCAGTAGCTCAGTGTTCATCTTTTGTCAAGCATCTCCTGGAGATTACTACCATGGGCTTTGTTGCTATGATGGGGTGCTGTAGCATTGTTACTTGTTGTATTTTAAGTGCTATCTTGCTGTTTATCGCAGATTAGTGTCATTCTTGTTTTGCTTGTCATTTGCAAACCGTGCATCCGATTCCGGTGATCTTTATATCGATTTCGACCGAAATCATCTCATCTTTCCAGTGGCATGCTTGGTTTGCCAAGTTACTGCCATGTTCATCATTTTCCTTCCGGAGCACGCATATGCATCGCATACCATATCTTGCATATCATACATGTTTTGCATCATGTTGCTTGCGCATTCCTCGTTATTGATTGTGGTTCCGTTTGTTTGTGTTCTTGTCTTGGGTAGAGCCGGGAGACGAGTTCGTGAACGAGGAACCTGCCGAGTACGCTTACGAGGATCAAGCTTTCGACAACTCTGAGAATCTTGCAGGCAAGATGACCACCCCTCGAAAATCTTTCTATCTTTGCTATGCTAGTTGTTCGCTCTATTGCCATGCTCGCTACCTATCACTTGCTATATCATGTCTCCCATTTTAGCCATTCCAGCCCTAACCATCCTTTCCTAGCAAACCGTTGTTTGGCTATGTTACCGATTTTGCTCAGCCCCTCTTATAGCGTTGCTAGTTGCAGGTGAAGTTGAAGTTTGTTCCATATCGGAACATGGATATGTTGGGATATCACAATATCTATTATTTGATTAATGCATCTATATATTTTGGTAAAGGGTGGAAGGCTCGGCCTTATGCCTGGTGATTTGTTCCACTCTTGCCGCCCTAGTACTGTTATACCGGGATTATGTTCCTTGAGTTTGCGTTCCTTACACGGTCGGGTGATTTATGGGACCCCCTTGACAGTTCGCCTTGAATAAAACTCCTCCAGCATGGCCCAACCTTGGTTTTACCAGTTGTTACCTAAGCCTTTTCCCCCGGGTTTTCGCGAGCCCGAGGGTCATCTTATTTTAACCCCCCCGGGCCAGTGCTCCTTCGAGTGTTGGTCCGAATCGAGCAGCCTGCGGGGCCACCTCGGGGAAACTCGAGGTCTGGTTTTACTCGTAGCTTGACTTATCCGGTGTGCCCTGAGAACGAGATATGTGCAGCTCCTATCGGGATTTGTCGGCACATTCGGGCGGCTTTGCTGGTCTTGTTTTACCATTGTCGAGATGTCTTGTAAACCGGGATTCCGAGACTGATCGGGTCTTTCCGGGAGAAGGTTTATCCTTCGTTGACCGTGAGAGCTTATGATGGGCTAAGTTGGGACACCCCTGCAGGGTATTATCTTTCGAAAGCCGTGCCCGCGGTTATGAGGCAGATGGGAATTTGTTAATGTCCGGTTGTAGATAACTTGTCACTTGACCCAATTAAAATACACCAAGTGCGTGTGTAGCCGTGATGGTCTCTTCTCGGCGGAGTCCGGGAAGTGAACACGGTCTGTGTTATGTTTGACGTAAGTAGGTGTTCAGGACCTCTTCTTGGTCATTGCTAGATGACGTCCGCTCCTTTGCTTCTCTTCTCGCTCTCTTTTGCGCAAGTTAGCCACCATATATGCTTTTGCCGCTGCAGCTCCACCTCTTTGCACCATTCCCCCCTTTAAGCTTAAATAGTCTTGATCTCGCGGGCGTGAGATTGCTGAGTCCCCGTGACTCACAGATACTTCCAACACCAGTTGCAGGTGCCGACGATGCCAGTGCAGATGATGGCGTCGATCTCAAGTGGGAGTTCGACGAGGAACGTGGTCGTTACTATGTGTCTTTTCCTGATGATCAGTAGTGGAGCCCAGTTGGGACGATCGGGGATCTAGCATTTGGGGTTGTCTTATTTTCATCTGGTTTTTGACCGTAGTCGGTCTATATGATTGTATTTTGGATGATGTATGATGATATTTATGTATTGTGTGAAGTGGCGATTGTAAGCCAACTCTTTATCCCATTCTTGTTCATTACATGGGATTGTGTGAAGATGACCCTTCTTGCGACAAAACCACTATGCGGTTATGCCTCTAAGTCGTGCCTCGACACGTGGGAGATATAGCCGCATCGTGGGCGTTACAAGTTGGTAATCAGAGCCATCCCCGACTTAGGAGCCCCCTGCTTGATCGAATCGCTGACGTTGTTGAGTCTAGAACAAAATGTTTTGAGTCTTAGGATTATACATATCGGAGAGTAGGATTCTTTTTACTCCTCAGTCCCTTCGTCGCTCTGGTGAGGTCTCCTGACGTAGAGTTTTGACTATTCTCTCCTCAAATTTCACTAATTTTTTTTTAGGATCACGCGGGTATCTTGGAATCGTTCCGATCGATTTGTGACGAGAACATTGTTCTTGGTGCCTCCTGTCATTTAGGGGTTGTGGCAGTGTCCCGGGGAGTTGAGCTCCGAGGTGTTGTCGTCACAATTTTATCGTTGCAGTTCTGGAATACCTGAGTTTCGCCGACATCGAAATCTCTTTTATGCAGTTGTTGGTGAGATCACCTCGACGCCACCCAGTACTGGGGCGGGAGTTCGGGAGTATTGCCATAACTTGTATAACGGATGTTTTTCGAAGGTTGAGGTAAACGATTTCCGAAGGTTTCTTGGTTATGTGTTGACGGATGGATACAGCTGGATCTAGGGATTGTTAGTTTGGGTGATATATATTTTGTGTCCCCTGTATCCCCTACACCAGATTGCATAACCAGAAAGTTTCGGGAGTTCATAAGTGGGAATTCTAGTAGCCTTAGGATTTCTTTCCGACAGACGCATGATATGAGATTGGGGTTTGACGTCTAGTGGTCCGCCTGTATACGGTTGATTTTACAGTGGTCTCGTTGTGTCTTAAAGAGTCCATGGCTTTGCCGACTCGGGGCATATTTCCAACAATTATCAACCGTATTATCATGAACAAGGAAATACAATAATAACCTTTTTATTATTGCCTCTAGGGCATATTTCCAACAGTCTCCCACTTGCACTAGAGTCAATAATCTAGTTCACATCACCATGCGATTAACACTCAAAGTTCACTAGAGTCAATAATCTAGTCCACATCACCATGTGATTAACACTCAATGAGTTCTAGGGTTTGATCATGTTATGCTTACGAGAGAGGTTTTAGTCAACGGGTCTGCAACATTCAGATCCGTGTGTGCTTGACAAATCTCAATGTCATCTTGTAGATGTAGCTACCACACGCTACTTGGAGCTATTCCAAATAACTGCTCTACTATATGAATCCGGTTTACTACTCAGAGTCATCCGGATTAGTGTCAAAGTTTGCATCGACGTAACCCTTTACGAAGAACTGTTTTACCACCTCCATAATCGAGAAAATTCCTTAGTCCACTAGATACTAAGGATAAGTTCGACCGCTGTCATGTGATCCATTCCCGGATCACTATTGTACCCCTTGACTAACTCATGGCAAGGCACACTTCAGGTGCAGTACACAACATAGCATACTGTAGAGCCTACGTCTAAAGCATAGGGGACGACCTTCGTCCTTTCTCTCTCCTCTGCCGTGGTCAGGTCTTGAGTCTTACTCAATACTCACACCTTGTAACACAGCCAAGAACTCCTTCTTTGCTGATCTATTTTGAACTCCTTCAAAATCTTGTCACGGTATGTATTCATTTGAAAGTACTATTAAGCGTTTTTGATCTATCCTTATAGATCTTGATGCTCAATGTTCAAGTAGCTTAATCCAGGTTTTCCATTAAAAACACTTCTCAAATAACCCTGGATGCTTTCCAGAAATTCTACATCATTTCTGATCAACAATATGTTAACAACATATACTCATCAAAAATTCTATAGTGCTCCCACTCACTTCTTTGGAAATACAAGTTTCTCATGAACCTTGTATAAACCCAAAATCTTTGATCATCTCATCAAAGCGTTCATTCCAACTCCGAGATGCTTACTCCAATCCTTAGAAGGATTGCTGGAGATTTGCATACTTGTTAGCATCTTTCAGGATTGACAAAACCTTCTGGTTGTATCACATACAACCTTTCCTCAAGAAAATCGTCGAGGAAACAATGTTTTGACATCCTATCTGCAAGATTTCATAAATAATGCAGTAACTGCTAATATAATTCTAACAGACTCTTAGCATCGCTACGAGTGAGAAAGTCTCATTGCAGTCAACTCCTTGAACTTGCCGGAAAACATCTTAACGACAAGTCGAGCTTTCTTAATGGTGACACTTACCATCATTGTCTGTCTTCCCTTTAAAATCCATCTGTACCCAACAGCCTTACGACCATCAAGTAGTTCTTTCAAAGTCTATACTTTGTTTTCATACATGGATCCTCTCGGATTTTATGGCCTCAAGCCATTCGTCGGAATCCGGGCCCACCATCGCTTCTCCATAGCTCGTAGGTTCATTGTTGTCTAGCAACATGACTTCCAAGACAGGATTACGTACCACTCTGAAGTAGTACGCATCCTTGTCGTCCTATGAGGTTTGGTAGTGACTTGATCTGAAGTTTCATGATCACTATCATAAGCTTCCACTTCAATTGGTGTAGGTGCCACAGGAACAACTTCCTGTGCCCTGCTACACATTAGTTGAAGTGACGGTTCAATGACCTCATCAAGTCTCCACCATCCTCCCACTCAATTCTTTCGAGAGAAACTTTTCCTCGAGAAAGGACCCGTTTCTAAAAACAATCACTTTTGCTTCTAGATCTGAAATAGGAGGTATACCCAACTGTTTTGGGTATTCTATGAAGATGCATTTATCCGCTTTGGGTTCGAGCTGATCAGCCTGAAACTTTTTTCACATAAGCGTCGCAGCCCCAAACTTTTAAGAGACGACAGCTTAGGTTTCTCTAAACCATAGTTCATACGGTGTCGTCTCAACGAAATTGCGTGGTGCCCTATTTAAAGCGAATGCGGTTGTCTCTAATGCCTAACCCATAAACGATAGTTGTAATTCGATAAGAGACATCATGGTATGCACCATATCCAATAGGGTGCAGTTATGATGTTCGGACACACCATCACAATATGGTGTTCCAGGCGGTATTAGTCGTGAAACAATTTCCACAATTTCTTAATTGTGTGCCAAACTCGTAACTCAGATATTCATCTCTATGATCATATCACATACATTTTATCCTCTTGTCACGACGATCTTCAACTTCACTCTGAAATTACTTGAACCTTTCAATAATTCAGACTTGTGTTTCATCAAGTAAATATTCTCAGCATCTACTCAAATCATCTGTGAAGTAAGAACATAACGATATCCACTGCGTGCCTCAGCACTCATTGGACTGCACACATCAAATGTATTACTTCCAACAAGTTGCTCTCTTGTTCCATCTTACTGAAAATGAGGCCTTTCAGTCATCTTGCCCATGTGGTATGATTTGCATATCTCAAGTGATTCAAAATCAAGTGAGTCCAAATGATCCATCTGTATGGACTTTCTTCATGCATATATACTAATAGACATGGTTCGCATGTCTCAATCTTTTCAAAAACGAGTGAGTCCAAAGATCCATCAACATGGAGCTTCTTCATGCGTTTTATACCAATATGACTCAAGTGGCAGTGCCACAAGTATGTGGTACTATCATTACTATCTTATATCTTTTGGCATGAACATGTGTATCACTACGATCGAGATTCAATAAACCATTCATTTTAGGTGCAAGACCATTGAAGTTTTTATTCAAATAGACAGAGTAACCATTATTCTCCTTTAATGAATAATCGTATTGCGATAAACATAATCCAATCATGTCTATGCTTAACGCAAACACCAAATAACAATTATTCAGGTTTAACCCCAATCTCGATGGTAGAGGGAGCATGCGATGCTTGATCACATCAACCTTGGAAACACATATCGTCATCTCACCTTTAGCTAGTCTCTGTTTATTCCGCAGCTTTTATTTCGAGTTACTAACACTTTGCAACCGAACCGGTATCTAATACCCTGGTGCTACTAGGAGTACTAGTAAAGTACACATTAATATAATGTATATCCAATATACTGCTGTCGACCTTGCCAGCCTTCTCATCTACGAAGCATCTAGGGTAGTTCTGCTTCAGTGACCGTTCCCCTCATTTCAGAAGCACTTAGTCTCGGGTTTGGGTTCAACCTTGGGTTTCTTCACTAGAGCAGCAACTGATTTGCCGTTTCATGAAGTATCCCTTCTTGCCCTTGCCCTTCTAGAAACTAGTGGTTTTACTAACCATCAACAATTGATGCTCCTACTTGATTTCTACTTTCGCGGTGTCAAACATCGCGAGTTGCTCAAGGATCATCATGTCTATCCCCGATATGTTATAGTTCATCACGAAGCTCTAATAGCTTGGTGGCAGTGACTATGGAGAACCATCACTATCTCATCTGGAAGATTAACTCCCACTCGATTCAAGTGATTGTAGTACTCAGACAATCTGAGCACATGCTCAACGATTGAGCTTTTCTCCCTTAGTTTGCAGGCTTAAGAAACTTGTCAAAGGTCTCATACCTCTTGACGTGGGCACTAGTCTGAAATCCCAATTTCAGTCTTTGGAACATCTCATATGTTCTGCGACGTTTCAAAACCGTCTTTGGTGCCACAATTTTAAACTGTTCAACATTACGCACTGAACTATCACGTAGTCATCAAAACGTGTATGTCAGATGTTCGCAACATCCAGAAACGACGCTCGAGGTTCAGCACACCGAGCGGTGCACTAAGGACATAAGCCTTCTGTGCAGCAATGAGGACAATCCTCAGTTTACGGACCCAGTCCGCATAATTGCTACTATCAACTTTCAACTAAATTTTCTCTAGGAACATATCTTAGTAGAACTAAAGCGTAACCTACGACATTATTTGCAAAGACCTTTTGACTATGTTCAGATAATTAAGTTCATCTGATTATTTAATGAACTCCCACTTAGATAGACATCCCTCTAGTCATCTAAGTGATACATGATCCGAATCGACTAGGCCGTGTCCGGTCATCACGTGAGACGGACTAGTCATCATCGGTGAACATCTCCATGTTGATCGTATCTACTATACGACTCATGTTCGACCTTTCGGTCTCTTGTGTTCCGAGGCCATGTCTGTACATGCTAGGCTCGTCAAGTCAACCTAAGTGTTTTGCTTGTGTTCCGAGGCCATGTCTGTACATGCTAGGCTCGTCAACACCCGTTGTATGCGAACGTTAGAATCTATCACACCCGATCATCACGTGGTGCTTCGAAACAACGAACCTTCGCAACGGTGCACAGTTAGGGGGAACACATCTCTTGAAATTTTAGTGAGGGATCATCTTATTTATGCTACCGTCGTTCTAAGCAAATAAGATGTAAACATGACAAACATCACATGCAAATCATAAAGTGACATGATATGGCCAATATCATCTTGCGCCTTTGATCTCCATCTTCGAGGCGCGGCATGATCACCTTCGTCACCGGCATGACACCATGATCTCCATCATCGTGTCTTCATGAAGTTGTCTCGCCAACTATTACTTCTACTACTATGGCTAACGGCAATAAAGTAAAGTAATTACATGGCGTTTTCATTGACACGCAGGTCATACAATAAATTAAGACAACTCCTATGGCTCCTGCCGGTTGTCATACTCATCGACATGCAAGTCGTGATTCCTATTACAAGAACATGATCATTCTCATACATAACATATATAATTCATCACATCCTTTTGGCCATATCACATCACATATCATACCCTGCAAAAACAAGTTAGACGTCTTCTAATTGTTGTTGCGTGTTTTACGTGGCTGCTATGGGTTTCTAGCAAGAACGTTTCTTACCTACGCAAAAGCCACAACGGTGATATGCCAATTGCTATTTACCCTTCATAAGGACCCTTTTCATCGAATCTGATCCAACTAAAGTGGGAGAGACAGACACCTGCTAGCCACCTTATGCATCAAGTGCATGTCAGTCGGTGGAACCTGTCTCACGTAAGAGTACGTGTAAGGTCAGTCCGGGCTGCTTCATCCCACAATGCCGCCGAATCAAGATAAGACTAGTAACAGCAAGCAAATTGAACAAATCATCGCCCACAACTACTTTGTGTTCTACTCGTGCATAGAATCTACGCATAGACCTGGCTCATGATGCCACTGTTGGGGAGCAGAAATTCAAAATTTTCCTACGTGTCACCAAGATTAATCTAGGAGATGCTAGCAACGAGAGGGGAGGAGTGCATCTACATACCCTTGTAGATCGTGAGCGGAAGCGTTCAAGAGAACGGGGTTGATGGAGTCGTACTCGTCGTGATCCAAATCACCGATGATCCTAGCGCCGAACGGACGGCACCTCCGCGTTCAACACACGTACGGAGCGGGGACGTCTCCTCCTTCTTGATCCAGCAAGGGGGGAGGAGAAGTTGATGGAGATCCAGCAGCACGACGGCGTGGTGGTGGAAGTAGCGAGATCCCGGCAGGGCTTCGCCAAGCGCAAGCGGGGAGGAAGAGGTGTCACGGGAGGGAGGGAGGCGCCAGGGCTTGGGGTGCTGCTCCCATGCGCCTCCCCACTATATATAGGGGTGGAGGGGGCTGGTTTCTTTCCCTCCAAGTCCATTGGGGCGTTGGCAAAGGTGGGGGAAAGAAATCCCATCATTTCCCTTCCCCACCGATTGTTATCCCCCTTTTTTAGGGATCTTGATCTTATCCCTTCGGGATATGATCTTATTCCTTCTAAGGTGGGATCTTGGTGCGCCTTGACCAGGGGTGTGGGGCCTTGCCCCCACTACCCACGTTCATGTGGGTCCCCCCATGCAGGTGGGCCCCACTTCGGAACCTTCTAGAACCTTCCCGGTACAATACCGAAAAATCCCGAACATTTTCCGGTGGCCAAAATAGGACTTCCCATATATAAATCTTTACCTCCGGGCCATTCCGGAACTCCTCGTGACGTCCGGGATCTCATCCGGGACTCCGAACAACTTTCGGTTAACCACATACTAATATCTCTACAACTCTGGCATCACCGAACCTTAAGTGTGTAGACCCTACGGGTTCGGGAGACATGCAGACATGACCGAGACGACTCTCCGATCAATAACCAACAGCGGGATCTGGATACCCATGTTGGCTCCCACATGTTCCACGATGATCTCATCGGATGAACCACGATGTCGAGGACTCAATCAATCCCGTATACAATTCCCTTTGTCAATCGGTACGTTACTTGCCCGAGATTCGATCGTCGGTATCCCAATACCTTGTTCAATCTCGTTACCGGCAAGTCACTTTACTCGTACCGTAATGCATGATCCCGTGACCAAACACTTGGTCACATTGAGCTCATTATAATGATGCATTACCGAGTGGGCCCAGAGATACCTCTTCGTCATACGGAGTGACAAATCCCAGTCTCGATTCGTGCCAACCCAACAGACACTTTCGGAGATACCTGTAGTGCACCTTTATAGCCACCCAGTTACGTTGTGATGTTTGGTACACCCAAAGCATTCCTACGGTAACCGGGAGTTGCACAATCTCATGGTCTAAGGAAATGATACTTGACATTAGAAAAGCTCTAGCAAACGAACTACACGATCTTGTGCTATGCTTAGGATTGGGTCTTGTCCATCACATCATTCTCCTAATGATGTGATCCCGTTATCAATGGCATCCAATGTCCATGGTCAGGAAACCATAACCATCTATTGATCAACGAGCTAGTCAACTAGAGGCTTACTAGGGACATGTTGTGGTCTATGTATTCACACATGTATTACGGTTTCCAGTTAATACAATTATAGCATGAACAACAGACAATTATCATGAACAAGGAAATACAATAATAACCATTTTATTATTGCGTCTAGGGCATATTTCCAACACACCCGGACATAGATGCTCTCAGAAGCATCAAACAACAGCCTCAGGAAACGGTCCACCACTTCTGGGGCAGATTCCTCCTTGTAAAAAACTAGGTAAAAGGCTGCCACGACGAAGACGCGATAGCAGCATTCTGCAACAACTGCGCGAACGAAGGTATCCTTAATGCCATAAATAGCCGCCGCATACTAAAGTTTGCTTACCTAGACACCATTGTACAAAAGTACAACACGATGGAAAGTGCCTGGAAAACTCAGGCAGCCGGCTGGGAATCATCCCGGCTCCCCTTACAGGCAAAAAGGACGCGCCCCCATGGCACGACCAGCCGAACAGTCAAAAAACATAAACCTATTCCGCTGCACGGCACCGTTCTGGAGGGATGGCTCAATGGCCCATGCAAAATACACACGACGCCGGATACCGTGTCGACCCACAACCTTAGAGCATGTTGGATACTCCGCGGGTAGCCAAGAGCGGCGAGGACATCCTTACCAAGGACACCCTGGAACAACACCCTCCAACAAACGATGAAAATAGAGTATTGGCAGTCTTCGTTACATTCGCTTCAAACAACAAGCGTAAAAGGGGCCTGCGTGATCTCGCCGAAGTTTGCCAGGTCGCTGCAATTGACCCCTGGAATGACACGGCAATAACCTTCAATGCCGGTGACGAACCTAAATATAGAACAATCCGAGCCCTAGCTGCCCTAGTCCTCAGTCCCATCGTGGATGGCTTTCGACTTACAAAAGTCCTCATGGACGGCGGCAGTGGACTAAACCTCATTTACGAGGACACGCTCCACAAGATGGAAATAGACAGGAGCCGCATCGAGAAAAGCAGCAAAACCTTTCGAGGTATCATTCCCAGCCGGGAAGCTCAGTGTGCAGGAAAAATTACACTTGATGTGGTGTTCGGCATGCGGGAGAAATATCGGTCCGAAGAAATAACTTTCCAGGTGGCCCCTTTCAACAGCGGGCACCACGCCCTGTTAGGGCGAGAGGCCTTCACGCGCTTTCAAGCCATACCTCATTATGGGTATATGAAGCTAAAAATGTCTGGGCCTAATGGAATAATCACCCTCGTCAGCGACCCGGACATAGCCCTCCACGCCGAGAATAAAACCGCATCCTTGGCCCTTGAGGCACTGGCTGAGGCCCTTGCGGCCGAAGAACTAAGCGCACTACGCTCCACCATGGATAAGGACGATGTGATCCTGGATAAATGACCCAAATCCACTTCCTTCAAGCCAGCAGAAGAAATAGTCAAATTTCAGGTCCATCCAACAGACCCGAAGAAGACAGCGTCTATTGGAGCACAGCTCAGCCCTGCAGTCGACGCCGCACTACGAGACTTCCTGCGCGAAAACTGGGATATATTCGCCTGGCATCCTTCCGATATGCCAGGAATCCCGCGCGAGTTGGCCAAACATAGCCTCAACATACTAAAGGGATATAAGTCGGTCAAGCAAGCTCTGCGGCGCTTTTCCGAACCCAAACGACAAGCTATGGGGGAGGAGCTAGCCAAACTCATCGAGGCCGGATTCATCAAAGACATTAAACATCCGGAATGGCTGGCAAACTTGGTAATGGTACCAAAGAAGGATAAATCCTGGCGCCTATGCGTCGATTTCAAAGACCTTAACAAGGCCTGCCCTCAGGATCCCTTCCCTCTTCCCCGCATTGATCAAATCATTGACGCCACCGCAGGTCACGACTCTCTATGCTTCCTTGATGCATATTCTGGATACCATCAAATCAAAATGAAGGAGTCCGATCAAGCCGCAACAGCATTCATTACACCATACGGGCCGTTTTGCTTCAACACCATGCCTTTCGGGCTCAAGAACGCCGGCGCCACCTACCAGCGCATGATCCAAACATGCCTCGAGAAACAGATCGACAAAACAGTGGAGGCCTATGTGGACGACGTCGTCATCAAAACCAAACACGTGGACACACTAATAGACGACTTGTGTCTCACATTCGACAACCTCCGCACATACGACATCAAGCTTAACCCGGAAAAGTGCGTCTTCGGCATCCCCGCCGGTAAACTATTGGGCTTCATCATTTCCAATAGAGGAATTGAAGCAAATCCAGCCAAAATACGAGCTCTGTCACAACTGGCCAGGCCGACCGAACTCAAGCAGGTCCAAAAACTCGCTGGGTGCGTGGCAGCTTTAAGCCACTTCATCTCCAGGTTGGGAGAAAAGGCGCTGCCGCTCTATCGCCTTCTACGGCGCACTGAAAACTTCGAGTGGACAGACACAGCGACGACCGGACTGGAAGAAATAAAAGCCCTTCTGGCGAGCAACCCAATCCTGGCTGCGCCAAAATGCCGGCGAGCCAATGCTCTTATACATATCAGCAACACACCAGGTGGTGAGCGCCGTACTCGTCGTCGAACGAGAACAGGACGGACACAAATTCCCGCTCCAGAAGCCGGTATACTACGTATCCACCGTCCTCACACCATGCAAATCTCGGTACCCTCATTATCAAAAAATAGCATATGCAGTCTTCATGGCATCCCGAAAACTGCGACACTACTTTCAAGAGTGCTCTATCATGGTGGCCTCCGAAGTGCCCCTCAATGATATAATTAACAACCGGGATGCAACGGGCCGGATTGCCAAATGGGCCATTGAGCTCCTGCCATTTGACATCACGTACAAACCACGTAGAGCCATCAAATCCCAGGTACTGGCCGACTTCGTCGCCGAATGGACAGAAGCCGAACTCCCTAAAGAGTACGGCGTGCATTCCAACTGGGTGATGCATTTTGACGGCTCCAAGATGTTGGCAGGGCTAGGGGCGGGCGTCGTATTAACGTCCCCCACAGGAGACATCGTCCAGTACGTACTCCAAATATTATACACAGACTCCAACAACGCAGCCGAATATGAGGCCTTGTTACATGGCCTCCGGATGGCCGTATCAATGGGCATACAACGCCTGGAGGTGCGCGGGGACTCAAACCTCGCAATATCCCAAATCAATGGAGACTATGATGCCAAAGATCCAAAGATGGCAGCTTATCGCAACGCCATTTTGAAGATGGCGGCTCGGTTCGAGGGACTCGAATTTCATCACATCGCCCGCGAAAGTAACCAGGCGGCAGACGTCCTTGCTCGCATCGGCGCTAAGCGCGACACCGTCCCACCTAACATCTTCCTCGAAAGGCTCTTTAAGCCATCTGTGGTATGGCAAGGGGGAGATAGCAATGACAGTCCCGTTCCGAACACAAACTCGGATAACGAACACGCCAATATCATCGGAAGCTCAACCACCGAAGCAACACCATCGGCCCACCTCATCATGGCAATAATTGCCCCGTGGACCGAACCATTCTTGGCCTACTTTAATAGGAAGGAGCTCCCAGAAGATCAGAATGAGGCTCGCTACATAGTCCGGCGTTAGAAGGCCTATAAAGTTCACGAAGGAGAGCTCTACAAGAAAAGCACTATCGGAGTCCTTCAAAGGTGTATCTCCGAGGAGGAGGGGCGGCAACTCTTGGCAGAAATTCACGCCGGTCTCGGCGGACACCACGCGGCAGCTCGGGCACTTGTTAGCAAGGCCTTCCGTACAGGATTTTACTGGCCTATGGCCCGGGCAGACGCACAGGACCTCGTCCAACGCTGTGTCGGATGCCAACTCTTCACCAACCAAAGCCATATGCCCCCAACCGCGCTACACACAATCCCCATTACATGGCCCTTTGCGGTCTGGGGCTTGGACATGGTCGGACCCCTTAAAGGGGGAAGCCATAAGAAAAAATATCTCTTGGTCATGGTGGAAAAATTCACCAAGAGGATAGTGGCTAGACCGGTTAAAACGGCCGAGTCCGGACCGGTGATTGCATTTATATCCGATGTGGTACACCGTTACGGTGTACCGCACAGCATCATCACTGATAACGGTTCGAATTTCACAGCCGATGAGGTGAAAACCTGGTGCGCTAATCTGGGCATTAAGCTCGATTACGCCTCTGTCTACCACCCGCAAACAAACGGTCAAGTCGAGCGAGCCAATGGTCTTATCATGAGCGGCGTCAAACCCAGACTAGTGCATTCTTTGAAAGAATCAGACAAACACTGGGTCGAGGAGCTCGACTCCGTACTCTGGGGGCTGTGGACCACGCCCAACCGTACTACCGGATACACACCTTTCTTCATGGTGTACGGTGCAGAGGCTGTATTGCCCTGCGATATTATACACGACTCACCCCGAGTGCGTATGTACGAGGAGAAAGAGGCCGAGTTGGATCGGCAGGACAGCCTAGATGCCCTGGAAGAGGAGCGCGACGTCGCCAAAGCCCGTTCAGCATTTTATCAATAGCAGGCTCGAAGATATCAAAGCAGAGAAGTACGGGCCAAGACTTACAACATTCGCGAACTCGTTCTACATTTGCCGGAGAAGAAAAAGGACAAACTCAAGCCCAAATGGGAGGGTCCCTTCATAATTGACGAAGTTCTTACCGGAGGAGCGTACCGTCTTCGTGACGCATCAGACAATCGCCTAGAGCGAACCCCTGGAACGCGGCCAGACTCCGAAGGTTCTATGCCTAGCGCCGAACCCTTTGTTAGTCTCCTTCTCCCCCACAATTTCCATAATTCTTTCCCTCTTTTTTCACAATTTTTTCGCTTTAAAGCTCTCATTCGGCTCGACCGAATACTGCTGACGTACACATTCGTACAAACGTACGCCATTCTGCATGGGGGCTTCTTTTAACAGAAGCTTGTTAATATTACCTGCAGAGCATTAAGCTCATCACACATACGCGTCTTTCCCGTATGTCTTTTCTTCACCATTATATGCATCGATATGACTTAAGTTTTGGCCAAGCTGGGTTGCCTAGCTCCTGTGCTTACCCCTGATAGTTCGGCTAGGTGGTAAAGGGAGCACCTCTATGATTGTTACTGCTGGGTCATCCGGATGTGTACCTCAGACTGGGTGAAGCCGAAAGCTAGCGTTCTTAAGGGAATATTCGGTCGGTGGATGAAAACTATTTATTGCACTCACTTTATTGTGAACCCCCAGAAGTCATACACACTGTGATCTTCACATCACAATTCGGACATGTCTACTAATGCATGCACACCCAGGGAAAGGAACCCTTAACGGAACTATTCTCCCTGGAAGATGTTTCTTACAATCTCAATGTAATCTAACATAACCAGCTGGATACAACTTGTCTGTTCAAGCAACTATGACCCCTACGCTTAGTTTTCCACGCATACCCCGGCCTATTCGGCCGTGACGGTATTCGGAAACACTCCGCACTTTCGGGTCCGGAGGTCGAAGCGAAAAGGTCTGCCATGACAAATGATATACAATTCGGCTAGAAATTCCACATGGTGAGGAAAGTACATAGTCACTTGGACTCAAACACTTCTGCCTCTATACCATCTAACAGGTAGTCTAATTTACAATCCTGTTGGGAATATTTGGCGGCCACCTCTACTTGGTCATATACTAAACTAACGGGAATTTCTTCCCCATTTGGCCCTACCGGTCCGACCCGCGCCATGTGATTAGGATCAAGCTTGGTATACCGAGTCTTCACCATGGCCCACGCCTCTCGCGCACCCTCTCGACAGGCCGATATCTTCCATAGCCGGATACGCCGCCGCGCTCCCTTGAACCGCTCTACAAGCTCCTCCATACTTCCTGGAGGGGAGGCGGATGGCCATAGAGCCTTGGCAACACTCCGCATCGCCAGCCACGCCTGTTCGTGCACTTGCGACAGCTTTTGCAGCAGATCACTCGATGATCCGGACACCTCCTCTTCAGGACGGCCCGTTAATATACCTGCAAGCATGGCTATATCAGTTTCATTTCTCTCTGAACTATTAAAAACAAACAAGTTCAGAAACATACTGAACATGCCGCCCCGCAGTTTCTTGTTCTCCTTTACGGAGTCAGATAGCTGGGCCCGCACATCCTTCAACTCTTCACCCAACTTGGTGTTGGAGTCCTGCAGCTTGTTTTTCTCGTCCCTGACGCGGGTCAGCACACGTTCGCCCGCGGCGTGTTGCCTCTTCGCCTCTTTTTTTGCCTCTTGGGCGGTCTTCAACTCCTTCTCAAATTGATCAGGTGACCCTATTATGCGATCAGTGGCAGTATTAGCACAGTTGGTATAGATTCACTATTCCTCAATAGAGGGGAACGTTACCAGTGGACGACTTCTTTAAATTTTCCAGTTCGGTGGTAGCAGCATTTAACTGCGCCCGACACTGTTCCAGCTCTTGGGCTAGTAGGTCGTTCTTCTCGGTAAGAACCTGGCGATGTAACGGTCCCCAAATCAGTTGTACCAACTGCTTTCAGTCCCGGGGGCTACTGGCTCATGGCTATCCTATTTCGGAAAACAAAACTTACCCGTACATCTGTTAAATACTGCTTCATGGCTCTACTAAGCCCGTTTCGAGCAGTTCGGATGTACGCATCGGCCGAGCTGATGGCATTAAATGCCTCTTCTGAAAACTCAGGGTCTCGTAAAATAGCCCTACAGCGCCGATGATTCATGGCGCTCTCCACTTCTGAGTTGGTAACGGACATATTCTCCGAACCCTCGGCCGAAGGACAGTCCGGCATTGTTCCTATGTTGGCTCCCGCCTTTCCAACGGGGTCTAAATCCCGGGCGTGGGGAGTACGGCTGGCCGGACCCTCGGGTTTAATCTGGTGAACCTTTTTCCTGGTGTCAAACAAGCGTACAAGTTACAGTTGGATGTGACTGTTGAAGTATACCTTTAAATCCTTACCTCTTTGATGAGGGACCGGTCGCGACTTCACCGACCTTCCTTTTGGAAGCCTTGCTCGGCGCCGGAGCCGGCCCTAGAGTAGTATGACGTGCCGAACGTCTCCCCTGTGGAGTATGAGACAGTGCGATGGGTGAGGCAATGTGAGGGAGCTCTTTCGAGAGAGGTTTTTCTCAAATGACTTACATGGGAAGCAGGAAGAAGACCAGGGTAATCGGCGATAATGGCCACTTCCGTGCCATCGTAGCTCGCCTGGTAAAACACCCCTTCCGCGAGTACCACGAATATATCCGGATCTTCTTCGAACCCGGGATCCAACTCCCGGTTGTGGTCCTTAGGCTGTGGGGCGGGGCTGTAAAACCCCTCGGTGATTGTTCGCCGGTGCTGTTATGAGAGGATTAGAAATTTGTCAAAGGTACTCTGGGAAGCGAAATGAGTAAAGCAGAAGGATTGGGGCTTACCCAACTGGGAGGAATATACATAGAATATCCATCTCTATGATTGGTCCGAAGAAATTCCTCTTCCTCCCCTTTGAACAGCTCAGCCAGTATTTTGGCCAGAGTGGCAGGGGTGCCCGGACCTTTTCGACCGCAGTGGGAGGCATCGTCCTCCCCGTTGTAGTGCCACATTGGGAGCCCTCTGTATTAAAGTGGCTGAACCCCTCGCATGATGGAGGTCACCATTACCTCAACCATTGTTAATCCGGACCGGGCGAGCGTCTTTATCTCGCCCAAGAGTTGACGAACCTCCGCACTGTCATCCTCCTCAAGGCTCGGGGGCGCCAATTGTGGCGTTTCTTTAGCGGAACGCTTGCAAATTCAGGGAGACCCTTTCGAACTGGATCGGGAAGCGCAACATCCTCGATGTGGAACCACTCGGAAAGCCATTCTTTAGATGCCTTCCTTGGTGTGCCAGACGGGTATCCGGTATCGGCGATGCGCCACACTTCGGCTCTGCCCACTTCAAATATTGACCCCTCATGGTTGCGAGGGACAAGACAGAACAATTTTCTCCACAGTTTGAAATGGGCTTCAACACCCAAAAATAGCTCACATAAAGCAACATAACCTGCGATGTGCAGGATAGAGGTGGGAGTGAAGTTATGTAGCTGAAGGCCATAATACTCCAGAAGCCCTCGGAGGAACGGGTGGACTGGAAATCCGACGCCTCTTATCAGATAGGGGACCAGGCACACTCGCTCCCCTCCGGACGGATTGGGGGAGTCCTCCGCCTGAGTCACATCATTGAAGGAGACCAACCCTGCTCGGACAGGGACCAGATCCGCGGGAGGAAGAAATCCCTGCGTTTGCAGCTTTGCTAGCTGACTATTATTCACAGAACACTTCTCCCACTCACTTCTCTTTGGGCTGGAGCGGGAGGAAGAATTGGGAATGCTAGCCATGTTGGAATGGCTTCTCCTGGCAGTTTCTGGGGATTTTCTCGGCACGATATCGCCTGGATCTAAGATCCAATTTCATTAAATAGGCGTTCTGCCTTGTGTGGACGAGGTGTTGTTTGCAAAAATGCCCTGACTTTCCGCATTCGCTCGACACGTGGAAGACGAAGTTATTAGCGCGCAGAAGCCGAGGGGAACGATATTGAGTCAACGACCGGATACATTACTTAAAGAAGGGAACCCTCCTTGCAATGCCGAAGACAATCTGAGCGCCGAACATATCATCATTGAAGCCTAGTTCGGGGGCTACTGAGGGAGTCCTGGACTAAGGGGTCCTCGGGCGTCTGGCCTGTTATCCATGGGCCGGACTGATGGGCTATGAAGACACGAAGACCGAAGACTATACCTGTGTCCGGATTGGGATCTCCTTGGCATGGGAAGCAAGCTAAGCGACCGACTATGAAGATTCCCTCTTATGTAACCGACCTCATGTAACCCTAGATCTCTCCGGTGTCTATATAAACCGGAGAGCATAGTCCGGATAGGACAGATTCATTACCATATACTCATAGGCTAGACTTCTAGGGTTTAGCCATTACGATCTCATGGTAGATCAACTCTTGTAACACTCATATTCATCAAGATCAATCAAGCAGGAAGTAGGGTATTACCTCCACAGAGAGGGCCCGAACCTGGGTAAACATCTTGCCCTCCGTCTCCTGTTACCATCAATCCGAGACACACAGTTCGGGACCCCCTACCCGAGATCCGCCGGTTTTGACACCGACAATGGGAGGCATCATCCTCCCCATTGTAGTGCCACATTGGAAGCCCTCTGTATTGAAGTGGCTCAACCCCTCGCACTATGGAGGTCGCCATTACCTCTACTATTGTAAAACCAGACTGGGCAAGCATCCTTATCTTGCCCAGGAGCTGACGAACCTCCACACTGTCCTCCTCTTCAAGACTTTGGGGACACCAGCTGTGACGTTTCTTCAATGGAACGCTTGCAAATTCTGGGAGACCCTTCCGAACTAGGTCGGGAAGAGCGACGTCTTCTATATAGAACCATTCAGAAGGCCATTTTTCATATGCCTTCCTCGGTGTGCCGGACAGGTATCCGGTATCGGCGACGCGCCATACTTCGGCTCCGCCCACTTCAAATATTGACCCCTGGTGGTTGCGCGGGACAAGACAGAACAACTTTCTCCACAGTTCGAAATGGGCCTCAATGCCCAGGAACAGTTCGCACAAAGCGACGTAGCCCGCAATATGCAGAATGGAGGCGGGAGTAAAGTTATGCAGCTGAAGGCCATAGTATTCCAGAAGCCCCAGGAGGAACGGATGGACTGGAAACCCAACGCCCCTTAGCAGATAAGGGACGAAACAAACTCGCTCCCTCCCGGATGGATTGGGAAAATCCTCTGCCTGGGTCTCACCGTTAAAGGGAAGCTTGCCCTGCTCGAATAGGGACCAGATCTTTAGGGGGAGGAATCCCTGTGTTTGCAACTTCTCTAATTGGTTGTAGGCCACTGAGCACCTATCCCATTCGCCTCTCTCTGAGTCGCAGGAGGAACTGGGAATGCTAGCCATGTTGGAATGGCTTCTCCTAGTATTCTTTGGGGATTTTTCTCTGCGAGATATTGAGTGGATCTAAGATCCGATCTCTTTAAGTAGGCGCTTTTCCTGGCCTAAACGGGGTGTTGTTTGCAAAAAATACCCTGACCCCCCGCATTCGCTCGACACGTGGAAGACGAGGTTATTAAAACACGCAGAAGCCGAGGGGAGACATTGAATCTACGGTCGAATACATTACTTGGAAATCATTAAAGGAGGAACCCGCCTTGCAATGACGAAGACAATTTGTGTGCCGAACACCTCGCTATTGAAGACTGGTTCGGGGGCTACTGAGGGAGTCGTGGACTAAGGGGTCCCCGGGCGTCCGGCCTATTATCAATGGGCCGGACTGGTTGGCTGTGAAGACATGAAGGCCGAAGACTGTACACGTGTCCGGATTGGACTCTCCTTGGCGTGGAAGGCAAGCTTGGCGAGCGTCTATGAAGATTCCTTCTTATGTAACCGACTCTATGTAACCCTAGATTCCCCCGGTGTCTATATAAACTGGAGGGTGTAGTCCAGAAAGGATATACTCATTACCATAGTCATACAGGCTAGGCTTCTAGGGTTTAGCCATTACGATCTCCTGGTAGATCAACTTTTGTAATACTCATATTCATCAAGATCAATCAAGCAGGAAGTAGGGTATTACCTCCATAGAGAGGGCCCGAACCTGGGTAAACATCGTGTCCCCTGTCTCCTGTAACCATCGACCTTAGACGCATAGTTCGGGACCCCCTACCCGAGATCCGCCGGTTTTGACACCGACAATGGGGATTGTTTGTAGGGCAGTGGGGGGCATATGGCTTTGGTTGGCGAAAAGTTGGCATCCGACGCAACGTTGGACAAGGTCCTGTGCACCTGCTCGGGCCGTCGGCCAACAAAACCCTGTACGGAAGGCCTTGCTAACAAGGGCTGGAGCTGCGGCGTGGTGCCCACCGAGACCGGCATGAATTTCAGCCAGGAGTTGCCGCCCCTCTTCCTCGGAGATACATCTTTGAAGGACTCCGGTAGCACTTTTCTTGTAGAGCTCTCCGTCGTGAACCTTGTAGGCCTTCGAACACCGGACAATGCGGCGGGCCTCATTCTGATCCTCAGGGAGTTCTTTCCTGTTAAGGTAGGCCAAGAAGGGTTCGGTCCATGGGGCAATGACTGCCATAATGAGATGGGCCGACGGTGTTATTTGGGTGGCTGAGCCCCCGGTGATATCGGTGTGTTCGAAATCTGGAGATGTGTTCGGATCCGGACTAGTATTGCCGCTCTCCCCCTGCCACACCATGGATGGCTTAAAAACCCTTTCCAAAAAGATGTTGGGTGGGACGGGGTCGCGCTTGGCGCCGATGCGAGCAAGGACATCCGCCGCTTGATTACTTTCTTGGGCCACGTGATGAAACTCGAGCCCCTCAAACTGAGCCGATATTTTTAGGATGGCATTATGATAAGCTGCCATCTTCGGATCTTTGGCATCGAAGTCTCCATTTATTTGAGATATTGCAAGGTTTGAGTCCCAGCGCACTTCCAGGCGTTGTATGCCCATGGAGACGGCCATCCGAAGACCATGCAACAAGGCCTCGTATTCGGCTGCGTTATTGGAGTCTGTGTATAATATTTGGTGTACGTACTGGATGACGTCTCTAGTGGGGGACGTTAAAACGACGCCCGCTCTTAGTCCTGCCAGCATTTTGGAACCATCAAAATACATAACCCAGTTGGAATATGTGTCGTACTCTTTAGGGAGTTCGGCCTCTGTCCATTCGGCAACGAAGTCAGCCAGTACTTGGGATTTAATGGCTCAACACGGTTTGTATGTTATATCAAATGGAAGGAGCTCAATGGCCCATTTGGCAATCCGGCCCGTAGCATCGCGGTTGTTTATTATATCATTGAGTGGTACTTCAACAGCCATAGTGATCGAACACTCCTGGAAGTAGTGTCGTAGCTTCCGAGATGCCATGAAGACCGCGTATGATATCTTTTGATAATGACGGTACCGGGATTTGCATTGTGTGAGGACAGTGGATACGTAATATACTGGCTTCTGAAGCGGGAATTTGTGCCCGTCCTGTTCTCGTTCAACGACGAGCACGGCGCTCACCACCTGGTGTGTTGCCGATATGTATAATAACATGGGTTCGCCGACGTTCGGCACGGCCAGGATTGGGTTGCTCGCTAGAAGGGCTTTTATTTCTTCCAGTCCGGCCGTTGCCGCATCTGTCCACTCAAAGTGATCAGTGCACCGTAGAAGGCGATAGAGTGGCAATGCCTTTTCTCCCAATCTAGAGATAAAGCGGCTTAAAGCTGCCACGCAACCGGCGAGTTTTTGGACCTGTTTAAGGTCCGTTGGCGTAGCCAATTGTGACAAAGCTTGGATTTTGGCTGGATTTGCTTCAATTCCTCTATTGGAAACGATGAAGCCCAACAGCTTTCCAGCGGGGACACCGAAAACACACTTTTTCGGAATGAGCTTAATGTCATATGCACGGAGGTTGTCGAATGTGAGACGTAAATCGTCTATGAGTGTTTCGACGTGTCTAGTTTTGATGACGACGTCGTCCACATATGCTTCAACTGTCTTGCCGATCTGTTTCTCCAGGCATGTTTGAGTCATGCGTTGGTAGGTTGCTCCGGCGTTTTTGAGCCCGAAGGGCATGTTGTTGAAGCAGAATGGCCCATATGGGGTAATGAATGCTGTTGCGGCTTGATCGGACTCCTTCATCTTGATCTGATGGTATCTGGAGTACGCGTCGAGGAAACACAGTGAGTCGTATCCTGCGGTTGCGTCAATAATCTGATCGATGCGAGGGAGGGGGAAGGGATCCTTAGGGCAAGCCTTGTTGAGGTCTTTGAAATCGACACATAGGCGCCAGGATTTATCCTTCTTTGGTACCATCACCAGGTTTGCTAGCCAGTCCGGGTGTTTTATTTCTCTGATGAATCCGGCTTCGAGTAACTTGGCTAGCTCTTCTCCCATAGCTTGTCGTTTGGGTTCGGAAAAACGCCGCAGTGTTTGTTTGACCGGTTTATATCCCTTTAAGATATTGAGGTTGTGTTCTGCCAACTTGCGTGGTATTCCTGGCATATCAGAAGGGTGCCAGGCGAATATATCCCAGTTCTCGCGCAGGAACTCTCGTAGCGCGGCGTCAACCATTGGGTCTAGTTGTGCTCCAATAGATGCTGTCTTCTTAGGGTCCGTTGGATGGACTTGGAATTTGACTATTTCTTCTGCCGGTTTGAAGGAGGTGGATTTGGGTCGTTTGTTTAGGATCACATCGTCCATGTCCACCATGGAGTGCAGTGCGGTTAATTCTTCGGCCGCGAGGGCTTCAGATAATGCCTCAAGGGCCAGGGATGCGGTTTTATTTTCGGCGCGGAGTGTTGTGTCCGGATCACTGGTGAGAGTGATTATGCCATTGGGCCCGGGCATCTTAAGCTTCATGTACCCGTAATGAGGTATAGCTTGGAAGCGTGTAAATGCATCTCGCCCCAAGAGGGCGTGATATCCGTTGTTGAAAGGGGGCACTTGGAAGGTTATCTCTTCGGACCGATAATTCTCCGGCGTGCCGAATACCACGTCAAGTCTGATTTTTCCCGCACACCGCGCCTTCGGACTAGGAATGATTCCTTGGAAGGTCGTGCTGCTTTGCTCGATGCGGCTCCTGTCTATTTCCATTTTGTGGAGTGTATCCTCATAGATGAGGTTTAGTCTGCTGCCGCCGTCCATGAGAACCTTGGTGAGCCGAAAGCTGCGCACGATTGGACTGAGGACCAAGGCGGCTGGTGCTCGGACTGTCCTATATTTTGGTTCGTCACCGGCATTAAAAGTTATAGCCGTGTCGTTCCAAGGCTTTAATGCTGTGATTTGGCAGACTTCGGTGAGTTCGCGGAGTGCCTTTTGCGCCTATTGTTCGAAGCAAATGTCTCGAAGACTGTCAATACTGTGAGGTTGTCATCTTCTGGGGGGTGTTGTTCTGGGGTATTCTTGGTGAGGATATCCTCGCCGCTCTTGGCCACTTGCCGGAGTATCCAACATGCTCTAAGGCTGTGGGTTGATGTGTTATCCGGTGTTGTGTGTATTTTGCATGGCCCATCGAGCCATCCTTCCAGAACGGTTCCGAGCCCCGTAATGGGCTTATATTTCTTTACTATTGGACCGGGCATGCCACGAGGGTGCGCCCTTTTCGCCTGAATGAGGGGTTGAGTGGGGACTGATGATTCCCAACGGGCCGCCTGAGTTTTCCAGGCGCTTTCCATTACGCTATACTTCTGTACGATAGTTGCCAAGTTAGTGAAGTGTAATATGCGACGACGGTTGATGGCGTTAAGGATTCCTTTGTCCGTGCAATTGTTGTGGAACGCTGAGATCGTGTCTTCGTCGCGGCAATCTTTAATCTTGTTTTTGACAAGGACGAATCTGGCCCAGAAGTGGTGGACCGTTTCCTGAGACTGCTGTTGTATGCTCATGAGAGCGCTTATGTCTGGGTGGGTGGGTGGATTTAAATCCGAACCCTGACCCAACTTTGGGTCCGGAGTCTGAAGATCTTCCGAACTTAACAGTTCGGGCTCCGGGAAATCAATTGATTTTTTAGGCTTGTCGTCCGATTCTACCTTCGGAGGACAAGGCATGTCTTTCTGCCGGTGGGTGTCCGGCTCTTCGAGATCGGAGATCCGAACATAGTTCGTCCTCAATATGGGGGAAGAGTTGTCTGTCACATCCTAGCTAGTTCATGCATTAGAGTGTTGCATCATGTCTACTTTTCACATAAACTTGAAATGGGGATGCCAGAAACCCCCAGCACCCCCCCTGAACACAACTAGGGTTTACTAAAATCCTTTTCAATGAACCTGAAATGCCCTCCATAAATGTTCACCATCTTTGGTCCTGGCTAAAACCTCTGCCAAAAATGGTTTCATATTTCTGGAGGCTATTCTGGATTTTTCACCAAGCCATAAGTATTTGCATTTGGGCAATTTAAATCCTATAAATATTTTAAAACGCCCAAATAATCTCGAAGGTATTTTTAGGCTGTTGAGAATATTTTCAAAGGTGCCTCTGAATATTTTCAGGATTTTCCTAAATGGAATAGTATTTCTACTATTTCAAAACACAGAACAGAAACAAATAAAAAGGAAAACAAAAAGCAGAGAAGGAACTTACCTGGCAGCCCACCTGGCGGCCCAGCACTGTGCTGGCCCATGGCCAGTCAGCTGCTTGCTCCCGCCAGAGCAGGCACAGAGGTGACGCCGGCGTGCGCGAGCTCGCCACGGCGCCACCTGCTTGCCGCCTCGCCCGTGGACGAGCGGGACGACCCCACGTCGCGCCCCCGAGCCCCTGGACACCCCCATTCGCCCCCTGCACCTCTCCCTTGCCTTCCTCCACCATGGCCGACGCAGCCGCTGCCACCTCGCCGGAGTAGCCGTAGCCACCGCCGTCTCCGCGTCACCTGACCGTGTCCAGCAGCTCCGCCGTCGCCTTCTCCTTCGAGCAAGTCGGGCCCCGAGCGCTCGCTTGCCCCGAAGCCACTGCTCCGACCTAGCCTTCACCGCCCACCGCCGGAGATCCCCTCCGTCGTCACGACCGCAGCAGTTCGCCCCCGACCTCGCCGTCCACTCCGTCGCAACCACCGTGAGCCTGGCCACCTCTCTATCCTCTCCATTCTCCCTCTCGAGCTCCGTAGCAACTGCACGTAGCTCACCCGCACGCGTCGCCGCCGAGCTCGTCGCCGACGAGGCTCCGGCCATCCAACGGTCGCACCACCATGGCCGTTAGCTTCACTGCATCGCCAGGAGCCCGTAGCACCATCGCATGCCCCTCGCCGTACTCTCTAGCGACGGGTTCGACTACACCCGTGCCCCGGCAGCCGCACAGCTCGTCGCCGGCGTCGATTCCGGTGACCCCGAGCTGCACCTCCACCACCAATCGACGCGGGTTGCTCCCAGCTACGCGTAGATGCTCTCCGCCGCCCATTTGGTCGCCGGAGCACGAATCCCGCACCCCACCGCCGCGTCTGGCCTCGCCGGCAGCTAAACGCCGGTGCTTCCGCCCAGTTGACCAGGGGTTTGACCTCCCCTGGGTCAATGACAAGTGGGGCCCGCCTGCTAATTAACCTGGGTTAGATTTAAGTTAATTCTAATTAGTTTAACTATCTAACAGTGACACTGACACAGGGGACCCACACGCAAGGTTTGACCTGGACGACCCCGTTGACCGCTGACGTCATCATGACACACTGCTGACGTAATAAACAATTTAATTACTGGAATTATTTCTATACAGGAAATTCCAGAAAATATCACAAACTTCAAAAAATCATAGAAAATAATCTATAGCTCAGAATGAAAAGATTTATATATGAAAAATTATCAGAAAAATCCATTCTATCCATATGTACTGGTTTCATGCATGTTTAAGCAAATTAACCTGCTGTTTAATGCAGATAAGATAAAGCACTAACATGGGCCATTTATGAACTCGGAATTTGAATCTTTGATTCAGAATAGTCCAAACCCATCTGGTCCTAGTTGCATTAGCCCAATACAACCATTTTGCCATGTCTCATGCATGCATCATATTGTTGCACTTTGCTTGGTGTTGATTGTGCTTCGATGTGTTCTTCGTGGTAGGTTCTGCCTCCGAGGATATTCACGGGTATCCAACTGAAGGGCAGTATCCCACCACCACTCCGTCAGGCAAGCAACCCATTGATCATTTCGATACAAACCCATCTTCTCGCTTCTGCTCTCATTTACTACATTAAGACAACGTGATTCAAACTGATGTGTGTTGCGGTAGTTGAACCCACTTTCCTTTGCATGACCTGTCATTGCCACAATAACTAGATAAAACCCACTAGCATGTGTAGGAGTTGATTGAGCCATGTTGTGTTCCTACAATGCTATGCTTGCTACGCTTAGAGTCGTGTCAAGTCTGGCTCATCAGGGTGATGAACTAGAGTGAAAGCATGTGTCGGTAATGAGAGTGAGGTGTTGAATACGTTTTGCTAAAGGTATCGATGAGAGGCCATGTAGGAGTACATGGTGGGTTGTTTCATTGAGGCCGTCCCTAAGAACTGAGATCTGTATGCGTGATTTAACATTCAGCTACTACCACGCATTGGGCCCGAAACCAATGGACCCCCTCGGCTTCTTAATCACCCTTGTCCTCTGTCCAGGAGTTGCACGTAGTTTCTGGTGTTTGTAGTAAGCTGGAGGCCGTGGACAGCGCTGACCAAGGGGTGGGCTATGATGCGGTAGGCTCGTGGCCCGGTGTACCGAGTCGCCCGTTTGGTGTCTCGGGAACCCCGCACACATCGTTCGGGGTCGTATGTGGAAACCTCGGCCGGACTCCCTGCGGATGGAACCTGAATAGGCGATAAACCTGGACTAGAGACTCGAGTGTTTAGGTAGGCTCTGGCCGACACCCTCGCTGGGCTTCCGCTTGAAGGTTGCCGAGTACATACTGTGTAAACGGTGGTAAGTGGTGAGAGCGTGTGTGACGGAGTACACCCCTGCAGGGTATAAAACTATTCGAATAGCCGCGTCCGCGGTAAAGGACTACTTGGTCGCTTATGCAGTTCATAGACAAGTAAAAGGATACTACTAAAAGCCTCAAGATAAGTGTGAGTACCGCGGATGGCCCTCTCGTAGGTTGACGAGGGAGGATCCACGGTGGAGTATTGTGATGGTGATTAGTGGACTCGTGTGCGAAAACTATTTTACAAGTGGTGTCTCGTAGGATAGCTTAGCCAAGAGTCAAAGCTGGCTTGCTGCATTAACTCCACTACCTTCTTGAGAATGAACATGTATAGTAGGATCTGTTGTAAGACTTGCTGAGTACCTTTGTACTCATGTTGCTTCAATTACTGTTTTCAGACGACAACACCGCCCCTTCCGATGGGTTCTATGTAGAACTCGACGACGACGAGTGACTTGCCACCCAGGTGGTGATCTAGGCTTGTGAAGGGCCTACGTAGATAGACAGGCTTCGTCAAGCCTTCTTTCTTTCTAGTGTCTATACCCAGACAAGTTGCTTCCGCATGTGTTTGTATGATTGTATGACTTGAGTGTCGGGTCATGTGACCCCTATCTGTATGAACATGTTATGTAAGGCTCTCCGGAGCCCCTTTAAATAAAGTACTTGAGTTGTAGAGTTTTGTTGTGATGCCATGTTGTATTTACACATATCGAGCATATTGTGTGTATGATTCAAATGCTTGGTATGTGTGGGATCCGACAATCTAGTTGTCTATCCTTAGCAGCCTCTCTTATGGGGAAATGTAGTCTAGTGCCTCCTTGAGCCATAGTAGTCCGCTACAGCCCGGCTCACCGGAGTCCTGCTAGCCCAGCACTACTGCTCTGGACACTTGACTGGCCGGCATGTGTCTCACATCGTTCCTGTGTCTGTCCCTTCGGGGAAATGTCACGCAGTGACTTCCGGAGTCCTGCCTAGCCTGCTACAGCCCGGGTTCCCGGAGTCCTGTTAGCCCAGTGCTACAGCCCGGATTCACACGCTGCTGACCGACACGTTCGATGTTGATTCATGTATGCCTATCCCCATACGTTAGTGCCGCTTTGGGTTCACGACTAGCCATGTTGGCCCGGGTTCTCTGTCATATGGATGCTAGCGACATTGTCATATACGTGAGCCAAAAGGCGCAAACGGTCCCGGGCCATGGTAAGGCGACACCCGTGGGAGTACCGTGAGTGAGGCCGCAAGGTGATATGAGGTGTTACAAGCTAGATCGGTGTGACTTAGAATCGGGGTCCTGACAGCGTTGGCATCAGAGCCGGACTGCCTGTAGGTGCGTTAAGCCAAACTGGTCGATGTCGAGTCTAGAAATGCTTTAGTTATATGTAGGGGAATTGATTGTGGGAGGGAACGTAAGGCGCTTTTACTCCTTAAACCTTATGCCCTCTGATCTGAGTCATTCTCTTCTCATTCCACGTGGGTTAAGGACTAGGCTCTCTTCTCTCTACCAGGTTCACGTGTTACTAATCCGTAGAAACTTATAGGATTGTTGGTTCCATGCTTCGGTTCAGTTTCTACTACCTTTAGTATGTTGTCGGTTGAACCAGAACCTTGATATGGTGTTGTTGAGTGGTTTTGCAAACTGTTGCGAATGTCTCAATTCTTTCCCGAGCATTTACAGCCATTATGCTGTCCGAATTCTCCTAGAAATTCTAATGCCTTGCATTATTTCGTGATTTCAGATGGCCACCCGTTCCCAGAATCAAGTGGTTCGCCTGACCCGGTGCCTCGATGTACCTGGTCACACGGCCATGCTGGTCCGAGTGATGGTTGAGACAGGCTATCGATGGTATCCCGAGTATACCGTCGAGGAGCAGTTTCGAGACTTTAATCAAAGTCAATATCTTTGCACAGTCAGGATTTACCCTTCCTATCCGGGAGCCACTGAACCCCTCCATTGCTCTTATGGACTTGGGGTTACCATCGAGATGTCCGTACAGGACGCAGCTTACTCAATGATGACTATCATACGAGCCAGAACTGCCTTGCTTCAGAACACTGATTTCCGCTATATGCCAGCATCACTCCCTGGGGCACAAGGGTACTATCAGGCTATTTACTGTGATCCTACCCATGAGGATTCACTACTCCGCACCACCACCGAGATGCTTGAGGACAAGGACCGTGAGAATCGTGCCTTGCGAATGGAGCTCTTTAATGCCCGTTCTGATCATTGGGCCACTCTGACACGGTTTGCACCTGCCGTGCAGGCTGGGTATATGGACATGAGGGACTTGTACCCCGTGCGGTCTGGTCTGCCAGATTGTATGGAATGGCGTGATGTAGGAGGCATCACCCCTCCTCGTGGACCCCGTCTGCCACCGTTTGTTGGACCAAGGCCACACCCGAGCCCTTATGGACCGCAAGCTCCACAGGACCGACTGTTTCCAGATGATCATGTTCAGCTCCCAGGACATGGCGGTGATTTCTATGAAGATTACTACGGAGACGTCTGAGTTGGTGGTAGTTCCACTAGTATTGTAATAGTTGTATTCTCCACAGTCCTGCGTGTCTTGTGGGATACGACTTGGTGTGTATCACGTTCCGGAGGTGTAGAAAAATAATGTATAGGAGCTTGGAATGCCTCTGATGAGATGTATCGTCTTTCATCGTAGCTGTACTCTAGCCTGGACTTGTACTAAACTATGTATGGTGTGTATGACCGTTGGTATATGTATGTCAGTTGCTATGTTACCATGTCATACTGATGATCATCTCTACATTCCGTGTTATCCATTACATTCCGTATTTCCCTGCCAAGATTTAGCCATCCTTGTCTAAACCGTTGTCTTGTTCCTCCTAGGATGGTCAACACCCGCAACAACCCTGTTGTCCAGGCGCAGGGTGAAGCCAATGCAGTTAGGGGGGAGAATCTGCCTCAACCGCCTTCACTGGCCGAAGTTATGCTGGAGGCAGAAAGAAACAAGCGTGAGACTAACCGCTCGTTAGAGCGAATTGAGCAGAATACTGCACGTCATCAGAGGAACAACTTGGTGTCCATTGATGACTTCATCAAGTTGTACCCACCGAAGTTTAACCATTCCTCGAGCCCCTCGATGCGGATGATTGGCTCCGCAGCATTACCCATAAGCTACGTTCTGCCAACGTAGCCGAAGCTGATAAGGTTACCTACGCTGCCTATCACCTCGAAGGCCCTGCTAGCCTTTGGTGGGAAAACTTTGAGGCTATGCGCCCAGCCGGCCAAATCACTACTTGGGCTGAATTCAGTGAGGCTTTTCGTGAGCATCACATTCTGGAGGGTCTCATAGATCGTAAGCGGGAAGAATTCTGCAACTTCACCCAAGGCAGACTGACTATGGATGCATACAGCCGTGAGTTTGGAAATCTAGCACGCTATGCTCCTGAAGAGGTATCCACCGACGCCAAGAAGCAGGCAAGGTTCCGCAAGGGACTTAGCCCCGAGCTTCGCCGTGATCTTCGTCTGCACGAGTGCACCTCCTTCCAGAAGTTGGTCAATAAGGCCATCAGTGCTGAGACAGGTCAGACTGACTATGACGCTACACGCAAGCACTCTCGCGATTTTGGTTCCTCATCCGGCTCCGGATCTCAGAAGCGCCGGGTCTGGATTCCAAACACTGCTCTGCCACCTAGGTTCACTCCGAGGCCATCCTTCGAGGCGCCTCGCCCCAACCAGCAGTATGCACCGCACAAGGTCTATGGTGGCCCCGCTGCTAATGCTGCTCCACGCCCCAATGTTGTGACATGCTTCAAGTGTGGAGAAACGGGTCACTATTTGCGCGAGTGCCCCCGAAACAACCCCAATCAACCTGGACAGTCCGTAGGCCGTGGTAAGCCAGCAGGAAAGACTTACTACGCCAAGCCAGCCACCACTGCACGTGGCCATGTCAACTATGTTTCAGCTGAAGAAACTCATGAGGATCCCAACGTCGTCCTTGGCACACTCCTTGTTAATTGCCATCCGGCAACTATTCTCTTCGATACTGGAGCATCTCATTCATTTATCTCTGAGAGCTATGCTCGATTGCACAACACCACATTTTGTGACATGCCCACCTCCATGGAAATTCAAACTCCTGGTTCTAGATGGCACACCTCTAGGATTAGCCATGGAAATGAAATTCTCGTGGACAGATTGGTCTTCCTTGCATCACTAATAGCTCTCAAGTCCTCGGACATAAACATCATCTTGGGTATGGACTGGATGTCATCCCATTATGCTAATTGCTCTACCAGAACTGTTCAACTCACCCATCCGTCGGGCAAGACAGTCAATGTTTTGACCCGAGTGTCCAAGCGTCAGCTTTACTCATTAAATGCCAACCCTCTTCTAGAACTTGAAGATGTTCCGGTAGTCCGTGACTTCCCGGATGTCTGTCCAGAAGAACTGCCAGGTATTCCACCTGACAGGGATGTCGAGTTCGTGATAGACCTTGTTCCAGGAACCGTCCCAATCTCTAGAAGACCCTATAAGATGGCACCCCTAGAGCTAGCCGAGCTTAAGAAACAACTCGATGAGTCCTTGAAAAAGGGTTTCATCCGTCCTAGTTCTTCTCCGTGGGCTTGCCCCGTCCTCTTCGTCAAGAAGAAGGATGGTACAGATCGGATGGTTGTAGATTACCGACCTGTCAACCTAGTCACCATCAAGAACAAGTATCCGCTCCCCAGGATCAACGATCTGTATGACCAGCTCGCTGGATCCTCAGTCTTCTCTAAAATGGATTTGAGGTTGGGCTACCATCAAATCAAAATCAAGAACGGGGACATTCCTAAAACGGCCTTTGTCACTCGTTATGGCCAATACGAGTACACCGTCATGTCTTTCGGTCTAACCAATGCTCCAGCCACCTTCTCTCGGTTAATGAACTCGATCTTCATGGAGTATTTGGATAAATTCGTCGTAGTATACCTCGATGATATACTCATCTACTCCAAGAATGAGGAAGAACATGCCGAGCATCTAAGGCTAGTATTGACGAAACTTCGAGAGAATCGCCTTTATGCTAAATTCTCTAAGTGTGAATTCTGGTTGCCAGAAGTGACCTATCTAGGCCATGTAATCTCTGGTAAGGGTATTGCTGTCAATCCCGAGCGAGTTCAAGCCGTCCTTGACTGGACTCCACCTGAATCGGTCAAGCAAGTTCGGAGTTTCCTTGGCTTAGCGAGCTACTGTCGCCGCTTCGTCGAGAATTTCTCCAAGGTTGCTAAACCTCTAACCGAACTCCTCAAAAAAGATAAAAAGTTTGAGTGGACCCCACAGTGCGAGTTCAGCTTTCAGGAACTGAAAAGACGCCTGACATCTGCTCTCGTACTCATACCACCAGATTTTTCAAAGGACTTTGTTATGTATTGCGACGCCTCGCGACAAGGACTAGGTTGCATACTCATGCAAGATCGTCATGTGATTGCCTACGCTTCTCGACAGTTGCGTCCACATGAGGATAACTATCCCACACATGATCTAGAGCTTGCAGCCATAGTCCATGCACTCAAAACATGGCGACATTACCTTCTCGGTAACCGTTGCGAGATCTTCACCGATCACCAAAGCCTAAAATACATTTTCACCCAACCGGATTTGAATCTCAGGCAAAGACGTTGGATCGAGTTGATCACAGATTACGACTTAGGAATAACTTACACCCCGGGCAAAGCCAACGTCATGGCTGATGCGCTAAGTCGTAAATCTTATTGTAACAACTTGATGTTACAACAAAGTCAACCACTTCTCCACGAGGAATTCTGTAAGCTTAACCTTCACATTGTTCCTCGAGGGTTCCTATCCACCCTGGTGGCGAAACCTACCCTTACGGATCAGATCATCAAAGCTCAGAAGGTAGATCTGGGAATCTCCCGTATTAAGAGAAACATCAAGAAAGGAGTTGCGGATTGTTTCTCCGTTGATGACCAAGGTGTTGTGTTCTTTGGAGACCGTCTAGTGGTTCCCAAGGTACGCAACCTGAGGCGATTGATCCTTAAGGAAACTCATGAATCTCCTCTCACCATTCATCCCGGTAGTACTAAAATGTATCAAGACCTACGCCAGAGGTTTTGGTGGACTAGGATGAAGAGAGAAATTGCTCAATACATTGCTAATTGCGACGTCTGTCGTCGTGTTAAAGCAGAGCATCAACGGCCTGCTGGCACCCTTCAACCTTTGGCTATTCCTGAATGGAAATGGGATAAAGTCGGTATGGATTTCATCACCGGGTTTCCCAGGACCAAGAGAGGGAATAATGCTATCTTCGTTGTTGTCGATCGTCTTTCCAAAGTAGCCCACTTCCTACCTGTTCGTGAGAGTATAACCGCGAGCCAGCTAGCTGACTTGTACCTCTCCCGAATAGTGTCTCTTCATGGTATTCCATTGGAAATTAATTCAGACCATGGAAGTCTCTTCACCTCTCGATTTTGGGAAAGTTTCCAAAATGCTATGGGAACTCGTCTCTCCTTTAGCACCGCCTTTCACCCTCAATCAAGTGGTCAGGTAGAACGAGTTAATCAAATTCTGGAGGATATGCTCCGAGCGTCTGTCATCTCTTTCGGCATGGATTGGGAGAAATGCCTTCCATTCGCCGAGTTCACTTATAACAATAGTTATCAAGCTAGCTTGGGCAAAGCTCCTTTCAAGGTTCTCTATGGACGAAAATGTCGAACGCCTCTTAACTGGTCAGAAACCGGGGAAAGACAACTCTTTGGCCCGGATATGATTCAGGAAGCAGAGGAGCAGGTTCGAATTATTCGTGAGAAATTGAAAACAGCCCAATCTCGCCAAAAGAGCCATTATGACCGCAAACATAAGGCTATGACTTTTGAGGTTGACGAGAAGGCTTACCTTCGGGTTACTCCTTTAAAGGGAACCCATCGATTCGGTATCAAAGGCAAATTGGCTCCTCATTACATTGGACCCTTTTGCATTCTTGCCAAGCGAGGAGAAGTTGCCTACCAATTGGAACTACCTCCGCATCTTTCCAAGGTTCATGACGTCTTCCACGTTTCTCAACTCAGGCGTTGCTTCTCGGATCCTATCCGTGGAGTGCACCACGAAACGCTTGATCTTCAAGATAATCTCACATATCGGGAATATCCCGTTCGCATCCTTGATCAAGCCGAGCGTACCACTCGACGCCAAAACATCAAGTTTCTCAAGGTTCAATGCTCACACCATTCCGAGAAAGAAGCTACTTGGGAAAGGGAGGATCGTCTTCGACTTGAGTACCCCACCTTTTTCCCAACGGATCCTAAATCTCGGGACGAGATTCTTTTGAGTGGGGGTGAGTTGTCACATCCTAGCTAGTTCATGCATTAGAGTGTTGCATCATGTCTACTTTTCACAGAAACTTGAAATGGGGATGCCAGAAACCCCCAGCACCCCCCCTGAACACAACTAGGGTTTACTAAAATCCTTTTCAATGAACCTGAAATGCCCTCCATAAATGTTCACCATCTTTGGTCCTGGCTAAAACCTCTGCCAAAAATGGTTTCATATTTCTGGAGGCTATTCTGGATTTTTCACCAAGCCATAAGTATTTGCATTTGGGCAATTTAAATCCTATAAATATTTTAAAATGCCCAAATAATCTTGAAGGTATTTTTAGGCTGTTGAGAATATTTTCAAAGGTGCCTCTGAATATTTTCAGGATTTTCCTAAATGGAATAGTATTTCTACTATTTCAAAACACAGAACAGAAACAAATAAAAAGGAAAACAAAAAGCAGAGAAGGAACTTACCTGGCAGCCCACCTGGCGGCCCAGCACTGTGCTGGCCCATGGCCAGTCAGCTGCTTGCTCCCGCCAGAGCAGGCACAGAGGTGACGCCGGCGTGCGCGAGCTCGCCACGGCGCCACCTGCTTGCCGCCTCGCCCGTGGAGGAGCGGGACGACCCCACGTCGCGCCCCCGAGCCCCTGGACACCCCCATTCGCCCCCTGCACCTCTCCCTTGCCTTCCTCCACCATGGCCGACGCAGCCGCTGCCACCTCGCCGGAGTAGCCGTAGCCACCGCCGTCTCCGCGTCACCTGACCGTGTCCAGCAGCTCCGCCGTCGCCTTCTCCTTCGAGCAAGTCGGGCCCCGAGCGCTTGCTTGCCCCGAAGCCACTGCTCCGACCTAGCCTTCACCGCCCACCGCTGGAGATCCCCTCCGCCGTCACCACCGCAGCAGTTCGCCCCCGACCTCGCCGTCCGCTCCGTCGCAACCACCGTGAGCCTGGCCACCTCTCTATCCTCTCCATTCTCCCTCTCGAGCTCCGTAGCAACTACACGTAGCTCACCCGCACGCGTCGCCGCCGAGCTCGTCGTCGACGAGGCTCCGGCCATCCAACGGTCGCACCACCATGGCCGTTAGCTTCACTGCATCGCCAGGAGCCCGTAGCACCATCGCACGCCCCTCGCCGTACTCTCTAGCGACGGGTTCGACTACACCCGTACCCCGGCAGCCGCACAGCTCGTCGCCGGCGTCGATTCCGGTGACCCCGAGCTGCACCTCCACCACCAATCGACGCGGGTTGCTCCCAGCTACGCGTAGATGCTCTTCGCCGCCCATTTGGTCGCCGGAGCACGAATCCCGCACCCCACCGCCGCGTCTGGCCTCGCCGGCGGCTAAACGCCGGCGCTTCCGCCCAGTTGACCAGGGGTTTGACCTCCCCTGGGTCAATAACAAGTGGGGCCCGCCTGCTAATTAACCTGGGTTAGATTTAAGTTAATTCTAATTAGTTTAACTATCTAACAGTGACACTGACACAGGGGACCCACACGCAAGGTTTGACCTGGACGACCCCGTTGACCGCTGACGTCATCATGACACACTGCTGACGTAATAAACAATTTAATTACTGGAATTATTTCTATACAGGAAATTCCAGAAAATATCACAAACTTCAAAAAATCATAGAAAATAATCTATAGCTCAGAATGAAAAGATTTATATATGAAAAATGATCATAAAAATCCATTCTATCCATCTATACTGGTTTCATGCATGTTTAAGCAAATTAACCTGCTATTTAATGCAGATATGATAAAGCACTAACATGGGCCATTTATGAACTCGGAATTTGAATCTTTGATTCAGAATAGTCCAAACCCATCTGGTCCTAGTTGCATTAGCCCAATACAACCATTTTGCCATGTCTCATGCATGCATCATATTGTTGCACTTTGCTTGGTGTTGATTGTGCTTCGATGTGTTCTTCGTGGTAGGTTCTGCCTCCGAGGATATTCACGGGTATCCAACTGAAGGGCAGTATCCCACCACCACTCCGTCAGGCAAGCAACCCATTGATCATTTCGATACAAACCCATTTTCTCGCTTCTGCTCTCAGTTACTGCATTAAGACAACGCGATTCAAACTGCTGTGTGTTGCGGTGGTTGAACCCACTTTCCTTTGCATGACCTGTCATTGCCACAGTAACTAGATAAAACCCACTAGCATGTGTAGGAGTTGATTGAGCCATGTTGTGTTCCTACAATGCTATGCTTGCTACACTTAGAGTCGTGTCAGGTCTGGCTCATCAGGGTGATGAACTAGAGTGAAAGCATGTGTCGGTAATGAGAGTGAGGTGTTGAATACGTTTTGGTAAAGGTATCGATGAGAGGCCATGTAGGAGTATATGGTGGGTTGTTTCATTGAGGCCGTCCCTAAGAACTGAGATCTGTATGCGTGATTTAAGATTCAGCTACTACCACGCATTGGGCCCGAAACCAATGGACCCCCTCGGCTTCTTAATCACCCTTGTCCTCTGTCCAGGAGTTGCACGTAGTTTCTGGTGTTTGTAGTAAGCTGGAGGCCGTGGACAGCGCTGACCAAGGGGTGGGCTATGATGCGGTAGGCTCGTGGCCCGGTGTACCGAGTCGCCCGTTTGGTGTCTCGGGAACCCCGCACACATTGTTCGGGGCCGTATGTGGAAACCTCGGCCGGACTCCCTGCGGATGGAACCTGAATAGGCGATAAACCTGGACTAGAGACTCGAGTGTTTAGGTAGGCTCTGGCCGACACCCTCGCTGGGCTTCCGCTTGAAGGTTGCCGAGTACATACTGTGTAAACGGTGGTAAGTGGTGAGAGCGTGTGTGACGGAGTACACCCCTGCAGGGTATAAAACTATTCGAATAGCCGCGTCCGCGGTAAAGGACTACTTGGTCGCTTATGCAGTTCATAGACAAGTAAAAGGATACTACTAAAAGCCTCAAGATAAGTGTGAGTACCGCGGATGGCCCTCTCGTAGGTTGACGAGGGAGGATCCATGGTGGAGTATTGTGATGGTGATTAGTGGACTCGTGTGCGAAAACTATTTTACAAGTGGTGTCTCGTAGGATAGCTTAGCCAAGAGTCAAAGCTGTCTTGCTGCATTAACTCCACTACCTTCTTGAGAATGAACATGTATAGTAGGATCTGTTGTAAGACTTGTTGAGTACCTTTGTACTCATGTTGCTTCAATTACTGTTTTCAGATGACAACACCGCCCCTTCCGATGGGTTCTATGTAGAACTCGACGACGACGAGTGACTTGCCACCCAGGTGGTGATCTAGGCTTGTGAAGGGCCTACATAGATAGACAGGCTTCGTCAAGCCTTCTTTCTTTCTAGTGTCTGTACCCAGACAAGTTGCTTCCGCATGTGTTTGTATGATTGTATGACTTGAGTGTCGGGTCATGTGACCCCTATCTGTATGAACATGTTATGTAAGGCTCTCCGGAGCCCCTTTAAATAAAGTACTTGAGTTGTAGAGTTTTGTTGTGATGCCATGTTGTATTTACACATATCGAGCATATTGTGTGTATGATTGAAATGCTTGGTATGCGTGGGATCCGACAATCTAGTTATCTATCCTTAGCAGCCTCTCTTATGGGGAAATGTAGTCTAGTGCCTCTTTGAGCCATAGTAGTCCGCTACAGCCCGACTCACCGGAGTCCTGCTAGCCCAGCACTATTGCTCTGGACACTTGACTGGCCGGCATGTGTCTCACATTGTTCCTGTGTCTGTCCCTTCGGGGAAATGTCACGCGGTGACTTCTGGAGTCCTGCCTAGCCTGCTACAGCCCGGGTTCCCGGAGTCCTGTTAGCCCAGTGCTACAGCCCGGATTCACACGCTGCTGACCGACACGTTCAATGTTGATTCATGTATGCCTGTCCCCATACGTTAGTGCCGCTTTGGGTTCACGACTAGCCATGTCGGCCCGGGTTCTCTGTCATATGGATGCTAGCGACATTGTCATATACGTGAGCCAAAAGGCGCAAACGGTCTCGGGCCATGGTAAGGCGACACCCGTGGGAGTACCGTGAGTGAGGCCGCAAGGTGATATGAGGTGTTACATGCTAGATCGGTGTGACTTAGAATCGGGGTCCTGACATTGTCTTGCTCCTCGACTACCGCTATCTGGTGGGTGATCGGTGGAGTTTTAATTTCTCTCTGGTCGGGTTTAAGACCAATCCGATCATAGTCTGTAGCGACTCCCAAGGCGGCCATGCGATCTAGGAGTTCATTTAAAGACGACAACTGCGTCGGATCCATCCGTTTGGAGTATTCGAAATCAACGCGGAGGCGATTTTCAATGACTCGAGAGGTCATCGTCGGCTTAAGGGCCGAACAGGCGGTCATCATGAAGCCGCCCAGCCGGAGGGTTTGGCCTGGGGCCATGGCTCCTCCGGAGGTGATATTGTTGGCGTTCTGGGAACGGGGGTCCCCAGACTTGCCTGCCTGCGGCCCACGGTGTGGCTAAGTTGGCGGGCCGTACAACTCATCTTCATCAACAAGGCATCCAAGACCCTCGCGAGGGGCCAAGCCTCGCGAGGCGGGCGACGCAAGACCTCCTCGGGAGTGGCCTAGCCAGGCGGGCTCACGAGGAGCGGAGATATCAAGGCGGGGAAAACCTCACGAGGCTCTCGTGACGTGAGCCATGAGGATCGAGACCAGGCGGGCGCCAGCGCGCGCATCGTCCTTGTTTCCTCTTTGGTGCTAAGGAGGCGAGCACATGCGAGGAGTACCGAGGCATCAGGCAAAGGTTGCCATATCGGTGCAACGAGACCAAGACCAGAAGGACGGCAGGACAGAGGTCATCGTGGAGCCCAAGACGGCGTCACCACCAGAGCCTTTCGCAGGCGAAGACCACTTTTGTCAGGATAGCTTGTACTAGCTGTCCCCCTTCAAATTCGCCCGCCGTTGTTGGCCCCCTTCCCGCTCAATATTTGGGGAGAGGACCAGGGCCTATATAAGTAGAACCAGCCACCACAGTAGGGGGGAGGGCGCTTGATCGGAACTCAACCTGATCTGATCTGATCGAGAGCCTACCCTAGACACAAGAACACCTCAACCTCAGGAGCCTGTTCTTCCCCTTGTACTGTTCATCATCAGCCCAAGAGACAATCCACCACCACACACTGGAGTAGGGTATTACGCCACAACGGTGGCCTGAACCAGTTTAAATCTCGTGTCTTTCTGTGTTGCGAGTTCGTCGAGTTCGTCCGTGAGATCTTAGTGAGCTAGGGCGTGGATCGGTAGGAGGGAAAGACTTCACGCGCACCCCAGAGTTCGAACCTTAAGGGTTTTGCCGGAACCCCACATCCGACATTTGGCGCGCCAGGTAGGGGTGCGCCGTAGCTCCTCTCCACCAGCCTGCGCCCCGCGCCGCCGCACTTCGCCCCCATGGCAGGTGCCCCGCCATCCACCTCTGCGGCCGGCATCGACAGCGGGGCGTCTGGGTACCGAGCCCTGGCCCCCGCCCTACGGCGGGTGCGGTGGCCAACCAAGTTCAAGCCAGAGATGCCGCCGCATTATGACGGCGCGGCAGACCCGTCGCCGTTCCTGCTGGCGTACGAGGAGGCTGTCCTCGAGGCCGGAGGCGACGACAAGATCATGGCCAACTGGTTCCCCATGGCCCCCGCCGGCGAGCCGCGTGCCTGGCTGCTCAACCTCCCTGGATCCACGGTGGCGTCCTGGGGGGAGCTCCGCGACCTCTTCGCTGCCCGCTACGCGGTGCCGGCGCACCACGCAGTCGCGGCCCTGCTGGGCGGCTCTCAAGCGCCGCCTTCAGATCGCCATGTCAAACCATTCCTCCGTCAGATTGGAGCCACCTCCAAGCGCCCGGGGGCTCCGTCGGGTTGGGCTGCGCCAGAGGCCGACCTCACTTTCGGCTCAGAAGACCACCCCGACTCCACCGCCGGCTCGGGCATGCTCCCAATGCTCTGCACGCCCACCATCTGCAACATGGCCGTTACCAAGACCCTCATCGACGGCGGTGCAGCCTCAACTTGCTCTCCGTAGAAGCCTTCAGCCTTCTTAACGTATCGCTCGAGCGGCTCAGCCTCAGCAAGCCCTTCTCAGGAGTTGGTGGTGGAGCTTCCCACTCTCTGGGGCAGATCCGCCTCCCCGTCACCTTCGGCACACGCAACAACTACCGTACTGAGCTGGTGGACTTCGACATCGCCCGCATCGGTCTCCCGTACAACACCATCCTCCGGTACCCAGCTCTCGCTCAGTTCATGGCGGCGACTCACCCGGCCTACAACCTCATGAAGATGCCTGGGAGCAAGGGCGTCCTCACCATCAAGGGGGACACTAAGGAGGCCGTGACGACACTCAGGCTTGCCTTCAAGACCACGGCAGCAGCACAGCCCGCCGGCGCCGGTACCCCTGAGAACAAGGAGGCCGCGCCTACCAAGAAGAAGCAGCTGTTCACCCAAGACAAGGCGGAAACCAAGCAGGTGCCGGTCAACGAGGACGGGTCCTCGGGTGCCACCTTTACCATAGGCGCCGGCCTTGACCCGGGTCAAGAGGAGGCCTTGGTGAGGTTCTTGCGTGCAAACAAGGAGATAATCGCGTGGGGGAGCCCAATCAGCTAGTAGGGGTCCCGAGGGAGGTGATTCAGCATCATCTAAGGGTATGCCCCAACATACGCCCCGTGAAGCAGCGAGCGAGACGGCAGTCCACTAAGAAGCAGGCCTTCATCGTCCAGGAGACCCGCAAGCTGGAGGCGGCGGGTGCCATTCGCGAAGTTCTATATCCCGAGTGGCTGGCGAACCCCGTCGTAGTGCCAAAGAAAGGCGGGAAGGAACGGATGTGCGTCGACTTCACCAACCTTAATAAAGCCTGCCCCCAAGATCCATTCCTGCTCCCGCGCATCGACCAGAACGTCGACTCCACCACCAAGTGCGACCTGCTGTGCTTCCTGGATGCGTTCTCAGGGTATCATCAGACCAAGATGGCGGTGGAAGATGTGGAGAAGACAACCTTCCTGACACCATGTGGGGTGTACTGCTACACCTGCATGCCCTTCGGGCTGTGCAACGCGGGCGCAACTTTTCAGCGGCTTATGCACATTGCCCTGGGGCGGCAGCTCGGGAGAAACACAGAAGCCTACGTCGACGACATAGTGGTAAAGTCTCGCGAGGCGAGGACGTTGATTCAAGACCTGTAGGAGACCTTTGAGAGCCTACGTCAAGTGAACTTGAGGCTTAACCCGGAGAAGTGCGTGTTCGGCGTCCCCTCCGGCAAGCTGCTAGGATTCCTCGTATCCCATAGAGGGATCGAGGCGAACCTGGAGAAGATCAAGGCCATCGAGGACATGAGCCCACCACAGACCCTCAAAGAGATGCAGAAGCTAGCAGGGCGGGTGACCGCATTGGGGCGTTTCATCTCCAAACTGGGAGAGCGCGCCTTACCCTTCTTCAAGCTCATGAAGAAGAAGGGCCCGTTCGAGTGGACCCCGGAGGCCGACCAGGCCTTCCAAGACCTCAAGAAATACCTTACCAGCCGTCTGGTGATGGTGGCGCCACGGCCTCTCGAGCCCCTAGTACTTTACCTTGCTGCCACCCTGTACTCCGCCAGCGCGGCGCTGGTGGCGGTTTGGGAGGAGCGCCAAGCCAAGGACGCACTGCGCCGAGCCAGAGCTGAAGTGGTGCAGGGTCAGGAAGGCACAGCGAGGGCATCAGCGGCAGAAGACCAAGCTCGGCAGGACAACGTCGCAGAAGCTCCTAAAGATAGTCAGGTCTCAGGAACCCCTCCACCTCAGGAGATGCCCCAATCCCCGCAGGACCCAGGCCTCGACAGTGTGCCAGCCCTCGTTGAACACCCGGTGTACTTTGTCAGCACCGTGCTGAGGGACGCGAGGGCACGCTACCCCATGCCTCAGAAACTCCTGCTCGCACTCTTGGTGGCCTCACGCAAGCTGCGAAACTACTTCCAGGGCCACCCCATCAAGGTCGTCTCAGCCTACCCATTGGAGAGGGTGCTTAGGAGCCCCAACTCAGCTGGAAGGGTCGCTGAGTGGAACATCGAGCTGCAAGCATTCCAGTTGGAGTTCAGCACTACCAGGGTCATCAAGGGGGCCGCGCTCGCTGATTTTGTGGCAGAATGGACGGATGCCCCGACACTTGAGGAAGGCGAAGACCAGTCCACCTCACCAGGGAGCGAGGCTCCAGACGGCTGGGTCATGTATTTCGATGGCGCCTTCGCGCACCAGGGCGCGGGGGCTGGAGGAGTGCTCATCTCGCCCACTCAGGACAAGCTCTACTACGCCGTGCAACTCTGCTTTCAGCACGGTGAGAAGGTCTCCAACAATATCGCAGAATACGAAGGCCTCATAGCTGGCCTGAAGGCAGCGGCAGCTCTAGGGGTGAAGCGCCTTACCGTCAGAGGCGACTCGCAACTCCTCGTCAACTTCTCCAACAAGGTATACGAGCCAAAGGACGAGCATATGGAGGCATACCTCGCGGAGGTGCGCAAGATGGAAAAGCAGTTCTCAGGCCTGGAGCTATAGCACGTGCCCCGAGGCACCAACAAGGAAGCCGACGACATCGCCAAGAGAGCATCCAAGCGGCAGCCGCAAGAGCCCGGTGTCTTCGAGGAGCGGCTCTTCAAGCCATCAGCTACACCACCACTTTCAAGCACAACTCAGCCTCGGGAGGAGCTCCCACAGCCTCCAGCCACGGGAGCCCCAGCCTGTGGCCCGACCTCAGGACCTCGGCTCTCTTGGCGCTCGAGCCCCAGGAGGAATGCTGGATCAAGGAATTCAAGGAGTACCTGATGCAAGGGACACTGCCGGAGAAGGAAGAGGACGCAGAGCGCGTGGCCCGGTAGGCCACGGCATACTGTATCCAAGACAGCGAGTTGTACAGGAAACGACCGAACGATGTCACGCTGCGCTACATCTCCAGCGATCAAGGAAGGGAGTTGCTGGTTGACATACACGGTGGGGACTGCGGGCACCATTCGTCGTCACGGACCCTCGTCGGCAAGGTGTTCTGCAGTGGATTCTACTGGCCTACGGCACTCAACGACGCAGCCGAGCTGGTGAAGTCCTGCGAGGCTTGCCAATTCCACGCCAAGCAAATTCACCAGCCAGCTCAGGGCCTCCAGACCATCCCGCTCACGTGGTCGTTCGCGGTCTGGGGGCTGGACATCTTAGGCCCGTTCCCACGGGCGCCAGGGGGCTACCGCTATCTCTACGTCGCCGTCGACAAGTTCACCAAGTGGGCGGAAGTGGAAGTCGTCCGTACCATCCCGGCCGGCTCTGCTGTCAAGTTCATCAAGGGCCTCGTGAGCCGCTTCGGGGTCCCCAACCGCATCATCACAGATAACGGCTCGCAGTTTACTAGTGACCTCTTCAAAACCTACTGTGCTAACGTTGGAACGCAGATCTGCTATGCTTCGATAGCGCACCCCAGGAGCAATGGTCAGGCCGAACGCGCCAACGCGGAGGTCCTAAGGGGCCTCAAGACCAGGAACTTCAAGAAGAAGCTGGAGACCTGCGGCAGGGGCTGGCACGACGAGCTCCAATCCGTGTTGTGGTCCATCCGGACCACCGCCACCAAGCCAACGGGCGAGACTCCATTCTTCCTCGTCTATGGAGCTAAAGCAGTCCTTCCTCACGAGGTTAAGCATCGCTCGACACGGGTCCTGGCGTTCGACGAAATGCAGCAGGACGCCACGCGGGGGATGGATCTCGTGCTGGTGGAGGAACGCCGTCGCGAAGCTTCATTGAGGGCGGCAAGGTACCAACAAGCGCTGCGGCGATACCACTGCCGCAACGTCCGCTCCAGGACGCTCGAGGTGGGCGACCTCGTCCTAAGGCAGGTCCTCTCCAGGGAAGGGCTGCACAAGATCTCGCCCATGTGGGAGCGCCCGTTCAGGGTCGTCCATGTCTCCGGGCCTGGTGCAGCGCGCCTGGAGACGAAGGACGGGATGCCCATCCAGAACGCCTGGAACATCCAACACCTCCGGAAGTTCTACCCATGAAGCAAGGCCCAGAGCCTGTGAAGAAAGGCCCAGAGCCTATAAAGAAGGCCCGGTGCCTGTGAAGAATCGCCGCCCGTGACACTCTCACGTAATAATGAGTTGGGACTGTACATGCCCCGGAGTCTCAGGAGTGCCGGCCTCAGGCCCTGGGGCTCCCGCCCACGCCTAGTGGGAGCACTTAGCTCCGCGCTGGTGAGAAGACTTGAAGACTAGACTAGGTGCCGGACACGGCTTTTCATTTGCTTTCCGTGGTTGGCTCGCTTTTTCTTAAATCGAAGTTTGCCTTTGGTGTTCCTTGCTGATTCGGTTCCCTCGCCTCTTACTGCATTTTCCGGCTCTGGTTCGCTCGTGTTCTCTCTCTCGCATACCTCGCGAGGGGGCTAGGCAGGTGCCTCGCGAGCATTTCTCTCTCCTCTGCCTTCTCGCAAGCCACCCTCGTGCGAACCCAAAAACTGGCGCATCTCTCCTAGTCCGTGCCCCTCGGGTACCGCGATGCAAAGCGCTAGGTCAAGGCTCGGGTGAAGGACGAACCTCTGAGCGCACCTTCTAACAAATTTTCGCAGTTCCTGAGCAAACCGGTCAAGATGGACACGAGGAAATAAACGCCTCGTAAGGAGGAGGGCGCCCCGAACGCACTAGGTTAAGTTATCTTTGCGCAAGATGGCCATACAGCACTGAAACAACAAGCGTAGCGTAATGGTTGATAGGTTATGGTTCGATACATGCCCCTCGGGGCCCATGCCGGTTTCATTTCGATGCAGGAAGGGAAAAGGAAACATAACAAAAGCGGCGCTCGCCCCTGCAGCAGCCGACGGGGGCAGGGTCACGGCGACGTCTCGGGTCTAGTCGGACCCCTCTTCGCGCTTCACCGATGCGCGGCGATGAGAAGACCCGCTACCACCTTTGAAGCGGGCACGGCAGCGTGGTGGCTGATCAAGGCCGCCGCTGCTGGAACTGTCGCCAAGGGAGGATTCACCATAGCCAGACGAGACTCGACCGGCGGGTTCGTCCCCCTCCTCGTCCCGACCATCGCCAAGGCCGAGCACCTCCTCGCCGTCGTTCACCTCGGGGCAGCTCGTCGGCGAAGAAGCGAGGGAGCTAGAGCCAGTTGCTGGCCAGATTCTCCAACCAGACAACAAACTCCGGCAACACCTCTGACGCATGGAACCGCGATCGGGGGGGTCGCGCAACCACGGCGCGCCTCCTTTCGTCGACAGGACTGCCGCGACCAGAGCGACTCCTGCCACGCATCGCGGCGCCGCCCCGGGAGCCGGGGGCCACGGCGGGGGTCACGGCATGCTTGCGGGGACGGCCACGTCCTCGCTTGGGCGCCGGGGAGTCGGGCCCCTCCTGAGGGGCCTTGCCCTTCTCCGCAGTAGAGAACCCCTTCGACGGCGCCATTGCAACTAGCGGTGGAGCGAGGAGGAAGAAGCAAACAAGCAAGGAAGAGATGGGCGACGGGGGCTCCGCCGCCCACCCCATTTATAGCAAAAGAAGGCCAACCGGTGCCTCCCACGATTGCAGGTAATGATGGTTTTCCTTGCATGTCGCAGGGACTTGTCAAGTCGTGCAGTTGCCGAGGCAGCGTGGGGAAGCGGATACACCCACGTCCAATCAACCACCACGCGTCAACTGAGGCCGCAGGCTTTTGGGGCCCGCGGCGCTCCGTACTTGACCCTTGGCTTCGCCACGAAGCCAAGCCCGAGCGCACCTTGGGCTCGTGGGCTACTGTCGGCGTTCTGGGAACGGGGGTCCCCAGACTTGCCTGCCTGCGGCCCACGGCGTGGCTAAGTCGGCGGGCCGTACAACCCATCTTCATCAACAAGGCATCCAAGACCCTCGCGAGGGGCCAAGCCTCGCGAGGCGGGCGACGCAAGACCCCCTCAGGAGTGGCCTAGCCAGGCGGGCTCACGAGGAGCGGAGATATCAAGGCAGGGCAAACCTCACGAGGCTCTCGTGACGTGAGCCATGACGATCGAGACCAGGCGGGCGCCAGCGCGTGCAGCATCCTTGTTTCCTCTTTGGTGCTAAGGAGGCGAGCACATGCGAGGAGTACCGAGGCATCAGGCAAAGGTTGCCATATCGGTGCAACGAGACCAAGACCAGAAGGATGGCAGGACGGAGGTCATCGTGGAGCCCAAGACGGTGTCACCACCAGAGCCTTTCGCAGGCGAAGACCACTTTTGTCAGGATAGCTTGTACTAGCTGTCCCCCTTCAAATTCGCCCGCCGTTGTTGGCCCCCTTCCCGCTCAATATTTGGGGAGAGGACTGGGGCCTATATAAGTAGAACCAGCCACCACAGTAGGGGGAGGGAGCTTGATCGGAACTCAGCCTGATCTGATCGAGAGCCTACCCTAGACACAAGAACACCTCAACCTCAGGAGGCTGTTCTTCCCCTTGTACTGTTCATCATCAGCCCAAGAGGCAGTCCACCACCACACACTGGAGTAGGGTATTACACCACAACGATGGCCCGAACCAGTATAAATCTCGTGTCTTTCTGTGTTGCGAGTTCGTCGAGTTCGTCCTTGAGATCTTAGTGAGCTAGGGCGTGGATCGGTAGGAGGGAAAGACTTCGCGCGCACCCCATAGTTCGAACCTTAAGGGTTTTGCCGGAACCCCACATCCGACAGATATCTTCCTTGATGACAAGGCGAGCCATCAACCCTTTTGACGACGGCACAGTGGGACTCTCAATGAAAGCACCAATGTCGGTGTCAAAACCGGCAGATCTCGGCTAGGGGGTCCCGAATTGTGCGTCTAAGGTCGATGGTAACAGGAGACAGGGGACACAATGTTTACCCAGGTTTGGGCCCTCTCTATGGAGGTAATACCCTACTTCCTGCTTGATTAATCTTGATGAATATGAGTATTACAAGAGTTGATCTACCACGAGATCGTAGTGGCTAAAACCCTAGAAGTCTAGCCTGTATGACTATGGTTATGAGTATTCGCCTCTACAGATCTAGCCCTGCGGTTTATATAGACACCGGAGGTATCTAGGGTTACATAACGTCGGTTACAGAGAAAGGAATCTTCATATTCGGTCACCAAGCTTGCCTTTCACGCCAAGGAGAGTCCCATCCAGACAGGGGTAGAGTCTTCGGTCCTTGTATCTTCACAGCCCATCAGTCCGGCCCATGGCTAATAGGCCGGACGCCCGAGGACCCCTTAGTCCAGGACTCCCTCACCCCTTGATCTATAAAAGGAGGCCTGTGGCAACCATAGAAAGGATTCTGACCCATGTACACTCATACACGCGTAGCTGCCCTCGCCCTGAAGAAACCCTGTCGGGCTAGAGCGCTGCGTTTCCACCACAATCCACCAAAGCAGTAGTAGGGTTTTATGCCGCGCGGTGCCCCGAACCTGGTACAATTGTCCGTGTGATCTCTATCGTGTTGCGCGACGTTCTCCGCTCTTTGTGCAATGTGCTCACCCCCCTGCCGAACCACAAGGGGCTCATGGCCCCATAGTTGGCCGTGGTTTCCCATGACAGAATAATTTTGTTCTGTTTACATGAATAAAATCTTCTGGTCATACACCCAATCTGAATGGTTTATTGAATCTCGATCGTATTAATACACATATTCATAATAATGATGCCAAAAGATGCAAAATTGATGTTGATAGTGCAACATACTTGTGGCACTGCCATTTAGGTCATATTGGTGTAAAGCGCATGAAGAAACTCCATACGGATGGACTTTTGGAATCACTTGATTATGAATCATTTGATACTTGCGAACCATGCCTCATGGGCAAGATGACTAAACCTCCGTTCTCCGGAACAATGGAGCGAGCTGATGACTTAGTGGAAATAATACATACCGGTCTATGCGGTCCGATGAGTGTTGTGGCACGCGGTGGGTATCGTTATTTTCTGACCTTCACAGATGATTTGAGTTGGTATGGGTATATCTACTTGATGAAACACAAGTCTGAAACATTTGAAAATTTCAAAGAATTTCAGAGTGAAGTGGAGAATCATCGTAACAAGAAAAAAAAGTTTCTACGATCTGATCGCGGAGGCGAATATTTGAGTTGCGAGTTTGGCCTTCATTTAAAACAATGTGGAATTGTTCCACAACTCACGCCACCTGGAACACCACAACGTACACTACAAAAAAAAGACACATCCGTGACATTTTGGGCCGAACGGATTTTTTTTCCTGTCATGCTTATGACACTTCTATGATGATAATTGTGACAAAAGCACGTATCATTATAGATGTGGTGGGCTCCTACTTCTATGACAAAAAATCAAGACAGAAAATGGGCTTTTCATCCTAGATGGGCTGGAGACGCAGCTACATGACATTCTTTGGGCCGTCCATGACGGAAAAATCGTGGTAGAAGCGAGGGCGAGGAAAATATCGGGGAGTTCCCGGTTACGGTGGGTGGTCGAGGCCGAGCGATGCACTGTGGTTTGCGCGTTTCTCTCGTATACACGTGTGTACGTGTGCGAGGCGTTGGGCTCTAACTGAACCCGAGTGAGGCGTTTGCTTACTGAACCCGAGCGATTGCATTGGCTACGCGTTACTGAACCCGAGCGATCGATCAATCCCTGGCTGTTAAGTGAACCCGATCGAGGGATTCCTTCGCTACTGCTGCTAACTGAAGCCGATCGAACCTGCTGCCTCTTGATGAACAGTGAGCGTTGTTGGGGGTTGGATAAACAGTTCCCGGTGGGGGTTCGATGAACAAGACCCCGTGGTAGTAGTAGGTCGTTGGCGCTAGATGAACAGGACCCCGATCGAGAGGAGGCTGCCACACCCGAGTCGGTTGGGGGTGGATGAACAGGACCCCGTGGAGGGTTGGTTGAACAGTAGTCGGTGGAGGGCTGGTTGAACAGTAGCCGGTGGAGGCTGGATGAACAGGACCCCATGGATGAACAGTAGCTGGTGGAGGCTAGAGGAATTCGACGGTGGATGAACAGTAGTAGGTGGAGGCTGGAGGAAGTCGGCGGTGGATGAACGGTCGCAGGTGGGGGCTGGTGATATGTCTCCAACGTATCTATAATTTTTGATTGCTCCATGCTATATTATCTTCTGTTTTGGACATTATTGGGCTTTATTATACACTTTTATATTATTTTTGGGACTAACCTATTAACCCGAGGCCTAGCCCAGAATTGCTATTTTTTTGCCTATTTCAGAGTTTTGCAGAAAAAGAATATCAAACATAGTCCAAATGGAATGAAACCTTCGGGAACGTGATTTTCGGAACGAACGTGATCCAGAGGACTTGGACCCTACGTAAAGAAAATTACCAGGAAGCCACGAGGTAGGGGGCGCGCCTACCCCCCTGGGCGCGCCCTCCACCCTCGTGGGCCCCATGTTGCTCCACCGACGTACTCCTTCCTCCTATATATACCTACGTACCCCCAAACTACCAGATACAGAGCCAAAAACCTAATTCCACCGCCGCAACCTTCCGTACCCGTGAGATCCCATCTTGGGGCCTGTTCCGGAGCTCCGCCGGAGGGGGCATCGATCACAGAGGGCTTCTACATCAACACCATAGCCTCTCCGATGATGTGTGAGTAGTTTACCTCAGACCTTCGGGTCCATAGTTATTAGCAAGATGTCTTCCTCTCTCTTTTTGGATCTCAATACAATGTCCCCCCTCTCTTGTGGAGATCTATTCGATGTAATCTTCTTTTGCGGTGTGTTTGTTGAGACCGATGAATTGTGGGTTTATGATCAAGTTTATCTATGAATAATATTTGAATCTTCTGAATTCTTTTATGTATGATTGGTTATCTTTGCAAGTCTCTTCGAATTATCAGTTTGGTTTGGCCTACTAGATTGATCTTTCTTGCAATGGGAGAAGTGCTTAGCTTTGGGTTCAATCTTGCGGTGTCCTTTCCCAGTGACAGTAGGGGCAGCAAGGCACGTATAGTATTGTTGCCATCGAGGATAACAAGATGGGGTCTTTATCATATTGCATGAGTTTATCCCTCTACATCATGTCATCTTGCTTAAGGCGTTACTCTATTCTTATGAACTTAATACTCTAGATGCATGCTGGATAGCGGTCGATGTGTGGAGTAATAGTAGTAGATGCAGGCAGGAGTCGGTCTACTTGTCTCGGACGTGATGCCTATATACATGATCATACCTAGATATTCTCATAACTATGCTCAATTCTGTCAATTGCTCAACAGTAATTTGTTCACCCACCGTAAATAGGTATGCTCCCGAGAGAAGCCACTAGTGAAACCTATGGCCCCCGGGTCTATTTTCCATCATATTAATCTTCCAACACTTAGCTATTTCTTTTGCCGTTTTTATTTTACTTTCTTTACTTTGCATCTTTATATAAAAATACCAAAAATATTATCTTATCATATCTATCAGATCTCACTCTCGTAAGTGACCGTGTAGGGATTGACAACCCCTTATCGCGTTGGTTGCGAGGATTTATTTGTTTGTGTAGGTGCGAGGGACTCGTGCGTGGCCTCCTACTGGATTGATACCTTGGTTCTCAAAAACTGAGGGAAATACTTACGCTACTTTGCTGCATCACCCTTTCCTCTTCAAGGGAAAACCAACGCAGTGCTCAAGAGGTAGCAAGAAGGATTTCTGGCGCCGTTGCCGGGGAGGTCTACGCAAAAGTCAACATACCAAGTACCCATCACAAACCCTTATCTCCCGCATTACATTATTTTCCATTTGCCTCTCGTTTTCCTCTCCCCCACTTCACCCTTGCCGTTTTATTCGCCCTCTCATTTCCATTCGCCTCTTTTTCGCTTGCTTCTTGTTTGCTCGTGTGTTGGATTGCTTGTTTGTCACGATGGCTCAAGATAATACCAAATTATGTGACTTTACCAATACCAACAACAATGATTTCCTTAGCACTCTGATTGCTCCTCTTACTGATACTGAATCTTGTAAAATCAATGCTGCTTTCTTGAATCTTGTCATGAAAGATCAATTCGCTGGCCTTCCTAGTGAAGATGCCGCTACTCATCTAAATAGCTTCATTGATTTGTGTGATATGCAAAAGAAGAAAGATGTTGACAATGATATTGTTAAATTGAAGTTATTACCTTTTTCGCTTAGAGATCGTGCTAAAGCTTGGTTTTCGTCTTTGCCTAAAAATAGTATTGATTCTTGGAATAAGTGCAAAGATGCTTTTATCTCTAAGTATTTTCCTCCCGCTAAGATTATCTCTCTTAGAAACGATATTATGAATTTTAAGCAACTTGATCATGAACATGTTGCACAAGCTTGGGAGAGGATGAAATTAATTATACGTAATTGCCCTACGCATGGTTTGAATTTGTGGATGATTATACAAATTTTTTATGCCGGATTGAATTTTGCTTCTAGAAATCTTTTAGATTCGGCAGCGGGAGGCACTTTTATGGAAATCACTTTAGGAGAAGCTACTAAACTCCTAGATAATATTATGGTTAATTATTCTCAATGGCACACTGAAAGATCCACTAATAAAAAAGTGCATGCGATAGAAGAAATTGATGTTTTGAGTGGAAAGATGGATGAACTTATGAAATTATTTGCTACTAAGAGTGTTTCTTCTGATCCTAATGATATGCCTTTGTGTGAATTTTGTTGGTAGGAATAATTTTGGTAACAACGCGTATAGAGGAAACTTTAATCCTAGGCCTTATCCTAGTAATTCCTCTAATAATTATGGTAATTCCTACAACAATTCTTATGGAAGCTTTAATAAGATGCCCTCTGAATTTGAGACTAGTGTTAAGGAATTTATGAATTCGCAAAAGAATTTCAATGCTTTGCTTGAAGAAATTTTTTTTAAAGTTGATGAATTGGCTAGGAACGTTGATAGAATTTCTCTTGATGTTGATTCCTTGAAACTTAGATCTATTCCACCTAAGCATGATATCAATGAGTCTCTCAAAGCCATGAGAATTTCCATTGATGAGTGCAAATAAAGAACTGCTAGGATGCGTGCTAAGAAAGATTGCTTTATAAAAGCGTGTTCTTCTAATTTTTATGAAAACAAAGATGAAGATCTAAAAGTTATTGATGTGTCCCCTATTAAATCTTTGTTTTGCAATATGAATCTTGATAATGATGGGACTGAATATGATCCACCTTTACCTAGAAGGCGTTCCAGAAATTCGGAGTTTTTAGATCTTGATGCTAAAATTGATAAAAGTGGGATTGAAGATATCAGAACATTAGATATTAATAAACCCACTATTTTGGATTTCAAGGAATTTAATTATGATAGCTGCTCTTTGATAGATTTTATTTCCTTGTTGCAATCCGTGCTAAATTCTCCTCATGCTTATAGCCAAAATAAAGCCTTTACTAAACATATCGTTGATGCTTTGATGCAATCTTATGAAGAAAAACTTGAGTTGGAAGTTTCTATCCCTAGAAAACTTTATCATGAGTGGGAACCTACTATTAAAATTAAAATTAAAGATCATGAATGCTATGCTTTGTGTGATTTGGGTGCTAGTGTTTCCACGATTCCAAAAACTTTGTGTGATTTGCTAGGTTTCCGTGATTTTGATGATTGCTCTTTAAACTTGCACCTTGCGGATTCCACTATTAAGAAACCTATGGGAAGAATTAATGATGTTCTTATTGTTGCAAATAGGAACTATGTGCCCGTAGATTTTATTGTTCTTGATATAGATTGCAATCCTTCATGTCCTATTATTCTTGGTAGACCTTTCCTTAGAACGATTGGTGCAATTATTGATATGAAGGAAGGGAATATTAGATTCCAATTTCCATTAAAGAAAGGCATGGAAAACTTCCCTAGGAAGAAAATAAAATTACCATATGAATCTATCATGAGAGCCACTTATGGATTGCCTACCAAAGATGGCAATACCTAGATCTATCCTTGCTTCTATGCCTAGCTAGGGGCGTTAAACGATAGCGCTTGTTGGGAGGCAACCAATTTTATTTTTAGTTTTTTGCTTTTGGCTTCTGTTTAGGAATAAATGTTTGTTCTAGACTCTGGTTAGATGTGTTTTTATGTTTTAATTAGTGTTTGTGCCAAGTTAAACCTATAGGATCTTCTTGGATGATAGTTATTTGATCTTGCAGAAAATTCCAGAAACTTTCTGTTCACGAAAATAATCATTAAAAATCACCAGAACGTGATAAAATATTGATTCCAATTGCTGCTGATCAATAAACAAATTTTCTAGGTCGTACTATTTTGGATGATTTTTTGGAGTTCCAGAAGTTTGCGTTAGTTACAGATTACTACAGACTGTTCTGTTTTTGACAGATTCTGTTTTTCGTGTGTTGTTTGCTTATTTTGATGAATCTATGGCTAGTAAAATAGTTTATAAACCATAGAGAAGTTGGAATACAGTAGGTTTAACACCAATATAAATAAAGAATGAGTTCATTACAGTACCTTGAAGTGGTCTTTTGTTTTCTTTCGCTAACGGAGCTCACGAGATTTTCTGCTGAGTTTTGTGTTGTGAAGTTTTCAAGTTTTGGGTGAAAGATTTGATGGATTATGGAACAAGGAGTGGCAAGAGCCTAAGCTTGGGGATGCCCATGGCACCCCCAAGATAAACTAAGGACACCTAAAAGACAAAGCTTGGGGATGCCCCGGAAGGCATCCCCTCTTTCGTCTACTTCCATCGGTAACTTTACTTGGAGCTATATTTTTATTCACCACATGATATGTGTCTTGCTTGGAGCGTCTTGTATTATTTGAGTATTTATTTTTTAGTTTACCACATTCATCTTTTCTGTACGCACCTTTTGAGAGAGACACACATGATTCAGAAATTATTGGAATACTCTATGTGCTTCACTTATATCTTTTGAGTTATATAGTTTTTGCTCTAGTACTTCACTTATATCTTTTAGAGCACGGTGGTGGATTTGTTTTATAGAAACTATTGATCTCTCATGCTTCACTTAGATTATTTTGAGAGTCTTAAATAGCATGGTAATTTGCTTAAATAATCCTAATATGCTAGGTATTCAAGATTAGTAAAAAACTTTCTTATGAGTGTGTTGAATACTAAGAGAAGTTTGATGCTTGATGATTGTTTTGAGACATGGAGGTAGTGATATTAAAGTTGTGCTAGTTGAGTAGTTGTGAATTTGAGAAATACTTGTGTTGAAGTTTGCAAGTCCCGTAGCATGCACGTATGGTAAACGTTATGTAACAAATTTGAAACATGAGGTGTTCTTTGATTGTCCTCCTTATGAGTGGCGGTCGGGGACGAGCGATGGTCTTTTCCTACCAATCTATCCCCCTAGGAGCATGCGCGTAGTGCATGGTTTTTGATGACTTGTAGATTTTTGCAATAAGTATGTGAGTTCTTTATGACTAATGTTGAGTCCATGGATTACACGCACTCTCACCTTTCCACCATTGCTAGCCTCTTCGGTACCGTGCATTGCCCTTTCTCACATTGAGAGTTGGTGCAAACTTTGCCGGTGCATCCAAACCCCGTGATATGATACACTCTTTCACACATAAACCTCCTTATATCTTCCTCAAAACAACCACCATACCTACCTATTATGGCATTTCCATAGCCATTCCGAGATATATTGTCATGCAACTTTCCACCATCCCGTTTATCATGACACGTTCATCATTGTCATATTGCTTTGCATGATCATGTAGTTGACATAGTATTTGTGGCAAAGCCACCGTTCATAATTCTTTCATACATGTCACTCTTGGTTCATTGCATATCCCGGTACACCACCGGAGGCATTCATATAGAGTCATACTTTGTTCTAGTATCGAGTTGTAATCATTGAGTTGTAAATAAATAGAAGTGTGATGATCATCATTTTCTAGAGCATTGTCCCAAGTGAGGAATAAAAAAAGAGAAAGGCCGTAAAAAAAGGCCCAAAAAATGAGAGAAAAAGAGAGAAGGGACAATGTTACTATCCTTTTACCACACTTGTGCTTCAAAGTAGCACCATAATCTTCATGATAGAGAGTCTCTTGTTTTGTCACTTCCATATACTAGTGGGAATTTTTCATTATAGAACTTGGCTTGTATATTCCAACAATGGGCCTCCTCAAGTGCCCTAGGTCTTCGTGAGCAAGCAAGTTGGATGCACACCCACTTAGTTTCTTTTGTTGAGCTTTCATATATTTATAGCTCTAGTGCATCCGTTGCATGGAAATCCCTACTCCTTGCATTAACATCAATCGATGGGCATCTCCATAGCTCATTGATTAGCCTCGTTGATGTGAGACTTTCTCCTTTTTGTCTTCTCCACATAACCCCCATCATCATATTCTATTCCACCCATAGTGCTATATCCATGGCTCACGCTCATGTATTGCGTGAAGGTTGAAAAAGTTTGAGATTACTAAAGTATGAAACAATTGCTTGGCTTGTCATCGGGGTTGTGCATGATGAGAGCATTCTTGTGTGACGAAAATGGAGCATGACTAAACTATATGATTTTGTAGGGATGAACTTTCTTTGGCCATGTTATTTTGAGAGGACATAATTGCTTAGTTAGTATGCTTGAAGTATTATTATTTTTATGTCAATATTGAACTTTTATCTTGAATCTTTCAGATCTGAATATTCATACCACAATTAAGAAGAATTACATTGAATTATGCCAAGTAGCATTCCACATCAAAAAAATTTGTTTTTATCATTTACCTACTCGAGGACGAGCAGGAATTAAGCTTGGGGATGCTTGATACGTCTCCAGCGTATTTATAATTTTTGATTGCTCCATGCTATATTATCTTCTGTTTTGGACATTATTGGGCATTATTATACACTTATATATTATTTTTGAAACTAACCTATTAACTGGAGGCCCAGCCCAGAATTGCTGTTTTTTTTTGCCTATTTCAGAGTTTCGCAGAAAAAGAATATTAAACGGAGTCCAAACGGAATGAAACCTTCGGGAACGTGATTTTCGGAACGAACATGATCCAGAGGACTTGGACCCTGCGTCAAGAAAGCTACCAGGAAGCCACGAGGTAGGGGGGCGCGCCCTCCACCCTCGTGGGCCCCATGTTGCTGCACCGACGTACTCCTTCTTCCTATATATACCTACGTACCCCCAAACTACCAGATACGGAGGCAAAAACCTAATTCCACCGCCGCAACCTTCTGTACCCGTGAGATCCCATCTTGGGGCCTGTTCTGGAGCTCCGTCGGAGGGGGCATCGATCACGGAGGGCTTCTACATCAACACCATAGCCTCTCCGATGATGTGTGAGTAGTTTACCTTAGACCTTCGGGTCCATAGTTATTAGCTAGATGGCTTCCTCTCTCTTTTTGGATCTCAATACAATGTTCTCCCCCCTCTTGTGGAGATCTATTCGATGTAATCTTCTTTTGTAGTGTGTTTGTTGAGACCGATGAATTGTGGGTTTATGATCAAGTTTATCTATGAACAATACTTGAATCTTCTGGATTCTTTTATGTATGATTGGTTATCTTTGCAAGTCTCTTCGAATTATCAGTTTGGTTTGGCCTACTAGATTGATCTTTTTTGCAATGGGAGAAGTGCTTAGCTTTGGGTTCAATCTTGCGGTGTCCTTTCCCAGTGACAGTAGGGGCAGCAAGGCACGTATAGTATTGTTGCCATCGAGGATAACAAGATGGGTTTTTTATCATATTGCATGAGTTTATCCCTCTATATCATGTCATCTTGCTTAAGGCGTTACTCTGTTCTTATGAACTTAATACTCTAGATGCATGCTGGATAGCGGTCGATGTGTGGAGTAATAGTAGTAGATGCAGGCAGGAGTCGGTCTACTTGTCTCGGACGTGATGCCTATATACATGATCATACCTAGATATTCTCATAACTATGCTCAATTCTGTCAATTGCTCAACAGTAATTTGTTCACCCACCATAAATACTCATGCTCTCGAGAGAAGCCACTAGTGAAACCTATGGCCCCCGGGTCTATTTTCCATCATATTAATCTTCCAACACTTAGCTATTTCTTTTGCCGTTTTTATTTTACTTTCTTTACTTTGCATCTTTATCATAAAAATACCAACAATATTATCTTATCATATCTATCAGATCTCACTCTCGTAAGTGACCGTGTAGGGATTGACAACCCCTTATCGCGTTGGTTGCGAGGATTTATTTGTTTGTGTAGGTGCGAGGGACTCGTGCGTGGCCTCCTACTGGATTGATACCTTGGTTCTCAAAAACTGAGGGAAATACTTACGCTACTTTGCTGCATCACCCTTTCCTCTTCAAGAGAAAACCAACGCAGTGCTCAAGAGGTAGCAGCTGGTGCGAGGCAGTAGATAGTGGATGAACAGTAGGCCGTGTTGTCCCGTTTTGCGGTACGCCACACCCCTCCCGATGAACAGGACCCCGTTTTGACCATAGGCGCTCCAACACAAGTCCGTTTCCTCTGTTTTACGGTACGACACACCCCTCCTGATCAACAGCACCCTGTTTCGACCGTAGGAGCTCGAACACAAGTCCGTTTCTTTCAAACGCCAGACCCCTCCCGATGAACAGGATCCCGTTTCGACCGTAGCCGGTCGAACAGAAGGCCGTTTCCTTTGTTCTGCGGTATGTCAGACCCTGTTCCGGCTGTTTTGTCCAAGCCAGTTGGCTCTCGTTGAACATGACGCATTCCGACCCAGTCTGTTGCCTCCTGATGAATAGGACGCTGTTTCTCCGTTCGGACCCAGCCGATTGACTGCTGATGAACAGGACACCGTTGCTGCCGTCTGTTGCCTCTCCATGTACACATGCCCTGGCCATACGTATGCGCGAGTAGCTAGGCGTTCGAGACCCCGCCCATATGTACATACGTGGCCGTATTTTTTGGCATCTAGTTGTACGTACGTGTACACGGTTTAGACTGGATCGCCTGAACTGCTACGTCGGGGGCTCTACTGCTACACGTGCCGCTGCTTGCTCGGCCACGGTTCATTGTTGCAGAGAGACCGATCGACCAGTATGTGTGTACACGTTCGCGACCATACAGAAAATGCTACGTATGCTTCGACCGTGTGGGTCCCAGCTGTCAGGGAGGATAAGGAAGCACTTCCTTGCGTGCGAAGATATAGCTGGTGGGTCCCAGCTATCAGGGGGAAGAACCATATTTTTTGCCTGTAATATGGACACTTCGTTGTGTGTGAAGATGTAGCTGGTGGGTCCATCTGTCAGCCTCATCGCGTAGAGTCCTCTTCTGATGGCTGTCGCTCGTTGACCATGTTGACCACGCCGCGCGGACAGCACCCAGGCGGTGGACGACGGCGAGACCTAGGAAGGGAACGACGCGGAGCCAGGGAAACGAGGAAGGTGGATGCCCACATGGAGGGGAGTACGAGGGTTCACTGGTTCGCCTGTGGTGTGAGGCTGCCGTCGCCGGAGAATAACAGGATGTGTTGGTGAGTAGAGGAATGGTCTGGACGGCGATGGGAGTAGGGTGGGCCGGTGAGTCCTGCACGGCAGCACAGCCGACCACGGGAGGCTGTAGCAGGCGGTACCGCCGGCGATGGTTTGGGCGGCTGAAGCAAGAATATCCGAGATTGAAGAAGAAGCACCACATCTGTTGGATGGACATCCAACGGCCACTGCTGCTAGAACCATGTGTTGACTATAAGTTGTCAAAGCCTTGCGTATGCGTCAACTTAGTAGGCCCACAAGTGTGTGGCAGAGAACATATATCCCATTTGCGATTTGTAACAATGTACAACCCATTTTTGAATTCTAATGAAATTTACTACAGCCCATTTACAGCTTGTTAAAATTACAACCCATTTTCTAGCTACGACAACGATTAATAATTTCAACCAATCGCTCAAAACAGGATTCAATAAAAATTTCCCACATTTTGATGGGATCCAAAATATTTTTATCCCAAAATTTCTAGTCAGCTTAAATATAATTTTAAAATAAATTTGTATTACGTAAAAATCCAACTAAATATTGCGCGTGCAACAAGTATTGAAATTAAAATTTTAAAAATCCTAAAGTAATATATTTTTAACTAATTACGTGTTTGGTGAATTTTTTTAGAGTTACAGCCCAGTTTCTATAATTACATCCCATTATTATTTCTTAAAGCCCATTTTCTTGTTAAGCCTAATGCATCCCTCCTAGGAAAGATTTGCAACCCAGCGGAACGGAGAATAACAAGTTGACCTGGGCTGGGTATTCCTCAAAAAAAGTATAGCCGGACTAGCCATTTTCAGCTTGAAAAAAATTAATATTTGGGCTGGATATTTGGTCGACATAAAATAATAGCCTGGGCTAAATGGGCCACAGCCCGCCTAGTTGATACCCTGCTCATCTGAACAACAACAAAAACATCGCTCACGAAAAACTCTGCTCACACCTCAAAAACACAAATACTGCTCGAGCTGCTGGGCCTAGCTGTCGGCCGCTCCTTGTGCAATTCTCTCATTTATTGACTATATAGGTTGTCAATGGTGTGGGACCGTGATGTCAGGAAACCAGGAGAAAGCAAATATATAGTTGTATCTAATAAGGAGGCACTTGCGTATATGCGGCTATGGCCCCGGTGGGTCCCCACTGTCATCCTCTCCAATTAAAGTCATCTCCTGATTCCTCATGTCCGTTGACCATGTTGACAACGTGAGACGGCGGCGCCACGGCGAGTGCAACAACTCGAAGGACGACGGAGAGGGCCTCGCGGGCCCTATGGATGGTCTGATATAGCGCCTGCTGCTCATTCAGGAAGCCAGGATCATAGGGCCACATGTCCGTGACAGCATTGTCGTTCGCTTGTTCGTTGGCGATTCGTCCTTCCGCGAGCCAGTGCTCGTTGAGGAGACGGAGGTTGCAGCATAGGTCCTCCTGCGCTGGTAGTTCTTCCACCAGTGGGGCGTCGAAGTGCGTCCGCACCTGCTCTATGGTGAACACGGCATGAACCGGCTTGGGCGGTGGCGCCGGCTCCTGGTTGGAAGCCACGTCCATCGTCTGATTGTCGTTGCTCAGCTCGGCGAGCTCGCTGGCGAGCCAGCATGCCCGGCTACTGGACCGGACCACTGCCAAGCACGAGTCTGACCGCCCTGGCCCACCCGGACCGCCTCCCTCGCCCACGCGCGCTTTCCTCCCGAAACGGTCAGCGCCGACCGCGCCGCTTCCCGGTGCAGGCGATTGCTCCGCGTTCAAATGACACAAGTGTCGTCCGTCCTTTTGCCGCCCACATTAATGATACACGGTTACCGAGGCGGCTACTCTGGGGCCACCCGTCCGTCCCTCTGCCGCCCACCATTGCTATATAAACTGCTGCGCCGGCCATAGCCATAGTCATCCGCCTCCGTTCCCTTTCTCCCGTCCACACCACTCCCACCATGGCTTCCTCGCGCTCTAGCGCTCTTCATGACGGGTGGAGGACGGACCAGAAGGAGATGGCAGCCATTGCTGCCAACTGGCTGGCCGGCAGGCAGCCGGAGGACCACGACATCCCAATGGAGAACGTGGTAGTCGACGATCCGACGCCAACCCCCTCCTCCGCGCCATCCTCGTCGGTGCATTGCACCATGACCATCGGCGAGGCCCGTGCCCAATACATGGACACGGTGAGGCAGAAGCATGACGAGCAGTTTTGAGAGGCGTAGGCCGACGCTGCCTACAACCACCATGTCCTCCAGGAGCACCTGCAGGCGGAGGAGCAGATCGCCGCGGAGCGGGTGGAGCAGGAGGCGCCGCTCGAGTCGTACCGCTCCGCCCACGAGAGCCGCCTCACGCGCTGGCGGTACCACATGCGGGTCGTGGAGGTTGCGGCCGCCTACAAAGAGGGTGATGAAGCGGGCGAGGAGCTGTTTGGCGAGACCAACGATGAGAGCGGCGGACAATGCCGGCTCCGCCGAGGCCCCGCCCCGCCAGCACCGAGGCGGAGGATTTCGCCGGCTTGGGCGAGGCCCTGCTCCGCCGAGGCCTTGCCCTGCCGGCAATGAGGAGGAGGATTTCCCCTGCCGGCCAGGCGCTGCGCCACCGGCAACGAGACAGAGGACATCGCTGGCTGCGTCGAGGCCCCACCGCACTGCCAACGAGGTCGTGCCACACAGAAAACGAGGAAGAGGAACACGGTAGGTCGCCACTGCTCGGGTCCAAGTAAGGCCACCACTGCTACCCTCTGGTTGAAGACAAGCTTGGCGGGTTGAGCATTGACGACCGATTAGCTTCTTGGCGACGACGTGGAGTTAGAGAGGTGTGCTGGAGAATAAGCTTCTGTCCGGCTCAGCCGGACACGGGAAATGGGCGCCGGAGATCATAGAGTAGGTTAGTTAATTATACCTCCAGCGCACCCCTTTTTAGTTGAAGAATGTATGAAATGTAATGAAATCCAGCATGTTTATATGAAATCCGGCCGTGTATGAACGAATTTAGTTTGATTAGTTCGAAGTCTTGTATCACTGGCATTGGATGAACATGCAAAACAATATGTACTAGCATTATTCCCAGGACGTACAAAAAGTTTGAGCAGCTTTTTAGCGTGCATGTACATTGCAATCAAACTCACAGGCCTGGCAATTCATAGAGAACATTCAAAACAATCGATGATTATGCATTTCAGTGATTCACATGTCAGAGCCAATATTTACTTCACAACTAAAGAATAAAGAAAAATCGATCGATTCTGCTGACAGCAAAGGGCGTCCCATTCGAAAATATGAAACGCATGTCTTCTTGCTAACATCAATGAGCAAAATTTGACAAGGTTGTCCCATTCCAAAATATCAAATGTGTGTCTTTTTGCGTACATAAATGAGCAAACTTTGACAAGGTTTTCCCATTCCAAAATACCAAATGCCTACGATTGTGGAATGGGCGGGGTTTGCGATCAGTTCAGACATTGACATGGCACCTCGTGCTAAATAAACCAGCTGTTCTTTTTGTGTAGTTCCACCAAAATCAACCAAATTCACGCGTAGCTTCTATGATTTCACCTTTATATGTTGCAACGCCTTGAACATATCGCACCTCCTTTCTTGTAGCTAATTTTGTGGCTGGAGGTGGAAATGGATGATTCAAGAATATTCGATGTATTGTGCATGATGAAGTATAATGGGTGCGAACCATCAGAATATTTTGTGCAGTTCCCATTGAAATCAAGCTGAGCACCCCTATTTGCATAAATACAAAAAAGTGATTAGTAAAGCAAACTGTAATATAAATTTACAGTTTACACAGGCACCTACATGGTCCATGTAGAGCACACATTTAAAAAAATGGAACTCACAAGAAAAAATCCTAGAACAACATTGTACTTGCCCATCACAGCAAAAAAGATGGAAATCTATGAGTCCTTCTGAGCTGAAGTTAGTTTGGTCTTGTGGGGAATAATGTAACCTGATGTCTGCTAGAACTACGTCGGTATTTCCCCAAAGAGGAAGGGATGATGCAGCACAGCAACGGTAGGTATTTCCCTTAGTGATGAGACCAAGGTTATCGAACTAGTAGGAGAAACAAGCAACACTACGTAAACAACACCTGTACACAAATAACAAATGCTCGCAACCCGACGTGTTAAAGGGGTTGTCAATCCCTTTTGGGTGACGATGCCAGAAATTGGCAAAAGGATGGGGTAAAGTTGTAATAGATTGGATAATTGGATCGCAAATAAAATAAAGTGCAGCAAGGTATTTTTGTATTTTTGGTTTAATAGATCTGAAAATAAAAGCAAATAAAATAGATCGCAAAGGCAAATATAATAAAGAAGAGACTCGGGGACCGTAGATTTCACTAGTGGCTTCTCTCAAGAAAAATAGCAAACGGTGGGTAAACGAATTACTGTTTGGAAATTGATAGAACTTCAAATAATCATGACGATATCTAGGCAATAATCATTATATAGGCATCACGTCCAAGATTAGTAGACCGACTCCTGCCTGCATCTACTACTATTACTCCACACATCGACCGCTATCCAGCATGCATCTAGTGTATTAAGTTCACGGAGAAATGGAGTAATGCAATAAGAACGATGACATGATGTAGACAAGATCTATTTATGTAGAAATAGACCCCATCTTGTTATCCTTGATAGCAACGATACATACGTGTTGTTTCCCTTTCTGTCACTGGGATCAAGCACCGTAAGATCGAACCCATTACAAAGCACCTATGACGCCCGGATAATTAAGCTACAGTAAAACTCTGCTAATGATGCCACGCCAGCTCCGTTACTATTGCTAATCTCTCGTTAGTTCAAAACCGGTTCAAAAATCAAATTCAAAATATGCCAAACAACAGAAGTTTTCAAACATTGAAACAAAAATGTTCGGTCGGTGCCAAATATTGCACTGGTAATTATTGTGGAGAAAACATTTTTTATAATGTGCCTAAATATTTTAAAGGAAATAAAGAAAATAAATGAAAGAACTAAAAAAAGGGAAACACCCCCCCGGGCCACGGCCTAGCAGGCCACCAGGCCGGCCCACTCCCTCTCCATAAACCCCCTCCCCCCCCGAAACCCTAGCCGTTCTCCCCCGTCGCCCCACTCGCTCCCCCACTCCCCCTCGATTGGATCTGGATCAGGAGGAGCCCGATCCCCTCGCCCCTCCACCCCCGATGCTGACGCCGGCACCCGGAGCTTCCCCGCCGGACTGCCTCCTCCTTCTCATCGGCCTGCCTCCTCGTCGCCGGTCGTCTCCGTCCTCCTCCTCGCCCCCCCCCCCCCCCCCCCCGTTGCCCCTGACCCATCATCACACCGTGAGCTGCCCCCCTAATCCCCTCTGTCCACCCGCATGCACGCGCCGCCCGCGACGGCCGCGCACCGCGCTACTAGTCGTCGCCATTGCTGCTCACTTCTGCTACTGTTTTTCTCTAGTGCCACCACTACTGCTGGTGCGGATGTGTACTGCCACTGCTTGCCGATGTTGCTGCTTGTCCGCCGGAGCCCGTGAGCTCGCTCGCGTTCGCCGCGTCTCACCCGCAGCCACCGCGCCTAGTGCTCGTCGAGCCCCACTACACCTGCCTCCAACCTCGCCGGCCGTCCCTCGCCCACACCTCGCGCCGCTCTCGGGGCCACCTCTCCGTCTCCTGCTCCGGCGGCCACCGTCCCCCCGTGGCCTCACCCTGCTCGCCTCGCACGCGCGCTCGATGCCTTGCCCTTCCGCTACGTGCTACGCGCGCCGCCGCTCCATATGGCCGCTGCTGCCGCGCTGCTTAGCCACCCCCCCCCCCCCGCTTCACCCCTCACCGCCGGCCCCAGGCTCCGGCGCCCTGCCGGGTCCGCCGTCCCATGCACCCGCTCGGGCGACGCCGCACCCGATCTCGCCCCTGTCGGGCGCCCGCGCCCGTTCGCGCACCCGCGCCCAAACCCGCTAGGCCTCCATAGGGCCTATGACAAACGGGCCCAGCCCCAGAACGTTTTTGTAAAATAATAATAACAAATAAAAATGAAAATGAATTAATAAAATTATTACTTAATTAATTAATTAGTGAATTGATTAAGTTAATTAATCCTGTTTAATTAATCTAATTAACTAGTTAGTTTAATTAAACAGTAATTAGATTAGCTAAATCCTAATAAACCTAAACAGAGTACGACAGGTGGGTCCCACTGGACCCACACGTCAGTTTGACCAGTCAACACCTCTTATGACTGTTGACGTCAGCATGCACTATTCTGGATAATGTTGAATTAAATTAATTAAATAAATTCTAAAAATGATTTAAAACTTTAGAAAATCATATAATAAACCGTAGCTCAGATGAAAATACTTTCTACATGAAAGTTGCTCAGAACGACGAGACGAATCCAGATACGCAGCTCGTTCGTCCACCACACATCCCTAACCTATCGAACTCGCAACTTTCCCCCTCCGATTCATCTGTCCGAAAACGCAAAACATCGGGGATACTTTCCCAGAAGTTTCCCCCCTTCACCGGTATCACCTACTACCGCGATTGGGCACCCCTAGCAACGCTCATTGCCATGTCATGCGTCGTCATGCATTTTTTTGCATTATATTTATTGTTTCTTCCCCCTCTTCTCTCGCTAGACTCCGAGACCGACGCCGCTGCTACCCAGTACGACTACGGTGTTGACGACCCCTCCTCGGCTGAGCTTCCAGGAAAGCCCCCCCCCCCTTGATCACCAGATATCGCCTATTCTACTCTCTACTACTTGCATTAGAGTAGTGTAGCATGTTACTGCTTTCCGTTAATCCTATTCTGCTGCATAGCCTGTCCTTGCTACTACTGTTGTTACCTTTACCTGCAATCCTACATGATTAGTATAGGACGCTAGTATTCCATCTGTGGCCCTACATTCTTGTCCATCTGCCTTGCTATACTATCGGGCCGTGATCACTCGGGAGGTGATCACGAGTATATACTTAATACTTTACATGATACCTGTGGTGACTAAAGTCGGGTCGGCTCTTGGAGTACCCGCGAGTGGATCTTTGTGGCGGAGCGATAGGGCAGGTTGAGACCACCTAGGCGAGAGGTGGGCCTGGTCCTTGTCGGCGTTCGCGGTTACTTCATAATAACACGCTTAACGAGATCTTGGTATTTGATCTGAGTCTGGCCACTGGCCTATACGCACTAACCAACTACGTGGGAACAGCTATGGGCACTCGACGTCGTGGTATCAGCCGAAGCCTTCTTGACGTCAGCGACTGAGCGGCGCGTGCTGGATTGGACTGGAACGCCTGCTCTTGTATTAGGGAGGCTAGGTCTGCTTCCGGCTGCCCAGGCAACGTGCAGGTGTGCAATGGGCGATGGGCCCAGACCCCTACGCCATAGGATTTAGACCGGCGTGTTGACCTCTCTGTTGTGCCTAGGTGGGGCTGCGACGTGTTGATCTTCCGAGGCCGGGCATGACCCAGGAAAGTGTGTCCGGCCAAATGGGATCGAGCGTGTTGGGTTATGTGGTGCACCCCTGCAGGGAAGTTTATCTATTCGAATAGTCGTGTCCCTCGGTAAAAGGAAGACCCGGAGTTTTACCTTGACCTTATGACAACTAGAACCGGATACTTACTAAAACACACCCTTCCAAGTGCCAGATACAACCCGGTGATCGCTCTCTCACAGGTCGACGAGGAGAGGATCGTCGGGTAGGATTATGCTATATGATGCTACTTGGTGAACTTACCATCTACTCTCTTCTACATGCTGCAAGATGGAGGCTGCCAGAAGTGTAGTCTTCGATAGGATTAGCTTTCCCCCTCTTATTCTGGCATTCTGCAGTTCAGTCCACCGATATAGCACCTTTACACAGATACCCATGCATATGTAGTGTAGATCCTTGCTTGCGAGTACTTTGGATGAGTACTCACGGTTGCTTTTCTCCCCCTTTCCCCCTTTTCCTTTCTTCCTGGTTGTCGCAACCAGATGCTGGAGCCCAGGAGCCAGACGCCACCATTGTCGACGACTCCTACTACACCAGAGGTGCCTACTACTACGTGCAGCCCGCTGACGACGACCCAGAGTAGTTAGGAGGATCCCAGGCAGGAGGCCTGCGCCTCTTTCAATTTGTATTCCAGTTTGTGCTAGCCTTCTTAAGGCAAACTTGTTTAACTTATGTCTGTACTCAGATATTGTTGCTTCCGCTGACTTGTCTATGATCGAGCACTTGTATTCGAGCCCTCGAGGCCCCTGGCTTGAATTATGATGCTTGTATGACTTATTTTTATTTGTAGAGTTGTGTTGTGATATCTTCCCGTGAGTCCCTGATCTTGATCGTACACGTTTGCATGTATGATTAGTGTATGATTGAATCGGGGGCGTCACAAGTTGGTATCAGAGCTGAATGCCTGTAGGAATCCCCCTTTCTAACTACTTGGCCGAAGTCGAGTCTAGTCATTGCAAAACTTTTAATAACATGGCTGTGTGGCTTACGGGCCCACGTCGCCATTGGGTGGTATTAGGATCTTTTATTCCTTGTCTATACTCTGGGACTCTGATCTCTCTTCTATTCGGGTTAAATGATTTTACTAACTCTGACTCTAGGTTCTCGTAATTACTACCTCCCGGAGAGCCCTTCACTCCAGATGATCGGTTGGTGTACCAGAAGATTCCGAAGATACTCTCCGATGTTCTCTCGAGACTTTGTGCCACCGCTTTTGCTATTCCCGGCCACCGATAAATCCTTATGGATAACTTCTTACCCTTTCCATTCTTACATTCATCCCTAGTTGCTCTTGTTATTACAAGATGCATCGAATTGTTCTTCGACTTTTAAGAATCTCTTGAGCCATTGCATTACAGATCTTTGCCACCTGAATATCCCTATGGATAATTCTCGCACTTACCGAGTATCCGCTTATCCCCAGATGATTCATGTATTTCACAAAAGTCTTCGAAATACTATTCGATCCTCCAAAAATCCTTAGCAGCTTATTGCTCGCCAAGTACTTGTCTGCTTGCATTATGGATACTTTCCATATGTCTAGCAATATTCACAAGCATCCTTTGTCACCGTCATTTTGGGTCTGTTGATTCAATATGTTGCGAATGCTCGCAATCCTCAACCAGATCCTAGAATTCATCCTTCCGGCTCAGACGTCATTTTAAACATGAGCTAGATCTCTACCAATCAAAGTGCCATCGATTGTACCCCTAAGGCTATTCAACTTATACATCCCTAATCAGAGCATTGCTTCTGATCCCTTGTCTTGGAAGTCATAATTCCTTTGCGATTGAGCTTTGAATTAGTTAGTTCTTTCTATCATATGATCTCCTTGCATTCTTTCTTCTTTTGGTTGAGTACGGATGCTCACATCAGATCCCTTATGGACCACCAGAACCTTTGTTGGATTTTATCTGACAACACCCTTCATATTCAATAACCTTGTGAGCCTTTCCTCGGATACATAATGCCTTTGGTAAATTGTATCCTCTGCTTTCTCAACCATGCTCTGCCTTCGAGCTTGAGTTAATTACTCCTAAAGATTGTGGTATATGATTCTAAGATGCCCTGATGGGCTGAACTTATGCCTTCCTTAATCTGTGTGAACCCGAAAGTTTTCCAAGGTTCATACTCCTCTGGTAATTCACCAAGTAGATCTTCTCACTCAAATCATTTTTAGTAGAGCAGTGAATGAAAGGTTATGCATTGAAGAAGTGGGAGTCGACCTTGAACTTTGTGTTCATGCCCATGGACACGATGTAGATCTTATCATTAAAAGCTTCTCTTAAATTAATTGTTCCCTTGGTATAAGTTCATCTTATATGTGGGATCTGGCCTTTTGCAATCGTGGTTCCGACCATGTTCTCCTTTAAATACCATTTCTCGTACAAGTTTAAGCACTTGTCTTCTGCAGAGCAATACCCCAGTCCAACCTCTACTTTGGTTTGTCATCGAGTATTACCCCCTGGTATCTCGAGATTATCACGGAACTGCATAACTTCTTATGAGTTCTCCATCAAGTACTACATTCTCATTGATTCCAATTTTTCATGGGCTTCGAGTTATTAAACACTCAAGGACATCGATAACTGAATCGAGTCCGCATCGCGATTAAACAACTTGTCGGAGTAATTGAACACGGGTATCCCGAAGACGATGAGACAATATTTCAAGACATCGGGGCTAGCAAAGCCCCTCAGTCCGACTGCCCGGCCGCTCCTGCCGGCTCCCCGTCCGACTGCTCCACCCGGCCGGCTGCTAGCTGACCGACTGCATCGACTAGCCGGCTGCCGACTGCAGTCCGACCCGGCATCGACAAGACACCGACGAGACGGTCGTACCCGAGCACTATTCACGTGTCATCCCCGCCATCATGTATAGTGTCACTTGTCCCCTGGCACTATTTATGAAGTGACCCAGGGGACAAGCATGACATGCACCATGCCTTACCCATGCCCACTAGCTAGCTTACATACTAAGCTACCCTCTCCTATAAAAGGAGACACACATCCATCCATCCATGGATGGACTCACGTACACAACAAGCAAGCTAGCTAGCAAGAGAGCTAGCTAGCCATCCATCCATCCATTCCCACGGGCATGCATGCCCAAGCACCACATACGGCCATGCTCATGGCCGGCCACTAAAGCATGCCTGGTGCATGCATATACGGAGCCAGATGCCCATGGCACTGCCCCCAGATACAGCTCTAGGAGCACTTTGTACTGCCCGATGTACACCCCAGATATATATGCTCAGACATGCAGGAGTAGGGGTATTATCTCTCCGGAGAGCCGCGAACCTGGGTAAACTAGCGCGTGCTACTCGCATACCCGCTCCCGGTCCTATCAGCAGCAGTCTTACCCTCACACAAAGCCCTTGTGGCATCTGTCGATTCACACCCCCCCCCCCCGTGAGAATACCACGATAGTTGGCGCCCACCGTGGGGCGGTACTATGCTACCGCGCTGCTGCTGGTTTCGCAGTCCGGGCGGGACCATCTTCGTCATCATCACCGCGGCGTCGCGCCGTCCCTCCGATAGCGGTCGAGGGCTCGACTTCGACACGCCCTCGGAATGGCCGTGAGGGGCGGCGCGTCCTCGCCGTCGGGACCATCTTCGCCATCACTGCCGCGGCGTCGCGCCGTCTCTCTGGTAGCGCTCGGGGGCTCGACTCCGACCGCCCCCGGAGCGGCCGCGCGGGACGGCGCGTCCTCGTCGTCGGCCTCGCCGCCTTCGTCATCATCACCGTTGCAACGCCGATCCTCCGTCCCCGCACGCGCCGCGCGTGCGCTGCCTCGCTTCGGTCGGCCGTATCGCGGGCAGCCCCGGCCGCCTCCTTCCCCGCGAGACTGCCAGCCGGCTCCATGCCTTCGCGCGAGCGCCCCCGACGGGGCATGCCCGAGCCCTCCGCGGCCGACTCCCCTGCGCGCCGGATCGCCGCGGCCCCTCCGCCCCGCCCCATGGCCGCCTCCGCGCGCTGGCCTTGGCCGGCCTGCCCCGCGCCCGCGCCGCTTGGCCCCGGCGCGCCCGCCGACTCGCCATCTCCGCGCAGGGCCTCCCGAGCCGACTTGGCCGGCCTGCCCCGCCCCGAGCCTGCTGCGCGTCCATGCGCCATCGCGCTGTGCCCCGCGCCCGACTCCCCGTCGCCGCGCACCTGCACTCCCGCGCCCCTGGCCGCCTGCGGCGCTCGTGCCGGGTCCGGCGCGCCGCGTCGTCCAGCCGGCTTCCCGCTAGCCTGCCGCCGGCTCCCACCCCGTGTGTGCCTCGCACCGCCGCACCAGCCGACCGCGGCCCCGGGCCGACTCCGCCGACCGCCGGCTCTGCCTCCGCCTCCGCCGAGTCGCGCGTGCCGACTCCGGCTTCACCCGCGCCCAGCCGCCGGGTTACTGGCGCCCCCGCAGCCGGCTCCGCCGGCCGACCTCCCGCACCCCGGCCGCGCCAGCGCCGACTCGCCCCTCGCGTGCGCCGGGTCGCCGCTCCCCCGCCGGCTCCCTCCCGCTTAGGGCCGAGTCCCCTCGATGGCCGGTGTCCGCCTCGGCGTCTGCACGAGCCGCCTGCCGGCTCGCCACTACGTCCGGCCCCGGCCGGCTGGCCCTCTGCCCCGCTCACCTGGCCGGCTCCGGCCCGGCCCTCACAGCTCTGGCCGGCTCGGCGCGTTGCCGGGCCCGCCCCGCGGCCGACTCCGCCCGCATCCCGAATTGGGCCGAGTCCCCGTCGCCGACCTCCCGCACCCCGGCCGCGCCAGCGCCGACTCGCCCCTCGCGTGCGCCGGGTCGCCGCTCCCCCGCCGGCTCCCTCCCGCTTCGGGCCGAGTCCCCTCGACGGCCGGTGTCCGCCTCGGCGTCTGCACGAGCCGCCTGCCGGCTCGCCACTACGTCCGGCCCCGGCCGGCTGGCCCTCTGCCCCGCTCACCTGGCCGGCTCCGGCCCGGCCCTCACAGCTCTGGCCGGCACGGCGCCTTGCCGGGCCCGCCCCGCGGCCGACTCCGCCCGCATCCCGCATCGGGCCGAGTCCCCGTCGCCGACCTCCCGCACCCCGGTCGCGCCAGCGCCGACTCACCCCTCGCGTGCGCCGGGTCGCCGCTCCCCCGCCGGCTCCCTCCCGCATCGGGCCGAGTCCCCTCGACGGCCGGTGTCCGCCTCGGCGTTCGCGCTAACCGCCCGCCGGCTCGCCACTCCGTCCGGCCCCGGCCGGCTGGCCCTCTGCCTTGCCGCCTGGCCGGCTCCGCCCCGCGCCGACTGACCGGTTCCGCTTGGCACCCGCGCGGCGGCCGCCTCTGACTGCATCCGCCTGCTCAAGCACAGAAAAGAGAAAAGCGAAGAGCCGACTGGACAAAAGTCAGAGGCCGGCTAGCCATGCAAAAAAAAAGAGAGAGAAGGAAAGAAGAGATCGGCTGGGACAAAGAAAAGGAAAAACTCCGTCTATCCGTCCGCCTGCTTCGTCACTCGGACGGCCGGACGCGACCTGGCCTGCCGGTCCGCCTCGACGCCTGGCTGGTCGAACCTCGGCCCGAGTCTCGGGGGCTACACCCGGCGGGTGCGATGACGCGCCCCCGTGAGGAGAGAAGACAGAGTAGTCGCCGGGAGATCCGGCCCGACTGCTCAACAGTCGGCCCGAATCTCGGGGGCTACACCCAGCGGGTGCGCTGGCGCGCCCCCGCGAGGAGAGAAGACAAAGTAGTCGCTGGGAGATCCGGACCGACTGCTCAGCAGTCGGCCCGAATCTCGGGGGCTACACCCAGCGGGTGCGCTGACGCGCCCCCGCGAGGAAAGAAGACAAAGTCGTTGCCGGAAGATCCGGCCCGACTGCTCAGCAGTCGGCCCAAATCTCGGGGGCTACACCCAGTGGGTGCGCTGGCCGCCCCCACGAAGACAAGAGAAGAGTTTTGTCCGGTTGCCAGCAGCCGGCAGAAGAAGAAAAAGGGCGCTGCAAAATGCCTCGCCGCCTGGCCGGTCGAGCCTGACCGGCCGGGACCCTCCTTCGAGCGATCGGGGGCTCGAAGGCTACACCCAGCGGGTGCGCCGGCTCTCTTCGGCAAACTCCGCCTCGGCTACACGAAAACCAATGTGAGCTCCTCACCCGCAGATTTTTTCACCGCGAGAGCACGGATAACCTCGAGCGATGCTCGGGGGCTATCTCCGTATTTCATTACAGTTGCATCACTGTTCGCCCCGGCGCCAGCCAGAGTTGGCCCGGGGGCTGGCCGCTTGGCCTGAGACGTTAGTTCCCGCAGACGGCTTAGTAGCGTGCGCGGTATGAAAAGCCCACTCTTAGTCACAAACCGCAGAGCGGCTGTCCGACTGGCAAGAGTGAAAGCTGAAGGCCACCCACGCGAAAAACGTCCGGGAAGAAAAACGCTTCGGGCGACCCGACTGTTTTCTTTATGAGTATCTACTCGGTTAAATTCGCTCCCAGAGTCTGAGTATTGTACACTCCACTCCGCGGCCCACTCTCAGCCACAGACCGCAGAGCGGCTGTCCGGCAAGCGAGAGCACAAGCCAAAGAGCGGAGGGAACATGAAAGAGATGAAAGGGGGCTCGGACGAAACCGAGTCGGCACCCTCCGCATAAAACTTGCAGTGCTAAAAAGCAATCACTTGACATATCTGCATGGACTAACTTTCCCTTTTGCATGATCATTTCCATGAACACTCACGAAAAAACCTCCGCCCGACTTTGCCAAGTTGCCCGGAGGCTTGGGGGCTACTGTCGGAGTAATTGGACACGGGTATCCCGAAGACGACGAGACAATATTTCAAGACATCGGGGCTAGCAAAGCCCCTCAGTCCGACTGCCCGGCCGCTCCTGCCGGCTCCCCGTCCGACTGCTCCACCCGGCCGGCTGCCAGCTGACCGACTGCATCGACTAGCCGGCTGCCGACTGCAGTCCGACCTGGCATCGACAAGACACCGACGAGACGGTCGTACCCGAGCACTATTCACGTGTCATCCCCGCCATCATGTATAGTGTCACTTGTCCCCTGGCACTATTTATGAAGTGACCCAGGGGACAAGCATGACATGCACCATGCCTTACCCATGCCCACTAGCTAGCTTACATACTAAGCTACCCTCTCCTATAAAAGGAGACACACATCCATGCATCCATGGATGGACTCACGTACACAACAAGCAAGCTAGCTAGCAAGAGAGCTAGCTAGCCATCCATCCATCCATTCCCACGGGCATGCATGCCCAAGCACCACATACGGCCATGCTCATGGCCGGCCACTAAAGCATGCCTGGTGCATGCATATACGGAGCCAGATGCCCATGGCACTGCCCCCAGATACAGCTCTAGGAGCACTTTGTACTGCCCGATGTACACCCCAGATATATATGCTCAGGCATGCAGGAGTAGGGGTATTATCTCTCCGGAGAGCCCCGGACCTGGGTAAACTAGCGCGTGCTACTCGCATACCCGCTCCCGGTCCTATCAGCAGCAGTCTTACCCTCACACAAAGCCCTTGTGGCATCTGTCGATTCACACCCCCCCCATGAGAATACCACGACACAACTCTTAGTAATCTTCTTTGCTTACGAGTTTGTACTCGATCACGTCATCCCTAGCCTGATCAGCTATATCATTACCATGCTAAATTTTAACTGTGCTACTTGGTCCATCTTCCCGGAGCACAATTTTCGATGATGAACTAACCTTACGTCGATCCTCCTCGTCATATCATTTCGCCTTGAACAACAAGCTTGGTGTCGTACCCTTGGTTCCAATAACCTTTCGCTTCATCATTCCTTTGACTTGATGTCGTCGCCGATCGATTACATCTTCATGAACTCTCGCGACAAATGTGTCATGAATATCATCAACATTCTAAGCTCTTCCAAGAGATCTATCGAATTTTGATGAGAAATACCATCCTTTGCCCTCGATGATTTGGGTTATCATCGACAACATTATTGCATTCCCTCCAACACAAAAACTTGTTCTTGTTTTGTGTTGTACCTTGAGTTCCTTGCTATCCAACTTATGTTATGTTCTACCTTGGAGTATTACCATCTTTTATGTCAAGAATGTCATGAGGATTACTCCACCTCTTAAGAATTGTTGGTATAATGACACTTCTCACCATCACCATTCTTTCTTGGTCCCCGTGTTGATTCCAACAAGTGAACGACGTTGTTTGGATTCTTTCCTTCTAGCAACCCTATTGCTTTGAAGTTAATGGTCGACATTTCATTCTTAGACCATTGGTTATCGAATCACCATTATAACATCGGTCATGCTACCTAACCCCATATTCCGGGTGCACCTTTCAACCAATGTTTAATTGTGTATGTTTTCCTCGAGCATACCTCATTATTTCATCTGATCTGACAAATGTTATCTCCTTGTTCACATAGTTGTGGAAATCCATCTTTTGGAAATCTCGAGGAATTGTCGCTAAGTCTATCAGCCTCCCCCTCAGCTCCTTGGTTTAATGATGAACTCTTGTTTCAGAACTCACTTCCATAGTTCAATTCCCGAGAATCTTACAATGTCATCTCGAGCATTTGTGTTGCACCTTTCTTCTCAGGCATCCTGAGTCTGAGTTATCCTGACACCAATCAGATCTGAATCTCAGTCATATATGATGGTTGGAACATATTTCCAAGAGTTATAACAATGATCTTTATGTGACCCGGTAAGGTGATGTCGTGCCTAGCACACCTGGCCGGAGGCCCTATTGTTATAGCTTCCTTTTCAGCAAGGTTATCCATTCTTCCATGAGGAAATTGAAAGACTTATTCTATAAGTTGTTCCTGATGAATCCATTGAGTATCCAAGGTCTGACCTTTGCTTGAAGACCATGTCCTTGGGAAGGATATACCCTTGAAATATGTGTTTAAACCCATTTTCCTTTCCATTGTTCTGTTTAATCTAATAATCATATTTTCCTTTCCATTGGTTGGTTTAACGTTTCTTGTGATCTATATGATCTAAGCAGTAATAATTCACTGCTCATGTAAACACCTCGGTGTACTACTCTGTTAGTAAGACCCTGTTACTATTGTTGATGATATTCCGGTAGCCACCGATGGACGAGAACTTTGCCTATTGGTCCGCCTCGTTCAACGAGCAGGAAAATGGTTCTCATCGTCCCTCGCCCTTGGTACTAATGTTGTTGCCGACATAACTGATAGGCTATCCTTTGACATACCTTGCTTACATGATCGTGCAAGACGTCATCACCCTCCCTATTTTTAACCCACATGGTGGGCCCATAAACCACAGTCCCACAGGATCGAAACCTGACTCTCCTATACACCCTGTTACGAAAGTTATTCCTCGCGCTTGACTTCATATGTAATTCACGGGCCACCTGCCTAGTGATCTATTCTGGTATCAGACGCAATACTTATTCCCATTGCTCTGAATTCCTTTCACACTTCGTTCCAGACGACGAACGATTGCCTATGCGCTTGACACTTCTATTTTGCACCTTTTTACTTTGCTCTCCATAATGTCTTAAATTTCAAATCGAGAGTTACTTTCCGCCACCTTCCCTGATGTTATCTACCAGATAAGCAACACTATAGCGGCCCGTTCTTCCGGAATACCCCCTTATCCTTTCGTAAGTACGATGGAGACCCCGAGGAAAGGATGACGACTTCATCATGATGACCTGAAGCAGAGGTGTGGCACCCCGGCTCAGAGAAACCGGAACGCCCGTATTCCAGCCCAGAGATCGAGGAGAAGTCTTCTGGAATACGGCACTGCTTAGCATAGAACAAATCAGCTCTTTATTGCAATCTATTGGGGTAAAAGGGGATTACATCGGCACAGCGACACTACGCCTACCACAGTTGCTCTATGCAAGCAGCAGAACAACACGACGCAGCGGAATGACTACTGGTATCGGAAAAGAGACGATGGTGGTGAACTCCACTCCGCATGGACTCTGGCTAGAAGGCTTATCCTACCCCGCAAACAAGGGATCCACGGCAAACAAGCAATCAAATCCGGCACGACCTGCAAACTGGCATGACATGCCAGGTCAGTACATTGAATGTACTTGCAAGCTCACAGCAACCAAAGCAATCAAGATAAACAACAACATGACAATTACAGGTTATTAAGCAATTATGGACACGATACTATCAGATCAACATGGCATGTACAACATGATATAACTAGAACAATACGAGCATGGCATAAACATATGAACATGATAATACTAGCATGCAACAGGATGAATCTATCATGCACCAACTTACTCTGCTCGGTTACCTCGTAACCATCACCTGTATCACTTACCATCACGGATATCACACGATCATCTCAGGATCCAATCAAGCTTGGTATTAACAATACCGTAGCAATCATTTATGATCACAAGGAGCTTGACCTTTGCCCTTGACTCTCGCATAACATTCCAAATATCCAATAAGTTGGTATTCACGATACTACAGTGATCCTCTCACGATCACATAAATATCAACCACCTTCTTTCATCATCGAACCAGGGTTGTTATTAAGCAAATTATTATTATTACTGTTGACCCACAGTGTGACCGACACGAACTGGGCCCATATCCGTGGGCGCGGCTATCAATAGATTTAACACACACACTCTGCAGAGGTTAGCACACTGTACCCACACCACGGAACCCTGGCCTCGCACTCCCATTCGGGTGGACCAAAGCGTTCCGACAAAACCGTCCTACTGCCATGCCACCCCCCAGCCACTCCGACCAACTCCCCTTTGGGCTAAGTCCTGGGTGGCCCCGTGCCTACCAAAGGCACCAACGGCCACCGTCGTGGCAAAACAGTCCCAAACGGGGACAAGGATCCATACACAACAACGGGCACACAAGGCTTATGCCGTCCTACCTGGCCAAGGTAGCGCCCGCGCATAACCTTCCCTCGCGGGAGGCACCGATGAGAGGCATGACAATATACCCAGTTAGGACCCCCCCCATAGGGTAAGCGTGGTTGCACTGGTCAGATCGATTTGGTGGCACCATGACTCAGCCAACAGTTGTTCAAGTTCAATTTAATCCGGTTAAACTTGAATGCAATATGCTGAGCCATGATAAAAATTACATGATGCAACTACAATGCATGAACCTGATATCAACAAAACATGGGGGTGCAACATAATCAATGAGCATAACAACAACATTTAACAATTTATCCAGATGAGCTTGGCTTACCTACGAGCTTGAATATCACAACTAGAACATTACTCATAGCATAACATGACTACTAGCATCAGCAATAACTACCATGCAATAACATAACGATAAACTACCATGCAAGCATTTAACCAACTGGGTGCAAAAGAACATGCATAACGGCGGTACTCGGAACAGACGATAGTCATGCACCGAAGACCATCCCAACATGTACTACTACCAAACATTGCCAATATTAAAGTAATACTAGCATGAAGCACATAATAACAGAGTGCAAGAAAACATAGCATGACGGTAAACACCGATCCATAAGCATAACCGAAATAACGACAATAGCAGCAAAGCAAACAAACAGTTATTTAAGATTCAAGTTGAAAACCAGTGCTTCTGCATGGCTATCATGCAAATGGTGGTTGTGGCTTGCGTGGGGATGAAGAAAGCTCCGGGGAGAAGTGAGGAAAGATCGCAGAAGGAATCGCTAGAAAGGATACTCTTGGAGGGTACTGATTAGGGGAAAGGGCAAAATGATCATTTTCAGAATGTTGAAACATAGTGAAAATGGTACCAAAAGTTTGGGCTCGAAGAGACGAAGACGTGGGCGTTGGTTTCACCTCGTTTGGAGTTACAGTTGAAAAGATGTGAAGGGTTGAAGTTCAGGGACCATTCTGCAAAAATATTTCTACAAACAGGCCCCTGAGTGGATAAGGCAGAAACGGTTTTGAGAAAATACGCTTTCCAGAGAGGAAAACATACTTGTGCCCGAAACAGAGACGGAATACGCTTTCCCCAAAGGGAAAACGCACTCCCGCAGAATGCGCTTCCACTTAAATGACATGGCAGGGCGGGGCCGGGGTTTGTGCGGCTGACGAGCGGGGCCCGCGGCTAGATGGCAGGGAGGGGTCGTCGGCTTCATCTTCTCCTTGCTCGCACCCGACGGAGCAGAGGACTGGTCCGGAGCCGGTGGCCATTCCGGCTGCTCCGGCCGTCTCCCGGGCCGTGCAGCATGCCGGCGCGCTTAGGGGACCGAGACGCACCCGTCCAGCGCATCCATCCATCTTGGGGAGGTCGGGCTCGAGCGGGGCCGCTGCTGCGGCGGACGGCGATTCGGGAGGCGACGGGGCTTGCGGCCAGAGTGACTCCGGCGAGGGGGCGAGGGCACGGGGAGGATCGAGGTGGTCCGGGGAGTGCTATGGTAGCGACAGAAAGAAGGGGGAGGCTCGGCTTCGACCAAATTTAAGAGGTCAGGGGCGACGGCCATGGTGACAAGGGAGGGCGAGGAGAGCTCCTGGAGGCTAATGGAGAGGCTAGGAAGGTTCCTGGGAGCGAGGTGAGGCTGCTGGAGTGCTCGGGCTGCGCGGGGAGGGGCTACTTATAGCCGTGCGAGGTCATGGCCGAGCTGGCGTCGCCGCGGACGCGTGGACGGCGCCGCAGACGCGTGTGCTCGCGCATGAGCTCGGGGAAGACGACGGGGAGGGAACGGACGAGCGCCAGAGGTCACGGAGACGAGCGGAGCTCGGGGACAAGAGAGGGAAGCTGCCGTGGCGCGAACAGAGCCGGTCGGCTATAGTTCGCCCGTGGGCGCACGGCGACGAGCGCCAGCGAGGATGCTTCGGGAGGGGGAGACGGCTCCAGGGGAACGGCGACAACGCGGGCTAGCTGTTGGACACGACGAGGCGCGCGAGCACGACGAACCGAGGAGGGGCCCGAGCAAAACGTCGCTCAGCTCGCGTCCATAGCGTGCTAGGGCGGTGGTGACCGCGTGAGCTGGCAAGGAGAAGAGGCCAAGGGCTGCCCTAAGATGTCTAGTGATTAGTCCTTGCATACTAGAGGTCGAGGGAGGTGACGGATCACGCAGAAGTGTAGGGAGCAGAGGGGAGCAAGCTCGACAAGGTTGCTGTATCAAATTTGGACGAGCACTGCTGATCAACAGGGAAGGGCTTGGAGCCAAACGAGTTGTCTGGTGTGATTAGCTACGGAAGAACTATGATCCTGGAGATTTGGAGGTGATTTGGACCAAGAATTAATATAGTTGCTTTGCAACTGCATAATCTGGTCCAGAATAGAAATCATGATGATGCACTCAAATGGTGAAGCCACTTGAGCTGAACTTGGGCAGGGCAGAGTTATTTGGTCATATGAAGATGCTGAAAAAGGTTTCACACCATTTGGATAAACCAAAATGGTACTTCCTTCACAAACATCCCCACTGACCAGAAACTTGCAGAAATTCTAGAGGGAAAATGGCTAAATGGATTGAGTCACAACTTGGTGGAGGGAGTTTATATGGATAGGAGAAGGCCTAGAAAAATTTACAGCCATAATGAAGCAAGATAAAATATATTTGCTTCACAAACTGAAAGTTTGGACAGAATCAAAGAATTGAAGATGAGCTTACATGGAGGCATTACATGAGCTCAACTTTGGTCGAGGGCTATGATATGATGATATCGAGGTCATGCATAAATTGCAACTCATTTGGATATGCCTAGCTTGTACCTCCTTCAAAAAATTTCTTTCTGGACAGGAACTTTGGAAAATCATAATTAAATGACTACTAGGCAAATGAGGTTGCATTTTGGCATGTGGCAATGATATGGACATGAAAAGGTGCGCAAGGAGTTTGAGGCCACTTGGGAAAATAAAAATAGCACTTGCTTCACAAAGTGCCATTTAGGACAGAATAGGAAAAGAATTATTGGGGAATTATTTTTGAACATGGCAATGAAACGTTTTGCCATATTTTATGAAGATAGGACCCAAACAATTTATGAGAATTATTTGGGAATTTTAGGAGTAATGGAGATATAGGTTGCTTCACAACCTAGGGCAAAAAGGATGATTCCTTTAATAGAAAAGGAATATTCCCAATAAAAATAATATTGGGATTGGGCTAGGATGGAAATGAAATGATCTAGGGAAGGATTTGAGGATGACAAGCCACTCTGGAAATAAAAGAAGAGGTCATCTTCTTCAGTTTCCAGACCACAAAGCCACGGAAAAAGAAAACTCAAGCAAAAACCTCAGAAAATCAAATGAAAAAGAAAGGGCCAAAAATCAGGCTGTGACAAACCTTCCCCCCTTAAAGAAATCTCGTCCTCGAGATTTGGTTGCTCCGGGAACAAGTATGAATATATTGCCTTAAGGAAACTGTTTCCAACTCGGGTATCCTTTTTCCTTTGTTGATTGTTCCCATTAAATTCTTCATCTGATTGACCTGACTGGCTCTGGGGTTGCTTGCTTCACTTTATCCATATCCTGGCAGATCTTAACTCACATGTTCTGCTTATACTAGCTCCAATTCTGTTTATATCTGCTGACTTAGCTGAGATTACCATGACTGAAATATCTGCCTGTCTCACAAATCCGAGAGTGACTTCCAATGGTTGTATGTACTGACAACTGTCCATGAATTGGTGATCCGATTTGTCCTGATGAACACCCAAGCTCTGACTCCTTGCATTGGGTTTCTCCATTAAATGCAGGTCCTTCAGGTTCCAAACAGTGAGTTGCGGCATATCCGTTTTTCTGGCAGATTCTGACTTATCGCAGGAATTTCTGACCCATCCTGACTGGCTCCACTGTCTTGAATCTCAGCTTCATACCAAATATTTGATTGTCGCCTGTCGTTGCCAGCATAAGGGGTATGGCCTTATATGATAGTATCCGCAGACTTGACTGACTGTGAATCTCGTGAAAGAATTTTGTCCATGACAGGCTATCCGTTGAGGCTTCACATAAGTGAGGGCACATGCTCCCAGACTGTTATTCACCATCCAAAATTGAGCAGACCCTTTTAGTGAATATCCATGGTGATCCATACTGACTCAGGCTGTCCGGGGTATCTGCACCATTTGAATTATGCAACAATTATCAGTCTGGCTCCTTCATTACTGTTTTCCTTGCCTGGATCCTTGGGTGAAGGAACGGGGTCATATTGCTTCCTCGTGTGACCATAGGTTCTGTCGGGTGCAATATTCTGACAGCTGTACTCTTATCTGCATCTTCTGACATGGTAATCCATTAAATGGCGGGTTCAACACTTCTCAAGTTTTGACCGTAGGAAAATGATCATCCAAACCCTTGCAAGAAATCGGCAAATAAATCAGTAGCCACCAGAACGGTCTTTACAACTCAGATCTGGGACATTACTGAAATAACTCAACCACGGCTCAGGACGGCTGAAAAGCAGCTCAGAACATGAGACCGGGTCGATAAGAAGAAAGTGGCAGGTCCCTAAAATAGCCAAAAAGTAGCTAAAAGCATAGGGCCACTGTCACAAAAAGAAACTCAACAGCTGTACGAGCCGGCCGGAAAACAGCTCAGAACTCGTGAAAGTTGTTGAATAGAGAAATATAAAGTCGGCATCCACCCTGAATGGCCAAAAACAGCTCAGAACACAGGCGTGGTGCCGTTACCAGAGAAAAGAAGACAAGGGCTCATCACGATCATATTCCAGGTTCACCGGTACTTGTACAGAGCTCAGTGTTGTCGTCAATCTTCATAGTCCTTTGTCACACTAAGGTGTATATCTGGTTTCCTTCACATATATCCGAGAATCTGATTCTCGAGGCAGACTTGTGTTCTGACTGATTCTTGCTTCTGACCAACTGTTGCGGATCTGATTCTGCCATTTGCTGTCAATTTGCACCAGTGCCGTACTGAGGACGGTTGGATGGCTTATGCTTTGACTGAAATTGCACTGTTGGTCCTGCACATAGCTTCTTGCTGAGTTGATCATTTCTGCCATGAAGAGTGCACACTGAGGCAAACTTGATACTGACTGTCCATCCAGGATTCCTCTTGCATTTAGACGAGATATTCCAAATTTCACTGCAGTCTGCTGATAACTTCATTCCCTAAGCACACAAATATCGCGGAAACTCCGGTACTACGGTCTAATATGCTGTGACGGTGTGCACGAAAGTGAATCTGCGTGTGAAAGGAGAGTTGGTGTAACCGAGACTACACCAAGCGTTGGCTGAACTCCGGTTCTAACTGGATGAATACGGAAGCGAGGACGGACTTGGTGATCATGTAGCGAGACACGGAGGTCATGACCAAATCATCATCAAGCGTACGAACACGTCCAAAGAATGGAATGACAGGGCAATATAGTGGAGGAAAAGCAAGGCTTGATGGCAATGCCCTTTTCTGATAACAAATATCAGTAAGGGTTGCCGAAGGGACGAGATGGATGGCACGATTCGGGATAGAGACAAGTCTATCACCGAAATAAATACGGGTGGGTGGAGGAAAGATATCGATGTGATACCTGAGCATAACTCCGACAAATGGTGTCCGGAACACTTGGTACCAGGGCATCACTCTGCTGGGACAGAGGTAGCGCCAAACACCGAAGAGCGGGTATGCAAAGAAGGAGGGCGCAGGTAGTGGATCGAAACCGATACCACCCACACTCACAAGATTAACCGTTAGCGACAAGATAATATCTATATGCATGCTATGCAACAAACAAATGCAGCAATCAAGTGCAACAAACCAACGGGGCTCTATACTACCGCATTCTAACGTTCGCGCGGGCTAGGGCATCCTACAACCAGACCTGCTCTGATACCAAGCCTATGGCACCCCGGCTCAGAGAAACCGGAACGCCCCGTATTCCAGCCCAGAGATCGAGGAGAAGTCTTCTGGAATACAGCACTGCTTAGCATAGAACAAATCAGCTCTTTATTGCAATCTATTGGGGTACAAGGGGATTACATCGTCACGGCGACACTACGCCTGCCACGGTTGCTCTATGCAAGCAGCAGAACAACACGACGTAGCGGAATGACTACTGGTAGCGGAAAAGCGACGATGGTGGTGAACTCCACTCCGCGGGGACTCTGGCAGGAACGCTTGTCCTAGCGCGCAAAAAAGGGATCCACGGCAAACAAGCAATCAAATCCGGCACGACCTGCAAACTGGCATGACACGCCAGGTCAGTACATTGAATGTACTTGCAAGATCACAGCGATCAAAGCAATCAAGACAAACAACAACATGGCAATTACAGGTTATTAAGCAATGATGAACACGATACTATCAGATCAACATGGCATGTACAACATGATATAACTAGAACAATACGAGCATGGCATAAACATATGAACATCATAATACTCGCATGCAACAGGATGAATCTACCATGCACCAACTTACTCTGCTCAGTTACCTCGTAACCATCACCTGTATCACTTACCATCACGGATATCACACGATCATCTCAGGATCCAATCAAGCTTGGTATTAACAATACCGTAGCAATCATTTATGATCACAAGGAGCTTGACCTTTGCCCTTGACTCTCGCATAACATTCCAAATATCCAATAAGTTGGTATTCACGATACTACAGTGATCCTCTCACGATCACATAAATATCAACCAACTTCTTTCATCATCGAACCAGGGTTGTTATTAAGCAAATTATTATTATTACTGTTGACCCACTGTGCGACCGACACGAACTGGGCCCATATCCGCGGGCGCGGCTATCGATAGATTTAACACACACACACTCTGCAGAGGTTAGCACACTGTACCCACACCACGGAAACCTGGCCTCGCACTCCCATTCGGGTGGACCAAAGCGTTCTGACAAAACCGTCCTACTGCCATGCCACCCCCCGGCCACTCCGACCAATTCCCCTTTGGGCTAAGTCCTGGGTGGCCCCGTGCCTACCAAAGGCACCAACGGCCACCGTCGTGGCAAAACGGTCCCAAACGGGGGCAAGGATCCATACTCAACAACGGGCACACAAGGCTTATGCCGTCCTACCTGGCCAAGGTAGCGCCCGCGCATAACCTTCCCTCGCGGGAGGCACCGTTGAGAGGCATGACAATAGACCCAGTTAGGACCCCCCCATAGGGTAAGCGTGGTTGCACTGGTCAGATCGATATGGTGGCACCATGACTCAGCCAACAGTTGTTCAAGTTCAATTTAATCCGGTTAAACTTGAATGCAATATGCTGAGCCACGATAAAAATAACATGATGCAACTACAATGCATAAACCTGATATCAACAAAAGCATGGGGGTGCAACAAAATCAATGAGCATAACAACAACATTTAACAATTTATCCAGATGAGCTTGGCTTACCTACGAGCATGAATATCACAACTAGAACATTACTCATAGCATAACATGACTACTAGCATCAACAATAACTACCATGCAATAACATAACGATAAACTACCATGCAAGCATTTAACCAACTAGGTGCAAAAGAACATGCATAACGGCGGTACTCGAAACAGACGATAGTCATGCACCGAAGACCATCACCAACATGTAATACTACCAAACATTGCCAATATTAAAGTAATACTAGCATGAAGAACATAATAACAGAGTGCAACAAAACATAGCATGACGGTAAACACCGATCCATAAGGATAACCGAAATAACGACAATAGCAGCAAAGCAAACAAACAGTTATTTAAGATTCAAGTTGAAAACCAATGCTTCTGCATGGCTATCATGCAAATGGTGGTTGTGGATTGCCTGGGAATGAAGAAAGGTCCGGGGAGAAGTGCGGAAAGATCGCGGAAGGAATCGCCGGAAAGGATACTCTCTCGGAGGGGACTGATTAGGGGAAAGGGAAAAATGGTCATTTTATGAATTTTGAAACGTAGTGAAAATGGTACCAAAAGTTTGGGCTCGAAGATACGAAGACGTGGGCGTTGGTTTCACCTCGTTTGGAGTTACGGTTGAAAAGATGTGAAGGGTTGAAGTTCAGGGACCATTCTACAAAAATATTTCTACAAACAGGCCCCTGAGTGGATAAGGCAGAAACAGTTTTGAGGAAATACGCTTTTCCACAGAGGAAAACGTACTTATGCCCGAAACAGAGACGGAATACGCTTTCCCCAAAGGGAAAACGCAGTCCCGCATAATACGCTTCCCATTAAATGACGTGGCAGGGCGGGGCCGGGGCTTGTGCGGCTAACGAGCGGGGCCCGCGGCCAGCTGGCAGGGAGGGGTCGTCGGCTTCGTCTTCTCCTCGCTCGCGCCCGACGGAGTAGAAGACTGGTCCGGCGCCGGTGGCCGTTCCGGCAGCTCCGGCCGTCTCCCGGGCCGTGCAGCATACCGGCGCGCTCAGGGGACCGAGACGCACCCGTCCAGAGCATCCATCCATCTTGGGGAGGTCGGGCTCGAGCGGGGCCGCTGCTGCGGCGGACGGCAGTTCGGGAGGCGATGGGGCTTGCGGCCAGAGTGACTCCGGCGAGGGGGCGAGGGCACGGGGAGTATCGAGGTGGTCCGGGGAGTGCTATGGTAGCGACAGAAAGGAGGGGGAGGCTCGGCTTCGACCAAATTTAAGAGGTCAGGGGCGACGGCCATGGCGACAAGGGAGGGCGAGGAGAGCTCCTAGAGGCTAATGGAGAGGCTACGAAGGTTCCTGGGAGCGAGGTGAGGCTGCTGGAGTGCTCGGATGCGCGGGGAGGGGCTACTTATAGCCGTGCGAGGTCATGGCCGAGCTGGCATCGCCGCGGACGCGTGGACGGCGCCGCGGACGCGTGTGCTCGCGCATGAGCTCGGGGAAGACGACGGGGAGGGAACGGACGAGCGCCAGAGGTCACGGAGACGAGCGGAGCTCGGGGACAAGAGAGGGAAGCTGCCGCGACGCGAACAGAGCCGGTCGGCTACAGTTCGCCCGTGGCCGCACGGCGACGAGCGCCAACGAGGAGGCTTCGGGAGGGGGAGACGGCTCCAGGGGAACGGCGACAACGCGGGCTAGATGTTGGACACGACGAGGCGCACGAGCACGACAAACCGAGGAGGGGCCCGAGCAAAACGTCGCTCAGCTCGCGTCCATGGCGTGCCAGGGCGGTGGTGAACGCGTGAGCTGGCAAGGAGAAGAGGCCAAGGGCTGCCCCGAGATGTCTAGTGATTAGTCCTTGCATACTAGAGGCCGAGGAAAGTGACGGATCACGCAGAAGTGTAGGGAGCAGAGAGGAGCAAGCTCGACAAGGTTGCTGTATCAAATTTGGACGAGCACTGCTGATCAACAGGGAAGGGCTTGGAGCCAAACGAGTTGTCTGGTGTGATTAGTTACGGAAGAACTATGATCCTGGAGATTTGGAGGTGATTTGGACCAAGAATTAATATAGTTTCTTTGCAACTGCATAATCTGGTCCAGAATAGAAATCATGATGATGCACTCAAATGGTGAAGCCACTTGAGCTGAACTTAGGCAGGGCAGAGTTATTTGGTCATATGAATATGCTGAAAAAGGTTTCACACCATTGGGATAAACCAAAATGGTACTTCCTTCACAAACATCCCCACTGACCAGAAACTTGCAGAAATTCTAGAGGGAAAATGGCTAAATGGATTGAGTCACAACTTTGTGGAGGGAGTTTATATGGATAGGAGAAGGCCTGGAAAAATTTACAGCCATAATGAAGTAATATAAAATATACTTGCTTCACAAACTGAAATTTTGCACAGAATCAAAGAATTGAAGATGAGCTCACATGGAGGAATTACATGAGTTTAAATTTGGTCGAGGGCTATTATATGATGATATTGAGGTCATACCTAAATTGCAACTCATTTGGATATGCCTAGCTTGTACCTCCTTCACAAAATTTCTTTCTGGACAGAAACTTTGGAAAATCATAATTAAATGACTACTAGGCAAATGAGGTTGCATTTTGGCATGTGGCAATGATATGGACATGAAATGGTGTGCAAGGAGTTTGAGGCCACTTGGGAAAAGAAAAATAGCACTTGCTTCACAAAGTGCCATTTAGGACAGAATAGGAAAAGAATTATTGGGGAATTATTTTTGAACATGGCAATGAAAAGTTTTGCCATATTTGATGAAGATAGGACCCAAAAAATTTATGAGAATTATTTGGGAATTTTAGGAGTGATGGAGATATAGGTTGCTTCACAACCTAGGGCAAAAAGGATGATTCCTTTAATAGAAAAGGAATATTTCCAATAAAAAGAATATTGGGATTGGGCTACGATGGAAATGATATGATCTAGGGAAGGATTTTAGGATGACAAGCCACTCTGGAAATAAAGAAGAGGTCATCTTCTTCAGTTTCCAGACCATAAAGCCATGGAAAAAGAAAACTCAAGCAAACACCTCAGAAAATCAAATGAAAAAGAAAGGGCCAAAAATCAGGCTGTGACAAGAGGAAGAAGACATCAACGTAATGGATCGGCCTCTTCGAGAAGAGCAACTAAGACCGAGAAGAATCGTTAGAATTTCGTAACCTATTCTCCCCCCTTACTCCCCTCTTAAATCTCGGGACGAGATTTCTTGTAGTGGAGGAGAATTGTGACGCCCGGATAATTAAGCTACAGTAAAACTCTACTAATGATGCCACGTCAGCTCCGTTACTATTGCTAATCTCTCATTAGTTCAAAACCGGTTCAAAAATCGAATTCAAAATATGCCAAACAACAGAAGTTTTCAAACATTGAAACAAAAATGTTCGATAGGTGCCAAATATTGCACTGGTAATTATTATGGAGAAAACATTTTTTTATAATGTGCCTAAATATTTTAAAGGAAATAAAGAAAATAAATGAAAGAACTAAATGAAAAAAATGGAAACAACCCCCCCGGGCCACGGCCTAGCAGGCCACCAGCCCGCCCGACCGGCCCACCTGGCCCAACCAACCGGCCAGCCCACTCCCTCTCCATAAGCCCCCGAAACCCTAGCCGTTCTCCCCCGTCGCCCCACTCGCTCCCCCATTCCCCCTCGATTGGATCTGGATCGGGAGGAGCCCGATCCCCTCGCCCCTCCACCCCCGACGCCGACGCCGGCGCCCGGAGCTTCCCGCCGGACTGCCTCCTCCTCCACATCCGCCTGCCTCCTCGTCGCCGATCTTCTCCGTCCTCCTCCTCGCCCCCGTTGCCCCTCACCCTACATCACACCGTGAGCTGCCCCCCTAATCCCCTCTGTCCACCGGCATGCACGCGCCGCCCGCGACGGCCGCGCACCGCGCTACTAGCCGTTGCCAATGTTGCTCACTTCTGCTACTGTTTTCCTCTAGTGCCACCAGTATTGCTGGTGCCGATGTGGGCTGCCACCGCTTGCTCATGTTGCTGCTTGTCCGCCGGCGCCCGCGAGCTCGCTCGCATTTGCCGCGCCTCACCCGCAGCCACCGCGCCTGGTGCTCGTCGAGCCCCACTACACCTGCCTCCAACCTCGCCGGCCGTCCCTCGCCCACACCTCGCGCCGCTCTCGGGGCCACCTCTCCGTCGCCTGCTCCGGCGGCCACCGTCCCCCCCGTGGCCTCACCCTGCTCGCCTCGCACGCGCGCTCGACGCCTTGCCCTTCCGCTACGTGCTCCGCGCGCCGCCGCTCCATTGGGCCGCTGCTGCCGCGCTGCTTAGCCACCCCCCCGCTTCACCCCTCACCGCCGGCCCCAGGCCACCGGCCTCCCCAGGCTCCGGCGCCCTGCCGGGTCTGCCATCCCGTGCGCCCGCTCGGGCGACGCCGCGCCCGATCTCGCCCCTGTTGGGCGCCCGCTCCTGGCGCCCGCGCCCAAACCTGCTAGGCCTCCCTAGGGCCTACGACAAACAGGCCCAGCCCCAGAACGTTTTTGTAAAAAAAAATAATAATAATAATACATAAAAATAAAAATGAATTAATAAAATTAATTGTTAATTAATTAATTAGTGAATTAATTAAGTTAATTAATCCTTGTTAATTAATCTAATTAACTAGTTAGTTTAATTAAACAGTAATTAGATTAGCTAAATCCTAATAAACCTAAACAGAGTATGACAGGTGGGTCCCACTGGACCCACACGTCAGTTTGACCTTTCAACACCTCTGCTGACTGCTGACGTCATGATGACGTCAGCATGCACTATTATGGATAATGTTGAAATAAATTAATTAAATACATTCTAAAAATGATTTAAAACTTTAGAAAATCATATAAAATATACCGTAGCTCAGATGAAAATACGTTCTACATGAAAGTTGCTCAGAACGACGAGACGAATCCAGATACGCAGCCCGTTCGTCCACCACACATCCCTAACCTATAGAACTCGCAACTTTCCCCCTCCGATTGATCTATCCAAAAACGCAAAACACCGGGGATACTTTCCCGGATGTTTCCCCCCTTCATCGGTATCACCTACTACCGCGATTGGGCACCCCTAGCAACGCTCATTGCCATGTCATGCATTTGTTTGCATTATATTTATTGTTTCTTCCTCCTCTTCTCTCGCTAGACTCCGAGACCGACGCTGCTGCTACCCAGTACGACTACGGTGTTGACGACCCCTCCTTCTCGGCTGAGCTTCCAGGCAAGCCCCCCCCCCTTGATCACCAGATATCGCCTATTCTACTCTCTACTGCTTGCATTAGAGTAGTGTAGCATGTTATTGCTTTCCGTTAATCTTCTGCTGCATAGCCTGTCCTTGCTACTACTGTTGTTACCTTTACCTGCAATCCTACATGCTTAGTATAGGATGCTTGTATTCCATCTGTGGCCCTACATTCTTGTCCGTCTGCCTTGCTATACTATCGGGTCATGATCACTCGGGAGGTGATCATGGGTATGTACTTATATACTTTACATGATACCTGTGGTGACTAAAGTCGGCTCGGCTCTTTGAGTACCCGCGAGTGGATCTTTGTGGCGGAGCAACATGGCAGGTTGAGACCACCTAGGCGAGAGGTGGGCCTGGCCCTGGTCGGCGTTCGTGGTTACTTCATAATAACACGCTTAACGAGATATTGGTATTTGATCTGAGTCTGGTCACTGGCCTATACGCACTAACCAACTACGCGGGAACAGTTATGGGCACTCGACGTCGTGGTATCAACCGAAGCAATCTGGATATTTCGAATACTTCTGTAACTCCAAAAATTCTGAAAAATTAGGACCACGTGAGCAATTTGTATATTAATCTTCTTCATAAAGAATGGGTATTTTATCATGCTTATGTGATTTTTAACAATTCTGTGACTGGCATGCAAAGTTTCTGTTTTTCAGCAAGATCAAATCAACGATCACCCAACATAATCCTAAAGGCTTTGCTTGGCACAAGCACTAATTAAAACAAAAAAACACCATCATAATAGTAGCATAATTGTGCTAACACTCAAGAACAGAAATCAAAAGGCAAAAATAAATTTTATTCATTGGGTTGCCTCCCAACAATCTCTATCGTTTTACGCCCTAGCTAGGCATAAAGCAAGGATCTATGTTTTGTTATCCTTCTCCTTGATTTCCTTAGAGGAATTTTTATTATGAGCTTTTGTAAAAACAACATAAAACATATTATCCATAGAAACTTTAGCACTATTAAGTTGCTTATCATCATAACCCCTTTGATTTCTGGCAACAATCCAAGAGTAATGTTGATTAACATTGTTGAAAACTTGTTGGATTACATCTAAAATGGGGACTTCCTTTTTAAGATTATCATCAAAGATTTGATTATCCCCAAGCAAATGTCTTAGCGCGTAATCACTATTGTAAAGAATTTCATCTATCACGGGCTTTTCACAATTCATACAATAAGAATCAAAGATTTCCCTAGCTTCCAGTATTATGTAGTCAAATTCATTCATAAGAACGAGAGTGGCCAACTTTTTAGCTTTAGGATTCTTTATAACGGGAAGCTCAAAAAACAATCTTTTCAAAGTAGGATGAGCACGGATAAATTTACTTTCAAGTTTCAGAACTAGTGCTAAAATAGCTTCCGCATAAGATCTAGTACTTTAAGTATAGGAGCATCATCAAGACTTAAATTTCCAACACAATTGAAAATTCTTGGATACGTTCTTTTCCCATAACGTTCCCTTGCCCGAAGATAAAAATTTTGGCATCCAGATTGCCCGTACGTCCAATCTTAGGAGTTAGGCCATCATCTGTTGCTGCCATAGCGAAATCACTCATGATTGCAAGCAAAGAATAGATCTGACGGGAAAACGGCGAACGAAAAAGGGGGCGAATAAAATGGCCAATTTTTGTGAAGTGGGGGAGAGGAAAATGAGAGGCAAATGGAAAATAATGTAAATTGCGAGGAGATGAGATTTGTGATTGGTAACCTGGTAGATGTTGATGATGTCTCCCCGGCAACGGCGCCTGAAATTCCTTTTGATGCCTGCTGGAACTACGTCGGTATTTCCCCCAAAGAGGAAGGGATGATGCAGCACAGCAACGGTAGGTATTTCCCTTAGTGATGAGACCAAGGTTATAAAACTAGTAGGAGAACCAAGCAACACTACGTAAACAGCATCTTTACACAAATAACAAATACTTGCAACCCGACGTGTTAAAGGGGTTGTCAATCCCTTTCGGGTAACGACGCCAGAAATTGGCAAACGGACGGGGTAATTTTGTAATAGATTGGATAATTGGATCACAAATAAAATAAAGTTCAGGAAGGTATTTTTGTATTTTTGGTTTAATAGATCTGAAAATAAAAGCAAATAAAATAGATCACAAAGCAAATATAATAAAGAAGAGACCCGGGGGACGTAGATTTCACTAGTGGCTTCTCTCGAGAAAAATAGCAAACGGTGGGTAAATAAATTATTGTTGGGCAATTGATAGAACTTCAAATAATCATGATGATATCCAGGCAATGATCATTATATAGGCATCACGTCCAAGATTAGTAGATCGACTCGTGCCTGCATCTACTACTATTACTCCACACATCGACCGCTATCCAGCATACATCTAGTGTATTAAGTTCATGGAGAAATGGAGTAATGCAATAAGAACAATGACATGATGTAGACAAGATCTATTTATGTAGAAATAGACCCATCTTGTTATCCTCAATAGCAACGATACATACATGTCATTTCCCTTTCTGTCACTGGGATCAAGCACCGTAAGATCGAACCCATTACAAAGCGCCTCTTCCCATTGCAAGATAAATAGATCAAGTTGGCCAAACAAAACCCAAATATCGGAGAAGAAATATGAGGCTATAAGCAATCATGCATATAAGGGATCAAAGAAGACTCAAATAACTTTCATGGATAAAAAGATAGATCTCATCATAAACTCAAAGTTCATCGGATCCCAACAAACACACCGCAAAAAGAGTTACATCATCTGGATCTCCAAGAGACCATTGTATTGACAATTAAAAGAGAGAGAGATGAAGCCATCTAGCTACTAACTACGGACCCGTAGGTCTACAAAGAACTACTCACGAATCATCGGAGAGGCACCAGTGGACATGATGAACCCCTCCGTTATGGTGTCTAGATTGGATCTAGTGGTTCTGGAACTTTCGGTGGCTGGAATTGATTTTCGTCGACTCCCTAGGGTTTCTGGAATATTGGGGTATTTATAGAGCAAAGAGGCGGTGCGGGAGGCCACCGAGGTGGGCATAACTCACCTGGGCGCGCCCTGGTGGGTTGTGCCCCCCTCGGGGAACCCCTCTGGTACTTCTTCGGCCCATCTTGTGTCTTCTGGTCCAAAAAAAGCCACAAAAAGTTTCATTGTGTTTGGACTCCGTTTGGTATTGATTTCCTGCGATGTAAAAAACATGCAGAAAACAACAACTGGCACTGGGCACTATGTCAATAGGTTAGTACCAAATAATGATATAAAATGACTATAAAATGATTGTAAAACATCACGAATGATAATATAACAGCATGGAACAATAAAAAATTATAGATACATTGGAGACGTATAATAACCATCCTTCAACTGCTCCTTCTGATGAGAAGATAGACTTGGCTTCTTCATCCTGGCATAATCGGAACTAGGCACTTCACATACTCCATATTCTTCTTCTTCAGAGGAGGATCCAGTTGTGCAAAGACAAGAGAACAACTAAATGCTAGCATCTCTGTTTGCTCGAAAAAAAGGAAAGGAAATATTTAAAACAACCATTACATTAACAAAGGAGCAATTGATGAAATGTATAGTCACAAAGAGATGCATCCTCATTTTCCTCATAGTAAATGATATGATACCAAACACAACAGCTCAACTTGAACGGTATTATTACTTAATTTATCAGTGGCTATAAATGTGGCAAACCGGTGCATCAATTTATTAGCAGCCTTAGATTAACATGCGAAACAATACCACTTTCTCATGACACTAGATAAATAGTAGCACAACACCAATAGAGATGACAAAGCTCAATCATATGGATGAAATCCGTGGGCCAGTACCAACCTTTGTCAGGAGGCTTTGTGTAGAGCATGCGGATGAAGAACTTCTCCGAAACCATCCGTTATTATCTACTGTGGTTGCCATGCTTACTATAAACTCCTAGATTATTTTAATGTTTCCAACATCTTCTTGTGCAGTTCCACTAAAATATATGTTATCTTCAAACAAGATCCATGTTTGCACATGTAGAGATAATTACATATTACATTAAGAGTGGCATCAAATCACAGTGGCAAAACAATTGCTCGTTCCAACCATAGCAATAAATTAACATGCAACACTATTTCATTACTTGTGTCAGTTCCAGTGCTTCATTATAGCACCGGGAGTTGATTTTTGTTCTTCTTCCGCTTGTTCTTCCCCTTCATAACTTGGTTCAATAATAGACAAGCTTCGCCTTCAATGTAAGATTTGGCATGTCAACTAGGGAGCACAAGTATAGCAATAAACAACAACATTACTTTTCTGATGACAGTAGCAAAATACAGGCCAACAGTTGTGAAATATCATTATCTTAACTCAATGGGATATTACGGTGCACATACAGGTTGGAAGTCTGGTCTCCTTTTGTGCAGTTTACCAAAATAAAGCAACATTACCGTATAAGTAGCACAACATATGAAAGAACACTGCACAATCATGTGGAAGAAGGCCATTACTAACCTCTCATGACGCGAAATTCAAACAACTCACAAGAAGAAGATCTGAAACAAATTTGCCAACACAGATAGGAAGTCAGATCTCCTCTTGTGCAGTTCCACAACATTGTTGGTGTGACATTTTGGTTGAACTGCACAAGATACTCTTAAAGCAAAAGTGTTTTGTGCAGTGCAACAAAAGGTCGCAATAGCAACGAGGTGAAGTAGACAAACCTGTTTACACAGAGGTGCGAATGAAACAATTACTGGTCAATAACGGTGGATGACACAGAAGCCCACAAAAAGAAGCATCTTACTTATCTAAATGGGAAAGAAAGCAAGACAGTAGCATTTCTCAAACATTGGCATTGATTCATATTAACAGAGAGATTATATTAACAATAAAATTTGTTAGGCATGTAATTTGCTTTTAATTGTGGCATTGCCTCAATTTTCCAGCGACATTATTAGATTAACAACAGCTAAGGAGTTGTACGGGACAGTGGACGTTCCAGCACCATGTGCATCTACCGATGTATAGAGGGGTGATGCACAATCTGTTGCAACAAAGAACAAGCAACCAAGGAGCATATTTGTGTTGGTCCCCGTTTTGTTATCTTTAGACACCTTTCCCTATGTGAGGGCAGCAAATCTAGTCCTGCTCAAACTCTACAGCCTTGTCCCCCACCAACAGAAAGATCAGTTCGTTATAGATGTCTGTACTGTGTTTGTCATTGTTTTCCCTTTTCGACCAACGTAGGTGCTGGATAGCCAGTCTGTACTACTTTTCCCCTTCCTTTCCTCTTTGAACCACGTCCTAGATTCATGCTATACAACTTTCCCCACTACTTTCATGTTTGATCCAACACCCAGATTCGAGTGCAGAAGCGGAAAAAATCCACATGCAGCTAGAGCAATGCATGTGGATTAAGTAAATTATACCTTAAGGTTCTCGGGGTGTGGCTCAGTGGGCGACCGGAGGCCGATCTTCCCACACTATGTATGGCAGCGAGGAAGAAGGGGTCGGAGGCCCTCCCGTGCCGCTGTTGCGTGAAAGAGAACAGCTGCGCCGGTAGTGGATTCCCTCCCTCGCCGCCGATGACAGCGTTAAGCCTCCTTCCCTTCCCCGGTAGACGGGATCCTGCCGGCTCTTTGACCAACAGTTAGGGGAGAGAAAGATAGGAGAGGCCAACGCAGTCTTGTTTAGATCTGGATAGGGTGAGAGAGTGTGTAGAGAGCAACTACAAGCGTTGAGGCTCCAGCGTGTATATATATAGTGGAGAGAGAGTGTGAAGAGAGAAAACCCTAGAAAATAAGCACTGAGGCTGCAGCGTACATAGTTGGAGTGGTTTTCTTTTTCTCTCCATAAAAATCATTTTAAATTGTGCACAAAACAGAACTCTTTATTTAACGTACTACTAGTGAAGAAATACTAGTAGGGCAAAGCTAATACTACTACGTGAAGAAATTTAATGCTCGGAGGAGTCAAATCGAAATTTACGCTCCAAGCTAATTTACTACGATTTAGCCGCGAGAGTCGGTGCATCCTCTGGTTTCCGGGCGTCTGGTCTGGACAGCTGCCACGCCCACTCCTGACCAGCCTGGCCCACCCAAAGCCCCTCCATCGCACGCGCGCGCTTCCCGCCCGAAATGGTCAGTGCCGCTCCAGAGAATCGGCGCCACATTCATGCCCGAGCAGAGCGGACGCGACCTCTCACAGGCGCCTGTGTTGAAGGGAGAAGCGGATTCAACAGTGATGGTTGCTTCGTCCGTCAACTTACTATCGGGTCTATGTGATTTGACGGCTCGTTGGTCATTATTACTGAGGTGGTACTATCGTGCCGAGTCTCAGTTGCACTGTGCACTTTACTTTGGTGCATGACACGTGCACCGGATGCTGGATGTCCCCCGTTTCGGTGAAAGGAGGTAGACCGTCTGCACTCTTTACAATTTTCTCAATTCTTATAGCGGAGGAGTGTGAAAGCAATGAAAACATGCAAGCTCAGTGATTACATGGTCCACCTCACACTATCACCATATTTTCTGGACACCGTGCTACACCTAACTCTTTAGTACATAGTAGTACATATACTGTAATTTCTCAGCGAGATAAATTTGTACAATGCTATGAAGCTTCCAGCTTCTGTTTCATGTATCTTGCGTCCAAGGTTGCCCCGTTGCAACATTCCATCAAATACAAAGGAGAATAACATGCATGCTATTGCATCTCAATGATTGACAGATCATAGCCAATATGTATTCCCTCCGTTCCAAAATAAGTGTCTCAACTTTATGCAAACAAGTACAAAGTTGTACTACTACTAAAGTTGACACTTATTTTGGAACAGAGACAACTAAAGAAAAAATGATCCATGCAGTCCCTAGCGCATGAACCCTAAACCCTAACCAAGGTTTAATTTGCTGGCGACGTTGAACCTTCCGAAGAAATGAGGTTTGCAATACTTTGACCGTCTGATCATTTTGTGCAATTTCACTAAAATCAAGCTGAGCATCCCTATGGCAAAGAAATTAAAGAACCGTGATTAGAATAAGACTAGTGGGACTAGTTGATGAGACATAAACTCATCACAAATACAGTAGAAGCCAGTAGAGGTACGTGCGGGGAAAAGAAGTAGAGAAATATCCACATGGAGCGATGTGGGCAGCTGGGGCATTGGTGCAAGCCGGCTGTAAAGGAAGTTGTGCCTGAGGGATGTCGGGATGTAGCTAGCTTAGAGGAGGGCGGTGGGAGGCGGCCGGCAACTGGCCGCGTCGCGGGAGTGAGCAAGGGACGAAGGCAACCACACCGACTTTGTGAGAGAGAACGGCGGGGACCCCTGATCGGGACGCGCCGATAGTGGGTTTTTGACGTCGGCGACGGCAACTGCATCTACACAAAGCATCCACCCCTTCCCCCGGCGGACGTGATCCACCCGAATGTTAGAGATGTGGCCACAGTCATTTTGTGCGAGTGAGTGTGAAGAGAGCAACCCCAGCAAGCAACCGTGTAGGCTCGTCCTGGCTATGTATATAGTGGAGCAATTTCTTTTTCTCTCCATATGAACATATTTATATTGCCTACGTGCCACTGAAGAAAAATAACTTTATCTCTACTCTTATAAAAACAGAGTTGGTGATGATGGTGTGCCTGCCATCCTGCAATATAGGCCATCCGATTTATATCTGACGGATAGGAAGGAAACTATGGCAATTTTGCAAAAAGATACCCACACCCCTCTCCACATTTGCAAATAAGGCCTTCCCTCGTTCATCCTTTTCTCTCACAAGATAAACTACTCATACAAATGCATCTTGATGTTCCGTGCAATGCACGGGCATCTTGCTAGTTTATAAATGACGTGACACCATTCATGCGTGGTTCCCGACCCTCCATTCAGTGAGTAACTACTACTAGACACGTCAAATTATCACGTGGGCTGCATCATCGTACATAAATGAGCTCCACCGTGTCACGTGTGTAGTTGGGGAAGACGTAAAAGACACAAAGAGTGCTACTACTAGTACTACGTGCGTGGGTGCGTGCACCTCTTCTCTTCGAGCATGGTTATTAAAAGTATAGCCCACTACTCTACGATGCGGTTATTATATGGGTAAAGAGTATAGGTAGTAATAATGACTAATAAGCCGCCAAATCACGAGGCCCACCTTTCTCTATGTTTGGCCGAGGAAGCAGCCATCATTTCACTCCTCGTTGAATATCCATCCGCTGCTACCTCCGCAAATAAATAAAAATCCGCTTCTACCTTTGCAGCATGGTTAATAATATAGCCATGTCAATCATGACGTAGAAATATCATTCACTCATACAATAGGGCTGGCTCTAAGGTTGGTGTTTTTTTTACTTTGGCTCTTTCTCTTTTTGTCTCATTTACTCATTTTACATAGGAGCACGTGTATAGGATGGCTATTCCTTTCGATGGGACTTCTTCATGGGGTTTAAGACTAAGCAGCTCCGAATTACTCCCGCTGCCCACCACTCTGAATCGTGCCATCTATGATAGTACTCCCATTGCAACAATGAGGTCCACTAGGTCTAGCACGTCATGTAAGAAGAGACTGTCATGCAAAACATACATTCTTGTTGCCTTCTTCCTCATACAGTACGTACCACTGGTACGTACTACTAGTACTACTACTATACTCGTTCTCCTATAAACCTTGCGCTTGGCATCTCAAAAATATTAACCTTGCGCTTGGCTCTTTGCCTCTTCGGGAAGTCGAGTAATAATGGTACTACAGTCTACAGTATATGGTTTTGGCTATCTGAAACCGAATGAATTGCTGCACATCCACCACATGGGTGAGGGTCGAGGGAGAGTGCGTACTACTATGTCCATTTCAATATGGACTACATACGGAGCAAAATGAGTGAATCTACACTCTAAAACATGTCTATATACATCAGTGTTTGGAGTATGTACTACTAGTTCATATTGAAATCTACTAAAAGACATATATGTCAAACAATATGATAATCTCTCTAACCAAGGTAGGGACGAGGAGTGTATATACATCTAACGGAGGGAGTAGTAAAATTTTCTCCTCGTCCCGCGAGCCACCGCACGCGTGGGCGAGGGAGCGGGCGTAGGCGTAGTAAGCAAGCTTCTCCTCGTCCTGCGACTCTGCGAGCCACCGCGCTCGTGGGCGGGGGAGAGGGCGTACTAAGCAAGCTTCTCCTCTTTCTGCAAGTCGACGGGACACATCAAAAGTAATACAGAGCATCTCTAGTGTATAGAGCCTTGCCTCTAAGGTAGGCCCCACATGGTTTGCCTCTTTTTTAAAATAACGCGTCAAGTCGCAATTTGTTTGTTCACTCGTGGTACATGATCCTCCATCAAGTGGATAACCAGTACACGTGTAAAATTACCACGTGGGATGCCTTTTCCTACAGAAATGAGCTCCACCGTGTACCCGCGCGGGTGTGGTTGGGAAAGAGACGGGAGTACGTGTGCCGTGCATGCACTCTTCTCTTCGTGCGCGTCCCCCACCTACGTGGATGTGTGTGAGAGAGATACAAACCTAGAGAGATGGCGTGTGCGTTTGTGAGTGCTTTTTGTTATGGGGGTGTGTGTGATTTCGTGAATGTATTTGTGGGAATATGTGTCGATGATATCTCAAACAAAAAACTGACACATGCAATGTGTGTTAAATAGAGGCCTATCTATATCATATATAGAGGGGGCGATCCACGAGAAGAGAGGGAGGGGTCATAGATATCGATGGAGTCGAAGAGAGGATCAAGTGTGTGGGTGCGAGATCGATGAAGTGAGCCATCGAAATTGTGTGTGTCCATGTCAAAGATATAGGGCGACTGACCTACCGGAATGTCAGAGGGCACAGGGCAAGTTTGTGTGTGGCAGGGAGACATGACTAGAGCGCTTGATGTATCGGTGTGTGTGGGGGGGGGGAGGGGGAGGCAGAGACATAAGTAGAGAGGTAGATCGACTCATATATGTGTTGAGAAGGAGAGACCTAGCTATGTCTTGAGGGAGATCGGTCGACATCCATACATAAGTGAAGGACGGGAAATAGGCTGGGACACACACACACACACACACAGAGGGAAGAGAGAGAGGTAGAGTGTCGAAGGGGTGGTGGAGTTGCTTCTCGGAGATGGCGGGAGAGGCCTACTAGACAAACTGAGGGTACAACTGCAATATTATCAAGAAGAGTGGGGATGTGTTTCTGTGTGTGCGTGTGCTTGATAGATGTGTCGGGAGGCATGCATGGATGATGAAGGGGGCATGTGTTTGGTAAGAAGACCTGACTAGATCGGTAGATCAATTGTTGTGTGTCGGAGAACGGGAGAGACATAACTAATGAGATAGATCGATCGGCGCGTGGGGAAAACGAGTTATAAACGACCTAGCTAGCTATATGTATAGCGGGAGATTGGTCGGTGTAAATCCATTTGTTAGAGGAAAATAAGGCCCTGAGAGAGAGAGAGAGAGAGAGAGATGGAGCTAGGAGGTGGTGCGAGAGGCCTACTAGCTAGATAGGGGGAGGAGTGTGCAATTGTGAGATCGATGAAAAGAGGGGCGAGAGTTTACACGTGTGTGGGACTGTATGAGAGACACGGGGCATGGACACAGAAAGGAGGAGATGGAAAGTGCGTGTGTATGTGGTAGGCAGACATCGCTGGAGAGGTTTATCGATCGGTGTGTGTCTGAAAGGAGCTGTGGAGACCATGGGAGAACGACCTAAAGAAAAAAATGAATGTGTGCGATGGATAGAATGCTGAGGGAGGGGAGGGCGAGGAGGGCGTGTGCATGCAAGAGAGAAAGTTAGTGCTAGATACAAAGGTTAGAGGATTGTGGGGGTGTAAGAGACTAACAAAGATCATAATTCGATATGAAAGTGGATTCATATATTTGAATAAGAGATCATAGTGTTATAAACCTATGCATGCATGAATATAGCGGTGATACGTGTGGTGTGGTTTTGGACATGTTATACCATAATGTGATAATGCGTGGCGTTTGCAACTCACAGCTAAAGATCGAACAATCTAAACTATACTATATATCGAACAATCTCACATTTTATTTGAATTTGTGATAATGTGTGGCGTTTTCATCTCACAACTAAATATCAAACAATCTAAACCATACTATATATATCGAACAATCTCACATTTTATTTGAATTTGTTGTGTGGCGTTTGCAACTCACATCTAAATACTTGTAGGCATAGGGGACGGGGCACCATACATTATGTGATAACACATTATACATATGAGACATGGTTTAGATTATGAAGATCCAGCTAGAGCTTGAAATGTACTGTGATTTGAAATCAACATAAAGTGGATTCAAAAAATCGAGTTCGAGTTCATATAGTACACATAGTTCATATCTAACTCGACAGTAATCATGTGAAGATAATATACAAACGATGGTTTAACTTGACAAGAATGATGATTGTAGATCTTATTAAAATAGAGAAATAAACTCAAATGGTTTAACTTGACAACAACCATGATTGTACATCTTATTCAAATAGAGAAACGAATTCAAGTTTAGTTCATATTGAAGCGGTAGTATATACGTTTGGAATGCACTAAAACGTTCATTTGAATCGCAGGTTGCATGCATTATACACGTAGCGAAATATTTCAATTGAACATAACATGGATTCAAAGTTTCGAATGGCATTTGTAGTGCAAATTGATTTGGTACAGTACACGGGACTAGACTCTCTTGTGTGGTGCGAATTGATTTCTTTTTATTTTTTCGTCGAGGGAAGTGCGAATTGATTTGATATAACGTGAACCAAAATTTTGGCTAGCCAATGCTTTGGTGGGGCAACCTTGGGCACAAACCAAACACACCCATAGTATACACATTAGGCTTGTCCGGAAATTTCAACCCACGCCTTGTTACCCCGAAATTTTAAGATATATCTTTGTCTCGTTGTGCTCCTAAAATTCCCTCTGTCTCAACCCGTGCCTTGCTATCCCAAAATTACAATACCTCCTGCCAAATCCTGACACGCAAAATTCCTGTGATACCCCTGAACCAAAAGAACCACCTTGTTCAAATCGGTCAGGCTACTTTCGTAACTTACCCCACATTTCGAACAAGCGCGTCCCTAAGCCATGGTTTCCTCCTCCCATCCCCTCCGCCCCCATTCGTACGCCGAGGCCGCGAATACCCGTGAAGCCCCACACCATCCTCCGTCCGCCCACCCAGCCGGAGCCTCTTCCCCGACGACGTCGTCCACAGTAACACCTTGACGTCCCTCATCCACCGCACCGGATGAGGATCCGTCGTCGATCTCGTCGTCTCGCTGGTTCAGCCACCCCGTCCTCCACCTCAATGGAGCTGCCCCGACATTCCCCTCGTCTTTTGCGCCACCTCCATTCCCACACCGCCATCTTCACCTGCACCATCGGAAGAGCATCATCATCACCGATTCCTCGGATGAAGCTGAGGCCTAATCGGCGCCACCAAAGAGGTTCTACACTAATCGCTACATTTTCTTCTTGATTCGATCTCACGGTGCTGCCGGCGCTCGGTCCCGGGCCGACATGGCGCGACTCCATCTACGGCGGCATCGCCGACCACTTCCACCACGGCGGCGCTCCCTCGGCAGCGATGTCCACATCAGTAGGAGCTGCTGCTGCTTTGGCTCTCGCTCATGCTGCTACTTTGCTCTTGTTATCGGTACCCTGTCTGGTCTACTCTTGCTCTTGCTCACGCTGCTGCTCTCGTTCTTGCTCTTGCTTGCGCTGCTGCTCTACTCTTGCTCGCACTGCTGCTGCACGAGCAGCAGATCCTGCTCTCGCTCGAGCCCCTGCAGCTGCTACCCGAGATGCTACTACATGAACAGCTGCCCCGACTCTTGCACGCGCTGCTGCTTCGGGCGCTGCTACTGCTATTACTGCTTTTCTGCTACTAGTGTGTTCAATTTCGACAGTAAAATTCAGTTTCGACAGTTAAATTCAGCTTTGACAGTTAAGTTCAGAGATGGAGGCTGATGTATTTTACATCTAGCACTTTGTGGTTAAGTATTTTACATCATCTATTGGAGATGCTATTAGAATTCCACTCAGGTTAATGTTGTCTCTCTTGTCCTGCTTCAGCCTCGCCATCGTACAACTCACCGGAGCTGCTCCAACGACGAAACCCTCCATCACAGCGGAGCAGTACCCCCGGCTCCATCTCCAGACGCCTAAAATCTTCTTCCCCTCCTCCGACAGCCAAATCGGCCGGAGCATCCTCACCAACCAACCCAATCATGCTGAGATCGACATGTCTTCGTCAAATAGGTTGTACACATGTTGCATCTCTTTTTACTCTACATGTTATATATATTGTGCACTGAGCAACGATTAGTTTCTCCTACTATATGACAAGCAGTGAGGTACCAGGCAACTTAGCTACCCATGATGGACTCTCTTGAACGCCATCATTATTTATTTCTGCGCGTTTGAGTTGTGCATTTGTAGATGGGCCTGGGAGTTGAGCTAGTAGGGTAGTGGCCTGGGTCCAAAGTAGTAGAAGTAGCACAAAAACATTTTTTGAGTGTAGGCTTTTCCCTGTTCAAGCCTGCCTACTAGAATCACAAGTGTTTGAAAGGAAAAGTGAAGGAAAAACATAGGAATTGGAAAGTTTCCTATGGTACTACTATTCATGCATTTGGTTCAAAGGAATGGAGCAAAGGAAAACTGGGATTTGTTCCTTTAATATCTCCTTGAAAGAAAAACCGTAGAAATTTTAATATCCACTTGTCCTCCTTTTCAAATTCCTATTCATGAAGCACAAGACTAAGAGATAGTAGCATAATAGCATTATAACCGTAAATTTTCTTGTGGTTTGACTTAATCTCACCATGCTTCTTTGCATCCTGTGATCTTCCAATTCCTATGAACCAAACACCCAGATTGGCAGAAATCCTGTGATTTTAAATTCTCTGTTTTGTACATGCATTCCTATCCTATTAGTGTGTATTTCCTATCCCCGCGTTGTTAGAATCCTCCAATTCAAACGAGCCCTTACAGAATTACTTCTCCTACAGATAGTTGTCAAAGAAAACCTTGTGTGGTTTGTCCCGCTCCTGTTGCGCCATCGTCCACCCCAGCTCAGCTGCTCCAACGACAGAAGGTTCCACCACAGCAGGGATCCGCCCTCCAGACTGTCTTTCGCCACCTCGGATCTTCTTCCCCGCCGCCGGCAGTCACGACAACTGCATTACCATCATCAACTGAGCAGTTGACCTCGAGGACTACACGGGTCCATAAGAGCGGTCGCACTTTTTCGCGTCTGCTTACGTTATGCATCGCTTAATATTACATGCTACTTTATGGTCCTATTCACCGATTAGACTCTAAGTCAGCTCCAAACTAGTGCTCAAACTTGAGAGTTTTTAAATGGTTGTGGGGTACATATCGGGGTCGCAATCATTAGTATATGTGTACTATCTGGTTAATCTCTGGTGTCTACTATGAGTTTCATGTTGGGTGGGAAACAAACAGAAAAGAAGCCATTATCTGCATTTTTAACTGACGCCATTATCTGCATGCTATCATTGGTTTTGGGTCTATCCACAGGTTGCTACCATCACTCTGGATTTCTGCATGGACTCCTTACATAATCTCACTATGTTTTATTCCTATGCATGTCAGTTATTGTACACAATGGAACTGAACATGTAGAGAAAAAGAGACGAGCCTTGCGTGGCAATAAAAATTTCATTGAGATGTCGCTCCATGGTGGCCACAAAGGTAGCCCCCTCCACCCATTTCAGATTGTAATCAAGAGGAATATAACCGTTCTGAGGGGCATTTAGAAGGAGAAGACTGTCGGTGTCAAAACCGGCGGATCTCGGGTAGGGGGTCCCAAACTATGCGTCTGAGGTCGATGGTAACAGGAGACGGGAGACATGATGTTTACCCATGTTCAGGCCCTCTCTATGGAGGTAATACCCTACTTCCTGCTTGATTGATCTTGATAAATATGAGTATTACAAGAGTTGATCTACTACGAGATCGTAATGGCTAAAACCCTAGAAGTCTAGCCTGTATGATTGTGATTCCTGTCATAATGATCTATCGACTAGCCTGGCCTCGGCTTATATAATGTACCGGAGGCCTAGGATAACAAGAGTCCTAGTCGAATACGTCGGTGGAGAGGAGTCCTTGTCTTGATCACCAAGTCTTGTGGAATCTTCCTCATGTATGTCATCGGCTATTCGAACTGGCCCATGAGTAAACGGCCATGGGGGTCCTCGGCCCAATCCAACTAATCGGAAGACGACATGGTGAGTACCCCCTAGTCCAGGACACCGTCAGTAGCCCCCTGAACCGGTCTTCAAGTTGGTGATGCTCCTCGGTTCTTCCGAACTTTTCTTCGTCTTTGGTCGTCGGTCTTGAAAACTGGTTCAACAAATCTTCCCATCTTCTATCTTAAGGATTGCCGAGCTAAATCTGAAGATCTCACACGTCGGGTATCCAAGGAGCCCTTTAAGTCTTCGGCCTTTATCAATGCCTTGTTATTTTTATGCCACACCTCGGGTTTGAAGTTGCTCCTGTGCGGCGGTGTCCTCTTGCATCCGAGCTCCAACACCGGACTACATTCGAGGTATCTTTTGCAGCCGAGCACAAACGCCGGTCTGTATCTGAATTCCAACGCCGGACTATATCCGAGGTGTCATAGATCACCTTGGCTTGAAAAAGTTTGAAGGAGGTTATCCGAGCTTAATGCTGAAAAGTTCTCTATGGAACGAGCCATTCGAATCCGAGCTTTATGTTGGACCGCTTCCAAGCTCCAACGCCGAACTACATCCGAGCTCTAACGATGGTCAGCATCTGAGGTGTTATAAACTACCTCGATCTTCAAAAGATTGAATGGATTTAACCGAGCTTAATGCCAGAAATGCCCTCTATGGAGCCAGCCACTGGCGCCCGAGCTTTATGCCGGACTGCTTTCAAGGTGGTGCACCACCCGGACTGTGGGCTGATTTTTTGTGAATATTTTCGATTGGTGCAATTTATTCTCTGCCGAGATATATAGCCAGTATATGTATATCCAGTAGCCCTCAAGGTGTGTGTCGGTCTAAAATTTGAGATGCACCTGAAGGAAAACATAAAACAGCTGATCCTAGTAGCCCCTGAGACTCAGGTCGATTCACAAAATCGACCTGAGGATCGACTCCTAGCTCGGCAGCATACGTAGGAATAGAAACACAGTGTAATATATTAGAGGTAATATTGATCGGCGGACGGGCCCCTGAGAGAGGGTCGTGAGAAGTCACCGTGATATATTAGCTTGATGCCGGATAAGTCCCAGATGGTACTTACTGTTGTCCGAAGACGCGCTTGCCCATAGTTCGGTCATGCCGAACACTGAGCACTTTGAATTCTCTGCATTGAATAAGCAATGCAGTTGCCCCCGAGACACTGGTCGGGTGGCAACACCCGATCAGGGGATCGATGTGCCCCTTTAATATCAGTAAATGATAAGCCCGAAGCCCAGTAGCCCCCGAGCCTTAATGCGGGCCCGGGTGGCCGAATTAAGGATCGATATCCAGAGTAAAATCACAAATTATGTGTAATGCTTCTATGTATCCAAGTACTTTACATCATCAATGCTTGGATCCGCATTGTACAAAATTTTGTTGACCGACCATCGACTTCCACCTCCTCGGCAAGTAGCCGAGGAGTGTTTGTCCTACTTTATAAAGCCTTTATGAGGGCGAAGATTTACGACAAACAAGGAAATCCGGCCATACGATTTTATAAACAAAGGTACGGAGAGAGATATGTTATATTACTGTTTAACCTAAAAAATATCTTCCAAAGAAAATAGTCCCGCTATCGGTTCCTTTCTTTGGGTTGTCATGCTAAGCATGATCATTGAACCTCAGCTCCGATCAATGTGGGAGCAAAATATTGAGGATTTAGTCTGGGGAAAGTTCTCGAACTATGTGGTCTTTAGCGAACCCAAATTTTCACTTCCGTCGTTGCCGACCAATTATATCCTTTAAGATGGCTAGCTTTCGGCTTCACCCAGTTATAAGTACTAACCCGGATGACCCGGTAGTAACAATCACAGAGGTGCCCCCTTTACCGCCTAGCCGAACAATCGGGAACATAGGGGTAATCACAGGAGCCAGGCAACCCAGCTTGGCCGAAATCTTAAGTCAAATTGATGCATATTTATGGCTTTATAACAATGATTACGGAAGGCGGCCCTTGTATATTAAATACAAATGCCGATGATATGTTCATTTTGACTCTGTTGCGACCGTTTATCAGTTGAAAGTGGCCCATCATCGGCTTCCACCCCCTTGTAGATGCTACGCTAGGTGTTTCCGCAATAACAGACAACCCTTAGCTGACGTCTCGGTGCCCGAAGGCGGTTGTGTTAGCGGAAATGAGGCAATCAGATATGCGGGCTTTATAACTTTCACTTAGTCATAGGAGCTTAAAGTTGGGAGGCCGGCTACTAGCCCCTGGTTAATGTTCGGCGACAGCCGAGGGCAAGCCATAAACACTTCGGCCAATGTTATGAACAGCCCGTCATTTAACACCGTCATCGGATCGCTGACCAGTTTACACTTATTGTGACAGTCAGTTTTCGGCTTTCTCCACTGAGGTGCTTAACCATGCGAGCTGGAAGCACAATCGCAGTGGTTCTCCCTTTGCACACCTAGCCGAACAAAGCGGGATGTAGGAGGCAAGCACAGGAGCCGGGCAACCCAACCATTGACCGAAGACACAATTCGAAACCGATGCATATATAGCAATACCCGAGAATGTTTTTGTCGAATCTCTAAAGGTGTCCGGCATTGCACTGCGAGACTTATGCTGGAAACACACAAATAGTTTAAAAGTGCCATAGGCTTGGAAAAGCAAAAAACTTCAGTAAAAACTTGACATCCGAACTAGATCAAGTGTTCAGTGCCAATCCTAAAATTGGAGAAAAAAGAAAAAAAATTGTGCTTCTGTCGTGCTTTAACATGACATATCCGATCTCAAGACTTTCAAGCGGGTCAGCCTACGGCTTCAAGCTCCTTATCCCGAAGGCGGAGTACTTCTCCGAGGCCAGTTTAGCAAACTAAACTCGAGCGGCTTTTAGAGAGAAGACAGGCTATCCGGCTATTGACCATACACTAGAGTCGAAAAAGGACCGGTAAAAAAAGACTTTGCAACGACCAAGAAGAAAACACATTTACTATAAAACGGCTCATACTAATTTAAGAGCCCCCAAGTGACTTGGGTAAAAGAATTTTATGTATAATGATTGTATGTACCGAAGTACTTATATCATATCTGTGTTCACCCGAACTTTAAATGCGTCTTAACCGACCGTCGGCTTCTCCCTCTTCGGTCAAGGGCCAAAAAGTGTTATGTACTCCACCTGTCGTGAATATCGACGGTGTTTCCGATAACTAGGCAATCAGGCCATAAGGCTATAACAGACAAAGCGCGCTCAGGGAACTTGTGCTATATTACTAATGAAGTGTAAGAAGCATCTTCGAAGAAAATAGTACCCCCACCGATACCTTTCTTCGGTTGCTCATTATTACTATGAGACTTGTGCAATAGATTTTTTGTACTCATGAGTTCCGTTGTGTGCCGACCATGATTGAAAACAATAAGAGCGCTAGCTTTCGGCTTCACCCAGTCTGAGGTCCGAGATCGGATGACCCGATCGTGACAATCGCAGAGGTGCTCCATTTACTCCCTAGCCGAACAATCGGGAACGTAGGGGTAAACACAGGAGCAAGGCAACCCAGCTTGCAGAACACTTAAGTCAACATGGTGCATATTGTGGCGTAATACACGAACAAGGAACGAAGCCATACAAGTATAATCATATGCAAGAGGAAAGGCTTCATAAAGGAAGCCCCCAAGCAAACGGGGTATTTGAATTTGTGTGTCACAAACAAAGTTTTGACAAGGAAGTTTTCCACAAACAACTTTTTGCCAAAAAAGTATAATGCTTGGTCAAACCGAACAAAATTTAAAACTGAAAGTATTTGAGCATGAAAGCGACTTAGCTGGTTAATGTGCTCGGTGTTGATGACGCGATTCGGGCTTGGACGAAGACGCCCATTGATCTGTGACAAATCCGACAAGGTTCGCAGTCCTCGGCATGGCCGAGGTCCCAGCCCCCAAGCCCGAGGTGTCCAATCAAGGAGTTCGGCACTCCGGAGTAGTGACACGGCTCGGCTGATGTGGTAAGGCAAAGCCCCCATTCTAGCCGAGCCGGCGGAGTTGGTCGGCAAGGTGACAATGAAGCCCCCACGCCAGTCGACCTGTTCGGCATGGTGGACGTCAGTTTGACGAAGCGACGACGCTGTGCGGCCGATGTGGCGAGATGAAGTTCTTGGTCCAGTTAACATGGCGAAGCTGTGATCAGCGGATGTCGAAGTCTAATGCAGGTCGGCTGGTGATGCCGAAGTGACCACGTAACACAATCAAAATCGATTACCTGCACACATAAAACAGTGCGGTCCAAAAATAATAATATATATATAATCCTTGCATAATTGCTTTACACAAAAATAATTTATTTAAATAGATGTGTCCTGGCGCCGAAGCCAATGTCGATGCAGGGCGTCGGCGTGACGCAGTGAAGGCGTGACAAAGCCTGAATTTGCAGGGCGGTCCGGGCTCTAGATGCGGCGTTCGCCGAACCGCGGACGGGAAACGGACCGAACCATCACGCAACCATCGTTAATGCGGCCATCATTTGACAGACCTGTGTGCAGATGATGGAACAAACTAGAGTAATAATTTTTCAGAAAAATAAACCCAAGCAAGAAAAAATTACTAGGATTAATAGCACCTGGTTTATCTGTTGTAGCAATCTGAAAAAGGTTACTCCCATAATTGGGACTTGATCCGCACACCCATTGCCTGATGAGCGATGGAGCGTCGGCATGGCGATGCTGGCAAAGGTTGGCTTGAAGAGGCAAAGCCCGCGGTCCAGCTAATGTGACGAAGCTGGTCGGCGGGTGACGTCGAAGTCTCCGGAGTAGGTTGATGAAGAGATGGTGAAGCCCCCAGTCTAGCTGGGGTAACGGAGTGGGTAGGTAAGGAGACGTTGCAGCTGCCATGTCAGCCGAGGTGTTGAAGCAGTTCAGCGTGATGGACATCGGCTTGAAGAAGCAACAGTGCAGTCATGCCGTCGTTGGTCATAACTTGTGACGCGGTCAAAGCCGGATTGATGAAGTGACCGAACGGCGATGCCGGTGTGCCCGTTCCGTGTAATCCGTCGGGCGGCGTTGTTGGTGATGATTTATCCTTCACGATGCCGAACTCTTTTTCGGCTCGCCGAGATGATGATCCGAAGAAGATGAGCTCGGCTCAACAAAGCGACGACGTGTCTAGCGCAGGTCGGCAGCCGTGGAGCAATGTTACCGGACTGGTTTGACACCAGCGTGATGATGAAGAGTACCTCAGAGAAGCCTTAAAATTTTATGGTCACATCTTAAGAACAACGCACACTACCCTAGAAGAAAATTCCTTTAAAAAGGTTGTCCAATATCACGTTCATAAAGAAACATGAATTCGGGTCGGATCCGTATTCGCGCAGAAAATATATCAGAAAATTGGTCCACTCATCGGAAGGTTCCCGAAGTTTGAACTGTCGGATCAAGCTGAAATTTTGAGGGGTGGTAGCTATGGGAATTCCACAGCAGAAGGACGGTTGGATCTTCCAAAGGACCTCCGAGCTTGGCTCTGGAGACCACGCCCTAAACTCGTCCAGATTCCCATCCAGATTTGACAGGGCTCCGGTATATCGTAGATTGCCAGAGATTCCTCCATCGGAACTCGACGAAAGTTTGCATGGTTGTTGTAGACTTAATTCCGCACAATTCCACTGAAGCAATCATTCAAACGACACTCGAGGGGGCAGTGGCGGCGGATACAAGTTCGTTGTCCAGAAAAACAACACGGTCGCCCGAGGGCAATGTTGACGTTGAGCCCCCGAGCTCCATGGATGATTCCTTCATGATCTTGATAGAGATCGGAGTTGATGTTGATGAAGGCCCTCGTCTGAACATGATGATTGGAGGTAGGGCACAACCCTCGGTCAAGCCAAGGTGACCAGTCGAGGCGGCGACGAAGACACCGATGTCGCAGTTGATCTGCAGGCGAGCCATTGATCCTTTCGCCGACCACACAGCGGAACTCTCAATGAAAGCACCAATGTCGGTGTCAAAACCGGCGGATCTCGGGTAGGGGGTCCCGAACTATGCGTCTGAGGTCAATGGTAACAGGAGACGAGGGACACGATGTTTACCCAGGTTCGTGCCCTCTCTATGGAGGTAATACCCTACTTCCTGCTTGATTGATCTTGATAAATATGAGTATTACAAGAGTTGATCTACCACGAGATCGTAATGGCTAAAACCCTAGAAGTCTAGCATGTATGATTGTGATTCCTGTCATAATGATCTATCGACTAGCCTGGCCTCGGCTTATATAATGTACCGGAGGCCTAGGATAACAAGAGTCCTAGTCGAATACGTCGGTGGAGAGGAGTCCTTGTCTTGATCACCAAGTCTTGTGGAATCTTCCTCATGTATGTCATCGGCTGTCCGAACTGGCCCATGAGTAAATGGCCATGGGGGTCCTCGGCCCAATCTAACTGATCGGAAAACGATGTGGTGAGTACCCCCTAGTCTAGGACACCATCAAAGACCACTCCTATTTACCCCCTGAGGTCTAACTTGGCGTGCTGATGTTGGTCATATCATGCATACGGTGCCTTGCATTGCTTACTTTATACATCAAATATGTCATCTGCTTAGTTTAGACATGCTTTATGTGAATGCCATCTGTTTAGTTTCTTTATCATATATGTGAATTATGCAACACCATCTTGTTTAGCCAAGCATCATATATGTGAATTTTGCAATGTCATCCTGCTTAGTGATACGTCTCCAATGTATATACTTTTCCTCATGCTTTTCCTCTTGTTTTGGACTATAATTTGCATGATTTGAATGAAACTAACCCCGGACTTACGCTATTTTCATCAGAACTACCATGGTGTTGTTTTGTGCAGAAATAGAAGTTCTCGAAATGGAACGAAACTTTGCGAGGAATTTTTATACAATAAAAGAGAATTTCTGGAGCCAAGACTTGCCATAGAGGGGCACCTGGGTGGCCACAACCCACCAGGGAGCGCCCCCCTCACCAGGTGCACCAAGGTGGGTTGTCCCCACCTGGTGGCCCCGCAGACCCTGAAACTGATGCTATAAAATCCTATTTTTCCAGAAAAAAACAGGGAGAAAGAATTATCGCGATCCATGAGACGGAGTTGCCGTCACCTCCTGTTCTTCATCAGGAGACCAGATCTGGAGTCCGTTTGGGGCTCCGGAGAGGGGGATCTTCGTCCTTCATCATCACCAGCCCTTCTCCATCGCCAATTCCATAATGCTCCCCACTGGGAGTGAGTAATTCCTTCGTAGGCTCTCTAGTTGGTGAGAAGTTGGATGAGATTCATCATGTAATCGAGTTAGTTTTGTTAGGGCTTGATCCCTAGTATCCACTATGTTCTAAGATTGATGTTGCTATGACTTTGCGATGCTTAATGCTTGTCACTTTGGGCTCGGGTGCCATGAACTCAGATCTGAACCGTTTATGTTTTCATAATTATATCCATGTTTTAGATCCGATCTTGCAAGTTATAGTCACCTACTACGTGTTATGATCCGGCAACCCCGGAGTGACAATAGTCGTGACCACTCCCGGTGATGACCGTAGTTTGAGGAGTTCATGGATTCACTATGTGTTAATGCTTTGTTCCGGTTCTCTATTCAATGGAGGCCTTAATATCCCTTAGTTTCCAATATGGACCCCGCTACCACGGGAGGGTAGGACAAAAGATGTCATGCAAGTTCTTTCCACAAGCACGTATGACTATTTACGGAATACATGCCTACATTATATTGTTGAACTGGAGCTAGTGTCGTATCGCCCTAGGTTATAACTGTCACATGATATCATCCAACAAGTCACCGATCCAATGCCTACGAATTTACCTTATATTGTTTCTGCTAAGTTACTACTGCTATCATCACTGTTATACTTCCTACAAAATTACTGTTATCACTGTTGCCGTTACTATTGTTGTTGTCACTACTATCAAAACTATCATATTACTTTGCTACTGATTACTTGCTGTAGATAATTAATATCCAGGTGTGGTTGAATTGACAACTCAACTTCTAATACCTTCAAATATTCTTTGGCTCCCCTTGTGTCGAGTCTATAAATTTGGGTTGAATACTCTACCCTCGAAAACTGTTGCGATCCCCTATACTTGTGGGTTATCAAGACCTTTTTCTGGCACCGTTGCCGGGAAGCATAGCTATATTTGTTGAGTCACTTGGGATTATTATCAATTTATCACTGTGATGAATCTGAAGGATCCTAAGACTAAGATTTATCCCTCTTAGACGAGGGGAGGTAAGGAACTGCCATCCAGTTCTGCTTTAGATTCACCTTCTGTGATGAGTAAACTTGCAACACCACCACATGCTATCAACTCTAATATGTCGCAAGTTATTAATGATGCTACTTCTGCTATGGATAATGCTTATGATGATGCTAGTACCTTGCTTGATAATGATGATGCTAGTACCTTGCTTGATAATGATGATGTGCCACTTGATGAATTTCTTGACGAACAAATTGCTAGAGTAATACAACATGATGTTGTTGAATCTGATGATGGGCTTGAAACTGAAACTCATGAAACACCTGCTAGAACTAGCCTTCCTAAATATGAATTGCCTAAGGTACCGGAATGTTATGTTATGAATGAGGAGACAACTAGAGATATTCTTGCTTGTAGGGATAGAGATGATCTAGAGAAATTACTATGCAAGTATAAAGAAAAATCTCTGAATGCTAGAATGAAATGTGATCCTAAGTTTGCTACTTCACCTATATTTATTGATGATAAGGATTATGAATTCTCTGTCGACCCAGGGTTAATTACTTTGGTTGAACCTGATCCTTTCCATGGTTATGAAACTGAAACTGTTGTGGCACATCTTACTAAGTTGAATGATATAGCCACCCTTTTTACTCATGATGAGAAAGCTCGCTATTACTTTATTCTCATATTATTTCCTTTCTCATTAAAGGGTGATGCTAAAACTTGGTACAATACTCTTGCTCCTGGTTGTGTGCGTAGTCCCCAGGATATGACTTATTACTTCTCTGAAAAATATTTTCCTGCTCATAAGAAACAAGCTACCTTACAGGAAATATTTAACTTTGTGCAAACTAAAGAATCTCCCACAAGCTTGGGGGAGGCTTTGCTAGTTACTTAATGCTTTGCTTGATCATCCTCTTAAGAAAAAATGAAATAGTTGATATCTTCTATAATGGACTAACCGATGCTTCTAGGGACTTCCTAGATAGTTGTGTTGGTTGTGTTTTCAGGGAACAAACTATTGGACAAGCTGAAGAATTATTGAATAACATATGAAAAATTATGATGATTGGACTCTTCCTGAACCACCGGCTAAACCCACTCCAAAGAAGAGGGGTATATTATATCTCAGTCTTGAAGATGCAAGAGGCAAAGAAATCTATGAAGGAAAAAGGTATTAAAGCTGAGGATGTTAAAAATTTACCTCCTATTGAAGAAATACATGGGCTTAATACACCACCACTGCCTAAGGTGGTAGAGGTAAATTCTCTAATGAAGTTCAATGATAATTACAATCCTCACAATATGCATCCTAGTCAATGCCTTTATGAGTTTGAAAACTACATTAGAAAACAAGATCACTTCAATGAAAATGTTATGAAACAATTGAAATATAATTCTGATATGATTGCTCACTTGAGTGACTTGTTATTTAGAATCTCAAATAATATTAGAGGTATTGGAAAACATGCTTCTATGGTTCAAACCCAGTTAGAACAAGTTGCTAAATCACAAAGAGAATTACTTGATGAAATGAATAATAATATACATGACTTTGCTGTTAGAGTTGCAACTAGAGGAGGTAAAATGACTCAGGAACCACTTTATCCTGAGGGTCACCCAAAAAGAATTGAACAAGACTCACAAAGAAATAACACTAGTGCACCTAGTCCTTCTAAAAAGAAAAAGAAGAAGAAAAATGATATGACTTTGCATGCTTCTAGTGAACCTGAAATAGAGAAACCTCCTGATAATGAAAATGAAACTTCTATCTCAGATGCTGAAACCCAATCTGGTAATGAACATCCACCTAGTGATAATGAAAAAGATAATGTTCATGTTCATGAAGATTCTCAACCAAATGAAAAAGAACCAGATAATGATGTTGAGATAGAACCACCTGTTGATCTTGATAACCCACAACCCAAAATTAAAAGGTATGATAAAAGAGACTTCATTGCTAGAAAACACGGTAAAGAAAGAGAACCGTGGGTTCAAAAACCTATGCCTTTTCCACCCAAGTCAACTAAAAAGAAAGATGATGAAGAATTTGAACGCTTTGCTAAAATGCTGAGGCCAGTCTTTTTGCGTACTCGCTTGACTGGTATCTTGAAAATGCCTCCTTATGCAAAGTATATGAAAGACATCATCACTAATAAGAGAAAAATACCGGAAGCTAAAATCTCCACTATGCTTGCTAATTACACTTTCAAAGATGGAGTACCTAAAAAACATGGAGATCCGGGAATACCAACTATACCTTGCTCTATCAAAAAGATATATGTGAAAACTGCTTTGTGTGATTTAGGAGCTGGTGTTAGTGTTATGCCTTTCTCTTTATATAAAAGACTTGACTTGAATAAACTCACACCTACTGAAATATCTTTGCAAATGGCTGACAAATCAACTGCCATACCTATCGGTATCTGTGAGGATGTGCCCGTTGTTGTTACTAATGTTACTATTTTGACTGACTTTGTTATACTTGAGATGCCCGAGGACGACAACATGTCGATTATCCTTGGTAGACCCTTCTTGAATACTGCAGGGGCTGTTGTTGATTGTAATAAAAGCAAGGTCACTTTTCATATTAATGGCAATGAGCATACGGTGCACTTTCCGAAGAAACAATTTCAAGTGAATGGTATTAATGTTATTGAAAAATCTCTGACAATCACTATTGGAAGTTTTGAAATACCTCTACCTACTGCCAAAAAGAAATATGAAATGCTTATTGTTGGGGACATGCATATCCCCATTGAGGTAACTTAGTAATTTACGAAAGTTCTTCAGTTTCATGCTAATCGAAAGTGGTTGTTAATAAGACCTGATCAATCTTATTAATGAATCATTTTTGAGCGGTATGAAGTTGACGAATTTAGTAAGCACTACCTTCTGTCCTTACTTTTTGTTTTCTGTTTTTATTAGTTAAATAAAATAAAATGCCATGTTTTGTCGGTTTTTTGAATTTCCCGAGCAATAAAAAATGACCCAAAAATAAAAGTTCTCAGAATGCTCTGAAAATTTAATACGGTTTTTTCTGAATATTTCTGAATTTCTGGTGCAAATAATATCAGCGGGAGGTGCACCAGGTGGGCACAACCCACCTGGGCGCGCCAGGACCCCCAGGTGTGCCCTGGTGGGTTGTGGTCCCCACATGGGCCCCCTCACTTACCTCTTCATCCCACATCATCACTTACCTCCAGAAAAAATCTCCACTGCTCTCTCTCCCGTGTTCTTGCTCTCAAACCTGCGGATTTCGATCTCTTTGCTCGAAGCTCCGTTTCCGAAACTGTTTCGGGGTATTGTTGCTTGGTATGTGACTCCACTGTTTGTCCAATTATTTTTTGTTCTAGTGGTTTATATTTTGAATAATTAGCTACTCATTGTGCTGCTGTAGATGACCTTGCATGTTGAATTCTTAGTGTTCTAAGTAGTTTGAATGCTTGCTATGGCCTCTATGTATCCCTATGAGTAGTTGCTATCAATTTAATAAAGTTTTGTTGACAAATTTTTGTCACCCAAAAATTTTCAAAAAAATTTACGTGGACATGATGAACCTATTTGGAAGGAGTTCCTCGAGGAGGCGATCCTCGGGGGCATCTTCTAGTGATAGTTCTGTTCGCCGGTCTTATGTAGAACCAAGTGAAAGTTCCACACGAGATGCCGCCACCAAAAGATGCTTATGGCCTTGTGATGAATATATGATGCGTGTGGGCATTAAGGAGGAATTTGAGCAATATGTTCACAATGTCGATCTCAGTCCCTACATCTCAGATAAGTGCGAACAACGCCACCTTCTCACTGAATCGTTTGTCAAAGGATTTAAATTCTTACCTCATGAGTCTAGGGTGTCTTGTATGCTTTATGATAATCCATTTACTATCTCACTGGAGAATTTTGCTTACCATTGCAAACTACCATTTTGGGGTTCACTTGACGAACCACCAAAGGCTGAGTTCGAATCTTTCTTTCTTAGTCTTTGTTACGGTGAAGGGAGGGGAGTGACACAAGGTAGAATAAAGAGCATTCCTTTTCCCGCAATTCAGTACTTTGCATTATTTAATGGGAAATGCATAGTAGGCAAGAAAGACTGTGGCACGCTTTGTGCTCCAGACTTGAGCCTCATACGCACCGCTCTCACTGGTGAAAGGAATTATAACCTTGGAGCAATTGTTGCACGCAGACTTCAGCATAACGCTAACAGTGGCTATTTCTATGGTGTAATTTATGCCACGCGTTTAGCACGAGGGCTTAGTGTTTCACCTTTGCCCTTTGATCCTATCCTATCCACGCAGTATTTAGATTTTCACACCTTAAAAGATCATAAAATTCTTAAAGGAAATATTCATGACTTCACTTATAATTTGTTGTTTAACCAAACATCTGTTGTGCACACATATTTGCCTGCGCCTGCTCTTTTTGACTATCACAGCAAGGGGAGATATTTTGTTCTTGAGAGCGAGGCCCGAGCTCACAACGCAGCAGTGGTGGCAGCACGGCAGGCCGAGGCATCCGCACTGAGAGCCTCCGTGAGCTACCACGCCAACTACTATCCAAGCTATTGATCGACTACCAAGTTAGGCCAAAAGCCTAAGCTTGGGGGAGTACGTGTTCTACCGACATTATATTCATGTCTACACATCATTCTATTTGTCGGTGTTCACACTTTTTCATTGTATCATCCATGCTTAGATTTATTTTCTTGCTTTCTTCTTGTGTGTTTGAATTTTTTTAGAAAAACAAAAAAATTAGTTGTACTAGTTTACTTTCTATGCATGCTTAGTAGTAGCACTAAATAGAAAACCCAAAAGGATTTCCTTGTTCTTCTTGTGCTTGTTGGGAGCTTTCCCATGTAAATAGTTTTTCTCGTTTTTGCTTTTCCCTTTTATTTTCTTGTTCAAGAAAACCAAAAACTCCAAAAATATTTCAGTGTGTTTCTCTGAATTTCTTTTCTTTTCTTCGAGTCTTACCGAGGAGAAGACCATGATGAAAATGTTGAGTGGCTCTCATTTGAATAAATGTTAGTCTAATAAAGAGCCCATGTTACCTTGTCTTCTCCTGTCGAATAAAATGTTTGCAGATTCTAGCTTAGTCCACGGCACTCTTGCACTATTATTATATTCACATCGTTCGGTCGTGCAAGTGAAAGGCAATAATGACGACATTCGATGAACTGGCCGTGGCAGAGAGAAACTGGTATGAACTTGACTTGTTCTGTTTGTGTAAATATGTTTAACCTAGTATCCATGATTCAGCCCATTATGATTAAACATGTTTGCAATGACAATTAGAGATTATAGTTTCTCATGCCATGCATAAGTAGTTGGGAGTTGATAATGATTTATCTTGGATATCAACATAGCGTTAAAATTATTGTGATGTAGTATGATGATATGGTATCCTCCTCTGAATGTTTGAGTGGCTTGACTTGGCACATGTTCATGCATGTAGTTGAATCAAAACCAACATAGCCTCTATGATATTTATGTTCATGGTGTTCATATCCTACTCATGCTAGTGTCCAATGTTACTTATGCATAATGCATGGTTATGACCGTTGTTGCTCTCTAGCTGGCCGCTTCTCAATCTAATTGCTAGCCTTCGCCTGTACTAAGTGGGAACTCTGCTTATACATCCAAAAACCTTGAACCCAAAAGTTATTCAAGATGAGTCCACCATACCTACCTATATGCGGTATTACCCTGCCGTCCTAAGTAAATTTGCATGTGCCACCTCTAAAAACCTCTAAAAATTATCCTTTTCGTGTGCCTGGATTGTTCATGGAACGATAGGAGGTGGTCGGTATCTTCCATGCTAAGCGGGTTATTCTCAGGTCGAGTGTTTATTCACTCGCCGTCGCACGAGAAAAGGGCGGTAATAGGGATGCCCAGTCCCAAACTGCAAACATGAAAAAGAGTTAATCTCTCAAATAATCAAACAAAAACTCCCAATGGAGTCAAAACCTTTACTTTTATCTCTTGGGAACCGCCACTAGCGTGTTTAGCATGGAAGATGTTGATAACTGATGGTCGTGAAGTGAATGAGAAGGGTGCATGTGTCAAAATAATCATTTGCCTCTGTTTTAAAAATTGAGCTCTGGCACCTCTGCAAATCACTGCTTCCCATTGCGAAGGGACTATCTATTTACTTTTATGTTGTGTCATCACCTTCTGAGACAAGCGCTAGAACTTGGGAGCACAACTGTCATGATTTATGCATTGTGTGTAGCTAATGCTGGGTGCATCATGACTGGATCTTTTCTACCATGAATTACAATGTTTAGTCGCTGCTTGAACTTTGGAGGTGCTCTGCATTTATGTTTTGCGGTCTCAGAAAGGGCTAGCGAGATACCACTATTATCGTATTATATCATTGTTGTTTTGACAATGTTTTGCTGTTTGAGATATCTTATTATTGCTCGCTAGCTGATCATGTCATTGATATGAGTTAATATAATCTTTAAGAGTTATTCTCGACATGTTAGTTATAATGTTGGCTGAAAACTTGGGTGTTGTTTAAGCCTATTTATGTAAACAAGAGCAAAAGAGTTCGTAAAAGTTTTTCTTTTTCACTTTCAGTTTATCAACTGAATTGCTTGAGGACAAACAAAGGTTTAAGCTTGGGGGAGTTGATACGTCTCCAATGTATCTACTTTTCCTCATGCTTTTCCTCTTGTTTTGGACTCTAATTTGCATGATTTGAATGAAACTAACCCCGGACTGACGCTGTTTTCAGCAGAACTACCATGGTGTTGTTTTTGTGCAGAAATAAAAGTTCTCAGAATGGAACAAAACTTTGCGAGGAATTTTTATACAATAAAAGAGAATTTCTGGAGCCAAGACCTGCTAGGGCGGGGCACCTGGGTGGGCACAACCCACCAGGGTGCGCCCCCCTCACCAGGTGCACCCAGGTGGGTTGTCCCCACCTGGTGGCCCCGCAGACCCTGAAATCGATGCTATAAAATCCTATTTTTCCAGAAAAAATCAGGGAGAAAGTATTATCGCTATCCACGAGACAGAGCCGCCGTCACCTCCTTTTCTTCATCGGGAGGCCAGATTTGGAGTCCGCTTGGGGCTTCCGAGAGGGGGATCTTCGTTCTTCATCATCACCAACCCTTCTCCATCGCCAATTCCATGATGCTCCCCACCGGGAGCGAGTAATTCTTTCGTAGGCTCGCTGGTTGGTGAGGAGTTGGATGAGATTCATCGTGTAATTGAGTTAGTTTTGTTAGGGCTTGATCCCTAGTATCCACTTTGTTCTAAGATTGATGTTGCTATGACTTTGCCATGCTTAATGCTTGTCACTTTGGGCCCGGGTGCCATGAACTCAGATCTGAACCGTTTATGTTATCATAATTATATCCATGTTTTAGATCCGATCTTGCAAGTTATAGTCACCTACTATGTGTTATGATCCGGTAACCCCGGAGTGACAATAGTCGGGACCACTCCCGGTGATGACCGTAGTTTGAGGAGTTCATGTATTCACTATGTGTTAATTCTTTGTTCCGGTTCTCTATTAAAATGAGGCCTTAATATCCCTTAGTTTCCAATATGGACCCCGCTGCCACGGGAGGGTAGGACAAAAGATGTCATGCAAGTTCTTTCCATAAGCACGTATGACTATTTATGGAATACGTGCCTACACTATATTGATGAACTGGAGCTAGTGCCGTATCGAGGTTATAACTGTTACATGATGAATATCATCCAACAAGTCACCAATCCAATGCCTACGAATTTATCTTATATTCTTTCTGCTAAGTTACTACTACTACTATCATCACTGTTATACTTGCTACAAAATTACTACTATCACAGTTACCGTTACTATTGCTGTTGTCACTACTATCAAAACTATCATATTACTTTGCTACTGATTACTTGCTGCAGATAATTAATCTCCAGGTGTAGTTGAATTGACAACTCAACTGCTAATACCTTCAAATATTCTTTGGCTCCCCTTGTGTCGAATCTATAAATTTGGGTTGAATACTCTACCATTGAAAACGGTTGCGACCCCCCTATACTTGTGGGTTATCACTTAGTCAGTCATCTTATATGTGAATTATATCATGCCATCCTTTTTTCAACGTATTACATTTGTCAACAATGTTAGTACATTCAACTACTCTTCGTGTGCATCAGCCATTTGACACGGTGATGGGAAATTTTGGAGTGAAAACAAGATCTTCAGAGCAGACTATGCTATCTGATGAAGCACATATCTCGCCGGTTATGGATAGCTCCTCAGAGGAGGATTTAAAGACAGATGACCAGTCCTATTCCCCCCCCCCCCGAGGTGTATGCTCTAACTTGGCAGGGTTATGTTGCTCATATCGTGCGTATGGTGTCTTGCATTGCTATGTCATTTGCTTAGTTTAGACATGCTTTGTGTGAATGCCACCTATTTAGTGTCTAATTACCATATATGTGAATTATGTAATGTCATCTTGTTGCAAGACATTATATATGTGAGTTATGCAATGCTATCTTGTTGCAAGGCATTATATATGTGAATTATGCAATGCCATGTTGTTTAGCCAATCATCATATATGTGAATTATATCATGCTATCCTTTTTCTGTATTACGTATTCCATTTGTCGACAACATTTGTATATTAAACTACTCTTTCTGTTCATCAGCCATTTGAAGTGGTGATGGAAGTATCTGGAGTGAAAACAAGGTATTCAGAGCAGACAATGCTACCTGTTGAAGCAGACATCTTGCTGGTTACAGATAGCTCATCAGAGGAGGATTCAGAGACAGATGACCAGTCCTATTTCCCCCCTGAGGTCTATGCTCAAACTTGGGAGGGTTATATTACTCATGTCATGCATATGTTGTCTTGCATTGCTTAGTTTTTACATCATATATGTGATTGCCATCTGCTTACTTGCTTAGTATATAAATCATATATTTGAATTATATCATGCCATCATGTTTACATAGACAACATCTATCTGAATTATGGCATGCCAACCCATTTAATAAAGACATCATATAGTTATATTATCTCATCCTGTTTAGTGTTTACAGTCATCATATTTTGAATTATGTCATTCTATCCATGAATTATATCATGCTATCATGTTTCCATAGGCGGCATGTATGTGAATTATGGCATGCCAACCTATTTAATAAACATATTATATAGTTATATCATGTCATCCTGTTTACATAGTCATCATATTTTGAACTATGTCTTTCCATCCTTTTTAGTTAGCCATCATATATGTGAAATTGTGTCATGCTATCTTGTTTAGTTAGCCATCATATATGTGAAATTGTGTCATGCTATCATGTTTGGTTAGACAACATAAATGTGAATTATTTCATGCCCTCTTTTATTCCCCACTATCCATTGCACCTGTCTATCATACAATGTCTGTACATTCAATTACTTTTCTTGTTTATCGGCCATTTCAATTGGAGAGGGTGATGGCAGTATCTAAGGGAGTAACAACACGGTCTTCAGAAAAGATAGTGCTACCAGTCGATGCAGATAGAACCACGGTTGTACTTGCCCAAGAACCAGCCCCACCACACATAACCCAAACTCTCGCAGATTGTACCCCTACCCAATTGGACAGAGAACCAGCTACACCCCTCCTAACCCCAACCCCAGCAGATAGTAACCCAGTTCCAGTTGACACGGCACTGTCTCCACCACAGAGCACCCAAACATGAGTAGTTGGTAAGGCAACTGCAGTGCCCAAAGCACGAGGACCACCACTCCGAACCCCAACTCAACGCTTAAAGCAGAAGAAGAATTATTCTCAGGTTAGGTTCTGTAGCTATGGTTCATACTCCTTTGCTCTTGCATCACTATATTTAGTCATACCAACTATTTTCAGATTTGAAGGATGGAATTGAAACTCCAATGGTGCAACAGGTATGTTTTAAACCTGTTTCTTGAACTGGTTTGTTGTTGTAACTTGCAATATGTTGATTTCAGTTTCAATTGAATAAACAGTTATGTTCTCATGTCATGCACATTACTAGTGTTGTTATTGCTTTGTAGTTTCCCACACTTATATTCTATCTATGCTGCTTTGTCTTAAACATATATTATTTGAACTGTGTCTCTATCTTGATTTGGAAACAAAAACTAGAATGATATAGAACATACAGTGACCATGGTACATAGATATATGTTTGTTTCATGTTGTTATCCTGTCCACTTTACTACTGAACTAATTTACCAAAATGAGTTTCATATACAACATGGTAAACCTGTGATGTGTCTGCTTGTTTCTCTTTTAGAATGCGGAAAAAATATTGGAGAAGAGTACCCCGTTATGCAATGGTAAAGAAAGTAATGCAGATAAGGTTCAAGATTGCGAGACATCCCTGTTGGTATCCAAGAAAGCTGATAAAAACTATCTTGATGACAGCGAGACAACCCAAAAGTCATGTCTTGATGTAGTGTTCGAGTTACTGGCCATTACTGCTGGCACAAGCTCTTCGAACTCGCTGCCTGAATCAGTTCGTCTTCTTGAGTCTCAACTTCAAGTTGAAATACATCGATCAGATGTGCTGTGACACGAAGCCGAAGGACTGAGGAAGTCCCTGCAGAATTCGGATGCATACTTTCTGGTGCAACAACAAGCGTTGAAGGATTTAAGCGCCAAACAAGAGAAAGTTAATAAGCTTGCTAAGCATCTTGCCAGCATGCTGGGTACCCAGGATATTATTTCTTGAGCGCTTCTGAACTGGTTTCAGTTCTGGACTTGTTTCGTGATACGTCTCCAACGTATCTATAATTTTTTATTGTTCCATGCTATTATATTATCTGTTTTGGATGTTTATGGGCTTTATTAAACACTTTTATATTATTTTTGGGACTAACCTATTAACCGGAGGCCCAACCCAAATTGTTGTTTTCTTGCCTATTTCAGTGTTCCGCAGAAAAGGAATATCAAACGGAGTCCAAACGGAATGAAACCTTCGGGAGCATGATTTTTGGAACCAACGTGATCCAGGAGACTTGGAGTTGAAGTCAGGGAAGCTTCGAGGTGGCCACGAGGCAGGGAGGCGCGCCTGCCCCCCTGGGCGCGCCCCCACCCTCGTGGGCCCCTCGTGGCTCCCCTTACCAACTTCTTTCGCCTATATATATCCATATACCCTAAAAACATCGGAGAACAGAATAGATCGGGAGTTCCGCCGCCGCGAGCCTCTGTAGCCACCAAAAACCAATCGGGACCCTGTTCCGGCACCCTGTCGGAGGGGGATCCCTCACCGGTGGCCATCTTCATCATCCCGGCGCTCTCCATGACGAGGAGGGAGTAGTTCACCCTCGGGGATGAGGGTATGTACCAGTAGCTATGTGTTTGATCTCTCTCTCTCTCTCTCGTGTTCTTGAGGTGATACGATCTTGATGTATCGCGAGCTTTGCTATTGTAGTTGGATCTTATGATGTTTCTTCCCCTCTACTCTCTTGTAATGGATTGAGTTTTCCCTTTGAAGTTATCTTATCGGATTGAGTCTTTAAGGATTTGAGAACACTTTGTGTATGTCTTGCATGTGCTTATCTGTGGTGACAATGGGATATTCACGTGATCCACTTGATGTATGTTTTGGTGATCAACTTGCGGGTTCTGCTCATGAACTTATGCATAGGGGTTGGCACACATTTTCGTCTTGACTCTCCAGTAGAAACTTTGGGGCACTCTTTGAAGTTCTATGTGTTGGTTGAATAGATGAATCTGAGATTGTGTGATGCATATCGTATAATCATACCCACGGATACTTGAGGTGACATTGGAGTATCTAGGTGACATTAGGGTTTTGGTTGATTTGTGTCTTAAGGTGTTATTCTAGTACGAACTCTATGATAGATCGAACGGAAAGAATAGCTTCGTGTTATTTTACTACGGACTCTTGAATAGATCGATCAGAAAGGATAACTTTGAGGTGGTTTCGTACCCTACCATAATCTCTTCGTTTGTTCTCCGCTATTAGTGACTTTGGAGTGACTCTTTGTTGCATGTTGAGGGATAGTTATATGATCCAATTATGTTATTATTGTTGAGAGAACTTGCACTAGTGAAAGTATGAACCTTAGGCCTTGTTTCCTAGCATTGCAATACCGTTTACGCTCACTTTTATCATTAGTTACCTTGCTGTTTTTATATTTTCAGATTACAAAAACCTATATCTACCATCCATATTGCACTTGTATCACCATCTCTTCGCCGAACTAGTGCACATATACAATTTACCATTGTATTGGGTGTGTTGGGGACACAAGAGACTCTTTGTTATTTGGTTGCAGGGTTGCTTGAGAGAGACCATCTTCATCCTACGCCTCCCACAGATTGATAAACCTTAGGTCATCCACTTGAGGGAAATTTGCTACCGTCCTACAAACCTCTGCACTTGGAGGCCCAACAACGTCTACAAGAAGAAGGTTGTCTGGTAGACATCAAGCTCTTTTCTGGAGCCGTTGCCGGGGAGGTTAGTGTTTGAAGGTATATCTTTAGATCTTGCAATCGAATCTTTTAGTTTCTTGTTTTATCACTAGTTTAGTTTATAAAAGAAAACTACAAAAAATGGAATTAAGGTTGCCTCATATGCTTCATCTTTTTAATGTCTTTCGTGAAAATGATGGGAAGGAAAATTGTGCTCAAGTACTAGAAGAAGAATTACATAGAATGCTTGGCATAAAATATGTGAATGATGAGCATGATTGCAATGTTGTTAGTATGAATTCTTTGAAGTTCCAGAATTTTTGGAGTTCCAGAAGTATACGTTTGATACAGATTACTACAGACTATTCTGTTTTTGACAGATTCTGTCTTTCGTGTGTTGTTTGCTTATTTTGATGAATCTATGGCTAGTAAAATAGTTTATAAACCATAGAGAATTTGGAATATAGTAGATATTACACCAATATGAATTTAGAATGAGTTCACAACAGTACCTAAGTGGTGATTTGTTTTCTTTCGCTAACGGAGCTCACGAGATTTTCTGTTAAGTTTTGTGTTGTGAAGTTTTCAAGTTTTGGGTAAAGATTCGATGGACTATGGAATAAGGAGTGGCAAGAGCCTAAGCTTGGGGATGCCCAAGGCACCCCAAGGTAATATTCAAGGACAACCAAGAGCCTAAGCTTGGGGATGCCCCGGAAGGCATCCCCTCTTTCGTCTTCGTTCATCGGTAACTTTACTTGGAGCTATATTTTTATTCACCACATGATATGTGTTTTGCTTGGAGCGTCATTTTATTTTCTTTTGTTTTGATTGCTGTTTGAATAGAATACCAAGATCTGAAATTCTAAAATGTTAGAGAGGCTTCACATAGTTACATAATTATTCAACTACTCATTGATCTTCACTTATATCTTTCGGAGTAGTTTGTCTTTTGCTCTAGTGCTTCACTTATATCCTCTTAGAGCACGGCGGTGGATTTATTTTGAAGAAATATATGAACTCTCATGCTTCACTTATATTATTTTGAGAGTCTTTAGAACAGCATGGTAATTTGCTTTGGTTATGAATTTAGTCCTAATATGATGGGCATCCAAGAGGGATATAATAAAAACTTTCATATAAAGTGCATTGAATACTATGTGAAGTTTGATTCCTTATGATTGTTTTGAGATATGAAGATGGTGATATTAGAGTCATGCTAGTTGAGTAGTTGTGAATTTGAGAAATACTTGTTCTAAAGTTTGTGATTCCCGTAGCATGCACGTATGGTGAACCGTTATGTGATGAAGTCAGAGCATGATTTATTTATTGATTGTCTTCCTTATGAGTGGCGGTCGGGGACGAGCGATGGTCTTTTCCTACCAATCTATCCCCCTAGGAGCATGCGTGTAGTACTTCGTTTCGATAACTAATAGATTTTTGCATTAAGTATGTGAGTTCTTTATGACTAATGTTGAGTCCATGAATTATACGCACTCTCATCCTTCCACCATTGCTAGCCTCTCTAATACCGCGCACCTTTCGCCGGTATCATACACCTACCATATACCTTCCTCAAAACAGCCACCATACCTACCTATCATGGCATTTCGATAGCCATTCCGAGATATATTGCCATGCAACTTTTCCACCGTTCCGTTTATTATGACACGCTCCATCATTGTCATATTGCTTTGCATGATCATGTAGTTGACATTGTATTTGTGGCAAAGCCACCGTTCATAATTCTTTCATACATGTCACTCATGAGTCACATCCCGGTACACCGCCGGAGGCATTCATATAGAGTCATATCTTGTTCTAAGTATTGAGTTGTAATTCTTGAGTTGTAAGTAAATAAAAGTGTGATGATCATCATTATTAGAGCATTGTCCCAGTGAGGAAAGGATGATGGATACTATGATTCCCCCACAAGTCGGGATGAGACTCCGGACGAAAAATAGAAAAAAAGAGGCCATAAAAAAAGAGAAAAGGCCCAAAAAAATAAAAAATGAGAGAAAAAGAGAAAAGGGGCAATGCTACTATCCTTTTACCACACTTGTGCTTCAAAGTAGCACCATGATCTTCATGATAGAGAATCTCCTATGTTGTCACTTTCATATACTAGTGGGAATCTTTCATTATAGAACTTGGCTTGTATATTCCAATGATGGGCTTCCTCAAAATGCCCTAGGTCTTCATGAGCAAGCGAGTTGGATGCACACCCACTTAGTTTCTTTTTGAGCTTTCATACACTTATAGCTCTAGTGCATCCATTGCATGGCAATCCCTACTCACTCACATTGATATCCATTGATGGCCATCTCCATAGCCCGTTGATACGCCTAGTTGATGTGAGACTATCTTCTCCTTTTTGTCTTCTTCACAACCACCATTCTATTCCACCTATAGTGCTATGTCCATGGCTCACGCTCAGTATTGCGTGAAGATTGAAAAAGTTTGAGAACATCAAAAGTATGAAACAATTGCTTGGATTGTCATCGGGGTTGTGCATGATTTAAATATTTTGTGTGATGAAGATAGAGCATAGCCAGACTATATGATTTTGTAGGGATAACTTTCTTTGGCCATGTTATTTTGAGAAGACATGATTGCTTTGTTAGTATGCTTGAAGTATTATTATTTTCATGTCAATATTAAACTTTTGTCTTGAATCTTATGGATCTGAATATTCTTGCCACAATAAAGAAGATTACATTGAGAATTATGTTAGGTAGCATTCCACATCAAAAATTCCGTTTTTATCATTTACCTACTCGAGGACGAGCAGGAATTAAGCTTGGGGATGTTGATACGTCTCCAACGTATCTATAATTTTTTATTGTTCCATGCTATTATATTATCTGTTTTGGATGTTTATGGGCTTTACTAAACACTTTTATATTATTTTTGGGACTAACCTATTAACCGGAGGCCCAGCCCAAATTGCTGTTTTCTTGCCTATTTCAGTGTTTCGCAGAAAAGGAATATCAACCGGAGTCCAAACGTAATGAAACCTTCGGGAGCGTGATTTTTGGAACGAACGTGATCCACGAGACTTGGATTTGAAGTCAGGGAAGCTTCGAGGTGGCCACGAGGCAGGGAGGCGCGCCTGCCCCCCCGGGGCGCGCCCCCCACCCTCATGGGCCCCTCGTGGCTCCCCTTACCGACTTCTTTCTCCTATATATCCATATACCCTAGAAACATCGGGGAACAACATAGATCGGGAGTTTCGCCTCCACAAGCCTCTGTAGCCACCAAAAACCAAGCGGGACCCTGTTCTGGCACCCTGCCGGAGGGGGGATCCCTCACCGGTGGCCATCTTCATCATCCTGGCGCTCTCCATGACAAGGAGGGAGTAGTTCACCCTCGAGTCTAAGGGTATGTACCAGTAGCTATGTGTTTGATCTCTCTCTCTCTCTCTCGTGTTCTTGAGGTGATACGATCTTGATGTGTCGTGAGCTTTGCTATTGTAGTTGGATCTTATGATGTTTCGTCCCCTCTACTCTCTTGTAATGGATTGAGTTTTCCCTTTGAAGTTATCTTATCGGATTGAGTATTTAAGGATTTGAGAACACTTTGTGTATGTCTTGCATGTGCTTATCTGTGGTGACAATGGGATATTCACGTGATCCACTTGATGTATGTTTTGGTGATCAACTTGCGGGTTCCGCTCATGAACTTATGCATAGGGGTTGGCACACGTTTTCGTCTTGACTCTCTGGTAGAAACTTTGGGGCACTCTTTGAAGTTCTATGTGTTGGTTGAATAGATGAATCTGAGATTGTGTGATGCATATCGTATAATCATACCCATGGATACTTGAGGTGACATTGGAGTATCTAGGTGACATTAGGGTTTTGGTTGATTTGTGTCTTAAGGTGTTATTCTAGTATGAACTCTATGATAGATCGAACGGAAAGAATAGCTTCGTGTTATTTTACTACGGACTCTTGAATAGATCGATCAGAAAGGATAACTTTGAGGTGGTTTCATACCCTACCATAATCTCTTCATTTGTTCTCCGCTATTAGTGACTTTGGAGTGACTCTTTGTTGCATGTTGAGGGATAGTTATATGATCCAATTATGTTATTATTGTTGAGAGAACTTGCACTAGTGAAAGTATGAACCTTAGGCCTTGTTTCCTAGCATTGCAATACCGTTTACGCTCACTTTTATCATTAGTTACCTTGCTGTTTTTATATTTTCAGATTACAAAAACCTATATCTATCATCCATATTGCACTTGTATCACCATCTCTTCGCCGAACTAGTGCACCTATACAATTTACCATTGTATTGGGTGTGTTGGGGACAGAAGAGACTTTTTGTTATTTGGTTGCAGGTTTGCTTGAGAGAGACCATCTTCATCCTACGCCTCCCACAGATTGATAAACCTTAGGTCATCCACTTGAGGGAAATTTGCTACTGTCCTACAAACCTCTGCACTTGGAGGCCCAACAACGTCTACAAGAAGAAGGTTGTGTAGTAGACATCATTTCACTGCGGCGTTTATTTGCATTGGTCACCAACTTTGACAACCAGTGCATGTGATATGCTGCTTTGTTCCCTATATTTGCACTGGTGGCGAACATTGATTCCCAGTGGATGTAATATGTGTAATAGCCGTAATAGCCTAGCATTAGTTGCTCGCTTATTAATTTCCTTATTGTCTTGTTTAGATTTTTGCTTGTAGTCACTACAGTTCTTTCTCCGGGTTTTTCTAGTGGGGACAATAACCTATTTTTATAACTAGGCCACAATAACCATGGGCAACATACGGACCATTGTAACCATGGTCCTGCTACCTGCTGTAGTGACCATGGGCCTCCTACGGGGTCGTAGGATCCATGGGCCCTCGACGGGCTGTATAATAAATGGGCCTTATATGGGCCATATTATTCATGGACCAATAACGGTCCGCAAAATGGGCCGTAAACAGGCTAGAGTGGAAATCGTGTGTTTATGGCCCGACCATAACGGGTCGTTAATAGGCTGAAAGCATAACGGGCTTAATTCAATCGACAGGCATCACGGGTCGTTAATGGGTCGTATTTTATGACTCCATGAAAACAGCCCTGGCCACAAACGAGCCGACTGTAACCACGGGCTAAATTTGGCCCACAAGCAGAATAGGCCGGTAACGGGCCGTAAGTAACCGAATGCTGGAAATGAGCCCAAGAATAAATGGGCCCTTAGAAGGCAGAAAGGTAACACGGGTTAGAAACGGCCCAATGGAGTAATGGGCCGTTAATGGGTGTAAAGCGTTACACTATTCATTATGGGCCAGTTTCACCACAGATCTTTAAAGGGCCAAGAGTTACAAAGGGTCTCATATGGGCCGAAAGACATCATGGGCCACATGGGCCGGAAGTTACAACAGGCTGGAATCATATTGGACGGCCCAGATAACGCTACTGGGCCCAATTCGGATAGGCCATAATGGGCCGTGAGTTAGGGGGCTGTAAATGGGCTATATGCGGACATGTCGTTAACAGGCTTTCTATGGGCCGGCCCGCTACCTTTTGACCAAGTCAAACTGGCCGCCATTTGTTGGAGATATGCCCTAGAGGCAATCATGTATGATGATATTTCCTATGTGTTTATGAATAAAGATAGTCCTTGGACATTATCAATGATGTGTATCAGCAAGTACGTGACTTGTTTGTGGGACTATGCATTGTATGATGACTGTCCTAAAAGGTCCCTAGTCGAAAGGGCTGTGTAGACGCGCAGCCAACTAGGCTAGCATATGACACGGTCGATGGCTTGGTCTCACTAGCCATGGAGCATTGGATGCTAACAGGATAATATGGACTTGGAAGGATCTGGTCGGATTCGACGTAGTCGGGTCCGAGTCGAGATAAGGTCCGAGTTGGACAGACCCAACTATGAGACGCAGTGATATGTCATCTGTGAGTCTCTAGTACAACATACGTTCTATGTCCTAAGACCTGAGCTGACGCATGTACTCGGGATGGTGACAGACCTGCTTTGGGCCGACCAAACGCTACTCCGTGACTGGGTAGTTACAAAGGTAGATTTCGGGCTTGTCCAGACCCATGCTGCGAGACGTGGTTGAGCAAGATGGGATTTGCCCCTCCGATCAGGAGAGATATACTCTAGGCCCCTCGTGTGATCCGACCAGGATAAGCATGGCCATGCGACAAGGATTATGAGATAATCCGGTTTGTGGTCGGCATCACTGGAACGAGAAAGAGGTCGGGCTAGCACAAGGATGACAGACTCGCCTTGAGCCCGACAACATATATCGTGTGGCAAAAGGAATGGAAGTGTGATGTACAGGTTCGCTAACCAGCTTCATAGTCTGCTTGGTGTTCGGCATGCCTTGCTAGAGGCCGCTGACAACCGTGCAGTTCGGAGGTGATCCGAACTGCCACCAAGCCGGCTTGAACCTAAAGGGTCGCGCGCTTAAGGGAAGGAACCTACGAGGTCGGATCCGAGGACACTGGTCGGATGTGATCCAAGCTGTATTCGGATTGTGGCCGAGTAGACTTGTGGGCTTTAGGATCTATGCGAGGCCCAAGAGTTGAGCCCGCGACAGATGCCTATATATAGTGGAGGTGCAGCACACTCATGCGATTGATCACTTCGGCGCTTTAACTAGGGTTTGCATGTGTTGCGAATAGACACCTCCACTCGCCGCCGACTGTGTGATCGGACCTAGCATTCCGCCGCACGGTGTTCCTCCTGCACGCGCGAATACCGTTAGAGGCAGTGCACCTGCGCCGCTCCGGCGAACCTGTGCGAGGGATTCGATGACGGGCTATTCGAGGGAGATCGGACGAGGAGAATACGATCCACGCGGACGCGCTGCCCCAACTCTTCTTCCGCTGCACGGCACTGCGCGTCTAGTGGTAATGAACTGTGATCCATCTCCCGTAGCATGTTCCTGGTTGTTCTACGCGTAGGAAAAATTTTAATTTGCAGTCGACGCACCTTACTGTAGAACCCAACAGTGGTATCAGAGCCTCTGTTATAGGATTTGGATTCAGATCTGCATATTAGATATGTGGAGGCGGCAGATGAGATCTGTTGTCATTGTTGAGATCGGCTGTGTGCATGGTTGATGAGATCAACTGCACATGGGGATCGATGAGGCTATGTTTTCTGTCAATCGGGATCGATGAGGTTGTGACACGATCTACCCCTACCGGTCGGCTATCCGCCATCGGGGTTAACAGTGAAACATAAATACGAATCGGATTTGCGATGATCGATGAGATCGGTCAGATCAGAGAATTCGGCGTGATCGGAGTTCAGATGTGATTTGTGATTTCCGAAAATGTGTGCGTAGCGCCTTGTAAACCGGTAGAATGCGATTCTATGCATAACTTTGTTTTGCAGGTTTAATGTGAATAGTATGGCTCATGTGTATGTGATGCATGTGTGTAAATTATACATGGCCTGCGTGTCATGTTTGTCAGCCGGCAGGAGCCAAAGTGTTGTCATTATATTGTATAACGACCTGCGTGTCGACTTGTGACTCTATGTAAAATTCATTACTAGTTGTAGTAGTTGGGTAATAGAGATCAGGTTGGTGGCTTGGCGTCCCGGTGTGACAAACAAGATGGAGTTCCTAGATGGTCATCGGAGTCGGAGCCGACCTGGAAGAACGTCCATGAAGGAGCCATACTATTTCACAATATGTGTTTATTTGTGTTTGTTATGCTTCTTGTTTTCTATGCATGTTAGAATGGTAGAAAGATCCCTCATGAATATCAAGCGAATTGCCATCCCCGATGTTGCACCTTCGCACGTCAAGTACGTCTAGTAGTGGGCTCATAAAATTGAGGTGCTGCTGGGTATCCTTGAACTGAAGGGTTCGTGTCGGACACGGACATGCACTGCATCAGGTTAACTTGATAAGGCTATCAAAACGGTTTTGGGCCTTGTGATAAAGAAGGTTGGGGGCCGGGGTATGAGATACCTTCCTGACCGACAGGAGTCGTATAGAGATACGATTAGCAAGGAGTTGCTTACTGGATAGGCATGTTGTCTAGCAGTGATGCTAAAGCTCACTAGTCGCATGTGCTAGTCGGATCCTGAATCACTGAGAGTTTGCGGAGGGATGCTGACTTTAGTGGGAGTATTATCGTTTAAGGCTATAATTACTCTACATAAACACATTGCTTAGTGATTGCATATTTTCTGTTGTAGATCAATGGCACCACCTGCTCAACCCAACTTTGCATTGAAATCAATTCTGGAAAAGGATAAACTGAATGGAACAAACTTTACCACCTGGTATAGAAATCTGAGAATTGTTCTCAAGCATGATAAAAAGGAACATGTTCTAGAGGATCCACTTCCAAAGGAACCTGCCGATAATGCTAGTGCCACAGCTAAGAATGCCTACCAAAAACTCGTTGATGAATCAACGGAGATCAGCTATCTGATGCTGGCTTGTATGGAGCCCGATTTGCAACAACATTTTGAAAATGTTGAGGCTTACGATATGATCGAGAGTCTCAAGAGCATGTTTCAGACACATGCTAGGACCGAAAGGTTCAAAGTTTGGCGATCCTTGATGGATTGCAAGCTGAAGGAAGGTGATCCACTGAGCCCACATGTGATCAAGATGGTCGGATATGTGCAAGCTTCGTATCGGTTGGGCTTCCCGCTCTTGGATGAGCTGGCTACAGATGCAGTTCTGAGATCTCTTCCGCCTAGCTATGGGACGTTCATCTCGAACTATCATATGCACGGCATGGATAATAAGCTCACTGAATTGCATGGGATGCTCAAAGTGGCAGAGCAGGATATTAAGAAAGGCACGCATCAAGTGTTGATGGTGCAAAAATCGGCTAAGTTCAAGAAGAGTTGGTCCAAGAAAAAGGCTAAGGCAAAGGGCACGGAGACGGTAACCTCCGCCGCTGCGCTGAAGTCTGGACCGGACTCGAAGACCATTTGCTATCACTGCAAGGAGACCGGTCACTAGAAGAGGAACTGTAGCAAGTGGCTTGCAGAGCATGGCAAGAAGGCCGGAAATGCTTCTTCAGGCAAAGGTACACTTGTTGCATATGTTATAGACACTTACCTTGCTGACATACCTAGTAGCTCACGGGTATTTGATACCAGATCGGTTGTTCACATTTGCAACTCGATGCAGGGGCTGGTAAGAACTAGGCGTGTGGCACAAGGGGAGATTGACATCAGGGTCGGCAACAAAGCAAGAGTTGCTGCGTTGGAGGTCGGCACGATGCAGCTCCAGCTTCCTTCTGGATTTATTTTGGAATTGAATAATTGTTATTACATTCCTGCACTTAGTCAGAGCATTATTTCCGCCTCATGTTTGATGAGTAAGGGTTATGAATTCAATTTAAAGGACAATGGTTGTTCATTTTATTTGAATGGTATGTTCCACGGCTATGCACCCGTTGTTGATGGGCTATTTATATTGAATCTGGAACAGGAACCGCTATATAACATGAATGTCAAGAGGCATAAGCCTAATGAGATAAATATGACATACTTCTGGCATTGCCGGCTTGGACACATTAGTCTAAAACGCATGAAGAAGCTCCATGATGATGGGCTCCTAACTTCGTCCGACTTCGGGTCATTCGAGACATGTGAATCATGCTTGCTCGGCAAGATGACTAAGTCTCCTTTCGCAAAGAGTAGCGAGAGGGCGTCCGAGCTATTGGAACTCATACATAGTGATGTGTGTGGTCCAATGAGCACAACTGCCAGAGGTGGCTATCAGTACTTCGTGACTTTGACCGACGACTGGAGTAGATATGGATATATCTATTTGATGAGGCACAAGTCGAAAACTTTTGAAAAGTTCAAAGAGTTTCAGAACGAGGTTGAGAATCAGCTCGGCAAGACTATAAAGCTTCAACGATCTGATCGTGGAGGTGAGTACATGAGCTAGGAGTTTGATGATCATCTGAAAAGTCGAGGTATAGTACCTCAGCTCACACCTCCGGGTACGCCACGGAGAAACGGCGTGTCGGAATGGAGGAATCGTACCTTGTTGGACATGGTTCGGTCTATGATGAGCAAATCGGATTTACCCTTGTCATTCTGGGGATACGCTCTAGAAACTATAGCTTTCACACTTAATAGGGTACCATCAAAATCTGTAGACAAGACACCACATGAGATGTGGACCGGGAAGAGTCCTAGTTTGTCTTTTCTAAAGATTTGGGGTTGTGAAGCATTTGTCAAGCGACTTATGTCAGACAAGCTTACACCCAAGTCGGATAATGCATATTCGTGGGGTATCCGAGGGAAACCTTGGGATATAGCTTCTACAACCGTGAGGAGAACAAAGTGTTTGTTGCTCGGAACGGGGTTTTCCTTGAGAAAGAGTTTCTCAGTCGGGAGGCCAGTGGGAGGACGGTTCGACTCGAAGAAATTCGAGGACCACTCGGGGACGGCTCGGCTAGTGATGAGATCATACCGGAGTCAGTCAGGGAACCCGTAGTGGAAGCGGCACCGGAACCACGAAGGTCAGAGAGATTGTGCAGAGTGCGTGATGTATTGTTGCTAGAAAGCGACAAGCCGGCCACGTATGCGGAAGCGATGGTGAGCCTAGATTCTGAGGCATGGCTAGAGGCCATGAGATCTGAGTTAAAGTCCATGGATGAGAATCAAGTCTGGGACTTGGTTGATCCGCCGCATGGCGTAATAGCCATTGGTTGCAAATGGGTCTTTAAGAAGAAAACTGATGTGGATGGAAATGTTCAGATCCATAAAGCTCGGCTTGTCGCTAAGGGTTATGGACAAGTTCAAGGAATTGACTACGACGAGACTTACTCGCCGGTAGCGATGCTGAAATCGGTGAGGATCGTACTAGCTATAGTTGCATATTTCGATTACGAGATATGGCAGATGGATGTCAAGACGGCTTTCCTTCACGAAAATTTAACCGAGGACGTGTATATGATACAACCCGAGGGTTTTGTCGATCCGACTAGCACTAGTAAGGTATGCAAGCTCAAGAGATCCATTTATGGGTTGAGGCAAGCATCTCGGAGCTGGAATATTCGTTTTGATGAGGTCGTCACTGGTCTCGGTTTCATCAAAAGCGAAGAGGACGCTTGTTTATACAAGAACTTAAGTGGGAGCTCGATAGTGTTTCTGATCTTCTATGTGGATGACATACTATTGATCGGAAATGATGTGTCGATGCTGAACTCGGTCAAGGAGTCATTCAATGGCAAGTTTTCGATGAAAGACCTTCGTGAGGCAGTGTATATTTTAGGCATTAAGATCTATAGAGATAGATCGAGGAGGCTGCTCGGCTTAAGCCAGAGCACGTACATAGATAAAGTGTTGAAGCGGTTCAACATGAGTGAGGCGAAGAAAGGGTTCTTGCCACTCTCACATGGTATAAGGCTAAGCGAGACTCGGAGTCCTTCGACATCCATGATGAGCGAAGCAGGACGAGTAGGATTCCGTATGCCTCGGCAATCGGATCCATCATGTATGCCATGATATGTACAAGGCCTGATGTTGCTTTTGCAATAAGCCTAACAAGCAGATACCAAGCCAACCCAGGTGAGAGTCACTGGGCAGTGGTAAAGACTATTTTGAAGTACCTGAAAAGGACTAAAGAGATGTTCCTAGTTTATGGAGGTGAGGAAGAGCTCGTCGTAAGGGGTTAGGCCGATGCTAGTTTCCAAACCGACAGAGATGATAGTCGATCACAGTCCGGATTCGTGTACGTCATGAACGGAGGAGCAGTGAGCTGGATGAGTTCCAAGCAAGATACGGTGGCCGATTCAACCACAGAAGCCGAATACATTGCGGCTTGTGAAGCTGCGAAGGAAGGTGTTTGGATCCGGTACTTTTTGGATGATCTTGGTATTTTCCCAGCCTCGGTAAAACCGTTGGACCTTTATTGTGATAATTCTGGTGCCATCGCACAAGCCAAGGAGCCGAGGAATCACCACAAGGTTAGACACATAGATCGGAAATATCACCTGATATGAAAGATCTGTTGGGGAATGTAGTAATAATTCAAAATTTTCCTACGTGTCACCAAGATCAATCTAGGAGATGCGAGCAATGAGAGAGAGGGAGTGCATCTTCATACCCTTGAAGATCGCTAAGTGGAAGCGTTACAAAGAACGCGGTTGATGGAGTCGTACTCGCGGCGATTCAAATCGCGGAAGATCCAATCTAGCGCTGAACGGATGGCGCCTCCGCGTTCAACACACGTACAGCCCAGGGACGTCTCCTCCTTCTTGATCCAGCAAGGGGAGAGGAGAAGTTGAGGGAGAACTCCAGCAGCACGACGGTATGGTGGCGATGGAGCTCGTGGTTCTCCGGCAGAGCTTCGCTAAGCACTACGGAGGAGAGGAGGTGTTGGAGAGGGGAAGGGGCTGCGCCAGGGAAGGGTGTGTGGCAGCCCTCCCACCCCCCCCCCCCCCACTATTTATAGGATAAGGGGAGAGGGGGGGCGGCGGCCAAGGGGAAACCCTAGATGGGTTTTGGGCGCCCCACCCCTAGGAAACTTGCCCCCCAAGCCGGGAGGGGTGGCTGCCCTAGGGGAGGCGCCCCCACCTCTCCACGTTACGTGAGATGGGGTGGGAGGGGCGCACATCCCCTTAGTGGGCTGATGTGCCCCCTCCCCTTGGCCCATAAGGCCCCCCAACGCTTGTCGGGGCCTCCGAAACCCCTTTCGGACATGCTGGTCGTCACCCGGTACCCTCGGAACAATTCTGGACTCCAATACCCTTCGTCCAATATATCGATCTTCACCTCCGGACCATTCCGGAGTTCCTCGTCACGTCGGGATCTCATCCGGGACTCCGAACAACCTTCGGTAACCACATACTATTTCCCATAATAACTCTAGCGTCACCGAACCTTAAGTGTGTAGACCCTACGGGTTAGGGAACCATGCAGACATGACCGAGGCGTTCTCCGGCCAATAACCAACAGCAGGATCTGGATACCCATGTTGGCTCCCACATGTTCCACGATGATCTCATCGGATGAACCACAATGTCGGGGATTCAATCAATCCCGTATTCATTTCCCTTTGTCTATCGGTATGTTACTTGCCCGAGATTCGATCATCGGTATCTCCATACCTCGTTCAATCTCGTTACCCGCAAGTCTCTTTACTCATTCCGTAACGCATGATCCTGTGGCTAACTCCTTAGTCACATTGAGCTCATTATGATGATGCATTACCGAGTGGGCCCAGAGATACCTCTCCGTCATATGGAGTGACAAATCCCAGTCTCGATTCGTGCCAACCCAACAGACACTTTTGGAGATACCTGTAGTGCACCTTTATAGCCACCCAGTTACGTTGTGACGTTTGATACACCCAAAGCACTCCTACGGTATCCGGGAGTTTCACAATCTCATGGTCTAAGGAAATGATACTTGACATTAGAAAAGCTCTAGCAAACGACTACACGATCTTGTGCTATGCTTAGGATTGGGTCTTGTCCATCACATCATTCTCCCAATGATGTGACCCCGTTATCAACGACATCCAATGTCCATGGCCAGGAAACCATGACCATCTATTGATCAACGAGCTAGTCAACTAGAGGCTTACTAGGGACATGTTGTGGTCTATGTATTCACACATGTATTACGGTTTCCGGTCAATACAATTATAGCATGAACAATAGACAATTATCATGAACAAGGAAATATAATAATAACCATTTTATTATTGCCTCTAGGGCATATTTCCAACAGTCTCCCACTTGCACTAGAGTTAATAATCTAGTTCACATCGCCATGTGATTAACACTCATAGTTCACATCGCCATGTGACTAACACCCAAGAGTTTACTAGAGTCAATAATCTAGTTCACAGCGCCATGTGATTAACACCCAAGAGTTTACTAGAGTTAATAATCTAGTTCACATCACCATGTGATTAACACTCAGAGAGTTCTAGGGTTTGATCATGTTATGCTTACAAGAGAGGTTTTAGTCAACGGGTCTGCAACATTCAGATACGTGTGTTCTACGCAATCTTTATTTCATATTGTAGATGTTGGTACTATGCTCCAGTTGGAGCTATTCCAAATGGTTGCTCCACTATACATATCCGGTTTGCTACTTAGAGTCATCCGGGTAGGTGTTAAAACTTGCATCAACGAAACCCTTTACGCCGAACTCTTCATCACCTCCATAATCGAGAAATATTTCCTTATTCCCAAGGACAATTTTGACCGTTGTCCAATGATCCACTCCTGGATCACTCTTATACCCCTTGCTAGACACGTGGCAAGGCACATCGTGGTACACAGCATGGCATATCGTATAGAGCCTATGGCTAAGGCATAGGGGACAACTTTCATCCTTTCTCTTTCTTCTGTCGTGGTCGAGCTTTGAGTCTTACTCAAATTCACACCTTACAACTCAGGCAAGAACTCCTTCTTTGACTGATCCATTTTGAACTCCTTCAAAATCATGTCAAGGTATGTGCTCGGTGAAAGTCTTATCAGGCGTCTTGATATATCTCTATAGATCTTGAGACCCAACATGTAAGCAGTTTTACACAGGTCTTCCTTTGAAAAACTCCATTCAAACAACCCTTTATGCTTTCCAGAAATTCTACATCATTTCTGATCAACAATATGTCATCCATATATAGTTATCAAAATGTTGTAGTGCTCCCACTCACTTTATTGCAAATACAAGTTTGTTGCAAACTTTGTATAAACCCAAATGCTTTGATCACCTCATCAAAGCGTATGTTCCAACTCCGAGATGCTTGCTCCAGTCCATAGAAGGATCGCTGGAGTTTGCATACCTTTTAGCATCCTTCGGATCGACAAAACCTTCTGGTTGCATCACATACAGCCCTTCCTCACGGAAACCGTCAAGGAAACTTTGTTTTGACATCCATCTGCCAGATTTCGTAAATGAAAATGGAGCAACTGCTAACATAATTCTAACAGACTTTAGCATCGCTATGATTGAGAAAGTCTCATCACAGTCAACTCCTTGAACTTTTCGGAAACTTCTTTGAGACAAGTCGAGCTTCATAAATGGTGACATTACCATCAGCGTCTGTCTTCTTCTTAAAGATCCATTTATTCTCAATGGCTTGCCGATCATCGGGCAAGTCCACCAAAGTCCATACTTTGTTCTCATACATGGATCCTATCTCGGATTTCATGGCTTCCAGCCATTTGTTGGAATCCGGGCCCACCATAGCTTCTCCATAGCTCATAGGTTCATCGTTGTCCAACAACATGACCTTTAAGACAGGGTTACCACTCAGAAGTTGTACACACCCTTGTCGACCTATGAGGTTCGATAGTAACTTGATCTGAAGCTCTATGATCATCATCATTAGTTTTATCTTCAACTGAGGTAGGTGCCACAGAAACATCTTTCTGTGCTGCGCTATTCTCTGGTCGAAGTAAAGGTTCAACAACCTCATCAAGTTCTATCTTCCTCCCACTCAATTCTTTCGAGAGAAACTCTTTCTCGAGAAAGGACATGTTCCTAACGACAAACACTTTGCCCTTATATCTGAGATAGAAGGTATACCTAATCGTCTTGTTTGGGTATTCTATGAAGACACAATTTTCCGCTTTGGGTTCGAGCTTTTCTGGCCGAAGCCTATCGACATAAGCATCGTAGCCCCAAACCTTAAGAAACAACAACTTAGGTTTCTTGCTAAACCATAGTTCATACGGTGTTGTCTCCACGGACTTAGATGGTGCCCTATTTAAAGTGAATGTAATTGTCTCTAATGCATAACCCCAAAATGATAGCGGTTGATCGGTAAGAGACATCATAGATCGCACCATATCCAATAGGGTGCGATTACGACGTTCGGACACACCATTACGCTATGGTGTTCCAGGTGGCGTCAACTGTGAAACGATTCCACCTTGTCTTTAGTGATTGCCAAACTCAGAACTCAGATACTCTCCCCTTGATCAGATCATAGGAACTTGATCTTCTTGTTATGATGATTCTCAACTTCACTCTGAAATTGCTTGAACTTTTCAAACGTTTCAGACTTATGCGTCATTAAGTAAATATACCCACATCTACTCAATTCATCGGTGAAGGTGAGAAAATAACGATATCCACTGCGTGCGTCAACACTCATCGGACCGCACACATCAGCATTTGTGATTTCCAACAAGTCACTTGCCCGTTCCATTGTTCCAGAAAACGGGGTTTTAGTCATCTTGCCTATCAGGCATGGTTCGCATGTGTCAGGTGATTCAAAATCAAGTGACTCCAAAATTCCATTAGCATGGAGGTTCTTCATGTGCTTTACACCAATATGACCTAAGCGGCAGTGCCACAAGAAAGTGGTACTATCATTATCAACTCTACATCTTTTGGCACCAATGTTATGAACATGTGTATCACTACGACCGAGATTCAATAAACCATTCACATTGGGTGCATGACCATAGAAGGTGTTATCCATACAAACAGAATAACCATTGTTCTCTGACTTAAGTGAATAACCATATTGCAATAAACATGATCTAATCATGTTCATGCTCAACGCAGACACCAATGCAAACAACATTTATCTGGGTTCAATACTAATCCCAAAGGTAGAGGGAGCGTGCGATGGTGATCACATCAACCTTGTAAACACTTCCAACACACATCGTCACCTCGCCCTTAGCTAGTCTCCGTTTAATCCATAGCTTTTGTTTCGAGTTACCAACATTAGCAACTGAACCGGTATCTAATACCCATGTGCTACTAGGAGTACTAGTAAGGTACACATCAATAACACATATATCAAATATACTTTTGTTGAAGTTGCCAGCCTTCTTATCTACCAAGTATTTGAGACAGTTCCGCTACCAGTGGCAGTTCCCCTAATAGAAGCACTTCGTCTCGGGTTTGGGTTCTTGGGTTTCTTCACTAGAGCGGCAACTAGCTTGCCATTCATGAAGTTTCCCTTCTAGCCCTTGCCCTTCTTTGAAACTAGTGGTCTTGTTAACCATCAACACTTGATGCTCCTTCTTGACTTCTACCTTTACGGCCTTAAGCACGACGAATAGCTCCGGGATCATCTTCCCTTGCATGTTATAGTTCATCATGAAGCTCTAGTTAGCTTGGTGATAGTGACTGGAGAACTTTTGTCAATCACTCTCTGGAAGATTAACTCCCACTTGATTCAAGTGATTGAAGTACCCAGACATTCTGAGCACATGCTCACTAGCTGAGCTATTCTCCTCCATCTTGTAAGCAAAGGTCTTGTCAGAGGTCTCACACCTCTCAACACGGGCATGAGCCTGAAATACCAATTTCAGCTCTTAGAACATCTCATATGTTCCATGGCGTTCAAAACGCTTTTGGAGCCCCGTCTCTAAGCCGTAAAGCATGGCGCACTAAACTATCAGGTAGTCATCAGAACGTTTCTGCCAGATGTTCACAACATCCATAGACGATGCCAGAGGGGTTGGCACACCGAGCGGTGCATTAAGGACAGAAGCCTTCTGTGTAGCGGTGAGGACAATCCTCAGACTACGGCCCTAGTCCGCACAATTGCTTACAATATCTTTCAACTTAGTATTTCTCTATGAACGTATTAAAACAAGGAGCTAAAGCGCGAGCTATTAATCCACAACACAACTTGCAAAGACAATTTAGACTATGTTCATGATAATTAAGTTCATCTAATCAAATTATTTAATGAACTCCCACTCAGATAGACATCCCTCTAGTAATTTAAGTGATACATGATCCGAATCGACTAGGCCGTGTCCGGTCATCACGTGAGACGGACTAGTCATCAACGGTGAACATCTCCATGTTGATCGTATCTACTATACGACTCATGTTCAACCTTTCGGTCTATCGTGTTCCGAGGCCATGTCTATACATGCTAGGCTCGTCAAGTCAACCTAAGTGTTTTGCATGTGTAAATCTGGCTTACACCCGTTGTATTCGAACGTTAGAATCTATCACACCCGATCATCACGTGGTGCTTCGAAACAACGAACCTTCGCAACGGTGCACAGTTAGGGGAACACTTCTCTTGAAATTTTAGTGAGGGATCATCTTATTTATGCTATCGTCGTTCTAAGCAAATAAGATGTAAACATGACAAACATCACATGCAAATCATAAAGTGACATGATATGGCCAATATCATCTTGCGCCTTTGATCTCCATCTTCGAGGCACAACATGATCACCATCGTCACCGGCATGACACCATGATCTCCATCATCATGATCTCCATCATCGTGTCTTCATGAAGTTGTCTCGCCAACTATTACTTCTACTACTATGGCTAACGGTTAGCAATAAAGTAAAGTAATTACATGGCGTTTTCATTGACACGCAGGTCATACAATAAATTAAGACAACTCCTATGGCTCATGCCGGTTGTCATACTCATCGACATGCAAGTCGTGATTCCTATTACAAGAACCTGATCAATCTCATACATCACATATATCATTCATCACATCCTTTTGGCCATATCACACCACATAGCAAACCCTGCAAAAACAAGTTAGACGTCCTCTAATTGTTGTTGCAAGTTTTACGTGGCTGCTATGGGTTTCTAGCAAGAACGTTTCTTACCTACGCAAAAGCCACAACGGTGATATGACAATTGCTATTTACCCTTCATAAGGACCCTTTTCATCGAATCCGATCCGACTAAAGTGGGAGAGACAGACACCCGCTAGCCACCTTATGCATCAAGTGCATGTCAGTCGACGGAACTTATCTCACGTAAGCGTACGTGTAAGGTCGGTCCGGGCAGCTTCATCCCACAATGCCGCCGAATCAAGATAAGACTAGTAACGGTAAGCAAATTGAACAAATCATCGCCCACAACTACTTTGTGTTCTACTCGTGCATAGAATCTACGCATAGACCTAGCTCTGATACAACTATTGGGGAATGTAGTAATAATTCAAAATTTTCCTACGTGTCACCAAGATCAATCTAGGAGATGCTAGCAACGAGAGAGAGGGAGTGCATCTTCATACCCTTGAAGATCGCTAAGCGGAAGTGTTACAAAGAACGCGGTTGATGGAGTCGTACTCGCGGCGATTCAAATCGTGGAAGATCCAATCTAGCGCCGAACGGACGGCGCCTCCATGTTCAACACACGTACAGCCCGGGGACGTCTCCTCCTTCTTGATCCAGCAAGGGGAGAGGAGAAGATGAGGGAGAACTCCAGCAGCACGACGGCATGGTGGCGATGGAGCTCGTGGTTCTCCGGTAGAGCTTCGCTAAGCACTACGGAGGAGAGGAGGTGTTGGAGAGGGGAAGGTGCTGCGCCAGGGAAGGGTGTCTGGCAGCCCTCCCATCCCCCCCCCCCACTATTTATAGGAGAAGGGGAGAGGGGGGCGGCGGCCAAGGGGAAACCCTAGATGGGTTTTGGGCACCCCCACCCCTAGGAAACTTGCCCCCAAGCCGGGAGGGGTGGCTGCCCTAGGGGAGGCGCCCCCACCTCTCCACGTTACGTGAGATGGGGTGGGAGGGGCGCACAGCCCCTTAGTGGGCTGATGTGCCCCCTCCCCTTGGCCCATAAGGCCCCCCAACGCTTGTCGGGGCCTCCGAAACCCCTTTCGGACATGCTGGTCGTCACCCGGTACCCCCGGAACAATTCCGGACTCCAATACCCTTCGTCCAATATATTGATCTTCACCTCCAGACCATTCTGGAGTTCCTCGTCATGTCCGGGATCTCATCCTGGACTCCGAACAACCTTCGGTAACCACATACTATTTCCCATAACAACTCTAGCGTCACCGAACCTTAAGTGTGTAGACCCTACGGGTTCGGGAACCATGCAGACATGACCGAGGCGTTCTCCGGCCAATAACCAACAGCGGGATCTGGATACCCATGTTGGCTCCCACATGTTCCACGATGATCTCATCGGATGAACCATGATGTCGGGGATTCAATCAATCCCGTATTCAATTCCCTTTGTCTATCGGTATGTTACTTGCCCGAGATTCGATCGTCGGTATCTCCATACCTCGTTCAATCTTGTTACCGGCAAGTCTCTTTACTCGTTCCGTAACGCATGATCCCGTGGCTAACTCCTTAGTCACATTGAGCTCATTGTGATGATGCATTACCGAGTGGGCCCAGAGATACCTCTCTGTCATACGGAGTGACAAATCCCAGTCTCGATTCGTGCCAACCCAACAGACACTTTCGGAGATACCTCTAGTGCACCTTTATAGCCACCCAGTTACGTTGTGACGTTTGATACACCCAAAGCACTCCTACGGTATCCGGGAGTTTCACAATCTCATGGTCTAAGGAAATGATACTTGACATTAGAAAAGCTCTAGCAAACGACTACACGATCTTGTGCTATGCTTAGGATTGGGTCTTGTCCATCACATCATTTTCCCAATGATGTGATCATGTTATCAACGACATCCAATGTCCATGGCCAGGAAACCATGACCATCTATTGATCAACGAGCTAGTCAACTAGAGGCTTACTAGGGACATGTTGTGGTCTATGTATTCACACATGTATTACGGTTTCCGGTCAATACAATTATAGCATGAACAATAGACAATTATCATGAACAAGGAAATATAATAATAACCATTTTATTATTGCCTCTAGGGCATATTTCCAACAAGATCGTAAAGAATGGTGATGTAGAGTTATGCAAAATTCACACGGATGCAAATGTTGCAGATCCGTTGACTAAGCCGCTTCCACAACCCAAGCATGAGGGGCACGTTAGAGCTATGGGCATTTGATGTCTATTTGATTGACTCTAGTGCAAGTGGGAGACTGTTGGAGATATGCCCTAGAGGCAATCATGTATGATGATATTTCCTATGTGTTTATGAATAAAGATAGTCCTTGGACATTATCAATGATGTGTATCAGCAAGTATGTGACTTGTTTGTGGGACTCATTGTATGATGACTATCCTAAAAGGTCCCTAGTCGAAAGGGCTGTGTGGACGCGCAGCCGACTAGGCTAGCATATGGCACGGTCTATGGCTATGTCTCACTAGGCATGGAGCATTGGATGCTAACCGGATAATATGGACTTGGAAGGATCTAGTCGTATTCGACGTAGTCGGATCCGAGTCGACATAAGGTCCGAGTTGGACAGGCCCAACTATGAGACGCAGCGATATGTCATCTGTGAGTCTCTAGTACAAGATACGTTCTATGTCCTAAGACTTGAGCTGACGCATGTACTCAGGATGGTGACAGACCTGCTTTGGGCCGACCAAACGCTACTCCATGACTGGGTAGTTACAAAGGTAGGTTTCGGGCTTGTCCAGACCCATGCTGCGAGACGTGGTTGAGCAAGATGGGATTTGCCCCTCCAATCAGGAGAGATATACTCTGGGCCCCTCGTGTGATCCGACCAGGATAAGCATGGCCATGCGACAAGGATTATGAGATAATCCGGTTTGTGGTCGGCATCACTGGAACGAGAAAGAGGTCGGGCTAGCACAAGGATGACAGACTCGCCTTGAGCCCGACAACATATATTGTGTGGCAAAAGGAATGGAAGTGTGATGTACAGGTTCGCGAACCAGCTTCATAGTCTGCTTGGTGTTCGGCATGCCTTGCTAGAGGCCCCTGCCAACCGCAGTTCGGAGGTGATCCGAACTGCCACCAAGCCGGCTTGAACCTAAAGGGTCGCGCGCTTAAGGGAAGGAACCTACAAGGTCGGATCCGAGGACACTGGTCGGATGTGATCTGAGCTGTATTCGGATTGTGGCCGAGTAGACTTGTGGGCTTTAGGATTTGTGCGAGGCCCAAGAGTTGAGCCCGCGACAGATGCCTATATATAGTGGAGGTGCAGCACACTCATGCGATTGATCGCTTCGGCGCTGTCACTAGGGTTTGCATGTGTTGTGAATAGACACCTCCACTCGCCGCCGACTGTGTGATCGGACCTAGCAGTCCGCCGCACGGTGTTCCTCCTGCACGCCCGGATACCGTTAGAGGTGGTGCACCTGCGCCGCTCCGGCAAACCTGTGCGAGGGATTCGACGACCGGCTGTTTGAGGGAGATCGGATGAGGAGAAGACGATCCACCCGGACGCGCTGCCCCAACTCTTCTTCCGTTGCACGGCACTGCGCGTCTAGTGGTAAGGAACTATGTCCATCTCTCGTAGCATGTTCCTGGTTGTTCTGCGCGTAGGAAATTTTTTAATTTGCAGTTGACGCACCCTACCGTAGAACCCAACAACATTTTCACCTGAATGGGACTCTGTTGGGCCGTGCCATGTGTCGACATATCATAGGCGCCTCCCGTCCAATAAGTGGATGACATCTGTCCCAATGCTGAGCCGACACGTGGTTCCTCTGGCCATTGAGAATTTTACACGTGGAATCTCCATTGGTATGGGCTGTTAACGGGTTATCGGATCCAAACCGGAACCCGATAGCTTAACGGCAACCCGTTACGGTGGATGCCATGTGTCGGTTACCCTTGACGAAAGCACTTCTATGACGCGCCATTTATCGTCATGGCAGTGGACACTTCCGTGATGATAATTTTGGTATTGTCATGGAACACTTCTACGACAACACATGTATGACTATCTTGATTCTCTCATAAAATCGTCATGGACGTACATGCATGACAAAAACGTGACCTACTGTGACAAACACGTATCATCACAGAAGTGGTTTTTTATTTAGTGGTAACGGTGTGTCCGAACATCGTAACCGTACTTTATTGGATATGGTGCGTTCTATGATGTCTCTTACCGATTTACCACTATCATTTTGGGGTTATGCATTAGAGGCAGCCGCATTCAAGTTAGATAGGGCACCATCTAAATCCGTTGAGACGACACCGTACGAACTGTGGTTTGGCAAGAAACCTAAGCTGTCATTTCTTAAAAGTTTGAGGATGCGACGCTTATGTCAAAAAGGCTTCAGCCTGATAAGCCCGAACCCAAACCGGAGAAGTGCGTCTTCATTGGATACCCGAAAGAAACTATTGGGTATACCTTCTACCACAGATCCAAAGGCAAAATCTTTGTTGCTAAGAATGGGTCCTTTCTAGAGAAGGAGTTTCTCTTGAAAGAAGTGAGTGGGAGGAAAGTAGAACTTTATGCGGTAATTGTACCTTCTCTCGAATTGGAAAGTAGTACATCAAAGAAAGTCGTTCCCGTGATGCCTACACCAACCAAAGAGGAAGCAAATGATGATGATCATGAAACTTCAGATCAAGTTACTACTGAACCTCGTAGGTCGACCAAAACACGTTCCGCACCAGAGTGGTACAGCAATCCTGTCCTGGAAGTCAAGTTGTTGGACAACAGCAAACCTACGAATGAAGAAGCTATCATGAGCACAGATTGCAATAAATGGCTTGAGGCCATGAAATCTGAGATAGGGTCCATGTATGAGAACAAAGTGTGGATTTTGGTTGACTTGCCCGATGATTGGCAAGCCATTGAGAATAAATGGATCTTCAAAAAGAAGACATACGCTGATGATAATATAGCCATCTACAAAGCTCGACTTGTCACGAAAGGTTTTCGACAAGTTCAAGGGGTTGACTATGATGAGACTTTCTCACCCGTAGCGATGCTTAAGTCTGTCTGAATCATGTTAGCAATTGCTGCATTTTATGAAATCTGGCAAATGGACGTCAAAACTGCATTCTTTAACGGATTTCTTAAGGAAGAGTTGTATATGATGCAACCAAAAGGTTTTGTCAATCCTAAAGGTGCTGACAAAGTGTGCAAGCTTCAGCGATCCATCTATGGACTGGTGCAGGCATCTCAGAGTTGGAATATATGCTTTGATGAGGTGACCAAAGCATATGGTTTTATACAGACTTACGGTGAAGCTTGTATTTACAAGAAAGTGAGTGGGAGCTCTGTAGCATTTCTGGTATTATATGTGGATGACATATTGCTGATTGGAAATGATTTAGAATTTCTGGATAGCCTAAAAGGATACTTGAATAAGAATTTTTCAGTGAAAGACCTCAGTGAAGCTACTTATATATTGGGCATCAAGATCTATAGGGATAGATCGAGATGCTTAATAGGACTTTCACAAAGCACATACCTTGACAAAAGTTTTGAAGAAGTTCGATGGATCAGTCAAAGAAGGAGTTCTAGCCTGTATTGTAAGGTGTGAAGTTGAGTAAGACTCAAAGCCCGACCACGGCAGAAGATAGAAAGAGAATGAAAGTCATTTCCTATGCCTCAGCCATAGGTTCTATAAAGTTTGTCATACTGTGTACCAGACCTATTGTGTACCTTTCCATGAGTTTGGCAAGGGGGTACAATAGTGATCTAGGAGTAGATCACTGGACACCGGTCAAAATTATCCTTAGTTACCTAAGAGGACTAAGGAAATATTTCTCGGTTATGGAGGTGATAAAGAGTTCGTCGTAAAGGGTTACGTCGATGCAAGCTTTAACACCAATTCAGATGACTCTGAGTCTCAATATGGATACATATTGAAAGTGGGAGCGATTAACTAGAGTAGCTCCATGCAGAGCATTGTAGACATAGAAACTTGCAAAATACATATGGATCTGAATGTGGCGGACCAATTGACTAAACCTCTCTCCCAAGCAAAACATGATCATACGTTAGTACTCTTTGGGTGTTAATCACATGGCGATGTGAACTAGATTATTGAGTAGTAAACTCTTTGGGTTTACTCACATGGCGATGCGAACTATGGGTGTTAATCACATGGCGATGTGAACTAGATTATTGACTCTAGTGCAAGTGGGAGACTGAAGGAAATATGCCCTAGAGGCAATAATAAAGTTGTTATTTTATATTTTCTTATTCATGATAAAGGTTTATTATTCATGCAAGAATTGTATTGATCGGAAACTTAAATACATGTGTGAATACATAAACAAATAACGTGTCCCTAGTAAGCCTCCGCTAGACCAGCTCGTTGATCAAAGATGGTTAAGGTCTCCTAACCATAGACATATGTTGTCATTTGATAATGGGATCACATCATTAGGAGAATGATGTGATGGACAAGACCCATCCGTTAGCTTAGAATATTGATCGTTCAGTTTATTGCTATTGCTTTCTTCATGTCAAATATATTCCTTCGACTATGAGATTATGCAACTCCCGGATACCGGAGGAATACCTTGTGTGCTATCAAACGTCACAACATAATTGGGTGATCATAAAGATGCTCTATAGGTATCTCTGAAGGTGTTTGTTGAGTTGGCATAGATCGAGATTAGGATTTGTCACTCCAAGTATCGGAGAGGTATCCCTGGGCCCTCTCGGTAATACACATCATAAGAAGCCTGGCAAGCAAAGTGACTAATGAGTTAGTTACAGGATGATGTATTACGGAACGAGTAAAGAGACTTGCCGGTAACGAGATTGAACTAGGTATGACTATACGGACGATCGAATCTCGGGCAAGTAAACATACCGATGGACAAAGGGAATTACGTATGTTGTCATAACAGTTCGACCGATAAAGATCTTCGTAGAATATGTTGGAGCCAATATGGGCATCCAGGTTCCGCTATTGGTTATTGACCGGCGAGGTGTCTCGGTGATGTCTACATGGTTCTCGAACCCGTAGGGTCTGCACGCTTAACGTTCATTAACGATATATTGTTATATGAGTTATATGTTTTGGTGACCAAATGTTGTTCAGAGTCCCGGATGAGATCACGGACATGACGAGGAGTCTCGAAATGGCCGAGAGGTAAAGATTGATATATAGGACGATGGTATTCGGACACCGAAATAGTTTCAGAGTGCACCGGGTACTCATCGGGTCATCGGAAGGGGTTCCGGGCACCCCCGACAAGTGTATGGGCCTTATGGGCCAAAGGGGGGATAGACCAGCCCACAAGGGGGCTGGTGCGCCCCTTCCCTTGGCTGGCCGGCCCTATGGGAAGGAAAGGAGAGGGGTGGCCCCTCCTGCCTTTCCCTCCTCAGGAGAGAAAGGAAAGGGGGGCGCCACCTTCTCCTTCCTTCCTCCCGCACTCCAAATAAGGAAGGGGGGCGCCACTTGGGGGAAGACCCCAAGTAGGATTCGACCTACTTGGGGGAACCTCCTGGCTGCTCCCTCCACCCCACCTATATATATGTGGGAGGGGGCGCCTAGCACAACCCAGATCAATTGCTTAGCCGTGTGCGGCGCCCCCCTCCACCGTTTACACCCCCGGTCATATTTTTGTAGTGCTTAGGCGAAGCCCTGCGGAGATCACTTCACTATCACCGTCAACATGCCATCATGCTGCCGGAACTCATCCACTACCTCGCCGTCTTGCTGGATCGAGAAGGCGGAGGACGTCACCGAGCTGAACGTGTGCAGAACGCGAAGGTGTCGTACGTTCGGTACTTGATCGGCTGGAGCGCGAAGAAGTTCGAATACATCAACCGCGTTAACAAACGCTTCCGCTTACGGTCTACAAGGGTACGTAGACACACTCTCCACTCTCGTTGCTATGCATCTCCATGGATAGATCTTGCGTGTGCGTAGAATTTTTTTTGTTTTCCATGCAACGTTTCCCAACAGATATACCCCCGGCCTCGGCATCTGAGCGATGCATGCAACCATTTTGTTAATCATTCACAAGGACCTTACAAAGTAATACATCTGTAAGAATGAAGCCTCCGTCTTGGCAACACCTGTCACTACTCCTATCGCCTTGATGAAGGGGTGCCGAATGTCTGAGACGAATACCAAACAAACATCACACCAACGCCTAACATCTAACGCCGGGTACCCCATCCAAGCCACAATGCCGGGACTGGGCCACACACCGGTCCAGCGCACCCATAGTGGGCACCACATGCGCATGCTGCAGGGGCCGTCACCACCAACTTCCGTCGATCCATCTTCAGAGCAGATCCTGATGCATCGGCCTTGCCAGGTCACTCTGCCCTCGACGCCACCATGACACCAGACAACGATGTCCTCCTGCGCGAGTCCATCGCCACAAATCGGACGTCGAGTCTCCACTTTGCCACTCCGCCGAGATTCGCCGCCATCAATGTGTAGGATGAAGCATCGCTCCACCAAAGATGTCGTCCACTGGTCCCTCGAGCTCGCGTACACCTCCAAGAATGACGCCACGTCGCCCCAAGCAGGAAACGACACAAGAGCGCCGCCGTCATCTGATCTACTGATCTAGAGTTTCCGTCGGACATAGCAGATAGTGGTATGGAACTTCTCAACGGCGATGCCTTCAAGAAGGGAACAACATTGAAGAGCGCTGCCTCGCCGGCCTTGGTATCTAGCCAAGAGCAGGTTTTCACCCAGATCAGTTCGAAGAACCTCCATCAAGCATCTTGTGCACGGATGATAGGTCTCCAACGTATTTATAATTTTTTATTGTTCCATGCTATTATATTATCTGTTTTGGATGTTTTGTATGCATTAATATGCCAAACGGAATAAAACTTTTGCGATGATTTTTCTTGGAACAGAAGACACCCAGGAGACTTGGAGTGCAAGTCATAAGAGCCACGAGGCGGCCACAAGGGTGGAGGGCGCAACCAGGGGGTAGGGCGCGCCCCCCAACCTTGTGGGACCCTCGGTGACCTCCAGACCTAGATCTACCACCTATATATACTCTTATACCCCAAAACCTTCCAGGAGAGCCACGAAACCACTTTTCCACTGCCGCAACCTTCTGTACCCGTGAGATCCCATCTAGGGGCCTTTTCCGGCGTCTTGCCGGAGGGGGATTCAATCACGGAGGGCTTCTACACCAACACCATTGCCTCTCCGATGAATCGTGAGTAGTTTACCACAGACCTACGGGTCCATAGCTAGAAGCTAGATGGCTTCTACTCTCTCTTTGATTCTCAATACAAAGTTCTCCTCGATTTTCTTGGAGATCTATTCGATGTAATACTCTTTTGCGGTGTGTTTGCCGAGATCCGATGAATTGTGGATTTATAATCAGCTTATCTATGAATATTATTTGAATCTTCTCTGAATTCTTATATGCATGATTTGATATCTTTGCAAGTCTCTTCAAACTATCGATTTGGTTTGGCCAACTAGATTGGTTTTTCTTGCAATGGGAGAAGTGCTTAGCTTTGGGTTCAATCTTGCGGTGTCCTTTCCTAGTGACAGTAGGGGCAGCAAGGCACGTATTATATTGTTGCCATCGAGGATAAAAAGATGGGGTTTTCATCATATTGCTTGAGTTAATTCCTCTACATCATGTCATCTTGCTTAATGCGTTACTCCGTTCTTTATGAACTTAATACTCTAGATGCATGCTGGATAGCGGTCGATGTGTGGAGTAATAGTAGTAGATGCAGAATTGTTTCGGTCTACTTGACACGGACATGATGCCTATATTTATGATCATTGCCTTATATATCGTCATAACTCTGCGCTTTTCTATCAATTCCTCGGTATTCATTTGTTCACCCACCGTAATAATTTCTATCTTGAGAGAAGCCTCTAGTGAAACCTATGGCCCCCGGGTCTATTTTACATCATATTAGTTTCCCGTCAACTTGCCAATTTCTATCACCGTTCCTTTACTTTGCAATCTTTTACTTTCCGTTCCATAAACCAAAAATACCAAAAATATTACTTTACCATTTATCCATCTCTATCAGATCTCACTTTGCAAATAACAATGAAGGGATTGACAACCCCTTTATCGTGTTGGGTGCAAGTTGGTGTTTGTTTGTGCAGGTATTCGGTGACTTGCGCGTTGTCTCCTACTGGATTGATACCTTGGTTCTCAAAAGCTGAGGGAAATACTTAGTCTACTTTGCTGCATCACCCTTTCCTCTTCAAGGGAAAAACCAACGCAAGCTCAAGAGGTAGCAGGAAGAATTTCTGGCGCCGTTGCCGGGGAGATCTATGCCAAGTCAAGACATACCGAGTACCCATCATAAACTCTCATCTCTCGCATTACATTATTTTCCATTCGCCTCTTGTTTTCCTCTCCCCCACTTCTAAAACGATTTTTGAAAAGATTCACCTTTTCTTTGCCCCTCTTCCGTTCGTCTTCTTTGCTTGCTTTTTGTGTGCTCGTGTGTTGGATTGCTTGCTTTGTCTTGATGGCTCGAGATAATACCAAATTGTGTGACTTTCCCAACACCAATAATAATGATTTTATTAGTACTCCGATTGCTCCCGATGCTAATGCGGAATCTTGTGAAATTAATACCGCTTTGCTGAATCTTGTTATGAAAGATCAATTTTCCAACCTTCCCAATGAAGATGCCGCATCCCATCTTAATAATTTCGTTGATTTGTGTGATATGCAAAAGAAAAAAGATGTGGATAATGATATTGTTAAATTGAAGCTATTTCCGTTCTCACTTCGAGATCGTGCTAAAACTTGGTTTTCAACTTTGCCTAAAAATAGTATTCATTCATGGAATAAGTGTAAAGATGCTTTTATTTCCAAGTATTTTCCTCCCACTAAGATCATCTCCCTTAGAAATGATATTATGAATTTTAAGCAACTTGATCATGAACATGTTTCCAAATCTTGGGAGAGGATGAAATTGATGATACGAAATTGTCCTACTCATGGTTTGAATTTGTGGATGATTATACAAAATTTTATGCCGGACTGAATTTTGCTTCTAGAAATCTTTTAGATTCGGTCGCGGGAGGCACTTTTATGGAAATTACTTTAGGAGAAGCTACTAAACTCCTAGATAATATTATGGTTAATTATTCTCAATGGCATACCGATAGATCTTCCACTAGTAAAAAAGTGCATGCAATTGAAGAGATTAATGTTTTGAGTGGACAGATTGATGAACTTATGAAATTGTTTGCTAATAAGAGTGCTCCTATTGATCCTAATTATATGCCTTTGTCTACTTTGATTGAAAACAATAATGAATCTATGGATGTGAATTTTGTTGGTAGGAACAATTTTGGTAATAACGTGTATAGAGGTAATTTTAATCCTAGGCCGTTTCCTAGTAATTCCTCTAATAATTATGCTAATTCCTACAACAATTATTATGGAAATTATAATAATATGCCCTCTAAATTTGAGAATAGTGTTAAAGAATTTATAAGTTCGCAAAAGAATTTCAATGCTTTGATTGAAGAAAAATTGCTTAAGATTGATGATTTGGCTAGGGATGTGGATAGAATTTCTCTTGATGTTGATTCTTTGAAACTTATATCTATTCCACCCAAGCATGATATCAATGAGTCTCTCAAAGCCATGAGAATTACCATTGATGAGTGCAAGGAAAGAACCGCTAAGATGCACGCTAAAAAAGATTGGTTTATAAAAACGTGTTCTTCTAGTTTCCGTGAAAATAATGATGAAGATCTTAAAGTGATCGATGTGACTCCTATTGAATCTTTGTTTTCCAATGTAAATCTTGATAAAGATGGGACTGGATATGAGTCAACTTTAGTTAGAAGGCGTCCCAATGATTCAGAGTTTTCAGATCCTGATGCAAAAATTGATAAAAGTGGGACTGGAGAGGTCAAAACTTTAGATAGCAGTGAACCCACTATTTTGGATTTCAAGGACTTTAATTATGGTAATTTCTCTTTGATAGATTGTATTCCCTTGTTGAAAACCATGTTGAATTCTCCTCATGCTTATAATCAAAACAAAGCTTTTACTAAACATATCGTTGATGCTATGATGAATTCTTATGAAGAAAAGCTTAATTTGGACGTTTCTATTCCTAGAAAACTTTATTATCAGTGGGAACCTACTATTAAAATCAAGATTAAAGATTATGAATGTTATGATTTGTGTGATTTGGGTACTAGTGTTTCCACAATTCCGAAAACTTTATGTGATGTGTTAGGTTTCCGTGAATTCGATGATTGCTCCTTATATTTGCATCTTGCGGATTCCACTATTAAGAAACCTATGGGAAGAATTAATGATGTTCTTATTATGGCAACTAGGAATTATGTGCCCATAGATTTCATTGTTCTTGATATAGATTGCAATCCTACATGTCCTATTATTCTTGGTAGACCTTTCCTTAGAAAGATTGGTGCAATTATTGATATGGAAGAAGGAAACATTAGATTTAAATTTCCGTTAATGAAAGGCATGGAACACTTTCCAAGAAATAAAATTAAATTTCCTTATGAATCTATTATGAGAGCCACTTATGGATCACAATTCCAAAGATGATAATACTTAGATATATCCATGTTTTACGCCTAGCTAAGGGCAATAAACAATAGCGCTTGTTGGGAGGCAACCCAATTTTATTTTATGTTTTTGCTTTTTAGGTCCTGTTTTGCTTTAAATAATTCATCTAGCCTCTGGTTAGATGTGGTTTTGTGTTTTAATTAGTGTTTGTGCCAATAAGACCTTTGGGATAGCTTACTGTGATAGTTGATTTGATCTTGCTGAAAAACAGAAACTTTTACACTCAGTCCCAGAATTATTAAAAATCACAGGAGCGTGATAAAATATTGATTCTTTTTGCAGAAGATTAATAAACTAATTTCTCAGGTCATCCTAATTGTTTCAGAATTTTTTGAGTTACAGAAGTATTCGAAACATCCAGATTATTACAGACTGTTCTGTTTTTGACAGATTCTGTTTTTCGCGTGTTGTTTGCTTATTTTGATGCATCTACGGCTAGTATCGGGGGGGGGGGGTATGAACCATGGAAAAGTTCGAATACAGTATATATTACACCTATATAAATAAAGAATGAGTTCACAATAGTACCAAAAGTGATGATTTATTTTCTTATACTAACAGAGCTTATGAGATTTTCTGTTGAGTTCTGTGTTGTGAAGTTTTCAAGTTTTGTGTAAGGATTTTATGGACTATGGAATAAAGAGTGACAAGATCCTAAGCTTGGGGATGCCCAAGTCACCCCAAGGTAATATTCAAGGAGGCCAAAGAGCCTAATCTTGGGGATGCCCCGGGAAGGCATCCCCTCTTTTGTCTTCGTCTATCGATAACTTTACTTGAGGCTATATTTTTATTCACCACATGATATGTGTTTTGCTTGGAGCGTCTTGTATGATTTGAGTATTTGCTTTTTAGTTTGCCACAATCATCCTTTCTGTACACACCTTTTGAGAGAGACACGCATGAATCATGATTTATTAGAATACTCTATGTGCTTCACTTATATCCTTTGAGCTAGGCAAATTTGCTCTAGTGTTTCACTTATATCTTTTTAGAGCACGGAGGTGGTTTTATTTTATAGAAATTGATGAACTCTCGCACTTCACTTATATTATTTTGAGAGTCTCTAAACAGCATGGTAATTTGCTTTGTTATAAAATTAGTCCTAATATGATAGGCATCCAAGAGGGATATAATAAAAACTTTCATATAAAGTGCATTGAATACTATGAGAAGTTTGATTCCTTATGATTTTTTTTGAGATATGAAGATGGTGATATTAGAGTCATGCTAGTGAGTAGTTGTGAATTTGAGAAATACTTGTGTTAAAGTTTGTGAGTCCCGTAGCATGCACGTATGGTGAACCGTTATGTGATGAAGTCGGAGCATGATTTATTTTTTGATTGTCTTCCTTATGAGTGGCGGTCGGGGATGAGCGATGGTCTTTGCCTACCAATCTATCCCCCTGGGAGCATGCGCGTAGTACTTTGTTTTGATGACTAATAGATTTTTGCAATAAGTATATCAGTTCTTTATGACTAATGTTGAGTCCATGGATTATACGCACTCTCACCTCTCCTCCATTGCTAACCTCTCTTGTACCGCGCAACTTTCGCCGGTACCATAAACCCACCATATATCCTTCCTCAAATCAGCCACCATACCTACCTATTATGGCATTTTCATAGACATTCCGAGATATATTGCCATGCAACTTTCCACCGTTCTGCTTATTATGACACGCATCATCATTGTCATTTTGCTTTGCATGATCATGTAGTTGACATTGTATTTGTGGCAAAGCCACCATTCATCATTTTTATACATGTCACTCTTGATTCATTGCACATCCCGGTACACCGTCGGAGGCATTCACATAGAGTCATATCTTGTTCTAGCATCGAGTTGTAATTTTTGAGTTGTAAGTAAATAAAAGTGTGATGATCTTCATTATTAGAGCATTGTCCCATGTGAGGAAAGGATGATGGAGACTATGATTCCCCCACAAGTCGGGATGAGACTCCAGATGAAAAAAAAGGCCAAAGATGAAAGAAGGAGAGAAAAGAGAGAACGGGCAATGCTACTATCCTTTTTACTACACTTGTGCTTCAAAGTAGCACCATGATCTTCATGACAGAGAGTCTCCTATGATATCACTTTCATATACTAGTGGGAATTTTTCATTATAGAACTTGGCTTGTATATTCCAATGATGGGCTTCCTCACTCACATTGATATCTACTGATGGGCATATCCATAGCCCGTTGATACGCCTAGTTGATGTGAGACTATCTCCTTCCTTTTGTCTTCTCCACGACCACCTTCTATTCCACCCATAGTGCTATGTCCATGGCTCACGCTCATGTATTGCGTGAAAGTTGAAAAAGTTTGAGAACATCAAAAGTATGAAACAATTGCTTGGCTTGTCATCGGTTTTGTGCATGATTTAAATATTTTGTGTGATGAAGATGGAGCATAGCCAGACTATATGATTTTGAAGGGATAAGCTTTCTTTGGCCATGTTATTTTGAGAAGACATAATTATTTTGTTAGTATGATTGAAGTATTATTGTTTTATGTAAATATTAAACTTTAGTTTTGAATCTTATGGATCTGAACATTCATGCCACAATAAAGAGAATTACATGGATAAATATGTTAGGTAGCATTCCACATCAAAAATTGTATTTTTATCATTTACCTACTCGAGGACGAGCAGGAATTATGCTTGGGGATGCTTGATACTCTAGATGCGTTACTCCATTCTTTATGAACTTAATACTCTAGATGCATGTTGGATAGCGGTCGATGTGTGGAGTAATAGTAGTAAATGCAGAATTGTTTCGGTCTACTTGACACGGACATGATGCCTATATTCATGATCATTGCCTTAGATATCGTCATAACTTTGCGCTTTTCTATCAATTGTTCGGCAGTAATTTGTTCACCCACCGTAATAATTTCTATCTTGAGAGAAGCCTCTAGTGAAACCTATGGCCCTCGGGTCTATTTTACATCATATTAGTTTCCCGTCAACTTGCCAATTTCTGTCGCCGTTCCTTTACTTTGCACTCTTTTACTTTCCGTTCCATAAACCAAAAATACCAAAAATATTATTTTACGTTTATCCATCTCTACCAAATCTCACTTTGCAAATAACCGTGAAGGGATTGACAACCCCTTTATCGTGTTGGGTGCAAGTTGGTGTTTGTTTGTGCAGGTATTCGGTGACTTGCGCGTTGTCTCCTACTGGATTGATACCTTGGTTCTCAAAAGCTGAGGGAAATACTTAGTCTACTTTGCTGCATCACCCTTTCCGCTTCAAGGGAAAAACCAACGCAAGCTCAAGAGGTAGCAACGGATCGCCGCCTTCTCTGACGCAGACTAGACGAAAAGGGTCCAACCGCCACGGCTTGACCGGCCACGGCACCACCACGGTGCCTAAGCAACCGGCATGGTCAGGCCTACCGCGCTAACCCGTCGCTGCAGAACTGAGCTGCTGGCCCGCCCAAGCCCAACTAGGTCGGGTGAGATTCGTGAGCCCGGCCGCCGCCACAGGAGCGCCTCCGGCGTGGGGTGGTTGCGCCTTCGTTGTCACCGCTGCCACTCATACCGCCGATATCCCGCCGCTCCTTACCGCCGTATCGGCGTCGTGATGTGTGTCGCCGCCACCAAAGTGGTTCACCGCCGCCGCGCGAGGGAGAATGCCCCCCTCCCGCCCACAGCACGGGCTTCCCCCGACATGATCTCCGGCGGCGGTGGGAGGGAGGGAACGAGAAGAGGAGGCCGAGGGCCGGCGGCGTGATCTCCCCCCGTGTTCCCAGGGTTGGCGACGCGATGGTCGTGGGAGGTCTAAAAGTAGAACCGTGTGCGGTCCTTTTTAAATCAGGGAGAATTTCACGTCCTCGGCCTCTGCACCAACTAAGGATGCATACACCCATTAAGATGAATATGATGTTTTTTATCTTGGTTAATATCCAAGTTTGGTCCTCTAGATAAACCACATGAGTATCAGGAAAGGTTGGTCCTCAAGAATAAATAGGAACCTAAATTCGTCTCTGTAAGAATTTGAACTCAGATGTTGGGTTTGTACATCCACTCTACCAACGAGTTGAGCTAGGCTCACTTCCTGAGAGGGCTCCACATGCGTTCCGCCGGTGCAAAGCACACCAATGGAAGGGGTTTAGGCAGGGAGAAAATTATTCCTACCCTAGACAATGCCACCGCCTCGCCTTCTCAAACCAAACTTAAAGACTCCCTAAAGAAAACATGAAGAAGAAAAAACCCATGCGGTTGTATAATGGATCCGGGACTGATATCGAACTCGCCGTTGTACAAAACCATCCAGCGATGCCTTCTTCGGTGATCTAGCCAAGTCCTGGCACCGACGAGGAATGCCACGCTGGATCCATCCGGTCGTTACCAGCATCGCCATGTCTGTTCTTCTATATGAAATCATACTGCCCTATCGACGAGATCCCGTCAAAAAGGGAAAAATGAATGCAAATGCAAGTCTACATGTACATGTACAATTTGTGCGCAAACGCTATTAAAAGGCCCGCACGAATGATTGATACCAGCGTCACCATGGTCCATACATCAGGTTGTATGGTTCCGTTGAAGCAGAGTTATCCTGAACTCCAGTACTTGCTCCACTTGTAGTTGAGCCAAAGAAGACATTATTAAGAGTATGAGCAACTCACCATGGTTTCTATTCAAGGAATCCAAAAGGGACTCACCAAACACATTATTAAGAGTGTGGGCAACTCACCATGGTCTCTAAATAGATATAAGTGAAGCATGAGAGTTTAATTCTTTCTACAAAAGACTTTCCCACGCTCTAAAAAATATAAGTGAAAAAAAGAGCATTCTACAAATAACGGTTTTCTATATGTAGAGAAACAGGCATCCAAACTTCAAATGATATAAGCGAAGCACATAAAGCATTCTATAAAGCCATACTCAAAAGAATAAGTGAAGTGCAAAGAGCATTATATAAATCAACCAAGGAAAATCTCATACCAGCATGGTGCATTATTAAAATAAAATTAAAATCACACAACGCTCCAAGAATTTACGCATATCATGTGAACAAAAAACCCAAGACATACCGGTAGTTGTCGAAGAAAGATGGGATGACTTCCGCGACATCCCCAAGCTTAGACGCTTGAGTCTCCTTGAATATTTACTTGGGGTGCCCCGGACATCCCCAAGCTTAAACTATTGCCTCTCCTTATTCTCCTCATATCGATACCTCCTCGATCATCGAACACTTCATCCATACAAAACTTAACCGGACTTTTTATTAGAAGGGTTAGTACATATAACATCAAATCCCATCATGTCCTGATGTAACATTATTGTATAATTATAATCCAACATTACCCACTGTGAATTTTTATTGCTTTTGGACTTCGTTTGATATGGATATTATGTGAAACAAAAACATGCAACAAACAGGAACTGCCACTGGCACTGGATCAATATGTTAATCCCAAAATAATATAAAATGTTTCCAAAAGTATGTGAAAGTTGTAGAATATTAGCATGAAACAATCAAAAATTATAGATACGACAGATACGTATCACACGACGTCTCTCTAAATTATCTGGAGAACTAGAGGAGGCACCTCAACGGGAGAGAACTTGTGTGTTCAATAGTGGGTGCCTCCTCAAGTATACATAGGTGGAGGGGAGGGGCTAGCCAACTTGGAGGCGGGGCTCCCCTCCCTTGGCGCGCCGGCCAAAGAGGAGGACTCCTCCTCCAACTCTCACGCCCCCTTAGCTTGTCCAATAAGCTAAAGGGGCACCTCCCCCTAATGGGCCATTTTAGGTAGCCCATGGCGCCTAGACTAGTTCTGGGGGCCCTCGGTAATTATCGGATCCCTCCTATATTATTATTATTAGTACCTCGGAACTTTTCCCACGTTCCAGTTTAACCTGATTTTCTTCGAAATGCTTTCGGTTTTCTCTTGAAATAATTTCTATTATCTCTGGAAATTTTTCGTGGTATTTTCTCAAACTCCTAACTCCAATACAACTCAACAGATCATAAACCCCTATGTGTGTGACCCTATAGGATCAGTGAAATATAGACATGAACAAAAACACTTTCGCTCAATGATCTAGCGGAACCGTGGACATCCATATTGACCTCTATACTCACACAAATGATATTCCAGTGAACCTTTTGTTATCATATGATATTCCTTTTGCTTCGGGATACTTTACAAAACCTGAGGTGAGATGTATCGGCACCCCTGTGAGTCAAGCACATTGTCACTATGCAAGTCTCCTCGTTACCGGTTTGTTCCCTCTTCTCGTCTTCAAATGATGGCATTCCCGTGAGCAGTTCACGTTGTGTGTGGCCAGACAATGATGGATGCCGTCACACCGAGAGGGACCTAAAAATATCTCTCCATCATCGGTGGAGCTAATCCCAGCCTCAAGCTATCTAGTCCCTTGTCATATGTTTCTAGTAAACCTGCAAGTTGTCGCTATCATCACCCTGTTACGGATGACGTTGGAACAACCCAAAGTGTATCGTCTGGTATGAAGTGACTCGATACTCCCATGGTCTAAGGAATTGTGCATACGTTATCATCATGTGTTATGGACTATAGACTTGCGACGAAATCATCTCTAAGTATAACATACAACTTGAGTCAATTCAACACAATATCGTGCCCTCAATGTTGTCGGCATTATTGTTACACTTAAGACATGCATATGATTAGGAACACAGAACCATCATGCAACACTTGAGCTAGTCCTAGAGACAAGACTAGAAATCTATTCTACCGTTTATATTTCTACATGTGCATATGAGTTTTCCTCTAAGTCTCTTGGTTAAAGTAGAATCAAAGTCATAGCATAAAACATAATCATTTAATCATAAACTTGGAAATAAATAATACAATTATTATTGCCTCTAGGGCATGTTTCCAACAACTTGGCACCTTCCCAAGGCCTTGAACAAATAGAGGGGCACATTGCTCTATGTGAAAGCTTTGTTTTTGATGTGATCCACAGGTACCAGCAAAAATGGCGAGGCTCGCACTCTTTCTTTGGACTATGCCGAAGGGTTCCTCCCCTCCACTAAGCTGTGGTTGACCAATTTTTAGGTTGTCTTGTTGGTTTTTGGCATGGCCGAACCCTACCCGGCGGTGGGCCGTGGGCGGTTTCTAGGAGAAAGCTTTAATGATCAACTAGGTCGATGTGCGCCGCCCATGGGTGTCAATTTTACCTTCATGGAGGCGCCTCCGATGACCCTGCTCATTTCTCTGTGGTTAATTAGCATGTTAGCGGTGGAGTTCCGGTTAGGTCGTGTAGCGACCAGACCTCAAATAGTCTGTGCTGTTATGCACCAGTGTCATCCCTGGATCAGTAATGCTGACACGCACAGTACAAATGGAGGATTTATAACAGAGTAGCAATCACACACTTATTACATCGAATATCTCCAAAGAGAAATAAGTATGAAAATATGGCTTAAGGCCATCTAAATACGATAACAGCGGAAGACTTGGAAGATAAGTGAGTCCATCAACTCCAACGGCATCACTGAGTATAAGACCACGACCTAAAGCACCTTACTCGTCGTCTGAAAAGTCTGCAACATGAAACGTTGCAGCCCGAAAACGGGTCAGCACATAGAATATGCTGGCAAAATAACACATAGAGAGTAATGAACATAATAATGCTATACTACATGCATATATGGCTGGTGGGAAGCTCTATGGTTAAAGTTTTGCGAAAACCCAATTTTTCTCTACTGCAAAGGAATAAATTTTATTTAACTATCATGGTGGTTGTGAAACATTGAGATGGTTGACAGCATCTCAATCCCAATTAAATGTCATCATTAACCCAACAAAATTAATTAAAAGTAACATGGTGATGAGATTCACACGATAATCCAGGTACTAGATACTCAAGTTGTCCATAACCGGGGACACGGCTAACCATGATTAGTTTGTACACTCTGCAGAGGTTTGCGCACTTTTCCCCACAAGACTCGATCGCCTCCGCTTGATTCTCGCACTACATGATATTTGAGAAACGGATGACCGAGACACAGTCTTTCAGAAACAATCACTCTTTACTCCGGATGGACAGTTACACCTACTTTCCCCTACATCTGCTAGCCCACCTCTTCAAGAGATCATGTAACCTACTCAACTATGCTAGAGCCCATAATAGCTTGTGGCTGCACACGGAAGTTTCTAGCATGAATAATCTTATGATCCCTTTGAGCCTGGGTGGCGGTCCTTATACAAACAGACAACACTGGGTTCTCCAGGTGCCTCAATCCACCCAGATGTGAGTTTTAGTTGCCACCTTAAGTAAACCATTATTAACAATCTCACATCTGTCATGAATTTCACTCAAACCCAATCCACGTCTACGAGCATAGCATGGCAATATAATAGCAACATAGAAGTAACTCCCAGGGGTTTGATAAAAAAACAGGTAATAGGTACTACCTCAACTACTTCCCAATACCCACAATTTAATTAGATCCTAACCATGCAATGTTTGAGGATTGATCTAATGCAATAAAAACTGGGTATGGAAAGGTATGATCAAAGTGTTACTTGCCTTGCTGATGATCCGCGAAACCTAGCGATTCAAAGTAACAAGCGGCACACTCCGGGTACTCTATCGCAAACAAACAAGCAAACAATAAGTACTCATCTAATGCACAGGTAAAACTCGAATGAAAGATCCAACCAGAAAGTTCAACTTAAGAACTCCGGTTTGCAAAAGAATCAACTCGAACGAAGCAACGAAAGTCAAACGGCGAAAGAAACAAGCTTCGTTTACTAATCTGGATCTAGGTCAAATTTTACAGTAGCAAAAACTTATTTGAGTAGGCTAAACATAAAGAGAATTTCGAGACGAAACTCTAGGCGCTTGAATCGCCTGATTCCGATAAACAAGCGAAAAGTTAAACGAAAACGAAGATCCGATCAGAAATCGAGATCTGAAATAATCGGGAAAAATCCGACGAAAAAGAAAACGGACGAACGGTTAAAGAATGGACGTTCGTTAACAGAGAAAATCCGACGAACACGTTCGTTAAAACGAACGGGTCGGTGAACGCTCACTAAATAATAAAACCGAAGAAATAAACCGATCTAGAGTTTTAAAAAAAACGAACGTTTTTTTTAAATAAACCGGCAAACGACGGCGAGGTGGTACCTCGTCGGGACGGGGCTCCGGCGGGGCTCGGCTGGGCTCCGGCGAGGGGCGGCGAGGGCGGCGGGGTGCGGCGGGGCTTGGGGCGGCGAGGGGCGGCGAACGGCGGCGGGGTTCGGCGAGCGGGGCGGCGGCTCCTCGAGCTCCGGCGGCGGCGGCGGGTGCGGGTCGAGGCGGGGCTCGGGGTGGCGAGGGAGGGGGCGGCGGCGGGGTATATAAGGAGGGGGGCCAGCTTGGAGGAGGGGGCAAGGCGGCGGGGGCTCCGGTGGAGTCCGAGCCGGACACGGGCGCGGCGGCGCTGGTGTGCTCGCGGAGGAGACGCGTGGCTGGGCCGGCTGCTCGGCTGGGCCTCGGCCCGGTCGGGCGCGGCGCGTTTATTTTTTAAACATTCCGCCGAAAACTTCATAGAAAAATAAATAAAAATCCAAAAAAGGTAAAACAAAATTTTCCCGTCTAGTTAAAATAATTAGAACAGGGTGAACATTTTTTTGATATAAAATGCAGTTTTGAAAATGTGCAATATTTTTAATGCAATTAAAATTGCAAATAAAATCCGAATAAAATCCAATATATGATTTTAATATTTTTCCTCCGATATTTCCATTGTTTTGGAGAAGTCATATTTTCTCCTCTCATTTATTTTTAAATGAAATATTTTTCCGGAGAGAAAATAATTAAAACCAAAATCCTCGTTTTATTATTTGATGAAAATCAAATATGAAAAAATCGAGAAAATCCCCAACTCTCTCCGAGGGTCTTGCTTAGGATTTATCGAGGATTTGTCAAATGCAATAAAAAATATGATATGCAATGATGATCTATGTATAACATTCCAAATTGAAAATTTGGGATGTTACAAACCTACCCCCCTTAAGATGAATCTCGCCCTCGAGATTCGGGTTGGCTAGAAAACAGGTGGGAGTGGTCCTTCCGTAGATCTTCCTCTCGCTCCCAGGTGGCTTCATCTTCTGTGTGGTGACTCCACTGGACTTTGCAAAACTTGATAACCTTACTGCGGGTAACTCGGCTGGCATACTCAAGAATCTTAACTGGTTTCTCCTCATAGGTCAAATCACTTTCCAGCTGAATCGCTTCCAGCGGCACGGTATCTCTCAGCGGTATCTCAGCCATCTCTGCGTGGCACTTCTTCAACTGGGAAACGTGAAATACATCATGAACTCCTGACAATCCTTCGGGTAATTCCAGCTTGTAGGCAACTTCTCCCATACGTTCCAAAACTCTGTATGGTCCGATAAAACGGGGCGCTAACTTTCCCTTAACTCCAAAGCGCTTCACTCCTCGGAGTGGTGATACTCGAAGATACACTCTGTCTCCGACTTCATGGACTGTCTCCTTTCGTTTAGAATCCGCATAACTCTTCTGCCTGGACTGGGCTACCTTGAGCCTATCGCGAATCAACCTCACTTTCTGTTCAGACTCCTTAATCAAATCGGGTCCAAACAACTGACGGTCTCCAACTTCGTCCCATAACAACGGTGTTCTACACCTCCTTCCGTACAAAGCTTCAAAAGGGGCCATCTTCAAACTGGTTTGATAACTGTTGTTGTAAGAAAACTCTGCATATGGCAAATTGTCGTCCCAACTAGATCCATAATCTAGTGCACAAGCTCTCAACATGTCCTCCAAAATTTGATTGACTCTCTCGGTCTGTCCATCTGTATGTGGGTGAAAGGTTGTACTAAATTCTAGCCTGGTTCCCAATATTTCATGTAACTGCTTCCAAAACTTCGAGGTAAACTGGGTTCCTCTGTCTGATACAATGGTCCTCGGAACTCCATGCAAACATACGATCCTGGTCATGTATATCTTTGCCAACTTAGCACTGGTGTAAGTGGTCTTCACTGGAATGAAATGAGCTACTTTCGTCAAACGGTCGACTACAACCCATATTGAGTCATAGCCTTAACGAGTCCTGGGTAATCCCATGATAAAATCCATGCCTATTTTATCCCACTTCCATTCGGGTATCGGCAATGGTTGTAGCAATCCTGCTGGCTTCTGATGCTCTGCCTTCACTCTCTGACATACATCACAAACTGCTACATACTCCGCAATATCCTTCTTCATTCTGGTCCACCAGAAAGTATTCTTCAGATCCAAATACATCTTGGTATTCCCTAGGTGAATCGAGTACGGTGAATCATGGGCTTCTTGCAAAATCAACTTCCTGATCTCCGGATCATTTGGCACATAAACGCGGTCCTCAAACCATAAGGTATCATGTTCATCCTCACGAAATCCCTTGGCTTTTCCTTTGCTCATCTTCTCCTTTATCTCGTCAATCTCCTTGTCTGTCTTTTGAGCTTCTCTGATCCTTTCCATCAAGGTAGACGGAATCTCCAGTGTCACTAAATAGCCTCTTGGGACTATCTCCAAACATAGCTCGCGAAGGTCCTCGGCTAACTCCTGAGGTAACTCTCCTGTCATGAGGGTGTTGACATGACTCTTGCGGCTCAACGCGTCTGCTACTACGTTAGCCTTTCCTGGGTGATAATGCAATCTCATATCATAATCCTTAATAAGCTCCAACCATCTCCTCTGTCTGAGATTTAACTCCTTCTGCGTGAAAATATACTTCAAACTCTTGTGATCCGTGTACACCTCACAATGGTTTCCGATGAGAAAATGTCTCCATGTCTTCAACGCATGCACCACGGCTGCTAACTCCAAATCATGCGTAGCATAATTCTTCTCATGGGGTTTAAGTTGTCGTGAAGCATATGACACAACTCTTCCTTCCTGCATAAGCACTGCTCCAAGTCCTCGACGATAAGCGTCGCAATAAACTTCATAATCCTTCCGTTGATCTGGCAGAATCAACACTGGTGATGTAACCAATCGTTTCTTCAACTCTTGGAAACTAGCTTCACAATCCTCAGTCCAATTGAATTTGGTGTCCTTCTTCAATAGCTCAGTCATGGGCTTAGCGATCTTCGAGAAATTCTCGATGAACCTCCGGTAGTATCCGGCAAGTCCAAGAAAACTCCGGATCTCTCCAACTGACGTGGGTGATTCCCAACTTGTCACTGTGTCAACTTTGGCAGGGTCTACTGCTATTCCTTCTCCAATAACATGTCTGAGGAATCCAACTTCCTTCATCCAAAATTCACATTTGCTGAACTTGGCATATAACTGATGTTCTCTGAGCTTCTCAAGTACCAATCGCAAATGCTCCTCATGCTCTTCCTCATTCTTGGGAAAGACTAAAATATCGTCAATGAACACCACGACGAACTTATCCAAAAACTCCATAAACACTTTGTTCATCAGGTTCATGAAATAGGCAGGTGCGTTAGTCAGACCAAATGACATAACGGTATACTCATACAGTCCATATCTGGTGGTACAAGCCGTCTTAGGTATATCCTGCTCTCGAATCTTTAACTGATGGTATCCTGATCGTAGATCGATCTTGGAAAATACTTTAGCTCCTTGTAGGCGGTCAAACAAATCATTGATCATCGGCAGTGGGTACTTGTTTTTGATGGTCACTTCATTTAATCCACGGTAATCAACAACCATCCTCAACGATCCATCTTTCTTCTCCACTAGAAGTACTGGTGATCCCCAAGGTGACGAACTTGGGCGAATATAGCCTTTATCCAATAACTCCTTAATCTGCTTCTTAATTTCCTCCAAATCTTTTGCGGGCATCCTGTACGGTCTCTTAGATATTGGCCCTGTGCCTAGCAAAAGTTCAATCAAGAACTCAATGTCTCTATCTGGTGGCATGCCTGGCAACTCTTCTGGAAATACATCCGGGTAATCCTTCACTACTGGTACTTCCTCCTGTACAACTCCTGATAAGGAATTCACTTGAGTCCTCTTCGGCATATGCCGGGATACATACTTGATCCTTTTTCCTTCTGGGGTGGTAAGCAAAATCGACTTACTGGCGCAATCGATGTTTCCTCCATACATCGATAGCCAATCCATTCCCAAAATCACATCCAAACCTTGCGACTCCAAAATTATTAGGTCTGAGGGGAAAACATGCCTACCAATGGCCAATGGCATCTGAAAACATCCTTGGCTTGCCATATACTCTGCTCCTAGCGAGGTTACTAGCATAGGTGTTCTGAGAACTTTGGTGGGCAACTTAAACTTATCCACAAATCCCCTTGATATGTATGAATGCGATGCACCAGTATCGAAAAGAACGATTGCAGTAAACGACTTAACCAAAAACTTACCTATTACTGCATCAGGCTGTGCTTCAACCTCCTCCACGCTCACGTGGTTCACATGTCCTTTATTGAAAGGGTTCGGCTTCTTCCCAGAGCTTCCATTTCCATTACCATTCTGGGCTTCAGGACAATCAGTTGCATAGTGTCCAGTCTTCTGGCACTTGAAACAGGTAACGTGACTCAGATCCCTCTTGGCTGGGGTAGATGGGTTATTACGGTTCTGTCCGTTGGTTCCTCCATTCCCATTACCATTCTTGGAGCCATTATGGTTGTGCGAACTACCTCCTCCATGGGTATGCTGAAACTGTCCTCCCGGTTTCGGGGCAAATCGTGGCTTCTGCTGGGCTCCAGAATTATACTTCCCTTGTCCATACTTCCTCTTACGGTTTTCAATCGGCTGCTGCTTTCCTTCAATCATAAGTGCTCTATCTACCAACTCCTGGTAGTTGTTGAAGGTTGCTACCATCAACTGCATACTCAGCTCATCATTCAGTCCTTCCAAAAATTTCTCCTGCTTGGCTGCATCTGTAGCAACGTCATCTGGTGCATAACGTGCTAACTTACTGAAATCCTCCACATACTGGCCTACGGTGCGTCCTCCTTGGCGTAGGTTGCGAAACTCACGCTTCTTCATAGCCATAGCTCCTGCTGAAACATGAGCTGTACGGAAAGCTTGCTGAAACTGGTCCCATGTGACAGTGTCAATAGGGTGTGTGGCGGTATAATTCTCCCACCATGATGCTGCGGGTCCATCAAGCTGATGTGCGGCAAAACGCACTCTTTCCGCATCTGTGCATCCTGCAGTGGTCAACTCCCTTCCAACTTTGCGGAGCCAATCATCTGCAACAATCGGCTCGGTGCTACTGGAAAACACCGGCTGGTTTAGCCTCAAGAAACGGGCTAAGTGATCAACAGGTGGTGGTGGTGGTGGGTTGTTGTTGTTGCCTTGGTTCTGCACTAACACTTGCATCAGGGCATTCTGTTGCTGAATCAACTGGGTGATCTCCGGTGGGAAAACAAATCCGGTGTCGCGTCTCGGAGGCATCTGATGGGTTAGAAAAGATGAGAGTTAAGAATAGAATGAGGTCTAGAGGGAAAACACTACCCATATGCTCATGAGACAAATACAATCAATATCACTCAATCAATTCAAACAAGGCATAACATCGATCTAACTAGCGTTACAAAGTGCTTGAACTATACTATTAAATGGGGGAAAACTACTACTGATATGGTGGTCTACTAGAAATTCTGATCAGTTGAAGACTCCATGATGTCTGCTCCAGCTTCATCAACAAAGTCATCTTCACTTGGTTCCGAGTCGGTGTCGTCGATGATGATGTAGTTATCCGGGCAAGTGCATTCGTCATCTTCTGCTTTTGGCACTGGATTTCCCATGAATACTCCAATCTTCTTCTCTAGGTCGTCATTCTTCCCTACTAATGCGACGATTTCTTCCAAATAATCCTCGCGTGTAGCCTTGAGTTCTTCCTCCAGCTCCTTGATCTTCGTCAATGCCTTCTTCAGTTCTTCCTTGTCTGAGCACATCTGGTTCTCCTGGCGACGAATATGTTGGTTTTGCTCCCGGATGAAAGCTGCAATTGATCCATCCTTCTTGGTTCTGATCATCTCCCATTGCGCGTCTCGGCGTCCACAAATCTGATAAATAGTATCCTTAAGCTCCCTGTGATAGACTTCTCCAATGCGTCCCATAGCGATGTGGGCAGCCATGCTCTTCCCTAAACTCCAGGTTGGTGCTTCGAAAACCAATCTTATGGGTTCAGTAACTGGCACAAACGTCCTTCCTGGAATGTGAACTTGAATCTTCCAGCTCTCCTCTTCGGGTAATGTGGCGTTGTAGGTTCCGGTGATGCTTGGTATTCCTATGTTCAAGTACTTAGTGACTTCCTTCAAGTGTCGTCCAAAAGGCGTGTCCTCATCTGGTTGCATGAACTTGCTCCTTGCATCCGCCATTCCTAAAAGAGTAGAAGGTGGAGAGGGGTCAGAAATGAGAAGAGAGAAGTGTTCTAGGGCTTAAGCTTAGTGGTCGTGTCCAATAGTCAGCGTGTGCTCTGATACCACCTTTGTAGCGACCAGACCTCAAATAGTCTGTGCTGCTGTGCACCAGTGTCATCCCTGGATCAGTAATGCTGACACGCACAGTACAAATGGAGGATTTATAACAGAGTAGCAATCACACACTTATTACATCGAATATCTCCAAAGAGAAATAAGTATGAAAATATGGCTTAAGGCCATCTAAATACGATAACAGCGGAAGACTTGGAAGATAAGTGAGTCCATCAACTCCAACGGCATCACTGAGTATAAGACCACGACCTAAAGCACCTTACTCGTCGTCTGAAAAGTCTGCAACATGAAACGTTGCAGCCCGAAAACGGGTCAGCACATAGAATATGCTGGCAAAATAACACATAGAGAGTAATGAACATAATAATGCTATACTACATGCATATATGGCTGGTGGGAATCTCTATGGTTAAAGTTTTGCGAAAAGCCAATTTGTCTATACTGCAAAGGAATAAATTTTATTTAACTATCATGGTGGTTGTGAAACATTGAGATGGTTGACAGCATCTCAATCCCAATTAAATGTCATCATTAACCCAACAAAATTAATTAAAAGTAACATGGTGATGAGATTCACATGATAATCCAGGTACTAGATACTCAAGTTGTCCATAACCGGGGACACGGCTAACCATGATTAGTTTGTACACTCTGCAGAGGTTTGCGCACTTTTCCCCACAAGACTCGATCGCCTTCGCTTGATTCTCGCACTACATGATGTTTGAGAAACTGATGACCGAGACACAGTCTTTCAGAAACAATCACTCTTTACTCCGGATGGACAGTTACACCTACTTTCCCCTACATCTGCTAGCCCACCTCTTCAAGAGATCATGTAACCTACTCAACTATGCTAGAGCCCATAATAGCTTGTGGCTGCACACGGAAGTTTCTAGCATGAATAATCTTATGATCCCTTTGAGCCTGGGTGACGGTCCTTATACAAACAGACAACACTGGGTTCTCCAGGTGCCTCAATCCACCCAGATGTGAGTTTTAGTTGCCACCTTAAGTAAACCATTATTAACAATCTCACATCTGTCATGAATTTCACTCAAACCCAATCCACGTCTACGAGCATAGCATGACAATATAATAGCAACGTAGAAGTAACTCCCAGGGGTTTGATAAAAAAACAGGTAATAGGTACTACCTCAACTACTTCCCAATACCCACAATTTAATTAGATCCTAATCATGCAATGTTTGAGGACTGATCTAATGCAATAAAAATTGGGTATGGAAAGGTATGATCAAAGTGTTACTTGCCTTGCTGATGATCCGCGAAACCTAGCGATTCGAAGTAACAAGTGGCACACTCCGGGTACTCTATCGCAAACAAACAAGCAAACAATAAGTACTCATCTAATGCACAGGTAAAACTCGAATGAAAGATCCAACCAGAAAGTTCAACTTAAGAACTCCGGTTTGCAAAAGAATCAACTCGAACGAAGCAACGAAAGTCAAACGGCGAAAGAAACAAGCTTCGTTTACTAATCTAGATCTAGGTCAAATTTTACAGTAGGAAAAACTTGTTTAAGTAGGCTAAACGGAAAGAGAATTTCGAGACGAAACTCTAGGCGCTTGAATCGCCTGATTCCGATAAACGAGCGAAAAGTTAAACGAAAACGAAGATCCGATCAGAAATCGAGATCTGAAATAATCGGGAAAAATCCGACGAAAAAGAAAACTGACGAACGGTTAAAGAATGGACGTTCGTTAACAGAGAAAATCCGACGAACACGTTCGTTGAAACGAACGGGTCGGTGAACGCTCACTAAATAATAAAACTGAAGAAATAAACCGATCTAGAGTTTAAAAAAACGAATGTTTTTTTAAATAAACCGGCAAACGACGGCGAGGTGGTACCTCGTCGGGACGGGGCTCCGGCGGGGCTCGGCTGGGCTCCGGCGAGGGGTGGCGAGGGGCGGCGAGGGCGGCGGGGTGCGGCGGGGCTTGGGGCGGCGAGGGGCGGCGAACGGCGGCGGGGGTCGGCGAGCGGGGCGGCGGCTCCTCGAGCTCCGGCGGCGGCGGCGGGTGCGGGTCGAGGCGGGGCTCGGGGTGGCGAGGGAGGGGGCGGCGGCGGGGTATATAAGGAGGGGGCTGCTTGGAGGAGGGGGCAAGGCGGCGGGGGCTCCGGCGGAGTCCGAGCCGGACAGGGGCGCGGCGGCGCTGGCGTGCTCGCGGAGGAGACGCGCGGCTGGGCCGGCTGCTCGGCTGGGCCTCGGCCCGGTCGGGCGCGGCGCGTTTTTTTTTAAACATTCCGCCGAAAAATTCATAAAAAAATAAATAAAAATCCAAAAAAGATAAAACAAATTTTCCTCGTCTAGTTAAAATAATTAGAACAGGGTGAACATTTTTTTGATACAAAATGCAGTTTGGAAATGTGCAATATTTTTAATGCAATTAAAATTGCAAATAAAATCCGAATAAAATCCAATATATGATTTTAATATTTTTCCTCCGATATTTCCATTGTTTTGGAGAAGTCATATTTTCTCCTCTCATTTATTTTTAAATGAAATATTTTTCCGGAGAGAAAATAATTAAAACCAAAATCCTCGTTTTATTATTTGATGAAAATCAAATATGAAAAAATCGAGAAAATCCCCAACTCTCTCCGAGGGTCCTTGAGTTGCTTAGGATTTATTGAGGATTTGTCAAATGCAATAAAAAATATATGATATGCAATGATGATCTATGTATAACATTCCAAATTGAAAATTTGGGATGTTACAGGTCGGCGCCGACATTGTTGTTTTCCTTTTCTTGTCATCCTAGTTGAGGTTTTTACTTGATAGTCCTTTAATAAATCAAGCTAGTGTGTATAACCGGACCAAGTCTATTCTTTTTTTTGCGAAAAGGCCTAAGTCTATATATTAAGTATCATAGATCCTTAGAAATACACCCTTACATGGAAAGAGAAAAATATATTCCAAATCTTGGGGGCACCGGAGTCATCTTCCTCCTACATCCATTGGCAGCGCACCGTCAACATAGCTCGATGCCGCCTATGGGTCTCAACCTTGGCAGAGCAAGCTTTTTAAAACTTGGGAGCTTGTAGAAGCAGCGGACGGGAAGTTGATATAGACCAGGAGATGTCAACGGTCATGGTATGCGAAGGAAATCGTCGCCCCGGAGAAAAAAAATGCAATAAGGGCCTGTAGAAACCCCAAGGCTGCGAAAGATGGTTGGTTTTATACGGATCCATCAAAAACCTAAATCAGCCAGATCCCAGAAGACCCGTCGGGGACAAGGCTCTACATGCGCTCCGCCGGAGCAAAGCACACCAACGGAAGGGGATTAGGCAGGGATAACATTATTCCTACCCTAGACAATGCCACCGCCTCGCCTTCGCAGACCAAACATAAAGACTCCCTACAGAAAAACAAAAACATGAAGAAGAAAAAACCCATGCGGTTGTACAACGGATCCGGAACTGATATCAAACTCGCCGCCGTACAAAACCATCCAGCGACGCCTTCTTCGGTGATCTAGCCAAGTCCTGGCACCAATGACGAACGCCACGCTGGATCCATCCGGTCGTTGTCGGCATTACCACGCCTGTTCTTCTATATGAAATCATACTGCCCTATCGACGAGATCCCGTCAAAAAGAAAAAAAACTAGCGAATGCAAATGCAAGTCTACATGTACATGTACAATTTGTGCGCACACGCTATTAAAAGGCCCGCGCGAATGATTGATACCAGTGTCACCATGGTCCAGACATCAGGTTGTATGGTTCTGTTGAAGCAGAGTTATCCTGAACTCCAGTACTTGCTCCACTTGTGTTGAGCCAAAGAACAAAGAGTACGAGCAACTCACCATGGGTTCTATTCAAGGAACCCAAAAGGGACTCACCAAATCCACTTTTAGAGACTGTTCACCGATTTAGGCTGCATGGACAGTTTATCAGAATTAGGTGCGCTGCAAGTGCTGTAGCATATGACATGAATGCATCAGTCGAGGAGAGCACCTAAAACATGCCACGCCACTTCTGCTCAAGCCTCATGTCCGGAAAGGAAAAAAGAGCTACGGGGCTACCAAGTTCTAGTCAGTTTCGTCGACGAACATTCCGCGTCCAAGACAGCTTCGATCGCTACTTCACACTGCTCACGCAACGCAAGGCGGATCAGCCTAGTTTACTTGCGTTCATCAGCACGAGGAGAGAACAATGTGCCAATTGTGACCGGATCATTACCAGCTCGTTGACTTGAGCAACTCTAGCTCCGTTTCACTGCATGGATCATAATGGGAGCAATCTCAGTGCGAGTTTAGGTACATGCAATTATTTTTGGGCCCCGGATAATATCTTAACAAGCTCTTTAGGTTAGACCGACACAGGATATCTCCATGATTAGCTGCTTGCTCTGTACCTCCCAAGATTAAACTATGACTAGTGTCGTAAGTGGACTGAAATTTGTATGGGCCTAGTGGATCAGTTATACTGTGTTGTACCTTCCCCTCGTTCTTTTGGAACAGGCTGCTTCCACAGGGAACATTCTGCATCGCTGCCAGACGTACCCCAAATGAATGGAGTAGCAACTAATGGAGCATACCAACACTTGTCTTGATCAAATGGAACCTTGGGGATGTCAGCTCCAAATGCCAAATGCAGATCACGGGAAATGCCAAGGAGTTGAAGAAGCAAACAGAGGAGCTCGATCCAAGATGTTCTCTTCTGTGTTTTGTTTTCTCGGATCGATTTCTCTAGGTGGGGTTTTGGCCTAAATCAAAGCATCATTTGACAGTAACACAATAATAAACTTATCAGGATGTTCAGAAGTGGTATTATGGTGAGATCTGAAAGTGGGAAGAAATGGTCCAGTATAATAGCCAGGGATATCAAGTTATCAGTTGGTGTGCGTACTAACTAAGATCATCAGCCTTGAGAAGATCCTTGTCTTTCTTCAAATTAATGAAAAGCCAGCATTTTCATCAAAAAAGAGAAGATGGGATGTTATATATTCGTAAACATTCAAGAAAGGCTGAGGTATGTGTTACTCTACAGAAACAGGACAACGATCTATGAGAGATACATCACATCTTGGTTATCTTTTGCATAGCGACCTCACCATCCTCCCTGGCATTACCAATTCCGTGCCATTCCAAGTGGTTGAAGAACTGAGTAAGACATTTACAAAAAGAATAAAAATAAAAATAAATTAGTAAGCCTTTTCGCAACAACCCAAACTGAGTAGTTTTTTTTCTTCTTCTGATAATTAAACAAAGTAATACTCCCTCCGATCCACTATTTAGGGATGTAGCGCTACTATTGAGCACTGAACTTGTGACGTGTGCAATTTCTTAGCCTGCGGTTTTCAGTGCATGGCAATAGCTGAAGATTCTGAACTCTGAAGCCTGAAAACCCCGGCCACGATCCCCCCCGCTCCCCTTCCGCCTAGGGTTTCCGTGCCGCCGCCGGCGGCTCCCCCGCGCGGAGCCGCTGCCGCGGCCGGAGCCCGCCGTCGCCACTCGCCTCCCCCCCTCCCTCCACCTCCTCCCGTCCCTGTACCCCCCGCGTCGCCTCCTCGGGCTAGGCGACCGGGGGGTCCGACGCCGCTCCCCTCCCGCGCGCCCCCAAGCTCCTCCCTCCTCCCGCCGCCGCCAGCGTGCGCCGCCGGGCCTTGCCCGTGTGGTGCCGACAGCGGCGGGCCTGCCTGTCCCCGCGCGCGTCCTCCTCTGCTCGGGCGATGGTGGCTGGCGGCGGTGTTCTTCGGCTGGCGATGGTGCGTCCTGGCGGCGGGGTCCGTGGGGCGCGGGCGATTCTGATGCGGTGGCGCGGCCGTTGGCCGCGGGGCGCGCGGTGGTGCGGCTAGCCGCCGGCCTCCGCTCCGCCCAGATCTGGGCTCTTCTGGGCCTCAGCTGGGTTGGGGCGGGCTGGCGTTCCGGCGTGCGGTGGCGTGGCTCCCTGGTGGTGGTGGCGCGGCGTCGAGGGATGCGGGTGGTGGCGGCTTCGTCGGCCGATGTGCTGCAGCGTGGCGGCAGGGGTTGTCCGGATCCTTTGGGGTCCGGCCGGGCCTGTGCGGGCCTGGTAAGCTCATGTCGTCACGTCCGGTCGGCTCCGCGTCGGCGGTGGTGGTAGTCCCCTCCCATCGGCTGAGTTGCGGCTGCCCCCGAGCCCGTTGGCCCCTCGTCCCTCCTCCAGGTCTCGTGTCGGTGGCTCAGCGAGACGGCGATGATGGTTTAGTGACTGTGGTGGCACATGTTGGTGGGCGGCAGTTCTGGTGGAGCACTTCCGATCGTCCGGGGTGGTGGTGGTTGTTTGGGTTGGGAGAAATCCCTGGTGGCTCGTCCATGACCGACGCGGTGACGCCTACGGGCGCCGCCGGACCTTCCTGAAGGGCGTCGGATCTGCCCCTTCCCCACTGCCCTCTGCGTACCGGGGGAAACCCTTGGACTTGTCCGGGCAGCAGCGGCGTCATCGTCGCATTTCTTCCTGAAGGTGTTGATCGGTACGCGACGCCTCGGAGTGCTAGAAGCGCGGTGGTACTTCTCCGGTGGGTGCAGCGGTCACTAGTCATCTTTGTTTCGTCGACCTGCGTCGGCATTTGTTTCTTTTTCTTTTCTTCTAAGTGTGCTTGTGCTGCTTCCGCTTCAGCACCTATCGTTGGTTGTATTGGATGGTTGCTTTGTAATACAAAAGGGGGAAACCTTTTTTCTCAAAACCCCGGCCACCGCTTCGCAGTGTAATTCATTCCGTCACGGTTGAACTGTACAGAATACAAGTCGAGGGGATAGGTCAGAAAGCACCAAGGAAGGAAGGATCTTGTGCAAGAACACGAAAATGGAGTAGCGACGAAGCCGTCCCTGAACGCCAGGGTGGGGCTGCGGCTGCCTCGTCTGAGTCGTCTCTACGCTCGCTCGCCATTGCTTGCTTCCCGATCTCGCGACCCCGGCCAGGCGAGCGAGACAGTCACAGTCTAACCACTCCATGTCACAAACGAACACACTCGCGACCATACAACCATCTGCATCTCGCACCAAAATCCGAAAACGAAAAGCACAAAAAGAGGAATATCAATTAGCAAGCAACCATTAAATATGCTACCCCAAAATACGCATGCACGCCAACAAGGCAAGTAACGGATGCATATGTTTGGCAAGGCAATGCCAATGTAACCTCCAAATTAAACATCCAATGGAAGCTTTACAAGCTTGCGTGTTTCTCATTTGACCAACCCCGTATACGAAGGGAGAAGATGGAGGACCACTTGTGGTTTGTAAAAGCTATCTATAAAATTCGAAAGAATGGAGGAAATTGAAGAGAATTAGTTCCTACCAAATATATATAGAGAGGGAGCGAGTAATTAGGAGGAGGGGGAGTGTTGGTGGAGAGAAGAGATCCCGCAACAATAAAAGAAGAAAGCAGGCGAACCAAACCAAACATACCAAAGGGAAGCAAGCAAAGGAAATCGAACACCCAACAAAGGGGAGGCACCAAACTCGTAAAGTGATAGCCTCGTATATAGCCAGGCGAGAAGGACAGCAAGCCACCGCGAGAACGCAACGCGGGAGAAGAAGCAGCAGCAGCTCTCCATTTTCCGTTTCATATCATTTCATTTCATAGAGGGAGAGAGCTAGATAGGCAATAGCAGCTAGCAAAGCGGAGAAGTAAAGAAGTTTTTGTTTACTCCATCTTCCCTGGGCTTGCAAGCAAAGGCCGGCCGGCCGGGGAGATCGTGGTAAGTTCCTTTAAAGCGCGGGGGCGGGAGCCGGAGGCCGGCCAGCATGCAGCAGCGGCGCAAGTCGGTGTTCGGGTCGGCGCCCTACGCGATGAAGCAGGCCGCGCTGGGGGCGGGCGTGGCGGCGCGCAAGAACGGCACGCCGCTCTCCATGGCGGCGGTGGTCTTCTCGCTCTTCGTCTTCGCCACCTTCCTCTACAACGAGGACATCAAGTCCATCGCCGACTTCCCCTTCGGCGCTGGCGCCGGCGCGCTCCGCGCCAAGTCCCCCGACCTCCACCTCCTGCAGGAGGCCGAGGCCGCCGCGCACCAGGCCGTCACCACCCTCGCCATGCGCGGGGAGGAGGCCATCGTGCGTGTCCTCGACGCGCCAGCCGCCGGGGCCCTTCTTCCGGTAGCCAACGCGGGCGCCGGTAACGGCAAAAACGCCACCGGGACCGGGGTGGTGGTGGCCAAGGTCAGCGCCGTCTCCAACGCCAACGCCAACACGGCCGGCGCCAATGCCGGCAAGGAGGAGGAGGGGCAGGAGAAGGACAGGGACGTGACGCTCCCGAACGTGACGGGAGGCGGCGGCGCGGAGGAGGCGAAGCGGCGGGAGGACGAGGAGGCGGCCGAGCGGGCGTCGACGGCGAAGGCCGCGGCGGCGACGGCGGCGGCGCTGCGGACGGCGGTGGTGAGCGTGCCGGAGACGTGCGACCTGTACCGCGGCAGCTGGGTGTACGACGAGGTGAACGCGCCGGTGTACAAGGAGACGCACTGCGAGTTCCTGACGGAGCAGGTGACCTGCATGCGCAACGGCCGCCGCGACGACTCGTATCAGAAGTGGCGGTGGCAGCCGACCGACTGCGACCTCCCCCGGTACGTTTTTTTCTTCTTCGTTCTCGTGTGACCGTTTTACGCCGGTTTTTCTGAGCGGTTTGTGGGGTTGCGATCTGAAATTCGGGTTCCACGCCGGGATGCGAGGCCGAATGGCCGGTCTGGTTTGTCAGCATGTACGAGCCGGAGATCATCATCGGTTTCCGGAAACTGAGGCCACTTGTTTTTACTACTCCTGTTAATCTATGAATAGTACTAGTACTATGAGACAAACACCACTAGGAGCAGTGTTCTCTACTCCTGTTAAGCCGCGTTAGTTTGAGCATCCGACAGCTTCGACTTTCCATACGGGAAACTGTTTTTCGGCACGACGGAGGCAAGTGGCACTGGCACAACGAAAATGATGCACAACGTACTGTAGCATTGTTGGTGTCTGGCACAATGCTGTATTAGTTTGAAGCACTAGGGATGTGGGGCTGAAAAGTGTTGAACATGCCATGAAACTGCAGGTTCGACGCTCGTCTGCTGCTGGAGCGGCTGCGCAACAAGCGGCTGATGTTCGTGGGGGATTCGCTGAACCGGAACCAGTGGGAGTCGATGGTGTGCCTGGTCCAGTCGGTGATCCCCAAGGGCCACAAGACCCTCACCAAGTTCGTCAACAACGGATCCAGCAACGTCTTCTACGCCCACGTACGTGCCTAATCCCTCTAATTGTGCTGTTATTACGTGATCTAGCCTGAGAGAGAGGAGCTCATGGTCATGGATGGATGGTGATGGTGCATGCTGATGCTGCAGGATTACAACGCGACGGTGGAGTTCTACTGGGCGCCCTTCCTGGTGGAGTCCAACTCGGACAACCCCAAGGTGCACAGCGTCCCGGACCGCGTCATACAGTGGCACTCCATCGCCAAGCACGCCAAGAACTGGGTCAGCGTCGACTACCTCGTCTTCAACACCTACATCTGGTGGCTCAGCGCGCTCGACATGAAAGTCCTGTAAGTTGTCCATGGACAGTAGCAACATTTCTCAGTTGCTTTGGTATCTCGACGTACTACTCGTGGCACTGACAACCACATACGGATACGGTGACAGGAAAAAAGGGTCGTTCGACGAGGGGGCTACCGAGTACGAGGAGGTGGACCGGCCCGTGGCGTACAGCGAGGTGCTCAAGACGTGGGCCAAGTGGGTCGACCGCAACATTGACCCCAACAGCACCACCGTCTTCTTCATGGGCATGTCACCCAACCACATCACGTAAGCCCTACTATACTATACGTATCACCTCTCATTCTTTGCTTGCATTGTACGTACACGTTCCATCTTTTTCTTTGCTTCAGTTTTTCTTCTCTCGGAAGGAGTTTCTTTGCTTCAGTTCAGATTTAGAAAAACATGCGTGTGCAGTGTACGCTACAAACATATCATATGGTTTCCTTGAGGATTGGTTTATCGAGAGAGGGACCCCCGCGCGCAGTGAGATCTCCCTTTCAATTAGGTGTTGAGCTGAGCTTGAGCATTGCCTTAATTCGCACAAAAGGCAAACAGTGACAGGGATTGTCCGATGTTACCTAAGAAGTCACACTTGCTTTACCATCTAAATGAAGTTGGTGGCGAGAGAGGACCCCTAAACTTCGGAGATGCACATGTGCCACCTATTCTCGATCATATACATTGTTTGTCGTGCTAATTAAACTTCGATCATGTCAACAAAAAACACAGGCCGGAGGCATGGGGCAACGAGGGCGGCATCAAGTGCGCAATGGAGACGCAGCCGATCGCCAACCGGAGCGCGACGCTGGACGTGGGCACGGACTGGCGCCTCTACGCGGGCGCCCAGGACGTGCTCAAGACGTTCCGCCGCGTGCCGGTGCACTTCGTGGACATCACGGCGCTGTCGGAGCTCCGCAAGGACGCGCACACGTCGGTGCACACGCTCCGGCAGGGGAAGCTGCTCACGCCGGAGCAGCAGGCCAACCCCAAGACGTACGCCGACTGCATCCACTGGTGCCTGCCGGGCCTGCCCGACACCTGGAACCAGTTCCTCTACGCCCGCATCGTCTCCAGTGCCTCCACCCAACGCCAAGAGTAGCCTCCCTCCCATAGGTAAAACGGAGCTCCAACGAGGCTCCTCCGGTCAGTGTTGCATGCAGATACAGATACAGAAGAGCAAAGGGCAGTTGAAAGAACTCAAAGGATGGATGCCCGCCATCTCTCTCTTTTTCACCAATTTTCTGCTGGTTGCGTAAAGCCGTCATGTGCCGTTAACCTGTGATTCTTTTTGTTCAAAAGAAATGGAAGGTTAGGATAATGAAATATGTGGTGGGCTGTGTTTGACTGGCTCATTTTCCTCTCCTGCAAAAAAAGCTTGTGAGATGTGTAGATCAAGTTTTGAGGAGCATTGCACCGTACTGGTGCTCTGGTGATCAAGGGAGATATACACTCTTCACGCATGCTACCTGTAAGATGCGATGATTGCACGATGTATTGCTCTTCATGCATAGACACGTATATATGATGTATAAAGATGGGCCACGGACCTCGACTATACAAGGAACTAGGAGGCGGGCCCAATACATAATATGCACATAACACATATACTCAACACCCCCCCTCCCCCGCAGTCGAAGCGGCACCGCGGCTGACGCAAAGACTGGACCGGAACTCCTCAAATGACGCCATAGGCAAGCCCTTAGTCATGATATCTACAAATTGTTGGGAAATAGGGACATGTAAAACACGAATATGGCCAAGGGCCACCTGTTCCCGAACAAAATGAATATCCAACTCAATATGCTTGGTCCGTCGATGATGCACCGGGTTAGTGGAGAGGTAGACCGCCGAGACGTTGTCGCAGTAGACCACCGTGGCACGGTCAAAAGGGCAAGAAAGCTCCTGAAGTAGCTGGCGAAGCCACGAACACTCGGCGACGGCGTTGGCCACCGCGCGATACTCAGCCTCAGCACTGGAACGAGAGACCGTAGGCTGCCGCTTGGACGACCACGAGATAAGTGAGGGTCCAAGGTAGACACAATAGCCCGAGGTGGAGCGACGAGTATCAGGGCAGCCCGCCCAGTCTGCATCGGAGTAGGCGGTGAGGGCGGTGTCGGCGGAGGCATGAAGCATGACGCCAAGATCCATAGTGCCACAGACATAGCGGAGAATCCACTTGACCGCAGCCCAGTGAACGTCTCGAGGAGCATGCATATGAAGACACACCTGCTGTACGGCATACTGGATCTCCGGTCGAGTCAGAGTGAGGTACTGAAGAGCACCAATGATAGACCGATAGAAAGCAGCATCCGAAGCAGGAGAATCATCCGTGGCAGAAAGCTTGGCCTTCGTATCAACAGGCGTAGCGGCGGGCTTGTAGTTAAGCATGCCGGCACGCTCCAGGAGCTCATGAGCGTACTTCCGCTGATGAAGGAAGAAGCCATCGGGACGGCGCACCACCTTGACACCGAGGAAGTAGTGCAAAGGACCCAACTCCTTGATGGCGAACTCAGCGCGAAGACGAGCCGTGAGCTGACTGAGGAGACCGGCCGTACATGGCGTCAGGATGATGTCGTCGACATAGAGCAGCAAGTAGGCCGTGTTGGAGCCCTGATGATAGACGAAGAGCGAGGCGTCCGAGCGGATAGAGCGGAACCCAAGCTGGTGGAGAAACGCCGCAATGCGCTGGTACCAAGCGCGCGGAGCCTGCTTGAGTCCGTACAAGGACCGCGAAAGCAGGCACGCGTGGTCGGGAAGTGCCGGGTCAACAAACCCGGTGGGCTGCTGGCAGAAGACTGATAACCCACAAGTATAGGGGATAATTGTAGCCTCTTTCGATAAGTAAGAGTGTCGAACCCAACGAGGAGCTAAAGGTAGAACAAATATTCTCTCAAGCCCTATCTGCCACTGATACGACTCTACGCACGCTTAGTGTTCGCTTTTCCTAGAACAAGTATGAAACTAGAAGTACTTTGTATGTGTTTTTGGATAGGTTTGCAAGAAAATAAAAAGTGCGTAAATAAAAGTTAGGGGCTGTTTAGATAAAGACACAACTAAATTAGTTTTAGTAAAGAGCTTATTGTCACGAGAAAGTTATTTGTCCCTAGGCAATCGATAACTAGACCGGTAATCATTATTGCAATTTTATTTGAGGGAGATGCATAAGCTAACATACTTTCTCTACTTGGATCATATGCACTTATGATTGGAACTCTAGCAAGCATCCGCAACTACTAAAGATCATTAAGGTAAAACCCAACCATAGCATTAAAGCATCAAGTCCTCTTTATCCCATACGCAAACAACCTACTTACTCGGGTCTGTGCTTCTGTCACTCAGGCCACCCACCATAAGCAAATCATGAACATATTGCAAACCCTACAGCGGGAATCCCTCACGCTTGCGCGACACGGAGAGCGCCATAGGACAACACCAATAGTAAAACATGCAACTCAAACCAATCTTGATCATCAAATAACCCATAGGACAAAACGGATCTACTCAAACATCATAGGATAGCCATACATCATTGGGAAATAATATATAGCGTTGAGCACCATGTTTAAGTAGAGATTACAGCGGGTAAGAGAGAGGTTACACCGCTGCATAGAGGGGGGGAGAGTTGGTGATGATGGCGGTGAAGTTGTTGGTGAAGATGGCGGTGATGATGATGGCCCCGGCGGTGTTCCGGCGCCACTGGAAGAGAGGGGGAGAGAGGCCCCTTCTTCTTCTCCTTCCTTGACCTCCTCCCTAGATGGGAGAAGGGTTTCCCCTCTGGTCCTTGGCCTCCATGGCGTGGGAGGGGCGAGAGCCCCTCCGAGATTGGATCTGTCTCTCTGTCTCTCTTTGTTTCTGTGTTTCCCTCTGCTGCCCTTTCACCGTTTCGTATATATATATATATATGGAGATCCGTAACTCCGATTGGGCTGAAACCTTCACCGTGATTTTTTACCAAAAATTAGCTTTCTTGCGGCCGAAGGAGGGCATTAACCGCCTTACGGGTGGCCCACGAGGGTCAGGGGCGCGCCCAGGGGCAGGCGTGCCCCCTGCCTCGTGGCCACCTCGGGCACCGTCTCGCGTGGATTTTTCTTCCGGAATTTTCCAAATATTCCAAAAATAAGCTCCGTCCGTTTTTATCCCGTTTGGATTCTGTTTGATATGGATATTCTGCGAAACATAAAACATGCAACAGACAGGAACTGGCACTGGGCACTGGCTCAATATGTTAGTTCCAAAAATAATATAAAAAGTTGCCAAAAGTATATGAAAGTTGTAGAATATTGGCATGGAACAATCAAAAATTATAGATACGACGAAGACGTATCAGCATCCCCAAGCTTAATTCCTGCTCGTCCTCGAGTAGGTAAATGATAAAAAAGATAATTTTTGATGTGGAATGCTACCTAGCATAATCTTGATCATATGTCTAATCATGGCATGAATATTAAGACACGAGTGATTCAAAGCAATAGTCTATCATTTGACATAAAAGAAATAATACTTCAAGCCTACTAATAAAGCAATCATGTCTTTTCAAAATAACAAGGCCAAAGAAAGTTATCCCTACAAAATCATATAGTCTGGCTATGCTCCATCTTCTTCACACAAAATATTCACATCATGCACAACCCCAATGACAAGCCAAGCAATTGTTTCATACTTTTGACGTTCTCAAACCTTTTCAACTTTCACGCAATACATGAGCGTGAGCCATGGACATAGCACTACAGGTGGAATAGAATATGATGGTGGAGGTTGTGTAGAAGACAAAAAAAGGAGAAGATAGTCTCACATCAACTAGGTGTATCAACGAGCTATGGAGATGCCCATCAATAGATATCAATGTGAGTGAGTATGGATTGCCATGCAACGGATGCACTAAGAGCTATAAGTGTAAGAAAGCTCAAACTGAAACTAAGTGGGTGTGCATCCAACTTGCTTGCTCATGAAGACCTAGGGCATTTGAGGAAGCCCATCGTCGGAATATACAAGCCAAGTTCTATAATGAAATTCCCACTAGTATATGAAAGTGATAGCTCAAGAGACTCTCTATATGAAGAACATGGTGCTACTTTGAAGCACAAGTGTGGTAAAAGGATAGTAACATTGCCCCTTCTCTCTTTTTCTCTCATTTTTTTGTTTTTTGGGCCTTCTCTTTTTTTGGCCTTTCTTTTTTTAATTTTTTTTTAATTTTTTCCGTCCGGAGTCTCATCCCGACTTGTGGGGGAACCATAGTCTGCATCATCCTTTCCTCACCGGGGCAATGCTCTAATAATGATGATCATCACACTTTTATTTACTTACAACTCAATATTACAACTCGATACTAGAACAAAGATATGACTCTATATGAATGCCTCCGGCGGTGTACCAGGATGTGCAATGAAAACATCATGCTAGCTATCTTACGATCATGCAAAGCAATATGACAATAAATGCTCAAGTCATGTATATGATGATGATGGAAGTTGCATGGGAATATATCTCGGAATGGCTATGAAAATGCCATGATAGGTAGGTATGGTGGCTGTTTTGAGGAAGATATAATGAGGCTTATGTGTGATAGAGCGTATCGTATCACGGGGTTTGCATGCACTGGCAAAGTTTGCACCAACTCTCGAGGTGAGAAAGGGCACTGCACGGTACCGAAGAGGCTAGCAATGATGGAAGGGTGAGAGTGCGTATAATCCATGGACTCAACATTAGTCATAAAGAACTCACATACTTATTACAAAAATCTATTAGTCATCGAAACAAAGTACTACGCGCATGCTCCTAGGGGGATAGATTGGTAGGAAAAGACCATCGCTCGTCCCCGGCCGCCACTCATAAGGAAGACAATCAATAAATACCTCATGCTCCAACTTCGTTACATAACGGTTCACCATACGTGCATGCTACGGGAATCACAAACCTCAACAGAAGTATTTCTACAATCCACAACTACCTACTAGCATGACTCTAATATCACCATCTTTATATCGCAAAACTATTGCAAGGAATCAAACATATCATATTCAGTGATCTACAAGTTTTATGTAGGATTTTATGACTAACCATGTGAATGACAAATTCCTGTCAACTCTCTAAATAAATATAAGTGAAGCAAGAGAGTTTAATTCTTTCTACAAAATATATGCCCACGCTCTAACAGATATAAGTGAAGCAAAAGAGCATTCTACAAGTGGCGGTTTTCTATGTGAAGAGAAACAGGCAATCCAAACTTCAAATGATATAAGTGAAGCACATGAAGCATTCTATAAAGCCATACTCAAAAGATATAAGCGAAGTGCAAAGAGCATTCTATAAATCAACCAAGGACCATCTCATACCAGCATGGTGCGTAAAAGAAAAGGTGAAAACTAAAGCAAAAGACGCTCCAAGATTTGCACATATCGCATGAACGAAACGAATCCGAAAACATACCGATACTTGTTGAAGAAAGAGGGGATGCCTTCTGGGGCATCCCCAAGCTTAGATGCTTGAGTCTCCTTGAATATTTACTTGGGGTGCCTTGGGCATCCCCAAGCTTGAGCTCTTGCCTCTCTTCCTTCTCCTCACATCGAGACCTTCTCGATCATCGAACACTTCATCCAAACAAAACTTCAACAAAAAACTCGGTAAAATCCGTTAGTATAATAAAGCAAATCACTACTCTAAGTAATGTTGCAAACCAATTCATATTTTGTTTTTGCATTGTTTCTACTGTAATATAGCTTTTTCATGGCTTAATCCATTGATATAAATTGATAGTTTCATCAAAACAAGCAAACTATGCATCAAAAACTGAATCTGTCTAAAACAGAACAGTCTGTAATAATCTGAACATTCACGATACTTATGATACTTGAAAAATTCTGCCAAAATTAGGAAAAATAAGCAATTTGTATAGAAAGACAGTGCAAAAAGAATCAGAATCATTTGACGTTCCAGTAAAAAAATGTAAAATCGCGCACTACAGCCAAAGTTTCTGTCCTGCACCATACAAACCAACAAGCATTGTAAACATCCTAAAGGCAAACCTTGGCACATTATTTTTATAATACAATGGAATTGTACAAGGGGGTAATTATTTTTGTTGAAAAGTTTCTGTAATCAAGATTCACAAAGTTTCCGTGAGCATGAACAAAGTTCAAGGCTAGCTCCCACTTCAACAATGCTTGTCTTTCTCACTTTCGCTTTTCTTTTTGAAAAAGTTTTGGGTTCCCCTCTTTACTTTTGTTGTTTTTAAACTATATGAAAGCACTCAACAGAAATAAATGACTCTCTAAAACTTCCGGGTTGTCTCCCTGGCAGCGCTTTCTTTAAAGCCATTAAGCTAGGCATATAGTGCTCAAGTAATGAATCCACCCAGATCCTAAGGTATATCAAAGCCAATTTTAATTAGCAATGATTTGTAATTTAGTAGTGAGCACAAAGTAACATATATCATGCAACAATGAAGTCTAACTCTCTTCCTATGCATCGGCATGTCATAAAAGAACAATTCATGCACACATAGTAAAGGCCAATGCATAGTATAAGCAATTTCTTGCAATTTTATCGTGTTGGAAACATAGAGAGGTGGAGATATAGTTCCTCTCTCATAATAATTGCAAGTAGGAGCAGTAAGCACATGCATATTATATTCATCAAAATCATCATGTGCAACGGTAAAAGGCAACCCATCAATATAGTCCTTAATAAAAGCAAACTTCTCCGATATAGTGTAGTTGGGAGAATTCAAAAAGATAATAGGACTATCATGCGTGGGTGCAATAGCAACAATTTCATGTTTAACATAAGGGACTATAGTAAGTTCATCTCCATAAGCATCATTCATATTGGCATCTTGGCCACAAGCATAGCAAGCATCATCAAAAAGGGATATTTCAAGAGAATCAACGGGATCATAACAATCATCATAGCAATCATCCTTCGGTAAGCACGAAGGGAATTTAAACAATGTATGAGTTGAAGAGTTACTCTCATTAGAAGGTGGGCACGGGTAGCTAATCCGCTCTTCCTCCTTTTGTTCTTCGCTCTCCTCCTCATCTTTTTCATCCAATGAGCTCACAGTTTCGTCAATTTCTTCTTCCATAGATTCCTGCAAAATATTAGCCTCTTCTGGGATAGCGGAGTAGTCCTCAATATATGGTTCAACATAGGCATTAGAAGCATAATTATCATAGCAATATTTAAGTATGGCAAAATTTTCAGATTTGTAAAGAGTAGCACCATACTTTTCAATCAAAGAAGCAATTTCGTAAGCACCCTTAAAAGCAACAAATTCTTCAATTTGTTGAACATTATAGTAACTATAAACACCCTTAGCATACGAAGATACGATTACATTATCACTAAACTCACATTGATAGGGAAGGTGTTTCTTAGGGTTTTCAGAACAACAAGTAAAATCATATATTTCACATAAATTCCAAGCATAGCATTGCAAACGATGAATTTGACCCAATAGAATTTTCCCTTTTTCAGATATTCGGTGTCGCACATGACAAGCATGCTCATCTAAGGATTTTCCCTCAACTAAGCTAGTTGGGGTTTCAGCACGAGCACATAGGGATCGAAGATGATCCAAGTAAAAAGCTTCAGGAGTGTGATAGATTTTGATTGGTTCTTCAACAATTGGTTCAGTAGGTACAACTATTTTTTTGGTATTTTGCGTTTCCGACCCATAACTAAAAATAAAAAACAACTAAGAACAGCAAATAAAAATTACTTAGTGATAAAGCAAACAAGCACACACGAGAATATTCACCCCACGCTATTGCTCCCCGGCAACGGCGCCAGAAAAAGGTCTTGATAACCCACAAGTATAGGGGATAATTGTAGCCTCTTTCGATAAGTAAGAGTGTCGAACCCAACGAGGAGCTAAAGGTAGAACAAATATTCTCTCAAGCCCTATCTGCCACTGATACGACTCTACGCACGCTTAGTGTTCGCTTTTCCTAGAACAAGTATGAAACTAGAAGTACTTTGTAGGTGTTTTTGGATAGGTTTGCAAGAAAATAAAGAGCGCGTAAATAAAAGCTAGGGGCTGTTTAGATAAAGACACAACTAAATTAGTTTTAGTAAAGAGCTTGTTGTCACGAGAAAGTTATTTGTCCCTAGGCAATCGATAACTAGACCGGTAATCATTATTGCAATTTTATTTGAGGGAGAGGCATAAGCTAACATACTTTCTCTACTTGGATCATATGCACTTATGATTGGAACTCTAGCAAGCATCCGCAACTACTAAAGATCATTAAGGTAAAACCCAACCATAGCATTAAAGCATCAAGTCCTCTTTATCCCATACGCAAACAACCTACTTACTCGGGTTTGTGCTTCTGTCACTCACGCCACCCACCATAAGAAAATCATGAACATATTGCAAACCCTACAGCGGGAATCCCTCACGCTTGCGCGACACGGAGAGCACCATAGGATAGCACCAATAATAAAACATGCAACTCAAACCAATCTTGATCATCAAATAACCCATAGGACAAAACGGATCTACTCAAACATCATAGGATAGCCATACATCATTGGGAAATAATATATAGCGTTGAGCACCATGTTTAAGTAGAGATTACAACGGGTAAGAGAGAGGTTACACCGCTGCATAGAGGGGGGAAGAGTTGGTGATGATGGCTGTGAAGTTGTTGGTGAACATGGCGGTGATGATGATGGCCCCGACGGTGTTCCGGCGCCACCAGAAGAGAGGGGGAGAGAGGCCCCTTCTTCTTCTCCTTCCTTGACCTCCTCCCTAGATGGGAGAAGGGTTTCCCCTCTGGTCCTTGGCCTCCATGGCGTGGGAGGGGCGAGAGCCCCTCCAAGATTGGATCTGTCTCTCTGTCTATCTCTGTTTCTGCGTTTCCCTCTGCTGCCCTTTCACCGTTTCGTATATATATATATATATATATATATATATATATATATATATATATATATATATATATATATATATATATGGAGATCCGTAACTCCGATTGGGCTGAAACCTTCGCCGTGATTTTTTGCCAAAAATTAGCTTTCTTGCGGCCGAAGGAGGGCATCAACCACCTTACGGGTGGCCCACGAGGGTCAGGGGCGCGCCCCCTGCCTCGTGGCCACCTCGGGCACCGTCTCGCGTGGATTTTTCTTCCGGAATTTTCCAAATATTGCAGAAATAAGCTCCGTCCGTTTTTATCCCGTTTGGATTCCGTTTGATATGGATATACTGCGAAACATAAAACATGCAACAGACGGGAACTGGCACTGGGCACTGGATCAATATGTTAGTTCAAAAATAATATAAAAAGTTGCCAAAAGTATATGAAAGTTGTAGAATATTGGCATGGAACAATCAAAAATTATAGATACGACGGAGACGCATCAAAGACGTGCTCCTCGAGGTGACCATGGAGGAAGGCGTTAGAGACGTCCATCTGGTGCACCGGCCAAGCACGGGAGACCGCAAGGTGGAGAACCGTGCGTATTGTGCCAGGCTTGACGAACGGAGCGAAGGTGTCGGTGAAGTCAATGCCAGCACGTTGTTGGAAGCCACGAACGACCCAGCGTGCTTTGTAGCGATCAAGGGTACCATCAGGACGGAGCTTGTGTTTAAAGACCCACTTCCCGGTAATCACGTTGGCGTGCCGGGGACGGGGAACAAGCTGCCACGTCCGGTTGCGCAACAGGGCATCAAACTCCTCTTGCATCGCAGCCATCTAGAGCGGGTCACAAAGAGCGGCTCGGACGGAGGACGTCAAAGGCGACGACTCAGAGGTGGACGCCGCATGGACGTAGTCATCCGAGGCGTAGCGCGAGCTCGGGCGAAAAACGCCCGTACGGGCGCGGGTGACCAGACCGGCCACAGGCGCCAGGGGGCCGGGGGCGCCGAGGGGGCCGGGGGCACCAGGGGTGCCGGGGGCACCGAGGGCGCCAGGGGCGCCGGGGGAGCCGCGGGGACCGCGGGCACCGGGGGGGCCGCGGGGGCCGCGGGCGCCAAAGTCGGGGGCGCCAGCGTCGCGGCTGTAGGAGGCGCCACATGCGGGGGGCGCGCCTCAAAGCTAGGGGCGGGCCAAGAGAGGCGCGCGAGCACCCTGGGAGAGGCGTCGAGGAGCCCGCGTCACTGGTGGCCGGAGGAACAGCCGGGGGTACGTGGTGAAACGGAAACACATGCTCATCAAAGTAAACGTGCCGGGAAGTGAACACACGGTGGGAGACAAGATCATAGCACCGATATTCCTTGGAGTTAGAGGGGTAGCCGATGAAGATGCAAGCGACAGATCGAGGTGCAAGCTTGTGAGAAGCAATGTTGGCAGTGCTGGGATAGCAAAGGCACCCAAAAATACGCAAGTCGTCATAAGACGGGGGCGTACCAAAGAGAAGATGGTGAGGTGCGTAGTTCCACCATGGGCGGCATGGTCTAATGTTAATAAGAAGTGATGTAGTGGCGAGTGCGACCGGCCAGAAACGAGGCGGGACGTTGGCATGAAAAAGGAGCGTGCAAACGCAGTCATTCAGAGTGTGAAGGACGCGTTCGGCTCGACCGTTCTACTATGAAGTGTACGGGCATGTGAGGCGGAAAACTGTACCGTGATGCGACAAAAAGGTGCGGAAAGCGAGGTTGACGAACTCTTTTCCATTGCCCGTCTGAAGCGCAAGGATGGGACACCCAAACTGTGTGCGGACATAGGAGTAAAAAGCGGTCAAGGTAGAGAGTGCATCCGACTTTCTGCGCAAAGGAAAAGTCCACACATAATGAGAATAATCATCAAGAATGACTAGATAATATAATTAGCCCGAGTTACTGGGAACCGGAGAAGCCCACACATTGATATGAATCAACTGAAAAGGAAAAGAAGCAATGGTGGTGGCATTATTATACGGCAGACGAACATGTTTGCCGACTCGACAGGCATGACAAGTGTGATCCTCGATCTTATTGCAACTGAAACTGAAACTCCTAAGAATATGACGCATTGTGACGGGGTTGGGATGACCCAAGTGAGCGTGCCAAAGATCGACTCCAGCAGAGAGAGCAACCGGTGCGGTGGTGGTGGATGAAGGCGAGTGCACCAGATAGAGCTCGTCGGGGCTGTCACATCGGTGAAGTACCATCTTGGTTCGAGCGTCTTTGACACAAAAACCAAGCTCGTCAAATTCAACGGTAACAGGATTTTCACGAGTGAAGCAACAGACATAAATGCGATTCTTAATAAGATGAGGTTACACAAGTATGTTAGACAAAAATGATGGAGTAGAACTAGAAGGAAAGAAGTGTGCCCAATGGTGTGATAGGAACTGTGGAACCGTCGCCGACAATGATGCGGCGGTCGGTGGAGACATGAGTGAAGGAGGCAAGGTTATCAGGATGAGAAAACATGTGAGCCGTAGCACCGGTGTCCATGTACCAATCACCTCCTCCAGTATAGTTATTCGTCGTAGGAGCGGCATGCAGTGCAGGGAGGAGCACCGGATCCCAGGGCACCGACGGCAGGGCCGGCGAGGGGGACGGAGACGCCATGGGGAGGCCGTAGCCACCGCTCGGTTGCGGCGGTGGGTACTCTCCATACGGTATGGGTAGCAGCCCTGGCTGCGACTGCGGAGCCGGGTAGGCCGGATGGCCCACCGGAAAAACCTGCTGGCCCGCGGATAGATGCTGCAGGTGCTGGGCGCCGTCAGGCTGCTGCGAGTGCTGGCCTACTGACGGCCCCCACCAGTACCCGGGAGACCCGTACACGGGCGGAACCACGTATGTAGGAGTCCCGTACGCGGGAGCGGGCGCGTCAAACACCCCGCGCAACAGCAAGGGGTCGACGGGCAGAGGCGGCGCCGGCGGCGGGGTGATGACGGACTGGCCGGAGAGCGTCGGCGGTGGCGGGGCCGCGCCGTAGGATGCCGGCGGCGGAGCCGCGCTAGAAGGCGCCGTCAGCGGGATGGCAGAAGCGGCGATGGACGGGCCGATGGACGCCATCGTTGGCCCAGACGGAGTCACCGAAGTACTTTCTCGACGAACTCCCTAACCGATACTTTTGGTCACAGCAGATCGCACGCACGAAGAGACGCACAAGTGCACAACCTGATCGCTTAGATCAATTGATACTTCGGCCAGAACGCACACGTGGTCACGTACGACCAGCAAGCAGCTGGATCGATCCTTCACGTAAGCTAGATTTGCACTAGCTAGCTATACGCACGTACATGCTTCGATCAATCTCGCCGGAATACATACAAACAAGAGGAGACGCCGGATTGGATAGATGGCAGGCGGGCGAGCGTGGGATCGGGAGGCTGCGGGTAGCGCTAGTGACAGGTTGGGATCGGGAGGCTGCGGCGGCTGCAGAGGGATACAGCGCGCGACAGGAAGAGGCGGGAGCGGCGGCCGGCGCGGAGAGCGCGCGAATGGCGGCGGCTGGGTGGCGGCGGCGGCGCGGAGGAGACGGTGGCGGCGGCAGCGGAAGGCTAAGCGGCGGCTGGCGCGGAGGGCGCGCGAACGGCGGCGGGTAGGTGGCAGCGGCGGCGGCGGTGGCGCAGAGGAGACGCGCGGCAGCGGCGGCGGAAGGCTAGGGTCAGAACCCGGAAACTGATACCATGTAAAATGTGATTGCACGATGTATTGCTCTTCGTGCATAGGCACATACATATGATGTACAAAGGTGGGCCACAGACCTCAACTATACAAGAAACTAGGAGGTGGGCCCAATACACAATATGCACATAACACATATACTCAACACAACAATCCTCGAAGCAAAGTTAGGGTCCCGACCCTCTCAAATTTGGCGAGCAATCATCGATGGTAGGAACATTATGAAGTAAGGAATTATGCGCCGGATAGGAGATGGCTCATCAACACATATAGGGACTCAGAATTGGATTCCAAGGGGTGGCTTCTATAGGCATGTTTCTTCGCTGGTTGCAGCCCCTCCTCGGACAGTACACGAGCTGATCGATCACAGTACAGCAAAATGGAAGGAGGACTTGGTGCGGCAAGTTTTTGTACGTGTGGATGGTGAGGCCATACTCAAGATACCAATATGCATACCACAAGTTGATGATTTTTGGGCTGGGCCGAGGACCCAAGGGGCTTGTTCTCTGTACGGTCGGCTTATAACATGATATTTCGTATAAAGACCGGCAGAGAGGCATGGCTTGAGGGTATAGAGGACATGTCCAGCAATACTGGTGAGCGCAGGGGGTGGTCTTCCATCTGGGGCATGCAAGTGCCGTCGAAGCTGAAGGTTTTTACATGGCGCCTTGCCCAACACTCTCTCCCAACGAATGACATCCTGCACCATCGAAATATGGCTCAGTCCCATGAGTGTGCTATTTGTGGCGCTGAAGATAATTGGTGTCATTCCATGTTAGATATCACCATGTCAAGAAGTGTTTGGAACCTCGCAAGTGCAGATCTAGTCGAACATATTTCCATGAACATGGATGATAGTGCCAAGGGCTGGCTGTTTGCTATGAATGAGTCATTGACGCAGCAGGAGTTCACCACTATGATTGTCACCCTCCGGGCAATTTGGCATGCTCGCCGGAAACTGATACACGAAGGGGTGTTTCAGACTCCTTTCTCCACGCATTCCTTTATCAGGAGCTACATAAGTGACTTACAATTGATATTCAAACCGGCCATCAGGACACGTCCGGCGACTCAGCCCAGACCGTCAACCTGGCTGCCACCATGTGAGGAGCATGCCAAGCTTAACGTCGATGCGGCGATTCCCAGAGCGGGAGGGTACGGTGCTGTAGGAGCTATTTGACGGGACTCCTCAGGCGTTTATCAGGGAGCGTCTGCTGTCGTTTTCAGAAACATCGACGAGCCGGAAGTGTTGGAAAGTCTGGCAATTAGAGAAGCTCTAGCTCTAGCAGATGATCTCTATATTCAGAAAATATCTGTGGCATCGGACTGCAAGCTAGTTGTTGAAGCTATACACAAAGGGACATCGTCGGCGTATGGAGCTGTTGTGCAAGTGATCAAGCAGCACTCTAGAAATTTTATTTCTTGTGTTTTTAGTCAGGAGTTTAGAACCTCGAATGCCGAGGCCCACAAACTAGCAAAGCATGCTTTAACTCTCGGAACCGGCCGCCATGTTTGGTTAGGCCACCCAGGAGATTTTTCCTCCGTCCCTGTAAACGTGACGTTTTAATAAAAAGCTTTGTGAGTTTGCCTAAGAAAACATATACTCAACACTACCAAACACACCCATAAAGGCCGGACGTGCACCTGTTCTTCACCGAGTAAAATGCATCATAAGTCCTACAACTATGTGAGGTGTGTCAATCTAGTCCTAAAACTTCAAAAGTGCAGAATTGGGTCTCAAATGTTTTCAAGGCGTACAACCCAGGTCCCAAACTCGCTGCAGCTGCGTTGACTGGCAGACGTGGCGCTTGGACCGTTGCCACCTGGACCCAGGGCGTGTGGCGGGAGATTTCCCGCCGCTGGCGGTTGAGATCTTTTGCAATTGACCCCATTTATGTAGTTGCCTTCTCCAGCCAGTCCTTTCCCCACTCAGATCTCTCTCTCTCTCTCTCTCTCTCTCATCAGTTCATCTTATCTGTTGCTGGACAAATGGTTTGGACAAATGACAAAATAGAGAAATGATGTTGCAACTTAACAAAGACATAAGTGTAGTGTCATTACATAAATAGTAGAGTACTCTTACAGGAACATATAACATGAAGCAACTATGTAATGTGGTACTGGGTAGCACTCTGCATGATGCAGTACCATATTACATAAGGCCAAAATAAAGCCTCCACTTTCAAAAGGCCCTAACTAACTCTGTCCAAAATGAAACTAAGTTGTGTCCAAAATGAAACCAAGTTATGTCCAGCATGTTCACTTCCACTTCTTTTTCCTAGGAAGAACATTCTCCTTCTCCTTGATCTTCTCCTTACGTTTCTTCTTCTTTGGTGCTACATGGACTATTGTTGTGGTTTGTTTTGTCACTGGCAGATCATCTCTTTGGCTTGCAAGAAAATGATTTTCAGGAAGAGGTCTTGGTGCTTGGGAAGATTGGGATGGTTGTGACTAAATGTGCAAACATATAGTAGATCAGTTTTGGAATGAGTTTGCATGAGTTGTTCAAAAGTTCAAAAGGACTTACAGATTGCATTAGTATGTCCAGTACACACATGTTCTGATCATAGACTTGTGTCACACCAAATCCACCAGCACTTGCAGAAGATGTGGTCTACAATTCGAGAGCGATAACATTAATTCTAGAGAGTGAGTTAGCAACTTACACACTACAAGTAATAAAGCGACAAGTAATTCCGGATGGAGGGAGTAGTTGTTACCTTAGCAGTTGAAACAATCTTTCTTTTCACTGGTAATTTGGTCTTTTTTACAATATGACTAGGAATTGAGGTTTGTCCCTGTACTGCCTCCTCTTGTTGCATTTGCTCCCCTTGCCCTGCCTCATCTCGATGACCTTGCCCTACCTCAGGTTGCTCCCCTTGCACTGCCTCAGGCTGTTGTCCTTGTACTCCTTTATTAGGGCAAGTTCTTTTATTATGATCAACTGACCTGCAAATACTGCAATGAGAAATTGCACCATGCCGGCTCAACTTGCCTTCATCAGTCTCTACAGGATTCTTCTTTGTTTTGTTGCTAGGCCTCCCAACATGTTTTTCATACAGTGATGGCAAAACTGGAGCAGCATTAATCTTTTCCCACTCTCTTGGTTCTACACCTCTCGTCGCCTGCCATCAAGCACGCACGTCGCCGGTCGCCTCCATGTCGCCGCCTCTCCAGAGCTTTGTGCGTGGAAGAGAGCCGCGGGATGTGAGAATGAGATGAAACACGTTCCAAGGGCTTTGCTGCAAATGTATGCTGTGCCGGTTACTGGGTTGGTCCCACGGGTCCAGGTGGCAACGGTCCAAGCGCCACATCTGCCAGTCAACGCAGCTGCAGCGAGTTTGGGACCTGGGTTGTACGCCTTGAAAACATTTGGGACCCAATTATGCATTTTTGAAGTTTTAGGACTAGATTGACACACCTCGCATAGTTGTAGGACTTATGATGCATTTTACTCTTCTTCACCCATGCTGAATCGGGTGCTCCTTCTCTTTGCTCGCTTTTGTTTCATCCAACGAGTAGCCGTTCGACAACTACTGTGCACACGGACTATATAATGCTAAGTAAAGATGTGCAGGGGAATCACCTGGTCTGCACTCCTCCGTAAATACTACGTGGAATAAAGTTCTTAGCTCTAGAGGCATGCGTAGGTCTCCTTTCTCTTTACTCTCAAATCAAACTGGTAAAGTGTCAACTGTCACGGGTGTAATAAGAAGCAAATGATGAATGCAGATGCACTCAATCAGTCTAGTCCTAACTGAGTACTACTCAAAAAGGGACATTAATGGAGTAACTCACAAGACAAGGATCCATATACATTGCCCAATCTTTAGTGCATCTTTAATAGAATCCTCAAAAACTTTTAACTCCTTTAGAAAAAATCATTATGAGGAGCTAAGTCAAACTGATCCCCAAATGGTTAATTCCTCAAAAAATTGAGCAGTTAAGCCTCAAATTTTGCTCCTCCTGCTAAAATTTGAGCGGCCACCTTCAAGTCCCGTCAGGAGATTCCTTTTCCTCTTGGTGGGGTGGCGGGGTTATGGGGCATGACTCTACACACTAGGGTTCAAATCTTGATGCTCCTATTTATATTGTACGGGTCTCTCATGCAGTCTTTATATAAAACAAAATGATTAGGTTTGCCTCGCTCTTCCCACGACGCCCAGCAACACACATCGCCCCCCGGCATGCATCCGACCTCCCCAGCAACCTCCGTGACCACGCCCGTGCAACCCGCCGAACTCCGTCGAGGTTTTTCTTCGATTTCTTGTCTTCTCTGTCATACTCGGCCGCACTCGTGCTCCTCGTCCTCGTCCTTGGAGAGCGAAGAGGAGAAGAACTCATTAGGACAAAGAGTGCCCAAACCATGGGTCGTGGAGGACGAATTTCGTTGACTTTCTTGAGTCATTCCTCGCACGCGCACGTCGGGCTTGGTGACCTTCTATCATATTGCTTTTGTAGGTCATCTACCCTAGGCCCTATCTAGCTCTAGGACATCATGTACTGTCAAGAAATCGTCGTTGGAAGAGAGATTTTCATGTGGGATATAGTTTGTCTAAGAAGTTAAGTTTGTGGGTTCCAGAGGTTGAGGAGTTCAATTTTGAGGGTTCGGTTAAAGAGTTTGCTTTGAAAATGTTCACGAATTTGGAAAATGTACAAATATAAAAAAAAATGTTCATGAATTCAATGCATGTGTGTGAATTTGGAAAAAATGTTTGCGGAATTTAAAAAATCACAAATTTTAAAATACTCATGAATTCAGAAAATGTTGGTATTGAAAATAAAATTTTCTAAAATTCAAAAAATATTCAGGAGTAGGAAATTTTTTCAGTAAATCCAAAAAGGAAAAAATTGAAAGAAAACAAAGAAAGATAAAAGGAAAAATTAAATTGGCAACAGAAAGGAAAATAAATAAATATATAAAACAAAAATGTAGAGAATAAAAAGAAAAACAACAACCCATAAGCTTCCTAAAATAGGATGAGAAGCCTCCATAAGCTTGCTAAAACCATTTTGTTCCCACACGAACCGCCGTCCTCTAATGTGCCGGCCATGTCGAGCCATTTGTGGGTGATCGCTGTGATATGAATCGCAGTAAGTGATACATATCATTTGGCACAGAACTGGAGACATGAAGACTAACAGTAGGCGGACCACCGCAATGGATGCTCGAGGAATAGGCCAGTCAACTCGATGTGACGACTCGCTTAGCAGAGCTACTGCGATGCGCCTAGGTCAACAGATTCTTAACTGATTTTATATTATTTTTATGGTATTTTTAAAAATTATGTGTTTTAAAAATCATGAAAAATGGTCACAAATTCTTTTGAATGGTCGCCAAAACTGAAATATAGTCAAGAATGTAAAAAAGGATTCATGAAAAAGTGTTAATGGGTTTAGAAAAATGATTCTAATAAAAAACTCCATGAATCTCAAAATGTTCTAGAATTTGTGCATTGTTCATGGATTTGAAAAATGTTTGCAGATTTGAAAAAAGTTCTTGAATATTAAAAAGTGTTCACCATTTTAAAAAATGTTCAAAAATATCCAATTATTTCGAAACTTAATGAATTTTAGAAATATTAAGATTTAAAATAGTCACAAAACACTTTTTTTTTACAAAACATGAATTAAAAATGCATTTTCAAATTTCAAATAAATCATGAATTTGAAAGAATGAAAACAAGTAAAAAGAAAACAAGAAAAAGAAAAAGACATAGGACAAAAAAAGAAGACGAATACAATAAAATTGTCAGAAGAAAAAAGAAGTAAAGCACCTTTTAGGACGTTTTCAAAACAAAAAAATAGAAGCAAGAATGGGAAAAAACACCACCTCACCTACACCTGCCTAGCCTACTATCACTGCAGGGGGGGTGCACCTTTGGTTGACACCCCACGCCCTATGCGCTAAATAGGTATCAGACCATTGCAACTATAGTCTCCGGTTGAAGAGACCTCCTTTTTTTGAGGATCAGTTGAAGAGACCTCCTCAGGGCCGACCTTGAGGAGGGGCAGGGGGGCGGCCGCCCCGGCCCCCCAAAATTCAGGGGAGTGCTGCTACACGGACGACGTTGTCTAGCCGATTCTTGCACGATGGCATGGATCCAACCATGCATGGGCATGAGCAAGAGTAGCACACCCACTGGATTAAGCATCGGCTGCAAATCGGGCACTAAGCATCGGCTGTAGAGTAATTCCGAATTCAAGGGGCCCCCGGAGGTGTATGTAGGTACTAGGTAGGCTAGTCTATGGCCCATACTGCAGAAGCGCGTAGGGAGCAGCAGGCCGATCGATCGATTCGTTTCCTCGGAAAAGCTAGCGAGCGAGGCAGCGAGCGGTTCGTTCACATAAAAAGGAATAGCTATCGCATAAACAAAGAAAGAAAAAGAGCGATCACTGATCAATCCAATTCTGGTGGTTCCCTTCCTATTCTGTTCCATCGCGCCGGAGCCCTAGGCCGCCGACGCCCGACGTCCTACATGTATTCCCGCCTCGCAGTCGTCCCCCGGTAATTTCCTTACTAATACAGTTATGTATGCGGCCGATTTCATCCCAACATCATGCCCATGTGGCCTTTGCTCAGTTGCTCTTCTCTCAATCCTCTCCAGGACTCTAAGCGCTACGCTGCTGCAACGTTGTATAGGCAGACGAACTGAAGTTCGATCATCAGGATTCAGGAATTGAGGTATATATTCATATAATGTTGATACAATAAATTCCGTGGTTGCATAGCCGGCACCGTTCAACGATTGATCATTGATGTAACAAACTGTTTCATTTTCAGCATTGTGTGTGTTATCATGTCGTCCAGCAATAAGATATATTCATCGGGTAGCCTGATAACCCACAAGTATAGGGGATCGCAACAGTTTTCGAGGATAGAGTATTCAACCCAAATTTATTGATTCGACACAAGGGGAGCCAAAGAATATTCTCAAGTATTAGCAGTTGAGTTGTCAATTCAACCACACCTGGATAACTTAATATCTGCAGCAAAGTATTTAGTAGCAAACTAATATGGAAGTAACGGTAACAGTGATAAAAGTAATAGTAGTAGTTTTGTAGTAATTGTAACAGTGGCAATGGCAAAGTAACTAAGCGAAGAACAATATGTGAAAAGCTCGTAGGCATTGGATCGGTGATGGAGAATTATGCCGGATGCGATTCCTCATGCAATAGTTATAACCTAGGGTGACACAGAACTAGCTCCAGTTCATCAATGTAATGTAGACATGTATTCCGAATATAGTCATACGTGCTTATGGAAAAGAACTTGCATGACATCTTTTGTCCTACCCTCCCGTGGCAGCGGGGTCCTATTGGAAACTAAGGGATATTAAGGCCTCCTTTTAATAGAGTACCGTACCAAAGCATTAATACTTAGTGAATACATGAACTCCTCAAACTACGGTCATCACCGGGAGTGGTCCCGATTATTGTCACTTCGGGGTTGTCGGATCATAACACATAGTAGGTGACTATAGACTTGCAAGATAGGATCAAGAACTCACATATATTCATGAAAACATAATAGGTTCAGATCTGAAATCATGGCACTCGGGCCCTAGTAACAAGCATTAAGCATAGCAAAGTCATAGCAACATCAATCTCAGAACATAGTGGATACTACACGATTACAAATTTACTTGGAACGGCACGGTTCCGTATCGTAAAACGCGATGAATCCTTCTCTCCGATTTTTTTCTCCCCAAACGTGAATATATAGAGTTGAGTTGAGGTCGGTGGAGCACCAGGGGGCCCACGAGGCAGGGGGCGCGCCCAGGGGGTAGGCACGCCCCCACCCTCGTGGACAGGGTGTGGGCCCCCTGACCTTGATTCTTTCGCCAGTATTTTTTATTAATTCCAAAAATATTCTCCGTGAAGTTTCAGGTCATTCCGAGAACTTTTATTTCTGCACAAAAATAACACCATGGCAATTCTGCTGAAAACAGCGTCAGTCCGGGTTAGTTTCATTCAAATCATGCAAGTTAAGAGTCCAAAACAAGGACAAAAGTGTTTGGAAAAGTAGATACGATGTAGGCGTATCAACTCCCCCAAGCTTAAACCTTTGCTTGTCCTCAAGCAATTCAGTTGACAAACTGAAAGTTATAAAGAAAAACTTTTACAAACTCTGTTTGCTCTTGTTGTTGTAAATATGTAAATCCAGCATTCAAGTTTTCAACAAAGATTATGAACTAACCATATTCACAATAACACTTAGGTCTCATATTTACTCATATCAATGGCATAATCAACTAGCGAGCAATAATAATAAATCTCGGATGACAACACTTTCTCAAAACAATCATAATATGATATAACAAGATGGTATCTCGCTAGCCCTTTCTGAGACCGCAAAACATAAATGCAGAGCACCCCTGAAGATCAAGGACTGACTAAATATTGTAATTCATGGTAAAAGAGATCCAGTCATACTCAATGTAAATTAATAGTAATGGATGCAAATGACAGCGGTGCTCTCCAGCTGGTGCTTTTTAATAAGAGGGTGATGACTCAACATAAAAGTAAATGGATAGGCCCTTCACAGAGGGAAGCAGGGATTTGTAGAGGTGCCAGAGCTTGATTTTTGAAATAGAGATAAATAATATTTTGAGCGCCATACTTCAATTGTCAACATAACAACCGAGAGATCTCGATATCTTCCATGCTACACACATTATAGGCGGTTCCCAAGCAGAATGGTAAAGTTTATACTCCCCCACCACCAACAAGCATCAATCCATGGCTTGCTCGAAACAACGAGTGCCTCCAACTAGCAACAGCCCTGGGGGAGTTTTGTTTGCAATTATTTCGATTTGATTTTCTTAGAGCATGGGACTGGGCATCCCGGTGACCAGCCATTTTCTCGTGAGTGAGGAGCGGAGTCCACTCCTCTTGAGAATAACCCGCCTAGCATGGAAGATACAGACAGCCCTAGTTGATACATGAGCTATTCGAGCATACAAAACAGAATTTCATTTGAAGGTTTAGAGTTTGGCACATACAAATTTACTTGGAACGGCAGGTAGATACCGCATATAGGAAGGTATAGTGGACTCATATGGAATAACTTTGGGGTTTATGGAAGTGGATGCACAAGCAGTATTCCCGCTTAGTACAAGTGAAGGCTAGAAAAAGACTGGGAAGCGACTAACTAGAGAGCGACAACAGTCATGAACATGCATTAAAATTAATGAACATTTAGTGCAAGCATGAGTAGGATATAATCCACCATGAACATAAATATCGTGGAGGCTATGTTGATTTTGTTTCAACTACATGCGTGAACGTGTGCCAAGTCGAGTCACTCGAATCGTTCAAAGGAGGATACCACCCCATCATACCACATCACAACCATTTTAATAGCATGTTGGCACGCAAGGTAAACCATTATAAACTCCTAGCAAATTAAGCATGGCATAAGCAACTATAATCTCTAATTTTCATTGCAAACATGTTTCATTCATAATAGGCTGAATCAGGAATGATGAACTAATCATATTTACAAAAACAAGAAATGTCGAGTTCATACCAGCTTCTCTCATCTCAATCAGTCCATCATATATCGTCATTATTGCCTTTCACTTGCACGACCGAACGATGTGGATAATAATAATAGTGCACGTGCATTGGACTAAGCTGGAATCTGCAAGCATTCAATACAAAGGAGAAGACAAGGTAACATGGGCTCTTTGTTAAATCAACAATAATGCATATGAGAGCCACTTCAGCACTTTCGTTATGGTCTTCTCCTCTCGACCCCCAAAGAAAAGGAAAGAAATAAAACTATTTACACGGGAAAGCTCCCAACAAGCAAAAGAAGAACGAGAAATATTTTTGGGTTTTCTTTTAATTACTACTACAGGGATGGAAAGTAAACTAGCCAAAAGCTACAACTAATTTTTTTGATTTTTCTTAAGGTTTTTCAAACACACAAGAAGAAAGCAAGAAAAGAAAATAAACTAGCATGGATAGTACAATGAAAACGTATGAGCACCGACGACTAGCATGAGTGTGTGAACATGAATGTAATGTCGGTGAGAGATACGTACTCCCCAAGCTTAGGCTTTTGGCCTAAGTTGGTCTATGGCCATGGCTGGCCTAGCGGATATCCAAAGTTGTAGCTGGGGTCGTACTGAGATGCAGCAGCTATTGCCTCATGAGCTGCCGCTTGGAGGCGAGCTGCCTCCATCCTCCTCTTATACTCGTTCGCCTCCTCCCTGGTTATCACATATCTCCCTTTTTCCTGAAAGTCAAAGAAAGTAGGAGCAGGGAGAGCAACATGGAAAGTGCGGCGCCTGTCAAACATTAGTCGGTACTAGAGAGGCTGTTCATTCCTCTCAATAAACTGATGGCGAACCATAGCATTATAATCTAGATAAGTGGGAGGCAATTCCATATCATTTTCATGTATGGGTATCTCAAGAAAATTAGCCACATGGGTTGCATAAATCCCACCAAACAAGTCTCCACTTAAACCATTATTATGCAACCTTCGTGCAACAATGGCCCCCCAAGTTATATTGTTTATCTCCTAAAACAGCACTCTTGAGGACACTAAGATCAGGAACACACATGTGACATGCCTCATCCTTACCATTTATGCATCTACCTATAAAGAGAGCAAAATAATGTCTAGCAGGAAAATGAATGCTCCCTATGGTAACTTGTGTTATTTCCCTGGATTCCCCCACAGTGATACTAGCAAGAAAATCCTTAAACTCATTGCGAGGTTCACTCGCACTACCCCACTGCGGAAGTTTACAAGCAGTATTAAAATCCTCTAAGTCCATAGTATAAGATTTACCATAGATATCAAATAGGAAGGTGTGAGAATTGCGTGAAGATGAAAATTTGAACCTTCTCACAAAGGAATCAGTTAGGTGATAATACTGAGGGAACTTATCTAGCATGAAACCCTCGAGTTCAGCATTACACACATATGCGTCAAATTCCTCCTTAATTCCTACTCGAACCATGAAATCTTCTGACGGCCATTCACAAGGCCACACTTGAGCTTCTCTTGGTGGTTCATGGTTCGGCTCACGTATTGCGGGCCTGGGTCCTTGCTTCCTTGAAGAACCACCTTGGTACATTTTCCTAGACATATTTCTTCCTCTGAAAAATTTCTGAAAATTTTAACTTAAAATAAAAGTAAACCAAACTCAACAAAATTGATAGCAACTACTCCCACAAGTGCCTATAGACTATATCATGCATTAGAACTACTTGGGACCAAATAAATTTGACATGCAAGCTCAAGAACAGGGTCACCTAGGCAGCAAAAATTTGCAATGAATAAAGCACTAGAACAAAAACTAATTGGACCATTGGAGGAGTCACATACCGAAGAACAATCCCCCAAAGCAGTTTTGTGAGTGGAGCTTTGAGCAAGGAGATTGAAAATCGCAGCAAGATGAGCTAGAACTCGTGCTTGAGCTGGTTGGTGATTTTTTTGGGAGGAAGAAGGAGTGCGTGGTGGCTGGAATAAGTGGAGGGGGGCCACCAGGGGCCCATGAGGCAGGGGGTGCGCCCAGGGGGTGGGCGCGCCCTGGACCCTCGTGGCCAGGTGCTTGCTCCCCCTGACGTGTTCTCAGTGCCAAATATTCTCAAATATTCTAGAAAAAATCATATTTCATTTTCAGGGCATTTGGAGAACTTTTATTTTCGGGATATTTTTTATTGCACGGATAATTCAGAAAACAGACATAATATACTATTTTTGCTTTATTTAATCTAAATAACAGAAAGTAAAAGGAGGGTACAGAAGGTTGTGCTTTCTAACTTCATCCATCTCATGCTCATCAAAAGGAATCCACTAACAAGGTTGATCAAATCTTGTTAACAAACTCATTTCGAATAACATGGAACCGGAGAAATTTCGAATAACACTATGTTACCTCAACGGGGATATGCACATCCCCAACAATAAAAATATCATATTTCTTCTTAACAGTAGGAAGAGGAAATTCAAAACCTCCAATAGTAATCGATGGAATTTTTCCAATAGAATTGATACTGTTGACTTGAGGTTGTTTCCTCGGAAAGTGTACTGTATGCTCATTACCATTAACATGAAAAGTGACATTGCCTTTTTTGCAATCAATAACAGCCCTTGCAGTATTCAAAAAGGGTCTACCAAGGATAATTGACATACTATCGTCCTCGGGAATATCCAGAATAACAAAGTCCGTCAAAATAGTAACATTTGCAACCACAACAGGCACATCCTCACAAATACCGACAGGTATAGCAGTTGATTTATCGGCCATTTGCAAAGATATTTCAGTAGGTGTCAACTTATTCAAATCAAGTCTACGGTATAAAGAGAGAGGCATAACACTAACACCGGCTCCAAGATCACATAAAGCAGTTTTAACATAGTTTCTTTTAATGGAGCATGGTATAGTTGGTACTCCTGGATCTCCTAGTTTCTTAGGTATTCCACCTTTAAAAGTATAATTAGCAAGCATGGTGGAAATTTCAGCTTCCAGTATCTTTCTTTTATTTGTAACAATATCTTTCATGTACTTAGCATAAGGATTCATTTTAAGCATATCAGTCAAACGCATACGCAAAAAGATAGGTCTAATTATTTCAGCAAAGCGCTCAAAATCCTCATCATCCTTTTTCTTGGATGGTTTAGGAGGAAAAGGCATGGGTTTCTGAACCCATGGTTCTCTTTCTTTACCGTGCTTCCTAGCAACGAAGTCTCTCTTATCATAACGTTGATTCTTTGATTGTGGGTTATCAAGATCAACAACGGGTTCAATCTCTACATCATTGTTATTGCTAGGTTGAGCATCAATATGAACATCATCATTAACATTATCACTAGGTTCATGTTCATCACCAGAGTGTGTTTCAGCATCAGAGATAGAAATATCATTGGGATTCTCAGGTGTGTCAATAACAGGTTCACTAGAAGCATGCAAAGTCCTATCATTTTTCTTTTTCTTCTTTTTAGAAGGATTAGGTGCATCAATATTAGTTCTCTGAGAATCCTGCTCAATTCTCTTAGGGTGGCCCTTGGGATACAAAGGTTCCTGAGTCATTTTACCCCCTCTAGTCACAACTCTAACAACATTATTATTTTTCTTATTATTTAATTCATTAAGCAAATCATTTTGAGCTTTAAGCACTTGTTCCACTTGAGTGGTAACCATAGAAGCATGTTTACTAATGAGTTTAAGTTCACCTTTAACTCTAGACATATAATCACTCAAGTGTTCAATCATATAAGCATTATGTTTCAATTGTCTACCAACATAAGCATTGAAGTTTTCTTGTTTAACAATAAAATTATCAAACTCATCTAAGCATTGGCTAGCAGACTTATAACGAGGAATATCATCTTCGTCAAATCTATAGAGAGAATTTACCTTTACTACCTGTGTCGGGTTACCAAGACCATGTATTTCTTCAACAGGCGGCAAATTAAGGCCATGTATTTCTTCAATAGGAGGTAAATTCTTAACATCTTCAGTTTTAATACCTTTTTCTTTCATAGATTTCTTTGCCTCTTGCATATCTTCAGGATTGAGAAATAGAATACCCCTTTTCTTCGGAGTTGGCTTAGGAGTTGGTTCAGGAAGTATCTAATTATTTTCATTAGTCAACATATTATTCAATAGCAATTCAGCTTGATCAACTGTTCGTTCCCTGAAAACACAACCAGCACAACTATCCAGGTGGTCTCTGGAAGCATCGGTTAGTCCGTTATAAAAGATATCAAGTATTTCATTTTTCTTGAGAGGATAATTAGGCAAAGCATTAAGTAATTGGAGAAGCCTCCCCCAAGCTTGTGGGAGACTCTCTTCTTCAATTTGCACAAAATTATATATTTCCCTTAAAGCAGCTTGTTTCTTATGAGTGGGGAAATATTTAGCAGAGAAGTAATAAATCATATCCTAGGGACTACGCACACAACCAGGATCAAGAGAATTAAACCATGTTTTAGCATCACCCTTTAATGAGAATGGAAGTAACTTAAGGATATAGTAGTAGCGAGTTTTCTCATCATTAGTGAACAGGGTGGCTATATCAGTTAATTTAGTAAGATGTGCCACAACAGTTTCAGATTCATAGCCATAAAAAGGATCAGACTCAACCAAAGTAATTATCTCAGGATCGATAGAGAAACCATAATCCTTATCAGTAACATAGATAGGTGAAGTAGCAAAAGCAGGCTCATATTTCATTCTAGCATTCAAAGACTTTTCTTTCAGCTTAGCTAATAATTTCTTAAGATCATTTCTATCATTGTAAGCAAGAAGGTCTCTAGCAGTTTCTTCATCCATAACATAACCCTCAGGCACAACAGGAAATTCGTATCTAGGGGGAGAATCTTCATCATCACTTTCATCAATATTATCAGTTTCAATAATTTCATTCTCTCTAGCCATAGCAAGTTGTTCATCAAGAAATTCACCTAGTGGCACAGTAGTATCAAGCATAAGTAGTTTCATCATAAGTATCATGCATAGCAGAAGTGGCATCATCCATAACACGCGACATATCAGAATTAATAGCAGAAGCAGGTTTAGGTGTCGCAAGCTTACTCAAAACAGAAGATGAATGAAGTGTAGAGCTAGATGGCAATTCCTTACCTCCCCTCGTAGTTGAGGGAAAAATCTTAGTTCTTTCATCTTTCAAGTTCCTCATAGTGACCAGCAGATATAAATCCCAAGTGACTCAAAGAATAGAGCTATGCTCCTCGCCAACGGCGCCAGAAAATAGTCTTGATAACCCACAAGTATAGGGGATTGCAACAGTTTTCGAGGGTAGAGTATTCAACCCAAATTTATTGATTCGACACAAGGGGAGCCAAAGATTATTCTCAAGTATTAGCAGTTGAGTTGTCAATTCAACCACACCTGGATAACTTAGTATCTGCAGCAAAGTATTTAGTAGCAAGGTAGTATGGAAGTAACGGTAAAGATAGCAAAAGTAATATTTTTGGGTTTTGTAGTGATTGTAACAGTAGCAGCGGAAAAGTAAATAAGTGGAGAACAATATATGAAAAGCTCGTATACATTGGATCGATGATGGAGAATTATGCCGGATGTGGTTCATCATGTATACATTGGGGAGCCAAAGATTATTCTCAAGTATTAGCAGTTGAGTTGTCAATTCAACCACACCTGGATAACTTAATATCTGCAGCAAAGTATTTAGTAGCAAAGTAATATGGAAGTAACGGTAACGGTGATAAAAGTAACAGTAGTAGTTTTGCAGTAATTGTAATAGTGGCAACGGCAAAGTAACTAAGCGAAGAACAATATGTGAAAAGCTCGTAGGCATTGGATCGGTGATGGAGAATTATGCCGGATGCGATTCCTCATGCAATAGTTATAACCTAAGGTGACACAGAACTAGCTCCAATTCATCAATGTAATGTAGGCATGTATTCCGAATATAGTCATACGTGCTTATGGAAAAGAACTTGCATGACATCTTTTGTCCTACCCTCCCATGGCAGCGGGGTCCTATTGGAAACTAAGGAATATTAAGGCCTCCTTTTAATAGAGTACTGGACCAAAGCATTAACACTTAGTGAATACATGAACTCCTCAAACTACGGTCATCACCGGGAGTGGTCCCGATTATTGTCACTTCGGGGTTGCCGGATCATAACACATAGTAGGTGACTATAGACTTGCAAGATAGGATCAAGAACTCACATATATTCATGAAAACATAATAGGTTCAGATCTGAAATCATGGCACTCGGGCCCTAGTGACAAGCATTAAACATGGCAAAGTCATAGCAACATCAATCTCCGAACATAGTGGATACTAGGGATCAAACCCTAACAAAACTAACTCGATTACATGGTAAATCTCATCCAACCCATCACCGTCCAGCAACCTATGATGGAATTACTCACGCACGGCAGTGAGCATCATGAAATTGGTGATGGAGGAAGGTTGATGATGACGACGGCGACGGATTCCCCTCTCCAGAGCCCCGAACGGACTCCAGATCAGCCCTCCCGAGAGAGATCAGGGCTTGGCGGCGGCTCCGTATCGTAAAACGCGATGAATCCTTCTCTCCGATTTTTTTCTCCCCGAACATGAATATATAGAGTTGGAGTTGAGGCCGGTGGAGCACCAGGGGGCCCAGGAGGCGGGGGGCGCGCCCAGGGGGTAGGCGCGCCCCCACCCTCTTGGACAGGGTGTGGGCCCCCTGACCTTGATTCTTTCGCCAGTATTTTTTATTAATTCCAAAAATATTCTCCGTGAAGTTTCAGGTCATTCCGAGAACTTTTATTTCTGCACAAAAACAACACCATGGCAATTCTACTGAAAACAACGTCAGTCCGGGTTAGTTCCATTCAAATCATGCAAGTTAGAGTCCAATACAAGGGCAAAAGTGTTTGGAAAAGTAGATACGATGGAGATGTATCAACTTCCCCAAGCTTAAACCTTTGCTTGTCCTCAAGCAATTCAGTTGACAAACTGAAAGTTATAAAGAAAACTTTTACAAACTCTGTTTGCTCTTGTTGTAAATATGTAAAGCCAGCATTCAAGTTTTCAGCAAAGATTATGAACTAACCATATTCACAATAACACTTAGGTCTCATATTTACTCATATCAATGGCATAATCAACTAGCGAGCAATAATAATAAATCTCGGGTGATTACACTTTCTCAAAACAATCATAATATGATATAACAAGATGGTATCTCGCTAGCCCTTTCTGAGACCGCAAAACATAAATGCAGAGCACCCCTGAAGATCAAGGACTGACTAAACAATGTAATTCATGGTAAAAGAGATCCAGTCATAGTCATAGTCAATGTAAATTAATAGTAATGGATGCAAATGACAGCGGTGCTCTCCAGCTGGTGCTTTTTAATAAGAGGGTGATGACTCAACATAAAAGTAAATGGATAGGCCCTTTACAGAGGGAAGCAGGGATTTGTAGAGGTGCCAGAGCTTGATTTTTGAAATAGAGATAAATAATATTTTGAGCGGCATACTTCCATTGTCAACATAACAACCCAGAGATCTCGATATCTTCCATGCTACACACATTATTGGCGGTTCCCAAGCAGAATGGTAAAGTTTATACTCCCCCACCACCAACAAGCATCAATCCATGGCTTGCTCGAAACAACGAGTGCCTCCAACTAGCAATAACCCTGGGGGAGTTTTGTTTGCAATTATTTTGATTTGATTTGCTTAGAGCATGGGACTGGGCATCCCGGTGACCAGCCTTTTTCCCGTGAGTGAGGAGCGGAGTCCACTCCTCTTGAGAATAACGCGCCTAGCATGGAAGATACAGACAACCCTAGTTGATACATGAGCTATTCGAGCATACAAAACAGAATTTCATTTGAAGGTTTAGAGTTTGGCACATACAAATTTACTTGGAACGGCAGGTAGATACCGCATATAGGAAGGTATAGTGGACTCATATGGAATAACTTTGGGGTTTATGGAAGTGGATGCACAAGCGGTATTCCCGCTCAGTACAAGTGAAGGCTAGAAAAAAGACTGGGAAGCGGCCAACTAGAGAGCGACAACAGTCATGAACATGCATTAAAATTAATGAACATTGAGTGCAAGCATGAGTAGGATATAATCCACCATGAACATAAATATCGTGGAGGCTATGTTGATTTTGTTTCAACTACATGCGTGAACATGTGCCAAGTCGAGTCACTCGAATCGTTCAAAGGAGGATACCACCCCATCATACCACACCACAACCATTTTAATAGCATGTTGGCACACAGGGTAAACCATTATAAACTCCTAGCAAATTAAGCATGGCATAAGCAACTATAATCTCTAATTGTCATTGCAAACATGTTTCATTCATAATAGGCTGAATCAGGAACGATGAACTAATCATATTTACAAAAACAAGAAAGGTCGAGTTCATACCAGCTTCTCTCATCTCAATCAGTCCATCATATATCATCATTATTGCCTTTCACTTGCACGACCGAACGATGTGGATAATAATAATAGTGCACGTGCATTGGATTAAGCTGGAATTACTCACGCACGGCGGTGAGCATCATGAAATTGGTGATGGAGGAAGGTTGATGATGACGACGATGCTACCTCTTGAGCATTGCGTTGGTATTACCTTGAAGAGGAAAGGGTGATGTAGTAAAGCAGCGTAAATATTTCTCTCAGTTTTTGAGAACCAAGGTATCAATCCAGTAGGAGGCCACGCACGAGTCCCTCGCACCTACACAAACATCCTCCCAACCAACGCAATAAAGGGGTTGTCAATCCCTTCACGGTCACTTACGAAAGTGAGATCTGATAGATATGATAAGATAATATTTTTTGTATTTTTATGATAAAGATGCAAAGTAAAAGAAAAGGCAATAAAAATAGCTAAGTGTTGGAAGATTAATATGATGGAAAATAGACCCGGGGGCCATAGGTTTCACTAGTGGCTTCTCTCGAGAGCATAAGTATTACGGTGGGTGAACAAATTACTGTTGAGCAATTGACAGAATTGAGCATAGTTATGAGAATATCTAGGTATGATCATGTATATAGGCATCACGTCCGCGACAAGTAGACCGACTCCTGCCTGCATCTACTACTATTACTCCACACATTGACCGCTATCCAGCATGCATCTAGAGTATTAAGTTCAAAAGAACAGAGTAATGCTTTAAGTAAGATGACATGATGTAGAGGGATAAACTCATGCAATATGATATAAACCCCATCTTGTTATCCTCGTTGGCAACAATACAATACGTGCCTTGCTGCCCCTGCTGTCACTGGGAAAGGATACCGCAAGATTGAACCCAAAGCTAAGCACTTCTCCCATTGCAAGAAAGATCAATCTAGTAGGCCAAACCAAACTGATAATTCGAAGAGACTTGCAAAGATAACCAATCATACATAAAAGAATTCAGAGAAGATTCAAATATTGTTCATAGATAAACTTGATCATAAACCCACAATTCATCGGTCTCAACAAACACACCGCAAAAGAAGATTACATCGAATAGATCTCCACGAGAATCGTGGAGAACTTTGTATTGAGAACCAAAGAGAGAGAAGAATCCATCTAGCTAATGACTATGGACCCGAAGGTCTGAGGTAAACTACTCACACATCATCGGAGAGGCTATGGTGTTGATGTAGAAGCCCTCCGTGATCAATGCCCCCTCCGGTGGAGCTCCGGAAAAGGCCCCAAGATGGGATCTCACGAGTACAGAAGGTTGCGGCGGTGGAATTAGGTTTTTGGCTCCGTATCTGGTAGTTTGGGGGTACGTAGGTATATATAGGAGGAAAAAGTACGTCGGTGGAGCAACGTGGGCCCCACGAGGGTGGAGGGCGCGCCCAGGGGGTAGGCGCGCCCCCTACCTCGTGCCTTCCTGGTAGCTTTCTTGACGTAGGGTCCAAGTCCTCTGGATCACGTTCGTTCCGAAAATCACGTTCCCGAAGGTTTCATTCTGTTTGGACTCCGTTTGATATTCTTTTTCTGCGAAACTCTGAAATAGGCAAAAAAACAGCAATTCTGGGCTGGGCCTCCGGTTAATAGGTTAGTCCCAAAATAATATAAAAGTGTATAATAAAGCCCATTAAACATCCAAAACAGAATATAATATAGCATGGAACAATCAAAAATTATAGATACGTTGGAGACGTATCAAGCATCCCCAAGCTTAATTCCTGCTCGTCCTCGAGTAGGTAAATGATAAAAACAGAATTTTTGATGTGGAATGCTACTTAGCATAATTTCAATGTAATTCTTCTTATTGTGGCACGAATGTTCAGATTTAATATGATTCAAGATAAAAGTCTAATGTTGACATAAAAAAAATACTTCAAGCATGCTAACCAAGCAATTATGTCTTACAAAATAACATAGCCAAAGCAAGTTATCCCTACAAAATCATATAGTCTGGCTATGCTCCATCTTCCCCACACAAAATATTCATATCATGTACAACCCCGGTTTTAGCCAAGCAATTGGTTCATACTTTTTAACGCACTTCAGCCTTTTCAACTCTTACGCAATACATGAGCGCAAGCCATGGATATAGCACTATGGTGAATAAGGTATAATGATAGGGGTTATGTGGGAAGACAAAAAAGAGGAGAAAGTCTCACATCGACGAGGCTAATCAACGGGCTATGGAGATGCCCATCAATTGATGTCAATACAAGGAGTAGCGATTGCCATGCAACGGATGCACTTAGAGCTATAAGTGTATGAAAGCTCAAACAAAAGAAACTAAGTGGGTGTGCATCCAACTTGCTTGCTCACGAAGACCTCGGGCATTTTAGGAAGCCCATCATTGGAATATACAAGCCAAGTTCTATAATGAAATTTCCCACTAGTATATGAAAGCGACAAAATGAGAGACTCTCTATCATGAAGATCACGGTGCTACTTTAAAGCACAAGTGTGGTAAAAGGATAGTAACATTGTCCCTTCTCTCTTTTTCTCTCATTTTCTTGGGCATTTTCTCTTTTTTTATGGCCTCTTTTTTTTAGTCCGGAGTCTCATCCCGACTTGTGGGGGAATCATAGTCTCCATCATCCTTTCCTCACTTGGGACAATTCTCTAATAATGATGATCATCATACTTCTATTTACTTACAACTCATGAATTACAACTCAATACTCAGAACAAAATATGACTCTATGTGGATGCCTCTGGCGGTGTACCGGGATATGCAATGAATCAAGAGCGACATGTATGAAAGAATTATGAATGGTGGCTTTGCCACAAATACAATGTCAACTACATGATCATGCAAAGCAATATGACAATGATGAAGCGTGTCATGATAAACGAAACGATGGGAAGTTGCATGGCAATATATCTCGGAATGGCTATGGAAATGCCATAATAGGTAGGTATGGTGGCTGTTTTGAGGAAGATATAAGGAGGTTTATGTGTGATAGAGCGTATCATATCACGGGGTTTGGATGCACCGGCGAAGTTTGCACCAACTCTCAAGGTGAGAAAGGGCAATGCACGGTACCAAAGAGGCTAGAAAATTGCGGAAAGGTAAGTATGCGTATAATCCATGGACTCACATTAGTCATAAAGAACTCATACACTTATTGCAAAAATTTATTAGCCCTCGAAGCAAAGTACTACTATGCATGCTCCTAGGGGAAGGGTTGGTAGGAGTTAACCATCGCGTGATCCCGACCGCCACACAAAGGATGACAATCGATAAATACCTCATGCTCCGACTTCGTTACATAACGGTTCACCATACGTGCATGCTACGGGAATCACAAACTCCAACACAAGTATTTTTCAATTCCATAATTACTCAACTAGCACGACTATGATATTACCACCTTTATATCTCAAAACAATTATCAAGCATCAAATTTCTCATGATATTATAATTATAGCAAATTGCCATGCTTATTTTAAGAATCTCAAAATAATATAAGTGAAGCATGAGAGACCAATAGTTTCTATAAAACAAATCCACCGCCGTGCTCTAAAAGATATAAGTGAAGCACTAGAGCAAAACTATATAGCTCAAAAAATATAAGTGAAGCACATAGAGTATTTTAATAAGTTCCAATTTATGTGTGACTCTCTCAAAAGGTGTGTACAGCAAGGATGATTGTGGTAAACTAAAAAACAAAGACTCAAATAATACAAGACGCTTCAAGCAAAACACATATCATGTGGTGAATAAAAATATAGCTCCAAGTAAAGTTACCGATGGAAGTAGACGAAAGAGGGGATGCCTTCCGGGGCATCCCCAAGCTTTGGCTTTTTGGTGTCCTTAGATTATCTTGGGGTGCCATGGGCATCCCCAAGCTTAGTCTCTTGCCACTCCTTGTTCCATAATCCATCAAATCTTTCACCCAAAACTTGAAAACTTCACAACACAAAACTCAGCAGAAAATCTCGTGAGCTCCGTTAGCGAAAGAAAAGAAAACACCACTTCAAGGTACTGTAATGAACTCATTCTTTATTTATATTGGTGTTAAAATTAATGTATTCCAACTTCTCTATGGTTTATAAACTATTTTACTAGCCATAGATTCGTCAAAATAAGCAAACAACACACGAAAACAGAATCTGTCAAAAACAGAACAGTTTGTAGTAATCTGTAACTAACGCAAACTTCTGGAACTCAAACAATTCAGCAAAAATTGGAATACCTAGACAATTTGTTTGTTGATCTGATGCAATTGGAATCAATATTTTATCACGCTCTGGTGATTTTTAACAATTGTTTTCGTGAACAGAAAGTTTCTGGAATTTTCAGCAAGATCAAATAACTATCATCCAAGAAGATCCTATAGGTTAAACTTGGCACAAACACTAATTAAAACATAAAAACAAATCTAACCAGAGGCTAGATCAAATATTTATTCCTAAACATAAGCAAAAAGCAAAAAACTAAAAATAAAATTGGGTTGCCTCTCAACAAGCGCTATCGTTTAACGCCCCTAGCTAGGCATAATAGCAAGGATAGATCTAGGTGTTGCCATCTTTGGTAGGTTATTCTTCAATAAGACACCTATTACCCTTAGGAGTTTCTTTCTCTTTATTAAATATCAAACTTCTAGGCACAAAATCAAAAAAATCATTTGTAGCAAATGGTTCCTTAATGATAGCAAAAAGATTGGGATGAATACTTATAGATTTGAGATATGCAGTTTCTTTACTAGAGGATTCACCTTTATTTTTAGGAACATACATAAGTTGGAAATTTTAGTTGGAGGACTTGGAGTATTTTTTACGGAATAGAAAGTGGTCCCCAAGTTGGTAATGATACCCTCAAGTTTATCGATTCTAGTGGAATCCTGATTTATTCTTTCATTAACTATGGGTTCCTTCTCCTTAATATTTTTCAAAGTGACTCCTACTTTAGATCCATATTGGGTAATTTGGTTGTGGATCTTTTTATCCAAATTTTCAATTAACTCTACGGAACTTTATTTTCAATAATTTCAAGTCTTTGCATTACATGCTCCAAAGTTAACATAGTTCCATTAACCAAAAGAGGTGGTGAGCCAAACAAATCTATCATAGCATTATAAGAATCAAAAGTATAGCTACCCAACAAATTCCCTCCGGTAATGGTATCAAGGATATATCTGTACCAAGGAGTAGCGCCTACATAAAAACTGCGGAGAAGAACGGAAGTAGATGGCTTCCTGGTAGATCTATTTTGAGCATTGCAAATTCTATACCAAGTGTCTTTTAGATTTTCTCCCTCCCTTTGCTTAAAATTAAGAACTTCGTTCTCGGAGACAACGGAGAAGACAGAGGACTAGCCATAACGACAAATAAGCGAAAAAGAGGCGAACGGAAAAGAGAGGGCGAATAAAACGGCAAGGGTGAAGTGGGGGAGAGGAAAACGAGAGGCAAATGGCAAATAATGTAATGCGGGAGATAAGGGTTTGTGATGGGTACTTGGTATGTTGACTTTTGCATAGACTAATCGGCAACGGCGCCAGAAATCCTTCTTGCTACCCCTTGAGCACTGCGTTGGTTTTCCCTTGAATAGGAAAGGGTGATACAGTAAAGCAGCGTAAGTATTTCCCTCAGTTTTTGAGAACCAAGGTATCAATCCAGTAGGAGGCCACGCACGAGTCCCTCGCACCTACACAAACAAATAAAATCCTCGCAACCAACGCAATAAAGGGGTTGTCAATCCCTTCACAATCACTTACGAAAGTGAGATCTGATAGATACGATAAGATAATATTTTTGGTATTTTTATGATAAATATGCAAAGTAAAATAAAAGGTAATAAAAATAGCTAAGTGTTGGAAGATTAATATGATGGAAAATAGACCCGGGGGCCATAGGTTTCACCAGTGGCTTCTCTCGAGAGCATAAGTATTACGGTGGGTGAACAAATTACTGTTGAGCAATTGACAGAATTGAGCATAGTTATGAGAATATCTAGGTATGATCATGTATATAGGCATCACGTCCGCGACAAGTAGACCGACTGCTGCCTGCATCTACTACTATTACTCCACACATCGACCGCTATCCAGCATGCATCTAGAGTATTAAGTTCAAAAGAACAGAGTAACGCTTTAAGCAAGATGACATGATGTAGAGGGATAAACTCATGCAATATGATATAAACCCCATCTTGTTATCCTCGATGGCAACAATACAATACGTGCCTTGCTGCCCCTGCTGTCACTGGGAAAGGACACCGCAAGATTGAACCCAAAGCTAAGCACTTCTCCCATTGCAAGAAAGATCAATCTAGTAGGCCAAACCAAACTGATAATTCGAAGAGACTTGCAAAGATAACCAATCATACATAAAAGAATTCAGAGAAGATTCAAATATTGTTCATAGATAAACTTGATCATAAACCCACAATTCATCGGTCTCAACAAACACACCGCAAAAGAAGATTACATCGAATAGATCTCCACGAGAATCGTGGAGAACTTTGTATTGAGAACCAAAGAGAGGGGAAAAGCCATCTAGCTAATAAATATGGACCCGAAGGTCTGAGGTAAACTACTCACACATCATCGGAGAGGCTATGGTGTTGATGTAGAAGCTCTCCGTGATCAATGCCCCCTCCAGCGGAGCTCCGGAAAAGGCCCCAAGATGGGATCTCACGAGTACAGAAGGTTGCGGCGGTGGAATTAGGTTTCTGGCTCCGTATCTGGTAGTTTGGGGGTACGTAGGTATATATAGGAGGAAGAAGTACGTCGGTGGAGCAACGTGGGCCCCACAAGGGTGGAGGGCGTGCCCAGGGGGTAGGCGCGCCCCCTACCTCGTGCCTTCCTGGTAGCTTTCTTGACATAGGGTCCAAGTCCTCTGGATCACGTTCGTTCCGAAAATCACGTTCCCGAAGGTTCCATTTCGTTTGGACTCCGTTTGATATTCTTATTCTGCGAAACTCTGAAATAGGCAAAAAAATAGCAATTCTGGGCTGGGCCTCCGGTTAATAGGTTAGTCCCAAAATAATATAAAAGTGTATAATAAATCCCATTAAACATCCAAAACAGAATATAATATAGCATGGAACAATCAAAAATTATAGATACGTTGGAGACGTATCAGACGGCGACGGATTCCCCTCTCCGGAGCCCCGAACGGACTCCTGATCAGCCCTCCCGAGAGAGATTAGGGCTTGGCGGCGGCTCCGTATCGTAAAACGCGATGAATCCTTCTCTCTGATTTTTTTCTCCCCGAACGTGAATATATAGAGTTGGAGTTGAGGTCGGTGGAGCACCAGGGGGCCCACGAGGCAGGGGGCGCGCCCAGGGGGGTAGGCGCACCCCCCACCCTCGTGGACAGGGTGTGGGCCCCCTGGCCTTGATTGTTTCGCTAGTATTTTTTATTACTTCCAAAAATATTCTCCGTGAAGTTTCAGGTCATTCCGAGAACTTTTATTTCTGCACAAAAATAACACCATGGCAATTCTGCTGAAAACAGTGTCAGTCCGGGTTAGTTCCATTCAAATCATGCAAGTTAGAGTCCAAAACAAGGGCAAAATTGTCTGGAAAAGTAGATACGATGGAGACGTATCATAGCCACAAAAAGAAAAGGAAGAAGGAAGTGGATAAATTGATGTTGGGGAACGTAGTAATTTCAAAAAAAAATCCTACGCACACGCAAGATCATGGTGATGCATAGCAACGAGAGGGGAGAGTGTTGTCCACGTACCCTCGTAGACCGACAGCGGAAGCGTTATCACAACGCGGTTGATGTAGTCGTACGTCTTCACGATCCGACCGATCAAGTACCGAACGCACGGCACCTCCGAGTTCTACACACGTTCAGCTCGATGACGTCCCTCGAACTCCGATCCAGCCGAGTGTTGAGGGAGAGTTTCGTCAGCATGACGGCGTGGTGACGATGATGATGTTCTACCGACGCAGGGCTTCGCCTAAGCTCCGCAACGATATTATCGAGGTGTAATATGGTGGAGGGGGGCACCGCACACGGCTAAGAGATCTCAAGGATCAGTTGTTGTGTCTATGGGGTGCCCCCTGCCCCCGTATATAAAGGAGCAAGGGGGAGGCAGCCGGCCAAGGGGAGAGGCGCGCCAAAGGGGGGAGTCCTACTCCCACCGGGAGTAGGACTCCTCCTTTCCTTGTGGGAGTAGGAGAAGGGAAGGGGGAAGGAGAAAGAAGGAAGGGGCGCCCCCATCCCTAGTCCAATTCGGACTAGCCCATGGGGAGGGGTGCGGCCACCCTTTGGGGTCTTTCTCTCCTTTCCCGTATGGCCCATTAAGGCCCAACGAATTCCCGTAACTCTCCGGTACTCCGAAAAATACCCGAATCACTCGGAACCTTTCCGAAGTCCGAATATAGTTGTCCAATATATCGATCTTTACGTCTCGACCATTTCGAGACTCCTCGTCATGTCCCCGATCTCATCCGGGACTCCGAACTCCTTCGGTACATCAACATACATAAACTCATAATAAAACTGTCATCGTAACATTAAGCGTGCGGACCCTACGGGTTCGAGAACTATGTAGACATGACCGAGACACTTCTCCGGTCAATAACCAATAGCGGAACCTGGATGCTCATATTGGCTCCCACATATTCTATGAAGATCTTTATCGGTCAGACCGCATAACAACATACGTTGTTCCCTTTGTCATCGGTATGTTACTTGCCCGAGATTCGATCGTCGGTATCTCGATACCTAGTTCAATCTCGTTACCGGCAAGTCTCTTTACTCGTTCCGTAATACATCATCCCGCAACTAACTCATTAGTCACAATGCTTGCAAGGCTTATAGTGATGTGCATTACCGAGTGGGCCCAGAGATACCTCTCCGACAATCGGAGTGACAAATCCTAATCTCGAAATACGCCAACCCAACAAGTACCTTTGGAGACACCTGTAGAGCACCTTTATAATCACCCATTTACGTTGTGACGTTTGGTAGCACACAAAGTGTTCCTCCGGTAAACGGGAGTTGCATAATCTCATAGTCATAGGAACATGTAAGTCATGAAGAAAGCAATAGCAACATACTAAACGATCGAGTGCTAAGCTAACGGAATGGGTCAAGTCAATCACGTCATTCTCCTAATGAGGTGATCCCGTTAATCAAATGACAACTCATGTCTATGGCTAGGAAACATAACCATCTTTGATTAACGAGCTAGTCAAGTAGAGGCATACTAGTGACACTTTGTTTGTCTATGTATTCACACATGTATTATGTTTCCGGTTAATACAATTCTAGCATGAATAATAAACATTTATCATGATATAAGGAGATATATAATACTTTATTATTGCCTCTAGGGCATATTTCCTTCAGTCTCCCACTTGCACTAGAGTCAATAATCTAGTTCACATCGCCATGTGATTTAACATCAATAATTCACATCACCATGTGATTAACACCCATAGTTCACATCTCTATGTGACCAATACTCAAAGGGTTTACTAGAGTCAATAATCTAGTTCACATCGCTATGTGATTAACACCCAAAGAGTACTAAGGTGTGATCATGTTTTGATTGTGAGATAATTTTAGTCAACGGGTCTGTCACATTCAGATCCGTAAATATTTTGCAAATTTCTATGTCTACAATGCTCTGCACGGAGCTACTCTAGCTAATTGCTCCCACTTTCAATATGTATCTAGACCGAGACTTTAGAGTCATCTAGATTAGTGTCAAAACTTGCTTCGACGTAACCCTTTACGACGAACCTTTTGTCACTTCCATAATCGAGAAACATATCCTTTATTCCACTAAGGATAATTTTGACCGCTGTCCAGTGATCTACTCCTAGATCACTATTGTACTCCCTTGCCAAAATCAGTGTAGGGTATACAATAGATCTGGTACATAGCATGGCATACTTTATAGAACCTATGGCCAAGGCATAGGGAATGACTTTCATTCTCTTTCTATCTTCTGCCGTGGTCGGGCTTTGATTCTTACTCAATTTCACATCTTGTAACACAGGCAAGAACTCTTTCTTTGACTGTTCTATTTTGAACTACTTCAAAATCTTGTTAAGGTATGTACTCATTGAAAAAACTTATCAAGCGTTTTGATCTATCTCTATAGATCTTGATGCTCAATATGTAAGCAGCTTCACCGAGGTCTTTCTTTTGAAAACTCCTTTCAAACACTCCTTTATGCTTTGCAGAATAATTCTACATTATTTCCGATCAACAATATGTCATTCACATATACTTATCAGAAATGTTGTAGTGCTCCCACTCACTTTCTTGTAAATACAGGCTTCACCGCAAGTCTGTATAACACTATATTCTTTGATCAACTTATCAAAGTGTATATTCCAACTCCGAGATGCTTGCACCAGTCCATAGATGGATCGCTGGAGCTTGCATATTTTGTTAGCACCTTTAGGATTAACAAAACCTTCTGGTTGCATCATATACAACTCTTCTTTAATAAATCCATTAATGAATGCAGTTTTGTTTATCCATTTGCCAGATTTCATAAAATGCGGCAATTGCTAACATGATTCGGACAGACTTAAGCATAGATACGAGTGAGAAACTCCCATCGTAGTCAACATCTTGAACTTGTCGAAAACCTTTTTGCGACAATTCTAGCTTTGTAGATAGTGATACTACTATCAGCGTCCGTCTTCCTCTTGAAGATCCATTTAATCTCAATGGCTCGCCGATCATCGGGCAAGTCAACCAAAGTCCATACTTTGTTCTTCATACATGGATCTCATCTCAGATTTCATGGCTTCAAGCCATTTTGCGGAATCTGGGCTCATCATCGCTTCCTCATAGTTCGTAGGTTCGTCATGGTCAAATATCATGACCTCCAGAACAGGATTACCATACCACTCTGGTGTGGATCTCACTCTGGTTTACCTACGAGGTTTAGTAGTAACTTGATCTGAAGTTTACATGATCATCATTATTAACTTCCTCACTAATTGGTGTAGGAGTCACAGGAACAGATTTCTGTGATGAACTACTTTCCAATAAGGGAGCAGGTACAGTTACCTCATCAAGTTCTACTTTCCTCCCACTCACTTCTTTCGAGAGAAACTCCTTCTCTAGAAAGGATCCATACTTAGCAACGAATGTCTTGCCTTCGGATCTGTGATAGAAGGTGTACCCAACTGTCTCCTTTGGGTATCCTATGAAGACACATTTCTCCGATTTGGGTTTGAGCTTATCAGGATGAAACTTTTTCACATAAGCATCGCAACCCCAAAATTTTAAGAAACGACAACTTTGGTTTCTTGCTAAACCTTAGTTCATAAGGCGTCGTCTCAACGGATTTTGATGGTGCCCTATTTAACGTGAATGCAGTTGTCTCTAATGCATAACCCCAAAACGATAGTGGTAGATCGGTAAGATACATCATATATCGCACCATATCTAATAAAGTACGATTACGACGTTCGGACACACCATTACACCGTGGTGTTCCAGGTGGCGTGAGTAGTGAAACTATTTCACATTGTTTTAACTGAAGGCCAAACTCGTAACTCAAATACTCTTCTCCACGATCAGATCGTAGAAACTTTATTTTCTTGTTACGATGATTTTCCGCTTCACTCTGAAATTATATGAACTTTTCAAATGTTTCAGACTTCTGTTTCATTAAGTAGATATACCCATATCTGCTCAAATCATCTGTGAAGGTCAGAAAATAATGATACTCGCTACGAGCCTCAATATTCATCGGACCACATACATCTGTACGTATGATTTCCAACAAATCTATTGCTCTCTCCTTAGTTCCAGAGAACGGCGTTTTAGTCATCTTGCCCATGAGGCACGGTTCGCAAGCATCAAGTGATTCATAATCAAGTGATTCCAAAATCCCATCAGTATGGAGTTTCTTCATGCGCTTTACACCAATATGACCTAAACGGTAGTGCCACAAATAAGTTGCACTATCATTATTAACTTTGCATCTTTTGGCTTCATTATTATGAATATGTGTATCACTACGATCGAGATCCAACAAACCATTTTATTGGGTGTATGACCATAGAAGGTTTTATTCATGTAAACAGAACAACAATTATTCTCTAATTTAAATGAATAACCGTATTGCAACAAACATGATCAAATCATATTCATGCTCAATGCAAACACCAAATAACACTTATTTAGTTTCAACACTAATCCCGAAAGTATAGGGAGTGTGCGATGATGATCATATCAATCTTGGAATTACTTCCAACACACATCGTCACCTCGCCTTTTACTAGTCTTTGTTTATTCTGCAACTCCCGTTTCGAGTTACTACTTTAGCAACTGAACCAGTATCAAATACTGAGGGGTTGCTATAAACACTAGTAAAGTACACATCAATAACATGTATATCCAATATACTTTTGTTCACTTTGCCATCCTTCTTATCCACCAAATAGTTGGGGTAGTTCCGCTTCCAGTGATCAGTCTGTGACACCCAAAATTTTTATTTTGGTTTTATCAAAATCTTTTATTTGATTTGAGGAGGGTATTTAAATTTTCTCCTAAAAAGAACTTTCCCTCTCAAAAATTCCCTTTCTTTGACAAATGTTTTGTTTGGTTTCATCCTAGACTTGACTATTGGTCTTGGAGGTTTTTTCATCTCTTGTTGGCTCAAATGTTTTTCATCTGGAATTTTTTTTTTGAAAATCCTTTAAATAGCCCTATGGCATTTGGAGTGATCTTCAAAAATCCCTCTTGCCATGACCAAGTAGAAATCCTCTCCCAAAAGCCTTTCCCCATCTTTGGATCATGATATGCTTCAAATCCAGCAAGTTGAACCTCCCCATAAATTTTCTTCCATTTAATTCTTATCAAAAATAATTTCTGCCCTCTACTTTGGCTCTTGGAGATTTGCAAAGGAGCTACCATTTCTACTTTGAATTTTGCCTCCAAACCAATTTCCCTAGCTAGTCCTTAGAGCCCTCAACCAAGATCCATGAAGATCCACTGGTCTCCAGTTCAAATATTTCAAATTGTATTTGCTGCAAGTTTGGACCTTATTTGCCAAATTTGATGAAATTCAATTGTTTTCTCCTCCTAAAAATCTGAGAAAATTCAGGCAGCCTCTGGATGCATTGAGAGGTCACCTCACCAAGTCCCAGCTCCAGAAATTTTTTTCTTCGTGCCAAATCATTTCGTCGAACACCTGCAAAGCATTGTCACTGTCATGTTCAGAGTTCAGATAAACAGTTTCAGTAAACTGCTGTCGTTTTCTTCAGAGCCCGATGTCGATCTCGCCAGTACCGTGGTGGCGCCTTGCTCCCTGTCCCCTCCTTATCCCTGCGCCGCACGATCGCCTGGAGGTTTGCGGGCGTCGGCGACGAGCAGGAGGAGGTGCGCCACCCCGTGAGCGACGGCAGCAGCGGCTTTGCGGCTGCCAGAGAGAGGCGCAGCGTGGACGGCGCCGTCCAGCGCCGCCCAAGCCACCGGAGACCGCCGCGTGGCCATCCACTCACCCGTGCGTGCTGCCATCCTTCGTCGTGAACTGCTAGGCGCGGAGCGCGCTCTCTGCCACCGCCGTGCCCGTACGGCCGCCCCGTCGAGGATCGGCGCATTATGCCTTGCCCGACCGAGGTTTAGCGGTGGAACGGCACCAGTGATCTTCCCTGATGGTGCCTAGCCCCCTAAACCCCCTGCCCAACCTCTGCCTCGCCGTAATCGCTCGCCGAAGATATCCCGTTCACGGCCACCCCCTCGGATCGCCTATAAATAGAGGCCCCGAGCTCGAACTCGAACCCACACCACCTCTGCACTCCACCAATACCACGCCAAGCCACTGGAAGAGCCCCGAGGGAGCCTTCTTCCCCAACTCCGGCCGCCTCGACCCGCCACGGGGTCCAGCTCGATTCGCTCCCGTGCGTGCACCTCTACCCCTCAGCTCTTGCCAGTAGCTTCCTAGTACATCCACTCTGCTGACCCGCGCTTCAATTTGGAGTTTGCAGCAACCACCGGAGTATTCCACCATCGCCCGAACCACCGTCCGCCGGAGAAAGTGTCGCCGTCGACGTGGTGCTCTCCGACGGCCAAGTCCACCACCCACCGACGCGGAAGAACACACTGAACCTCTTGGTACCCTCCGATCTCCCTGCCTCGCCGTGGTTCAACGCCGGCGACCACCGCAGCCTTCGGGCGCCGGCGAAGTTTTTAAACCTGACGTGTGGACCCCCCCCTCCCCGCCAGCCTCTCTTCTTTTCCCCCCTCGAACCGTTTTCTGTTGGCACCTTCGGGCAAATGCGTTTTCTCTTTGGGCTGGCGCATTTCTTTCCGAACCATTTTCTGTTTTCTCAGTTAAATCCCTGGATCTTTTCTGTTTCATCACAGATTAGTCCTTGGACTAAAACCCTTATATCTTTTTAATAAAAGATGATTTTTGATTGATTCTTTTTCTGTCAGTCTTATATTTTTGTCTAGTTTTTCATAGTATTTATTTGGAAAAATTTTGGAACAAATTTTATGCACGCGATGATTTTCACGTTAGTGTACATTTTCGCTATACCGTAGGTTCCGGAGGAGGTGACGGAGCCGCGAACTTCGCCGAGCTAGACTCCGACTTCTCCGAACCAGGCAAGCATGTTTGAACCTTTGATATGATAGGTGTTTTGCATGTTTGCTTGAATGGTTGTGCATGGCATATGAGCATCGGTGAGTATCTCGTTGCATGCAAGGCAACTGACCGTGTGTTTCGAAGTTATCGTGATCTCTGATGAGAGATGACCTGATCATGTGGTGACATGAAAGGTAGTGAGGTGGTATTGTTGTAGCATGCCAGCCTTACGTCATCCATTAAACTCCGACGTTAACGTGGACTGAGTCACGTTACCATTCCTTCCCTTTCGCGCTGCCACATGTTTTCTGCAAAGAATACGATTTAGTAAGTTGTTAACCTCTTTCCTTGTACACACCAAATAGAGGGGCCGGGATGAGGGTTCCATGGCCCTGGATTAAAGCCAGTCATCCGGTCAGGGGGCATGGGTGTTTCCGGTTGGGACCGAGAGGGGGGCACCCCTTAGAGCGCGCGTATATAAATTTGATCCCATGCTACGCGAGGTTGTAGCCTCCCCGTCTCAAGGTTTTTCTTGAACGTTGCCGAGGGTGATTCCTGGCATCGGAATGTTGAATGGGTGTGTACTGGTTAGATGTGTTTCTCCTAAAACACCGTAAACGGAACTAGTCCTTGTGACTACTGAAATCCGTTGGGTGTGGTTAAAGTACAAACTCTGCAGAGTCAAATCTTTCCGAGTCATCATGTCCAGGATCAAGGACCGTGGCCAACTTATCCATATCTATGTCAGTCCTCGTGGTAAATCCCCGGTGAACAAGCTTAAGTGGTATACCCGTTTGAATTGTTATTCCTGTGGATGGACTAACCTTTATTTTATCTAGTACTTGATTATTCCCGTGAAATGAATTAAATTCATGAGCTAATGAAATATTAAGTTGTGAAATATAAGCCCTTATTGTGATGTCGCTTCAGACGTCCGACTGTGGCACTCTTGTCATTTACTTTCAATATAAGCCCTTTATGTGATGTCACTCAGACGTCCGACTGTGGCATGTCCGTTATTTTACTTTTGATATAAGCCCTTTATGTGATGTCGCTCAGACGTCCGACTGTGGCACTCCTGTCATTTACTTTCAATATAAGCCCTTTATGTGATGTCGCTTCAGACGTCCGACTGTGGCACGCACTGTCATTTACTTTCAATATAAGCCCTTTATGTGATGTCGCTTCAGACGTCCGACTGTGGCACGCACTGTCATTTACTTTCCATTATAAGCCCTTTATGTGATGTCACTTCAGACATCCGACTGTGGCACGCACTGTCATTTATTTTCCATTATAAGCCCTTTATGTGGTGTCGCCTTGACGCCCGACTGCGGCATTGTTATTTCATTTGTATCCCTTTCGAGGAGTCATTCAGACACTCGATTGGCCTTCAGTATTACTTTGGGATTTCGGGAGGACTACCGCCCGACTTCCCTTTTATTTCCCATGCATTATTATCTCGTTGTTTGAGTGCGCTCTATTAATCTGTTCATATGCATCATGTTTACATTTGTTATATCTTATGTCCGAACTGTCTTAAGAGTACTTTCATAGTACTCACCTGGCTTGTTGATTTGGCCAGATGTTGACGAAGGCGATCTCATGGATGAAGAGTTCGATAGTGAGTCCGACGCCTAGAGGAATCCCAGTCAGTCCCGTGCGATCCTGGATATTGGTCACTTGTATTATAAACGCTTCCGCCACCCACAATAAGTATCCTTGAGCCTCACTCCGACGCTCGAAGGGTTGTTAGATTCAGGAGTCATGTCACCCACTTCCCTGTGATATATCCACCACCGCTTTTATTGTGAGTCAGTAGTTATGCCACCCTATCCGCCGTTATGTCTTATCGGCGTGCTTGTAATAATTTGTTGAGCAGTCTCCGCTCAGCCTTGTATTATATTTAGTACTCCTGGTTTTTCTTCTGTGATCAAGACGTTGTCTACCAGTGAGGAGGAATTCTTCTCTACTGGTCCGTAAAAGGGATCGGTTTCTCAATAAATATTTTTGTTGGAAAAACGGTCGTGACACAGTCCCTTTGCAGTAGAAGCACTTAGTCTCAGGCTTAGGACCAGACTTAGGCTTCTTCACTTCAGCAGCAACTTGCTTGCCATTATTCTTGAAGTTCCCCTTCTTCCCTTTGCCCTTTTCTTGAAACTAGTGGTCTCGTCAACCATCAACACTTGATGTTTTTCTTGATTTCTACCTTCGTCGATTTCAGCATCACGAAGAGCTCGGGAATTACTTTCGTCATCCCTTGCATGCTATAGTTCATCACGAAGTTCTACTAACTTGGTGATGGTGACTAGAGAATTCTGTCAATCACTATTTTATCTGGAAGATTAACTCCCACTTGATTCAAGCGATTGTAGTACCCAGACAATCTGAGCACATGCTCACTAGTTGAGCGATTCTCCTCCATCTTTTAGCTATAGAACTTGTTGGAGACTTCATATCTCTCAACTCGGGTATTTGCTTGAAATATTAACTTCAACTCCTGAAACATCTCATATGGTCCATGACGTTCAAAACGTCTTTGAAGTCCCGATTCTAAGCTGTTTAAGCATGGTGCACTAAACTATCAAGTAGTCATCATATTGAGCTAGCCAAACGTTCATAACGTCTGCATCTGCTCCTGCAATAGGTCTGTCACCTAGCGGTGCATCAAGGACATAATTTTTCTGTGCAGCAATGAGGATAATCCTCAGATCACGGATCCAATCCGCATCTTTGCTACTAACATTTTTCAACATAATTTTTCTCTAGGAACATATCAAAAATAAACACAGGGAAGCAACAACGCGAGCTATTGATCTACAACATAATTTGCAAAATACTATCAGGACTAAGTTCATGATAAATTTAAGTTCAATTAATCATATTACTTAAGAACTCCCACTTAGATAGATATCCCTCTAATCATCTAAGTGATTACGTGATCCAAATCAACTAAACCATGTCCGATCATCACGTGAGATGGAGTAGTTTCAATGGTGAACATCACTATGTTGATCATATCTACTATATGATTCACGCTCGACCTTTCGGTCTCCGTGTTCCGAGGCCATATCTGCATATGCTAGGCTCGTCAAGTTTAACCTGAGTATTCCGCGTGTGCAACTGTTTTGCACCCATTGTATTTGAACGTAGAGCCTATTACACCCGATCATCATGTGGTGTCTCAGCACGAAGAACTTTCGCAACGGTGCATACTCAGGGAGAACACTTTTATCTTGAAATTTTAGTGAGAGATCATCTTATAATGCTACCGTCAATCAAAGCAAGATAAGATGCATAAAGGATTAACATCACATGCAATCAATATAAGTGATATGGTATGGCCATCATCATCTTGTGCTTGTGATCTCCATCTCCGAAGCACCGTGCTTGTGATCTCCATCTCCGAAGCACCGTCATGATCACCATCGTCACCGGCGCGACACCTTGATCTCCATCGTAGCATCGTTGTCGTCTCGCCAACTAATTTATTTTACGACTATCGCTACCGCTTAGTGATAAAGTAAAACTATTACATGGCGATTGCATCTCATACAATAAAGCGACAACCATATGGCTCCTGCCAGTTGCCGATAACTCGGTTACAAAACACGATCATCTCATACAATAAAATATAGCATCATGTCTTGACCATATCACATCACAACATGCCCTTCAAAAACAAGTTAGACGTCCTCTACTTTGTTGTTGCAAGTTTTACGTGGCTGCTACGGGCTTAGCAAGAACCATTCTTACCTACGCATCAAAACCACAACGATAGTTTGTCAAGTTGGTGATGTTTTAACCTTCGCAAGGACCGGGCGTAGCCACACTCGGTTCAACTAAAGTGAGAGAGACAGACACCCGCCGGTCACCTTTAAGCAACGAGTGCTCGCAACGGTGAAACCAGTCTCGCGTAAGCGTACGCGTAATGTCGGTCCGGGCCGCTTCATCTCACAATACCGCTGAACCAAAGTATGACATGCTGGTAAGCAGTATGACTTATATCGCCCACAACCCACTTGTGTTCTACTCGTGCATAGCATCAACGCATAAAACCAGGCTCGGATGCCACTGTTGGGGAACGTAGTAATTTCAACAAAAAAAATCCTACGCACACGCAAGATCATGGTGATGCATAGCAACGAGAGGGGAGAGTGTTGTCCACGTACCCTCGTAGACCGACAGCGGAAGCGTTATCACAACGCGGTTGATGTAGTCGTACGTCTTCACGATCCGACCGATCAAGTACCGAACGCACGGCACCTCCGAGTTCTACACACGTTCAGCTCGATGACGTCCCTCGAACTCCGATCCAGCCGAGTGTTGAGGGAGAGTTTCGTCAGCACGACGGCGTGGTGACGATGATGATGTTCTACCGACGCAGGGCTTCGCCTAAGCTCCGCAACGGTATTATCGAGGTGTAATATGGTGGAGGGGGGCACCGCACACGGCTAAGAGATATCAAGGATCAATTGTTGTGTCTATGGGGTGCCCCCCTGCCCCCGTATATAAAGGAGCAAGGGGGAGGCAGCCGGCCAAGGGGAGAGGCGCGCCAAAGGGGGGAGTCCTACTCCCACCGGGAGTAGGACTCCTCCTTTCCTTGTGGGAGTAGGAGAAGGGAAGGGTGAAGGAGAAAGAAGGAAGGGGGCGACCCCCCTCCCTAGTCCAATTCGGACTAGCCCATGGGGAGGGGTGCGGCCACCCTTTGGGGTCTTTCTCTCCTTTCCCGTATGGCCCATTAAGGCCCAATACGAATTCCCGTAACTCCCCGGTACTCCGAAAAATACCCGAATCACTCGGAACCTTTCCAAAGTCCGAATATAGTCGTCCAATATATCGATCTTTACGTCTCGGCCATTTCGAGACTCCTCGTCATGTCCCCGATCTCATCCGGGACTCCGAACTCCTTCGGTACATCAACATACATAAACTCATAATAAAACTGTCATCGTAACGTTAAGCATGCGGACCCTACGGGTTCGAGAACTATGTAGACATGACCGAGACACTTCTCCGGTCAATAACCAATAGCGGAACCTGGATGCTCATATTGGCTCCCACATATTCTACGAAGATCTTTATCGGTCAGACCGCATAACAACATACGTTGTTCCCTTTGTCATCGGTATGTTACTTGCCCGAGATTCGATCGTCGGTATCTCAATACCTAGTTCAATCTCGTTACCGGCAAGTCTCTTTACTCATTCCGTAATACATCATCCCGCAACTAACTCATTAGTCACAATGCTTGCAAGGCTTATAGTGATGTGCATTACCGAGTGGGCCCAGAGATACCTCTCCGACAATCGGAGTGACAAATCCTAATCTCGAAATACGCCAACCCAACAAGTACCTTTGGAGACACCTGTAGAGCACCTTTATAATCACCCATTTACGTTGTGACGTTTGGTAGCACACAAAGTGTTCCTCCGGTAAACGGGAGTTGCATAATCTCATAGTCATAGGAACATGTATAAGTCATGAAGAAAGCAATAGCAACATACTAAACGATCGAGTGCTAAGCTAACGGAATGGGTCAAGTCAATCACGTCATTCTCCTAATGAGGTGATCCCGTTAATCAAATGACAACTCATGTCTATGGCTAGGAAACATAACCATCTTTGATTAACGAGCTAGTCAAGTAGAGGCATACTAGTGACACTCTGTTTGTCTATGTATTCACACATGTATTATGTTTCCGGTTAATACAATTCTAGCATGAATAATAAACATTTATCATGATATAAGGAAATATATAATACTTTATTAATGCCTCTAGGGCATATTTCCTTCAATTGATACAATCACAACACGGACATATTCACAATTTTTTTCTTGTTTAGCTAGCATACCCATTTACTTATTGTCTTTCTTTAAGTTCCCCAAATGGGCTATTTCTTTGATCAATTCACAGTTAGCTAACTACCTTTGGAGTGACAGTGAAGGAGAACACAAGCTCCATTTAGCTATCTGGCAGTCTATTTGTATGAAAAAAGAGTATGGGGGGATAGAGATCCCTAACCTGCAGGACTTGAACCTGTGTCTGGTCGGTTCTTGGATTAAGAGATACATTTTTAGTGAGGGATCCCTGTGGAGGAAAGTGATAGATGCTAAGTGTAATACTAGGAGTCCAAACATCCTTTGTTGTCATGATCCACACCCATCTCAATTCTGGAAGGGTGTGATGTGGGCCATGAAAGCAATCAAATTTGGATATAGGTGGAGTGTGGGTGATGGCAGATCAATTCTCTTTTGGGAAGATATTTGGTTTGGAAACTCACCCCTAGCTACCCAATTCTGGGGCTTGTACTGCATAGTGAATGAGGAAAACAAAATGGTGGCAGACATTTGGGATGGTCTGTCTCTTAAAATCTCCTTTAGGAGAAACTTTGATGAAGAGCTTATGTTACAATGGCTTGACCTAGAAAATGTTGCTAGATCTATTGTTTTTCTGATCAAAACGATAAGCTGATCTGGCAATATGAATCTAAAGGCGTATATTCTTCAAAATCTCTTTATGCTATTGCTAACTTTAGAGGGGTACAACCTATTTACCTCCCGTCTGTTTGGGGGATTAAGATTCCACCAAAAATCCAAGGGTTCCTTTGGCTGTTCTCCCAGAATAAGATCATGACCTGTGATAACCTGAGAAAAAGAGGTATTCCAAAACCTCTAGAGTGTGTCCACTGTACTGAGATCGAGTCGGTTCATCACTTGTTTCTGAATGTGTGGTTGCTAGATTAGTTTGGAAAGAGGTAGAGTCAGTTTTTGATAGGAACTTTAACTCCTTTTTAGAACTAGCTAGTAATTGGCTCTGTAACAAGAGATTCTTGCATTTGAATGTAGTGTCTTTTGCTCTGAGGGTCAGATCACTGAGGAGGAGGAGTGGATCCAGCAGCACTGTCTGTGGACCGATTCAGATGCCGAGCAGTTTCGGGCCGAGGACGGCGGTGCAGATGATCACGCAGAGTCCTGATGTTCGAGATCCTCAGCATGCTCTCACCTGGAGCCGTAGGTTAGCTCTTTGCCCCTTTTGGTGTCTTGATGCCAAAAGGGGAGAGAGTTTAGGGATTTGCGTCGTTGTGTTGCGAATGTGTCTTTGTCTTTGTGCTTTCATTGTGTTTGCTACCTTGTGCTTTGTTGGTTTTGTGTTCAGTGAGACCTTAGTTCCAGTCATATGGTGTGAGATATATGCTACCTTATCCTTATCATATCTTTATCTATGTCTCTAGTCATTTGGTATCTCATGAGTTGCATGCTTATTATGTTATATATCCCGCTCTCTTGAATCTCGCTTAGGTTGTTGGTCTCTAAAATACAGGGGGAGTGTTGATCCTAGTATGTGTGTCGTGCAGTCCAAAGCACTTATCTTGATGGCACACATCTAGGGGGAGCCCGTCTATATTTTAGAGATTTGGGGTTTGCTTATGTCCTTTGTCTTTTCCCGTTTGTGCAAATCCCGTATTGTCATCAATCCACCAAAAAGGGGGAGATTGTAAATGCATATTTATCCCTAAGATGTTTTGGTGATTGATGACAATGCTTTTGCGGACTAATCGTGTGCATTGAGTGTTTTCAGAGATTCATCCTTTTGGCACGAGACGATTCCCTCCCCTCGGATCTTGAAGCGAAGACGGTGTAGTCCGTTCGAATTAGTTTGGTGGACTAGTTTCATAGGGTTCACCGTACTATCAAGAGGGGGTCCGCTTTGGCAAGGCTAGGGCGGAATCATCACGTACACTTCCTTTGCCCCCCTCCGAGCCTTTCCGCTTCAATGATGGGCTCGTTCCCCTTCTCAGTGTGCCCTCTTTGGTCCCAGCGGTAGTACCGCGGGCCGGGCGGTAGTACCGCTTGGGTGCTACAAGCGGTAGTACCGCTCTAGAGCGGTAGTAGCGCTGGTAGCCCCCAGCCGTAGTACCGCTGCGGTCTCGTGCTAGTACCGCCTCGATTCGAGGGGTCTTTTTTCGTGTCGGGTTTTACAGTACTAGCCGCGGTAGTGGGGGCGTAGTACCGCTCGTATGCGGTAGTACCGCCCTGACCACCGCGGTAGTACCGCTCTGGGCCCAACGGCAGTACCGCGAGGGGGAGCGGTAGTACCGCTGGCCAAGCGGTAGTACCGCTCTCTGCGGGGCTGGTGTGGGGGGTAACGGTTGGATTGTTCCCCCCACTATATAAGGAGGTCTTCTTCCCCAAAGTTGACCTACCTCTTCCCCCAAAAGCTCCATTGTTGCTGCAAGCTCCATTTTCGCCCGATCTCTCTCCCTAGCCAATCAAACTTGTTTTTTTGCTCGGGATTGGTTGAGAAGGCCCCGATCTACACTTCCACCAAGAGAAATTTGATTCCCCCCACTAATCCCTAGCGGATCTTGTTACTCTTGGGTGTTTGAGCACCCTAGACGGTTGAGGTCACCGCGGAGCCATAGTCCATTGTGGTGAAGCTTCGTGGTGTCGTTGGGAGCCTCCAATTAAGTTGTGGAGATTGCCCCAACCTTGTTTGTAAAGGTTCGGTCGCCGCCTTCAAGGGCACCAATAGTGGAATCACGGCATCTCGCATTGTGTGAGGGCGTGAGGAGAATACGGTGGCCCTAGAGGCTTCTTGGGGAGCATTGTGCCTCCACACCGCTCTAACGGAGACGTACTTCCCCTCAAAAGGAAGGAACTTCGGTAACACATCCTCGTCCCCACCGGCTCCACTCTTGGTTATCTCTTACCTTTACTTGTGCGCGCTTATATTGTGTTGTATCCCTTCCTTGCGTGTGTGCTAGTTGTTGTTGCATCATATAGGTTGCCCACCTAGTTGCATATCTAGACAACCTACTTTGATGCAAAGTTTAAATTGGTAAAGAAAAGCTAAAAATTGTTAGTTGCCTATTCACCCCCCTCTAGTCAACTATATCGATCCTTTCAATTGGTATCAGAGCCTCGTCTCTTTTTAAGGACTTTACCGTCCGAAGAGTATGGTTGACGTCGTAGACGGTGTGGAGGAGCACTCCGGTGTGAATCCGGTCTCGTCTACGGGAGATGGGGGAACCGCGGTCTCTCGTGAGGAATTAAATGTGGCATTGGACACATTGAAAACCTCCATGACTACCGAGGTCGAAAGCATGTTTAATAAATACTTAGAAGGGCTTAAGCTTTCCACCGCACCGTTGAAAGTGGGTGATCCCGCCAACAAGGTGACGGATGCTACCTCCGACAAAGGGGAAGCTACTAGCAAGAAAGCTCCTTCTTCTAGTGGTAAAAAGGGCACCGACATCTTTGCCCATGTGGAACCTCCACCTGTCTATGGTGGACCGCTCCCTTCCACTCATTTAAATCATGCCGGCCCGGCTCCTAAGATTGAGAAGAATGTAGATTTTGATTCTTGGATCTATCGTTTTAAGCGTCATTTAAATCATGTGAACACTAACCTTTGGAGAATCATTGAAGAAGGTTTCTATCCGCATGACCAAAGTAACTTCACTCCTAGAGAAGTTGTGGATCATCAATTCAATGAGAATGCTCTCTTCATCATCCAAGAAGCAATCCCACCCGAATATCTTCCTCATCTCCGGCCTTACACCGTGGCCAAAGATGCTTGGCTCCAAGTTGTTTCCCTCTATCGGGGAAGCGCAAGCATTCAACACTCCAACTATGAAGTGGTGCAAGATGAAGTCGACGAGTTTGCAATGAAAGAAGATGAAGAACCTCGTGAGCTTTTTCGGAGAGTAACCAAACTCGCGGTCTCTCTCCGAGATCATGGAAGTAAGGACACGGATGACAATTGGATCAAGCGCAAATTCCTCAAGGCAATGATGCCCTACCACAAAGCCATGTCCTCCGTAATTCGTCAAAGGCCGGACTTCCACACCTTGTCATCAAGTGAAGTGTTGGATGAGTTTGTTGCTATGAGCATCTTGGACAAGACCGCCGACAATGCGGTTCTTCGCTCGCAAAGAGTAAAGAAGCCCAACCTTGCTCTAAAGGCCAAGGTTAGTATGGAGGAAGAGGATGAAGAGGAAGAAGAGGAGGGCAACCTCGAAGATACGAAGTATGCCTATCATGAACACATGGCTCTTGCTTCAAGGCAATTTTGGAGCAAGAAGAACACAAGGCCAAACTTCAACAAGAACAATTCAAGTGGCGCAAAGGTCAAGCAACGAGTGAGGACTTGCTTCAATTGTGGCAATGTGAGCCACTTTGTTGCGGAGTGCCCTTACGAGAAGAGGGAGGACAATGGTGGCAAGCTCATTAGAAAGGACAAGGCCAAGTCATTCCCCAACAAGAGCAACTTCACCAAGAAGACTCCTCCCAAGGCATTGGTGGTACAAGAAGAGTACAACGAGGATGATGACGATGATGAAGATGGTGAGTCGGTTGCCATGGCCTCCGTTGCCATTGCGAAGACTCCACGGATGTCTCTCTTCGACTCACCCAATGAGAACATCACCGCCAAGTGCCTCATGGCTAAAGCCACCAACAAGGTAACCTCCAACATCAAAACTACCATCATTAATCATCCTTCTTCGACGGATAGCATTGATGAACATGAGGGGACAAATGTGGAGGAAAATGAGTTTGAGACCTTTATGGGTAAACTCAAGGGTAAATCCAAGAAGCACTTCGTTGCTCTCTTGGAACAACTTGGTGAAGCCAATGACATGATCGAGGCTCATGAAGATACCATCTCTAAGATGGAGGGGCATAGTCGTGACTATGCCGATGAGGTTTTGGATCTTTCCAATGCTCTTGACGAAGAGTGTGGTCTTCGTTTGGCTCTTGAGGAGTCATACAACGATGATCATGCTAAGTTAAAGAAAGATCTTGATCATGCTCTTGTTGTGTCTCGTGTGCTAAACTCCGAGAAGGCAAAACTTGGGGTTGATCTTGCTAGACTTAAAGAGGAGTTTGACATTCTCGACAAGGCTCACAAAGTCTTGAAGGGCGTTCATGCTAGCCTCAAGGAGTCTCATGATCAACTCCAAGTAAAGCTAACTAAGGAGAAAGCCACCTTTCCTCATATGGTGTTAATTGATAATGCAAATGCTACTAACCCTTGTTGTGAGCATGTGCATCTTGTTGAGGAGAATGCTAAGTTGAAGGAGCAACTTGAGAAAGGCCTTGTGTCATGCATACAAGGTGAGAAGAACCTCAACGACCTTTTGAGAAACCAAAAGGAAGTTGTGGCCAAGGAGGGGATTGGGTTCGCACCCAAGCCCAAGAACAAGAAGAAGAATGACAAGACCAAACGACCTCCTCCTCTCAAGCAAACTTTTGTGAAGGAGGGAGGGGGTGCTTCCAAGGAGAAGAAGAACAATGCGAAGGGTGACGGTGTCAAGAAGGGTAATACCACCCCATCCAACAAAGCCGGTGACTTTAATCCTTCTTATGTGTTATGCCATGCTAGTGATGGGCATGTTTATGCCAAATTTGTTGGTTCTCCTCATGAGTATATTGAATGGTCCATTTGGGTTCCTAAGACCCTTGTTACTAACATCAAAGGACCCATTACAAAATGGGTACCTAAAACCAAGCATTGATCTCTTGTAGGTGTTTGCTTCCGGTGGGGGATCATGGTTACTCGATAGTGGAGCTACAAATCATATGACCGGAAGCAAGGACTTGGTGGTGGACGTGCACAAGATTCCATCTATGCCCACCAATGTCGAGTGGGGTGATGCCTCGTCTTCTAAGGTATTGGGACTCGGCAAAGTTGTCATTTCTCATGATCTCACGATCGAGAAGGTCATGCTAGTTGAGTCCCTTGCATACAATTTACTTTCCGTTCGTCAACTTGCTATCATGGGCTTTGCCACTTTCTTTGATATTGATACCGTGGCCCTCTTGTGGAGCAAGACTCTTAAAGTAGCCTTTGTTGGGCATGTCAAGAACGGTCTCTATGTGATTAACTTTTCGGAGCGACCCACTAAGACCGCGACATGCCTAATGGCTAAAGTTGAAGTGGGATGGCTTTGGCATCGCCGTTTAGCCCATGTCAATATGAGATCTTTGCAAAGTCTTCTCAAGGGGGACCATGTCCGTGGACTAACGAACGTTAGTTTTGCTAAAGATCGTGCTTGCAGTGCTTGTATCGAAGGAAAGCTTCATGAGAAGGCTCACCCTCCCACGACTCTCATTTACTCGAAGAGGCCTTTGGAGCTCCTTCATTTGGATCTCTTTGGGCCTCCATCCTTTGATAGTCTTGGGGGTAGAAAGTATTGCTTGGTAATTGTGGATGACTATTCAAGATACACTTGGGTGTATTTCTTCAAGAGGAAGAGTGAGACCCAACAAACCGTCATTGACTTTGCAAATGAAGCCCAACGTCAACACAATGCAAAGATCTTGACAATAAGAAGTGACAACGGCACCGAGTTCAAGAAGTACACCTTGGATGAGTTTCTTGGTGATGAGGGGATCAAGCATCAATATTCCGCACCTTACACCCCTCAACAAAACGGTGTTGCGGAGAGGAAGAACCGGACGTTGATGGATGCCGCAAGGACCATGATGGCGGAGTTCAAGTCTCCATACAACTTTTGGGCCGAAGCCATCAACACCACGTGTCATGCATCCAATCGGCTCTACCTCCGCAAGGGCTTGAACAAGACTCCATATGAGATACTCACCGGTAACAAGCCCAACCTCAAGTACTTTCGGGTGTTCGGGTGTAAGTGTTTCATTCTCAAGAAAGGTGTTCGATTGTCTAAATTTGAGGCTAGAGCATATGAGGGCATATTTGTTGGTTATGCTACAAACTCTCATGCTTACCGTGTCCTCAATAAATCCACGACTTATTGAGGAGACGTGTAACATGGAGTTTGATGAGAATAACGGCTCCCAAGTGGAGCAAAGTGGCACTTGTGATGTAGGTGATGAAATTCCTCCTCAAGCCATAAGAAGAATGGGTGTTGGTTTTATCCTACCCATTGAGGAACCCCTTGTGGCCGAAGTAGAAGGACAATGGTCCACTCAAGTGGAGCCATCACCAACCCAAGGCCCACACACTTCCGAAGAACAAAGTGAAGGCCCTCAACCTCATGAACAAGACCAAGGGCAAAATCATGATCAAGACAGTGGAGACACACCAAGTGATGCCCAAGGTCAAGTTCTCTCCTCCGAGCAAGTTCAAGATCAAGAACAAGCTCAAGACGGCGCTCAACATGATCAAGTGACCGCTCCTCAACTCACCTCCGAGGAGGAATTGGAGCGTCGTGCCGCCAAGATTGCTTCCAAGCTCTCCACCAAGGGTCATCTCATGAAGAATGTACTTGGAAGCATTCAAAAGAGGGTAAGCACTCGTAGACAACTAGCAAACTATTGTGAACATCACGCGTTTGTCTCTTGTGTGGAACCCCAAAAGGTATTTGAAGCTCTCGAAGATCCGGATTGGCTCAATGCCATGCATGAAGAACTCAACAACTTCGAGTACAACAAGGTGTGGAGATTAGTGCCAAGGCCAACGGGGAACCACAATGTCATTGGAATGAAGTGGATATTCAAGAACAAGCAAGATGCTCATGGGACCATCATCCGCAACAAGGCACGATTAGTGGCACAAGGCTACTCCCAAGTCGAGGGTATCGACTACGGTGAAACCTTTGCTCCCGTTGCTCGCCTTGAATCTATTCGTTTGTTGATTGCTTATGCTTCTCATCACAACTTTAAGTTGCAACAAATGGATGTGAAGAGTGCTTTTCTTAATGGACCCATAAATGAGTTGGTGTATGTCAAACAACCTCCCGGGTTCGAAGATCCCTATTTCCCCGATCATGTGTATCAACTCCATAAGGCGCTCTATGGCCTTAAACAAGCCCCACGTGTGTGGTATGAGCATCTTACGGAGTTGTTACAAGATCGTGGATTCAAAATCGGGAAAATCGACCCCACTCTTTTTACTAAGAAGGTCAAAGGGGAGTTGTTTGTGTGCCAACTATATGTTGATGATATTATTTTTGGTTCCCCTAACAAAGCTTTCAATGAAGAATTTGCCGCTCTCATGACCTCAAAGTTCAAGATGTCTATGATGGGAGAGTTGAAGTTCTTTCTCGGATTCGAAATCAAACAAAGAAGAGAAGGAACCTTCATCAACCAAGCCAAATACACTCAAGACATGCTAAAGAGATTCAAGCTAAGTGATGTCAAGCCGGCTTCCACTCCAATGCCCACCAAGTGCCAACTTGACATTGATCCCAATGGTAAAGCGGTGGATCAAAAGGTATATCGTTCCATGATTGGATCCTTGCTTTACCTTTGTGCATCTAGACCGGATATCATGTTGAGTGTGGGAATTTGTGCACGGTTTCAAGCCGCACCTAAGGAAAGCCACTTTGTGGCGGTCAAGCGAATCTTTCCATATTTGGCTCATACCTCAAACTTTGGCTTATGGTACCCAAGAGGAGCAAACTTCAAGCTTGTAGGTTATTCGGACTCCGATTGGGCGGGAGACAAAGTGGATAGGAAATCCACTTCCGGAGGGTGCCAATTTCTTGGTTTCTCTTTGGTAAGTTGGTCTTCTAAAAAGCAAAGTTGTGTGTCTCTCTCGTCCACCGAAGCGGAGTATGTGGCGGCCGGGAGTTGTTGTGCACAACTCTTATGGATGAGGCAAACTTTAAAGGATTACGGTGTCATTTGTGACAAAGTGCCTCTTTGGTGTGACAATGAAAGTGCCATCAAGATTTCTCTCAACCCGGTGCAACACTTCAAGACGAAGCATATTGAGATTCGGTATCACTTCATCCGGGATCATATTAGGCGAGGGGAGATCGAGCTCAACTATGTCAACACTCATGATAACCTTGCAGATATTTTCACGAAGCCATTGGATGAAGCAAGATTTCGCGAGTTAAGGCATGAGCTAAATATCATTGATTCGAGCAATGTGGTTTGAACCTTTGCACACCCCTCACATTAATCATGCATTCTTGTCTAGGTGTAGGCATGGACATAGGGGGAGTGTTGTTCTCTCAATGAACTCTTCCTCCCCCCATAATGCATAAACTAATCTCACTCTTTCACATTAGCCATTTTTGATGGTACTTGTGCTTCAAAGACGATTTTTGGTCATGGGCCCAAGGATAATTCTTCGCGGTGCCATACCAATTGACTCAAACATAGGTGGCCTCGGCCACCGCCCTCTCGTGTAGAGGTGTGTGGTTCTTGTTCTCTTGTTGGTGCTCTTGTTGCTTTGTGTTGGTTCTCTCTTCTTGACGTCGTTTCCCTTCTTTTCTTTTTTTGCCATGGGTGTTGAGTCTAGTTTTGAGTTGCGCTGGGCGGTACTACCACCGTGAAGGCGTGGTACTACCACTGGAGCGGTACTACCGCTCATGTGGCTAAGCGGTACTACCGCCAATCACCACGGTACTACCGCTGAGGGGCGGGGCCAGGGGGTTAAGTCATGGGCAGGGGTGGTTTCCTCCCCCCATACCCATTTGCTTCGTCCCCTCGTTCCTCTTCCTCTCTCCAGCGCCATCTCGCCGCGGGAGGGCTCCGGCGGCCCTCCGTCTCCAGACCGTTCCTCTCCATTTCCTTCGGTGGAGTCGATCCCCACCTCGTTCTCTTGCCATGGATGCCGGTATTGCCCCCGTTCCTCTTCTCTTCTTGTCTAGTTTTCAGATCTCGCGTTTTAGGGGCAATAGTGGTTGCATCTCTAGATTTTCGTCCAAATCTAGGCTTGAGTAGGTTGGAGAAGGCAACTAGACTCTTTGGATTGATGTTTGGTAGGTTTATTTTTGAATTTGGCATCCCCGGTAGTGCCGGATCTGACCACGGCAGTAGGGATCCTCCGTGCCCCGTCTCGGGCGGTACTACCGCCCATCTGGCGCGGTACTACCGCTGGAGCGGTACTGCTGCTGTGGAGGCACGGTACTACCGCTGGTGCGGTACTGCCGCTGTGCAGGCACGGTACTACCGCCGGATGCCCAGTTCCATCGTTTCCTACCACATGTTGATCCATATTTGTTGTGTTTATTTGGTTTTGATCATTCCTTCTGGTTGTTTCGTGTGTCCGTGTGTTTGGTTCCAGGTGATGAACATCCTGAGCAGCAAGTCCGCCGTGTCAACCCCGGGCGTTCAACGTCAAAGCGGTACCGCTCATCTGAGCCTGCAGGTGGTTCCTCCAGTGCTCCACCACCGCCAGTAGGTGCTTCCTCAAGTGCTAATCCTCCTCTCAAGAAGAAGACTGCCAACAAGCCGAAGCTAAGTGGCAATAAGGTGACTGAGATGACTAGCAAGGAATTCTGGGACAGGCGTCGCCGCAACCCATATGAGGAAGACCAATAATCCAACCTTGTCAATCGCCCGTTCTGGAACCGGTTTCAGTATGCCACCTACTTTGACGTGATCAAGGCTAAGAAGAACCTCTTTGTCAATGTTCATTCCATCAACACGGATGCTATGGAGAAGGACCCTGAGTACTTTGGTGATGCCCTTCAGATGTGCTCTCAGTTGAACATTCTTAGGATCATGCAGTTCAACAAGGACTTTGATGCAGATTTGCTAGCTCAGTTCTTTGCCACTGTCCACCTAGGAACTGATGAAGACAGGACTCTGACTTGGATGACTAATGGGAAGTTGCTAGCTGTCAAGTGGAAGGCCTTCATGGAGTTGCTTGAGGTGGAAGATCAAGGGCTCGAGACTCCAGTCGGATTTCGTCCTCACCGCAATGTTACCTCCACTCACAAGCAAGCCCTCTGGCCCTACTGTACTCGGAAGGTCAACCCTGAGACCAGGAAGGAAACCTATGAGTCGTCTGCCTTTCTGGACATCCTTCACCGTATCTTCCACGAGACTCTCTTCCCTCGTATCGGGAATCTGGACATGGTACACTCTTATCTCGTGGACATGCTTCTCTTCTGCCAGCGTGAGAAGGACGCAAACACTAGCGAGTCCCTGGACATCTCTCATGTTATGTGGTCTGAACTTCTTGCTGCTATTTCTAAGCGCAAGTGCCCGATTTATGGTCCGTTCATTATGTTGCTCATTGAGAAGGCCTGGAGACGTACCTATCCTGAGGAGCAGCTGGAAACTGGAGAGTTGGTTTCTCATGAGATCAAGCGTCTGAGGAAGAAGGATAATTGGGGCACATCCGTTCCTAGATCTGGAGTTCCATCTTCTGCTGCTGCCATGGAGACCGAGGGCAAGGCTGATGCCGATGATGACGATGAGGATTATGTGCCTTCTGGGACAGAGCCTTCTGCGGCAGAGCCCTCTTGGGCAAAGAAGCTCAAACACAAGATGAAGAAGTTGTTCTGCATGGAGTCTCACGGTCAGTACATGACTCATGTGGCTGAGAAGAAGGCAAGGGGACATCACAAGGAGCTTATGCGTCAGTTGGGTGCGACAGTCTCCAGCGGCTCTGAGGGTCAGATCGCTGAGGAGGAGGAGTGGATCCAGCAGCACTGTCCGTGGACCGATTCAGATGCCGAGCAGTTTCCGGCCGAGGACGGCGGTGCAGATGATCACGCGGAGTCCTAATGTTCGAGATCCTCAGCATGCTCTCACCTGGAGCCGTAGGTTAGCTCTTTGCCCCTTTTGGTGTCTCGATGCCAAAGGAGGAGAGAGTTTAGGGATTTGCGTCGTTGTGTTGCGAGTGTGTCTTTGTCTTTGTGCTTTCGTTGTGTTTGCTACCTTGTGCTTTGTTTGGTTTTGTGTTCAGTGAGACCTTAGTTCCAGTCATATGGTGTGAGACATATGCTACCTTATCCTTATCATATCTTTATCTATGTCTCTAGTCTTTTGGTATCTCATGAGTTGCATGCTTATTATGTTATATATCCCGCTCTCTTGAATCTCGCTTAGGTTGTTGGTCTCTAAAATACAGGGGGAGTGTTGATCCTAGTATGTGTGTCGTGCAGTCCAAAGCACTTATCTTGATGGCACACATCTAGGGGGAGCCCGTCTATATTTTAGAGATTTGGGGTTTGCTTATGTCCTTTGTCTTCTCCCGTTTGTGCAAATCCCGTATTGTCATCAATCCACCAAAAAGGGGGAGATTGTAAGGGCATATTTATCCCTAAGATGTTTTGGTGATTGATGAAAATGCTTTTGCGGACTAATCGTGTGCATTGAGTGTTTTCAGAGATTCATCCTTTTGGCACGAGACGATTCCCTCCCCTCGGAGCTTGAAGCGAAGACGGTGTAGTCCTTTCGAATTAGTTTGGTGGACTAGTTTCATAGGGTTCACCGTACTATCAAGAGGGGGTCCGCTTTGGAAAGGCTAGGGCGGAATCATCACGTACACTTCCTTTGCCCCCCTCCGAGCCTTTCCGCTTCAATGATGGGCTCGTTCCCCTTCTCAGTGTGCCCTCTCTGGTCCCAGCGGTAGTACCGCGGGCCGGAGCGGTAGTACCGCTTGGGTGCTACAAGCGGTAGTACCGCTGGTAGCCCCCAGCCGTAGTACCGCTGCGGTCTCGTGCTAGTACCGCCTCGATTCGAGGGGTCTTTTTTCGTGTCGGGTTTTACGATACTAGCCGCGGCAGTGGGGCCGTAGTACCGCTCGTATGCGGTAGTACCGCCCTGACCACCACGGTAGTACCGCTCTGGGCCCAGCGGCAGTACCGCGAGGGGGAGCGGTAGTACCGCTGGCCAAGCGGTAGTACCGCTCTCTGCGGGGCTGGTGTGGGGGGTAACGGTTGGATTGTTCCCCCCACTATATAAGGAGGTCTTCTTCCCCAAAGTTGACCTACCTCTTCCCCCAAAAGCTCCATTGTTGCTCCAAGCTCCATTTTCGCCTGATCTCTCTCCCTAGCCAATCAAACTTGTTGATTTGCTCGGGATTGGTTGAGAAGGCCCCGATCTACACTTCCACCAAGAGAAATTTGATTCCCCCCACTAATCCCTAGCGGATCTTGTTACTCTTGGGTGTTTGAGCACCCTACACGGTTGAGGTCACCGCGGAGCCATAGTCCATTGTGGTGAAGCTTCGTGGTGTCGTTGGGAGCATCCAATTAAGTTGTGGAGATTGCCCCAACCTTGTTTGTAAAGGTTCGGTCGCCGCCTTCAAGGGCACCAATAGTGGAATCACGGCATCTCGCATTGTGTGAGGGCGTGAGGAGAATACGGTGGCCCTAGTGGCTTCTTGGGGAGCATTGTGCCTCCACACCGCTCTAACGGAGACGTACTTCCCCTCAAAAGGAAGGAACTTCGGTAACACATCCTCGTCCCCACCGGCTCCACTCTTGGTTATCTCTTACCTTTACTTGTGCGTGCTTATATTGTGTTGTATCCCTTCCTTGCGTGTGTGCTAGTTGTTGTTGCATCATATAGGTTGCCCACCTAGTTGCATATCTAGACAACCTACTTTGATGCAAAGTTTAAATTGGTAAAGAAAAGCTAAAAATTGTTAGTTGCCTATTCACCCCCCTCTAGTCAACTATATCAATCCTTTCAGTTATCCTCGATCGCAACAATACAATACGTGCCTTGCTGCCCCTGCTGTCACTGGGAAAGGACACCGCAAGATTGAACCCAAAGCTAAGCACTTCTCCCATTGCAAGAAAGATCAATCTAGTAGGCCAAACCAAACTGATAATTCGAAGAGACTTGCAAAGATAACCAATCATACATAAAAGAATTCAGAGAAGATTCAAATATTGTTCATAGATAAACTTGATCATAAACCCACAATTCACCGGTCTCAACAAACACACCGCAAAAGAAGATTACATCGAATAGATCTCCACGAGAATCGTGGAGAACTTTGTATTGAGAACCAAAGAGAGGGAAGAAGCCATCTAGCTAATAACTATGGACCCGAAGGTCTGAGGTAAACTACTCACACATCATCGGAGAGGCTATGGTGTTGATGTAGAAGACCTCCGTGATCAATGCCCCCTCCGGCGGAGCTCCGGAAAAGGCCCCAAGATGGGATCTCACGAGTACAGAAGGTTGCGGCGGTGGAATTAGGTTTCTGGCTCCGTATCTGGTAGTTTTGGGGTACGTAGGTATATATAGGAGGAAGAAGTACGTCGGTGGAGCAACGTGGGCCCCACGAGGGTGGAGGGCGTGCCCGGGGGGTAGGCGCGCCCCCTACCTCGTGCCTTCCTGGTAGCTTTCTTGACGTAGGGTCCAAGTCCTCTGGATCACGTTCATTCCGAAAATCACGTTCCCGAAGGTTTCATTCCGTTTGGACTCCGTTTGATATTCTTATTCTGCGAAACTCTGAAATAGGCAAAAAAATAGCAATTCTGGGCTGGGCCTCCGGTTAATAGGTTAGTCCCAAAATAATATAAAAGTTTATAATAAAGCCCATTAAACATCCAAAACAGAATATAATATAGCATGGAATAATAAAAAATTATACATACGTTGGAGACGTATCAGACGGCGACGGATTCCCCTCTCCGGAGCCCCGAACGGACTCCTGATCAGCCCTCCCGAGAGAGATTAGGGCTTGGCGGTGGCTCCGTATCATAAAACGCGATGAATCCTTCTCTCTAATTTTTTTCTCCCCGAACGTGAATATATAGAGTTGGAGTTGAGGTCGGTGGAGCACCAGGGGGCCCACGAGGCAGGGGGCGCGCCCAGGGGGTAGGCGCACCCCCCACCCTCATGGACAGGGTGTGGGCCCCCTGGCCTTGATTGTTTCGCCAGTATTTTTTATTAATTCCAAAAATATTCTCTGTGAAGTTTCAGGTCATTCCGAGAACTTTTATTTCTGCACAAAATAACACCATGGCAATTCTGCTGAAAACAGCGTCAGTCCGGGTTAGTTTCATACAAATCATGCAAGTTAGAGTCTAAAACAAGGGCAAAATTGTCTGGAAAAGTAGATACGATGGAGACGTATCATAGCCACAAAAAGAAAAGGAAGAAGGAAGTGGATAAATTGATACAATCACAACACTGACATATTCACAATTTTTTTCTTGTTTAGCTAGCATACCCATTTACTTATTGTCTTTCTTTAAGTTCCCCAAATGGGCTATTTCTTTGATTAATTCACAGTTAGCTAACTACCTTTGGAGTGACAGTGAAGGAGAACACAGGCTCCATTTAGCTATCTGGCAGTCTATTTGTATGAAAAAAGAGTATGGGGGATAGGATCCCTAACCTGCAGGACTTGAACCTGTGTCTGGTCGGTTCTTGGATTAAGAGATACATTTTTAGTGAGGGATCCCTGTGGAGGAAAGTGATAGATGCTAAGTATAATACTAGGAGTCCAAACATCCTTTGTTGTCATGATCCACACCCATCTCAATTCTGGAAGGGTGTGATGTGGGACATGAAAGCAATCAAATTTGGATATAGGTGGAGTGTGGGTGATGGCAGATCAATTCTCTTTTAGGGAGATATTTGGTTTGGAAACTCACCCCTAGCTACCCAATTCTGGGGCTTGTACTGCATAGTGAATGAGGAAAACAAAATGGTGGCAGACATTTGGGATGGTCTGTCTCTTAAAATCTCCTTTAGGAGAAACTTTGATGAGGAGCTTATGTTACAATGGCTTGACCTAGAAAATGTTGCTAGATCTATTGTTTTTTCTGATCAAAACGATAAGCTGATCTGGCAATATGAATCTAAAGGCGTATATTCATGCTATTGTTAACTTTAGAGGGGTGCAACCTATTTACCTCCCGTCTGTTTGGGGGATTAAGATTCCACCAAAAATCCAGGGTTTCCTTTGGCTGTTCTCCCAGAATAAGATCATGACCTGTGATAACCTGAGAAAAAGAGGTATTCCAAAACCTCTAGAGTGTGTCCACTGTACTGAGATCGAGTCGGTTCATCACTTGTTTTTGAATGTGTGGTTGCTAGATTAGTTTGGAAAGAGGTAGAGTCAGTTTTTGATAGGAACTTTAACTCGTTTTTAGAACTAGCTAGTAATTGGCTCTGTAACAAGAGATTCTTGCATTCGAATGTAGTGTCTTTTGCTGTCCTTTGGGGGCTGTGGAATACTAGGAATTATATTTTTTTAGTAGAACTAAATGGATCTCTGTCAAGCAGGTCTGGCAGAAGATAATCCTCTATCTAGGAGACTGGGCAAAACCTCACAAGGAATTGCTGGAAGGGCGAACAACTCAGTTTAGAGACCATCTGCAGATGAAGCTGAAGTTACCCCCGGAGCTCGAACCAGACTGAAGTGCAATGAGTCTCAGCGCCCACTGTCTTGGTCAAAAACCATTGAAGGCACTGCGCACGGGGGAAGGACTACTTTGGAGGAGCTGAAGAACAACCCGAGGATGATGGATGAGATCCATGTGGTGTTCTTCCCGATGGCATGAGCTTTGCAGTTTCTTAAGTATTGATAGTAGAGTATTGCGTTCTCTAGCATAGCGATGTGCCTAGGCTATGTGTTGTCTTTGACTTCCTAGGAGTCTGTTAGATTTTTTGTTGCTCTTCGTCTTTGGTATAATCTTGAGACACCTTGGACCTGGCATGTGGACCAGGGAACCTGCGTGGGTTTGTGCGGTGTTGGTTTCGTTTCTATGAAATGGAGCCGGGGGGCTCCCCTTTGATCGAAAAAAAACAATCTTTTTCAAGAAGAGTGATACTGGCGCTTCCACCGCTTTGATAAACCCAGATGATTAGTAGGTGATCGTTGCCATAGAGGAAGAGCAATAGACTAATGGGAATTCGAAAGAAGAAAATGTCGACACCAACATAGGCGAGAACAATGTAAGTGGCTTGGTAATTCATCAAATATACATGCACAATTTGCTACTATTGATGAAATTTTCGAACATGTCAGAGAAGTTGATTGTTGTCCCAATATCTCTGCTTATTGCATCTTATTTACCATGCACGTGACAACCGCATCGGCTGAAAGAAGCTTTTCGACGTTGAAATAGTTGAAGAATTATTTGAGATCAATATTGACTCAAGAGAGGTTAAATGGTTTGACTACATTATGCACCGAGAAAAAATTATTGGATGAGATTGACATCGACCCTATCATAAGTGACTTTGCATCAACGAGTGTTAGAGAATTTTTAAGGTAATTTCAGAGTCTAAATTACTTGATAAACATATTGATTTTGGATGCATTTAAATGTTAAATGTTATTTGTAACAATATATATATGTACATTCATTGCTTCATTGCTTATACTATGATGTGTATATTAAGGGCCCCGAGTTTTAGGTTCGCCCCGGGCCCCAAAAACTCAGGACCGGCCCTTGACCTCCTCTTCGATGCTTAACATGCCAGCTGCTGAACCACATGCCAGCTGCTGAACCAGCGCCTAGGCAGAATATTTTGGGGCCAGAACCCATTAGCGCTTCGCATGTTCGCTGCTTTTGCTTGTTTGCTATGCATCGCCTCTCCTTTTTTTTCATTTGGGACGATTGTTTTTATTAAAAAGAACATGATAACTCGGACAAAAACATTAATTTTAAAACACGTTCATGAAAATGAAAAAAAATCAGTCATTTGTAAAAAAAACATGAATTGAAAAATGTCTGTGAATTTAAATAAAGTGTCCATGGATCTGAAAAGGTTCATAAATTTTGGAAAAGTTTGTGTATTTTGGGAAATTTAGCGAATTTCAAAATGAAAAAAGAAAAGGAAAGGAACATACATTAAAAAATAAAAAGAAACAAAAACAAGAAGCAAAAACTGAAAAACCGAACGAATAACAAGGAGAAAAAACAGTGTGTTGAACATTCTAGAACGTTCACAAAACCAGATGGAGGAGTACAGTCTGCCCACTACTAAACTCTGCTCGCTCGGGGTGTGGTCGCCTTGTACAATGTACACTCTATTTGTCACATAAGCATTGCATAGGATTGCCGTAGAAGACACTTGGATCACATGAATTAAACAATCTTATGCAACCCAGTCTATCTGATAGACCATGATTTTCTGTTGCAAAATAATCCAACTATTCAGGATCATGCAGCTGGTCCTGGTGGGACGAGGAAGACATATCTTCCGTTTTTTCGGCCCAGTAAGCACATATGCTTTGAGGAAAACTAAGGGTGGTGATATGTATCGCTAGTTGTGGGAGAAATCGCCAAAGGGCGCCCCTATATGTCTTGCTTATAGGGCGACCTAGGAAACCCTCGCATCCAGGACAACACAAGATGAGCCGGCCCAGGTGCGCTGGAGGCCACAATCTTGTTTTTTATTTTTGTTTTAATTTTTAATACTTCCAATGTTCTAAATAAAACATATCACAAAAACAATTTACATTAAACATTTGAAATAAATGTTAACTGAGTGTTTGAAAAATATTAAATGTGTACGGACAAAATATTTCTCGTGTATACGAAAAATGCTAATCATGCATTAAAAATATAAATCAAGCATTTGAAAAAAAAATGCTAACAAGCATTTAAAAATGTTTAATGTGTATAGAAAAAATGTTGAACATGTATTAAAATGTTAATATTGCATTTAAAAATGTTAAATGTCTACAGAAAAAATGTGGCCATTTATTAAATTTAATCTTGTACTTGAAAAAATGTATATCAAGCATTTGCAAAATATTAAGTATATATACACAAAAAATTGACCTTGTATTAGAAAATTTTTAGTGTTGTATTTGAAAAATATTTAAAATGTGTACAGAAAAAATGTTGAGCATGCATTAACAAAATTGTAATCTTGTATTGGAAAACTGTTTAAAATGTGTATAGAAAAATGTTGACTGTGTGCTAAAAAAATGTTAAACTTGTATTTGAAACGTGTTAAATGTGTATCATGAATTTTTTTAAATTTCATGAAAATTTTCAAAATCCTGAATTTTTTAAATCCTTGAACATTTTCAATTTTGCAACCATTTGTTTTCAAATACGTGGACATTATTCAAATTCATGAACATTAAAGAAAATGTTTATCATGTATACGAAATTATGCAAAAAAATACAAATGTATATGAAAACATTGGATCATTATTTACAAAAAATAATGAAGCATTTGTAAATGTATTGATAAAGTATATAATTTTTTTAATTAAGCATTTAGAAAATGTTAAATGTGTAGAGGAAAAATCTTGAACATGTATTAAAAATTATGAGAAAATTTATCATGTATATAAAAAGTTAATCAAGAATTTGGAAAAAATGTTGAATAAGTATTTGAATTTTATAATGAAGCATTTGAAAAGTGTTAAATATTTATAGAAAAAATGCTGGACATGTATTAAATATGATGAAAAAAATTGATCCTATATATATAAATGTTAATCATGCATTTGAATTTTTTCTGGAATTTTTTAATCGAGAATTTGGAAATAGAAAGATATTGACAATGCATTAAAAATCTTGATTTTTTATTATATATACAAAAAAGTTAATGAAGCATTTAAAAAATGATGAACAAGTATTTGAAAACTGTTAAGCAAGCATTTTAAAAATATTAAATGTTTATAGAAAATATATTGACCATGTATTAAAGAAATTTTAACATTTTATTTGAAAAATATTAATCAAGCATTTGGAAATGTTAAAAATGTATAGAAAAAATGTTGATCATGTATTAAAAAAATGTTAATCTTGTATTTGAAAAATGATAGTCAAGCATTTGAAAAAAATGTTTAAAAATTGTCTATAGAAAAGTATTGACCATGTATTCTAACAATGTTAAACTTGTATTTGGAAAATGTTAAACTTGTATTATAAAAATGTATTGGATATATAACAGAAGTGTATATAGAAAAACAATGAAATCCAGAGGGAAAAAAAGAGATGATGCTGAAGAAAGAAAGAAACAAAACTAAAGAAAAATAAAGAAAAGGAAACAAAAAAGGCATTGAAAATTGAAGAAAAACAACAAAAAAAGAAAGAGAAGAAACAAACCCAGTAAAAACCGAGAAATAAATGAAGAAGAACCGGTGAAAAGAAAACCCGGAAAGCCAGTGAAACCCCGACTCTTCCTTCAAGAGGGAGCGCCCTAGTAGTATGACACAAACTTGATGATGGCTTAGTGCTAGTAGCACTACGCTGGAACGAAGAGATCCTGGGGTTCGCGAGCTCCCTTTTTCGCTTCTCTATATCTTTTAAGTGCCTAATTGTCCGGCCCCTTACTATTGACACTCGATGCTCGAGAAGCTACCATCTTGCTATAAGCCAGATATAGCTCTCGTGAACATACCAAGCAACAAGCTATCAATTGGTAGGCCAGCTCGTAAAGCTTCCTCTCGTTCGCCAGACACCTTCTCCGCTCGTTCATATCATTCTTTTTTCAATCACTGTTTTTCTCTTGCTCATAGTTGCTTAGGAAAAAAAGTAGGCAATGGGTTTTAAAGCTTTGAAAAAGTTGATGCAGAAAAGTATCCACGGGAGAAAAAATTGTTCATGACTTTGGAAAATGGTTCACGAACAAAAAAATGTTCGAGACAAAAAATGATTGGAAATTTGAAAATGTTCCTGAATTAAAAAAATGTTAGTGCATTTGTAAAATTTTCACAGCAATCAAAAAATGTTTGAGGATTTCAGAAATGTTAGTCTATTTTAAAAATGTTCATGAATCCAAAAATTGTTCAACAAATGCAAAACATGTTTGCAAATTTGAAAAATGTTCTTGGATTTGTATTTTTTATCAATTTTTTTAAAAATCATGGATTTTAAAAATGGTCATGAATTCATATAAGTTCACGAATTTGATAAACTTTCATGAATTTGAAATATTCAGTAATTCAAAAAATGTTCAAAAATTCAAAAAGTGTACATGAATTTAACAAATGGTCACAAATTCGAACAATATTTGTGATTTGGGAAATGTGTGTGAATTTGAATAACTGTTCATGAATTAATGTTTTTCCAGAAAATTTAAAAATTTCAAATCTAAAAATTGTTCACAGAATTTTAAAATATTCAGGAATTTAATACAGTAAATAAAGGAAGAAAATATAATAACAAATACGAAAAAACTGGAAGTGAAACTGGGTTTCCACCCCCTCCCCGCTGATTCCCGAGAGCCACTCGCTAATAGCGCAAACGGGCCAGCCCAGTATGTGCATATTGGGAGTGATCGCTATGTTTAAGATTGCTTATAAGCGATATATCGCATTAGTGGAAATGAACAATCTAAAATAATCATATACGTAAGTTACATGGTATAAAGTACATGCATTGAAATTTGGTTAGAAAGTGACTATTTTGGTTTGTCCAAAAATAAAATTAAGCACTTTATCTTGTTACTTGTTTTGCACATGTCATAAATGGTCATATTTATGATGTAAATATTTACATGCATAATCTTGACACCACAACTAACATGAGTTTTTATTTTATATTTTGAAATTTTTCCAAAGCGATTTTACACGATAGAAACTAACTAGGAGATATAAAGTGACCTTGAATATGAATATGAGCATTTCAGGACTAAGGACTAGTTTGGTTAGCTTCCTCGAAAAGCTGCCTGGCCCATGCAACATTCTCATGCGTCCGATTTGGTATGCGTGGGGCTGGGATTGCTGCTTGGCAGGTGAGCTACCTGGGAGGAATCGATCCAAACACGCTATATGTCCAGTCCTCCAGTAGTACACATGGCTTATCTTGTTTATATGTGTTGTACTCCTTTTGCTTTTTTACTATGCTAGCTCCGTACATAGTCTTTATGTAAAATTAGATAATACCCCACATGTTGTCACAGGAATATTTTGCAGTACATTTGAGTGAGTTTTGGTTGATAGTATGATAACCAAAACTAAATTACATATGATTTATTGTATTTGATTGTTGTATAGTTGGAAAATATTTATTAAATATAAACAACATAATAGAATGGAAAATGTAATGGATGGTTCGCATGTTGAGTTTTTTTCTTTCATATTAACGGTTGCATGAGATGGACATGTATTCCATGCATACTACGTGCTAAGGCGCATGTTGAGTGAAATATGTTGGTGGCTAGCTAGTTAGATACAAGTGTTAAAATAAAAAGCTATTTAGATATAAAAGATCATAAAAATACACCATGGGAAGAAAATCCTTCTGGCTCAGCTCAAAATTAAAGTGCCCTTTAAAATATGGTAGTTTAGGGTTCAGCAAGTCTAAAATAGTCTAGGAAAAAATGACATAAGCCACTAATTTACAGGTGAAAAGTGGACATTGTCCATCGCTAATGACACCAAGAACAGATAGTCTGTGCGTCAATATTTTTTTCTTTTCGAGAAGGAGAATAAGCCCCGGCTTCTGCGTGACAATAAATGAAACTAGATGATGCCCTGTGTGTTGCTGCGGTAACTTTATTAAAAAAACGTAAATAGTTGCTAAAAATAACTAAATCTGATAAAAAATAAAAGCTAGAGAATCAATAAAAGGAAGTTTCTAAAAATAGAGTAAAAACTTTTGGATAACTGTTAAAAATACCATTTTGAACAAAAATATGAAGGATGAATAACATGTATGTATGATGCGGCAGCATTACATGCATATCCTAATGCAAAAAAAATTGTAATTTATAAGTTTGTTTATGTGACACATTTTGCATGGCTTATTGGGAGAGGAGACTTAAATGCATGGCTTAGTGGGGACGTTGTGGTGGACACTTATGCATATTAAGAGAATTGAGATCAACCTTTTAAGAACGTAAGATTGTGTCACTATGACGCATGACAACAGAGGGACAGTTTTGTTGCTTTTTGGTTTCACTTCTTTACCCCGAAAGAGAGAGAAAAAATGTCATGTCAACGTAGGAACTGTGCCATTGCACGCGGGATGCGGAAACGGAAGCTCTCGCAGACGAAACTGTCAAACTCCTCAAGTGGGAAAAGGAGAGAAGGAAACAAAACGTGGGGAGAGCCACTGATCCGGTTACGACGACCTTTGAGCACCTGCAAATTTTGCGCGCGGCCACCCGCAAGTTCAAGTGTCAATTGAGCTACTTCTAATCTAACTCGCCCATGATAACAGTTGGCCTTTCGCTTCCAAAATAATTGCCATTCTGCTGCGCATCTTGTTAGTGGTTACCACCGATGAAAATGAAATGCTGCTCCGTCCGTCCTATATACTACTACGTGCTACAACTGACTGACGAACTGCACGTCCAAACTCACCGTCAGTATACCCATCATCGATGGTTGCAGTCTACGTCGCATGAGGTCGCATTCCTACGAGTTCCTTTTAGCAGCAGGCTTCCTACAAGCTAGCATGACTAATAAGATATTTTCTCACCCAGTTCTTAATTTGAGCCAAGTACATTTGGCCCTTCATACTCTGAAACGAACCGTCGAGAGCGCACGATAACAAGACGAAAAGCACAAAATTAGCGTTCAGGTAGCCCACCGTCCGCAGGTTGCTGGAAGAGGCGTCACACATGCTGGTGATGCATTGCATGCACGACGCTATACCGGCCGACCTGCAACCGCAAGTTGCTCTACATGTGCGAAGTGCACCCAACGTGCCATATCATCGAGGCATTATCCTATCAGGAGATTAGCATATTTGTGCATCGGATCTAAGTATCAAACATGAACCTCTCCTCCCTATCGAAGCTCATTCTTTTTGTTGTCAGCCAGAGAGTTTTAAACTGCTTCCCAGCCACTAGCGTATTATTCAGGGATTCGTGTTACTTTCAGGATGCTAAGGTATTTGACTTGGAGTGTTTCTCCTTTCATTGTTGTTAGTTTTAAAAACCGAGGGAGTACGGTGAAACCAATCATAGCTAGGGATCGTCTGACGCGGTTGCCGATTGGGACAAAAGACACGGCTCAGCTGATTCACTCCCTCTTGTTTAGGAGACGACTTGTTTATAGCAAAAGGAAGCAGCTTTGCTCTTTTCCAATGGTGTATAATTCATAATTATGAACAAGTGTATGTTTTTTTGTGCCGAAAGATTGGCGAGTGACTGGAGTAATATATATTCTAGGGACAGGATAACATTTCGCAAATAATTAATTAATTTCCACGCAAAAAAATAATAGTTAAGTTGTCAAAGGTTGTTTCATTTGCATCATTATGCTCACCGTCTCATTGATGCCAAGAATCGATGTGGAATACCATGACAATGCACAATGTGCTCTTGCCCTTTACCTTAGTTGAAAGGTTAGATCAACCGTAACGAGACGAACGACTTGGTGGTTTAATCGAAGATCCAAATGAAGATACCAAGTACGAGAATATCCAAATTTAAGAGTTATATTGTCATTTCAACTACTAGTACATTACTGTGCTCGAGTGGGCTCGTAATCCCACTGAAGGAGTCTCTGACAAATCCTTCCATCTACAACTCCAATGTGCCTATGTCAACACATTGTTTCTTGTAAAAATTGTGATTGCCGCCAGAGATCAAGGTCTTTTCTTGATTAACCTCAAAATAAAGACCCTTAACAGAGACATCTCTTGCATAGGGAGAATAGCGTAAAGATAAAAACTGATCGCCAATAAGTTCCGAAGATGAATCAATCAATTGACCCTTTCTCATCACATATGCTCATCTTCTCATGCATGGACGCCTAGAATCGAAGTGGAACACACCATGACAAAAAGTTGCTCTTGCCCTTTAACTTGTTTGAAAGGTTAATTAGATCCACAGTCACAACTCACGAGATACACAACTTCTTACCTACTACAAGATCCAAATGACAATATTGAGTACAAGAATATCCCAGTATATGAGTAGTATCGTCTTAAACTACTAGTACATTAAGGTACCATTGGGTGAGTGATCACTAAGCTAAGATGAACTCCATAATCCCTCTGAAGGTTTCTCCATCAAATCCTTCTATCTACAACTCCGTTTTGCCAGTATCAACATATCTAATTTTTTTATTCCACCAAAGATCAAGGTATTTTTCTGGTTAATCTCAAAATGAAGTACCCTTATTACTAGAGACAATCTCTTGCGTATAGAAGATAGCACAAACATAAAAAGTGTTGGTCACTCCCCGAAGATGAATCGGTTAATTGATCATTTCTTCTTTAGATGTATTGTTGCTAAGTACATTTGGAATGTGTTGAAATGAGTTGAAATGTACATGTCAATTTCCTTCTAGCTTAACATTACGTATGGCTTTCCCGGTATGTTTCTCTTCCACTCGAAGAAAGTTAGTGGGAATTGGATATCTGTTATTATCTGTCAGCATATGGATAGCAGGAAATATAACGCATTCTTAGATGATCTATCCTCATTACCCCATCTCTATGATACACCAAATCTTTTGTTGTGTTGATACCTGGATCTGCGGAAGTAAAATGAGCAGAATGCTCTCGCACTCGAACCTAGAAGACTTGCGGAGGTGGTGGCCATGCATGGTCTTTATAGCATAGGTAACATATGTGCATCTTTAGATTATTGCTTCGTTGGTGGCTGAATTCGTGTGCGGTACGGTAGCAATCATGCTTTTGTGATGATCTTCTGGAAACCAAACACTTCTAGCCATTTCTTAGTTTTTGGAGAAGGATGGGTGGAGATATGTGCTTTTCCCCTAAGACTTTTTCCTTTGTTTAGTCATCAATCTCGTATCGCTGTAAGAACTCTGCAATTTTCTGCCTTTTCTTTTTCTTTGCGTGTGTGTTCGTGTTGGTTGTCTGCATCTTAGTCATGCAGAGGCTGGATGTCTACTCATGGTAATTGTTTTCTCTTGATGCGACACTGTAAATCAATAAAATACATTATTTATCGGAAAAAAGTTGACTGGAAGAATTCTACATTTTTCTTAGAAATAAAATAGGAGAGAATCCTTCTTGAAAAAATAGAGACCATTTGAGATATATGCTACATAGCATTATTGCAGTGGAAATAAGAGGGTGTTTGTTTTCAGGGACTTATTGGTTTAGGGACTTAAAAAAGTCCCTATAAGTCCCATCTAAACCAAACAGGAGGGGCTTATAGGGACTTAAAGTGGGCATTTGAGACTCATGAAATAAGACTCTCAAGGAGAGTCTTATAGGGACTTATAGTTGTAATATGATCTTATAGGGACTTATAAGTCACAGGAACAAAACAGATAGGGACTTTTTAGGGACTTGAGACTATAAGTTGGGACTAAAAAAAGTCCTAGGACTTATGAACCAAACAAGGCCTAAATAAAACTCTCGATCTTACTTTTGGATAACTATTGAGCTGTTTTTAGGCAGGGAAGACAATTATTGAGTTTGTTTATGAAAATAAGCAATATTGGTCAAGTCAATAGATCATGATGCCCTGATAATTGTAGGATGCCAGATATGCTTTGTATGATACACGTATGCATGCATATTTTCCTCGTTCCAATGGTTCGATGCATTATTTGAGTGAGAAGAGGTAAGAGATAAGACATCACACACACACACACCCAGCAGCTACCACCAGACTTTTTGTAGGGGAACCCAACTACCACATGTACTACGCTGAAAGTTCACACAAGATGTAATTAAGTATACTTTGTAAGCATGCTAAGCACGCCATATATGGGCAAACCAATAGTAGGAGGTCACTTGTAGGGAGGACTGACCGCACCGTCGTCGTTGTTTCTTTCTTTTTTGGCTCCCTGTCGTCACTGTCACGTTGGCATCAGACATGCAGCATGTGCACGCGCAATGGCGTATATGAATCATTGGGAGATGCGTGAGTTGGACAGGCATCTCCGATTCGTCGAGCCAGGGAGGCAGGCAGCGTTGGTTCGCCACAATTCGTAGAGTCCGCGTCAGCGTGGACAGGGTCGGAGTGCGGTTACGTGAAGAAATCTGCCACTGCGAGAAGAGGATGCAAAACTTATTTTTTTTTTGAAACAAGGTAAAAGACTTGCCATTTTCATTTAATAAGGAGAGGTTTCAGAACAGACATCGCCAAGCGGCGGAAAAGCAAAACAATTACTCTCGCGGCATTACATTACGCAAATGCTTAGCACCTGCATTGGCCCAAATCAAAACTTCCTCTTTGATGCCTCGCATGACAATCGCCACCGGCGCCGCTTTGCTCGCATTCCTTTCATTCCATATCTGTCATCCCACAAGAAGTAACAGGGAAGATAGGGCCTTCGTCGGGAGTGTATTATCAGAGAGAACCGCATCCCACGAAGATTTCACCGAATCAAACAGGAGCCACGGAGCCGTGGGATAGCAAGCCCAAGCCATGAGAAGACCGTATTCCAAATCCGAACAGAGAAACGACACTTGAAGATCAGGTGTGCTGCAGATTCTTGCACCTGACTGCAGAGTGGGCATTTGTCACAATTTGGCCATCCTCTCCTCCGAAGCCTATCAGCCGTCCAAACTCTGTTGTGGATAATGAGCCCTCCGTGGAATCAATTGAGCGCCATTTCCCCCGGAATCTCCAAATAGACCGAGGGCAGAGGGTTCTGGCATCTCCAAGGCCGACCCTCAAACCGCCCGTATCCGTCTGGATCGCGTGGTCCAAATGCATTTTGCCATCCAACGTGACCCGGTATCGGTCTGTGGAGCGGTCCGGAAGTTATTTCTTCCGTAAATTGGAAACAAACCGGGAGTGCGGTTTGCGAGAGCCTAGACCACCGCCACGTAGGACTCCGACATCCCTGGCCCACTTAAATCCTCCCTCCAGTCCCATTCTCTTCCACTTCGTCCCTGCCCCCCTTACTTTACATCTGCACTCTCCTCCGCCGCCATTGTATTCTACACCTATCGCCTAGAAATTAAGGGACGTCCACAACCTACACAGCCGTGCCAACCACTCAATTGTCTCACGAAGCGTGGGATCCTCCATGAGGGCCAACAAGTTTTAAGTTTTAAGTTTTCAATTCTAAAACTTACGATTCTATCGGTTGCAGCTACCGACAATATTGTCGGTCGCTCATACCAAGGTTCAGGGTTGAAACTTAAAACTTTCTATTGTCGGCCGCGGGTTCTGAAACTGACGATTTTGTAAGTCGCTTGTACAAAGTTTCAAAAGATAAAATTAATGAAATCTTAAAAACTCTTCAAAATGTATTCAAAATGGATCTCATTTGAAAGCCCTTGTTACCAGAAACACGAATATAAAAATGACATTTAATTTGGACTTTGGTTCAAAAAAAATAAATGAAATGTAGTATGTGCGCATGTATGAGTGTGTATGTAGTGTGTTAAAAAAAAGTTCCGTGTAACGTGTGCACAAGGATGGACAGCGTATTATTTGCACCCCATAATGTTTTTTTTAACACGACCATAACGTCTTGACCCAATAGTATCTTCCCGACATAAAGGACATGGGATCTCAATCATTCCGCCAACATGTATGGACCATTGTTAGCTAGCTTGATCATTGTTCCATGACACATGCATCTATCCTTGGAGGTTCCAAGTAGTATGGGCTGCTTCGCTATTCTGTCTCATTGTCTACTCCGTCGACGGAGATATACGTACACTTTTTTTCCCTATACGTACACTTATAGCCAGCGGTTTCTGCTCCGGTGCTCCCCCCTAACTCAATTTCCTAGGGGTATTCTTGACCCCCGCCATCTATTTTTTCTCCGGCCTGCCGCTGCCCATATCCAAGCCCCGTAGCCCATATCCAAGCCCCGTATAACCCGTATGACCCATACGTATGTATACGGTGACATCCCAAAAAAAAGGATGACACGACCCCACGACGGCCGATCCATCAATCACGCAGCTCAATCAATCACGCAGCTCCTCCATCATTCTGGTGAGTTTCTGTAGGAATATCGGCGGCAGCGATCTTATCGCCGGCGATCTCGTCCGAGAGCGCGCGCGGCACCGTCGTCAACCTCCAGCGATCGCAGGTACCGCATCCCGTTTCCCCACGTTTGTCTCGCTCGCGGCAGCATCAAACGAACTGCCGTTGTTTTCGTCGTAGTGGTTAACCTAGCGGGGCGGGCAACCTAGCTTTCTGGCGGTCCAGGCCATCGCAGATCTTGTTCTGGTAGTGCTGCTCGTCATGATATACACAGTGATCACGCGGGCTAAAGTGGGTTTCTTCTTTCTAGGGTTAACCTAGCGTCGGTTGCCGTCGGTTGTGTGCACGACGGCTCCGTTATTTGATGCGGCGGCTTACCTAGGTATCCGGCGATCCAAAATAATCACGACTGGTGCCGTGGGCTAGGAATCTGGCGGTGCATGTTATCACGGGTAGCGCTGCTTCTCGTGATCCAAAGTGATCACGTACTGGATTCGTGGGACGTACCTTAACGCCGCTTGGTGTGGAGAGGGGGAGGATCCATGGCCGATCAGAGGTCGTTGGCGTCGGTTGTGTGCACGATCTGAACGCCCTCGGTTGGGGCGCTCTCCGGTTGGTGTAGTTTATTTAACATCCGTGATCGTGCGCTAGGTGTTGTATATGTCAGCATTGATAATGTTTGCACATGTGATGATACATATTAATTGTTGTAGGAAATGGCGGACGATGAGTTAACTGATATGATGTATGACATGGAGTTTGGAGAACTGATGAAAGACTGGATAGAAGATTGGTCAGATGATGAAAATTCAGATCGTGGAGATAGGTCAGAGAATGGGAACGTATTGGAAGATCTTAATGTGAGTGGCATTATCATGTTGTAATTTTTTGGTGGCATCCGACAATATTATATTTTGAAAATTTATAGATGGATGAACATGATGATGGTCAGGAAAACAATGAGCATGATGATGGTGAGGAAAACAACTCGGAGATCTCGAATGAAGATTACATTAGTCAGGTATGGAAGTGGAATTTTTTGTTGGCATGCATGCAAATTGAATTAATCCTGGAATATTATATGATAAGTACTTATGTATTTGTGTTATATTTTTCAGCTCATTTCCGAATGTCATAATGCGTACGACTATTACGGTGAATCCGACGCGGAGACAGGCCTTGATGTCGAATCATTAGCTGCATCTGATTCTGGGGAGTCACAATCGTCGGTCATCATGAGTGAGGTATGTATGTAATCAATGTTGTATGGAAGTAATGTTATACCATAGAAAACTGTTTTCATGGCTATGTTATGATTGTGTAGGTGACAGAAGTTGAGGGTAAAAAGAATGTCCAAGATACTGCTAGTGCAGATGGTAAGAGGGATATGTTCATGCAGATAATACAAATGACTTTTACGTCTCACGAGGCTGCGTATGATTTGTACAACAGCTATGCTAGAGATAATGGTTTCAGCATTAGAAAGAATAGGGTCAGGTATAGCAAAACCGAGTCACGTCATATGCGTTATAGGCGGTTTGTTTGTTCCAGACAAGGAAAACGTGACAGCAGGTTGCTAACCGAGGAAGGACACAGCCGTAGGCTCAGACCCGAGACACGCTGCCACTGCGAAGCGCACCTGACCGTGAAGCTTGACCAAAAGCGTGGGGTTTGGTATGTTGATAGTTTTGAGGACAAGCATAGCCATATCTTGGCAGGACCGGACGAGGTACCTTTTCTTTGGTCCCACAGAAAAATCAAAGAGTACCAGAAGCATGAGATAATGTCCATGGGAGCTGCAGGGATTAGAATTCACGACATGATGGATTGCTTCATCAGCAAACATGTATGGTATGGCGGTGTTGGTTTTACCAGGCGTGAAATATACAACCTTTGCGCCAGGGAGAAGAGGAAGCTGCTTTCAAAAGGTGATGCTGCCACAGTCATAGGCATCATGGTCAGTAGGAAACAGAGGGATCCTAGCTTCTTTTTCGAGTACAAGCTAGACAAGGAAGGACATATGAATAGGATGTTCTGGTGTGACTCCCAGTCTCGTCATGACTATGAGGACTTCGGCGACGTGCTTGTATTTGACAGCACGTACAAGATGAACCGGTACGGTATGCCATTCATACCCTTTGTTGGTCTTAACAATCACCGGAAGACCACTGTTTTTTCTTGTGCCATAGTTTCGGACGAGACCGAAGAGACATATGTGTGGCTGCTGGAGACTTTTTTGAGGTCCATGTGTCAAAAGATGCCTATGAGTGTTATCACGGATGCCGACGCTGCGATGATCAAGGCAATTCGCCAAGTCTTCCCAGACGTGTGGCACCGTATATGTACGTGGCATATAGAAAAAAATATGAAGATTCACCTCAGTCACAAGTCCTTGAAGGAGTTCCGAACTCTTCTGTACTACAGCACGTCCACGGCCACGTTTGAGGAGAGATGGCACGCGTTTTCCAAAAGATGGCAGTCGGAAAAAACAGTAACATGGTTGAGACGGATGTATAAGAAGAGGAGACTGTGGGCCGCGACTTATCTGACAAAGGGTTTTTGGCTTGGCATGAAAAGCAACCAGAGGAGTGAAAGTCTAAACTCATGCCTTCACCTCCACCTAGACGGTGAAATGACCCTGGTGGATATGATTTTGCACTATGAGAACGCCGTTGTACGTATCCCTGAGAATGAGGCACGAGATGATTGCACGGCCTCACAGAGTTTACCGGTGCCAGTTACTAGCTCGAGGGAACTTGAGATAGCTGCTTCTCACGTCTTCACTCCAGCAAACTTCTATATGTTGCAAGCTGATCTTAGTAAAATTGGTGGCATGGAGATTGTAGAAATAAAGCTCGGAGACGGATCACAACAGTACATCGTGGCCTGGAAGAATAACCCGAAGAGCCGTTTTTGGGTGGAGTACACTCCAGTAAATTCCGCAGAAACTATAAGGTGTAGCTGCAGAAGAATGATTCGAAAGGGTCTACCTTGCAAGCACATATTCCATGTACTGAAGTACTTGAATATATCTGAAATACCAAAGTGTTTAGTTCTTGTGCGGTTCACGAAAGACGCAAGGTTGGGACTGCCCGCCAGGCGCACAAGCGATCTGTTGGGATTTGGATGGACTGGAGCAGCTGAAAGAATGAAATATAGCCAGGTCAGTGTGTTGGCTTCAGAAGCTATGCATGCAGCATGCAAACACCCAACTTTGTGGGATCAGTTATAGGAGAGTTTGAAGGCCGTGATAGCTAAGAGCCATGAGTATGATCAGCTAAAGGAAAATTTGAGTAAGAAAACGGCTGATCTTAGTACTTGTGCAATTGAATATGTAGATGATGGTGAAGGCAACATAGTTGAAGTTCATGATCCTATTAAAGTATCAACGAAAGGTGCAACTAAGGTAGATGAGAACCGCCCTATGTCGAAAAATGGTAGGCCACTTTCGTACGACGAGATCAGAATCAGGTGCGGCGCATGCAAATTGCTAGGGCACACTAAACGTAGCAAGAAATGCAAACTAAATAAGAAGTAAGTTTTTGTATGCATTGTAGGTTATAATTGTTTTTCACTTGTCATTCATTAACTTTTCCTGTTATCGTGTGCAGAAGCGTGGTGGGCGAAGAAGAGTAGAACAGTTGCTAAAGTTATGTTAGGATGAATCCAGTGATCTAATAGTGAGGTTTTTACAATGTATTACTGCATACATGATACATGATATATACTATTGCAAGAGGCCAGTACCTTGAGATAGTGCTTGTAGCATATATGGACTAAACAGGAGGCGGTCACTAGGGACTTTAATCATGGAAAATGGATAGCATTTTAGCCATTGTAATGATGGCATCTTTTGTGTTGTCCACTGTAGTTATATTATATTAGAAAACTAGACGATACCCGGCATGTTGTTGCGGGAATGCTCCCTTTGCAATATATTCATAGAGAAATGGTTACGTGTAACATGTATATGTTGTTGCGGGAATATTTTCTTTGCATGTTGTGGTGGACCTTTCTCCATACATGTTGAATGACGAGGTGGCAAACTTGCATGTTAAGAGAAATAGGTTAGTGGTGGCTAGTTGTTTAGATATAGAAGATGTAATTATGTGTGATAATAATTAAATTTTTTTCACTCCTTTGGTTCACCACCATTTAGATATAGAAGATACCAGCTCACTTTGGTCTATAGTATAGACTTCATACCAAAAACCCACCATTTTCCCCTCATAAAGAAAAGAAAAACCCACCATTTTATGGCTTGTAGTGTAACTCGGGCCGCTTGTCGCGATGACGTGGAGGGGGGGTGACGGATGCCGTAAGACGGCGTGACACACGGCCGCTCCCATTGCCGAGCCCATTTAACAATTTTTATTTTGATTACAGCCCGTTTAAATGGGCTGCGCTGGCCACCTGGTCGGGGCGGTTCTTCCCTCGCGATCTCCACGCGCGTTTTATCTATCCACTGCAACCGCCGCCGCCGCTGCCGCCACCGATCCACGTCTTGCCGCCGGTCACGTTACGCCATGGTTTCGTGGAGCAACGAGTCGAGCTCTTCTTCGGATGGCGAATCCGTGACTAGCCTGCAGGTACGCTCCTACTATATAATCTCCAAATAGTGCTAGGCTTAGGGTTAGAGTTCTTCATTTCCGGTATTTAACGCAGGGCGTTGATTTGTGCATTATCTCTGTTGTTTCGTTTAGCTTCCTACGACTATCCCTTGCTATGAATGGAGTGGCATTGCTCACGATCTGTCTTCTCGTTGTCTGCATCGAGAACCTTGCGTCAGGCTAGTTGCTTTTGATTCCTTGGACACTGGCAGAAGTTTTCTTGTCTGTGGTCAGAAGGTATGTTGTTCCGTACTGTAAATATATGTTTAAATTACCTCGTGCTCGATTTACTTCGCGGTAATCCATTGTTCTGCCCAAAATTGCATACATTTCAATTAATTTGTGCATTTACAAAGTCCGTATTTATGTTGTTTTTTTACGGTCTAATATTTGTTTTAGCACATAATAGCATATACTTGTAGTTAATTGATCCATATATATATATATGTATATCATTGCATGCTACATTTTGTGTTTATATGATTGAGACCATATTTTTAGTGCATTGCATGTAATTGTATTGCATTTGTGCATATATGATTGAGACCATATTTTTCATACTGTAGGAAGAAGTGAAATGTAACTATGTGGAATGGGTAGACCCGGAGTGGTCAGTGGCTACGAAGTTCTGCCTAAGAGAACTATGGAGCATGTATGACGAGAAGCTGAGACAGAATATTAAGAATGCTGAAGAAAAATGCATGTTAATTGGAGAAAAGAGGAGGACGGAGGAAGAGCTGAGATTTTTCAAAATGGACTTTGCTAAACTGGTGGCTGATAAGGAGGATGCTCTCACACAGTTGGGCAATGCAAGATTGTCACTTAGCGATCTCAAAGAGGAGCTGGAGAAGAATAAGATGGCAGATCATGGTTGTGCCAATCTACATCAGGTCCTGAGGGTAAAGGCTGAGAAAGACCGGGACCGGGTGGTGCTAGAGAGAGACCAAGTGATGAGAGAGAGGGACCAGCTGAAGCAAGAGAAGAAAAAACTTGAGTATATTATTGCAGATGTTCTCAAACAGAAACATGGGTACGTTGATAAGATCAAGAAGCTGAAGGAGATTTGTGATGAATTTTAAGTATGTTTTGTGGTTTATTGTTGAACAAAATGATCAAGTCCTATTTGCATTGTGGACAGTTCATTTGTGTAAGGTCTAAGTATATTATATTAACCAATAAATTATATCACTTTCGAAATAGTTCTTGGCTAGCATTGAAATTATTTTGCTTCCACCGGAGCTCTAAATCACACTAATCAAGGGGGCGAAATAGTAGTTGATCATGTGATTGATGGTGCTACTGATCCTGATCTTCATGATGCAGAAAAGGAAAAGGCTAACAAAAATGCAGCAAAAAAACTGTGCAACGAGATTTGAAGCAACACATAACGCCAAGGGAGTCTGGCGCAAGACACGAGGAAGATCCACCTGTGGACGCCGATCCCGAGAGATCCAGCGGCAATCATGCGCACGGGATCCCAGGCGGATCTGCCTACTCCACCAACCGCAGGATCCACGGGTGGCCCGTCTGCGTCCGACACGCGGGCTGTCTCCACCGAGCGGTCGGGCGGGACCGGACCTGGCGCGCCCCCCGCGCCAACTGGCGCTCGTCGACTGGGTCGCCCGCGCTGGGACCGGATCTGTCGTTGTCTCGGGCGCGGGATCCCACACCGGATGGCACGACAGGCGAGGTTGATTCTCAGGCAAACAAAAAGGAATTTATCAACTTTTTTTCTTATTGTTGAATAATGCCAAATCAAATAAAAAAATATGCAAAAGTAAAAAGGAAATGAATTACTCTTCCATGGAAGAAAAGAATGAACACAGCAGCAAAAAACATTAAGGTAGAACAAATGAAGGGAAGCAAAAATTTATTGGTACGAAACGTATAGTCTGACTGCATTACACATACACAAGTATATGTGAGCGACCAAAAATCCACACAAAATCCATGGTATCGTGCTTATTACATGAATGATAGAAAATCAAAGTTGTCCATGCCGGGAAACGTGCTTCCGGACTTAAAACAAACGACTGAAACTAGAATCTTGAATCATGTATGATGTCTTCACGCCTTGCTTTTCTTTGCGATGTCGCGGATTTTGTTCTTCACACATTCGAGCGTGTTGGTAGGTGAGAGAACCAACTCGGCGATGAGACGCCTTCTCCTTTCATTAACCGTGCCCTGCAATTTTTAGAACAAGGTTTAATGAATAGAAGTTGGTATTATACGATAATTGTACAAGTGTACGAGCAGAGAGGACAAATTACCTGGGTAAAATCGGCAGTCCATCGATCCCCGTCCCAATGCTCCATAACTTCAATCACAAAAAGGCCACAAGAGTTCCTAATATATATGCAAACATTAGTCACCGTGCACACGAACATGTCTTTCGTAAGTAGAAAATGATGAACCATAACTCACCCGTCCTCTTGTGGTGGCATGTCGATCTGAGGTATGATAGGCCACTTAGTGACGTCTGGATATTTGCCAGGTGTAATACGGTTTGCCTCTTCCATATCGATTGCTATTGCTAGTCGCTATTTGAAAGAAAGTAGTAGTGAGAAACCATATGACATTTCATATGAAGAATGCTCAATGTCGGGGAGAGTACCAGTGCTTTCACAGTGTTGAGAGAGAACTCGAGAGGATAGAGCGAATCAAAAACTCGGAATTCTTTCTTGCGGTTGTGCATCACCACGGTGATCCAGTGTGTATTGCCGACGTTCAACGGGATAAATGACTGAAATGTGGAACACATTTGTAATCAGATGCAATTATGCTTGTTGAAATGAGTGTTAATGAACTAGTAAGAACATATCATACCTTATCACGGACGGTATACTCGTCCAGAACCCTACGTACTGCTCCAGCTCTGCTCAGCGCACTATCCATGTTGTATTTCGACGGTTTAGGGTTGTCTCGTGCCTTAGCATGATCAACAAGGTATTTGGACCTCCAGGCTGGACAGAGGTGCCGATCATGACCAACGCGCAGAGCCAAATGTGTCTGATAAGCATCGATAACCTGCGTAAAATAATAGAACATTTTATTTCATAGGTGACACCTAGATTATGCACTTAAATAGCAGGACATGGTAATAGATCTTACGTCATCCGCCAGCCATGTATGCTCAAGTACCGGTCGTATTCTCTCCACAGTCACAGAGGTGCCACGTTCATTGTAGTAAACTCTTTTTGTCATATTCTTCTCAGACCGAGCAGCTGCCTCCACAAACGCAACAGCAGCATCGATGAGTTCCGGTGTCAAATCATCCTTAACAGAGCCTTCCATGTCATTGTCACTAAACAGAGCTGCATGATAAATTACGAACGTCACGAACGGTGAGTACATGAAATGGTAGTAAATTAAGCACTAAGATAGCTACTAACGGTACCTCTAGTTGCGGTAGTGTTGCCGGATGGCTTAGTACCGCGAGCGCTTCGCTTGCCGGGCTTGTCAAGTTTAAAGGGGGACTCAAATTTCTTGGGAACAGTCCGTCGGCGCTTCCTGGATATAACATCGTCTTCTTTTGCGGTTGCTGCAGACTTTTTCCCCTTGCTCTTACCCACCATCCTGTCGATAGAACTTGCAGAAATGTCAATGTCGGACGATTCTGCTCGAGGAGAATTACCTACAATCCAAGGGTTCTCCGGTGTTGCGTCGCACTCATCAGTAGGCTTCGTTGTCTTGTCAACATTTAACTTGGCAGGTGTTTTCTAGTTAACAAAAAAAATAATGTGATAGGTTCAGTTAACGAAAATGAAGATGCATAATTGAGATAAATGAAGACAAATAAATGAAAACATACTTCCTCATCATCGTTGTTCTGGTTTACAACAGGCTCGTCAGGCTGTGTCAAATCAATCACCGGCTCTAGACCGTCAGAGTCATCCTTGTACACGAATTCTTTTTTTTTTCTGGCGGACCATTCTCAAAGGAATCCACTTCTAGGTCGGCATCGTTGTTGCCGGAAGCTGCAGCAGCCGCTGGCTTGTACATCACACCATTTTGGTTCAACTTCTCTAACAATCTCTGCATTACATAAAAAATATTAATTAATGTCGGCACGGTTTTGCAACTTCAAAAATGTTGTAAACATAGAATTAAGGGTGTGTCACCTCGGCTACTTGTTCTGGTATTTCCTTCATTTGGCTGCGTATGTAATCCATACACCGCTTCATGATGAGGTTCATCATCTCGTCCGCGTTTGAGGCTAACTTGGACTTCTTTGCCGCACCAACGGCGGGCTTCATTTTTGGCTTTTCTAGTTCGGGTACTTTGCGCTCTTGCGCCCTATACTCCTTGGTTATGTTGTCTTCAATCTGCATGTGAAATACAAGTATATGTGATCAATAAAAATATTAATACAACTAATTATGTTATATAAAAGTTAAGAAGTACCCAACGTAATGAATTACCTTGATGTTACCACGGCCACGGCCTTGGTCATAATCAAACTTGTCTCTCCTTGAGGCTGCAGCTTCAGTCCAATTCCTCATTAGAGGTTCCATGGACAAGCTAGGATTGAATGCGCATTCACCTTCCAGAGGCTGAACCTTCTCCCAGTACAGGTACTGCATGAATATGAAAAATTACAATTAGTACTATACAGCAGGTAAATTAGCAATCATATTTTTTTTGCAATGGTACAAGTCTGAAAGGTGTACCTGCAGGAGAGGTAAGTTCCCTCTCGGCCATTGGCGGAGGTGTTTGCCTTTCCTCACGTTGCGAAGGCAGTCCAGCAGAACCCGGAGGGTGAATGCATTCCAATTAATCTTGGATATACGCTTCACATCGTCCACCAATGCGTAATATTGCTTTGGTACAGTCTTGCTCGACATGGGAGCAAGAACTGTTCCAAGCAACACGAGGACAACTCTCCGAAGGAAATCGTCGTCGGCAGATTTATTTTTTGTGATGTCCACAATCAGATCATCGATGACTATGTTACCTGTGGTCTTGCTCAGGAATTGAGGCGGCACTCGATCTTTAACATCCTCACCTTCCTCACCGAGAATACCTTCTGCCGACAGTCCGTGGTTCTCCAAGGCCAAGATGCACTCAACATCCACGGCACCGAGAGACACTTCGCCAACCAAGTCTTGTACAATGAATCTGCCCTTGCTAGGATTAAATATCTCAACCATGTACCGGATCAACAGTGTACGCATCTTCAGCGAAGGTATCTGAAGCATGCTACGGAGTGGTGTTTCGGCAAGTGCGGCCCGTTGACCGGAAGATAGACCGGCAATAAGTTTGCACCATTTTTCTACGGCGCAAACAATTTCTCCGTTGAGTTCATCCATCCTGTTAAAAAATATACTTGGTTATAGTACCATAAATTATGTAATCAACTTTTTTCCTAACATATTGTTGCATAAAACATAATAATGGAATACACTATCCCACAGTAGATAGAAAACTATACAACATAATTTATTCATACTGAAACATTCAGCAGAGACACGTGCAGCACATAAAATGACAGTTTAACAAGTACTTATTTAACCAATTAGTTTCATAATAAAAAGCAACATAATTTATCTAATCATTTATTTTCATATGGTACTGTACAAATAGATATAAGAATCGGTGACAGTGCCTAATTAACAGTAAATTGAAAAGAAAAAAAACGAAATTATGCATACTGGAACATGCATCAAACAAACGTGCATCACATACAATATTAGTCGGCGTCTCATAGTTGCAACATGCATGTCTTAGGGCATTGCTATAACTTAAAGTGACTATGCTATAACTAACACTGATAAAAAATTGTTGTTTATTCATCAATCCAACCTACAAGTGAAAGACAACAAACAACATGCAGAAACTAATTTGCAATCGTAGGGCTATCTAATCAAATACACGCACAAACAAATCTAGTGTCATAGGCCTATCTAATCAAATACACGCACAAACAAAAAACATCTACTCCAACAGATGTAATGCGAAGATTATGCGCTAATTAATCTTAGTCCTATCGAATCTAACAGACGCACAAAGAAAAGCATCATGGATGCGGTACGGTTGCCAACATACTGGATCGCTCGATGAAGATGGAAGTTGTCGGCGTTGTAACGTGGACGCAGTTCGTCCACGACGGCCAGCACGCGCTGACGACCTGGATGTTCTCGACGATCTTGCTGGGGTTGGGCCGATGCTAGGGACGCAGCTGTCGTCGACTCGGCGGTAGGAGCCGTCGTAGACGACATGAAAGACGATGCCGAGACTAAATAGGAGGAGGAGGATCTCCTAGGTCGTCGTAACCACCAGGGATAGAACGCCCATGATCTTTGCCTTCCTTAGTTGAGGAGAGGCAGTACGTGGTCCTAAATTAAAGGGATAGGCTTCCCACGCTCGAGTTTTTTTTGTAGATTCCGATCCGGGAATTGTGTAACAAATCGCAGCTGCTCCTCTCTTTGAGCGATGAGGGGCTCGTTTCATGTACTTTTTTTCTTTTCTTTATCATATTAGAAAATTTTGATATCAAATAATTATTTCAACTCAACCAAATGGCCCCAAAAAAATTTCACATAATGGGATGACCATGGACATCATGCATGCCAATTCTTATCGATTTCCGACACTTGATGCATTTACTAGGATTTTGCCGGCGAAAAGAACCCGAAACGTTGCCCGAACGTGACGCAACGTTCGTTCGGTGTCAGGAATGGCTCACATGTTGCATGGGGGCCTACATTGGGCATCCTCACATGGTGCCAAAGTTTGGTGTCATTTCATGCAGGCCAGCACATAGCACATGTGCAATCACCATCATTCGGGTCTGCCGTAGGGGGAGCCCGAAGGACGTTATTTTTCTGGACTCAACCAAATGGCCCCAAAAAAATTTCACGCAATTGGATGACCATGGACATCATGCATGCCAATTCTCATCGATTTCCGACACTCGATGCATTTACTAGGATTTTGTCGGCGAACAGAACCCGAAACGCTGCCTGGACGTGATGCAACGTTCGTTCGGTGTCAGGAATGGCTCACATGTTGCATGGGGGCCTACATTGGGCATCCTCACATGGTGCCAAAGTTTGGTGTCATTTCATGCAGGCCAGCACATAGCACATGTGCAATCACCATCATTCGGGTCTGCCGTAGGGGGAGCCCGAAGGACGTTGTTTTTCTGGACTCAACCAAATGGCCCCAAATTGTTTTCACGCAATTGGATGACCATGGACATCATGCATGCCAATTCTCATCGATTTCCGACACTCGATGCATTTACTAGGATTTTGCCGGCGAAAAGAACCCAAAACGCTGCCCGGACGTGACACAATGTTCGTTCGGTGTCAGGAATGGCTCAGATGTTGCATGGGGGCCTACATTGGGCATCCTCACATGGTGCCAAAATTTGGTGTCATTTCATGCAGGCCAGCACATAGCACATGTGCAATCACCATCATTCGGGTCTGCCGTAGGGGGAGCCCGAAGGACATTGTTTTTTGGACTCAACCAAATGGCCCCAAATTTTTTCACGCAATGGGATGACCATGGACATCATGCATGCCAATTCTCATCGATTTCCGACACTCGATGCATTTACTAGGATTTTGCCGGCGAAAGGAACCTGAAACGCTGCCCGGACATGACGCAATGTTCGTTCGGTGTCAGGAATGGCTCAGATGTTGCATGGGGGCCTACATTGGGCATCCTCACATGGTGCCAAAGTTTGGTGTCATTTCATGCAGGCCAGCACATAGCACATGTGCAATCACCATCATTCGGGTCTGCCGTAGGGGGAGCCCGAAGGACGTTGTTTTTCTGGACTCAACCAAATGGCCCCAATTTTTTTTCACACAACGGGATGACCATGGACATCATGCATGCCAATTATCATCGATTTCCGACACTCGATGCATTTACTAGGATTTTAAAAAACAATTCAAATGTAAAAAAGATAAGATCTATTAGAATGAAGAAGTGAAATAAAAGATAACATATTATCTTACATTTTGAAAATATTTCAAATATAAAGAAGAGAGCAAATATTAGAATGAAGAAGTGAAATAAAACAGAACATTTTATTTTACAAACTACAAACATTTCAAATATAATAAAGATAAGAAATATTAGAATGAAGAATTGAAATAAAACACACCATTTTAGTTTATATTTCGTAAATATTATCAATATAAAAACGAGAACGAACAAATGAAATAAAACACAACAAAATTTGGCATATTTTTTTAATTTTAGTAAACACTGTTAGAAATAATATAGAAAAAAGAGATTTGATTTTAAATATTAGAAATATAAACAAGAAAATAAATTTTGGAGTTAAGAAGTGAAAAACAAAGAGAATATAAAACAGATCAGTGCGCGGGTAAGGCTGCCCTGGGCCAGCCCGCCCGAATTGGGCCCAAGGCAGAGCCGCGCAAGGCACAGCGCAGCGCACAGCCGTGGGGTGGTGGGAGTTTAGTCCCACCTCGCCAAGCGAGAGAGCGCCGCACCGGTTTATATACCCGGCTGCGACTCCCCTCCCAAGCTCCTATCATATGCAGGCAGTACATTGCCTAACTCTCGGCCCCTCTGCCCCGTGGGGCCTACTAGCAGCAGAGATATTCTGCACCACGGGCCTGCATCCTGGCCCATGAACGGCTGGGTTCCTAGTCGTATGCAGGCCGTGGTGTATGAATTCTCCTGCTCTGGTAGGTGGGCACTTTTTTTTGGCATATTGCCATGTGTTTTGATCTTCAAATCACACACTAAATTATACACATGCTCACTTGCATTCAATACACATTTTTTTGCATATATGACAAGTTAATGTTTTGACCTTCAAATCACCTAATAAATTTTACACATGCTCACTTACATGTAATACACATGGCTATTAATGGGATTTCAACAAAAATGAGGCCGTGGTGTATGAATTCTGCTCCCACATGCATGCCATGGTCATGGTAGGGTGTGCATAAAGTTTGGGATCATTTGGTGGGACCGGCAAGGAAAACCTCTTTCAAACTTGCCCTCCGGCAAACCCGAATGGTCCGGCTTGTACATGGTTCATGTGGAGGCATGCATGAGATGACCCCAACTTTTTCGGAGCATGTGGGCATGGCCAATGTGGTCCCCCAGGCAAGGTGTGCACGAATTCGGACACAATACACACGTTGCGTCATGTCGGGGCACTGTTCTAGGGTTTTATCGCTAACCTTGCAGGGTTAAGCTATGTATTTGAATCTAGAACCAAATTAACGCAACCTTAGAGTTGAAGAACTGGCTGATCCATATATCATTAATAATGCTCTATTTCCACTTCAAGCCAGCATAAACCTATATAACCAAAAGCCAGCATGGCCTGCAGTCTGCCTAACCCATCATCCTAGGCTTACAAAGTTCATGAGCACCGCAAAATAACAGCAACAACTACTAAAACATCGCAACAAACTAAAGGCCACATCTTCAGCAGGAAGTAGAGTCTTCTTTTTTATCCTTCCAGTCTTGCCACGTTGATTCTCCACCCCTGCTTCGCTGTGTACACTTCACTTGCTACTCTCTCTAGCAGTCTTGCTCCCACCTCCAGCACCTTTTTTGTGGCTCCTTTGTCTGCAAAATAGATCAATCAACAATCCTATTAGGGGCTACATTTTTCATGCAGAGAAATAACTATAGTTTTCCCAATACTGTAGTACTAAAATCACATTTATTAGGGGCAACCAAACAGCTCACTATAAAAAAAACTAACATAATCTCAAATACTGAAGTATTCTCAAAGAACTTAGAACATAGTATGCTATCAAACGGGTCCAAACTGACTCACACAGATAGACTAACTGAAGACACTGACATGCCATCACTCTGTTTTCTTGTCCTTCAACTTGCTGATGCGCTCTGAGTGACGAATGCCCATACGGATGTAGGTCTCCGCTTCAATCGGCATGGTCCTGTCTCCGAGCTGCGGGATCCCTGGACCCACAATCTGCACGTCCGCCGGCTGCTCCTGGACAACATCATCCTGCTCCTCCTCTCCAGCACTGTCGTCCAGCAGCAGAACAACCTCCTCTTCCCCGCTCTCATCCTTGCTCTGCTCCACATCTTCGCTATCACTCTCATCCTCGCTATGCTCCACATCTTCACTATCACTGTCATCCTTTCTTTGCTCCACATCACTGTCAGAGTGAACATTGGACTGATCAACCGGAGCAGGCACCGCGAGCAACACTCCGACAAGATCTGACACTAGAATAGGAGGGGCGCGGCGGTGGGAGCGGTACATGTACCACCTCGCACGCTGACGCGGATCCGGGGAGTTCTCCGCTTCGTCCATAGCCCAGAGGAAAACCTGGACTGGAACAACTCCTCGAGCAGGACCAAACAACGATTTCTTCTCATTGCCCGTAAGCACTTTGATGAGACCCCTACCGTGGTCGATGAACATCTGCAAGCTGGGAAACCAGCTGTAGATCTCCTCCACATTCGCCCTCTTCTCCAGATCGCCCTGACAGAACTTCCCAACTGCCTCCTCCCACTTTTCTTGAGCGCGGCGGCAATCACTTGCTGACCGCGACCTCCTTCCCTTCTTGTCCCCCATCGCCGGCGACGCCAGATGTGAGATTTGAGCACACGGAGTGAATGGGGAACAGAAGCAAAGACCTAGGGTTCGTATCTGCCAGATGAAATGGGGAATTTTTCCCCTCTCCAGCTGATAACCGCGTGTGAGGCCGGCCTGGAACGGCCCACCCAAATTAGGCCCAAATCAAAGCCGCGGCAGGCACTGTCTCGGGGTGGTGGGAGTTTAGTCCCACCTCGCCAACGGAGAGGAGCTCGCACCGGTTTATAAACCCACCTGAGCTAATCATCTCAAGTTCCTATCTAAAGAGGCAGCTCATTGCCTAACCAGTCTCTCTATGCCCCGTTGGGCCTACCGGCAACTTATATACATTCACCGCGGGCCTGCATCCTGGCCCAATGGGTTACTAGTCGTATGCAGGCCGTGGGGTTTCATATAAATGCTGTTGGTGTAGGCTGGCATTTATTATTATTATTATTTTTTGCATATGTCACATGTCTAATTTTTTGCATATGTCACATGTCAAATTTTGCAAACAAGTTGGCAATTTTTATTATTTATTTAATTTTTTTGCATATGTCACATGTCTAATTTTTTGCATATGTCACATGTCAAATTTTGCAAACAAGTTTGAATCATTAAATTTTCAAATTACAAATTAAATTTAAAATTTAAAAATATTAAAAATATTTGGACCAAACATTTCCACCATGTGAGGATACCCAAAGTAAATTTTTAAATTTGTATTCAATTTTTTGCATATGTCAAATGTCTAATTTTGCACACAAGTTTGAAACAAAATATGTCCTCTAAACTGACTGGTCAAAACATCGGTCTATACCTCAAGGGGGCATTGTAAAGTATTATTTTTCCAAAAAAAAATTCATAGCCATGTTTGGCACATGTGGGTCACCATGTACAAGAAAATTTGGGTGATTTGGAGGTGGTGGAAAAAATCACGTATGTTCAAAAACTGGCTTAAGTTAGACCAAATGGCCCCTCCGGAATGCGATGATTTTTTCTACCACCTCCAAATCACCTCAGTTTTGGCACACATGATCTCTTGCACAAACAAAGCTAGTTTTCTAGACTGACTGGTCAAAACATCGGTCTATACCTCAAGGGGGCTTTCGGGGTGTTGACATGCTAGGCCGGAAATGCGCGTGTCAGAGATCGTACTTGCGTGTATAATCCCAAACTTTCTTCATGGCATCCCATGACCCCATAGAGAATGCATGCATAATGGTTTCCATGCGGGGCAAAATTTTGAATGTTTTTACGGTTTTGTGTGTGTGTGTGTGTGGGGGGGGGGGGGGTGGGTGGGTTAGGGTTCAGGGTACATGCCACATTGTTCACATTGTCCAATTAACACTTTGTATAGATTTTTTGGTAAAAAATGAACGAAATAATGCAACTAATCTGAACGTAACGTTTGGCATGTATCAAACCAAGTAGCCACTATTCTTAAAAAAACCAGTTAGCCACTAATTGCGCCAAACATATCACGTAATTACCAATGAAAATGGGTTGACAATTATTTCTGGAAATTCTTGGAAGGAATTTATTGCTCTTCCTTTTTTAGAGAACAATAAGTTTCTGACTCGGGCTTCTGTGATATGTGGTTGGACCCGCGGTCAGTGCACATGTTTTGGAAGCCCCCAAAAGATCGTGCTCGTTAAAAAAACTTGCATCGAAGCGCATTACTTCAAAATAACTAATTAACCCTACAATCACGGATATATACCTTCCCATTCTACCGCATATCAACCCTATCCTAACCACCCCCATCTACCTTGTTTCTCCTCACATAGCCATCGCCGGGATCGCGCCATCGCTTCTCAAGCGACCACGCCGACGCCGGATTAAAAAGGTCTCCTCCACGGCTCCTCCCATCTTCGATTGCAGTGTTGATTATTTTTTCCATTGATTCGACCAAGAAGTCATTTCCGAAGAGATTAGAAAATACAGCCTTTGCCATAGTTGAGTAGTTCTGGTGTAATTGGAGTACATGATGTCATGCAAGAGCTTTTTGATTGATAGTTTGTAGTAGTTGTTCGTACGAACTGGTTATGAATATATTTTCTCGGTGGTATTGTCAGGAATTAGTTGGATGAGGTTGTGGATACAGTTTTCATACTATGGGTATATGTGTTGTTGTAGGGACCATGGTCTCAGAGGCGCATAACAAGCGTGCGGAGTACGACAAGTCTTTGCATGAAGCGCGCCGGGAGATCGACTTGAAGGTGCAAAAGGATCGCGCTGAGGTAGAAAAGAAACTCAAAAAAGAACGTTCATACGTGGACAGGATGATAAAGGAGGAGCGTGAGGAGTTTTCCCGTAAGATGGCGAAGATGCGTCTTGAGATTGAAGAAAAGTATAAGCGGGACTGTGAGGACATGGAAAAAAAGTTTTTCCTTGGCTACAAGGAAATGCATCAAATGTTGCAGAAGGACCGGAAGCTTGTGGACATATTATACAGACATAGCGAGTCAGGATGGATGCCTATGTGTTGCAGGCACGTTCGGATATGGACAGCAAGCTGCTACAGGAGCGGTCGGACATGGATTATAAGGCCATGCTGGAGAAGGTCCGTTTGGAAGGACATATGTTAGAAGCCCGTGCGATCTCACGGCCACCCCGACAACATGTCTTCAATTTTTCTCCCCCTGTAAGTATCTCGCACCGATTGTATATATTAAGGACCTACGTATTCTATGATACAAACATCTTCAATTTGTGGCAACCTTATGTCGGCGATTGTAGGTAGGCTAAGCATCATGAGACGGCACAGTCGCCATCCACTCGAGACATTGCGATAGAGTCACCCGTTCAATGCCACATCACTCCACCCCAACAACATATCTTCAATTCTCCCCTTGTAAGTACCTCCCAACGATGCCATACCCAAGATATGGTATGACCTTTTAAAATTTGTGTGTAAACCCACTGTCGACGTTTCATACGCAGGATAAGAAACGTGTGATGGCAGAGTCCCCAGTCACACCACATGAAGGATACATTCCACATAACAAGGTGAGAAGGTTTGAGATGGCACAATCCCCAGTCACTCCACATGAAGGATACATTCCACAAAAGCAGGTAACAACACCGCAATGTTGCTATGCACATAAAAAATTATGTTTGCCCCTTTACTCATTGAATGTATTAACTCTGATGTGAGATACTAGGTGCTGGTCATGGAATTTTTTGTTAGTAGGGATGATGAGATGTCACATGTCCCGAGAGCATACTTTGATGAACACCCGGCAGAAGTCAGAATTTCTGAACCCGCCAAAGTGACCTACGATCTCATTATGAGTGAAATGAGAGATACTTTTGGTTGCAAACTGGGAGCAGAACTGTACTACTTCTTACCCGGGTCTGCGTGGAAGCTGCCAGAAGGAATGTTCTTGATTGCAGGACCAGATGATGTAGAAAAAATGCTTTCTGATCTGAATGGCAGCAAGACATGTCACCTGTACATTGTGTACAATAGAACTACGGGTTGTTTTCCCGAGGGTGACATTGATCCAGAGGTTCAAATTTTACATGTTACATGCATCTAGTTTATGGCTACGTCATTTTTAAGTTCTTCCTAATAGAATTCCTATGGTTTCCTACAGGAAGTGAGAATCCAAGAAACGGAGGGTCTTGCTAGAGAGTTGGCGGAGAAAGAACAAGAACAACTTCAGTTGTATGGTTACATTGATCTAAAAGAGAAAAAGATTGAAGCACATGGGTCGTCGCCAAGCCCGACGCAATCTCCAACGTCGCAACGCAAGAGGTCACTGGATTTTGGCAGTGCAGAAGACCATATGGAGTAGGCTCAAATGTTTTTCAACCAGTTTAAGCTTCAAACCAGGATTATTTTGTTGCAAACAAACATTTTTTCTGTTTCACACTATGTTCGCAATTATGGTACAATTTATTCATGAGACAGTTCTTTGAACAACAATGCATGTGTTTTATGATCAATCATACAGTTGTTTCTGAGTTGTTTGTGAGATGGCATTGCATCTAAAGAAGTTTCCATCTATAAAACTTGTAAAAAATCATTTATGTTGTCTTTGTTGAAACTGTTTTTTCGTGCCTTTCATCTACACGTGTAATCATTATAGCCTACAAAACCATACAACGTCGCAAAACAATTTCCAGTTGGCATGGATGCTTGTCATGTTGGTACAAGGGTTTCAAAATTTTTTTGGGTCCATTTCAAGCATGCCGAAAAAATCCGTCTTCCCAGACGGAACATCCCCTGCTACCCGAACGGCTAAGTTGAATGACACCAATTTTTTCCATCAAGCGCGCAAGCACACCCCCGTGGGCCGCGTGAAATCTGAGCTAACCCCAAAACTTGCTGGTTTGGACGTCAAATAAGACAGAAATATCAAGGGAAGAAGATAGAAATAGCAAGCAAAACACAGATAACCAACAACATATCAAATAGACGGGTATACATAGTTCGGATAGATAAAGTTCACGGTAGAACCAACAACATGATTTAATAGAAATATTTAAAAGATAAAAAACTTGCCCTAACATGCTAGGGCAAGTCAAGCTGACGAGACCGGGCCTTCACCACCATCTTCACTGCGCCTCCTCTCCAGTGCTCCTCTCCATCCCGTCCTCGCCGATGTAGTAGGGGAGGGTGTGCATACCGTCGCGGGTGGGGAAGACGCAATCGAAGTTTGTGAAGATGTTGTGGGTTGTGAATGCGATGAATTCGCATCCACACCAAAACACCTTGCCGAGGAGGTAGTACGCATCAAATCTGTTGGTGAAGGTCACGGTGAGCCCTATCGGCGGAGACCAGGAGTTTGGACGCACTTCATCCAGTCGGAACATCACCGGCGAGCCCGCCGGGAGGTGGGCGAAGCCCGCACGGAGGAACCACTGAGCAAAGCCCCTTGCACCCCTCCAGCGTGAGAACGCCCACACGCGAAGCGTGCTCTCCACGACGACGCCGGCCGGATACTGTCTCTCCGGCACGGTCGGTGGGAGCCGGTAGGTGGGGCCGTTGTACTGCATCCTCGCGGCTCGCTCAGAGAGTGGGTTTGGGGAAGAAGAGAAGGGCGGCGCAAATGGATGTGTGCAGAAGGTGAGGGCTGGTGGTTTAAATAGGGAAAGGGGAAGGGAAGGGAACCTACCGCCCTTAGGTTCAAACTAGCCGCGTCGAACGATCCATATGCCACTTTAATTGCCACATTGAATAGATGCGGGTGGATCAAAAAAGTGTGAAACCAAGGCTTTAATTGCCACGTTGAATACATGCGGGTGGATCAAAAAAGTGTGAAACCAAGGTTTTAATTGCCACGTTGAATCGAAAAGTGTGAAAACAAGGTTTTAATCGCCTCGCTCGCATGCATGCACGTCCGCCACCCGCGCATGCAAACCCACGTCGCCACCCTTCCCATGCATGCAGGCCTCAGGCGCAGACAACGAGATGGCCCAACAGTCCATCCAGCGACCCAGCGGGTGAGGCTGGCATGGGACGGCCCACCCGAATTAGGCCCAAGCGAGCTTCGCGCCGGGCACATCCCAGGGGTGCAGGGAGTTTAGTCCCACCTCGCCGAGCGAGGGGAGCTAGCACCGGTTTATATAGCGGGCTAAGCTTTCCCTCTCAAGTTCCTTTCTAAAGCGGGCAGCACATTGCCTAACTGTCTCCGTCCCTGCCCTGTGGGGCCTACTTGCTACCTGTTTTCATAATCTGGCGGGCCTCTGCATCCTGGCCCAATAAATGATTGGGTTACTAGTTGTATGCAGGCCGTTGAATTGTGAAAGCGGGCAAGTAGGCGGGCTTTTTTTTTTGTCTATTTCATTTTTTTCATTTGTCACCATTATTTCCATTGCAGCCTGTCCATCATGCTGCATTTTGGCAAGAACAAGCTAGAGTTGTACACACCCTGATTTAATGCTCAAAACGTCGGTCTATACCTCAAGGGGACATTGTAAAGTAATTGTTTTCAAAAATTTCTTTCATAGACATGTTGCACACATGATCTCTTTCACAAACAAAACTAGGTTTCCAAGTTTTTGTATTTTTTTAAATTTTTTTGAATTTATAATGCCCTCTAGACTGACTGCTGAAAACATCGGTCTATGCCTCAAGGGGGCATTGTAAAATATATTTTTTCAAAAATTTCTTTCATAGACATGTTTGGCACATGTGTGTCACCATGTACAAGAAAATTTGGGTGATTTGGAGGCGGTGGAAAAATTCACCTTTTTTCAAAAACTGGCTTAAGTTGACCAAATGGTCCCTCCAGAATGCGGGCAATTTTTCGACCATCTCCAAATCACCTCAATTTTGGCACACATGATCTCTTCCACAAACAAAACTAGGTTTCCAAGTTTTTGTATTTTTTTTAATTTTTTTGAATTTATAATGCCCTCTAGACTGACTGCTGAAAACATCGGTCTATGCCTCAAGGGGGCATTGTAAAATAATTTTTTTCAAAAATTTCTTTCATAGACATGTTTGGCACATGTGTTACCATGTACAAGAAAATTTGGGTGATTTGGAGGCGGTGGAAAAATTCACCTTTTTTCAAAAACTGGCTTAAGTTTAGACCAAATGGTCCCTTCGAAATGCGGGCAATTTTTCGACCATCTCCAAATCACCTCAATTTTGGCACATATGATCTCTTGCACAAACAATGCTAGGTTTCCAAGTTTTTGTATTTTTTTGATTTTTTTAATATATAATGCCCTCTAGACTGAGTGCTGAAAACATCGGTCTATGCCTCAAGGGGGCATTGTAAAGTATTATTTTTCCAAAATTTCTTTCATAGCCATGTTTGGCACATGTGGGTCACCATGTACAAGAAAATTTGGGATTTGGAGGTGGTGGAAAAAATCACGTATGTTCAAAAACTGGCTTAAGTTAGACCACATGGCCCCTCCGGAATGCGGGCATTTTTTCGACCACCTCCAAATCACCTCAGTTTTGGCACACATGATCTCTTGCACAAACAAAGCTAGTTTTCCAAGGTTTTACATTTTTTTGAATTTTTTTATCAATTTATAATGCCCTCTAGACTGACTGGTCAAAACATCAGTCTATACCTCAAGGGGGCATTGTAAATTATTATTTTTCCAAAATTTCTTTCATAGCCATGTTTGGCACATGTGGGTCACCATGTACAAGAAAATTTGGGTGATTTGGAGGTGGTGGAAAAAATCACGTATGTTCAAAAACTGGCTTAAGTTAGACCAAATGGCCCCTCCGGAATGCGGTGATTTTTTCTACCACCTCCAAATCACCTAAATTTGGGCACACATGATCTCTTGCACAAACAAAGCTTGGTTTCCAAGTTTTTATATTAGTTTTAATTTTTTTGAATTTATATTGCCCTATAGACTAACTGCAAAAAATCACCATGTAAGTTTGACCAAATGGTCCCTCCAGAATGCAGTGATTTTATCGACCACCTCCAAAATTTCCACTTTTTAAAATATATTAGAAATGGAAGATTCAATCTTGCTAACTTATGAACATTGACAAAAAAAGATTTTCAAAATTTTCTAATTCTTATAATATATTTCAAATGGAAGTTTCAATCACGCTAACTTATGAACATTGACAAAAAAGATTTTCAACATTTTCTAATTTTAAAAACATATTTGAAATGGAATATTCAATCATGCTCACTTATGAACATTGACAAAAAAGGATTTTCAACATTTTCTCATTTTAAAAATATATTTGAAATGGAATATTCAATCATGCTCACTTATGAACATTGACAAAAAAGGATTTTCAACATTTTCCAATTTTTATAATATATTTGAAATGGAATATTCAATCATGCTAACTTAAGAACATTGACAAAAAATGATTTTCAACATTTTCTAAATTTAATAATATATTTGTAATGGAAGATTCGATCATGCTAACTTATGAAAACCTCAAGTCAATGTTTTTACTATCTATCCTATGTAGATAAGGCTTGTTCTTTGCACACACCATTACCAAGCACATGCCCACTGTATGCAGCATGTCTCATCAGTCAAGCAACATTGAAGCACCTACTGTGATCATTGCAGCATCAGAATATAAACACTGCAACAAAGCATAGCTGACCTGCATCTAGACAGTTGATATACTTCAGAGACATACTAGATTAATTAAGTCTCTGCCATACTTAAGAGTCTGCCATACTACTTAAGAGTCTGCCATACTACTTAACAGTTCACAAACACTTCCACCTTCCAGATTCACAGTTCACAACCATACTAGCGCAAAAGTTAAACATCATCAACTATATTGATGATGAGTACCACTACCAGCTTCACAGAGGGTGACTAGATGGGACCCATAGCCTTTAGGAGGGCTGCATGCTCTGCCCTGATCTTCACGTCGTTCCCACTTGTCGCTACACCGTGTGCATGGGACATAAGGTGCTCATACAGCCCATCCTTGGGAATTGGCTTAGTGGTGCAGTATGGGCACCTGAACTTGCCCCACTTGTAGTACGCCGCCTTCCCCTTCTCCCTGATCTTGTTGGCTTCATGCTCAATGAAGGACTTGTGGTTCCACTCTTCCACCTCATCTCCAGAGTTGTACTGCACATACAAATGATTTGCATAAATACATACTTCCCATTTAGAGTAATGTAATTAACAAACATCAAATAATTTCCATTTACTTGCCCGTTAATGAACAAACAAACATAATAGCCCATTTACAGCTAATTAATGCACAAACAACAGAATAGTTCCATTTAGAAGAATTTAATGGACAAACAACAGAATAGTTCCATTTATATGAATTCATATATGGTTTCATGAAAAAACATCACACATATCCCATTTACAGCTAATTAATGCACAAACAACACAACTTTGAGAGGAATTAATTGAAAGTACAACAAAACTTTCCATTTTAGAATAATTCAATGGACAAACAACACAATATTTCCATTTATGTGCATTCAGATATGGTTTCATGATCAAAGACCACAGATATGCCATTTAGAGCTAATTAATGACCAAACAACACAACTTTATGATATCAATGAATAAACTATATAACATTCCAATTTAGAGGCATTCATATAGGGCATCATCAACAAACAACATCTCACACAGATTAATAAACAGACCAAAAACAACTTGGGGTTACCTCCTCGTCGTCGTCAGAATCAGACGGGTCGTCGAACCCAGCGATGTCCAGCTTCCTCTTGTTGCCAGCAGCTTCCTCATTCTGCAATATAAGTAATTAATTCAATTATACTACTAGCTACATATAACATAGTATGCAAAGGTCAAGCAATCTGCAATGTGCTTCTAATAACCTAAAATGTTACTTTGACCTCAAATTATCCAAAGGTCAAGCATTCTACAATGATAGCTTGGTCAAACTAAAATTTTAGATTATGCTGACTGTGGTCCTTCAAACTATAATGCCAGACTGGGCACCAACAATAATTTTGTGAGTGCTCAGGTCTGCCAATTAATGGAAGTAGTACATTGGTTGACAACAAGTAATTGCATTTACTTCATCTGGCTCATGTAATGTACATAGTGGTGCATCAGCTGCCCTATAATCTGAACCTTATATTGGATAGTATATTGTAATGCCATGAGCTTCAGGAAAGGAAATCTTAGTGCAATTTTTGGTGCTAGGTGTGAAACTATTTCATATGACATTCATTCATGGAGTTATGCAACATAAATTTAATATGACCTGGTCATCTGGCATAGTTGCATGTCTAGCAAATCTACTTATGGTTTACTTTATAAGTACAGTAATCCTACAGATCAAAAATAAAACCTACCTACAATTTTAGTTTATGGATAATGAAGTGAAGCTCCTAACTATTTTGAAATTGTGCACTAGTTAAACTTACTGTGTTCATTTCAACAATTAATTGATAGACATCAAATGAACAAAGTAGGATTTTAACCTCATTTGTACAATATCAACTTTAATAGATACACTGGGTGGCGGCTCAGCCCCTGCCGTGGCCCACTGAGGAAATATGCAAAACAAATCTAACAACATATACAGCATAGAACAAAATCTGAGCACATGAGGCAATCCAGATTCTAATATAAAAAACCTAACTCTCATTATGATCTCTCTAGCATTCAACCACGAATCAACTACAAAAAACCCTAACTCTCAAATGGGGTTCCCCATTCAATCAAAAAACCCTAACAAGCAGAAGGGGGTGCCGCATTCAATCACAAATCTACAATAAAAAACCCTATCTACTAAATCTTCTGCTTAACAACTACAACTAAGAGAGGAGGGGAACGAGAAGGATTACCACATCCACCACCTGCTTGTCGCTCGCCTCCGCACCTGCATCCAGTGCGCCGCCAGACGCCGTCACCACCAGGTCCGGCACGACGGAGTCCGAGCCCACCACCCCCTGCTCCACCAGATCCGCCGCCGCAGCGACCGATCCAGCGACTGCGGGTGCAGCATCTCCCGCACCGCCGACGACGGCCACTTCTTGGACGGCATCTGCCGCGGTGTTCGCGGCCTCGACCGCAACTCCGTGCGCAGTGGCGGCAGCGCCACCACCTTGCGCCATCGAAGCCTAAGAGAACCCACCGGAGAGAGGGAGGCGGTGAGGTTGAGGGAGTAGGTGCAGTGGCGGGGCGATGGAGACGAGGGGGAGACGATGCGGCAAGGAGAGAGGGAGTGAGCCGATTTGGGGGGGGGGGGGGGCGATGCGGCCGGTGGTGGTTCCCCTCCCTCTTTATAAGATGTGACGTTTTGGAAGTTTTCGTGCGCCGCGTGGCCGCGTGGCTAGCCCACGACCGCCGCCGCCCACGCCCACGACCGCCGCACGTGACAAGGGAAAACGAATCGCCCACGTACAATACATGTATACCCCCGGTGTACAAAACTAATCGAGCCGGTGCGGGCTTGTATAGGGCTGTACGCGCGCTCTCCGCGGGCATAAAAAGACGATCGTGCCCCTCTTCACGAATCGTTTTTGACAGATCTCATCCGTCCTTGTGTTTCTCCCCCTCGAGTTCAGCCCCGGGGGGTGCACCGGAGCAAGCATCATAGCCAGCTAAGCTAGGGGGCGCGAACTGTACATATATGTATGGACCTTCTACTGTACTACGGAGAATAGCTAAGCTAGGGAGGCGTGTCAACAATTTGATCTATATATATGCTTACCTCAACAAGCCAATTAAACTCCACGGGAGTCAAGTTTGGATAGTTAGTCTAAATGTGGGACGTGCCTACATTTCGCACGAAAAAGGAAGATGCTCATCTGAAGTTTCTCTGATGTTGACACTTATAGTTGCATCACATGTAATTTTCCTTAACAAAGATGTTCTATTGGAAGAGGCGATGAGCGCTTTGAGTTGGGACGGAAGTGTTCGTAATTAAAAAAGAGAACGAAATGCAGTGAGAGAGATTAAGGACAACGGTGCTCAACTATGTCCAAATAGTTCAAAGAAATCCATGACGGACCACGCAACGAATCAGGACCTGGAAGGGATTCACTATTGCTCCTGGCCGTGAGATTCCTATGTCCCCAATACGGGTTTCATTAAAGACGCTGCACAGCTTTAATTACTTACGATGTTCCTTGCACAGTTGTTTCTTGTTACTTACTTAAAAAACACAAGAACCGGCAACCTTTTAAATCGAAGCATGTCGAGCCAATGGAAACCCAACAGGTAGCGCAAGTGCGCAGCCACACATCCCTTTCGCCGGAAAGAGAACGCATAGTGCATGTATGTAAAATCATGTACGCCTTGAAATAAACCACACCTTTTGGCAGTCTAGTATCTAGCTAGTCACGGATCCCACTTGCCACTCTCTTGTTCTTGCGGTGCAGCACAGCAGGTACGTACGTGCACGCTCGATCGGCCGGCTCTCATTTGTGCCGTCCTACCGGGCTACTGTCCATCTTCGCTAGCTCCAGGGCCATCTTCGATGTAACCACGGGACTAGCTTGGCAAACTTCTCCGATTCGCGCGTACGCATCCATCCCGTCCTCTTCAGCCCCATTGGTTTGTAAACCTTCTTGTCGTTGCGGGCGACGTGGGCGTGTCACGGGACGTCGCCGTCGATGCTGACGGAGCGCCCACATGCATGGCCCCGTCATCGAGTTGCCACCCTTGTCAATGGCTAGCTTGTGCCTTGTGATCACTCATGACGAGTCGTGCAACCGACCCTGTCGATGCACAGAAGACTAGAGCGGAGCTGAAGTTTCATACCACGGTTCACAGGGGTACACGTACACTGGTACTGCATGCGATGGCGATGGCCTGCCAGGAATATGGTATAATACTGGCATAATGCTGCCCCAGCGTCGCTGTGGGAAAAAATAGTCATGGTATACCTTAAATGTGCCGTTTCAATGGTAATTTCAGTTACTTTATATCCCGAGTTTCATATTTGATTCGTTTATTCTGTAGGTGGATCACACTAAAGTTATGAAATTCCTTGCGGGATTGGTATTCCTACTTTGACGTTGTCACGGCGTGGTCGTCTCTACAATTAAGGTTGGTAAACCGGAACCATGCAGTAAGTTCGGTGGAGCGCCGTTATCTCATATTAACTTTGATTCTCATAGATATCTCTATCTATCATGTCAGAGGTTGCAAGGTTCCTAAACAATATATGTTACATGTCTAGGTCTTTAGATCATGTTGTCTGTATCCTTAAATTGGACAACACGTATAGTGCTCACCACAATATAACAATATACTAGACAAACCATAATACTATAAACACGAATGACGAGATATAGGACAGACACAAATGAATCTTACCATTCACCTACACCTTCCACACCTAGGGAGAATTACTCACACATCCCCTTCTTTAGTCGGGTGGCGAGGTGGGATAGGCATGAGGAGTAGAGTGACTTAAAACATTTGTAACTATGGTGGAGGCATTCTTTTGCTCTTCTTCTTTGATATATGATATGCACGCTCGTGCATATTCAAGAAAAAAAGAAGAAAATAACCAATCATCATAAAAAATAAATTCATGAAAACCATATCAATAATACCAAGAAGATCCACCATAAGATGAATGATTCAACAAGTCTCAATCTCCAGGTATGAATAGAATTATACACCCTGATCTTACAACTTGGAATTTCTTTTACATCAGTGATGATGAAATGAAATGAGTATGAAGGTGGAAGAATAAAACAAGGATCTTCGGTGGTTCTTCTTCTTCGGATCTCTTCTCTCTGTTTTGGATGAAGTGGTGGCAGCTAGGTCTCTCTGTTGCGTTGTTGCCCTTCATGAAAGTTGCTTGTATAGATGAGGGGAGGCCTCTGGCGCCTTGTACGATCACTCATACGAGCGCAAACGCTCGTATGGATGACCATCTTGCGCTCTGGTGTGCATGATGGTAAATCTCCCCGGATGGAAGTTGCTCCATTTGGCTTAATTTGGAGTAATCCTCCTTGGTTTTCTTTCATAAATGATTTTTCCTGCCAAACAATGGAAAACTAGTTTTATTCTTTCTCGAGGGATTAGTGTTAGAAATAAACGAGAAATAATGAAAACCCGATGAAAACCAAGTCAAAACTCCTTGTTAAAAGTCACAAATTCTGGGGCCATCAACTCCCCCAAGCTTATGATTTGCTCGCCCTCGAGTAACTAAGAAATCAAGAGAACAAAAGGGAGTTTGACGATTGAGTAGAAAGAAGTTTACCAGCTCGTGAAGGTGTAATATTTCCATTCTCACAAATCCTTCAATCTTAGCTAAGAGAATAATTGCATTTGAATGGTTGCACTTAAGCTAGGTGCCAAGCCACGTTAGTATCTTATCACTAATTATATAATTCTCAAATTAAATTGTCGTTGAGGTGGCCGCGGCACGCTCTGCTCGTGTCCGTCCGCACACTTTGCTAGCCGCTGAGGCAACCGTGGCGCGCTCCGCTCTGCCGTCCCTGCGTGTGCTCTGCTCATCATTGAGGCAAATTTACAATGGCAACGGTTAATAATTGTCTTACATATTCAGGATAATTTAAAGTGCCACATGCGGCAACGCCCAAAACACACACGACCTACATATGATTAGTGACTTAAAATGTCGATATGTGACATTTCCATACAATTATAATAAAATATAGGCTAAAAGGCTGAGCTGGCGGCCTTCCGACGACGGTCTTCTCGGACTCCATGATTAGCATAGCACCCTTGCGACCGTTCATTCCGAGTGTCCGGACCCGCGGCCACGGTACCCGTCTCTGCATGTGGAGCTGTTGGCGCTGGGAGGCTCTTGGGGCTGCAGGGCCTCTTCCAGTAGAGCTTGACAGCGTGCGATCGTGTGCATGACACGCCCGCAGAACTGCCCCATCTCCATGTCTCTGCACTGGTGGCAAAAAATTTCCATCACCTGCATCCTCAAGATATCATGTTGGTGATGTTCTACTTCGTCGGGGACGTGAACTCCGCCAAGGATGCGCTCGAGCCTGGCCACCACATCGTCGGGATCAAGGTTGACACGACCGGCGGCGGCAATGATGAGGCGGCAGACAGGCTCTCTCATAACTGCATCGCAGAGGACCTCTGCCCATTCCTGTCGGGGCATAAGGCTCTCGATGAGCACCGGTGACGGTGGCTTTTTGGGTGGGTCGTCGATCATGCCGCCTAGCAGCTCTGGATCCTTTGCATGGTGGATGACAAACTGCTCATCACATTTCCTCTCCAATATGTCCATTGTGCGCCCAAGGAACGACACTGCGATATCGCTGCCGATGGGTCATGGCGCCTGCACCGGCCGACGAAGTTCTTGCTCTCCGACCTGCTCTGGCTCGTTCTCCTCGCCGAAGATGTAATCTATGAAGGGGTCGACGTCAAAGATTTGGCTGTCTGGCATGCATCGAATAACTAATGGTAGATGGGTGTGGAGTAGATCTACGCACAGTGTCGCTACAGTGCGTTGCTGCCTAGGTCATATGGAGCTAGCCACTAGCTGGTGGCGGGAAACCGATGAGGGAAGAGGTGGGAAGCATTGGCGTGGATTGCGGGACACGTGTATAACGCCATTAATTTCTGCACTGGGCGTCTGTGTTGGTAGGTACGAGCTGGTATATGCATCCGCCGGCTTGTTGACGGCTATTCCCTGCTATGTTCAACTGCTATATGCAGTAATTATGCATGTGCTTGCTTGTCGTTGAGGCGGCCGCGGCGCGCTCTGGTCGTGTCCCTTTGCGCGCTCTGCTCGCCGTTTAGGCGCCGAGGCGCGCTCAGGTCACGTCCCTCCGTGCGCTTTGCTCTCGCGTCCCTCCGCGCTCGCCCTGCCAGCGGTTGGGGCTGGCGCACGATCATGTTGGGGGCCCCATATGCACGCGGTTGCGCCGCGCGCATCGCCGCAATGCAATTATGTGCGGCACGATGGTCCCAGGAAGGCCCGCTCCACCCCTCCGGTTGTAGCCAAGCTTGGTGGGTTGAACCTCGACTGCCGATTAGCTGCTTGGCGATGATGTGGAGCCAGATAGCTTCACTTCCAGGGGCTCTTAAGGCGGAGCTGGAGAGCGGCGAGGTGGAGCTTGAGAAGAAGTTTCAGTTATTTGATCTCAGCCGAACATGGGGAATGGGCGCCGGAGATCATAGATTAGGTTAATTAATTATACCTCCAGAGCCGGACGAGCACCGCTTTTAGTTGAAGAATGCCCGAAATGTAATGAAATTGGTGCTCATCCCGCTCTAGAGGTATAATTAATTAACCTAAACTATGATCTCCGGCGTCCGTTGCCATCGCGCAACTCCATCCTGTTGTCACCCGATGGAGGTATGCTCGTATGTGTGGGTAACTAGTTAGCAAGTAGATCAGTAGCGAGTCGCCGCCGCTGGCTATTGTTGTGGTTATTTATAGCTAGCAGCCAGCTAGGGGATTGCAGATTTTACAATTCACCCCCATGGCTGGTCATTACGCCAGAAGACTAAGTGGAGCACACAACTGTATGCGGTGTCACATGTTATCACACACGTGTTAAATAAGAAAACGTATGTGTAACTTACTAATCATCGCACACGAGTACTCGCACCGCGCATCGTGTGCGATACTCCTAGCCATCGCAAGCAACTCGTTTGCATATTCAAAGTTTTTTCTACACACATAATCGCACATGAAATGACTGTAGTAACCGTTTGTGTTATTTTTTTCTCATCGCAAACAGTTCATCCGAGTGGCCTGTTTGCCGCGTATCACACACATCTTTTGGCTCATCTCAAACAGTTCATCTATGTGATCTGTATTCTGTTTCTATCACACACACCTTGGTCCGGCTGACCGTTTATGTTGTTTTGGCTCATCGCTTACAGTTCATCCGAGTGAACTGTATGTCGCCTATTGCACACACCTTGATCTGGCTGACCATTTCTGTTGCGTTCCCTAATCGTAAACAGTTCATCCGAGTGAACTCTATGCCGTATATCGCACACACCTTGATATGGCTGACCGTTTCGGCTGCGTTCCCTAATCACAAACAGTTTATCCGAGTGAATTATATGTCGTATATCACAAACACCTTGATATGGCCCATCGTTTTTGTTGTTCCGGCTAATCGCAAACAATTCGTATGGATCAACTGTAAGCCATGTATCTCACATGCAACTCTAATATGAATCGTTGTTTGATGACTCCACCATCACAAATAGTTTGTATCATTTTTGACAGTTTTCTTATACCATCGTTTGCGATTTATGCATCGCACACAATTTCGTCAAAGGGTCTCTAATTGTAGTGCCGCATTAGCAGCATCCTGCAGTAGTGTTATATTATTGATTCCAAAGTTATTATTCACACCGATCATGCTGTTATTAAATATCTTATGAAAAAAAGATGCTAAACCTAGATTGATTAGGTGGGTCCTTTTGCTACAAGAATTTGACTTTCATATTATTGATAGAAAGGTATCTGGGAATCCTATAGCAGATAACTTGTCTAGGATGGAACATGTTCTTGATGACCCACTGCCCATTGATGATAGTTTTCCTGGTGAGCAATTAGCTATTATAAATGCTTCTCATAATAGTCCTTGGTATGCAGACTATATGCTAATTACATTATTGCTAAATATATACCACCTAGTCTCACATACCAACAAAAGAAAAAAATCTTCTTTAATTAAGACATTACTTTTGGGATGACCCACATCTATATAAAGAATGAGTAGATGGTTTATTAGATGTTGTGTGCCTGAGCATGAACAGGAACAAATCCTACGGAAGTGTCACTCCGAGGCATACGGAGGATACCATGCTGGAGATAGAACTGCACATAAGGTATTACAATCTAGTTTTTATTAGCCTACTCTCTTCAAGGATGCACGTAAGTTTGTCTTATCTTGTGATGAATGTCAAAGAATTGGTAATACTGATAAACGTCAAGAAATTCCTATGAATTATTCATTTGTTATTGATGTTGGGAATCGTAGCATGCAATTTAAAAAAAAAATCCTACGCTCACGCAAGATCTATCTAGGAGATGCATAGCAACGAGAAGGGGAGAGCATCTTCATACCCTTGAAAACCGCAAAGGGGAAGCGTTTATCAACGCGGTTGATATAGTCGTACAACTTAATGATCCGTCCCGATCAAGTACCGAACGTACGGCAACTCCGCGTTCAGCACACGTTTATCTCAATGACGTCCTCGCCTTCTTGATCCAGCAAGATGGGCGAAGTAGTAGATGAGTTCCGACAGCACGACGGCGTGGTGACGGTGTTGGTGAAGAACAATCTCCGCAGGGCTTCGCCAGGCACAACTGAAACTATGGCGGAGGATAAACTAGAGGAACAGGGTTGCTGGCACACACCTTGGTGTTTCTTGATGTGTTCCAGGTGCTAGCTCTGCCCCTCTATTTATATGTTGAGCCCTGGGGTCGAAACTTGGAGTAAAAGCCTCCTCAAAGTCGGTTTTGCCCGCAAGGAGGAGTCCTTCTCGGACTTCCAGGACCAAACGCCATGGTCCTTGGCGTATGGCCCAGGGCGATATGCCATGGTCTCCGGTGTTTGGCCCCTGGCCTCCGCAAAACTCCTTTCGCACTGACCTAAAGCCCCATAGGCTTCACCCCTTGGCCGAACCATATCATCCTATATATCAATCTTTACCTACGGACCATTCCGGAACTCCTCGTCATGTCCGTGATCTCATCTGGGACTCCGAACAACATTCGGTCACCAACATACATAACTCATATAGTACTATATCGTCAACGAACGTTAAGTGTGCGGACCCTACGGGTTTGAGAAGTATGTAGACATGACCGAGACACCTCTCTGGTCAATAACCAATAGGGGATCCTGGATGCCCATATTGGCTCCTACATATTCTACGAAGATCTTTATCGGTCGAACCTTATGACAACATATGTAATTCCCTTTGTCTATCGGTATGTTACTTGCCCGAGATTCGATCGTCGGTATCTCCATACCTAGTTCAATCTCGTTACCGGAAAGTCTCTTTACTCGTTCCGTAATACATCACCTCGTGACTAACTCCTTAGTCATTTGCTTGCAAGCTTATGATGTGTACTACCGAGAGGGCCCAGAGATACCTCTCCGATACACGGAGTGAAAAATCCTAATCTCAATCCATGCCAACCCAACAGACACCTTCAGAGATACCTGTAGAGTATCTTTATGATCACCCAGTTATGTTGTGACGTTTGATAGCACACAAGGTATTCCTCTGGTATCCGGGAGTTGCATGATCTCATAGTCAAAGGAATATGTATTAGACATTAAGAAAGCAATAGCAATAAACTGAACGATCAATATGCTAAGCTAACAGATGGGTCTTGTCCATCACATCATTCTCCTAATGATGTGATCCCGTTATCAAATGACAACTCATGTCCATGGTATAGGAAACCTTAACCATCTTTGATCAACGAGCTAGTCAAGTAGAGGCTCACTAGGGACACGGTGTTTGTTTATGTATTCACACATGTATTTAGGTTTCCGATCAATACAATTCTAGCATGAATAATAAACCTTTATCATGAATAAGGAAATATAAAATAACAACTTTATTATTGCCTCTAGGGCATATTTCCTTCAGTCTCCCACTTGCACTAGAGTCAATAATCTAGTTCACATCGCCATGTGATTTAACATCAATAGTTCACATCTTTATGTGATTAACACCCATAGTTCACATCGCCATGTGACCAACACCCAAAGGGTTTACTAGAGTCAGTAATCTAGTTCACATCGCTATGTGATTAACACCCAAAGAGTACTAAGGTGTGATCATGTTTTGCTTGTGAGAGAAGTTTAGTCAACGGGTCTGCCACATTCAGATCCGTATGTATTTTGCAAATTTCTATGTCTACGATGCTCTGCATAGAGCTACTCTAGCTAATTGCTCCCACGTTCAATATGTATCCAGATTGAGACTCAGATTCATCTGGATCGGTGTAAAAGCTTGCATCGACGTAACTCTTTACGGCGAACTCTTTACCACCTCCATAATCGAGAAATATTTCCTTAGTCCTCTTAGGTAACTAAGGATAATTTTGACCGCTGTCGAGTGATCTACTCCTAGATCACTATTGTAACCCCTTGCCAAACTCATGGCAAGGTACACAATAGGTTTGGTACATAGCATGGCATACTTTATAGAACCTATGGCTGAAGCATAGGGAATGACTTTCATTCTCTCTTTATCTTCTGCCGTGGTCGGATTTTGAGTCTTTACTCAACTTCAAACCTTACAATATAGGCAAGAACTCCTTCTTTGACTGATCCAATTTGAACTCCTTCAAAATCTTGTCAAGGTATGTACTCATTGAAAGTCTTATCAAGCGTCTTGATCTATCTCTATAGATCTTGATGCCCAATATGTAAGCAGCTTCACTGAGGTCTTTCATTGAAAAATTCTTATTCAAGTATCCTTTTATGCTATCCAGAAATTCTATATCATTTCCAATTAACAACATGTCATCCACATATACTACCAGAAATGCTACAGAGCTCCCACTTACTTTCTTGTAAATACAGGCTTCACCGTAAGTCTGTATAAAACCATATGCTTTGATCACGTCATCAAAGCGTATATTCCAACTCCGAGATACTTGCACTAGTACATAGATGGATCGCTGGAGCTTCCACACTTTATCAGCACCTTTAGGATCGACAAAACCTTCTGTTTGCATCACATACAACTCTGCTTTAAGAAATCCATTAAGGAATGCAGTTTTGACATTCATTTGCCAGATTTCATAAAATGCGGCAATTTCTAACATGATTCAGACAAACTTAAGCATCGCTACGAGTGAGAAAATCTCATCGTAGTCAACACCTTGAACTTGTCGAAAACCTTTCGCGACAAGTTGAGCTTTGTATATAGTAACACTACTATCAGTGTCCGTCTTCCTCTTGAAGATCCATTTATTCTCTACGGCTTGCCGATCATTGGGCAAGTCCACCAAAGTCCGCACTTTGTTCTCATACATGGATCCTATCTCAGATTTCATGGCCTCAAGCCATCTATCGGAATCTGGGCTCATCATAGCTTCTTCATAGTTCGTAGGTTCGTCATGGTCTAGTAACATGACTTCCAGAACAGGTTTACCGTACCACTCTGGTGCGGATCATGCTCTGGTTGACCTACAAGGTTCAGTAGTAACTTGATCTGAAGTTTCATGATCATTATCACTAGCTTCCTCTCTACTTGGTGTAGGCATGACGGGAACAGTTTTCTGTGATGAGCTACCTTTCCAATTCGAGAGTAGGTACAATTACCTCATCAAGTTCTACTTTTCTCCCACTCACTTCTTTTGAGAAAAGCTCCTTCTCTAGAAAGGATCCATTCTTGGCAACAAAGATTTTGCATTCGGATCTGTGGTAAAAGGTGTACCCAATTGTTTCCTTTGGGTATCCTATGAAGATGCACTTCTCTGATTTGGGTTCGAGCTTATCAGGCTGAAGCCTTTTGACATAAGTGTCACAACCGCAAACTTTCAGAAATGACAGCTTAGGTTTCTTACCAAACCACAGTTCATATGGTGTCGTCTCAACGGATTTAGACGGTGCCCTATTTAACGTGAATGCGGTTGTCTCTAATGCATAACCCCAAAACGATAGTGGTAAATCGGTAAGAGACAACATAGATCGCACCATATCTAATAAAGCACGGTTATGACGTTCGGACACACCATTACGCTATGGTGTTCCAGGTGGCCTGAGGTTTGAAACTATTCCACATTGTTTTTAAATGAAGGCCAAACTCGTAACTCAAATATTCGCCTCCGCGATCAGATCATAGAAACTTTATTTTCTTATTACGATGATTTTCCACTTCACTCTGAAATTCTTTGAACTTTTCAAATGTTTCATTAAGTAGATATACCCATATCTGCTTAAATCATCTGTGAAGGTCAGAAAATAACGATACCCGCCGCGTGCCTCAACACTCATCGGACCGCATACATCGGTATGTATTATTTCCAGTAAGTCATTGACTCGCTCCATTGTTCCGGAGAACGGAGTTTTAGTCATCTTGCCTATGAGGCATGGTTCGCAAGTATCAAATGATTCATAATCAAGTGATTCCAAAAGTCCATCCGCATGGAGTTTCTTCATGTGCTTTACACCAATATGACCTAAACGACAGTTCCACAAATATGTTGCACTATCATTATCAACTTTGCATCTTTTGGCCTCAATATTATGAATATGTGTATCACTACGATCGAGATTCAATAAACCACTTACATTGGGTGTATATGTTGGGGAACGCAGTAATTTCAAAAAAATTCCTACGCACACGCAAGATCCATCTAGGTGATGCATAGCAACGAGCGGGGACAGTGTGTCCACGTACTCTCGTAGACCGAAAGTGGAAGCGTTTAGTAACGCGGTTGATGTAGTCAAACGTCTTCGCGATCCTACCGATCCAAGTACCGAACGCACGGCACCTCCACAATCTGCACACGTTCAGCTCGGTGACGTCCCTCGAACTCCTGATCCAGCAAAGTGTCGAGGGAGAGTTCCGTCAGCACGACGGCGTGGTGACGGTGATGGTGAAGTGATCCGCGCAGGGCTTCGCCTAAGCACTATGTGAATATGACCGGAGGCGTAAACTGTGGAGGGGGGCGCCGCACACGGCTAACAATGTTTGTTGTGTGTTCTAGGTGCCCCCTCCCCACATATATATAGGTGGGAGGGGGAGGGGGATAGCCATGGGGCGCGCCAAGTAGGAGGAATCCTACTTGGGGCCTCCTCCAATTTGGCCTCCCCCTTTCCTTATCTCCGGAGGGGGAAGGAAAGAGGGGAGAGGGGAAAGGAAGGGGGAATCCTCTTCCCTCTATTTCCTTTCCTCCCCCCTTTTCCTTTCTCCACTTAGATAAGCCCATATGGGGGCGCACCAGCCCACAAGGGGCTGGTCTGTCACGCCCTAGGCCCAATAAGGCCCATATCTTTGCCGGGGGTGCCCGGAACCCCTTCCGGTGACCCGATATGTACCAAGTACCGCCAGAACACTTCCGGTGTCCGAATACTATCGTCCTATATATGAATCTTTACCTCTCGACCATTTAGAGACTCCTCGTCATGTTCGTGATCTCATCCGGGACTCCGAACAACATTCGGTCACCAAATCACATAACTCATATAATAGAAATCATCATCGAACGTTAAGCGTGCGGACCCTACGGGTTCGAGAACTATGTAGACTTGACCGAGACACATCTCCGGTCAATAACCATTAGCGGAACCTGGATGCTCATATTGGTTCCTAGATATCCTACGAAGATCTTTGTCGGTCAAACCGCATAACATCATACGTTATTCCCTTTGTCATCGGTATGTTACTTACCCGAGATTCGATCATCGGTATCCTCATACCTAGTTCAATCTCGTTACCAGAAAGTCTCTTTACTCGTTCCGTAATGCATCATCCCGCAACTAACTTATTAGTCACATTGCTTGCATGGCTTATAGTGATGTGGATTACCGAGAGGGCCCAGAGATACCTCTCTGATACACAGAGTGACAAATCCTAATCTAGATCTATGCCAACTCAACAAACACAATCGGAGACACCTGTAGAGCATCTTTATAATCACCCAGTTACGTTGTGATGTTTGATAGCACACAAGGTGTTCCTCCGGTATTCGGGAGTTACATAATCTCATAGTTCGAGGAACATGTATAAGTCATGAAGAAAACAATAGCAATAAAACTAAACGATCATTATTGTAAGCTAACGGATGGGTCTTGTCCATCACATCATTCTCTAATGATGTGATCTCGTTCATCAAATGACAACACATGTCTATAGTTAGGAAACTTAACCATCTTTGAATAACGAGCTAGTCAAGTAGAGGCATACTAGGGACACTCTGTTTTGTCTATGTATTCAGACATGTACTAAGTTTGCAGTTAATACAATTCTAGCATGAATAATAAACATTTATCATGATATAAGGAAATATAAATAACAAATTTATTATTGCCTCTAGGGCATATTTCCTTCAGTCTCCCACTTACACTAGAGTCAATAATCTAGTTCACATCGTCATGTGATTTAACACCAATAGTTCACATATTTATGTGATTAGTTCACATCTCCATGTGACTATCACCCAAATGGGTTTACTAGAGTCAATAATCTAGTTCACATCGCTATGTGATTAAAACCCAAAGAGTACTAAGGTGTGATCATGTTTTGCTTGTGAGAGAAGTTTAGTCAACGGGTCTGCCACATGCAGAGCCGTATGTATTTTGCAAATTTTCTATGTCTACAATGCTCTGCACGGAGCTACTCTAGCTAATTGCTCCCACTTTCAATATGTATCCATATTGAGACTTAGAGTCATCCGGATTAGTGTCAAAACTTGCATCGACGTAACCCTTTACGATGAACTTTTTGTCATCTCCATAACCGAGAAACATGTCCTTATTCCACTAAGGATAATTTTGACCGTTGTCCAGTGATCCACTCCTGGATCACTATTGTACCCTATTGCCAAACTCATGGTGAGGTACACAATAGGTCTGGTACACATCATAGCATACTTTATAGAACCTATGACTGAGGCATAGGGAATGACTTTTCATTCTCTTTCTATTTTCTGCCGTGGTCGGGTTTTGAGTCTTTACTCAACTTTACACCTTGCAACACAGGCAAGAACTCCTTCTTTGACAGTTCCATTTTGAACTACTTCAAAAACTTTGTCAAGGTATGTACTCGTTGAAAAAACTTATCAAGCGTCTTGATCTATATCTATAGATCTTGATGCTCAATATGTAAGCAGCTTTACCGAGGTCTTTCTTTGAAAAACTCCTTTCAAATACTCCTTTATGCTTTCCAGAAAATTCTACATCATTTCTGATCAACAATATGTCATTCACATATACTTATCAGAAAGGCTGTAGTGCTCCCACTCACTTTATTGTAAATACAGGCTTCACCAAAAGTCTGTATAAAACCATATGCTTTGATCACTTTATCAAAGTGTATATTCCAACTCCGAGATGCTTGCACCAGTCCATAGATGGATCGCTGGAGCTTGCACACTTTGTTAGCACCTTTAGGATTGACAAAACTTTCTTGTTGCATCATATACAACTCTTCTTTAAGAAATCCATTAAGGAATGTAGTCTTGACATCCATTTGCTAGATTTCATAAAATGTGGCAATTGCTAACATGATTCAGGCAGACTTAAGCATCCCTACGAGTGAGAAAATCTTATCGTAGTCAACACCTTGAACTTGTCGAAAACTTCTTTGCGACAATTCGAGCTTTGTAGATAGTAACACTACTTCAGCGTCCGTCTTCCTCTTGAAGATCCATTTATTCTCAATGGCTCACCGATCATCGGGCATGTCAATCAAAGTCCATACTTTGTTCTCATACATGGATCCCATCTCAGATTTCATGGCCTCAAGCCATTTCGTGGAATCTGGGCTCATCATCGCTTCCTCATAGTTCGTAGGTTCATCATGGTCTAGCAGTATGACTTCCAGAACAGGATTACCGTACCACTCTGGTGCGGATCGTACTCTGGTTGACCTACGAGGTTCGGTAGTAACTTGATCTGAAGTTTCATGATCATCATCATTAACTTCCTCACTAATTAGTGTAGGCATCATTGGAACTGATTTCAGTGATGAGCTACTTTCCAATTCGAGAGAAGGTACAATTACCTCATCAATTTCTACTTTCCTCCCACTCACTTATTTCGAGAGAAACTCCTTCTCCAGAAAGGATCCACTCTTAGCAACAAAGATCTTGCCTTCAGATCTGTGATAGAAGGTGTACCCAACAGTTTGTTTTGGGTATCCTATGAAGACGCACTTCTCCAATTTGGGTTTGAGCTTATCAGGTTGAAACTTTTTCACATAAGCATCGCAACCCCAAACTTTAAGAAACGACAACTTAGGTTTCTTGCCAAACCACAATTCATATGGTGTCGTCTCAACGGATTTAGATGGTGCCCTATTTAACGTGAATGCAGCTGTCTCTAATGCATAACCCCAAAACGACAGTGGTAATTCAGTAAGAGACATCATAGATCGCACCATATCTAATAAAGTACGGTTACGACGTTCGGACACACCATTATGCTGTGGTGTTCCAGGTGGCACATTGTTTCAAATGAAGACCAAACTCGTAACTCAAATATTTGTCTCCGCGATCAGATCGTAGAAACTTTATTTTCTTGTTACAATGATTTCCACTTCATTCTTAAATTCTTTGAACTTTTCAAATGTTTCAGACTTATGTTTCATTAAAGAGATATACCCATATCTGCTCTAATCATCTGTGAAGGTCAGAAAATAACGATACCCGCCGCAAGTCTCAACACTCATCGGACTGCATACATCGGTATGTATTATTTCCAATAAGTCAGTGGCTCGCTCCATTGTTCCGGAGAACAGAGTCTTAGTCATCTTTCCCATGAGGCATGGTTCGCAAGCATCAAGTGATTCATAATCAAGTGATTCCAAAAGCCCATAAGCATGGAGTTTCTTCACGTGCTTTACACCAATATGACCTAAACGGCAGTGCCACAAATATGTTGCACTATCATTATCAACTTTGCATCTTTTGGCATCAATATTATGAATATGTGTATCACTACGATCGAGACTCAATAAACCATTCAACTTGGGTGTATGACCACAGAAGGTTTTATTCATGTAAACATAATAACAATTATTCTTTGACTTAAATGAATAACCGTATTGCAATAAACATGATCCAATCATATTATGCTCAACGCAGACACCAAATAACATTTATTTTAGGTTCAACACTAATCCCGAAGGTAAAGGGAGTGTGCGATGGTGATCTTATCAACTTTGGAATCACGTCCAACACACATCGTCACCTTGCCCTCAACTAGTCTTTGTTCATTTTGTAACTCCTGTTTCGGGTTACTAATCATAGCAACTGAACCAGTATCAAATCCCCAGGGGCTTACTTATGAACACTAGTAAAGTACACATCAATAACATGTATATCATATATACTTTTGTTCACTTTGCCATCCTTCTTATCCGCCAAGTATTTGGGGCAGTTCCACTTCCAATGACCATTTCCTTCGCAGTAGAAGCACTCAGTTCTAGGCTTGGGTCTAGATTTGGGCTTCTTCATGGGAGTGGCAACTTGCTTGCCATTCTTCTTGAAGTTCCCTTTCTTTCCCTTGCCCTTTTACTTGAAAGTAGTGGTCTTGTCAACCATCAACATTTGATGCTTTTCTTGATTTCTACCTTCGTCGATTTCAGCATCACGAAGAGCTCGGGAATCATTTTCGTCATCCCTTGCATATTATAGTTCATCACGAAGTTCCAGTAACTTGGTGATAGTGACTAGAGAACTCTGTCAATCACTATTTTATCTGGAAGATTAACTCCCACTTGATTCAAGCGATTGTAGTACTCAGACAATTTGAGCACATGCTCACTGGTTGAGCCATTCTCCTCCATCTTGTAGGCAAAGTACTTGTCAGAGGTCTCATACCTCTCGACTCGGGCATGAGTCTGAAATACCAATTTCAGCTCTTGGAACATCTTATATGCTCCGTGGCATTCAAAACATTTTCGAAGCCCCGGTTCTAAGCCGCAAAGTATGGCGCACTAAACTATCAAGTAGTTATCATACCGAGCTTGCCAAACGTTCATAACGTCTGTATCTGCTCCTGCAGTAGGTCCGTCACCTAGCGGTGCATCAAGGACATAATTCTTCTGTGCAGCAATGAGGATAATCCTCAGATCACGGACCTAGTCCGCATCATTGCTACTATCATCTTTCAACATAGTTTTTCTCTAGGAACATATCAAAAATAAACGGGGAGCTACATCGCAAGCTATTTATCTACAACATAGTTATGCAAATACTATCAGGACTAAGTTCATGATAAATTAAAGTTCAATTAATCATATTACTTAAGAACTCCCACTTAGATAGACATCCCTCTAATCATCTAAGTGATCACGTGATCCATATCAACTAAACCATGTCCGATCATCACGTGAGATGAAGTAGTTTTCAATGGTGAACATCACTATGTTGATCATATCTACTATATGATTCATGCTCGACCTTTCAGTCTCAGTGTTCTGAGGCCATATCTGCATATGCTAGGCTCGTCAAGTTTAACCCGAGTATTCCGCGTGTGCAAAACTGGCTTGCACCCGTTGTATGTCAACGTAGAGCTTATCACACCCGATCATCACGTGGTGTCTCGGCACGACGAACTGTAGCAATGGTGCATACTCAGGGAGAGCACTTATACCTTGAAATTTAGTGAGAGATCATCTTATAATGCTACTGCCGAACTAAGCAAAATAAGATGCATAAAGGATAAACATCACATGCAATCAATATAAGTGATATGATATGGCCATCATCATCTTGTGCCTTTGATCTCCATCTCCAAAGCACCGTCATGATCACTATCGTCACCGGCTTGACACCTTGATCTCCATCGAAGCATCGTTGTCATCTCGCCAACTATTGCTTCTACGACTATCGCTACCGCTTAGTGATAAAGTAAAGCAATTACATGGCGATTGCATTTCATACAATAAAGTGACAACCATATGGCTCCTGCCAGTTGCCGATAACTGTGTTACAGAACATGATCATCTCATACAACAATTTATATAATCATGTCTTGACCATATCACATCACAACATGCCCTGCAAAAACAAGTTAGACGTCCTCTACTTTGTTGTTGCAAGTTTTACGTGGCTGCTATGGGCTTAGCAAGAACCGTTCTTACCTACGCATGAAAACCACAACGATTTTTTGTCAAGTTTGAAGTTTTAACCTTCAACAAGGACCGGGCGTAGTCACACTCGATTCAACTAAAGTTGGAGAAACAAACACCCACTAGCCACCTGTGTGCGAAGCACGTCGGTAGAACCAGTCTCGCGTAAGCGTACGCGTAATGTCGGTCTGAGCCGCTTCATCCAACAATACCGCCGAATCAAAGTATGACATGCTGGTATGCAGTATGACTATTATCGCCCACAACTGTTTGTGTTCTACTCGTGCATATAACATCTACGCATCGACCTGGCTCTGATGCCACTGTTGGGGAACGCAGTAATTTCAAAAAAATTCCTACGCACACGCAAGATCCATCTAGGTAATGCATAGCAACGAGCGGGGAGAGTGTGTCCACGTACCCTCATAGACCGAAAGTGGAAGCATTTAGTAACGCGGTTGATGTAGTCGAACGTCTTCGCGATCCAACCGATCCATGTACCGAACGCACGGCACCACCGCAATCTGCACACGTTCAGCTCAGTGACGTCCCTCGAACTCTTGATCCAGCAAAGTATCGAGGGAGAGTTCCGTCAACACGGCGGCGTGGTGACGGTGATGGTGAAGTGATCCGTGCAGGGCTTCGCCTAAGCACTACGTGAATATGACCGGAGGCATAAACTGTGGAGGGGGCGCCGCACACGGCTAACAATGTTTGTTGTGTGTTCTAGGCGCCCCCTCCCCACATATATATAGGTGGGAGGGGGAGGGGACAGCCATGGGGCGCCCCAAGTAGGAGGAATCCTACTTGGGGCCTCCTCCAATTCGGCCTCCCCCTTTCCTTATCTCCGGAGGGGGGAAGGAAAGAGGGGAGAGGGGAAAGGAAGGGAGAATCCTATTCCCTCTATTTCCTTTCCTCCTCCCCTTTTCCTTTCTCCACTTAGATCAGCCCATATGGGGGCGCACCAGCCCACAAGGGGCTGGTATGTCACGCCCTAGGCCCAATAAGGCCCATATCTTTGCCGGGGGTGCCCGGAACCCCTTCCCGTGACCCGATACGTACCAGGTACCGCCAGAACACTTCCGATGTCCGAATACTATCGTCCTATATATGAATCTTTACCTCTCGACCATTTCGAGACTCCTCGTTATGTTCGTGATCTCATCCAGGACTCCGAACAATATCCGGTCACCAAATCACATAACTCATATAATACAAATCGTCATCGAACGTTAAGCGTGCGGACCCTGCGGGTTCGAGAACTATGTAGACATGACCGAGACACATCTCCGGTCAATAACCAATAGCGGAACCTGGATGCTCATATTGGTTCCTACATATTCTACGAAGATCTTTATCGGTCAAACCGCATAACAACATACGTTATTCCCTTTGTCATCGGTAAGTTACTTGCCCGAGATTCAATCGTCGGTATCCTCATACCTAGTTCGATCTCGTTACCGACAAGTATCTTTACTCGTTCCGTAATGCATCATCCCGCAACTAACTCATTAGTCACATTTCTTGCAAGGCTTGTAGTGATGTGCATTACCGAGAGGGCCCAGAGATACCTCTCTGATACACGGAGTGACAAATCCTAATCTCGATCTATGCCAACTCAAAAAACACCATCGGAGACACCTGTAGAGCATCTTTATAATCACCCAGTTACGTTGTGACGTTTGATAGCACACAAGGTGTTGCTCTGGCATTCGGGAGTTAAATAATCTCATAGTTAGAGGAACATGTATAAGTCATGAAGAAAGCAATAGCGATAAAACTAAACGATCATTATGCTAAGCTAACGGATGGATCTTGTCCATCACATCATTCTCTAATGATGTGATCCCGCTCATCAAATGACAACACATGTCTATGGTTAGGAAACTTAACCATCTTTGATTAACGAGCTAATCAAGTAGAGGCATACTAGGGACACTCTGTTTTGTCTATGTATTCACACATGTAGTAAGTTTCCGGTTAATACAATTCTAGCATGAATAATAAAAATTTATCATGATATAAGGAAATATAAATAACAACTTTATTATTGCCTCTAGGGCATATTTCCTTCAGTATGACCATAGAAGGTTTTATTCATGTAAACAGAACAGCAATTATTCTCTGACTTAAATGAATAACCGTATTGCAATAAACATGATCCAATCATATTCATGCTCAACGCAAACACCAAATAACATTTATTTAGGTCCAACACTAATCCCGAAGGTAGAGGGATTGTGCGATGGTGATCTTATCAACCTTGGAATCACTTCTAACACACATTGTCACCTCGCCCTTAACTAGTCTCTGTCCATTTTGCAACTCCTGTTTCGAGTTACTAATCTTAGCAACTGAACCGGTATCAAATACCTATGGGCTACTATGAACACTAGTAAAGTACACATCAATAACATGTATATCAAATATAACTTTGTTCACTTTGCCATCCTTCTTATCCGCCAAGTATTTTGGTCAGTTCCACTTCCAGTGACCATTTCCTTCCCAGTAGAAGCACTCAGTTTCAGGCTTGGGTTCATCTTTGGGCTTCTTCCCGAGAGTGACAACTTGCTTGCCATTCTTCTTGAAGTTCCCTTTCTTTCCCTTGCCCTTTTTCTTGAAACTAGTGGTTTTGTTAATCATCAACACTTGATGTTCTTTCTTGATTTCTACCTTTGCCGATTTCAGCATCGCGAAAGGCTTGGGAATCGTTTTCGTCATCCCTTGCATGTTATAGTTCATCACGAAGTTCTACTAACTTGGTGATAGTGACTAGAGAACTCTGTCAATCACTATCTTATCTAGAAGATTTAACTCCCACTTGATTCACGCGATTGTAGTACTCAGACATTCTGAGCACATGCTCACTGGTTGAGCTATTCTCCTCCATCTTGTAGGCAAAGTAATTGTCAAAGGTCTCATACCTCTCGACAGGGGCATGAGTTTGAAATACCAATTTCAGCTCTTGGAACATCTCATATGCTCAATGGTGTTCAAAATGTTTTTGAAGTCCCGGTTCTAAGCCGTGAAGTTTGGTGCACTATACTATCAAGTAGTCATCATATCGAGCTTGCCAAACGTTCATAACGTCTGCATCTGCTCCTGCAATAGGTCTGTCACCTAGCGGTGCATTAAGGACATAATTCTTCTGCAAGTTTTACGTGGCTACTACGGGCTTCTAGCAAGAACCGTTCTTACCTACGCATCAAAACCACAACGGTGTTTCGTCAAGTTTTCTATTTTAACCTTCAACAAGGACCGGCCGCAGTCAAATTTGATTCAACTAAAGTAGGAGAAACAGACACCCGCCACCCACCTTTATGCAAAAACTAGTTGCATGTCTGTCGGTGGAACCGGTCTCATGAACATGCTCATGTAAGGTTGGTCCGGGCCGCTTCATCCAACAATACTGCTGAATCAAAATAAGACATTGGTGGTAAGAAGTATGACTATCACCGCCCACAACTCTTTGTGTTCTACTCGTGCATATCATCTACGCATAGACCTAGCTGTGATACCACTATTGGGAAACGTAGCATGCAATTTCAAAAAAATTCCTACGCTCACGCAAGATCTATCTAGGAGATGCATAGCAACGAGAAGGGGAGAGCATCTTCATACCCTTGAAGATCGCAAAGCGGAAGCGTTTATCAACACGGTTGATGTAGTCGTACACCTTCACGATCCGTCCCGATCAAGTACCGAACGTACGGCACCTCCGCGTTCAGCACACGTTCAGCTTTATGACGTCCTCGCCTTCTTGATCCAGCAAGACGGGAGAAGTAGTAGATGAGTTCCGGCAGCACGACGACGTGGTGACGGTGTTGGTGAAGAACAATCTCCACAGGGCTTCACCAAGCACAACAGAAACTATAATGGAGGATAAACTAGAGGGACGGGGTTGCCAGCACACGGCTTGGTGTTTCTTGATGTGTTCCAGGTGCTAGCCCTGCCCCTCTATTTATATGTTGAGCCCTGGGGTCGAAACTTGGAGTAAAAGCCTCCTCAAAGTCAGTTTTGCCCGCAAGGAAGAGTCCTTCTCGGACTTCCAGGACCAGACGCCACGGTCCTTGGTGTCTAGCCCGGACGCAAGGGTCTCCGGCATTTGGCCCCCTGGCCTCCGCAAAACTCCTTTTGCACGGACCTAAAGCCGAACCATATCATCCTATATATCAATCTTTACCTCTGGACAATTCCGGAGCTCCTCGTCATGTCCGTGATCTCATCCGGGACTCCGAACAACATTCGGTCACCAACATACATAACTCATATAGTACTATATCATCAATGAACGTTAAGCGTGAGGACCCTACGGGTTCGAGAACTATGTAGACATGACCGAGACACCTCTCTAGTGAATAACCAATAGCGGAACCTGGATGCCCATATTGGCTCCTACATATTCTACGAAGAATTTTATCGGTCGAACCTTATGACAACATACGTAATTCCCTTTGTCTATCAGTATTTTACTTGCCCGAGATTCGATCATCGGTATCTTCATACCTAGTTCAATCTCGTTACCGGAAAGTCTCTTTACTTGTTCCGTAATACATCACCTCGTGACTAACTCCTTAGCGTTTGCTTGCAAGCTTATGATGTGTATTACCGAGAGGGCCGAGAGATACCTCTCCGATACACAGAGTGACAAATCCTAATCTCGATCCATGCTAACCCAACAGACACCTTTGGAGATACCTGTAAAGTATCTTTATGATCACCTAGTTATGTTGTGACGTTTTATAGCACACAAGGTATTCCTCCGGTATCCGGGAGTTGCATGATCTCATAGTCAAACGAATATGTATTTGACATTAAGAAAGCAATAGCGATAAACTCAATGATCAATATGCTAAGCTAACAGATGAGTCTTGTACATCACATCATTCTCCTAATGATGTGACCCCATTATCAAATGACAACTCATGTCCATGGTTAGGAAACCTTAACCATCTTTGATCAACGAGCTAGTCAAGTAGAGGCTCACTAGGGACACGGTGTTTATTTATGCATCCACACATGTATTTAGGTTTCCGATCAATACAAATATAGCATGAATAATAAACCTTTATCATGAATAAGGAAATATAAAATAAAAACTTTATTATTGCCTCTAGGGCATATTTCCTTCAATTGAACCATTTGATGTATGGGGTTTTGATTATATTGGACCTTTTCATTCCTCTAGTGGGTACACTCATATTTTAGTTGTTGTTGATTATGTTACTAAGTGGGTAGAAGCTATTCCAACTAGTAGTGCTGATCATAACACTTCTATTAAAATGCTTAAAGAAGTTATTTTCCCGATGTTTGGAGTCCCTAGATATTTAATGACTGATGGTGGTTCACATTTTATTCATGGTGCATTCCATAAACTTCTTGCTAAATATGATGTTAACCATAGAATTGCATCACCTTATCATCCTCAGTCTAGTGGTCAAGTTGAATTGAGTAATAGAGAAATAAAGTTAATTTTGCAAAAGACCATTAATAGATCTAGAAAGAATTGGTCTAAGAAACTTGACGATGCATTATGGGCTTATAGAACTGCTCATAAAAATCCTATGGGAATGTCTCCATATAAAATGGTCTATGGAAAAACATGTCATTTACCTCGTGAGTTGGAACATGAAGCTTATTGGTAATTAAAGAACTCAATTATGATTTCAAACTTGCCGATGAAAAGAGGTTATTTGATATTAGCTCGTTAGATGAATGGAGGACACAAGCTTATGAAAATGCCAAGTTGTTTAAAGAAAAAGTTAAAAGATGGCATGACAAAGAATCCAAAAACGGGAATTTAAAGTAGTCGATCAAGTTCTTTTGTACAACTCTTGTTACAGATTCTTTGCAGGAAAACTTCTCTCCAAATGGGAAGAGCCGTATATCATCGAAGAAGTTTATCGCTCTAGAGGTATTAAGATCAACACTGCCGAGGGCACCAATCCAAGAGTGGTTAATGGGCAAAGAATTAAACATTATATCTCAGCTATGCCCATTATTAATGATGAAAATAATATTATTCAAGTAATGACACTGGAGGAGCACATAGAAGAGACCTTCCGGAATGCTCCAGAACCCTCAAAAGGAGTAGGTACGTGGTACAGTATGCGACAAGAAGCGACAAGCCTGGGGGGCGTGCCTCCCGAGTTTGTGGCTCCCTCGTGGACTTTCCATATTACTTGTCCTGGACAGGAAAAATTCATTATATATACTCTAGGATGTTTTGACCATCGTATCACAAGTTTCTCCTCTATTCTTGTTTCGGGTTGTTTTCCTGGAAGATCTGACAGCATGTCGTCCCAAGACTTGGATGGAGAGAGCTAGGTTTCTCATTATGTTGCAAATCCAAGGATTTACGATGATGTTGATCCATATGAGTGGCCCACAATGAAGAAGAAGAGACGGATTTGAAATAGACAGATTGCTCAAGAAAAGAAGAAGAAGATGCCCCCTACCTCAACCAGGGGACATGCATGTGGAGTTTGTCGGCGTCCTGGGAACAGGGGTCCCCAGACTTGCCTGCCTGCGGCCCACGGCGTGGCTCCACTAGCGGCCCTGTACGGCCCGTCTTCACCAGCAAACACTCAAGACCCTCGCGAGGGGCCAAGCCTCGCGAGGCGTACAATGCAAGACCTCCCCGGGGGCGGCCTCACCAAGCCGGCTCGCGAGGGGCGGAGAGATCAAGGCAAGGGGCACCTCGCGAGGTTCCTGTGACGTAATCCATGACGACCGGCGCCAGGCGGGCGCCAGCGCGCGCAGTGTCCTCGTTTCCTCTTTGGTGCTAAAGTGGCAAGCGCAGGCGAGGAGTCCTGAGGCATCAGGCAAAGGTTGCCATATCGGTGCAACGAGACCAAGACCAGCAGGACGGCAGGATGGAGGTCACCATGGAGCCCAAGACGGCGTCACCACCAGAGCCTTTGGCAGGCGAAGACCACCTTTAGTCAGGATAACTTGTACTAGTTGTCTCCCTTCGAATTTGGCCGTTGTGGCATCCCTTCCCGCTCAATATTTGGGAAGAGGACCAGGGCCTCTATAAATAGGACTAGCCGCCACTATAGGAGGGCATATCTCATCTTGGACAGGGGCCATTCCATCCATAGCCACCGCACAAACTCACCAAACACAAGAGCACCTCTCCCCAGGAGGCTGTTCTTCCCTTGTAACTGTTCATCCTCAGCCCAAGAGGCAATCCACCACACCACACTGGAGTAGGGTATTACACCACATCGGTGGCCCGAACCAGTATAAACTCTTGTGTCTATCGTTCTTTGGGTTCGTCGAGCTAGGCCTTGTGATCGTTGCGAGAGCGGGCTAGGGAGGGAGAGATCTTCGTGCGCACCCCAGTGTTCGAACCTCAAGGGTTTGCTGGAACCCGAAATCCGACATTTGGCGCGCCAGGTAGTGGTGCGCTGAAGCCTTCCTTCCGTCGATCTACGCTCCGCAACCACCGCAATTCGCCTCCATGGCCTGCGCTGCTCTTTCGGCTGCGACGATAGATGCCTGCGGAGGGGCCAGGGGGCTCCGAGCCTTAGCCCCCGACTTGCGGCGGGTGCAGTGGCCACCCAAGTTCAAGCCAGAGATGTCACCACGCTACGATGGCACGGTGGACCCGTCGGCCTTCCTGCTGGCGTATGAAGAGGCTGTCATAAAGGCTGGGGGCGACGACAAGGTCATGGCCAACTGGCTTCCCATGGCCCTCACTGGTGCTCCGCGCGCCTAGGTGTTCAACCTCCCAGGATCTACGGTGACATCTTGGGAGGAGCTGTGCAGCCTCTTCGCTGCGCACTTCGCGGCACCGTGCCCCTCGTCGTCGTGGCCCTCCTCGGCGGCTCGCAGGCGCCGCCCTCGGACCGTCACACCAAGCCGTTCTTCTGCCAGATCGGCGCCGCCTCCGCGCGGCAAGGGGCTCCCCTGGCTTGGGCGGCGCCCAAGGCCGACCTGACCTTCGACGCGGGGGATCACCCTGTCACCACCGTCGGCTCGGGCGTGCTCCCAATGCTTTGCACGCCCACCATCTGCAGCGTAGCCATCACCAAGACCCTCATCGACGGCGGCGCCGGCCTCAGCGTGCTCTCTGTGGAGGCTTTTAGCCTCCTTCACGTACCGCTCGAGCGGCTCTGCCCCGCAAGCCCTTCTCCAGGGTCGGCGACGGCTCCTCCAGTCCCCTAGGGCATATTCGTCTTCTCATGACCTTTGGCACCGGCGACAACTATCGCACGGAGCCGATCGACTTTGACATCGCCCGCATTGGCCTTCCATATAACGCCATCCTCGGGTACCTGGCTCTGGCTCAGTTTATGGCGGCGACCCATCCGGCCTACAACCTCATGAAGATGCCCAGGAGCAAGGACGTCCTCATCGTAGTTGGAGATACCAAGGAGGCTCTGGTGGCGCTCAAGCTTGCCCTCAAGACCGTCGCGGCGGCGCGACTGGCCGACGAAGCTACCTCTAGAGTTAAGGAGGCCGCGCCAGCCAAGAAGAAGCAGTTGTTCACTCAAGATCGGGCAGAAACCCAGCAGGTGGCGGTCGAGGAAGATGGGTTCTCTGGAGCCACCTTAGGTGCCAACCTCGACCCAGATCAAGAGGAGGCATTGGTGAGGTTCTTGCGCGCAAACAAGGAAGTATTCGCCTGGGAGCCCAAACAGCTGGTAGGGGTCCCAAGAGGGGTGATCGAGCATCACTTAAGGGTGTGCCTCAATGTGCGCCCTGTGAAGCAGAGGGCGCGGCAACAGTCCACGGAGAAGCAGTCCTTCATTGTCTAGGAAACCCGCAAGATGGAAGCAGCATGTGTCATTCGTGAGGTTCGGTACCCCGAGTGGCTGGCGAACCCCGTCGTTGTGCCAAAGAAAGGCGGGAAGGAGCGCATGTGTGTCGACTTCACCAACCTCAACAAGGCCTGTCCCCAAGATCCGTTCCCACTTCCACACATCGACCAGATCGTCGACTCCACCACCGAGTGCGACCTGCTGTGCTTCCTGGATGCGTTCTCAGGCTATCATCATATCATGATGGCGGTAGAGGATGTGGAGAAGACGGCCTTCCTAACCCCGTGCGGAGTGTACTACTACACTTGCATGCCATTCGGACAGCGCAACACAGGCGCGACCTTCCAGCGGCTGATGCACATCGCCCTGGGCCAGTAGCTCGGGAGGAACACTGAAGCCTACGTCGACGACATTGTGGTGAAATCTCGGGAGGCGAGAACTTTGATTCAGGACCTGGAGGAGACCTTCGCGAGCATGCACCAGGTAGACTTGCGGCTTAACCCAGAGAAGTGCGTGTTTGGTGTCCCCTCCGGCAAGCTGCTGGGCTTCCTCGTGTCCCACTGGGGGATCGAGGCCAACCCAAAAAAGGTCAAGGCGATCGACGACATGAGTCCACCACAAACCCTCAAGGAGATGCAGAAGCTTGCCGGCCGCGTGAATTCGTTGGGGCGCTTCATCTCCAAGCTGGGAGAGCGCGCCCTACCATTCTTCAAGGTGATGAAGAAGAAGGGCCCGTTCGAGTGGACCCTGGAGGCTGACCAAGCATTTCAAGACCTCAAGAGATACCTGACCAGCCCTCCGGTGATGGTGGCGCCCCGCCCTCTCGAGCCCCCGGTGCTCTACCTCCTTGCCGCTCCTTACTCAGCCAGTGCAGCTCTGGTGGCAGTTCGGGAAGAGCGCCAGGCAAAGGATATGTCTCGCCAAGCCACGCCCCCGGCCAGGGCGATGCAAGACCCGGGGGACACCGCAAGGGCCGCAGCAATGCCAACGGATGACCAGGCTCAGCAAGATGGCGCCCTTGGGCCTGCAGAGGCCCCAATGGGCGACCAGGCTCCGGAAGTTTCATCGCCTCAAAAGGCGCCTCAACCTCTGACAGACGTAGGCCTCGTCGATGCGCCAACCCTCGTCGAGGACCCAGTATATTTTGTCAGCATGGTACTGCGGGATGCAAGGGCACGGTACCCCATGCCTCAGAAGCTCTTGCTCGAGCTTTTGGTGGCCTCACGTAAGCTACGACACTACTTTCAAGGTCACCCAATCAAGGTCGTCTCGGCCTACCCACTGGAGAGGGTACTCAGGAGGCCCAACACTGCTGGAAGAGTCGCCGAGTGGAATATCGAGCTGCAGGCATTCCAGCTGGAGTCCAGCACAACCAGGGTCATGAAGGGAGCCGCGCTCGCCAACTTCGTGGCAGAATGGACGGATGCCCCGGAGCTTGGGGCAGGTGAGGACCGATCCCTCTCGCTGGGAAGTGAAGCGCCAGACGGCTGGGTTATGTATTTCGATGGCGCATTCGCGCGCCAGGGCGCGGGGGCTGGAGCAGTGCTCATCTCACCCACTCAGGACAAGCTCTACTACGCCGTGCAGCTCTGCTTCCAGCAGGGTGAGAAGGTCTCCAACAACATAGCGGAGTACGAAGGCCTCATAGCTGGCCTTAAGGCTGCGGTGGCCCTGGGGGTGAAGCGCCTCACCATCAGGGGCGACTCGCAGCTTCTCGTCAACTTCTCCAACAAGGTATACGAGCTGAGGGACGAGCACATGGAGGCATACCTCGCGGAAGTACGCAAAATGGAAAAGCAGTTCTTAGGCCTAGAATTGCAACACGTGCCCGGTGGCACCAACAAGGAGGCCGACGACATCGCCAAGAGAGCATCCAAGTGACTACCCCAAGAGCCCGGCGTCTTCGAGAAGCGGCTCCTCAAGCCATCGGCAGCGCCTCCGCTTTCCAGGCTGGTGCCGCCTCGAGAGGAGCTCCCCCAACCACCAGTCTCGGGAGCCCCGACCTCCGGCCCGGCCTCAGGAGCGCGCTTACTCTTGGCGCTTGAGGCTCAGGAGGGTGCTGGACCAAGGAGTTCAAGGAATATCTAATGCAAGAGACGCTGCCGGAGAAAGAGGAGGATGCGGAGCGTGTGGCCCGACAGGCCACGGCGTACTGCATCCAGGACGGTGAGTTATACAGGAAGCGGACAAATGACGTTTCCTTGCGTTGTATCTCCAGGGAACAGGGGAAAGAGCTGCTAGCTGACATACACGGCGGAGACTACGGGCACCACTCGTCGTCACGAACCCTCATCGGCATGGCGTTCCACAGTGGATTCTACTGGCCTACGGCGCTCAACGACGCGACGAAGCTGGTGAAGTCCTACAAGGCCTGCCAATTCCACGCCAAGCAGATCCATCAGCCGGCTCAGGGCCTCCAGACCATCCCACTCTCGTGGCCATTCGCAGTCTGGGGGCTGGATATCTTGGGCCCGTTCCCTCGAGCGCCTGGGGGCTACTGCTACCTCTACGTCGCCATCGACCAGTTCACCAAGTGGGCGGAGGTAGAAGCTATCCGCACCATCCCAGACGGATCCACGGTCAAGTTCATCAAGGGTCTCGTGAGCCGGTTCGGGGTCCCCAATTGCATCATCACCGACAACGGCTCACAGTTCACTACCAATCTCTTCAAGGCATATTGTGCTAACCTTAGAATGCAGATTTGCTACGCTTCGGTGGCACACCCCAGGAGCAATGGTCAAGCCGAACGCGCCAACGCGGAGGTCCTGAGAGGCCTCAAGACCAGGACCTTCAAGAAGAAGCTCGAGGCCAGCGCCAAGGGCTAGCACGACGAGCTCCAGTCCGTGTTGTGGTCCATCCGCACCACCGCCACCAAACCAACGGGCGAGACCCCATTCTTCCTCGTCTACGGAGCAGAAGCGGTATTCCCTCACAAGGTCAAGCATCGCTCCACGCGGGTCCTGGCGTTTGATGAGACGCAGCAGGACGCCATGCGGAGGATGGACCTTGTGCTGAGCGAGGAATGCCGCCGTGAAGCCACGCTTCGAGCGGCAAGATACCAGCAGGCACTGCGGCGGTATCTCTGCCGCAGCATCCGCTCCAGGACGCTTGAGGTGGGTGACCTTGTCCTAAGGCGGGTGCTCTCTAGGGAAGGGCTGCATAAGCTTTCACCCATGTGGGAGGGCCTGTTTAGGGTCGCCCATGTCTCCAGGCCTGGCGCCGCGCGCCTGGAGACGCAGGACGGGGTCGCCATCCAGAACGCCTGGAACATCCAGCACCTCCGGAAGTTCTACCCATGAAGAAAGGCCCGGCGCCTGTGAAGCAAGGCCCAATGCCTGTGAAGGTCTCCGCTCGTGACACTCTCACGTAATAATGAGTGGGGTTGTACACGCCCCGGAGTCTCAGGAGTGCCGCCCTCGGGCCTCGGGGGCTCCCTCCCACGTCCTAGTGGCAGCACTTAGCTCCATGCTGGTGAGAAGACAAGAAGACTAGACTAGGTGCTGGACGCGGCTTTTCATTTGCTTTCCGTAGTTGGCTTGCCCCTCTTTAATGAAAATTTGCTTTCTGGTGTTCCTTGCCGACTTGGTTCCGTCGCCTTTTGCCTTCGTTTCTGCCCTCGGTTCTTGTTTTGACCCGTACTCTCACTTGGATGCCTCGCGAGGGGGCTGGACAGGTGCCCTCGTGAGCGTTTTTCCTATTTTTCATGAGGCACCCTCGTTCGAGCTCGCAAGCTGGTGCACCTCTCTCAATCCGTGCCCCTCGGGTACCGCGATGCGAAGCGCTGGGTTGTGGCCAGCGGCGCCTGCAACCAGGGCTCGAAAGAATAAGAGTTTCCTAATGAATTTTTGCAGTTCCTAGACGCCTCACAGGCCAAGGAGGCCTCGCCAGGTACTGGGAAATGAGCGCCTCACGAGGCAAAAACTACTTCGAGCGTGCCAAGCTAAGTTATTTCTACGCGCCTACATAAGACGTTGATGCTGCAATGCAACACAGGAACAATAAACATAGCATAGCAACTTGGAAACCATGGTTCGTTGCACGCCCCTACAAGGCCCCATACTTGTCTCTCTCTTAATGCAGGAAGAAAAGAAAGAACGAAACAAAAGTGGCGCGTGCCCCTGCAACAGCTCGCGAGGATGGACCCATGACGCTCTCCTGGGCTCAGCCGGACCCCTCCACACGCTTCACTGGGGCGCGATGACGAGACGACCCGCTGCCGCCCTTGAAGCGGGCGCGGCGGCTGGTCGTAGCCTCCGCTGCTGGAGCTGTCGCCGGAGGAAGAACCGCCAAAGTTGGACGAGCAGCGGCCAGCGCCGAGGGCAAGACCATCCTCACCCTCATCACGACCATCGCCAAGGCCAAGCACCTCGCCGCCGTTGTTGTCCTCGGGGAAGCACCCGACGCGGCGGCCGTCTTCTCCGAACACCTTCACGTAGAGGGTCGCATTGCCGTCATACTTGAAGTAGGGGGTGCACCGCCTGACCAGCCCGCGTGCGCGGGCGAACGTCTGCCAGCCGCGGGCTAGGGCTGCGTTGCCCGTGACAGAGATCTCGACCGCGACCCATGAAGCCTTGCTGCAGCAGCCATCCGCCTGCAGCCAGAGCCCGCCTGGACCCATGGCCGGCAGCTCGCCAGCGAAGAAGCGCGGGAGCTGAAGCCAATTGCCGGCCGGGTTCTCCGACCACACGACGAACTCCGGCAACACCTCCGCCGAGTGGAAGCACGGCCGGGGAGGCCATGCGACCATGGCGCGCCTCCCATCATCGACGGGGCTTCCATGACCTGGGCGACTCCCGCCACGCGAAGAGGCCCTGTCACGGCCGCGAGGGGCCACGGCGGGGATCGCGGTGTGCTTGCGGGGACGGCCACGCCCCCTCTTGGGCGGCGGAGAGCCGGGCCCCTCCTAGCGGGCCTTCCCATTCTCTGCGGCTGAGAACCTCTTCGTAGGCTCCATGGGTGTCGCTATCGGCAATGAAGCAACGGAGAAGAAGCGAGCGGAGCAGGAAGAGCTAAGCAACGGGGGCTCCGCCCCCTCCTCATTTATAGCGGGAGAAGGCCAACCGGCGATCCCCACGATCACAGGTAATGCTGATTTTTCCTTGCATGCCGCAGGGACTCGTCAAGTCGGGTAGTTGCCGAGGCAGCATGGGGAAGCGGAGACGCCCACGTCCAATCAATCGCCACGCGTCAACCAAGGCCGCAGGCTGTTGGGGCCCGCGGCGCTCTGCACTTGCCCTTTGGCTTCGCCTCGAAGCCAAGTCCGAGCGCGCCTGGGACCCCGGGCCTACTGTCGGCATCATCGGAACGGGGGTCCCCAGACTTGCCTGCCTGCGGCCCACGGCGTGGCTCCACTAGCGGCCCTGTACGGCCCGTCTTCACCAGCAAACACTCAAGACCCTCGCGAGGGGCCAAGCCTCGCGAGGCGGACGACGCAAGACCTCCCGGGGGGCGGCCTCACCAGGCCAGCTCGCGAGGGGCAGAGAGATCAAGGCAAGGGGCACCTCGCGAGGTTCTTGTGACATAAGCCATGACGACCGACGCCAGGCGGGTGCCAGCACGCACAATGTCCTCGTTTCCGCTTTGGTGCTAAAGAGGCAAGCACAAGCGAGGAGTCCCGAGGCATCAGGCAAAGGTTGCCATATCAGTGCAACGAGACCAAGACCAGCAGGACGGCAGGATGGAGGTCACCGTGGAGTCCAAGACGGCGTCACCACCAGAGCCTTTGGCAGGCGAAGACCACCTTTAGTCAGGATAACTTGAACTAGTTGTCTCCCTTCGAATTTGGCCGTTGTGGCATCCATTCCCGCTCAATATTTGGGAAGAGGACCAGGGCCTCTATAAATAGGACTAGCCGCCACTATAGGAGGCAGATCTCATCTTGGACAGGGGCCATTCCATCCATAGCCACCGCACAAACTCACCAAACACAAGAGCACCTCTCCTCATGAGGCTATTCTTCCCATGTAACTATTCAACCTTAGCCCAAGAGGCAATCCACCACACCACACTTGAGTAGGGTATTACACCACATCGGTGGCCCGAACTAGTATAAACTCTTGTGTCTCTCGTTCTTTGGGTTTGTCGAGCTAGGCCTTGCGATCGTTGCGAGAGCGGGCTAGGGAGGAAGAGATTTTCGTGCGCACCCCAGTGTTCGAACCTCAAGGGTTTGTCGGAACCCGAAATCCGACAGAGTTCAAGAAATAAAGCCTCCTAAACACAATAAAAGATTCTAAGTTCCAATTCACTCCTTTTCGTCGTGTGCAGGAAGAAGAGGACAAGTTGCGTCACAAAATCTGGGAACTTCAGCAGGAAGTCTGCAGGTTGAAAGAGGAAAATCTTATCCTCAAGTGGCAGGACAAGCTTACCACTTTCGCATCACCACCATCACCAAATAAAGACGCTTGAGTACACAGGTATGGGCACCACCCTTGGCTTGTTCCAAGCTTTGGGGAGGTGCCCCTGTACCATCACTTTTATCATCATTATCTATCTTAGTTCGTTCCTTAGTTATTTCTTGATTTAGAAGAATAATGTTTCAGTATGCTTTAGTTTTGAGTGCTTGCTTTGTGATCTATCTATTTATGTAGTCGTGTGAGAGTTATATGACAAAGAGTAGTTTTGAGTTTTGCTTTTCTTTCTTGTTTCAATCTTAGCAATGAAAGAAAAATAATAAAATAATGAAAACATCATATGCTAATTCCATGGGGAGCAATGACTTCACATAAAGGAAGTATAGTTGGTAAAATTTGTTGGAAGTTGACAAACATAGCATTGGCCATTAGTGCAATCCATGGAAAAAGTAGTGAAGGAAGAGAGGACTCACATATAAATATACTATCTTGGACATCTTTTATGATTGTGGCCCCCATCAAATATTCTATATCAATTAGTTGACGTTGGACAAGGAAGACAACGTAATGAGTTGTGATTGCTTATATTCACATAGAAGTTATATTGTCATGGATCCTCTAACATGTGGTGCTTGTCTAGGATCTTTTGCTAGCCAAAATTCGCACTAAGTACAGATACTACTTGTGCATCCAAAACCCTTTAACCCAGACTCTTGCCACGGGTGTCCACCATAACTACCTATGGATTGAATAAGATCCTTCAAGTAAGTTGTCATCGGTGCATAAAGCAATAAAAAATTCTCCTAAATATGTATGATCTTTTATTTTAAGGGAAAATAAGCTTTGTACAATCTTGTGATGATAAAGAAATAAAAGTGACGGGCTGCATAATAAAGGTTGCTATCATAAGGGGCAATATAAAGTGAAGTTCCTTTACATTAATAGCTTGCACACCCAAAATAAAAAGCGCATGACAACCTCTACTTCCCTCTGCGAAGAGCCTATTTTTTTACTTTTATGTATTATTTTTATGCAAGAGTCAATAATGTTCATCCCAATTCCGCTCTATGCACTCTTTAGTGGCAAGCATCATGTGGTGGAGATAGATCCATAATATATATATATATATATATATATCCCGTTGAATATAGGTGATCATGAGTTATTATTGTTGACGTTAACCTTGAGGTAAATAAGTTGGGAAGCGAAACTATAAGCCCCTATCTTTCTATGCATCTGACTGAAACCCGTGCTCTATAAATATGCCTTGAGTGTCAGCAATCATAGAAGACAAATGATAGTTGAGTACGTGAACTTGCTAAACAAAGCTCGGACATAGACTGTTTTTGAAAATATGATGGATTGTGATTGTTTCAGTGACTGAAATCATAGTTTGTTAGTTTCCAATGAAGATTATGTTTCATACTTCAGTTTGTGAACGAATTGTTACTTTAGCATGAGAAGTTTCATGATATATTGCTGCTATGATAATGACCTTGATGCTTTCATGTCTGTATTTTATTTTTATTGACACCTCTCTCTCTAAACATGTGGTCATGATTATCAATTTTGACTTTTGCATGAGGACAAGCGAGGTCTAAGCTTGGGGGAGTTGATACGTCCATTTTGCATCATATTTTCCTACTATTATTTATTGTATTATGGATTGTTATTTCACTTTATGATTCAATTCTTATGCCATTTCTCTCTTATTTTGCAAGTTTGACATGAAGAGGGAGTTGCCGGCAGCTGGAATTCTGGACCAGAAAGGGCTACAGCAGAGATAGCTATTCTGCACAACTCCAAATGACCTGAAAATTTACGGAGAATTATTTTGGAATATATGAAAATTATTGGCAATAGAATTACCAGAAGGGGACCCACTAGGTAGCCACAAGCCTTGAGGGTGTGCCCCCGAGCTTGTGGGGCCCCTGGTAGGCCTCCGAGGCCCATCTTCTCCTATATGATGCCATTTTCCCTAGAAAAAATGAAGATAAGACTTTCGGGATGAAGCTCCACCGTCTCGAGGCGGAACTTGGGCAGGAGCACTTTTGCTCTCAGGCGAAGCGATTCCACCAGGGAAACTTCCCTCCGGGAGGGGGAAATCGAAGCCATCAACATCACCAATGATCCTCTCATCGTGGGAGGAGCAATCTTCATCAACATCTTCACCATAACCATCTCATATCAAACCCTAGTTCATCTCTTGTATTCAATATTTGTCTCAAAACCTCAGATTTGTACCTGTGGTTTCCTAGTAGTGTTGATTGCATCTTGTAGTTGATGCTAGTTGGTTTATTTGGTGGAAGATTATATGCTCAGATCCTTAATGATAATCAATTCCCCTTTGATCTTTAACATGAATATGATTTGTGAGTAGTTACTTTTGTTCTTGAGGACATGGGAGGAGTTTGGTTGTAAGTAATCATGTGAATTTGGTATTCGTTCGATATTTTGATGATATGTATGTTGTTGCTTCCTTTAGTGGTGTCATGTGAATGTTGACTACATGACACTTCACCATCCTTGTGCCTAAGTGAAGGCATTGTGGAACAATAAGTAGATGATGGGTTGCTAGAGTGACAAAAGCTTAAACCCTAGTTTATGCATTATTCCATAAGGGGCTGATTTGGATCCATATGTTTCATGCTATGGTTAGATTTATCTTCATTCTTCTTTTATAGTTGTAGATGCTTGCGAGAGGGGGTAATCATAAGTGGGAGGCTTGTTCAAGTAAGAACAACACCCAAGCACCGGTCCACCGACATATCAAACTATCAAATTAGCGAACGCAAATCAATGGAACATGATGAAAGTGACTAGATGATAATTCCCATGTGTCCTCAAGAACGATTTGCTTGTTATAAGAAAACGTGCAGCCTGTCCTTTGCTGTAAAAGGATTGGGCTACCTTGCTGCACATTTGTTACCATTGATATTTGTTTCTCGTTACAAATTACCTTGTTATCAAACTATTTGTTACCGATAATTTCAGTGCTTGCAGAGAATAGCTTCCTAAAAACCGTTTGTCATTTCCTTCTGCTCCTCGTTGGGTTTGACACTCTTACTTATCGAAAAGAGGACGTTCAGTCACAGAGCACCGATGAGGAGGACCCCTACGCGCCGCCGGACGAGGTTGCACCCGACCCCCCAACTTTGGAGTGGTTTTGGGGCCATTACAATCTTCGTCTGTGGAAGGCGATGCCGCCGACTAAGAAAGCCAGGCAAGTGGATTTCAAGGAGATGGCGGAGGAGGAAGCCAGGTACCAGGCAGCCCATGAGGCTGCCTGGGAAAAGGAGGTGGTGGAGCTTTGGGGCGGGTGCGTCGACGTGCGAAGGAGGTGTATGAAGACGGCCAGTACTTTGCCAGGAAGGCCAAAGGCGCTAGGCGCCTCATCGCTGTGTGGAGGTGGGCCGATAAGCTCCAACGTGCTACTGACGAGGAGCTCCAGTGGGCGCCCAACGAAACAGCAAGATCGTTCGCACGCGTCCGCGAGCAAGAGGCAGATCAGGATGTCAAGCGCTATGAGGCGGAGGAGGCAGAGTACTACCTCCGTGTTGGGAAGCCGCCGTGCAGCAGGGAGCTGCTGGAATACTGCCCCCCTAAGGAGGGATTATTAGTTTTAGTATTGTTCGTTTTTAATTTTATATGCATTGTACGTGATGAACTACTGAACGATTAATATATATTTTGAACTCCATTTTCTATCTATTTTCGTGTACTAATTTCTATCTTGTTGTTATCAGCCACATGTACAGAATGGAAAGCATATATAGACACATTGAGACAGAACAAAATATAATAATGGAAAATGAGTACACATATTGAGATAGAGCAATATTATGATTGTTGTGAATACATTTTTGCAACCAAGCAGATTATCTGGAACCATGCATGAATTGAGCTAAGCTGCAAAAAAATAGTATTTCCAAAAATAGTCAATTCAATGATGACCCTCCATGGATTCACCTATATAGGCTGCGGCTAATGTTGCAAAAATAAGAGCTTGAATACCTCTTGTAAATAATCCAAGAAACATGATCAACGTCGAAACGACTGAACAAAAGAAAACGAGTCCATGACCAGCAGCCTTGCGTACTGTAGCTCTTGGCTCTGCCCGAACTCGTGTAGGCGTTCGTCCAAGGGGTTGACACGCTCGCGGTACATATGGAGCGTGATCTTGAGGAGTGAATAGCAAAAAACTACCACATTACAGGCTATCATTGCAAAAAACTACCATTTTTTTATTTTTCAAAAAACTAAGACAAAATTGGTGGGCTGTTCTAAAAAACCCTAGTGGCCAAATCGTTACATTTTAAGCACGCTTATGACACGTGGGGTCTGCCCGTCAGGGTTCTGTCAGCTAGAGGCTGACATTGCGCGTGATGACGGCCGTTAGAGCGCGCCGTTTCGTCTGTGGTCAAGACGATCGAGTCATGTCCTCTGTTCCCCCCTGCATAGACCTAGGCGATGGCGTCGGCAGCCACTCTAAGGGGGTGGTGGAATGGGGGATGGCGACAGAGAATACTCGGAAGTTGATAACTGGATAGGGAGCGATAGCTTCGCAACCTAGCTGGCGGCGCAGCCGCTGCAGAATTGGACACCTACGATGACGCCACAGGCTGCACCACCATCGCCTGAGAATCAGCAGTTCTCGCTTGAGAGCGGCGAGGTCTCTTGCTAGAGCTATCGCCACTCCTGTCACCGCGATTCCGGCCAACTCCCACCACTGGGCCTCTGCATTTGGAGGGGTTGAGTAATTTTTCTTCTTCTCTTCATCGGCTCCTTCAACATACCCCATTTGAATTCATTAGTGCTAGTTTAGTACAAAGTTGAGGCAATCGTTAACAGATTTTTTTTACCAAACCCTACACTACTGCAGGATGCTGCTAACGCGACACTACGATCAGAGACCCTTCGAGAAACTGTGTGCGATGCAATGATCGCAAATTGTGGTGTATGAAAACCGTCAAAAATGTATAAAACGATTGCGATGACGGATGCATCAAACACGGTTCAGATTTTAGTTGCGTGTGCGATGAAGGGCGTACGGTTCAGTTCAATTAACTGTTTGCGATGAGGAGGAACAAAAGAAACGGGCAACCAGATGAAGGTGTGTGCGATACACAGCATACGGTTCACTCGGATGAACTGTTTGTGATTAGGCAACACAAAATAAACGGGCAACCAGATGAAGGTGTGTGCGATATACAGCATATGGTTCACTTGGATGAACTGTTTGTGATTAGGCAACACAAAAGAAATGGTCAGCCATATCAAGGTGTCTGCGATATACGCATGCGGTTCACTCGGCCCTTGTCATCAGTGTGTGACCTCTGTGGCAACCGTTCACTCCCCAGGCGCCTCTTCGTGTACCGTGGCAACCGTCCACCGCCTCTTCACCTTTCCCTCTCGATTTGGAACTGGTGTCGCACACTCTTCCTCCCTCCATTTGCCTTCACCCTTCCTTCTGCCATTGTTCGATCATCTTCTCCATGGAGGGAACAGGCCGGAAACGACCCCATTATTCTTGCCCCGATCTGAAAGATGACGTGGTGGAGGAACTCATTGATCGGTGAGATGTCATCACCTCGGCTAGCATGGCAGGTTCATTCAAGACCATTCTTGACTCAACTAATAACATCATTACAAGGAACCCAAGGGTCCAGGAGCGGTTTGATCTCCCCTATCGTCTTCGCCGTGACCCTACTGACTGGCGCGGGGATGAGGGAAGCCTCGCCTTGTGCAAGTTGATGCCGCTTTATAATGATACGTATGATGTTAAGATGCCATCTCTTGAGGGCAAGGCTTGGGCAGGCGCAAATGGAGATTGGGTTGTTTATGTTGGGTACAACTGCGAGTGGGAACTTGTGAATGTGTACACTCGTCACTGGGTTCCACTTCCAAAAATCTCAAACGACTGCCCAGAGGTTGAGTACACCGGTATTCTACGTGAGTTCAAATACGATCATGGTGACTGTCATCTATGGAAGATAGCAATTTGTCGAGTTCCCAACCACTCTTGGGATTACACGAACTATGAAGTTGTTGCTATCTTCAACAAGCTTGTTGCCGTCCTTACTTCCACGCCTCGATGGATATTGCTCAAAAATCAATTTCTGTACATGGATGAGTACTGTGATGCAATTCAATAAGAGGGTCTTGTGTTTGCTGCCACCACTCGTGGCATTGTTTTTGCATGGAATCCTGATGCTTTCGGTATGTTTGTCTTCCAGCGTAATTATAATTGTTTCATCCACATGCATGAGGGTTAGCTAGTTTCCCTTTACTAATTAACCTTCTTATGTTTCCAAGGTCCTGTGAACATTCCACCACCTATACTTAAAAAAATTTATAACCAAGGGGGAGATGACAATGCTGATGATCACGAGCATGAGGACGAGCAAGAACCATATACTCAGTGGCGCCTGGCAACTTATTCCGATGGATCACCTCTTCTTGTCCGTATACAGGGCACTGTTGATGTTACTAAGGAAGCATATGTTGTCTCGCATGGTCGCACTCTCCAGACCTATTCCAACATCCGTTGCAGGGTATTCGGGATGGATACTAGTGTACTAGCGCCAACACCTTCTCCCTGGTTCAGTATTGAAAGTCTTGGAGGAAACTCGCTCTTCCTTGGACAAAACTATCCAATGATGATGGATGGCAATCAGCTGCTGTTGACACAATGATAACCCACAAGTATAGGGGATCGCAACAGTTTTCGAGGGTAAAGTATTTAACCCAAATTTATAGATTCGACACAAGGGGAGCCAAAGAATATTTGAAGGTACTAGTAGCTGAGTTGTCAATTCAACCACACCTAGAGATTAATTATCTGCAGCAAAGTGATTAGTAGCAAAGTAGTATGATAGTTTTGATAGTAGTGATAGCAGCAACGGTAACAGTACTAGTGATAGCAGTAATTCGTAGCAAGTGTAACAGTGATGATAGCAATAGTAATGCAGTAGAAACAATATAGGATAAATTCATAGGCATTGGATCGCTGACTTGTTGCATGATATTCATCATGTGATAGTTATAACCTAGGGCGATACGGCACTAGCTCCAGTTCATCGATATAATGTAGGCATGTATTCCGTAAATAGTCATACGTGCTTTATTAAAAGAACTTGCATGCCATCTTTTTTCTACCCTCCCGTGGTAGTGGGGTCCATATTGGAAACTAAGGGATATTAAGGCCTTCTTTTAATAGAGAACCAGAACAAAGCATTAACACATAGTGAATACATGAACTCCTCAAACTACGGTCATCACCAAGAGTGGGCCCGGTTGTTGTCACTCCGGGGTTGTCGGATCATAACCATAGTAGGTGACTATAACTTACAAGATCAGATCTAAACACATGGATATAATGATGAATTCATAAATGGTTCAGATCTGAGTTCATGGCACCCGGGCCCAAAGTGACAAGCATTAAGCATGGCAAAGTCATAGCAACATCAATCTAAGAACATAGTGGATACTAGGGATCAAGCCCTAACAAAACTAACTCAATTACATGATGAATCTCATCCAACTCCTCACCGACCAGCGAGCCTACGAAGGAATTACTCACTCCCGGTGGGGAGCATCATGGAATTGGCGATGGAGATGGGCTGGTGATGACGAAGAACGAAGATCCCCCTCTCCGGAGCCCCAAACGGACTCCAGATCTGCCCTCCTGAGGAAAACAGGGCTTGGCGGCGGCTCCGTCTCGTGGATCGTGATAATCCTTTCTCCCTGTTTTTTTTTCTGGAATAATGTGAATTTATAGTATCAGGGGGGTCATCAGCGGGGCCACCAGGTGGGTACAACCCACCTGGGCGTGCCAGGAGAGGGGGGCGCACCTTGGTGGGTTGTGCCCAACCAGGGGCCCCTCTCTGGTGGGTCTTGGCTCCAGAAATTGTTATTATTGGTATAAAAAATCCTCGCAAAGTTTCGTTCCATTCTGAGAACTTTTATTTCTGCACAAAGACAAGACCATGGTAGTTTTGCTGAAAACAGCGTGAGTCCGGGGTTAGTTTCATTCAAATCATGCAAATTAGAGTCCAAAACAAGAGGAAAAGCGTGAGAAAAAGTAGATACGTTGGAGACGTATCAACTCCCCCAAGGTTAAACCATTGCTTGTCCTCAAGCAATTCAGTTGATAAACTGAAAGTGAGAAAGAAAAACTTCTACAAACTCTTTTGCTCTTGTTTGCATAAATAAGTTTAAACAACACCCAGGTTTTTAGCTAACATTATAACTAACGATGTCAACAATAACTCCTAAAGATTATAATGACTCATATCAATAACATAATCAGCTAGCGAGCAATATTAGGATATCTCAAACAGCAACACGTTGTCAAAACAACCATGATATAATATGACAATAGTGGTATCTCGCTAGCCCTTTCTGAGACCGCAAAACATAAATGCAGAGCACCTCCAAAGTTCAAGCAGCGACTAAACATTGTAATTCAAGGTAGAAAAGATCCAGTCATGATGCACCCAACATTAGCTATACACAATGCATAAATCATAACAGATGTGCTCTACTCAGTTTTTGGCACTTGTTTTTAGAAGGCGATGACACAACATAAAAGTAAATAGAAAGTCCCTTCGCAGAGGGAAGCAGGGATTTGCAGAGGTGCCGGAGCTCAGTATTAAAAACAGAGATAAATGATATTTTGAGACATGCACCCTTCTCATTCACTTCACGACTATCAGTTATCAACATCTTCCATGCTAAGCAGGCTAGTGGCGGTTCCCAAGCGGAAAGTAAAGGTTTTGACTCCATTGGGAGTTTTTGTTTGATTATTCAAGAGATGAACTCTTTTTCATGTTTGCAGTTTGGGACTGGGCATCCCTATTACCGCCCATTTCCTCGTGCGATGGCGAGTGAATAAACACTCGACCTGAGGATAACCCGCTTAGCACGGAAGATATCGACCACCTCCTGTCGTTCCATGACCGATCCAGGCACACAAAATGGATAATTTTTAGAAGTTTTTAGAGGGGGCACATGCAAATTTACTTAGGACGGTAGGGTAATACCGTATATAGGTAGGTATGGTAGACTCATATGGAATAACTTTGGGTTCATGGTTTTTGATGTACAAGCAGAATTCCCACTTAGTACAGGCGAAGGCTAGCAATTAAGATTGGGAAGCGGCCAGCTAGAGAGCAACAATGATCATGACCAGGCATTATGCATAAGTAACATTGGACACTAGCATGAGTAGGATACGAACACCATGAACATAAACATTATAGAGGCTATGTTGGTTTTGATTCAACTACATGCATGAACATGTACCAAGTCAAGCCACTCGAACATTCAGAGGAGGATACCATATCATCATACTACATCACAATCATTTTAACGCTATGTTGATATCCAAGATAAATCATTATCAACTCCCAGCTACTTATGCATGGCATGAGAAACTATAATCTCTAATTGTCATTGCAAACATGTTTAATCATAATGGGCTAAATCCTAGATACTAGGTTTAACATATTTACACAAACAAAACAAGTTGAGTTCATACCAATTTCTCTTTGCCACGGCTAGTTCATCGGATGTCGTCATTATTGCCTTTCACTTGCACGATCGAATGATATCAAAATAATAATAGTGCAAGAATGCCGTGGACTAAGCTGGAATCTGCAAACATTTTATTCAACAGGAGAAGACAAGGTAAAATGTGCTCTTATTAGTTCAACAGTTATTCATGTGAGAGCCACTCAACATTTTCATCATGGTCTTGTCCTTGGTACAACCCGAATAAAAAGATAAGAAATTCAGAGAAACACACTGAAATATTTTTGGAGTTTTTGGTTTCCATCAACAAGCAAAATAAAAAAGCAAAAATGAGAAAAACTATTTACACGGGAAAGCTCCCAACAAGCAAAAGAAGAACAAGGAAATCTCTTTGGGTTTTCTTTTTAATACTACTACTAAGCACGCATAGAAAGTAAATTACTACAACTATTTTTTTTGGTTTTTCTAAAGTTTTTCAAACACACAAGAAGAAGGCAAGAAAATAAATCTAAGCATGGATGATACAATGAAAAAGTGTGAACACCGACAAATGGAATGATATGTAGACATGAATGTAATGTCGGTGAGAAACACGTACTTCCCCAAGCTTAGGCTTTTGGTCTAAGTTGGTAATCGATCAGTAGCCTGGAGGGTAGTAGTCGGCGTGGTAGCTCACGGAGGCTCTCGGTGCGGATGCCTCGGCCTGCCGGGCTGCCATCACTGCTGCGTTGTGAGCTTGGGCCTTGCTCTCAAGAACAAAATATGTTTCCCTGCTATTATAATCAAAGAGAGCAGGCGCATGCAAATATGTGTCCACAACATGTGATTGGTTAAATAACAAATTATAAGTGAAGTTATCAGCCCTTCCCTTGAGAATCTTATGCTCCTTTAAGGCATCAAAATCTAAATATCGAGTGGGTAGGATAGGATCAAAGGGCAAAGGTGAAACACCCAATCCTCGTGCCAGACGTGTGGCATAAATTCCACCATAGAACCAGCCACTCTTGACATTATGCTGAAGTCTACGTGCAACAGTCGCTCCAAGGTTATAATTCCTTTCACAAGAGAGAGCGGTGTGAATGAGGCTCAAGTCTAGCGAGCAAAGTATGATGCAGTCTTGCTTGCCTACTATGCATTTCCCGTGAATACTCTTTGTTCTTCCTTGTCTCACTCCTCTATTTTCACCATAACAAAGGCTAGTCAAGAAAGACTCATACTCAGCCTTTGATGGCTCATCAAGCAAACCCCAAAATGGAAGTTTGCAATGGTAAGAAAAATTCTCTAGTGAGATAGTAAATGGTTCATCATAAAACATAAAAGACACCCTAGACTCACGTGGAAAATATTTAAATCCTTTGACAAATGATTCAGTGAGAAGATGGCGCTGTTCACACTTATCTGAAAGGTAGGGACCGAGACCGGCATTGTGAACATATTGCTCAAATTCCTCCTTGATGCCCACCTGCACCATATATTCATCGCAAGGCCATAAGCATGTTTTGGTGGCGGCATCTCGCGTGGAACTTTCACTTGGTTCTACATAGGACCGACGGGCAGAACTGTCACTAGAAGATGCCCCCGAGGATCGTCTCCTCAAGGAACTCCTTCCAAATAGGTTCATTATGTCCGTGTACAATTTTCTGAAAATATAATTTTTGGGGTGACAAAAATTTGTCAACAAAACTTTACAAAACTAGTAGCAACTACTCATAGGGATACATAGAGGCCATAGCAAGCATTCAAACTACTTAGAACACTAAGAATTGAACATGCAAGCACAACTACAGCAACACCAAGAGTAGCTATTTATTCAAAGTATAAACCACTAAAACAAAACCTAATTGGACAAAATGATGGAGTCACGTACCAAGCAACAATCCCCCGAAACAGTTTCGGAAACGGAGCTTCGAGAAAAGAGATCAAAATCCGTTGGTTTGAGCTCAAGAACACAGGAGAGAGAGCAAGCATGATTTTTTCTGGAGATAGGTGACAATGTGGGATGAAGAGATAAGTGAGGGGGCCCACGTGGGGACCACAACCCACCAGGGTGCGCCTGGGGGTCCTGGCGTGCCCAGGTGGGTTGTGCCCACCTGGTGCACCTCCCTCTGGTAATTTTTGCACGAAAAATTCTTAAATATTCAGGAAAAAATCATATAAAATTTTCAGGGCATTCTGAGAACTTTTATTTTTGGGTCATTTTTTATTGCACGAAAAATTCAAAAAAGACAAAACATGGCATTTTATTTTATTTAACTAATAAAAACAGAAAACTCAAAGTAGGGAGAGAAGGTAGTGCTTAATAGATTCATCAACTTCATACCGTTCAATAATGATTCATTAATAAGGTTGATCAGGTCTTATTAACAACCACTTTCGATTAGCATGAAACCGAAGAACTTTCGTAAATCACTAAGTTACCTCAATGGGGATATGTATTTCCCCAACAATAAGCATTCCATATTTCTTTTTGAGAGTAGGTAGAGGTATTGGAAAACTTCCAATAGTGATTACCGGAGATTTTTCAATAACATTAATACCATTCACTTGGAATTGTTTCTTCGGAAAGTGCACCGTATGCTCATTACCATTGACATGAAAAGGACCTTGCTTTTATTGCAATCAATAACATCCCCTGTAGTATTCAAGAAGTGTCTACCAAGGATAATCGACATGTTGTCGTCCTCGGGCATCTCAAGTATAACAAAGTCAGTCAAAATAGTAACATTAGCAACAACAACGGGCACATCCTCACAGATATCGATAGGTATGGCAATTGATTTGTTAGCCATTTGCAAAGATATTTCAGTAGGTGTGATTTTATTCAAGTCAAGTCTTTTATATAAAGATAAAGGCATAACACTAATACCAGCTCCTAAATCACATAAAGTAGTTTTCACATAATTCTTTTTGATAGAGCAAGGTATAGTTGGTATTCCCAGATCTCCAAGTTTTTTAGGTACTCCATCTCTGAAAGTATAATTAGCAAGCATAGTGGAGATTTCAGCTTTCGTATTTTTCTCTTAATTGTGATGATGGCTTTCATGTATTTTGCATAAGGAGGCATCTTCAAGATATCAGTCAAGTGAGTACGCAAAAAGACTGGCCTCAGCATTTCAGCAAAGCGTTCAAATTCTTCATCATTGTTTTTAGTTGACTTGGGTGGAAAAGGCATAGATTTTTGAACCCATGGTTCTCTTTCTTTACCGTGTTTCCTAGCCACAAAGTCTCTTTTATCATACCTTTATTTTTTAGGTTGTGGGTTATCAAGATCAACAGGTGGTTCTATCTCAACGTCATTATCTGGTTCTTTATCATTGTTTGGTTGAGAGTCTTCATGAACTTCATCGTTATCTTTTTCATTATCACTAGGTGAGTGTTCATTACCAGATTGAGTTTCAGCATCAAAGATAGAAGTTTCATTATCTTTATCAGGAGGTTTTTCTATTTCAGGTTCACTAGAAGTGTGCAAAGTCCTATCATTTTTCTTTTTCTTTTTCTTTCTAGAAGGACTAGGTGCACTAGTGTTATTTGTTTGTGAATATTGTTCAATTCTTTTTGGGTGTCCCTCCGGATAAAGTGGTTCCTGAGTCATTTTACCTCCTCTAGTTGCAACTCTAACAACAAAGTAATTCTCTTTGTGATTTAGCAACTTGTTCTAGTTGAGTTTGAACCATAGAATCATGTTTTCCAACACCTCTAACATCATTTGAGATTCTAAATAACAAGTCACCCAAGCGAGCAATCATATCAGAATTATATTTCAGTTGTTTCATAACATTTGCATTGAAGTGATCTTGTTTTATAATGTAGTTTTCAAACTCATAAAGGCATTGACTAGGATGCATATTGTGAGGATTGTCATTTTCATTGAACTTCATGAGAGAATTTACCTCTACCACCTTAGGCATTGGTGGTGTATTAAGCCCATGTATTTCTTCAATAGGAGGTAGATTTTTAACATCCTTAGCTTTAATACCTTTTTCCTTCATAGATTTCTTTGCCTCTTGCATATCTTCAGGACTGAGATATAATATACCCCTCTTCTTCAGAGTGGGTTTAGCCGGTGGTTCACGAAGAGTCCAATAATCATAATTTTTCAATATATTATTCAACAATTCTTCAGCTTGAGCAATAGTTCGTTCCCTGAAAACAGAACCAGCACAACTATCTAGGAAATCCCTAGAAGCATCGGTTAGTCAATTATAGAAGATATCAAGTATTTCATTTTTCTTAAGAGGATGGTCAGGAAAAGCATTAAGTAATTGGCAAAGCCTCCCCCAAGCTTGTGGGAGACTCTCTTCTTTAATTTGCACAAAGTTAAATATTCCTTCAAGGCAGCTTGTTTCTTATGAGCAGGGAAATATTTTTTAGAGAAGTAATAAATCGTATCCTGGGGACTACGCATACAACCAGAAGCAAGAGTATTGTACCAAGCTTTAGCATCACCCTTTAATGAGAAAGGGAATAATTTTAGAATAAAGTAATAGCAAGTTTTCTCATCATGAGTAAAAAGGGTGGCTATATCATTCAACTTAGTAAGATGTGCCACAATAGTTTCAGTTTCATAACCATGGAAAGGATTAGATTCAATCAAAGTAATTAACTCTGGGTCGATAGAGAATTCATAATCCTTGTCATCAATAAAGAGAGGTGAAGTAGCAAACTTAGGATCACATTTCATTCTAGCATTCAGACATTTTTCTTTATACTTTTGTAGTAATTTCTCTAGATCATCTCTATCATTGCAAGCAAGAATATCTCTAGTTGTTTCTTCACTCATAACATAACCTTCCAGTACCTTAGGCAATTCATATCTAGGAAGGCTAGTTCTAGTAGGTGTTTCAGGAGATTCAGTTTCAAGCTCATCACCAGATTCAACAACATGATGTTGTATTACTCTAGCAATTTGTGCATCAAGAAAATCACCAAGTGGCACATCATCATTATCAAGCAAGGTACTAGCATCATCATAAGCATCATTCATAGTAGAAGTAGCATCATCAATAACTTGCGACATATCAGGATTAATAGCATGTGGTGGTGTTGCAAGTTTACTCATAACAGAAGGTGAATCTAAAGCAGAACTGGATGACAGTTTCTTACCTCCCCTCGTACTTGAGGAAATATCTTAGTCTTTGGATCCTTTAGATTCTTCATAGTGATAATATGATAATAATCCCAAGTGACTCCACAAATATAGCTATGCTCCCGACAACGGCGCCAGAAAAAGGTCTTGATAACCCACAAGTATAGGGGATCGCATTAGTTTTTGAGGGTAAAGTATTTAACCCAAATTTATATATTCGACACAAGGGGAGCCAATGAATATTTGAAGGTGCTAGCAGCTGAATTTTCAATTCAAGCACACCTGGAGATTAATTATCTGCAGCAAAGTGATCATTAGCAAAGTAGTATGATAGTTTCAATAGTAGTGACAGCAACAACGGTAACAGTAACAGTGATGGCAGTAATTTGTGGCAAGTGTAACAGTGATGATAGCATTAGTAACACAGCAGAAACAATATAGGATAAATTCGTAGGCACTGGATCGGTGACTTGTTGGATGATATTCATCATGTGACAGTTATAACCTACGGCGATATGGCACTAGCTCCAGTTCATCGATATAATGTAGGCATGTATTCCGTAAATACTCATACGTGCTTTATTAAAAGAACTTGCAATACATCTTTTGTCCTACGCTCCCGTGGCAGCGGGGTCCATATTGGAAACGAAGGGATATTAAGGCCTCCTTTTAATAGAGAACTGGAACAAAGCATTAACACATAGTGAATACATGAACTCCTCAAACTACGTTCATCATCGAGAGTGGGCCCGGTTGTTGTCACTCCGGGGTTGTCGGATCATAACCGTAGTAGGTGACTATAACTTGCAAGATCGGATCTAAAACATGGATATAATGATGAATTCATAGACGGTTCAGATCTGAGTTCATGGCACCCGGGCCCAAAGTGACAAGCATTAAGCATGGCAAAGTCATAGCTACATAAATCTAAGAACATAGTGGATACTAGGGATCAAGCCCTAACAAAACTAACTCGATTACACGATGAATCTCATCCAACTCCTCACCGACCAGCGAGCCTACGAAGGAATTACTCACTCCCAGTGGGGAGCATCATGGAATTAGCGATGGAGATGGGTTGGTGATGACGAAGAACAAAGATCCCCCTCTCCGGAGCCCCAAACGGACTCCAGATCTGCCCTCCCAAGGAAAACAGGGCTTGGCGATGGCTCCGTCTCGTGGATCGTGATAATCCTTTCTCCCTTTTTTTCTGGAATAATGTGAATTTATAGTATCAGGGGGGTCATCAGCGGGGCCACTAGGTGGGTACAACCCACCTGAGCGCGCCAGGAGAGGGGGGCGCGCCGTGGTGGGTTGTGCCCAACCAGGGGCCCCTCTCTGGTGGGTCTTGGCTCCAGAAATTCTTATTATTGGTATAAAAAATCCTCGCAAAGTTTCGTTCCATTACGAGAACTTTTATTTCTGGACAAAAACAACACCATGGTAGTTCTGCTGAAAACAACGTCAGTCCGGGGTTAGTTTCATTCAAATCATGCAAATTAGATTCCAAAACAAGAGGAAAAGCTTGAGAAAAAGTAGATACGTCGGAGACGTATCACACAAGGTTACTACCATTTATGAGAAGCAACTACATCTATACGTCGGATATTGCTATGCTTCCCTACTGTCCCAATATGGGTCCTGACATAGGCCGCTTCAGCCTGGATAATCAGTCTTGCGTTGGTATCGAGATTGATAGTAGCTGGCCCTTCCCAGAGAATCACTTCTGGTTCAAAGCAAGTGTTTCCAACGCCGACGAGTGGTTGAGCTGAAGTTCATTTCATCGCTTTGTTATTTGTCGTGTGAGAAAAACTTTACTAGAATGTTTTGTTGGAAATGATCTATAATCCAATGTGTATCCTCGTTGTCGTTGTGGGTTGATGACTTGTTGTATGTAATCTATGGTACATTTGCATATGCGTCCATCAACTCACACCTACTAGTGGTGTCCATATGAACAGTGCTAGTGATTTTAGTTGCAAAAATTAGATAGTGCTAGTGATTTTTAGCTGCATATTTTGACAAATCGCAGTGTTACAAGGTTGGAAAATGGCAATGTTACTAGATAAACAAATGTCAATCTTTCCAGTTTGACAAATGGCAACATACCCAAAATGACAGATATGCAAATCTTACCCAATTGTTTGTACGTGGTTGCACATGGGTCATGCAAAACAATCGTTTGTGTTGAAGGGATGCAGAAATCCCGCTCGGCACATTTTCCCTTGGCTTCCTGGGGAAGCTGTCGGTTTGCATACGTGTGTTCTAACTAAAACATTTGCGATGCGTGTTTTATATTTGAAAACCATTGACGTGTTTTCAAAAGAATATCGTTTGATAAGTCTGTACATTAAGAGAGAAAAACACAAGTTCGTTCAAACCATATCTTTCATTCAGTCACACTGCGAATTTATATTCATATGATCGAGAATTCGAGATACAATATTAAACCCCAAAAAAACTATTTCCAGCGGCGTGCCGTGCCGTCGTTGTCGTTGTCGTCTTCCGGGACGCCGTTGTTGAAGTCTTCAAGGCAGCACAAAATGTTCTTCACTTGTAAATCAAACATCATGTCGTCGCGCGATCGACGGGCGGGGCGCGGGAGGACGGCAACTGGCACCGCTGAGAGGTAGCGGTTGACGGCAGCGTCCCATGCCGATGAGGGGGGCGCGCGCACGGGCACGAGCACTGATACGTCTCCAACGTATCTATAAATTTTGATTGTTCCATGCTATTATATTACCTGTTTTAGATGTTTAATGGGCTTTAATATGCTCTTTTATATTATTTTTGGTACTAACCTATTAACCATAGGCCCAGTGCCAGTTTATGTTTTTTTTGCCTATTTTAGAGTTTTGCAGAAAAGGAATACCAAACAGAGTCCAAACGAAATGAAACCTTCGCGATGATCTTTCTTGGACCGAAAGCAATCCATAAGACTTGGAGTGGAAGTCTGGAACGCCACGAGGAAGCCATGAGGCAGGAGGGCTAGCCCAGGGGGGGGGGCAGGCGCGCCCCCCACCCTCGTGGGGCCCTCGTAGCTCCACCAACGTACTTCTTTCGCCTATATATACTCTTATACCCTAGAAACATCAGGGGGAGTCATGAAACTACTTCTCCACCGCCGCAACCTTCTATACCCGTGAGATCCCATCTTTGGGCCTTTTCCGACGATATGTCGGAGGGGGAATCGATCACGGAGGGCTTCTACATCAACACCATTGCCTCTCCAATGAAGCGTGAGTAGTTTACCACAGACCTTCGGGTCCATAGTTATTAGCTAGTTGGCTTTTTCTCTCTCTTTGATTCTCAATACAAAGTTCTCCTCAATGTTCTTGGAGATCTATTCGATGTAATACTCTTTTGCGGTGTGTTTGCCGAGATCCGATGAATTGTTGATTTATGAACAAGATTATCTATGAATGTTATTTGGTTCTTCATTTGCCTCTCGTTTGCCGTTGCCAGGGAGATCTACACCAAGTCAAGACATACCAAGTACCCATCATAAACTCTTCTCCCTCGCATTACATTATTTTCCATTTGCCTCTCGTTTCCTCTCCCCCACTTCTAAAATGATTTTTGAAAAGATTTGCCTTTTCTTCGCCCTCTTTCCATATGCCTTTTTGCTCGTTTGCTATCTTTGGTTGTGTTGCCATGTGCCTTCAATTTGCTTGCATCTTTGCTTGCTAAAAAATCTATTGATATGGATCCTCATCCACTAGTTAATCTTTTTAAGAGATCCAATTATGATGAACCAATTGCTAGTGAGTTTTGTGCACTAGATTATCTTTATGAAGTTTTGCTTGAAATTCGTGAATCTGAAAATTGTGATGAAGAAATTTGTGAAGTGATTCGCGATAGCTCGCTGAATAAAAATCATGATTGCAATGGTTTTATTGTAAATTCTATTGATGTCAATTGTGCTAATAATATGCAAAACCCTAAGCTTGGGGATGCTAGTTTGGCTATGTCCACTACTTGTTGCAATGATCATGATTGGGGTGATTCTTCGTATGATCTTGAAAATTTATTTACGCCCCAGGATGAATATGAGATTGATAAGAATGTTTGCAATAATATTGAAAGTGGGTTTGGAAGAGTGTCAACTTTGGATCCCACATATTTGATAATGTTCAATCTTATGAAGTTTTTGAGAAAAGTGGGTTCGGAGAGGTCATGACTTTAGTTGATAACCCCACTATTTTGGAAGAGTGTAAACTTTGCATGCATGTGGACATGTTGAGAATATTTTATATGATATCTATATTGTTGAATTTTTTATGGTCCTACATGCAATTATTATGAGAGAGGAAAATATGGTTATAGAAATTTTCATGTTGCTAAATTACCTCTCGTTATGTTGAGATTGCTATTGTTTCTTTCCTCTTCCTTGCATATGCTAGTTTTTGCTTGTTATGATAATTTGTTTGCCTATAAGATGCCTATGCATAGGAAGTATGTTAGACTTAGATGTGTTTTTCACATGCTTTATGATGCTCTCTTTGTTCTTCAATTCTTGTCTTTCATGTGAGCATCATCGGAATCTCAAAGCCTAGCTTAATGGCTTTAAAGAAAAGCGCTTGTTGGGAGGCAACCCAATATATTTCCTTTCTGTTTTTGAATGAATATTTCATATAGCTTCTGTTTAGATGTGGTTTTATGTTTTAATTAGTGTTTGTGCCAAGTAGAACCTTTGGGAAGACTTGGGGTGAAGTCTTTGCGATCTTGCTGTAAAAAACAGAAACTTTTGCGCTCACGAGATTAGCTGTCATTTTTTACTGGAGAGTAATTTTAGGTTGATTCTTTTTGCAGATGATTAATAGAAAAATTCCTCACGTCCACCTATTTCTTTCAGAATTTTTGGAGTTACATAAGTATTCGAAGGTTACAGATTGCTACAGACTGTTCTGTTTTTGACAGATTCTGTTTTTCGTGTGTTGTTTGCTTATTTTGATGAATCTATGAGTAGTAGCGGGGGGGGGGGGGGGGGGGGTATGAACCATAGAGAAGTTGGAATACAGTAGGTTTAACACCAATATAAATAAAGAATGAGTTCATTACAGTACCTTAAAGTGGTGGTTTATTTTCTTATACTAACGGAGCTCATGAGATTTTCTGTTGAAGTTTTTTGTTGTGAAGTTTTCAAGTTTTTGGGTAATGATTTGATGGTTTTTGGAATAAGGAGTGGCAAGAGCCTAAGCTTGGGGATGCCGAAGGCACCCCAAGGTAAAATTCAAGGACAGCCAAAAGCCTAAGCTTGGGGATGCCCCGGAAGGCATCCCCTCTTTTGTCTTCGTCTATCGGTAACTTTACTTGAGGCTATATTTTTATTCACCACATGATATGTGTTTTGCTTGGAGCGTCTTGTATGATTTGAGTCTTTGATTTTTAGTTTACCATAATCATCCTTGCTGTACACACCTTTTGGAGAGACACGCATGAATCAGAATTTATTAGAATACTCTATGTGCTTCACTTATATGTTTTGAGCTAAATAATTTTGCTCTAGTGCTTCACTTATATCTTCTTAGAGCACGGTGGTGGTTTTATTTTATAGAAATTATTTATCTCTCATGCTTCACTTATATTATTTTGAGAGTCTTTTAGAACATCATGGTAATATGCTTTGGCTATAAAACTAGTCCTAATATGATGGGCATCCAAGATGGGTATAATACAAACTTTCATATAAAGTGTGTTGAATACCATGAAAAGTTTGATTCTTTATGATTGTTTTGAGATATGAAGATGGTGATATTGGAGTCATTCTAGTAGATTAGTTGTGAATTTGAGAGATACTTGTGTTAAAGTTTGTGACTCCCGTAGCATGCACGTATGGTGAACCGTTATGTGATGAAGTCGGAGCATGATTTATTTTTTGATTGTCTTCCTTATGAGTGGCGGTCGCGGACGAGCGATGGTCTTTTCCTACCAAGCTACCCCCCTAGGAGCATGCGCGTAGTACTTTTTTTAGATGACTAATAGATTTTTGCAATAAGTATGTGAGTTCTTTATGACTAATGTTGAGTCCATGGATTATACGCACTCTCACCCTTCCACCATTGCTAGCCTCTCTAGTACCGCACAACTTTCGCCAGTACCATAAACCCACCATTTACCTTCCTCAAAACAGCCACCATACCTACCTATTATGGCATTTCCATAGCCATTCTCAGATATATTGCCATGCAACTTTCCACTGTTCCGTTTATTATGACATGCTCCATCATTGTCATATTGCCTTGCATGATCATGTAGTTGACATTGCATTTGTGGCAAAGCCACCATCCATAATTCTTTCATACATGTTACTTTTGATTCATTGCACATCCCGGTACACCGCCGTAGGCATTCACATGGAGTCATATTTTGTTCTAAGTATCGAGTTGTAATTCTTGAGTTGTAAGTAAATAAAGTGTGATGATCATCATTATTAGAGCATTGTCCCAGTGAGGAAAGGATGATGGAGACTATGATTCCCCCACAAGTCGGGATGAGACTCCGGACGAAAAATAAGAGGCCATAAAAAAGAGAGAAAAGGCCCAAATAAAGAAAAATAAAAAATAAAAAAATGAGAGAAAAAGAGAGAAGGGGCAATGCTAATATCCTTTTACCACACTTGTGCTTCAAAGTAGCACCATGATCTTCATGATAGAGTCTCCTATGTTCTCACTTTCATATACTAGTGGGAATTTTTCATTATAGAACTTGGCTTGTATATTCCAATGATGGGCTTCCTCAAATTGCCCCAGGTCTTCGTGAGCAAGCGAGTTGGATGCACACCCACTTAGTTTCTTTTTGAGCTTTCATACACTTATAGCTCTAGTGCATCCGTTGCATGGCAATCCCTGCTCACTCACATTGATATCTATTGATGGGCATCTCCATAGCCCGTTGATTCGCCTAGTTGATGTGAGACTATCTTCTCTATTTTGTCTTCTCCACAACCACCCCTCTATTCCACCTATAGTGATATATCCATGGCTCACGCTCATGTATTGCGTGAAGACTGAAAAAGTTTGAGAACATCAAAAGTATGAAACAATTGCTTGACTTGTCATCGGGGTTGTGCATGATTTAAATATTTTGTGTGATGAAGATAGAGCATAGCCAGACTATATGATTTTGTACGGATAGCTTTCTTTGGCCATGTTATTATAAGAAGACATGATTGCTTTGTTAGTATGCTTGAAGTATTATTGTTTTTATGTCAATATCAAACTTTTGTCTTGAATCTTTCGGATCTAAACATTCATGCCACAATAAAGAAAATTACATTGATAATTATGTTAGGTAGCATTCCACATCAAAAAATCTGTTTTTATCATTTACCTACTCAAGGACGAGCAGGAATTAAGCTTGGGGATGCTTGATACATATCCAATGTATCTATAATTTTTTATTGTTCCATGCTATTATATTATCTGTTTTGGATGTTTAATGGGCTTTAATATGCTCTTTTATATTATTTTTGGGACTAACCTATTAACCGGATGCCTAGTACCAGTTTTTTTTCCTATTTTAGAGTATTACGCCCCCGCTTCGACCGTACACTAATCATGCACGCAAATGTGTACGATCAAGATCAGGAACTCACGGGAAGATATCACAACACAACTCTAGACACAAAATGAAATAATACAAGCTTCATATTGCAAGCCAGGGCCCTCGAGGGCTCGAATACATAGCTCGATACATAGGCGAGTCAGTGGAAGCAACAATATCTGAGTACAAACATAAGTTAAACAAGGATGCCTTAAGAAGGCTAGCACAAAAGCAACACGATCGAAGAGGCAAGGCCTCCTGCCTGGGACCTCCTAACTACACCTAGTCGTCGGCGGTCTCCATGTAGTAGTATCTGTCAGCGGTGGCATCTAGCTCCAGGGATCCACCATCTGGTTGCATCAACCGGAAAGAAGAAGGAAGGGGGAAAAGGGGTAGCAAAGCAACCGTGAGTACTCATCCAAAGTACTCGCAAGCATCAGATCTATACTAAGTATGCACTGGTATCAAATGGAAGGGTTGTATCTGTGGACTGAACTGCAGAATGCTAGAATAGAGGGGAAGGCCTAGCCTATCGAAGACTAGCATCTTCAAGCAGCTCCAAGCATCTTGCAGCATGTAGAAGAGTAAAGAATAGCAGTTTATATTTAACAAGCATGTTGTAACATCAACGCCCAGAGATCCTTCCTCGACTCCCTGCGAGAAAGCAGTCCCGGGGCCACATATCTCAAGTATCCATTTCTAATTGTAATAGATCAGGATATAAGTCTGAACGTCCATTACCGTGGACACGGTATTCGAATATATATCTTCCCTGCAGGGGTGCACCATGTTACCCAACACGCTCGATCACTCTGGCCGGACACACCTTTCTGCGGTCAATGCCCCGCCTCGGAAGATCAACACGTCGCAGCCCTACCTAGGCTCAGCAGAGAGGTCTCGACCGGTCTACATCCTAAGCGCCCTGGGTCTTGGGCCCATCGCCCGTTGCACTTCGGGTCGTTGCGCGCAGGGTGGACACCAGCATCGCCTCGGATGGCCAGCACGATCCGACCGTGCCGCCATGCTGCACTGGACGTCTGACAAAGCTTCGGCTGATACCGCGACGTCGAGGCCCATATCTATTCTCGCGTGGTGGTTAGTGCGTAAAGGCCAGAGGCCAACTCAGAACAAATACCCAAACCTGTTAGTGTTTTTTAAAAGAAGTGGCGGCTGTCGGGACAAGTCCGGAGCTATCACCCCTCCTGGGTGATACCGCTAAACAGCCAGCCGCCACTGTCACATCGCACGGGTGCTCTCCGGGCCAGCCCGACTTTCACACCGCTCTCAAGTAAAGTCAAGGTAACTGTGTGTCCAGACATCAAGGGGAAAACCCGAGGAATCACCCCCGGTGGATTCCACTCAATGTTATCAGCAAGGTGAACGTAAGAGGGAGCACCCTCGAGGTTCACACTTGAGGTGTTATACGACACAACTTTATCGGGAATGGTGAAAGAGGAAATCACCCTCAATGACCACGACCGAATAGCTACACTATAGAATTATCATCAGGAGTACGTTATGAGGGATCACCCTCGGCACTCGATAGTAGCTTTGCAGAGTCGAGCAACAAAAGGGGGCGTGATGTGATGTGAGGTGTTGGGCTCTGGTCGTCGATCACGTTGATCGATTCATCGATGATGAAGCAGGGGCAACAAGGACAAGGTGGGGGTCACTAATGGATCACTATCCAACCTATACTAAGCAATTTAGGATAAGCAAGTAAGGTACAATGAGCAGGTTACAGAAGCAGGCTATGCATCAGAATAGTAGCAAAATCTAATGCAAGCATGATCAATGGGTGGCGTGCCTGGAAGCTCCGCTGAAAGGGAAGAAGGGGTCATCGTCGACGTAGTCGATCACAGGGGCATCGGCATCGGTCTCGGGGTCTACTGGAGAGAAGAGGGGGAATAAACAGTAAATACAGAGCAGACATATCCATGACAGGCAATAAGCAGCGCTAGGGGTGTTCTAACGCGGTGCTACACGATACCGGCGAAGGGGGATAACATCCGGAAAGTTTTCCTGGAGTTAGGCATTTTCGGACAGACGATCCGGAGGGGGAAAGTTGCATGTTCGCTATGCTAGGGATGTGTCGCGGGCGAACGGGCCGCGTATTCAGATTCGTCATATTTTTCTGAGCAACTTTCATGTATAAAACTTTCTCATCCGAGCTACGGATTATTTTATATGATTTTTCAAAGTTTTAACAATATTCTGCAATTTTAATTTAATTCGAATAAATAGCTAAATTGCTAAGCGCACCCAGCACAGCGTACACAAAAGTGCACATAGTGGCTGACAGGTGGGCCAGGGGGTCCCTGTTGACCAGTCAACTTTTGACTGGTCAACAGGGGGTGGGGCCCCCTGTCATTGACTGAGCTAGTTAACTAATTTGGTTTTAACTAATCCAGTGATTAGGCTAATTATCCCAAGTTAATTAAGTTAATTAACTTTTTAATTAATTAATTAATTAACAAATTAATTAATATATATTTTAAACCCTTTTTTTCAGGGGGTTTGGGCCCCACGTGTATGTGGCCCACTGGGGGCCTTAGCGGGCGAGTGGAGCGGGGCGGGCGTAGCGGTTGCGGGCGGCAGCCGCTGCAGCAGCGCTAGCCGGGAGGCTGCGACGGCGAGGCCCTGCCTGCAGGCGGGCGAGCGGGGACGGCGACAGCGGAGGGGCACGGCCAGTAGGCACGGCCGTGGACGGGGCAGGCGAGGCGAGCGGGATGGAGGCCGAGCGGCGGCGCTAGGCGCGGAGGCAACGACAGGGCTGCACGGGCGGCGACGCAGGTGGAGCAGAGCCGCGGGGAGAGGGGCGCGGCTCGCATATGCGCGCCGAGGGCGGCCGGCGAACAGGGCCACTGCGGGCGGCACGACAACGGCGAGGTCACGACGGGGGGGGGGGGTTGCTCACCCACGTTGAAGGAGAGGCCCGATGCAGGGGAACGCGACGGCGGGGAGGTGGCGCGTCGGGGTCGAGGAGGCGAGGTGACGCGGAGCGGCTCCGGCGAGCGGCGTCCGTCGACGAGGTCGAGGCGGGGAGGCCCTTCCGGATCCAGGAACGGGGAGGAGGATGGGGCCGCGAGTAGGACGACGATGGGGAGCACCAGGCGGCGTCGGCGAGGTAGCGCCGGCGTGGCGGCGCCGGGAAGGGCGGCGGAGGGGTCGCGGGATCAGGCGTCGGGGCGCCATGGGATCTGGCTCCTCAGCCCCGATCCAGACGGGGGAGGAAGGGGATGGGGAGCGAGAGGGTGAGTGGGAGGGATCGTGGGGAGCGGGGTTGGGCTCTAGGGTTTCTGGGGAGTGGGAGGGTGGTTATGCATGGAGAGGTGGGCCGGCCGGGGTGGGCTGATTGGCCCAGTTGGGCCGGGGGACTTCTTTTGTTTTATATTTTTTTCTGTTTGCTTTCTCCTTTTCTTTTATTCATTTTTTCTGTTTGATTTAAATTTGAATTTTGAAAACGAACGAGATAGAATCATCGCGAGATTAACAACAGTAATTGCGGTGATGTGGCAACATTAGCATGGGATTACTGTAGCATAACTATCCGGGCGTTACAATTCTCCTCCACTACAAGAAATCTCGTCCCGAGATTTAGGAGGTAGAAGGAAACAAAGCGGGGTATTCTTCACGCAGGCGATCCTCGCGTTCCCAAGTAGCTTCATCTTCAGAGTGATGCGACCATTGGACCTTGAGGAACTTGATCGCTTTCTGACATGTGCGGCGTTCAGCTTGGTCGAGAATGCGGACCGGATGCTCTTTATAGGAGAGGTCCTGTTGCAACTCGAGCACTTCATGATCGACTGCTCGGATTGGGTCCTTGAAGCAGCGGCGGAGTTGTGACACGTGGAACACATCGTGAACCTGAGAAAGGTTCGACGGAAGCTCCAACTGGTATGCCACTTTTCCACGCCTTTCGAGAATAGTGAAAGGACCAATATAGCGAGGAGCTAGCTTGCCCTTGATCCCGAAGCGGTGTGCACCCTTCATTGGTGTGACTCGAAGGTAAGCCTTTTCGCCAGGTTGATAGACCATGTCTTTATGATGACGGTCATAATTACTCTTTTGACGTGACTGAGCAGTCTTGAGATTCTCGCGAATGACGCGGACTTGTTCTTCGGCGTGTTGGATAATATCCGGACCGAAGAGTGGACGTTCCCCAGTTTCTGAGCAGTTCAGAGGGGTTCGGCACTTTCGTCCATATAACACTTCGAATGGGGCCATCTTCAGACTAGCTTGATAGCTATTGTCGTAGGAGAACTCGGCGTACGGGAGAGTTTCCTCCCATTTCTTGCCAAATGAAATGACACAAGCTCGAAGCATGTCTTCGAGAACTTGATTGACATGTTCAACTTGTCCCTGCGACTGAGGGTGAAAAGCAGTACTGAAAGACAGATGAGTTCCCATAGCTTCTTGGAAACTTGCCCAGAATCTTGAAGTGAATAAGCGGCCACGGTCTGAGCTGATAACCAATGGAATACCGTGGAGTGAAACAATTCTGGACATGTAAAGGGTTGCCAGCTGACTAGCAGTGATCGTTTCTTTGACGGCCAGAAAGTGTGCAACTTTGGAAAGCCGGTCGATGACGACAAGTATAGCATCATTACCTTTCTGTGATTTGGGAAATCCAGTGACGAAGTCCATTTCAACATGGTCCCATTTCCATTCAGGAATAGAGATAGGTTGCAGAGTTCCAGCAGGCCTTTGATGTTCTTCTTTGATACGACGGCAAATGTCACATTCAGCAACATAACGAGCAATGTCTTGCTTCATATTTGACCACCAGAATCTCTGACGAATGTCTTGGTACATCTTGGTGCTACCGGGATGAATAGACAAAGGTGTATCATGAGCTTCTTTCACAACCTCCCTAATCATGTCCATGTTGTCTTTTGAAGGAACCACTAGGCGGCCTTTGAAGAACAAAGTGCCATCATTATCAATAGTGAAGAATGAGGGCCTTCCTTCTGCGACGTAGCTTTTAATCTTCTCAACTTGAGAGTCATATCCCTGAATTCTCTTGATGGAGTCCAAGAACTATGAACCGTACGAGCACATCCTCTGTCACCCCCACCGCGCTTACGGCTCTATACCCCAACCCAACTTGCTCTGGCCCTGGGTCCTCCCGCATCTCTTCCTCGGTAAGCGGACCGTGGAAGCTGGGGAGTATCCGCTTGGGACTGATAGAAAACAACATATCTTTTCCCTCCTGACCCCTATAAAAATCTAGTGGAAGTCCGGTCGCGTCGGAGACATCTTTATCTGATTTTGAGGCTTCGTCGTCCGGCTCCTCCAAAATTATGTTAGGATCGGCTGGCTCATCCTCATCATCCGAAAAGAAAACAGAGACAAAACAGATTTGTTTCAATGACAGATCTGGTCCGATAGCCAGGGTATTGAGGGAGCCCTGGGAAACAACGCGAAGGTTCATCTTGCGGAATTCTGGAGGAGGGGGGGGGCGAGTGCACCAGGAGGAACAATATGGAGGTTCAGCTTTCTGAATTCTTCAATAAGCGAAGGCTGAACTTTTCGAACCTCGAGGTGATTGCAATATGACTTGCGGCTCAAAGCATCAGCCATTACATTAGCCTTGCCTGGTGTATAAGAAATGCCCATGTCAAAGTCTGCTACGATCTGCATCCATCTCTGCCGACGGAGGTTCAAATCTGGCTGAGTAAACATGTACTTCAGACTTTGGTGGTCGGTGAAGATCTCGCAACGATTACCAAGAAGGTAATGTCGCCACTATTTCAGTGCATGTATGACAGCAGCAAGCTCGAGGTCATGAACTGGGTAGTTCTCTTCGTGAGGGCGCAATTGACGAGAGGCGTACGCAATCACTTTGCGCTCTTGCATTAGGACACAGCCTAATCCTTGTCGTGAAGTGTCGCAGTAAATGACGAAGTCCTTCTTAGTATCAGGTGGAGCAAGCACTGGGGCAGAAGTCAGCTTGTCTTTGAGTGCTTGGAAACTTTCTTGACACTTTTCTGTCCATTCGAACTTGACGCCCTTGTGAAGCAGACCAGTCAGGGGCTTGGCGATCTTGGAGAAGTTCTCGACAAATCGATGACAATAGCTGGCGAGTCCGAGAAAACTTTTGACTTGTTTGACATTCTTTGGAGGAGTCCAATCGAGAATAGCCTGAACTCGCTCTGGGTTGACGACAATACCATCCTTGGAAATGACATGCCCAAGGTAGGTCACTTCGGGTAGCCAGAATTCACACTTGGAATACTTAGCATATAGTTGATGTTCTCGAAGGTTTTCCAGAACAAATCGAAGGTGTTCAGCATGTTCTTCTTTATTCTTGGAATATACCAGGATATCATCCAGATAAACTACGACGAACTTGTCGAGGTATTCCATGAATATATAGTTCATCAGACGAGAGAATGTCGCTGGAGCATTTGTCAAACCAAAGGATATGACGGTGTACTCGTATGAACCATAGCGAGTAACGAAGGCGGTCTTGGGAATATCCTCTTCACGAACCCGAATCTGGTGGTAACCCAACCTCAAATCAAGTTTTGAGAATACTGAGGAACCAGCAAGCTGATCATACAGATCGTTGATTCTTGGAAGCAGATACTTGTTCTGAATTGTTGCCTGGTTGATAGGACGGTAATCTTGGACCAAACGGTTTGTACCATCCTTCTTCTTGACAAAGAGAGAAGGTGCTGCCCAAGCAGAGGAACTAGGACGAATGAATCCCTTGTGAAGAGATTTGTCGATTTCCTCCTTAAGTTCAAGGAGTTCATGTGGCGGCATCTTGTAGGGTCACTTGGCAATAGGAGTTGTGCCCGGTTTCAAGTCTATGACGAATTCAACAGCTCTAGCAGGGGGTATTCCTGGAAGTTCTTCTGGGAAGACATCTTTGAATTCACGAACAACTAGAATGTCCTCTATTCCCTCAAGAGGTGACACATTCAATGCATTCAGAACATATATCTGATTCTCGGCCTCCTGAGCTGCTCGGGCTGAGTATTGGACTGTCTGGCCAGAAGGGTGAGTGAGGTGGACTGTCTTGGTAGCTATTCCTGGAAGTTCTTCTGGGAAGACATCTTTGAATTCACGAACAACTGGAATGTTCTCTATTCCCTCAAGAGGTGAAGCATTTAATGCATTCAGAACATATATCTGATTCTCGGCATCCTGAGCTGCTCTGGCTGAGTATTGGACTGTCTGGCCAGAAGGGTGAGTGAGGTGGACTATCTTGGTAGCACATTCAATCAAAGCATTATGGGTTGTCAACCAATCCATACCAAGAATGATGTCTATGTTGGAAGGTCCGAGTACAATGAGAAGCCGAAAAAAGTAGACCTCCAATCTCGATTTGGTTGCGAGGGCATAACATTGTGGTTTGCCACTTGGATCCCGGAGATTGAATCGCTAAAGGAGTGGGCAAATTTTCCATATCTAACCCATGCAACTTAGCAAATTGTTGGGACACAAAAGCGTGTGATGCTCCTGAATCAAAGAGAACAGAAGCTGGCACTGAATTAACGCGAAGGGTACCCATCACGATTTTTGGGGACTCACGAGCTCCTTCAATCTTGACATGGGTGACTTGACCACAACTCATGGCAGGTGTCCTGGCACTACCTCTTCTGGAATGACGGTTTTGGTTGCTCTTCTTACAACCAACAGGAAGACATGATGCATTCTGCAGCTGACCCTGGTGACAATCGAGGGTAGGGTGTCCTGACTGTCCACCCTGAATCGCTAGTTGTCTCCGCGGCGGAGGCAGACGAGGTGCAACATAAGACGGCCTTGGTGTTGGAGCAGGTCGATGTTGAACATTGTGTGGGTCCAGACTCGACGTTTCTGAGCAGGCTGACTCGAGGATGAGCCAACATCTCGAGTACGCTTGAGCGATTCCTGGTACTCGGTCAGACCAGTTTCAGCTCGGAAAGCTTGGCTGACAAGCGTCGCAAAGTCTGCGCAATCATGAGCAACCAGTGCGAGCTTTATATCGGGACGCAGTCCTTCACGGAATTTCTCCTGCATGCGAGCGTCAGTGCAGACGTCATCCGCAGCATAGCGAGATAATTCAAGGAATTTCCTCTGATATTCATCCACAGTCATTGTGCCCTGTGAGAGTTTGCGAAACTCCTTCTTCTTCTGGTCCATCATACCTTGGGGAATGTGTCGTGCACGGAAGGCTAACTGAAATTCCTGCCAAGTGGTTACAGTCTCTGTAGGCAGCATACCCCTGTGGCTTTCCCACCATTGAGCAGCTGGACCCTTCAAGTGAAATGTCGCAAAGGTGACATAACTGGCAGGGGCAACATTAGCTGACTCCATCTCAAACAGGATGTCACGAAGCCAATCATCAGCATCCATAGGATTGGTGGAGTTGCGGAAAATGGATGGGTTGAGGCACACAAATTCTGGCAGTGTTATTGGGGCAGGCTGTTGATGAGCATTCTGGTTTGGAAACTGGGCCATTACCCCAGTCATAAACTGACGATTCAGCTCAAACTGATGCATCATTGCGGCAATATAAGGTGGAGGTGGAGGATCATCAGCCATCCTGCTAAAAACATCAGGGAGTAGCTTTAACAAGAGGTTGGAGCAGGTGTATGGAGTCATTCATGATGTAACTTGAACAATGCGCAAAGGCGCATTATGTACAAAGTAGTAGTCATTAAAGACATACATATACATCTACAGAGCCATTTACACGTTGTTAGTATGAGTTCGGACAAGAGAATCATCCTAGACATACTAGGCGGCACGCTGGCACGCGATGGAAGGATACAACAACGGGACATAGCGAAGGCTACATCAACGTCGGAGAGAACCACTAGAGTGAGGAATCTGCAGGGGACGACACAGGGTGCCCTCGATAAAAGGATCCTGCGGCCCGTGAACAATGTGAAGCAGATCCTGGCTTCCAATTCAAGAAAGGCATAATACAAATCTCCGGATGGATGTGATCACGAGACCCTAAGATAGAGTTAGCAAAAACATTTAACCCGAATAGAAGAGAAATCAGAGTCCCTGAGTATAGGCGAGGAATAAAAGATCCTAATACCACCCATTCAGCGACGTGGGTCCGTAAGCCACACAGCCATGATAGTAAATCAGTTTTTCAAATACTAGACACAGCTTCGGCCAAGGAGTTGGAAAGGGGGATTCCTACAGGCAGTCGGCTCTAATACCAACTTGTGACGCCCCCGATTCGACCGTACACTAATCATGCACGCAAATATGTACGATCAAGATCAGGGACTCACGGGAAGATATCACAACACAACTCTAGACACAAAATGAAATAATACAAGCTTCATATTACAAGCCAGGGGCCTCGAGGGCTCGAATACATAGCTCGATACATAAGCGAGTCAGCGGAAGCACCAATATCTGAGTACAAACATAAGTTAAACAAGGATGCCTTAAGAAGGCTAGCACAAAAGCAACACAATCGAAGAGGCAAGGCCTCCTGCCTGGGACCTCCTAACTACTCCTAGTCGTCGATGGTCTCCATGTAGTAGTATCTGTCATCGGTGGCATCTAGCTCCAGGGATCCACCATCTGGTTGCATCAACCGGAAAGAAGAAGGACGGGGGAAAAGGGGTAGCAAAGGAACCGTGAGTACTCATCCAAAGTACTCGCAAGCATCAGATCTATACTAAGTATGCACTGGTATCAAATGGAAGGGTTGTATCTGTGGACTGAACTGCAGAATGCTAGAATAGAGGGGAAGGCCTAGCCTATCTAAGACTAGCATCTTCAAGCAGCTCCAAGCATCTTGCAGCATGTAGAAGAGTAAAGAATAGCAGTTTATATTTAACAAGCATGTTGTAACATCAACGCCCAGAGATCCTTCCTCGACTCCCTGCGAGAAAGCAATCCCGAGGCCACATATCTCAAGTATCCATTTCTAGTTGTAATAGATTAGGATATAAGTCTGAACGTCCACTACCGTGGACACGGTATTCGAATATATATCTTCCCTGCAGGGTGCACCATGTTACCCAACACGCTCGATCACTCTAGCCCGACACACCTTTCTGGGGTCAATGCCCGCCCTCGGAAGATCAACACGTCGCAGCCCTACCTAGGCTCAGCAGAGAGGTCCCCGCCGGTCTACATCCTAAGCGCCCCGGGGTCTTGGGCCCATCGCCCGTTGCACTCCAGGTCGTTGCGCTCAGGGTGGATACAAGCACCGCCTCGGATGGCCAGCACGATCCGACCGTGCCGCCATGCTGAACTGGACGTCTGACAAAGCTTCAGCTGATACTGCGACGTCGAGGCCCATATCTATTCTCGCGTGGTGGTTAGTGCGTAAAGGCCAGAGGCCAACTCAGAACAAATACCCAAACCTGTTAGTGCATTATTAAAAGAAGTGACGGCTGTCGGGACTAGTCCGGAGCTATCACCCTTCCTGGGTGATACCGCTAAACAGCCAGCCGCCATTGTCACATCGCACGGGTGCTCTCCGGGCCCGCCCGGCTTTCACAACGGTCTCAAGTAAAGTCAAGGTAACTGTGTGTCCATACATCAAGGGGAAAACCCGAGGGATCACCCCCGGTGGATTCCACTCAATGTAATCATCAAGGTGAACGTAAGAGGGACCACCCTCGAGGTTGACACTTGAGGTGTTACACGACAGAGCTATATCGGGAATGGTGAAAGAGGAAATCACCCTCAATGACCACGACCGTATAGCTACACTACAGAATTATCATCAGGAGTGCGTTATGAGGGATCACCCACGGCACTCGATAGTAGCTCTGCATAGTCGAGCAACAAAAGGGGGCGTGATGTGATGTGAGGTGTCAGGCTCTGGTCGTCGATCACGTTGATCGAGCCATCGATGATGAAGCAGGGGCAACAAGGACAAGGTGGGGGTCACTGATGGATCACTAACCAACCTATACTAAGCAATTTAGGATAAGAAGGTAAGGTACAATGAGCATGTTACAAAAGCAGGCTATGCATCAGAATAGGAGCAAACAATAACAGTAGCAAAATCTAATGCAAGCATGAGAGACTGGAATGGGCGATATCGGGATGATCAAAGGGGGGCTTGCCTGGAAGCTCCGCTGAAAGGGAAGAAGGGGTCGTCGTCGACGTAGTCGATCACAGGGGCATCGACATCGGTCTCGGGGTCTACCGGAGAGAAAGGGGGAAGAAACTGTAAATACAGAGCAAATATATCCATGACAAGCAATAAGCAGCGCTAGGGGTGTTCTAACGCGGTGCTACATGATACCGGCGAAGGGGGATAACATCCGAAAAGTTTTCCGGAGTTAGGCATTTTTGGACAGACGATCCGGAGGGGGAAAGTTGCATGTTCGCTATGCTAGGGATGTGTGGCGGACGAATGGACCGCGTATTCGGATTCGTCATATTTTTCTGAGCAACTTTCATGTATAAAACATTCTCATCCGAGCTACGGATTATTATATATGATTTTTCAAAGTTTTAACAATATTCTGCAATTTTAATTTAATTCGAATTAAATAGCTAAAATGCTAAGTGCACCTAGCACAACGTACACAAAAGTGCACATAGTGGCTGACAGGTGGGCCAGGGGGTCCTAGTTGACCAGTCAACTTTTGACTGGTCAACACGGGGTGGGGCCCTGTGTCATTGACTGAGCTAGTTAACTAATTCGGTTTTAACTAATCCAGTGATTAGGCTAATTAATCCCAAGTTAATTAAGTTAATTAACTTTTTAATTAATTAATTAACAAATTAATTAATATATATTTTTAAACCCATTTTACAGGGGGGGTTTGGGCCCCACGTGTATGTGGCCCACTGGGGCCTTAGCGGGCGAGTGGAGCAGGGCGGGCGTAGCGGTTGCGGGCGGCAGCCGCTGCAGCAGCGCTAGCCGGGAGGCTGCGAGGGTGAGGCCCTGCCTGCAGGCGGGCGAGCGCGGATGGCGACGGCGGAGGGCCACGGCCAGTAGGCACGGCCATGGGCGGGGCAGGCGAGGCGAGCGGGATGGAGGCCGAGCGGCGGCACTAGGCGCGGAGGCAGCGGCAGGGCTGCACGGGCGGCGACGCAGGTGGAGCAGAGCCGCGGGGAGAGGGGCGCGACTCGCAGACGCGCGCTGAGGGCGGCCGGCGAACAGGGCCACTGCGGGCGGCGCGACAACGGCGAGGTCACGACGGGGGTGTTGCTCACCCGCGTTGAAGGGGAGGCCCGATGCAGGGGAACGCGACGACGGGGAGGTGGCACGTCGGGGTCGAGGAGGCGAGGTGACGCGGAGCGGCTCCGGCGAGCGGCGTCCGTCTATGAGGTCGGGGCGAGGAGGCCCTTTCGGATCCTGGAACGGGGAGGAGGATGGGGCCGCGAGTAGGATGACGACGGGGCAGCGCCAGGCGGCGTCGGCGAGGTAGCGCCGGTGTGGTGGCGCCGAGAAGGGTGGCGGCGGGGTCGCAGGATCGGGCGTCGGGGCGCCGTGGGATCTGGCTCCTCAGCCCCGATCCAGACGGGGGAGGAAGGGGATGGGGAGCGAGAGGGTCAGTGGGAGGGATCGTGGGGAGTGGGGTTGGGCTCTAGTATTTCTGGGGAGTGGGAGGGTGGTTATGCAGGGAGAGGTGGGCTGATTGGCCCAGTTGGGCCGGGGGCCTTCTTTTGTTTTATATTTTTTTTCTGTTTGCTTTCTCCTTTTCTTTTATTCATTTTTGCTGTTTGATTTAAATTTAAATTTTGAAAACGAACGGGATTGAATCATCGCGAGATTAACAACAGTAATTGCGGTGATGTGGCAACATTAGCATGGGATTACTGTAGCATCACTATCCGGGCGTTACGTAGAGTTTGGCGGAAAAGGAATACCAAACGAAGTCCGAACGGAATGAAACCTTCGCGATGATCTTTCTTGGACCGAAAGCAACCCAGAAGACTTGGAGTCGAAGTCTGGAATGCCACGAGGTAGGAGGGTGCGCCGAGGGGGCAGGCGCGCCCCCCACCCTCATGGGCCCCTCGTAGCTCCACCGACGTACTTCTTTCACCTATATATACTCTTGTACCCTAGAAACATCAGGTGGAGCCACGAAACCACTTTTCCACCTCCGCAACCTTCTGTACCCGCGAGATCCCATCTTGGGGCCTTTTCTAGCCATCTGCCGGAGGGGGCATCAATCACCGAGGGCTTCTACATCAACACCATTGCCTCTCCGATGAAGCATGAGTAGTTTACCACAGACCTTCGGGTCCATAGTTATTAGCTAGATGGCTTTTTCTCTCTCTTTGATTCTCAATACAAAGTTCTTCTCGATGTTCTTGGAGATCTATTCGATGTAATACTCTTTTGCGGTGTGTTAGCCGAGATCCGATGAATTTTGGATTTATGAACAAGATTATCTATGAATATTATTTGGTTCTTCTGTGAATTCTTATATGCATGATTTGATATCTTTGCAAGTCTCTTCGAATATTTGGTTTAGTCTGGCCTACTAGATTGATCTTTCTTGCAATGGCAGAAGTGCTTAGCTATGGGTTCAATCTTGCGGTGTCCTTTTCCAGTGACAGTAGGGGCAGCAAGGCATGTATTGTATTGTTGCCATCGAGGATAAAAAGATGGGGTTTATATCATATTGCTTGAGTTTATCCCTCTACATCATGTCATATTGCTTAATGCGTTACTCCGTTCTTATGAACTTAATACTCTAGATGCATGCTGGATAGCGGTCGATGTGTGGAGTAATAGTAGTAGATGCAGAATCGTTGCGGTCTACTTGACACGAACGTGATGCCTATATTCATGATCATTGCCTTAGATATCTTCATAACTATGCGCTTTTCTATCAATTGCTCGGCAGTAATTTGTTCACCCATCGTAATACATGCTAACTTGAGAGAAGCCACTAGTGAAACCTATGGCCCCCGGGTCTCTTTCCTATTATATTACATCTCTTTTATTTACATCGCATCTCGTTTACTATTTTGCAATCTTTACTTTCCAACCTATAGAACAAAAATATCAAAAATATTTACTTTACTATCTCTATTAGATCTCACTTTTGCGAGTGACCATGAAGGGATTGACAACCCCTTTATCGTGTTGGTTGCAAGGTTCTTGATTGTTTGTGCAGGTACTAGGTGACTTGTGCGTTGTCTCCTACTGGATTGATACCTTGGTTCTCAAAACTGAGGGAAATACTTACGCTACTTTGCTGCATCACCCTTTCCTCTTCAAGGGAAAACCAACGCATGCTCAAGAGGTCACAGGCACGGGCGCGGCGGGTGTAGCCAAATGCACGGGGACCGGCGCCGCGGTGGGTGGAGGGGCACGCACGGGCAGGGGCACGGGCGCGGCGAGTGCAGCCAAACGCACGGGGGTCGGCGCCACGGTGGGTGGAGGGGCGCGCATAGGCACGGGCATGGGCGCTGGCGCTGGCATGTACACGAGCTTGCGCGGGTCCGCGGAGACCTAGCTGACGCCCACGGCTTCCAGCTCTGCGATAGTGCTCAGTGACTAGCCCATCAATGCTACGGGGATGGCCGCTGGCGCGGGCGCGGGGATGGGAGCTGGGACGGGAGCGGGGGCATCAACCGCCGCGGCCAACTCGTTCTGGGCCATGTCCATGAGGCCCCATTCCGCCTTATTTTCTATCTCCTCCGGCTCGGAGTCGACTTCACCAAACATGAAGACTAGTGGCAGATGATCATTCTGCACCATGGCGTTGGTGGAGGTCTGCGGGAGGGAGGGGAATGGGAGGTGAACAGTAAGGCCGCCTGTATTAAATAGCGGCTCGGACGCCATTAATGGAGAGGAAGGCAGGCGGCCATGGAAGTCAAAGGGCTCGCTTTCGAGTGAGCCTGCGCAGCGTACAGCTCGCACGTTTCCTGGTGAGCCTGCGCATTGGAGGACAGCTTGCACGCCTCTCGGTCAGCGTGCGCACCGGACTGCGCTCGCATGCCTCTCGTTCAGTCAAGGTCAAGCAGTTGTCCGCATGGCACGTACTACAACCATTAAAACCAAGACACGTGGCATCACGTGAATGGTTAACAGAACGCACACAGTTTGAATTATACAAACGTTTGAGATATTAAAGTGGCAGCTATTTTTTCAAAATGCCTTTGTTGGCTGGCATTATTCGAGTGCGCCTTCTCTCAAAATGGACACGAAAAATGCCACAACATGTTGGGTGCCATTCCATGATAGCATGCCAAGTTTCATGAATTTCAGATGAGTTTTGGATTTACTAGAATTTAAAAACAAGGCATCTCAATGTTTTGCCGGTAATCAACGGAGCCCTGGTGTTTGAAATTCATTCCCATTTCTTGCATGGGACCTAAGCGTGCACCCAAGGAAACAGATTTGTTTTTTCAACCAATTTATATGCACTGGAGCATGTGCATGTACTTCAAATTTGAATTATGCACATAAATGCATTGAAAACTCAGTTAATGCATAAAAATGTCCAAACGAACCCCGAAAAATCCCAAAAATTGACACAACACTCCTGTTGTTCTATGTTGACATGAGAAATTTTTTGAAAGCAATAAGAGGCAATGGATATCGTTTCGTCCCCAAAGGTGGGACGTTCCCTACCGAAACCATCATGCTTGTTGTGAGAAGCTCTGGTTTGTGAGAAGCATATACCCGAACCTGCCCCAAATGGGACAAATTTTTTACCACGGCATGTTGATGCCGCTCCATGATAGCATGCCAAGTTTCATGAATTTCAGACGAGTTTTGGATTTACTAGAATTTAAAAATCAGGCATCTCAATGTTTTGCCGGCAATCAACCGTCCCCAGGTGTTTGAATTTCATTCCCATCTCTTGCATGGGACCTAGAAATTCACCCAAGGACACATATTAGATTTTTCAACCAACTTTAGTGCATTGGAGCATGTGCTTGTAGTTCAAATTTGAATTATGCACATAAAATGCCTAGAAAACCCAGTTAATACAAAAAATGTCCAAACGAACCCCAAAAAATCACACAACACTCCTGTTGTTCTATGTTGATACTAGAAAAATTTTTGAAAGCAATAAGAGGCAATGGATATAGTTTTGTCCCCAAAGATGGGACGTTCCCTATGAAAAAAAACCATTATGCTTGTTGTGAGAAGCTCTGGTTCGTGAGAAGCTTATACCTGAACCTGCCCCAAATGGGACAATTTTTTACCATGGCATGTTGATGCCGCTCCATGATAGCATGCCAAGTTTCATGAATTTCAGACGAGTTTTGGATTTACTAGAATTTAAAAACTAGGCATCTCAACGTTTTGCCGGCAATCAACAGTGCCCTGGTGTTTGAATTCATTCCCATCTCTTGCATGGGACCTAGAAATTCACCCAAGGACACACATGTGATTTTTCAACCAACTTTAGTGCATTGGAGCATGTGCTTGTAGTTCAATTTTGAATTATGCACATAAAATGCCTAGAAAACCTAGTTAATGTATAAAAATGCCAAACCAACCCCGAAAATTCCAAGATTAAACACAACACTCCTGTTGTTCTATGTTGACAATAGAATTTTTTTGAAAGCAATAAGAGGCAACGGATATCGTCCCGTCCCCAAAGGTGGTACGTTCCCTATCAAAACCATCATGCTTGTTGTGAGAAGCTTATACCCAAATTAACCTGCCCCAAATGGGACAAAATTTTCAGCACGACATGTTGATGCCGCTCCATGATAGCATGCCAAGTTTCATGAATTTCAAACGAGTTTTGGATTTACTAGAATTTAAAAACCAGGTATCTCAACGTTTTGCCGGCAATCAACAGTGCCCTGGTGTTTGAAATTCATTCTTTTCTCTTGCACGGGACCTAAGCATGCACCCAAGGACACATATGTGATTTTTCAACCAACTTTAGTGCATTGGAGCATGTGCTTGTAGTTCTAATTTAAATTATGCACGTAAAGTGCCGAGAAAACTCAGTTAATGCATAAAAATGTCCAAACGAACCCCGAAAAATCACAAAAAATGACACAACACTCATGTTCTTCTATGTTGACACTAGAAAATTTTTGAAAGCAATAAGAGGCAATGGATATCGTTTTGTCCCCAAAGGCGGGACGTTCCCTATCGAAACCATCATGCTTGTTGTGAGAAGCTCTGGTTTGTGAGAAGCTTATACCCGAACTTGCCCCAAATGGGATTTTTTTTACCACGGCATGTTGATGCCGCTCCATGATAGCATGCCAAGTTTCATGAATTTCAGACGAGTTTTGGATTTACTAGAATTTAAAAACTAGGCATCTCAACATTTTACCGGCAATCAACAGTGCCCTGGTGTTTAATTTCATTCCCATCTCTTGCATGGGACCTAGAAATTCACCCAAGGACACATATGTGATTTTTCAACCAACTTTAGTGCATTGGAGCATGTGCTTGTAGTTCAAATTTTAATTATGCACATAAAATGCTTAGAAAACCTAGTTAATGTATAAAAAAGGCCAAACAAACCCCGAAAAATTCCAAGATTAAACACAACACTCCTGTTGTTCTATGTTGACACTAGAAATTTTTTGAAAGCAATAAGAGGCAACGGATATCGTCCCGTCCCCAATGGTGGTACATTCCCTATCGAAACCATCATGCTTATTGTGAGAAGCTCTGGTTTGTGAGAAGCTTATACCCAAATTAACCTGCCCCAAATGGGACAAAATTTTCACCACGGCATGTTGATGCCGCTCCATGATAGCATGCCAAGTTTCATGAATTTCAGACGAGTTTTGCATTTACTAGAATTTAAAAACCAGGTATCTCAATGTTTTGCTGGCAATCAACAGTGCCCTGGTGTTTGAAATTCATTCCCATCTCTTGCATGAGACCTAGAAATTTACCCAAGGACACACATGTGATTTTTTAACCAACTTTGGTGCATTGGAGCATGTGCTTGTAGTTCAAATTTGAATTATGCACAGAAAATGCCTAGAAAACCCAGCTAATGTATAAACAAGGCCAAACGAACCCCGAAAAATTCATTCCCATTTCTTGCATGGGACCTAAGCATGCACTGAAGGACACAGATTTGATTTTTCAACCAATTTGTATGCACCGGAGCATGTGCATGTAGTTTAATTTTGAATTGTGCACCTGAAATGGCTAGAAAACCACCTTAATGTATAAAATGTCCAAACGAACCCTGAGTAATTCCAAATTTTTACGACACATATAGTTGCATGTTCACTGCATATAAAAGGTCTAGTAATTCAAACAGCGTCCTTTGCCGTTGTGATCCCATTTTGTAATTCAAATCAAGTAGAACCCACACAGTTTATTATCACCAATCGTGTGAGATGTAGTACAAAATATCTTGGAGCACCGTCAGTGTATAGTACGCCTATGGCTTACGCGAGAAGGTGTGTCGGTTACAGTCCACAGCCGGCGTGTCAAGCACACTAGCTCGCTCCGCAAAAACTCCCGTCTCTGCATCCCTTGCAATCTCAAAAATATTACTACCTCGTAATCTCGAAAATATCTACCGCCTGGAAGGTTTTAATGTTTGATAGCACACGATTAGCATGTGCGGACCGTGTGCGATGTATGTTACTCCCGCTCTGCTTCAGTCCCTTGATTCAAATTTTCAGTAGCCCCGGCATTTTACTCTCGCCTCTGCATCCCTCACAATCTCAAAAATATCTGCTCGCCCTTGATCCAAATTTTTAGTAGCCCCGCCTTGTTACTCCCGCCTAGTAAAAATTTTAGTTGCCGCAATATTTCCTCAAACACAACCTTGCCCCCCGGCCCCCTCCACTCACACCCCAAAACCTCCGCTCACACAGACACACAGAACCCTCGAAACCATTGGTAGGTCGCCGCCATCGCCGGTGCCTCCATCCTCAACCTTTGCCTGTGTGTCGGGGAGCTCGAGGAGCCAATGGCCAAAAGGAGGTTTATCGCGGCCTTTTCGCCCGATGCCGGTGAGCTGGCCGCCGAGGTGTCCCCATCGTCCTCCGGGGTCCTGATCCGCCGTCGCTGGTCCCCCGATCCGCCTGCCGCGGCGCCCCTACGCCGGTTTGAGGACTTCCCCGTCCTCCCTCGGACCCGGCAGCCGATGAAGTCCTACCTTGGGGTCCGGTAGCGGCGGTGGGGGACATGGGTCGTCGAGATTACAGATCGAGAGACCCACACCCGCCGGTGGCTCGGTAGCTTCCACACGGCCGAGCTCGCGGCCATGGAGTACGACCACTGGCAGGTCTGCTACCACGGTGCGGCGGCTAGGCTCAATTTCCCCTTCGGCACACGTCTGGCCGACCTTGTTCCGCTGGAGCCAGGGGTGGTGAGCTCGGCTATTGCGCGGGAGGACCGCGAGGCATTGGAGCGCCTCGAGGCCGAGGCCGCCGACGAGGCCTACATGCTAGAGCTCCGCCGGCAGCACCCGGAGCTCGTGGAGGCGGAGCGGGCGATCTTTGCCAGCGCGGAGGGCGGTGAGGTTATCATGCTCTCCTTTGATGACGAGGTCTAAGGTGGCGAGGACGACGGCGCGGAGGGCAGCGAGGTTATCGCGCTCCCCTCTGATGACGAGGTCGAAGGCGACGGCGATGGCGGCACGGAGGGCGTCGAGCTGGGCCCCGAGGATGAGGATATCGATGTTGACGAGTGGAGGAGTGCCTTCCCCAACGACCCCGACGATGGTACTGGCATGGACCCGGCTCGCGGCACACCGTACATGACGAGGAAGGATTGACTCGACCTCTACTTCGACCGAAAGTAGTTTAGCTTAGTTTAAATTTATGTTTTATGTTTGGTTATGCAAAACCAGGGGCGGAGCCAGGATTCAGGCATACGGGGGGGGGGGGGGCAAGACAATGGTGAAGCTAGAAATTTTATTTTGTGCTTCACAAACTAAGTAATAGTTTTATATCCAAGTATCATTCACATTTTTTGCATAGGTACACTATTATTTTCAGCTGGAGCGTGTCGAGCTATAGCTAATATAAGCCAATATATAATTCACATATTCACTGAGTAGACGAAGTTCATATTCAAACCACTCCCTAATATGACATGGCATGCCTTGCTACAAAACATTGTCATATGAAAATTTTAAGATATATAGACAAGGACAATCATTGTACTCCTATATGGGTTTCGGTGAAAAATCATGACTGGTATTAGGATATTTTTTTATCGTATTAGGAAAAATTGATCAATGTTACAAACCTGGAGAATCAAATCTAGCCCCTGCCTGTCCCCTTTGCCGCTAGCTCGAAATAGATCGGCTAGTCGTCATTGACAGACTCACGACAACCATCATTGCTTCCGGATGCAGTGATGCACGACAAAGCATTGACCGGTCCAAGCTTTCAAACGATTATGGGTGCCTATGCCCTAGCATGGCAACGCGTCACAAATCACGCAACAAAAGAAAATGATGTATAATGATACAAGATGAGAAATGAGAGGGAGATTAGTAAATGGTATATTAACCTTGGTCAATTCGTTGTTGGCTGGAGACTTCAGAATTGACGAAAGGAACAACCTGCATCGCCATTTGAACTGGATCGTGGGCAGGGATAGTAGAGGCGGGTAGGCGGCACTCGCACAAGACGGCGGCGGTGCATTACTAATCGACCCACGCGCTAATGACGGGATGGAATTCCCAGCGGCGAGGGACATTAGCGGAGGCCAACCGCCAAATCAGGCCTTGCAATGGACTCGCAAATACGCAACTTATTTTCACATAGGCCTATTTTCCCTTTTTTAGAATCAAGATAGGGGGGGCCAAGTACTTTTTACGTGAAACATATCGCTAATTAACTAGCATACCCTCAGTAATTACTCGATTGATAGGGGGGCCAGGCCCCTACTCGCCCCCTGTCTCTGCCATTGTGCAAAACTATCTATGTTTATGTTTGAATGCATGCTACTTTCGGTTGAACCAGCTTTGAACTTGATCAAATTGAAGTTTACAACCTTAAGTTGAGGGGATCGACTAGAAAAGGCCAAAAATTGCTGGAGTATATATATACATGTATATATATATATCCACTAAGGGTTTTAGTCCTTTAACTTTTTAAGGATGGCCTAGAGATGTCCTTATGACTTGTTTATTTCAGTTCTTCACAATGTGATGCTCTATATGTGCAACTATTTGCCGTGGAGTTCAATTTCATCAATAACAATATGAATTACGATATTTGGTTGCTGTTAAGGATATTGCAGTTAACATGCCTTTTTGTTTTTCAGTTGTTGTTTAGCAACATGCATTGTACTGAATGACTAAATATGCAATCCGAGGCTACATAGCAACAAGGAAGAGTGTTACCTTAATGTTCTGATGATGTCTAGATATACATGTAATAAAATCTTATATAATGGGTTGGATGGAGTGTTGTACTACGTCATTTTTCAATTGTTATTTAGCTTCTAATATTAACTTGGTGCTTTTAGGTACATATATCATTGCCAAAGATCCACACTTCGACCCTTTCTGCGTATGGGGCAATGAGATATTCATGAACCAGCATCAAGTGAGGAAACTGATAAAGATTGTTATTAAAATGGGTCAAAAGATGTCAATCGAACTATTTGTTTACACTTTATGCAAGACAACAGTGAACTGCAGGATGGTAAGTAAGAACCCTGTAGCCTTCTTTTTACTGCCCCTAATGAGTTGTGTTAGATGACAATATCTGAATCTTTTTTCTTTTGTAGTGGATCCTGAAGCAGTTTACACAAGATTACCTCTCAAACTACATGATTGGCGGCCGGCCATCACAAGGGGTTGGACTAGAGTCCTGCATGCCTTCTGCATCCAGGAGAGCACAATAGGGCCATTCCGCTTCACCTTGTTCAGCAACTGGGATGTCTGTCGCCTCTTTCTTTACCATCTCTAATAGTACAAGTATAGAACCCTGGTACATCATTCTTTATTTGGTGGTTATGTAATTCTTCAACATATGTACCTGTGAATCAAATAATGCATTGGTTCTTTGAACCTGATGGATATGAATAAAGATATAGCCTACTTTCAAGTTTAAATTAGGTACAATTTTAAATAGCGGCAATTAAATTAGGGCAGAATTACGTTGTGCAGGTCATTACGGCACACACGGTTGGTAAAACACAAACGTTTGCGATATACACCATAATCCAAGATGGTTCATAGAGAGGAAACATGTGCAAGCATGCACACAGTTGCCATTTGGAAAGCGTGTGTGATGTCAGACACTATCACATACGGTGCGGGAAAACTAAATGTGTGTGATTGTCTACCTATCGTACATGGTTTATAATCATGAACTATTTGTGATGTGCCAGGCATCGTAAAACTCCTGTGCCTAGAATCTTCCTGGAAAACTCCCGTGCGTGGAATCTGCCTAGTATTAGGCAAAACCACAAAACTCCGACTGCGATGGCAATGCGAGCACAAACGAGTAGCAAGGATGAAGAGTTTGGGATATTTGAGATATCGGAAACGGTTATATAGGGACAACTGTATGCATCAAGGCTCCCTATCCCCGACGGTTTCTGGGTCGTGTGGGAAGGACCCCCCTATCACCCACACTCACTTGGCGACGGTCCAAAAGCCGTCGCGGAAAGGGTTTAAAAACTGTTTGTTTAGGACTGACACACACCAGTGCTAGGTTAATGCAGTTGTGATTCATCTTAGAACATGCACTGAGAGTAGTTAGTTGGATGCACTAGTTGCATTTTGCAGTGAAGGATTAGTTGGATTCAGTAGAAATGCACGGTGGATTTAGAGAAGCATTTGTTGGATTCAGATGTATTACTATACTTTTTAGTTAGTGTGAACTGAATTTTGTAGCAAAAAACACTTATTTAGGCTTTGGAATAACATATTATGTAATGCAGGATGGATGATGAAATTTGGGAGGTGAGGCTGCATTTCCAGGGCAGAGATAACTTGGGAAGAAGGTTTTCTCTTTCACACATCACTTTTCTCAACTTGATATCACTTATTGCAACTTAAGGCTATGGGTTAGATGACTACCTGTACCGGGTAAAAGAAGAAGGAATTGGACATGATGGTTTATTGCTTCTGGACAGTCAAGATGCAGTTGGAGAAATGATAGACCACTCTGATTTCACACTGCTGAATATCATTGTGGGCAAGGCAAATGACGATAGAGATGTTGAATTTAACATGGCTCACAATGCTTATGAAGAACAAGTTCCAATAGGCAATCCAGTGGGGGCCTTGATTTTGTGTTAAGTCTACCACAAGATGGAGTAGTTCATCCTCTTGAAGTTAATGTCAACACACAACAGAGTTGCAACTTGAACATTACAGAAGCTCCTGGTAGTGATGATGGACAGGCTGGTGGTGAGGATGGATGTGCTGGTGTACCAGATGATGATATTGAAAAATCATCCTCAGACTTTGAGATTGATAGGGGTGACTATATATAGAGGGATAAAGATGTCTTACAAGGCTTGGAAGGGAGGTCAATAAAATATTGTATAAGAAATAGATACTGCAGAAAACAGACCAGAGTTTGAAGGTGACAGTGATGTTTCAGAGTTTTGGCAGGAGGAGAAAGAGGCTGGCAGTGGATATGAGAGAGTTGTGGTAAAAGGCAGGTGTGAGAAACTGAAGCCTATTAGAAGAAGCAGTAAATCCAGGTCTACTTCTAGAGCTCACAGTCAGCCAGAGATCCCCAAGTTTCAAGATTTTGTACCTGAACCTAAAGGATACTGCTTCCCTGGTGATGTGGGTATTTCTGATTCAGATGGAGAGGTCTACCTTCTAGAATAAAGAGAAGATTGAAGAAGAAGAACGAGAAGATTGAAGAAGAAGAAAGAGAGGAAATTGTATGACCCAAAACTAACTGATGCACATGAGCAGTTGTGCAAGGACCTTTGCTTCACCAATGTGTATGAGTTTAGAAAGGCATTGAGAAATTTTCATGTTAGGACTTTGAGAAACTTTTAGTACCATAGGAATGAACCAACATGGATTATTGTTTGGTGACCAGAGAGGAAGAGCGGTTGTGATTTTTTCATGACTACCTCCAAAGTATCCCATGAAGATACATTCACAATCAAGAAGTGCGACCTGGATCATAGTTGTGGAGCTAGTGGAGAGAGTACCAAGGTGACTACAGATTGGGTTGCAAAAGCTATGGAGGACACAATTAGATCAAAGTAAAGGCTGATGTAGAGACAATTCAGAAACATACTAAGAAGAAGTTTGGGGTGCATGTACCTAGGATTTTCTAAACCAACTTAGAGTGTGCATTGGCACCAGTAATAAATTTTGGAACTACACCATCACGTCTGACAGGTAGAAGGTATTTTCTCCGACTCTGCCTTAATCTTATGAACATAGCCATGCTGCTATAGTTATCTTATTATTTGCTTAGGTAATCAAACATCAGGATCTTCTTAAGGCAATTAAAGAAGTATTTCCTCAATCCCCACAAAGATATTGCCTTAGACACATATATGCTAACTTCCAGTTAGCTGGCTTTAGAGCAGAAGAACTTAAAAAATGGGTTGACAAAGCTACCTATTCCTTCACTGAACATGGTCACAAAGAAGGATTGGCTGGTTTGAAAGTAGCATGTGAACCAGCCTACATGTGGTTGAATGGCATCCCTAAGGAGTGTTGGGATAGATATGCAATGGATCATGTGTGCAAGACTGACTTGGTTGTGTACAACCTTAGTGAGGTTTCAGCAAAACGATGGTAGATGTTAGGTCCAAACCAATTAAGACCATGTTTGAAGGGTTGAGGACCAAACTAATGGTTAAGTACCAGGGCATCAGAGAGAAAACAGAGAGTTGTAGGTGGGAAATAACCCCACATTACATGGAGAAGCTTGAAGAGAGCAAGAAATGGGCTAAATACTGTGAAGCAAACATCAATGTTCCCAACATCTGGCAAGTTACTAGTGGAGAGAACACTTACTGTGTGAAGCTGAATGAAGGAGCTATTCTTACAGGAGATGGGACATGACTGGATCACATTGCCACCATGCAATAGTTGCAATGCAGAAGATAAAAGTTCACCCAAACGAGTTATGTGCATCCATTCTTTAAGTAGGAAACATACAATGTTGCATACCAGCACATCATCGACCCTGTTCCTGGGCCTGAATTCTGGCCCAACACCAACACACCAGACATTCAAGAACCAGTATTTAGGGGGAAGAAAGGGAAGAAGTAGACAACTAGGGGAAAGGGTGAATTTGAAGTGCCGGCTCCAAAGGATACATCAAGGATGGGCACAATAACATGGAATAACAGTGGCAAGCAAGGCCACAGCTGGACACTCTGTGAAGACAGGCTTAAGGCCAAGTTTATGTCAAGGAAAAACATGCACCGGGTAACTAAGCCAATGCACAATATTTCTTAAAATTATGCAGCAAATATCAATGCATCAATCTTTTCAACTGCTACTTGTTTTAATATTAGGAAAATAGAGCATCCTACCCAGCAGCTTCAGCACCACCTAGGCCACCTACAACAAGTGCACTTAGAGATAGGGCCACCCAATCTGTTGCCACCCAGGCTTCTGGTCCTGCTGCAGCTTCAGCAAATGCAGTTAGGGCTAGCAAACTAGCCGCAGCTTCAATTAGGGCCACCCAATCTGTTGCCAAGCCCCAAACTACAACAAGAGCAACCACTGCTACTACTACAGTCTCAATGATAACGCACAAGTATATGGGATCGGAACAGTTTTCGAGGGTAGAGTATTCAACCAAAATTTATTGATTCGACACAAGGGGAGCCAAAGAATATTCTAAAGTATTAGCAGCTGAGTTGTCAATTAAACCACACCTGAAAGACTTAATATCTGCAGCAAAAGTTTTAGTAGCAAAGTAGTATGGAAGTAACGGCAACTGTGGCAAAAGTAACAGTAGAATTTTTGTAGTGATTGTAACAGTAGCAACACGAAAGTAACTAAGCAAAGATCAATATGTGAAAGCTTGTAGGCAATGACACGACAATGATAATTGTGTCGGATGATATTCATCATGTAGCAGTCATAACCTAGGGTGACACAGAACTAGCTCCAATTCATCAATATAATGTAGGCATGTATTCCGTATATAGTCATACGTGCTTATGGAAAAGAACTTGCATGACATATTTTGTCCTACCCTTCCGTGGCAGCGGGGTCCTAATTTAAACTAAGGGATATTAAGGCCTCCTTTTAATAGAGAAAGACCAAAGCAATAGCCCTTAGTGAATACATGAACTCCTCAAATTACGGTAATCACCGGAAAGAATCCCAATTATTGTCACCTTGGGGTATGCGGACCATAATTCGTAATAGGTGTCTACAACTTTCAAGATAGGATCCAGAAAACAAATATATTCATGAAAGCATAATAGGTTCAGATTTGAAGTCATGGCACTCGGGCCCTAGTGACAAGCATTAAGCATAGCAAAGTGATAGCAACATCAATCTCAGAACATAGTGGATACTAGGGATCAAACCCTAACAAAACTAACTCGATTACATGATAAATCTCATCCAACCCATCACCGTCCAGCAAGCCTACGATGGAATTACTCACTCCCGGCAGTGAGCATTATGAAATTGGTGATGGAGGAAGGTTGGGGATGATGATGGAGACGAATCCCCCTCTCTAGAGCCCCAAATGGACTCCAGATCTGCCCTCCCGATGAAGAATAGGAGGCGGCGGTGGCTCCGTATCGTAAAACATGATGAATCCTTCTCTCTGATTTTTTTCTCCACGGATGTGAATATATAGCGTTGGAATTAGGGTCGGAGGAGGTCCAGGGAGCCCACAAGCCCGCAGGGCGCACCCCAGGGGGTGGGTGCGCCCCCAGGGCTTGTGACCTCTGGGTGGCCTCCTCTGGTTGATTCTTTCACTGATATTTTCATTAATTCCAAAAATAATCTCAGTAAATTTTCAGGTCAATCCGAGAACTTTTATTTCTGCACAAAAATAACAACAAGACAATTCTGCTGAAACCAACACCAGTACGGGTTAGTTCCATTCAAATCATGCAAATTAGAGTCCAAAACAAGGGCAAAAGAGTTTGGAAAAGTAGATATGATGTAGATGTATCACCTAACAGCAGGATCAAAGATAAAGTACCCAACATCTTCAGCACCAGCCAACAACACCAGGTCAAGTGCATGATCTCCAGCAAAGAACACCAGATCAAGAGTTGCAAGAGGTCTCAATGCTCCAAGGGATCATCAACCTCAGCACAAGCAGGTGATAGTTCAAAGAGGAAGATGAAGTCCCCAAGCAAATTTGATTTGTATTTCACAGCTAGTGGCAACCACTGAATCTGTTGTAATATGGTTATGAAACATATATTTGCCATGCCCTAAACTATGTTTGTTAGGCATGCTTGGGACAGTTAGTTTCCTATCTTTGTTTGTTGCCCTGAACTCTGTTGGTTGCCCTGAACTATGTTTGTTTGAGCTGCTTGGAACAATTAAGTAATGTTCTGTCATGTCGTTGTCTGAGGTATTTTGATTTGATATGAGCATGACTATGTTAGATGTTGCTCATTGTTTGAAATGATTAGATTTGATATGTTGGCACCTTGTCGACCAACCTTATATTGACCTAAATAGGCCATCTAGGGGGGCACCTTGTCGACCGACCCTAACTTGGCCTAATTAGGCCATCTAGGGGGGGCACCTTATCGACCAACCCTAAATTGACCTAATTAGGCCATCTAGGGGGGCACCTTGTCGACCAACACTAACTTGGCCTAATTATACCATCCAGGGGGGCACCTTGTCCACCAACACTAACTTTGCCTAATTAGGCCATCTAGGGGCACCTTGTCAACCAACCCTAAGTTGACCTAATTAGGCCATCTAGGGGGCACCTTGTCGACCAACCCTAACTTGGCCTAATTAGGCCATCTAGAGGGCACCTTGTCGACCAACCCTAAATTGACCTAATTTGGCCATCTAGGGGGCATCTTGTCGACCAACCCTAACTTGTCCTTATTAGGCCATCTAGGGGGCACCTTGTCCACTAACCTTATATTGAACTAATTAGGCCATCTAGGGGGCACCTTGTCGACCAACCCTAACTTGGCCTAATTAGGCCATCAAGGGGGCACCTTGTCGACCAACCCTAAATTGAACTAATTAGGCCATCTAGGGGCACCTTGTTGACCAACCCTAACTTGGCCGAATTAGGCCATCTAGGGGGCATCTTGTTGACCAACCCTAAATTGACCTAATTAGGCCATCTAGGGAGGCACCTTGTTGACCAACCCTAACTTGGCCTAATTAGGCCATCTAGGGGGGCACCTTGTTGACCAACCCTAACTTGGCCTAATTAGGCCATCTAGGGGGCACCTTGTCGACCAACCCTAACTTGATCTAATTAGGCCGTCTAGGGGGCATCTTATCAACCAACCCTAACTTGGCCAAATTAGGCCATCTAGGGGGCACCTTGTCATTCAAGTAGAATAAGCAATTCATTCATTCAAGCACATATAAATCATCCATCCACATAAAAAGCCTTTCATTCATAAAACTAGATAGATCATTCATGAGTTCATTCATACATAATAACAAGTCATCCTTTCATTCAAACACATAATACTAGATATATCATTCATACATAGATCAATAGCTAGATAGATCCTTCAATACATATAGATAGATCCTTCAACACATCAAGGAATCATTCATACATGGATCAAGGATTAATAAAACATAACCAGAGCACTCATGGGTACAGAATCCTGGTTCACATATGCCTAGTTACTTGAAATGGATGAAATTTGGCCCTCCTCCTTGCCCAGTAGATGATATGATCATCATTAGGTTAGAGCCATTGGGGAAGGCCTCCAGGAACTGCTCCTTCTCCTTGCGGTTGCAAGCTACCAAGATCTTCTTAGCCAGATGACGGCGATACCCAGTCATGTATCTTGTTGCCGCCGCTGGCCTCCCCCCTATGCTTTACTGCTCTTCTTCCCTCTCTCTGTATGTCTCCCATGGACACCTCCTCTTCCACATCTACAACCTCTCCAGGGTCCATGCCCGCTGAGCTACGGATCTAGGGATTTCTTTGGGGGCTGTGGGGAGGAGAAGGTAGAGGTTTGGGTTACAGTAGGGTTTCTGGCTTAGGGTGGGATTTATAGATGGACACTGGGTGATGGTAGGAAGGCTGCAAGTTTGGATAACAGCCTTCCAGGCCCACATTGGATAAGTGAGACATTAAGCCCAACTGTAAAATAAAATAGCAGAGCACTAAAACACTTATTCACTGCATTAAAACAACTAGAACTAATAAAATAGTTCTTCACTTCATTACTTAAGATAGGTTCTCAACACTTCATCATTTAACATAACCATAACTTAAACATTGGCACCTCCCTTCACTCCAGTTACCATAACTTAAGGAGTTCATATAGTGCTGCACAAAATATACAACTACCACCATCAACTTGCAAGGCATGTTATATATAGTAGTCCAACTTACTTAACAACCATAGTCTGATCTTCATGACTCTAGTATGGCCTTGATTTGCTCAAGTTTTTCCTTGCTCCCATGGCCAGCATTGAGCAGATCAGCTACAACTTTGTCCAGCTGTTTCTTATCTTGTGCAAGAAGATCCCTGTCCACCTTGATCTCTTTCATAGCCTTCCTAGTATTTTGTATTATGTCTGCCTGGGCCTAAAGGATACACCTATGCTCCTTTCCTAGCCTAAATTTCTCCATCTTCATCTCCATCTCTAGCTCTTCCTTCTGCTTCTCAAATTTCTCAGCATCCATTGCTTTCTGGTAGTCCACCTTGCCAACACCATCCTGTCAATCAAACATCTTGGAAACATCATCAACAATTTTCTGATACTCCTCACACAGATGATCCTTCTCCTTCATCAACTTGGCTAACTCAACATCATATGCATTCTTGTATTGAATCCTGCCAAGGTTTTGCTCATGGAAAAATTCACATAGCTTGATGAGGGAGTTCTTCAGTATATCAGGGTGGACTGGATCAACCCACTTAACTACACCACAGTTCACCTCTCCCTGTTAAGTCAAACAACAATATTAAATTCAGAAACAAATTAAGTTTGATCACACAACACATACTTAAGAAAATGCATAAATCCAGTACTAAATTCAATTAAAACAGAGCTAATATACAAGGAGGAGATGTACAAATTCACAAATCTATGCAATTCAATACAATTAATATACATAGGATATATACAGAGTTAAGCTAGACATGATATATACACATTCATAACTCAATCCAGTGCCACCTATTTTGAAATAGAGAAAGATAGCCTTTCTGCACTCTAGCTACAAATACAGAGCATTTCTGCACTCTATTTAATGCAAACACAAACCACCACTTAGCATAATTGAATCCAGTGCCAAATATTTTGAAAACCACTTTCTGCAATCTTCAAACCACTAAACAATAACTGAATCCGTCCAGCATAACTGAATCCATTAAGCATAACTAATAACCACAAAGCATAAATGAATCATTGACTTCATATATCAAGTAGAAAACCACTCTCTAAAAATAAGAACACTGACTTCAGATAATAATGAGCTACTAATTTACTACATTACTCACCTAAACAGTGCATCCATAGAACCTCCTCCCAGTGTTAGCACCTTCAAAAGCAACACACTTCCTAGCCATCATCTGGTGCAAAGCGCACTTGGCAACTTCCTCCATGGGAGCACCACACCATAGTGGCCCAGGGATGGTGTCAGGTGTGTCCTACATACAATACAAGGTAGACCAGACAACCAATGCGTCCAATAGTTGCCGATCCATCAAGCACTGGCTAAACCAAACCCTTAACCAAAGGAAACCATCCATACATATGTGCAGATCATCAACCCTAATTCCCAAATCGATTGAACTCCAACCCTAACCCTAAATAATGGCAGAGGGAGGAGGATGAGACTTACAAAGTACTCCACGTCCATCAGGTTGCCCCCCATGCTGTTGTCGTCGGAGCTCTCATCTCCATCATTCCAAGAAAGCATCTTGGCCGCGACGAGGAAGGGAGGTGGTCGGCAATGATGGCGAGCTCTCAGGAAGGGGAGAACAGATCAAGGGGGGGAGAGTGGGAGTGGGTGATATACAACAGGTACTTACATCAGCATTGGAGCACAGAGAATTCCCGCAAGAAATTTTCCTCGAATACGATCCCAATGAAAGAAGTCTTCTATCGTTTAACCTTATTTTCTAAAAGAGAGATGGGTAAGAAACATGTAGAAAATATGATCAGAATGCTATAAAATTTCATGATGCAAGGATACGCACACACTTCTTAGAATGGAGTTGACATATTTTTGCTGGACTGGAGCGGACTAGTTCTTTGGCCACTGTAATCTTCTTATTATCAGTGGGAGTTGGGTTTCTCTATGCTGGAGCAGTATCTATGAAAACTGGAGTTGGCTTATTATCTCCTAGTGTTTGGATCTTTTACAAAGACCTGGTTTGTAACCCTTCAGATTCTAACATAGCCGTCTTCCCCTTGCATGCCTTATATAGAAGAATGGTTCTTCAATTATAAAACATGCTACAGCAGAGATGGAATAGGTACTGAAGAATAGAAAGGCATGACATATTGACATGTATTCCCTCCATCCAGAAATAAATGGATGGGTCTAGGCGTATTTCAGTTCTAGATACATCTAGTTTTATCCATTTCTGCGACATGTAATCCGGACGGAGGGAGTATGATGTAAGAGCTAGGGATACGACAGGATAACAGTGTAAAAAACACTACTTGAATGTAAAACGGTATGCTAGCGGAATACATACAGAAAAACACTAAGGCAACATATGCGTGTATGATTGGGAAACTAAGATGGCATTGCAAGAGACCACTAGAACAACACTTCAATGTAAAAAAGAACATGGTATGGTAGACAGATGAAGTACATACTTATGAATAACAATGCATAAGATATTCAGAAGCATGACGTCCAAACTAAGCAGATGGCATTGCGATAGAGTAGAATGATAGTACTTGAATTTGAAAACATGTTATCATGAATGGAATAGGTACTGAAAAACAGGAAGGCATGCCATATTTACATGCATGATCAGCAGGCTAAGCACAAGGCATTGCAACAGAGTAGATGCACTCCAGGACATTATATGCATGTTGTACCCATATCAAGGGCCAAGTAAGAGCAATGACCTTGTGGGGTGAATAGGATTCATCATCTTTCTACAAGTCTTGTGAAGAACTGCATTTACATGTTCCATCATATTGGGTATCATTGACGTCAAGTTTGTTGGCCGTTACATTGCTCCGTGAGGTTCTTGTGGATAAATCAGTGTGTGCAATTATATCTGACATGCATGGAAGACAACTAGTAGTTAGATTTATGTAATGAGTGCGTGTAGGAGACGACATAAATAGTAGAGTTGGGGTTAACTAGCAGCAACAGGTCTCAAAAACTAAAGGGAGAACACATATGAAAGCTACAGAATATGTATCATTTGTACTCGAGATTAACTATATGGCACACAAAAGTATTAAAGAACATAGGTAATACTAGAAGTGGTATAATACTATAATCACCAGCCTGTGGGATAGCATTGGCTGATGGATGATAACTATGGAACAGCGTTACCTAAAGAACAAGTCTCTTAGCTGAACTATGGAACAACGTTAACTCCTGAACAAGACCCGGAAGAGATCAACATGAATATACAGTGAAATGTGATAATATATTTTCCATGCTTAGATGAATGACAAAGCCATAAATGTTGCACACAAGTAAGATGAGGGTACAACCTATCTTGCCGCCATCCATAGGAGTGAGCATCATGTGCTGACTTGTCGATGGCCCTGTAGTTGTTGTGGTTGTCCATGTCAGGCACGCGCATTCGATGCAGGGAACTGTTGAGGGGAACTATAGCTCCCTTCTCGTGTATGCTTCCCTTGTTGGAGCAGCTGCGGTGAGTCGGAAGACAGTGTGGCTGAAGATGCAGAAAACGCATAATGTTAAGAACGACACATCTCTTTGATCTGAAGAAATACCCTAAGTGATCAACAGCAAGGTACGAGAGTGGTCACATGTCTGTTGACTAAAGACTAAACTGGGGTCACATGATTTTATTTTATTTTGGTACTGTCCGATCTACACCGGATGGCTTGATGGCCATTTGTGCCTCCCGGCTGACACTGTTCGAAATCTTCCCCGAAGAGCCAGCGGCCACCGGCAGAGCAGCCTGCCTCCGCCGTCCGTGGCCCTGACCAAAACCCCACTCCCTGCCCCACCGCGCTGCCATGGTTGTGCCATCCCCGGGCCAATCCACAAAGACTCGCCATCATCCAGATCCGGCGGTGGCAGTACCTTCAACCCACGCAACTCTAAGATAGCCATCTAAGCACTGCTTCCGCGGTGCACTTGCGCCCCCGCAACCTTATGTTAGACACCAGCCAACCGGCAGCCTAGGAGCTCCGCCGTCTCGAGGGGTGCTGCTTCCCATTGGGAATCGATTGGCCCAGAATAAAAATTCAGACAACTAACGCCTAAATAAAGTGATTTGAGATGAGGGTGTGACCTATCTGGCGGCACGGTGAAGTAGGCAGCTCCAGCTGCCGAGTCAGTGAGGCCAGTGCGGTTGCGGTGGCTACTAGGGGCAGGGAAGTAGAGATGTCGCGATGGTCGACGGCTACGTGGAAGCAGCGCCGGGGCTCTGGACGGATCCGAAGTTGGAGCCACTCCGGTGCCGTGAACAATAGCGGGGATGAATCGGCTCCGGTACGGCGCGGCCGTCGTCGTGGCAGCTCCAGTAGCACGGAGTAAGAGGCACACGGCCCAGTGCACGACGGCAAATGGACAACGTCTCCGGTATTAGGGAGGAGGGCGGCTGTGAATTTGGTGCGGTGGGGGCGCCATGGAGGAGGGGCTGAGGTTTCGCGGCTCGGGAGAAGGGAGCTTCCTGGGATAAGGTGATTTGGTGCCCACGAGCTATGAATGGGGAATTGGGAGGGGAGTGGAACCATGTCTTACGGACACATTTTTCTGAAATGCAGGGAGTTACAGTTCTACCCCTGCCTTTAGGCTTCTCGGCTTGGGTCTGCGTGTTGGAAATATGCCCTAGAGGCAATAATAAAAATGGTTATTATTATTTTTTTTGTTCATGATAATTGTCTATTGTTCATGCTACAATTGTATTAATTGGAAACCGTAATACATGTGTGAATACATAGACCACAACAATGTCCCTAGTGAGCCTCTAGTTGACTAGCTCGTTGATCAATAGATGGTCATGGTTTCCTGACCATGGACATTGGATGTCATTGATAACGGGATCACATCATTAGGAGAATGATGTGATGGACAAGACCCAATCCTAAGCATAGCACAAGATCGTGTAGTTCGTTTGCTAAAAGCTTTTCTAATGTCAAGTATCATTTCCTTAGACCATGAGATTGTGCAACTCCCGGATACCGTAGGAATGCTTTGGGTGTACCAAACGTCACAACATAACTGGGTGGCTATAAAGGTGCACTACAGGTATCTCCGAAAGTGTCTGTTGGGTTGGCACGAATCGAGACTGCGATTTGTCACTTCGTATGACGAAGAGGTATCTCTGGGCCCACTCGGTAATGCATCATCATAATGAGCTCAATGTGACTAAGTAGTTGTCACGGGATTATGCATTACAGAACGAGTAAAGTGACTTGCCGGTAACGAGATTGAACGAGGTATTGGGATACCGATGATCGAATCTCGGGCAAGTAACATACCGATTGACAAAGGGAATTGTATACGGGATTGATTGAATCGCCGACATCGTGGTTCATCCGATGAGATCATCGTGGAGCATGTGGGAGCCAACATGGGTATCCAGATCCCGATGTTGGTTATTGACCGGAGAGATGTCTCGGTCATGCCTACATGCCTCCCGAACCCGTAGGGTCTACACACTTAAGGTTCGGTGACACTAGAATTGTTATGGGAAATAGTATGTGGTTACCGAAGGTTGTTCGGAGTCCCAGATGAGATCCCGGACATGACGAGGAGCTCCAGAATGATCCGGAGGTGAAGATCGGTATATTGGACAAAGGGTATTGGAGTCCGGAATTGTTCCGGGGGTACCAGGTGATGACCAGCGTGTCCGAAAGTGGTTTCGGAGGCCCCGACAAGCGTTGGGGGACCTTATGGGCCAAGGGGAGGGGGCACATCAGCCCACTAAGGGGCTGAGCGCCCCGCCCACCCCATCTCACGTAACCTGGAGAGGTGGGGGCGCCACCCCTAGGGCAGCCACCCCTCCCGGCTTGGGGGGCAAGTTTCCTAGGGGGTGGGCGCGCCCAAACCCATCTAGGGTTTCTCCTGGCCGCCGCCCCTCCTCTAGATCCATCTAGAGGGGCTGGCCCCCTCTCCCCTTCCCCCTATATATAGTGAGGGGGTGGGAGGGCAGCCACACCGCTTCCTTGGCGCAGCCCCTCCCTCCTCATGCATCTCCTCCTCCTCCGTAGTGCTTGGCGAAGCTCTGCTGGAGAACCACGAGCTCCACCATCACCACGCCGTCGTGCTGTCGGAGTTCTCCCTCAACTTCTCCTCTCCCCTTTCTGGATCAAGAAGGAGCAGACGTCCCCGTGCTGTACGTGTGTTGAATGCGGAGGCGCCGTCCGTTCGGCGCTAGATCGGATCTTCCGCGATTTGAATCGCCGCGAGTACAACTCCATCAACCGCGTTCTTGTAATGCTTCCGCTTAGCGATCTTCAAGGGTATGAAGATGCACTCCCTCTCTCTCTCTCTCTCTCTCTCTCGTTGCTAGTATCTCCTAGATTGATCTTGGTGACACGTAGGAAAATTTTGAATTATTGCTACGTTACCCAACAATGGCATCATGAGCTAGGTCTATGCGTAGATTCTATGCACGAGTAGAACACAAAGTAGTTGTGGGCGATGATTTGTTCAATTTGCTTACCGTTACTAGTCTTATCTTGATTCGGCGGCATTGTGGGATGATGTACTCTTACACGTACTCTTACGTGAGACAGGTTCCACCGACTGACATGCACTTGATGCATAAGGTGGCTAGCGGGTGTCTGTCTCTCCCACTTTAGTCGGATCGGATTCAATGAAAAGGGTCCTTATGAAGGGTAAATAGAAATTTGCATATCACCGTTCTGGATTTTGCGTAGGTAAGAAACGTTCTTGCTAGAAACCCATAGCAGCCACGTAAAACATGCAACAACAATTATAGGACGTCTAACTTGTTTTTGTAGGGTATGCTATGTGATGTGATATGGCGAAAAGGATGTGATGAATGATATATGTGATGTATGAGATTGATCATGTTCTTGTAATAGGAATCACGACTTGCATGTCGATGAGTATGACAACCGGCAGGAGCCATAGGAGTTGTCTTAATTTATTGTATGACCTGCGTGTCAATGAAAACGCCATGTAATTACTTTACTTTATTGCTAACCGTTAGCCATAGTAGTAGAAGTAATAGTTGGCGAGACAACTTCATGAAGACACGATGATGGCGATCATGATGATGGAGATCATGGTGTCATGCCGGCGACGAAGGTGATCATGCCGCGCCTCGAAGATGGAGATCAAAAGGCGCAAGATGATATTGGCCATATCATGTCACTTTATGATTTGCATGTGATGTCTATCATGTTTACATCTTATTTGCTTAGAACGACGGTAGCATAAATAAGATGATCCCTTATAAAATTTCAAGAAAGTGTTCCCCCTAACTGTGCACCGTTGCGAAAGTTTGTTGTTTCGAAGCACCACGTGATGATCGGGTGTGATAGATTCTAACGTTCGCATACAACGGGTGTAAGCCAGATTTACACATGCAAAACACTTAGGTTGACTTGACGAGCCTAGCATGTATAGACATGGCCTCGGAACACAAAAGACCGAAAGGTCGAACATGAGTCGTATAGCAGATGTGATCAACATGGAGATGTTCACCATTGATGACTAGTCCGTCTCACGTGACGATCGGACACAACCTAGTCGATTCGGATCATGTATCACTTAGATGACTAGAGGGATGTCTATCTGAGTGGGAGTTCATTAAATAATCAGATGAACTTAATTATCATGAACATAGTCAAAAGGTCTTTGCAAATTATGTCGTAGCTTACGCTTTAGTTCTACTGTTTAAGATATGTTCCTAGAGATAATTTAGTTGAAAGTTGATAGTAGCAATTATGCGGACTGGGTCCGTAAACTGAGGATTGTCCTCATTGCTGCGCAGAAGGCTTATGTCCTTAATGCACCGCTCAGTGTGCTGAACCTCGAGCGTCGTTTGTGGATGTTGCGAACATCTGACATACACGTTTTGATGACTACGTGATAGTTCAGTGTGTAATGTTAAACGGTTTATAATTGAGGCACCGAAGACATTTTGAAACGTCGCGGAACATATGAGATGTTCCAAGAGCTGAAATTGGGATTTCAGGCTCGTGCCCACGTCAAGAGGTGTGAGACCTCCGACAAGTTTCTTAAGCCTGCAAACTAAGGGAGAAAAGCTCAATCGTTGAGCATGTGATCAGATTGTCTGAGTACTACAACCGCTTGAATCGAGTGGGAGTTAATCTTCCAGATGAGATAGTGATGGTCCTCCAAAGTCACTGCCACCAAGCTACTAGAGCTTCGTGATGAACTATAACATATTAGGGATATATATGATGATCCTTGAGCTATTCGCGATGTTTGACACCGCGAAAGTAGAAATCAAGTAGGAGCATCAATTGTTGATGGTTAGTAAAACCACTAGTTTCAAGAAGGGCAAGGGCAAGAAGGGATACTTCATGAAACGGCAAATCAGTTGCTTCTCTAGTGAAGAAACCCAAGGTTGAACCCAAACCCGAGACTAAGTGCTTCTGAAATGAGGGGAACGGTCACTGAAGCAGAACTACCCTAGATACTTCGTAGATGAGAAGGCTGGCAAGGTCGACAGAATTATATTGGATATACATTATATTAATGTTTACTTTACTAGTACTCCTAGTAGCACTAGGGTATTAGATACCGGTTCGGTTGCTAAGTGTTAGTAACTCGAAATAAAAAGCTAGGGAATAAACGGAGACTAGCCAAAGGTGAGATGACGATATGTGTTGGAAGTGTTTCCAAGGTTGATGTGATCAAACATCGTACGCTCCCTCTACCATCGGGATTGGTGCTAAACCTAAATAATTTTTATTTGGTGTTTGCGTTGAGCATAGACATGATTGGATTATGTTTAGCACAATACGGTTATTCATTTAAGGAGAATAATGGTTACTCTGTTTATTTGAATAATACCTTCAATGGTCTTGCACCTAAAATGAATGGTTTATTGAATCTCGATCGTAGTGATACACATGTGCATGCCAAAAGATATAAGATAGTAATGATAGTACCACCTACTTGTGGCACTGCCATTTGAGTCATATTGGTATAAAAACGCATGAAGAAGCTCCATGTTGATGGATCTTTGGACTCACTCGTTTTTTGAAAAGTTTGAGACATGCGAACCATGTCTATTGGTATATACGCATGAAGAAACTCCATGCAGATGGATCGTTTGGACTCACTTGATTTTGAATCACTTGAGACATGCAAATCATACCACATAGGCAAGATGACTGAAAGGCCACGTTTTCAGTGAGATGGAACAAGAAAGCAACTTGTTGGAAGTAATACATTTTGATGTGTGCAGTCCAATGAGTGCTGAGGCATGCAGTGGATTTCATTATGTTCTTACTTCATAGATGATTTGAGTAGATGTTGAGTATATTTACTTGATGAAACACAATTCTGAATTATTGAAAGGTTCAAGTAATTTCAGAGTGAAGTAGAAGATCATCGTGACAAGAGGATAAAATGTCTATGATATGATCATAGAGATAATTATCTGAGTTACGAGTTTGGTACACAATTAAGACATTGTGGAAATTGTTTCACGACTAATACCGCCTGGAACACCATAGTGCGATGGTGTGTCCAAACATCATAGCTGCACCCTATTGGATATGGTGCATACCATGATGTCTCTTATCGAATTACCACTACCGTTTATGGGTTAGGCATTGGAGACAACCGCATTCACTTTAAAGGGGGCACCACGTAATTCCGTTGAGATGACACCGTATGAACTATGGTTTAGAGAAACCTAAGTTGTTGTTTCTTAAAAGTTTGGGGCTGCGACGCTTATCTGAAACGTTTTTGCCTGATAAGCTCGAACCCAAAGCGGATAAATGCATCTTCATAGGACACCCAAAACAGTTGGGTATACCTCCTATTTCAGATCCGGAAGCAAAAGTGATTGTTTCTAGAAACGGGTCCTTTCTCGAGGAAAAGTTTCTCTCAAAAGAATTGAGTGGGAGGATGGTGGAGACTTGATGAGGTTATTGAACCGTCACTTCAACTAGTGTGCAGCAGGGCACAGGAAGTTGTTCCTGTGGCGCCTACACCAATTGAAGTGGAAGCTGATGATAGTGATCATGAAACTTCAGATCAAGTCACTACCAAACCTCGTAGGTCGACAAGGATGCGTACTACTTCATAGTGGTGCGGTAATCCTGTTTTGGAAGTCATGTTGCTAGACAACAATGAACCTACGAGCTATGGAGAAGCGATGGTGGGCCCGGATTCCGACGAATGGCTCGAGGCCATAAAATCTGAGAGGATCCATGTATGAAAACAAAGTATAGACTTTGGAAGAACTACTTGATGGTCGTAAGGCTGTTGGGTACAGATGGATTTTAAAAGGGAAGACGAACAATGATGGTAAGTATCACCATTAAGAAAGCTCGACTTGTCGTTAAGATGTTTTCCGACAAGTTCAAGGAGTTGACTACGATGAGACTTTCTCACTCGTAGCGATGCTAAGAGTGTGTTGGAATTATATTAGCAGTTACTACATTATTTATGAAATCTTGCAGATAGGATGTCAAAACATTGTTTCCTCAACGATTTTCTTGAGGAAAGGTTGTATGTGATACAACCAGAAGGTTTTGTCAATCCTGAAAGATGCTAACAAGTATGCAAAGCTCTAGCAATCCTTCTAAGGACTGGAGTAAGCATCTCGGTGTTGGAATATATGCTTTGATTAGATAATCAAATTATTTGGGTTTATACAAAGTTTATGAGAAACTTGTATTTCCAAAGAAGTGAGTGGGAGCACTATAGAATTTCTGATGAGTATATGTTGTTGACATATTGTTGATCAGAAATGATGTAGAATTTCTGGAAAGCATATAGGGTTATTTGAAAAGTGTTTTTCAATGGAAAACCTGGATTAAGCTACTTGAACGTTGAGCATCAAGATCTATAAGGATAGATCAAAAACACTTAATAGTACTTTCAAATGAACACATATCATGACAAGATTTTGAAGGAGTTCAAAATAGATTGGCAAAGAAGGATTTCTTGGCCGTGTTATAAGGTGTGAGTATTGAGTAAGACTCAAGACCTGACCACGACAGAAGAGAGAGAAAGGACGAAGGTCGTCCCCTATGCTTTAGACGTAGGCTCTATAGTATGCTATGATGTGTACCGCACCTGAAGTGTGCCTTGCCATGAGTCAGTCAAGGGGTACAAGAGTGATCCAGGAATGGATCACAGGACAGCGGTCAACTTTATCCATAGTAACTAGTGGACTGAGGAATTTTCTCGATTATGGAGGTGGTAAAAGAGTTCGTTGTAAAGGGTTACGTCGATGCAAACTTTGACACTAACCTGGATGACCCTGAGTAGTAAACAAGATTCATATAGTAGAGCAGTTATTTGGAATAGCTTCAAATAGCGCGTGGTAGCTGCATTTGCAAGCTGACATAGAGATTTGTAATGCACACACAGATCTGTAAGGTTCGGACCCGTTGACTAATAACCTCTCTCACAAGCGATATATGATCAAACACCATGGGTGTTGGGTTCATTAAAATCACATAGTGATGTGAACTAGATTATTGACTCTAGTGCAAGTGGGAGACTGTTGGAAATATGCCCTAGAGGCAATAATAAAAATGGTTATTATTATATTTCCTTGTTCATGATAATTGTCTATTGTTCACGCTATAATTGTATTAATTGGAAACCGTAATACATGTGTGAATACATAGACCACAACATGTCCCTAGTGAGCCTCTAGTTGACTAGCTCGTTGATCAATAGATGGTCATGGTTTCCTGACCATGGACATTGGATGTCATTGATAACGGGATCACATCATTAGGAGAATGATGTGATGGACAAGACCCAATCCTAAGCATAGCACAAGATCGTGTAGTTCGTTTGCTAAAAGCTTTTCTAATGTCAAGTATCATTTCCTTAGACCATGAGATTGTGCAACTCCCGGATACCGTAGGAATGATTTGGGTGTACCAAACGTCACAACATAACTGGGTGGCTATAAAGGTGCACTACAGGTATCTCCGAAAGTGTTTGTTGGGTTGGCACGAATCGAGACTGGGATTTCTCACTTTGTATGACGGAGAGGTTTCTCTGGGCCCACTCAGTAATGCATCATCATAATGAGCTCAATGTGACTAAGTAGTTAGTCACGGGATTATGCATTACAGAACGAGTAAAGTGACTTGCCGGTAACGAGATTGAACGAGGTATTGGGATACCGACGATCGAATCTCGGGCAAGTAACATACCGATTGACAAAGAGAATTGTATACGGGATTGATTGAATCCCCGACATCGTGGTTCATCTGATGAGATCATCGTGGAGCATGTGGGAGCCAACATGGGTATCCAGATCCCGCTGTTGGTTATTGACCGGAGAGATGTCTCGGTCATGTCTACATGCCTCCCGAACCCGTAGGGTCTACACACTTAAGGTTCGGTGACGCTAGAGTTGTTATGGGAAATAGTATGTGGTTACCGAAGGTTGTTTGGAGTCCCGGATGAGATCCCGGACATGACGAGGAGCTCCGGAATGTTCCGGAGGTGAAGATCAGTATATTGGACGAAGGGTATTGGAGTCCGGAATTGTTCCGGGGGTACCAGGTGATGACCAGCATGTCCGAAAGGGGTTTCGGAGGCCCCGACAAGCGTTGGGGGCCTTATGGGCCAAGGGGAGGGGGCACATCAGCCCACTAAGGGGCTGAGCGCCCCTCCCACCCCATCTCACGTAACCTGGAGAGGTGGGGGCACCACCCCTAGGGCAGCCGCCCCTCCCGGCTTGGGGGGCAAGTTTCCTAGGGGGTGGGGGCGCCCAAACCCATCTAGGGTTTCCCCTGGCCGCCGCCCCTCCTCTAGATCCATCTAGAGGGGCCGACCCCTCTCCCCTTCCCCCTATATATAGTGAGGGGGTGGGAGGGCAGCCACACCCCTTCCTTGGCGCAGCCCCTCCCTCCTCATACATCTCCTCCTCCGTAGTGCTTGGCGAAGCTCTGCTGGAGAACCACGAGCTCCACCATCACCACGCCGTCGTGCTGTCGGAGTTCTCCCTCAACTTCTCCTCTCCCATTGCTGGATCAAGAAGGAGGAGACGTCCCCGGGCTGTACGTGTGTTGAACACGGAGGCGCCGTCCGTTCGGCGCTAGATCAGATCTTCCGCGATTTGAATCGCCGCGAGTACGACTCCATCAACCGCGTTCTTGTAACGCTTCCGCTTAGCGATCTTCAAGGGTATGAAGATGCACTCCCTCTCTCTCTCATTGCTAGTATCTCCTAGATTGATCTTGGTGACACGTAGGAAAATTTTGAATTATTGCTACGTTACCCAACACTGTGTTTTGAGGGTCGGGGATAGTAGAGTAACTTTGCTTCTCCCCAAATAGTGGGCGCGAGTGATTTCGGGCGAGGAGGGTGTGTTTTGAAATATAGTGGACGCGAGCGATTTCGGGCAAGGAGAGCGTGTTTTGAAATACTAGGTGAGGGAGTCCTGGACTAAGGGGTCCTCGGGCGTCCGGCCTGTTGGACATGGGCCGGACTAATGGGCTGTGAAGATACAAGACCGAAGACTTTCTCCCGTGTCCGGATAGGACTCTCCTTGGCGTGGAAGGCAAGCTTGGGGACCAAATATGAAGATTCCTTTCTCTGTAACTGACTTTGTACAACCCTAGTTCCCTCCGGTGTTTATATAAACCGGAGGGCGTCCGGTAACATATATAGTCATACAGGCTAGACTTCTAGGGTTTTAGCCATTACAATCTCGTGGTGGATCAACTCTAGTAATACTTATATTCATCAAGATCAATCAAGCAGGAAGTAGGGTATTACCTCCATAGAGAGGGCGCGAACTTGGGTAAACATTGTGTCCCCTGTCTCCAGTTACCATCGACCTTTGACGCACAGTTTGGGACCCCCTACCCGAGATCCGCCGGTTTTGACACCGACAGTGGGCGCGAGCTATTTCGGCGAGGAGAGGGTGTTTTGCCGACCATGGTTTATGATTTATTCGGCACCTGTCATTTCGGCCGAGGAGAAGGCGCGCTTGGATGAAGTTACAAACCTACCCTCGATGTACAACGGGCCAATTGATGCGTGTCCCACATAGGCCGGTAATTTCGCATCTCCCATCACTACAAAAAAATACACTTCCGTGATGATACGTGTTTGTCACAGTAGGTCACGTTTTCTGTCATGCATGTACATCCATGACAATTTTATGACAGAATCAAGTAGTCATACCTGTGCTGTCGTAGAAGTGTTCCATGACATTACCAAAATTATCATCACGGAAGTGTCCACTTCCATGACGATATATCGAGCGTCACAGAAGTGCTTTCGTCAAGGGTAACCGACACGTGGCATCCACCGTAACGAAACACCGTTAAGCTACCGGGTCCAGTTTTGGATTCGATAACCCGTAAACAGCCCCGACCAATGGGGATTTTCTACGTGTAAAATCATCATTGGCTGGAGGAAACACGTGTCGGCTCACCGTTGGGACAGATGTCATCCACTCATTTGACCCAAAGCGCCTATGATACGTCGACACGTGGCACGGCCCAACAGATGCCCATTCCTGTGAAAAGGCCGGCCCACGGCAAGCCTGTTAACATCCTGTTCGCATATAGCCCATTTACAGCCCGCTATCCCAGGGCCCGTTTAGGGCCTATCCGAATTAGGCCCAGTAGCTTCATCTGGGCCGTCCAATATAATTCCAGCCCATTTTAACTTCCGGCCCATGTATGGCCCACGACGTCTTTCGACCCATATGAGGCCCTTAGTAACCCTCGGCCCCTTAACGACCCGTGGTAAACTGGCCCGTAATGAACACTGTATCACTTTATACCCATTAACGGCCCATTATTCCGTTGGGCCGTTTCCAGCCCATGTTATCTTTCGGCCTTCTCAGGGCCCATTTATTCTTGGGCTCATTTCCAGCATTCGGTTAGTTACGGCCCATTACTGTCATTTTCTGCTTGTGGGCCAAATTCAGCCCATGGTTACAGTCGGCCCGTTTATGGCCCGTTAATACGTTGGGCCGTTTTCATAGAGTTATCAAATACGGCCTATTAACGGCCCGTTATTGTCCATGAATAGTACGACCCATGATTGGCGAAATGACGATACGCCCCATAGAAGGCCCATGGATCCGACGGCCCGTAAAAGGCCCATGGATCGTACGGCTTGTAGAAGGCCCATGGATCCTACGGCCCGTATAGAAGGCCAATGGATCCTACGGCCCGTAGAAGGCCCATGGATCATACGGCCTGCAGGAGGCCCATGGTTACAAGAGTCCATGTGTTGCCATGATTATTTTGGCCTAGTTTCCAAAACTAGGTTATTGTGGCCACTAGAAAAACACAGGAAAAGAACTGCAGTAACTACAAGCAAACAAATAAACAAGACAATAAGGAAATAAATAAGCAAGCAATTAACGCTAGCCTATTACCGCTATTACACATATTACATCCACTGGGCATCAAAGTTCGTCACCAGTGCAAATATAGGGAACAAAGCAGCATATTACATACACTGGCCGTCAAAATTGGCCACCAGTGCAAATAAACGCGGCAGGAAAACAAGAGCATAACTGAAACAACTTCAGAAGAGCTCAAGAAACGTGGTATCCACCATGCTGGCAATAAGCTTAGCAAGCTTATTAGCTTTGTCCTATTTGGCGCTAAAATCCTCCAACACTTGCTGTTGCACTAGAAAGTATGCATCTGAATGCTCCAGGGACTTCCGCAGTCCTTCCGCTTCTTGTCGCAACACAGCTGATCGATGTCTTCCAGCTTGTAGTTGAGACTCAAGAAACCGAACTGATTCAGACAGTGAGTTTGAATAGCTTGTGCAAGCGCTAGTGGCCAGTAACTCGAACACTAAACCAAGACAGGACTTTGGGGTCGTCTCACTGTCTTCGAGATAGTCTTCCTTAGCTGTTTTATCAGCTTTGTTGGAGACCAACAAGGATGTGTCACTATCCTGAACCTTATCTGTATTACTTCCTTTACCATTGCTTAATAAGGCACTCTTCCCCAATATTCTGTTAGCATTCTAAAAGAAGAAACAAGCAGACACATAACAGGTTTAGCATGTACTAGTATATGAAACTCATTTCGGTGAACCAGTTCATTAGTAAGGTGGACAGGATTAAACTACCAAGTCTTCTATTGCCAAGTACTATTACATAATAAAAGCATCAAACAAACATATATCTATGTCCTATGGTCACTGCATTGTCTTGCCAAATCAAAATAGTGACACGGTTCAAATCATATCAGTTCAAGACAAAGCAGTAGTGAAAGAATACAAAGCGTGGGAAACTACACGGCACAACAAGATTTCAGATGGGTACCACGGGTCTACATGTACAACAACACTATTGGCTCTGTTGTGATGCTAGTAATGTGCATGATATGAGAAGTCAACTGTATACACAATTGAAATTGAAACCAATAGAGCTATTGATAAGAGCAAGCCTGTTAAAGAAACATGCATGAACATACCTGCTGTGCCATTGGAGTTTTGATTGGATCTTTCAATTTAAAAATAAGTTTGTATGAGTAAATACAGTGATACAAGAGCAAAGAAGTATGCACGATAGCAATCATAGTTAAAAAAGGCGCACCTAAGCGAGCGTTTAAGCGCGCCTTGGCTCTAGGCGTTGGTGAAACGCATTGCGCATAACTACGCTTAATCTGTGCATAACTGCGCATAAGCATGCGCTTTGGTCAGTAAAGCGCAAGGCAGTGGCAAAACACACAATTAACGCCTAGCGCTTTTTTGAACTATGATAGCAATGGAATCTTAAATTAGAACAGTTGTTCTTCAGGTTTAGGCACTTGTTCTACATGAACAGAGTACATTAAGATGCACGAATATAGTACTTAAAAATAGAAAATGAGCTCATAGACCTTACCACATTCTTGGTTCGGGACCAGTACAGAACAAGGCGTTCCCAGTCATCGTCCAGTAAATGTGTCTTAGGAGAACGTAAGGGAATTTGATGAGTTTCTTTGCCGGTGAAGTACGTTTTCTTCAGGTAATTCTTATACTGCCACCAAGCATTCTTGAAGATAGCAGAGGTATTAGCACAGGTTACCTCATCCTGAGTTTCCAAATCGGTCCTTCTCTATGGAGAAAAATGGGAAAATTTGCTGTATTATAACCATCATGGAGGTAGGATGTACGGGACAAAGCAAAGTAATTGCCATGAATAACATTACTTACACATAACTCCTGGACAAACACCTACAACTGGCATTTTCCTTCATCTTCAGTATAATATTTCCAAGATGGGAAGATACACACATACGATTTAACAACATCAAATGCGATAGATGCTAAACTACGACCAGCTGGTTGTGCTTCCTACACAAGAATAGGCGTACTAACTGGTGGAGTTGGGGTTCGCCGTGGTAGTACTGGCCCTTTGGGCACTGGAGCTGCCTTACTAACTGATGTTGTTTGGGAGCTCTGTGGTGGAGATGGTGTTGTGTCAACAGGAATTGGGTTACTATCTGCTGGGGTTGGGGTTAGATTGGGTGAAGCTGGTTCTCTGTCCATCGCAGTAGGGGTACAATCTGCGAGAGTTTGGGTTATGTGTGGTAGGGCTGGTTCTCATGCATGTACAACCGGGGTGCTATCTCCACCAAGAGGTAGCACTATTTTTTTGAAGACCGTGCTTTTAGTCCGCTAGATGCTGGCATCACCCGCTCCAATTCAAATGGCTGATAAACAGGAAACATAGTTGAATGTACAGACATTGTATGAGAGACAGATGCAATAGATAGTGTGGAAGAAAGAGGGCATGAAATAGTTGACATGTATATTGTTTAACTAAAACGGATAGCATGACATAATTTCACATATATGATGTCTATCTAAACTGGATAGCATAGCATAACATAATTCAAAGATATGATGAATAACTAAACAGGATCGCATGACATAATTCACCTACATGTTATCTAAGTAATCAGGATCGCATCAATTAATTCACATATGTGATTTATATGCTAAACAGAGGGCATTAGATATGATGTCTGAACTAAGAACATGGTGTTGAATATTGTGTATATGATGTCTAAACTATGCAATGCAAGACACCATATGCATGATATGAGCAGTATAACCGTGCCAAGTTAGAGCATACACCTCGGTGGGGGAATAGGACTGGTCACCTGTCTCTGAGTCCATCTCTGAGGAGCTATAAGGACCCAACAAGAGATCTACTTCGATAGGTAGCACTGTCTGCTCTGAAGGCCTTGTTTTCACTCCAGATTTTTCAATCTCCCACTCAAATGGCTTATTCACAGGAAGAGTAGTTTAATGTACAAACATTGTCGACAAATGGAAATGTAATGAAGAAAAGGATGGGCAAGATATCATTCAAATATATGATGCCTTTAAACAGGATGGCATTGCACATTTCACGTATATTATGGCTGGCTAAAAGACATGAGACTGCATAATTCCCATATATGATATAGAAACTAAACAGGTGGCATTACAGAACATGTCTAAACTAAGCAGATGACATATGTGATGTCAAAAGTAGGCACTGCAAGGCAACATATGCATGATATGACTAACATCATCATGCCAAGGTAGAGCAAACACCTTGGGGGGTAAATAGGAGTGGTCAGCGGCGTCTGAATCCGCCTCAGAACAGATATCTTCCTCTGGATTACAACCTGGAGAGGGGTGGGGAGGATTTGCCATTGAACCCACCATGGAGCGATGTCTGCATGACATTGTATTGCCGCGCAAAACTCTTCTCTTTTTCTCTACATGTTCAGCATGACTGTGTACAATATCTAACATGCATATGAAAAAAATATGGTGAGATTATGTAAGGAGAGCATGCAGAAATTTAGAGTGATGGTAACAACCAGTGGATGGATCAAAAAATAATGATTTAGCAGGCTGATGATTGCTTTAATTTAATAAAAAGACAGATGATGATTGATTTACTATTTGTTTCCCACCCAAGATGAACAAGATAGGCATACCCTAGGTGAACCAGATATTAGACAGAGATACTATTCATTGCTTCCTCGATATGTGCCCCACAACTAATTTAGAACTCAAGTTTGAACATTAATTTGGACCTGACTTGGAGTCCAAGAGGTGAACATGACGATAAAGTAGCAGGTAATTTTAAGCAATGCATAACATAAGCAGAAACAAAAGAGTGTGACCTCTCTTGTGGACCCGTGTACTCCTCAGGTTCATCTGCTGAGTCGATGATGGTGATGCCGTTGCGGTGGGTGCCGGCAGCAGGGAAGGAGATCTGAGGCGGCGAAAGACGGTCAGGAGTCATGATGTCTGGTTTGGTGGATGTTTCTGTCGATGGAGCAGCTCAGTTGAGGTGGACGACATCGCGGCAGGAGCAGGACAAACCACACAAACTTCCCTTCGACACCTACCTATAACTGAAGTAATTCTGTAAGGGCTCATTTGGCTTGCATGATTCTAAAAACGCAGGGATAGGAAAAACACCGGAATAGGATAGGAATGCACATGGTAAACAGAGCATTTGTAAACACAGGATTTCTGTCAACTTGAGTGTTTGGTTTACAGGAATTGGAAGAGCAGAGGAATGCAAAGAAACATGGCCAAAATAAAGTGAAACCATATGAAAGCGTGTACAGTTAGAATGTTATTTTGCCACTAATGTACTTGGTCTTGTTTAATGCGTCGGATTTTGAAAAGTAGGTGAACCAAAATGCATCATTCCTTTCAACAAAATGCATGAATAATTGAATAGTAGAGTGCCATTGGAAAATTCCCTATTGCTATGTTTTTCCATTGAACCAAAATAGCCCTAATGGATCGACATGAATGTATAGTAATAAGTGATACAACAAGTGTACAACCTCTTTGCCGTAGCCATGTCGACCTCAGCATCATTGGGTTGGTCGCTGAAGCAGTTGAGGCAGAGGTGGCTATCGGAGGTGTGGAGGAAGATCTGAGGAATCTGTAGACAACATCCATGGCACTGCTCTGTTGTGATGGATCGTTCTGTCGTTGGAGCAGCCCCGGTGAGCCGTAAGACGTCAAGGCTGAAGCAGAACAAGACAGACATCGTCAATCTCAAGTGGGATTCTAATAGCATCTCCAATATATGATGTAAAATAGATGTAAACTTTACATCACCAAAAACCACCTGACTACAATAGATGAGGTAAAAACTGTTGACTCTGAACTTAACTGTCGAAACTGAAATTTACTGTGGAATCTGAATGTTACTGTCGAAACTGAACGCAATGGTAGCAGAGAGGCACTTGACATGTACTTTAGGGAGGGCCTGCAGTTCATCTTCAACCTACACCCCCTGAGCCGCCAGCCACCACCAGTCGAACCGCCGGTCCCGGCGCCGCCTCGCCGCCCCGAAACAACTCCCCACCACCGGTCCGCCGCCGCCCCGGCCAGCCCTGTAGGCCCCCGGCGCCCACCCTGAACCCTAAGATAGATAGTGGGGTACCTCTCCGGCGAGCCCCCGTCCTCGCTGCGGGTGGTTCTTCCTTAACTCCGGCAAGCCCCCCCACCCCCTGAAAATCGACTGACCCAATAGTCGATTCAGTCGACTGAAGTGTAGCTAAATCAGAGCAGAGCAGCAGCACGAGCAAGGGGGAGAGCAGCAGCAGCAGCGCGAGCGAGCGAGAGCCAGAGCAGCAACAGCTGGGCGAGCGAGCGATCGAGCGAGAGCCGGAGCAACAGCAGCGAGCGAGCGAGAGCCGGAGCAGCAGCAGCAGATCAGGCTGGTATGGACGCCGGCGCCGAAGGGGCCTCGCACTGGGGGAGAGCCACCATTGAGATGTCGCCCGCGGTGCCGGCTTCAAGGTAGCCGCTCCTTGGGGGTGCGGGATGGAGCATCGTCAGCGCCGGGAGGTCGAGCTAAGGAGAAGGTGCGATGCAATGAGTGTACAACCTCTTTGGTGACGCCGAGTAGGCCTCGGCTTTGTCCGAGGAGTCGGTGAGGATGCTGCGGTTCCGGTGGAGCAGGTTAAGGCGGCGCTGTGGGGATGGAGCAGCCGCGATAGACGAGGCGATCGTCGGAGCAGCTCCTTGGAGGTGGAGGATGGGGTGGCTGAACCGGCGGGACGACGATATGGACGACGGATCCTCATCCGGGGAGGTGGATGAGGGACGTCGAGCTGTTGCAGTGGACGACGTCGTCGGGGAAGAGGCTCCGGCTGGGCAGCGGTGAGGTGGCGGACGGAGGAGGGTGGGGTTTCGCGGCTGGAGCGGAGAGGTTATGGCGGCCTAGGATTTCGAATGGTAAAAAGGAGGCGATGGGAGGGGGTGAACCATGACTTAGGGACGCACTTGTCCAAAATGTAGAGTGTGTTACAAAAGTACCCCCCCCCACCAATTTGAACTAGAAGCCCTTTCGGCTATGGGTTAGAAGGGGGATTTCACGTGTCGGGATTTGGCAACTGGAGAGAGTTTTCGCGCGCGTTGTAATTGCGGGATAGCAAGGCGCGGGTTGTGCAGGCGCCAGTTTTGGGAGCACGATATCTGAATTTTCGGGATATAACAAGGCGCGGGTTGAATTTTAGGGACAAGCCTAACGTGTAATATTGTACTTGTACATACCAAATCAATTCGCACTTCCCTCAACCAAAAAGAAAACGAAAAAATAAAACTATTCACACCACACAAAGAGAGAGTCTTGCCCTGTTTTACTATAAAAATGCTATTCAAAGCTACTCCCTCCTTCCATCTATATAGGGCCTAATGCGTTTTTCAATGCTAACTTTGACCAAATATTAGAGCAATAATATATGACATGCAACTTACACAAAGCACACCGTTAAATTCGTTTGTGAAAGGTTCTTTCAATGATATAATTTTCACATTGCGCATGTCATGTACTATTAATCTTGTCAATAGTCAAAGGCGGTCTTAAAAAACGCATTACGCCCTATATAGATGGAAGGAGGGAGTATGAATCCATGTTATGTCCAATTAATTTTTTTCGCTTGCTGTATAATGCATGTAACCTACTCATACCAACATTTTAGTGCATTCCAAATGTCTATACTACCGCTGCAATTCGAACTGAATTTGAATTCGTTTCTCTATTTCAATAAGAATCTACAATCATGATTGTTGCCATCTTCAACCATCATTCGTGTATTACCTTAATAACACACCACATGATTACTATAGAGATAGATATGAACTATGTGTACTACATGAACTCGAATTCTATTTTTTGAATACACTTGATGTTGATTCCAAATAATAGTACATTTGATGTACTAACTATATATTCATAATCTAAACCATGTTCCATACGTGTACACCATGTTTATCACACATAGTATAGTGACCGGCCCCCTACATTATGACAAGTATTTAGACCTGAGCTGCAAAATCCACACATTATCCCAAATTATGATCAATGTTCTATATATTATACTTAGTACTAGCAAGATGCCCATGCATTCCACAGAACATCAACATGATCAAGGGGAGGCCTAATTTGCAAATATGGAGAGGGGTGTGGGTATCTTTTTTCAAAATTGCCATAGTTTCCTTCCTATCCGTCAGATATAAATCGGACGACCTATATTGCAGGATGGCAGGCACACCATCATCAACAACTCCGTTTTTATAAGAGTAGAGATAAATATATTATATGTAGTATAACATGTTCATAACCACACCATGTGTATCACCGTTATATATATTCACACATGCGTCGGTTTAAAACACTATGATAAATCTTCAAATATCCGAATTCGCTTTTTATAATGAAGTATGATCTCTATTCGTCTTTTACACCCACACAATCCTCTTATCTTTGTAGCTAGCTAGCGCTAACTTTCTCTCGTGCATGCACACGCCCGCATCCCTCTCACCCTCCCTCAGCATTCTCTAGCTCCATCGCGCAAATTCATCTTTTCACTTTAGGTCGTTCACCCACGGTGTGTGTAGGCCCCCCAGCTCCTTCTTTACGGCACACATCGATCGATATGCCTCTCTAGCCAGGTGTTCCTAGCACAAACACAAGCTTCCCCTCTTCTCTTATCACCGTGCATGCCTCACTCCCACCACTCTTTTCATCGATCTCGTACTCACACACTCCTTCCCCCTCGATATAGTATGACTCTCGCACCACCTCCTAGATGCATCCCTCTCACTCTATCCTTCTCCCCGTGCCTCATTTGCTTCTAACACACACATGCATGTATACCGATCGATCTCCCAACATATACCTAGGTCTACTTTAACTATTCCCCCCCATCGATCGACGTACCTCACAAGTTATGTCTCTCCTTTCTCTGACAAAGGACGATTGATCTTCCTATGTAGTTATGTCTGCTTACCACAGCCATATCGTCCCCCCTCATCGTGCATGCCTCCTGACCCGTCTCTCACATGCACGTGCACAGACAGGCAGCCATCCCCTCTCTTATTGATATTGCAAGCGTGCCCTCCGGTTGTCTAGCAAGCCTATCCCACCATTTGTTAGAAGCAACTCCACTACCACCCCCTCCAACACTCTAGCTCTGTGTCTCTCCCAACCTTATTCCTCTCCTACACCTATGCATGGATGCCGATCGATCTCCCTTAATACATGAGGTAGATCGATCTCCCTTAATACATGAGGTAGGCCTCTCTCCTCCTCCACACATATACCAGCCATTGTACCTCTATAGTTAATTAGGCCTCCCTCCCCCCCCACCACACATCGATAGTCGAGCGCTGTAGGTAGGTATTCATGCCACAGAGACAAACTGCACCTGTCCCCTCTCTCGTTCTAGTAGGCCAGCCACTCTATATCTTTGACATGGGCACACACAAATTCGATGGCACTCTATATCGACCGCGCGCGCACACACACACACACATCATCCCTCTCTACGATTCTATGGACACCTCAAGTCGATGATACCTCCACTCTCTTCTCGTGGATCGCCCGCTCTATATATATGATATATCCAGGACTCTATTTCACACACATTGCATATGTTACATTTTTTGATTAACCCCCCCAAAACTCTCACGAACCCACACACTATATATCTCTACGTTTGTATCTCTCTCACACAACCCCGCGTAGGTGGTGTACGTATACAAGAAGAGAATAGGTGCACCGTGCACGTACTCACGCTTCATGCCCAGTGATGACCCACAAGTATAGGGGATCTATCTAGTCCTTTCGATAAGTAAGAGTGTCGAACCCAATGAGGAGCAGAAGGAAATGATAAGCGGTTTTCAGCAAGGTATTCTCTGCAAGGACTGAAATAATAGGTAACAGATAGTTTTGTGATAAGATAATTTGTAACGAGCAACAAGTAACAAAAGTAAATAAAGTGCAGCAAGGTGGCCCAATCCTTTTTGTAGCAAAGGACAAGCCTGGACAAACTCTTATATAGAGAAAAGCGCTCCCGAGGACACATGGGAATTATCGTCAAGCTAGTTTTCATCACGTTCATATGATTCGCGTTCGGTACTTTGATAATTTGATATGTGCGTGGACCGGTGCTTGGGTGCTGTCCTTACTTGGACAAGCATCCCACTTATGATTAACCCCTATTGCAAGCATCCGCAACTACAAAAGAAGTATTAAGGTAAACCTAACCATAGCATGAAACATATGGATCCAAATCAGCCCCTTACGAAGCAACACATAAACTAGGGTTTAAGCTTCTGTCACTCTAGCAACCCATCATCTACTTATTACTTCCCAATGCCTTCCTCTAGGCCCAAATAATGGTGAAGTGGCATGTAGTCGACGTTCACATAACACCACTAGAGGATAGACAACATACATCTCATCAAAATATCGAACGAATACCAAATTCGCATGACTACTAATAGCAAGACTTCTCCCATGTCCTCAGGAACAAACGTAACTACTCACAAAGCATATTCATGTTCATAATCAGAGGAGTATTAATATGCATAAAGGATCTGAACATATGATCTTCCACCAAATAAACCAACTAGCATCAACTACAAGGAGTAATCAACACTACTAGCAACCTACAGGTACTAATCCCAGACTTAGAGACAAGAATTGGATACAAGAGATGAACTAGGGTTTGAGAGGGGATGGTGCTGGTGAAGATGTTGATGGAGATTGCCCTCTCCCGATGAGAGGAGCGTTGGTGATGACGATGGCGATGATTTCCCCCTCCCGGAGGGATGTGTCCCCGGCAGAACAGCTCTGCCGGAGCCCTAGATTGGTTCCGCCAATGTTCCGCCTCGTGGCGGCGGAGTCTCGTCCCGAAAGCTTGCTTATGATTTTTTCGGACGAAAGACTTCATATAGCAGTAGATGGGCACCGGAGGGCCAACAGGGGGCCCACGAGGCAGGGGGCGCCCAGGGGGGTAGGGCGCGCCCCCACCCTCGTGGCCAGGGTGTGGGCCCCCTCTGGTATTTCTTCTGCTCAGTATTTTCTATTATTTCCAGAAATAACTTTCGTGGAGTTTGAGGACTTTTGGAGTTGTGCAGAATAGGTCTCTAATATTTTCTCCTTTTCGCCAGAATTCCAGCTGCCGGCATTCTCCCTCCTTATGTATACCTTGTAAAATAAGAGAGAATAGGCATAAGTATTGTGACATAATGTGTAATAACAGCCCATAATGTAATAAATATCAATATAAAAGGATGATAAAAAAGGGACGTATCAACTCCCCCAAGCTTAGACCTCGCTTGTCGTCAAGCGGAAGCCGATAACGATAAATATGTCCACATGTTTAGAGGTAGAGGTGTCGATAAAATAAAATACGGACATGAGGGCATCATGATTATTCTCATAACAGCAACATATATGGATATTGTCATATGATTTCTTATGCTCAAGTAATAATCTATTCACAATGCAAAGTATGAATCAGAAACTTTATTGAGAACTAACAAACTATAATCTCAGTCATTGAGGCAATTGCAATTTATCATAACATCAGAAAGAGTCTATGTCAGAGCTTTCTAGCAAGTCCACATACTCAACTATCATTTAGTCTTTCATAATTGCTAACACTCACGCAATACTTGTGGTTACGGAGTTTTAATCGGACACAGAGAAAGATAGGGGCTTATAGTTTCGCCTCCCAACCTTTTACCTCAAGGGTAATGTCAACAATAATAATTCATGCTAACCCACATCCAATTATATATATATTTATATATATATATATATATATATATATATATATATATATATATCAGGATCTTTCCAACATCCTGTGCTTGCCAAAGGATAAAATGTAAAAAGGAAAGGTGAAGATCACCATGACTCTTGCATAAGGTAGAAGGTAATAATAAAAGATAGGCCCTTTGCAGAGGGAAGCAGAGGTTGCCATGCGCTTTCAGGGTTGGATGCACAAAATCTTAATGCGAAATAACGTCACTTTATATTGCCACTTGTGATATGAACCTTTATTATGCAGTCCGTCGCTTTTTATTTCTTTCACATCACAAGATCGTATAAAGCTTATTTCCTCCACAGTAATAAATCATACATATTTAGAGAGCAATTTTTATTGCTTGCACCGATGACAACTTACTTGAAGGATCTTACTCAATCCATAGGTAGATATGGTGGACTCTCATGGCAAAACTGGGTTTAAGGGTTTTTGGAAGCACAAGTAGTATTTCTACTTGGTGCAAAGAATTTGGCTAGCATGAGGGGGAAAGGCAAGCTCAACATGTTGGATGATCCATAACAATATACTTTATCTCAGATATAAGAAAACATAAGCCATTACGTTGTCTTCCTTGTCCAACATCAACTCTTTAGCATGTCATATTTTAATGAGTGCTCACAATCATAAAAGATGTCCAAGATAGTATATTTATATGTGAAACCTCTCTATCTTTATTACTTCCTATTAATTGCAACGATGACCAAAACTAAATTTGTCAACTCTCAACAACTTTTAATCATCATGCTCTTTCTATGTGAAGTCATTACTATCCATAAGATCAATATGATCTCTTTTTATTTCTTTTTATTCTTTCTTTTTCTTTTATTCACTCAAGATCATAGCAAAATAACCAAGGCCTTGACTCAACACTAATCTTTATTATATAGCTCACGGACTCGATTACAAAGAGGGATCATAAAGCAAAACTCAAAACTAAATCATACTAAAACTTTATTCTACTAGATCAAGATATTACTGAAAGGATCAAACTAAGAAAAACGGTAAAGATAGAGATGTGGTGGTGATACGATACCGGGGCACCTCCCCCAAGCTTGGCAGTTGCCAAGGGGAGTGCCCATACCCATGTGATTATGTTCTTCTTCGGAGGTGATGGTGTGATATTCTTGGCGATGATACTCCTCAGGATACGATTCTCTTCTTCGAGCTTATTGAGTTGCTGCTTGAGATCCATTATCTCCTTACGAAGCTTTCCTGTAACGACCAAAACTCCTTGCACCCAAGGGTGTTGCATAGCTGCGGGAGAACAAGTGACACTCTTCTTCATATTTTCATAAGAAAGAAATCTAACATTGGAAGGGATAACCGAGTTTGGAATAGCCGAGCTCAGTAGTTCTCCCATTGTGAATCCAGCTCGGAAGCGAGAAGTGACTTCTTGATCCTCCTCCATGGCGTCCATCCTCATCAAATCAGCCTCCATCTCTTCCTCAGTTGCTAGCCCGAAGTGGTCAGCATCGCTGTTTGTCCTTGATCTCGGTGCCGGATGAGACACCCGGCTCTCCCGGACTGACTCTTGAGAAGACATCTTGCTCTAATCTGCAGCAGCAACAGCTCGAAACGAAAACAGAGGATATTTGCGTGATACAGGAGTCAAAACCTTCAGGAGATTATATAATGAATTTTTACCGACCAAAATACGTAACTTGCAAGAAAACGGAGTCCGGAGAGCGCACGAGGTGCCCACGAGGCAGGGGGCGCGCCCTCCACCCTCGTGGAGCCCTCGTGTCCTTCCCGGACTGCTTCTTATTTTTCTATTTTTCTAAATATTTCAAAACGGAGAAAAATTGCCTTTAGAACTGTTTTGGAGTCGGTTTACCTACCGTACCACATACCTATTCCTTTTCGGAGTCTGAAGGGTTCCGGAAAGTGTCCCTTATGTATTCCTCCGGGGTTATGGTTTCAATAACATTGGTTTCAACATTTATGGGATTACCTGAGATATAATGTTTAATTCTTTGACCGTTCACCACCTTCGGATTTCTGCCTTCGAAGTTGTTGATTTTTATGGCACCGGAATGATAGACCTCCTCGATAACGTAAGGGCCTTCCCATTTAGAGAGAAGTTTTCCTGCAAAAAATCTTAAACAAGAGTTGTATAGCAATACACAATCACCTACATTAAACTCATGCTTTTGTATTCTTTTGTCATGCCATCTTTTTACTTTTTCTTTAAACAACTTGGCATTTTCATAGGCTTGGGTTCTCCATTCATCAAGTGAGCTAATGTCAAATAACCTCTTCTCACCGGCAAGTTTGAAATCATAATTGAGTTCTTTAATAGCCCAATAAGCCTTATGTTCTAGTTCGAGAGGTAAGTGACATGCTTTTCCATAAACCATTTTATACGGAGACATACCCATAGGATTTTTGTATGCAGTTCTATAGGCCCATAATGCGTCATCAAGTTTCTTGGACCAATTCTTCCTGGATCTATTAACAGTCTTTTGCAAAATTAATTTGAGTTCTCTATTACTCAATTCTACTTGACCACTAGACAGTGGGTGATAAGGGGATGCAACTCTATGATTAACATCATACTTAGCAAGCATTTTACGGAAAGCACCATGAATAAAATGGGAACCACCATCAGTCATTAAATATCTAGGGACTCCAATCCTCGGAAAAATAACTTCTTTAAGCATCTTAATAGAGGTGTTATGATCAACACTACTAGTTGGAATAGCTTCTACCCACTTAGTAACGTAATCAACAGCAACTAAAATATGTGTATACCCGTTAGAGGCAGGAAAAGGTCCCATATAATCAAAGCCCCAAACATCAAATGGTTCAATAACAAGTGAGTAATTCATAGGCATTTCTTGACGTCTACTGATATTACCAATTCTTTGACATTCATCGCAAGATAAGACAAACTTATGGGCATCCTTGAAGAGAGTAGGCCAATAAAAATCGGATTGCAATACCTTATGTGCAGTTCTATCTCCAGCGTGGTGTCCTCCGTAAGCCTCGAAGTGACACTTGCGTAGGATCTGTTCCTGTTCATGCTCAGGCACACAACGTCTAATAACACCATCTACTCCTTCTTTATAAAGATGTGGGCACTACTAGGAAAAGGCCTGTTAGTGGCGCACCTGTTTTGCCTACTAATGGCGCACTACAGGTGCGCCACTAGCATCACGCCATTAGATTTTTTTACTAATGGCGCACCAGGTAGTGTGCCATTAGTATACCATATGGTGCGCCATTAGTATGCCTCCCAGGGGGGCATATTTAACCATGTGCTCTGGCTTACTAATGGCACACTTGTTGATGATGCGCCACTAGTGTGCATTTTGCAGTGCGCCACTAAAGTGCTGGATGGTGCGCCACTAGTATGAATATTAGGGATTTTTTTCTTTTCTAATATTTGCACAGGTTACAAAACATATTACTGCACAGAATATAGACAGCACAACATATAAACAGCAGAGTTATCGAATACAATAGAAGATTAGTCTCCGAATACAATTCATCATATTAGCCTCCGAATTCAAAAGACCGAACAAAGTTAGAACATTACAAGTCTCGAAACCACGAGTAGCGAGTTTTTCTTCACATTACAAGTCGATATCGATCATCTAAACTACCATCACATAGAAGAGAGCTGCGGTCATCACGATTAGCATCATCGCGATGAAACTGGTCTTCATCCGGTTCCTCCTCCGCTCCCTCCTCCCTCCCGCTAGATAGCGCGCGTATCTAGCTTCTGCCTCCGCCCTAGTGGTGTACCCTTTGTAACTGTTACCGCTGAAACGGTGAACCTGTCTCCGACACTCCTCCCAGTCATCGTAGACTCCGGGAACCTTACCCTTGTACACTACATACGATGGCATCTCTATGCACTAGCCAAACAAAACGTTAGTAGCAATTCACAGACAATACATAAGCAATATATAAGTATGCAACAAAAGGATCGAAAGAGAAAAGCAACACATTAATAGCACGATTCATGGTCCTACTAATAAATAGCATCGATTACATATAAGTTGAACGACTGTCCAAACCAAAGAGACATACAAGTTCATTAAAGTTTAATATTACAACATGAGCCAATCGACATTTCAGAACTACATAGCATCACTACTTTCGACTCGACTCAGGGACCGAAGCATGGATGAAGCCGCCGTCTTTCGTGATGGTCATGAAATCACGGGCATTGTCAGCCTGCATTTGTAGCGTTGTTTCTATCTCACTGTTGGACGGTTGATGTCTGAGATAGAACTGCCCCGAGGTACGAAGGACATCTTGATGGATGATTTCCGCAAACTCCGACTGGAGGCGAAAGAATTCTTGTCTGATGTCCGCGTCCTGGATTGCCGACAAGCGTGCGTCCCAATCTTTGAGATTATTTGGTAGCAGAAGGTGATTATGGTCCCGTACGATCGCCCGCATGTGATGGAGGGCGTAGTAGGCATCCTTCTGACCGCCAGACGGCTGCTTGACGCAGGGGAACGTCGTATTGTGGGTGAAGATGTGCTTGCCGTACCTACGAACTGGCCTGCTGAAGGTGCCTCCAGATCTGGCGTAGCCGGGGAGAACATCATCAAGAACTTTCTTGATATTTGTGTAGTCTTTCTTCGACTGACGGTCCGGGTCGAAATACGTGGCCATGGAATATTTCAGGCTTAAGAGGATGAGTGTGCAATGTGTGTCACTGCACAAAACACGGAATGTTAGAAAAAAAAGAACGATTGAAATCTAAGAAATCGTATGTTACGGGGCGGTGAGGGGATGACTTACTCGGGAAAGTAAGGCACGTGGAAGTTATCCTTATCTGGGTTTGCCAGAATGACGCCTTCGAGGTATGAACTCGCGACTTGCCGGTCCCCAGCGCTGCCCAAGATCTTGGCACGCATGTAGAAGGGGTCGACTATCACGATGTCCGGGGTCTTGTCTCTAATGATCCGCATCTCCATACTCAGCGAAAATAGCCGAACGAAGGTGTAGTGCAGCAGATGAAGGTTAAACATAGCGAAGATGTCATCAAACTGCAGGACGATCGTACCCTCGATGGCGCTATCCACAAAGCCCTTGCCCTCTAGCACCTTGGCCACGAAAACCGGGTATGCCACATCATTCTCGGAGAGACGCCGCTTCTCCAAAGAAAGAACACTGTCATGCAGACTCCGCATAGCACCGGTTGCAGCATTGAGCAGATTAGTCGGTACCATTGGCCTACCCACCACATGCACCCTCCTCGAGATATCCTTAGGTGAAGGTGGCCCGTCCTGAGCACGGATCATACTCGGTGCCGGCTGGCTCGCACCGCCCTTGTTATTCTTTCGTTTCTGTTCCTTCTTCCTCATCTGCTGTAATGGGATCGAGTTCTGCTCAGAGACCGCCTTCTTGAGTGTGTTGGGGCTGATAATATTCGGCACCTCGGCTATCCGAGGCTCGGTGAAGGCGGCAGCTGGAGGCGTCTCCTGAGAACTGAACGCCAGACGACGCCTGTTGCAATTGGGTTTCTCCGCGGTACCAGCTAGATCGCGGTCGTCTTTTTCAGGGTTGGGTTCTTGAGAAGGAGGCCCGAATAATTCATCACCGTACCCATGTTCGGCAAAGTACTTATCGACGTTGGTAAATGTACCGTCATCGTTGTCGTCGTTGTCCCGGATCCTGTGCCATATGCATGTCTGGATCCTGTGCCATAGGGATGTCCGGCATGTCCGGTAGCGTTGCGGCGGTCTTGCCATGGCTTGGCGCTGACACGACTGGCGGTGTTGTCTGTGGGGTGGTGTCCCCCGCCCCCAAACGAATTTGGCTCTTCGGCCAAAGCAGGGGCCAGCTTACGCAGGCGCTGAGGGTCATCACATCATCTTCGTCGGCCCTAGCGGGTCGAATCGGAGGTAACAACTCGTCGCAGCCTCCCAGCACCCGAACCAGTTCAACCCTATACACGGTGGGTGGCATCGGATTACCGTGGAACACGGGGTTGCCCGGTTGAACGATTCTGCCCTTGGCGACATCGATCAACTCGCCGCCCACAAAGTGCAGGAGAGTGCATGGAACGTCGGCGGCGCCCTGCGAAAACATGTAGGGCGTCAGGGATGCCCAGTCAAAGGCAAGGAGATGAAGTCATCAGCCGAGAGGCTTAGTTACCGTGATGGCGTCGAGCTCGGCTAATGTCGAGGCACCGCCAACGGCGGGCGTGCAACTGACGAAGGGGCCGCTTGCTGCCGAGGTGCCGGCCGGCGTACACCCGGGTGCATTACCTCCAATGCCCGTGCCGGCGCCGGAGACACCAATACCGCCTCCATCGGAGACACCAATGGCGCCGCCTGCGCGTTGTGCGAGTTGCTGGATGTGAAGCTGGGAACCGGGGGCGGCCCCTGTTGGCCGCCTGCAATCCACGTCTGCAGCCCCTGAATCAAGGTAGGCACAATGGCGGTGAGCATCGTTCCCAGTTGTTGTTGCACTTGCTCTTGGACATTCTCCGGAATCCGCGCCACTTGTGCCTTGAGTTCTTGAACCTCACGCGACTGGCTTTCCGAGCTGGTCTTTTTCTCCTTTCGCCCACCAGCGTTATAGTATGACGACCATTTTGTGGACAAGCCTTTGCCAGCCACACGACCAGCTAACGACGGCTTACTGAGCTTATCCTTGTTTTTCATTATGTTCAACGCCCTATTTAGAGTGTTGTCCCAAGGGGAGCTCTGAGACGACCCTGCGCTACTGCTTTCAGTCTCCTCCGGAAGGAATGTGAACCATTTAGAAATTTGGCTTCATTAATTAGAATGCAACCATATGGAGCTAATTACGCGGGGGTGTATTCCTTACCAGAACACGCTCAAGTGCCTTGGTCTTCGGATCCGTGGTAAGCTCCTTTGTTACCGGGTCCTCCTTGTATCGGGCCCTGACATAGTTCCTGGTCTGCTTCTCATGGTATTTCTCGAAGCGGGGCGATAGGCCTTGCTCGGCACGCTCCGCGTCCTCCTTGTCCCATATAGGTTCCGCCACTCTGTAACCGCCGGGACCGAGTTTGTGGACCCCTAAGTTCAAGTCCCGCATCTGTTTCCCCCCACTGACTTGATTCCTCGGATGCGCCGCTCTCGCACTTGATCTTGAACTCCTTGTAGTCATCTTTGCTGATCGAAGGATTTTTCGCCTTGATCTTCTCATAACTATCACCTTTGTTAATCATTCTCTTCACCGCGCTTCTCCAAGTAGACATGGCCGTGCTCATCTTCGTGAGGGCGGCACTGTTCACTTTATTCCCTGAGAGGCGTGTGTTTGCAAAGTCAGCGGGGAACTTGTATCATTTGTGCACCTTCGTGAAGAGGAGGTTGCGCAAATTCCCTCGGTCCTTATGCCTTAGGTTCTCGGTGTTGATCAAGACGGTGCTCCGGAGAATGCACCCGAGCTGAACCAAGTACCCCTTGACTAATTCTTTGGGCGCCGTTGGATCCCCGTCGTAGTTCACTTCAGTAAATTCCTCCTTGACGGTGCCGAGCACGTTCGGGCGCCGGTCCTTCCGTTGCCTCTTTGGTTGGCTGCCATCTGTGCGTGTGCTGCCATCATCAGTGGTGGCATCCTCGGTGGCATCATCAGTGGTGTCATCCCCGACGCCACTAGGGGTTTGTGTAGTCAGGATCAGTGTCTTCCACGGCGTCCTCATAGCGGTGAGGTTCTTCCTCCATCTCCTGGGACAGCTCCCAGAATGCCTTGCCGCCCGAACCGCCAGCCTCATCGTTGTGGGCCATGTTTCGCTCTAAATAGGAAAAAAGTTTGGTCAAAAAGTTGGTTATTGTCAAGGAACAAGATCATGCTCTCATCATTTAGGGTTTGTCGACACCGAGGCATCCTAAAAGCTAAGCTTTTATCATTTAGGGTTTGTCAACACCGAGGCACCCGAAAAGCCTAAGCTTTCATCATTTAGGTTTTTATCGACACCGAGGCACCCTAAAAGCCAAGGTTTTATAATTTAGGGTTTGTCGACGCTGAGGCACCCTAAATGCTAAGTTAAGTTTTCATCATTTAGGATTTATCGAAGATGAGGCACCCTAGGTTGACTGATATATATGGGTATCTTCTAATAATATACCCTATCAAGAAAAGGGAAGGAGAATTATAAGTTGGGCCTAATCACTTGGCTCTATTGCCACCTATGGTTTAATGCAGCAAGAATAAAGGAGCAGTTGATCCTACTTAATTAAGTACTAAGATACCCCGGCCCATGCATTAGTCGCAAGTACCCCATATGTCCTATTTTTTAGCAAAGTCATGCTAAAATTCACGGAAAATTTCAGCATGACCTTTGCTGAAAATAGGACATATGGAGTACCCGAATTTGCCGGAACGGAAGTTAATCGACATTCCGGCAAACTCAAGGGCCTCTCGGGGTACCTGCAAAATCATCACGACACGATGGTCGGAGACAAAACCTAGCAAACTAGCACCACAATGTGCCTCTACTGTCATATGGATGAAAAGGCCACAGAGCATATGGTCCTCTGCTTTCATATGGACAAAAAGCAGCTCAACATATGTGAGCTTCCATTCCAGATCTAATAGCAGCAAGTTGTTCACTTGTACTTGCAGGCTAAGAAACATTCCAGATCTACATTACAGTTCTTTCCAACTTATCTAACAGATTCCAGGACTATAGAATCGGAAGCTAAGAGGTAAAACAGTTTGGAAAACTCATATTCGACGTAAAACAGCTCAAAACTACTCAGTGTTAGCAGCTCAACATACAGTTCAAGTGTGGAGGCACTACATAGTTTGACCTATTATATGTCCCACATTGTAGCACCTACATACTGGAGCAATGTAACTGAAAAAACAATATCCATAGAATGAACAAACAAACTGATTACACTCCATGGGCATTAGCTATACACGAACTAAATCTAAAAGGAACCGGCAAGATCCCAAAGAATCAACTTGATCTTTTGAAAAAAATAACAGTACGCAAATCCTACTAATCAACAAGAATACTTTTTTCTTGCTAGAGAAGAGGGTTATCTTTATTACTGGAACGGATGAGCATGGTAAAAAAATAGCACTTCAGCAGATCCTAGTGGTAGAAACCCCAAGGAGCACTGTTATACCATTGCCAAATTCAAACAAGATACCATATGTGATGGTACATGTTACAGCAGGAGACATCACCATTTTACCATTTTATAACAAATTTAATAAACCTAGAACTATTTTTTCTATTCCAACTCAGTTCATTGGCAGGCCAATGAAGCGATGGAATGAGTAAAAATCAGCCTGGCCTATTATACATCCCACATTGACAGTAGCACATAAGACTGGAGCAATGTAGTAGTCGACAAAAACATCCCCGTAGAATGAATAATATATCACAATCTGGGCATTAGCTAGGCAAGAATTAAATTTAAAAGGCACCAACAAGATCCCAGAGAATCAACATAAAACTTTTCAAAAAGAATAACAGGTTCTAAATTCCACTAACCAACAAGACACCTTTTCTATAAGTTGAACTGTCCAAAACATGAACAGAAATCTGCAGTGCATCTACTGTCCAAAACAAAACAAAACAAATCTGGATTAGTAACTTGTATGGATGCATCACTTCATGTAGCATGGAATGGTTAGTGGAGAAGGCTATATGGCCACACACATGTTTGTTTGTCACTAATTTTGACAGCACCAACTAAGATCGCCCGCCTACAGCAGCTAACGGACGCATTCATTTTCTTTTTCTTTTTTTGCAGGAAAGCCAAACGACAACATATTGGTGTCCGCTGTGACTGGTCAATGTTGGTTAAGTGACGACATATATACAATAACTGCTCGAATCCCTGCAATCAGTTTCACCAGTATGACATGCACATGAGCAGATGCACTCTAGATAGGACTTGTCTGAAGAAAGGTTCCAGTTTTCTCACGTCTACTATTGCAGCGGAGCAACCAATTTGGACATCAAATTCAGAGGAAGGAAATGAAACAGAGGGGGAGAGAGAGGAAGAGAGGGGAATGATACCTTTGACGAGGTAAATGGCGCCGGCACTAGGGTTGCAACAGCGGGAGCACGGCGTCCCGGGAAGAGGCACGCTGTGGTCTGCGCGTGAGGTGACCATGTTAGGGATACTGAAGTAGACGGCGGGCAAATAGAAACGAATGGAGAAGAGGGCGGTGAGCGCGCCTGGGCGGGGCCAGGGCGCGACCAGGGGCCGAGGGGAGCACGGCCACGGGGGGCGGCAACCAGGAGCTGGGGCGCGGTGGTGCGACAGTCTACGACGACGAAATCGAAGGGGGGGAGGGGAACCGGTGCAGCTCACCGAGAGGAAGACGATGGCGAGCTCGTGCGGGGCCGGGGTTGACGAGGTGACGCGGATCGACGGTGAGGCCGCGGTGGCCGGAGGTGGAAGAAGACCTCGATCCGCGGTGAGCTCCTGGACTCCTTGGTGGGGTGCGGGGACGACGGTGGTCGCGGGGACGATGCGGTGACGGCGACGACATAGTCGGGTGAAGCAGCGCGAGGGGAGGGGAAGTGGGAAGGTGCGGGGGCGGCGGCGGTTCGCACAGGGCGCGGGGGCGGCGGCGGCGCAGTACGGGTCGGGTCGGGGCGGGGCAGTGGGCGGTTGAGAGATAGATAGGGGACTGGGGATTTTAGTGGGGGGAAGGGTTAGCAATGGCGCATCCTCGAGTGGTGCGCCATTAGAATTTTTTTTTGATAGCAATGGTGCATCCACACGCGGTGCGCCATTAGTAATCTTTTTTTTGTATAGCAATGGCGCATCCCAGAGAGGTGCGGCATTAGTAATCTTCTTTTTCAATAGCAATGGCGCACCCCAAAGAGGTGCGCCATTAGTAATCTTTTTTTTGTATAGCAATGGCGCTCGGGGGGGAGGGAGGGGGAACCGAGCGAGGAGACAGGGGAGGGTGCGGGGGGTCGTCGGCGGCGGTGGAGCGGGGAGGGTGCGGGGAGTCGGCGGCAGAGGGGGAGCGGGGGAGGGTGCGGGGGGTCGTCTGCGGCGGTGGAGTGGGGGAGGGTGCCGGGGGTGCTCGGCGGTGGTGGAGCGGGCCGGGGAGGGTGCGGGGGTCGGCGGCGGCGGTGGAGCAGGGGAGGGTGCGGTGGGTGCTCGGCGGCGGTGGAGCGGGGGAGGATGCGGGGGGTCGGCGGCGGCGGTGGAGCGGGGGAGGGTGGGGGGGGTGCTCGGCGGCGAGGGGGATCTGGTGAGGGGGGACAGCGATCGAGATGGAGTGTCCTCATGAATATTCAATATTTTTTTCATATTGAATATGAAAAAATATCATCAAATTTGAAAATTATTCATGAATTCAAAAAGTGCCCATGAAATTTAAAAATATTCATGAGTTCAAAAAATATTAACAAATTCAATACTTTTTGTGAGTTAGAAATTCAATACCATAATAAACATAAATAAATATTCATGAGGACACTAGAACAGAAGAAATATCATTTCAATATGTCGAAATACAATCGAGAAATGAAGGCTACAATTTAAATACAATCGATCTTAGCTAGCTATCTGTTCACAATCTTCTTGCCCTTATTTTTCGTAAATGGAGTTCTTCTCTTGAACGAACGTCCTTTAGGTAGGGTGGTCCTGCTTCTTCTTGTGGTGTATGCTGGTACTTCATCGTCGTCGTCATGTTCCATCTTCGGGTCGCCGTACTTGTCGAAGTCTTGCTCATTGGCCACTCCATCCATTCTGATGATCTTCCTTTTGCCTCTCCTCACGACAACACGACTGGGCTTTGACGGGTCGGTAATGAAGAAGCATTGGTCCACTTGGGAAGCCAGTACCCATGGCTCATTTTTCACGGTGACGTTTGCACCCGCGGTCTTGGATTTGGCTTCGGGTATAACCATGGTGGTGAAATACCGGTCTTCTTTTAGGACACTCTTGGCCCATCTGACACGGAACATCGGGACCTTCTCTCTAGCGTAGCTCAGCTCCCAGATCTCCTCGATCCTTCCGTAGTATCTGTCCTTGTCGTTACCGGTGTAGGATTCCATCGTTACCCCGGAGTTCTGATAACCATCGCTCTTCATGTCCTTTCCCTCGGTGTAGAATGTGTAGCCGTTGATATCGTACGCCTCATACGTCATCAGGTTGTGCTCAGCGCCCTGTGACAAGGCGAATATGAGTTGTTCTTCTGCGGAAGAATCCTCATGTCAAGGGTACGACAAAAGCTTCTGCTTGAACCAACGCGTGAAACATGAGTTGTGCTCTTTGATTATATCTCTGTCCGTCCTCTGTTGGCCTCGATCATTGTATGTCTTCTCAATAAAGGTTTTGTGCTCTACCACCCAAGGATCGACCACTTCTATGTGTTGTAGCGCGACTAGGTTTGCTCTTTCAAAGTCGGCGAGTCGACCCTCGAAGTCAAAATGCATTTCGCGGTGACCCTCACGGTGACCCCATCCAGCGAGGTTGCCGAGGTGCCTGTGGACGGGCAGACCAACGGGGTTCTCGATGCCTAGATAATTCGTGCAGTAGGAGATGCACTCTTCGGCCAGAAAGCCCCTGGCTATGCTTCCCTCTGGACGTGACATGTTGCAAATGTATCCTTTGATGACACCATTCATCCTTTCGAACGGCATCATGCTGTGCAGGAACGTCGGCCCGAGTTGGATGATATCCTCCACGATATGGACCAGCAGATGCACCATAACGTCGAAGAATGCGGGCGGGAAGTACATCTCAAGCTCGCATAGTATCACCACGATCTCTTCCTGTAGCCTTCTGAGTTGCCTCACGCCAACCGACTTCCGAGAGATGACGTCGAAAAAGTTGCATAGGCCAAATAGCGTTTCACGGACGTGCGCGTCCATGATCCCACGGATTGCAACTGGAAGTATCTGCGTCATCAGCACGTGACAGTCGTGAGACTTCATCCCGCTGAACTTCTGCTTCGCTGAGTCTAGGTATCTGCTTATCTTCCCCGCGTAACCGTAAGGAAGTTTTACTCCTACGAGGCAGGTGAAAAACTGATCGATCTCCTCCTGACTTAGAGTGAAGCACGCGGGAGGGAAGTCATTTCCGGTCTTCTTGGCCTTTTTGCCTTTGCGACGACTTTCCGTGTCCTGCTTCGCCTCATCATCATCATCATTAACGTGAAGCTCCTCCCTGATGCCCATTGATTTCAAGTCTGCCCTTGCTTTCAGCCCATCTTTAGTCCTCTCTGGCATGTTGAGCAGGGTACCAAGCAGACTCTCACACACGTTCTTCGTGATATGCATGACATCAAGGCTGTGAGGCACACGGTGGATCTTCCAGTACGGCAAGTCCCAGAAAACAGACCTCGTTTTCCATACCTTCAGCAGCGGCTCTTGCGCCTTTCGCTTCTTTCCCGGCTCTGGCGCCTTTTGCTTCTTTCCCGGCAGTGGGCAATCTTTCCAATTTTTCAACAACTCATCTATTTCCTCGCCGCTCCTCGTACGCGGGCGTCTTCGGGTTATGGTTTCACCATCGAACAGATCCTTGCGTTTTCTCCATGAGTCATCGTCGCGAAGCCACCTTCGATGTCCCATGAACACGGTTTTCGAAGACCCGGGATCTCTATCTAGCTGGCGATACGTTGTGTCATCCATGCACCTGACGCATCCAGAAAATCCGTGGACCACCTGCCCCGCGACATATCCGTAACCGAGATAGTCGTGCACCGTCGTGAGCAGTGCGGCTCTCATAGGGAAATATTCTTTCTCTGCGGCGTCCCACGTATTGGCTGGCGTTTTCCACAGTGTGTCTAGCTCCTCTTTCAGCAGCTCCAGATACAGATTGATGTCGTTCCCTAGCTGTTTCGGCCCTTCAATTAGCATACTCATGTGAATGTACTTCCTCTTCATGGACAACCAGGGGGGAAGGTTGTACATCCACACAAACACAGGCCAGGTGCTATGTGTGCTTCTCTGGCTGCCAAACGGATTGACTCCATCGGTGCTCGCGCCCAGCACGATGTTCCTTGGTTCGTTCCCAAATTCTGGGTGTTCGAAGTTCAACGCTTGCCACTGGCTCCCATCCTTAGGGTGACTCAGCATTTTGTCTTTTTTATTTATCTCCAGATCATTTGCGTCATCTTCTCTCTTCTTCTCCTCCCTATCCGCGTGCCAACTCAAGAGCTTTGCTACCTTAGGGTCTGCGAAATACCGCTGCAGACGAGGAGTGATCGGAAAGTACCACACCACTTTTCGAGGAGCTTTCTTCCTCTTCTTGTATCGAGTGACGCCGCACACCGGACATATGGTAGACTCGCGTGCTCGTCCCGATAAATGATGCAATTGTTCATGCACACATGGTATTTCACGTGCGGTAAATCCAGAGGACACATGATTTTCTTCGCCTCCTTGAAACTGGTCCGGCACTTGTTCCCCTAGGGAAGACATTCGTGCCAGAATGACATGTTCTCGTCGAAGCATGCGTCGGTCAATTTGTGTTTTACCTTCATCTCCAGAGCCATGAGCGTTACTTTCAGGCGGGTATCCTCGGGCCTGCATCCTTCATACAATGGAGTAACCGCGTCTATCTCCAGTTGATCCAGTTTGGCTTTCTCTCGGGCGGCGGCTCTTGCGTTATCCGTTTGCTTGAGAAGCAGCTCTTGAATATGAGGGTCCTGCACCCAGCCCATCGATGGTCCATCGTCGTCTACTCCGGCATCTTCATCTTCATGATCATGCCCTTTGTCTGCTCCGGCATCTTCCTCATCATCATGTCCGGCATCTTCTACATGATGACTGTGTATTGCATCTACTTCGTGATCATGTCCTGGAGATTCTTCGTCTTCTCGCCCGCCCTCGCCGCGGTTGTCTTGCTGCCCTTCCTCGTTTCTTGCCCGGCCCCCATGGACGACTTCATAATCATCTTCATCACCTTGCCACCGATAGCCATCCATGAAACCACGCAAGAGCAGGTGGCCCCGCACCTGTACGGAATCCGGGTCCATAAGGCTCCTCAGCTTGCATCTTCGACACGGACATCTTATCTCCGTCTCGTTCTTTTGAAGCATCTCGGCCTTCGCGGAGCTCAAGAACCTATTCACGATGCCTTCGGTCATCGTGCGGACCATGGTCGCCTGCGGGGTAGAGCAAAACGATATTTTAGAAGCAAGAAAAAATTTGGCATGACTTTGCCTAAAAATAGGACCAAAAAGAATGCATAGTGCCAAAATTCTCGTCGAAACAGAAATGAATCAACATTCCGGCAAAATATTGGCAACTATCGCATTTCAAATACCGGTACCTGCAAACACAAACATATATGCAACACCACAAACATATGCAACACCACAAACATACATAGATCTAGCTAGGCCATAAAAAGTGCGTGTGCACGTTGTTGGAGGGAGAAAAAAATAGATCTACAACATAAAGAAAGATTTCCCCTTACTTACCTGTCAAAAAAGGTAATTTAACCACTTAATTTGGATGAATCTATGGTGCAAATGAGGTGAGGAGGAGGAGGCAGCCGAGACAAGCTTGGAGGAGGAGGTGGATAGAATGAAGTGGGGAAAGTGAGTGTGTAGGTGGCTGTCCAAAATATCTAGCTGGTCCCAGGTTACTAATGGCGCACCACCCACAAATGCGCCATTAGTAACCCTGGTTACTAATGGCGCACCAGCTGGCGGTGCGCCATTTGTAGTTTTGCAAAAAAAACAAAAAATGATAGTAGTGGCGCACGGGGTGACTGGTGCGCCATTACTAGTCAAAACTAGTAATGGCGCACTGTGCCCCGGTGCGCCATTTGTATTTTTGGAAAAAAGAAAAAAAATGTTAGTAGTGGCGCACCATGGTTGTGGTGCGCCATTAGTGTCTATCACACTAATGGTGCTCCAACACACGGTGCGCCACTACTATATAGTAGTGGCGCACCGCATGTCCGGTGCACCATTAGTGTCCATATTATCTATAGCCCTTTTCCTAGTAGTGGGGTTATCCCAAAAGTAATGTCTCAAATCATAGAAACACTTTTTCTTTTGCTGGTATGTGAAACTAGGTGGTATAAATTTAGCAACAATGTAATTAGCATAATCGGCATACCATGGAGCAGTATGAGAAGCATTTATGACATTTAATTGTTCATCAGGAAAGCTATCATCAATAGGTAGTGGATCAACAAGAACATTCTCTAACCTAGACAAGTTGTCTGCAACGGGGTTCTCAGCTCCCTTTCTATCAATAATATGCAAATCAAATTCTTGTAGCAAGAGAACCCATCTAATAAGTCTAGGTTTAGCATCTTTCTTTTCCATAAGATATTTAATAGCAGCATGATCCGTGTGAATAGTTACTTTAGAATCAACAATATAAGGTCTGAACTTATCACAAGCAAATACAACTACTAAGAATTCTTTTTCAGTAGTAGCATAATTTCTCTGAGCATTGTCTAGAGTTTTACTAGCATATTGAATAACATTTAATTTCTTATCAACTCTTTGCCCTAGAACAGCACCTACAGCATAATCACTAGCATCACACATAATTTCAAAAGGTAAATTCCAATCAGGTGGCTGAACAATAGGTGCAGAGATCAATGCTTTCTTAAGTATTTCAAATGCTCCTACGCAATCATCATCAAAGACAAATGGTATATCTTTTTGTAACAAATTAGTCAGAGGCCGAGAAATTTTTGAGAAGTCCTTAATGAACCTCCTATAAAAACCGGCAGGACCAAGGAAACTTCTTATAGCTTTGATGTCCTTGGGACATGGCATCTTTTCAATAGCATCAACCTTGGCTTTATCAACTTCAATACCTCTTTCAGAAACTTTATGCCCCAAGACAATACCTTCATTAACCATAAACTGGCACTTCTCCCAGTTCAAGACAAGATTAGTTTCTTCACAACTCTGCAAAACTTGATCAAGGTTGCTCAAGCAATCATCAAAAGAGGATCCATAAACGGAGAAATCGTCCATGAAAACCTCACAAATCTTTTCACAAAAGTCAGAGAATATAGCCATCATGCATCTTTGAAAGGTAGCAGGTGCATTACATAAACCAAAAGGCATACGTCTATAAGCAAAAGTACCGAAGGGGGAAGTAAAAGTGGTCTTTGATTGATCATCGGCTGACACAGGTATTTGAGAGAAACCAGAATAACCATCTAGGAAGCAAAAATGCGTAAGTTTGGATAATCTTTCTAGCATTTGATCAATAAAAGGTAAGGGGTAATGATCCTTTTTAGTAGCCTTATTTAATTTGTGGAAATCAATTACCATCCTATAACCTATAATAATTCTTTGCGGAATCAATTCATCTTTATCATTAGGAACGACGGTAATACCTCCCTTCTTAGGAACACAATGGACATGACTTACCCACTGACTATCAGCAACGGGATAGATTATACCTGCCCCAAGGAGCTTTAGTATTTCCTTTCTTACCACTTCTTTCATTTTAGGATTCAGCCGTCGTTGGTGATCACGAACTAGTTTGGCATCTTTTTCCAAATTTATTTTGTGTTGGCATAGAGTGGGACTAATGCCCTTAAGATCATCAAGAGTATATCCAATAGCAGCACGATGCTTCTTTAGAGTTTTCAATAATCTCTCTTCTTTATGCTCTGAAAGGTTAGCACTAATAATAACAGGATATACCTTTCTCTCATCAAGATAAGCATATTTAAGAGTGTCAGGTAACAGCTTAAGCTCAAACACGGGATCACCCTTGGGTGGAGGAGGATCCCCTACGATTTCAACAGGCAAATTGTGTTTCAGGATGGGTTCCTATTTAAAGAATACTTCATCTATTTCCCTTCTTTCATTCATAAACATATCATTTTCATGGTCTAGCAAATATTGTTCTAAAGGATCACTAGGAGGTACGGCAATAGAAGCAAGACTAATAATTTCATCTTTACTAGGCAATTCCTCTTCACGGTGTTGTCTCCGAAATATAGAGAAATTAAACTCATGAGACATATCACCCAAACCAATAGTAACGACATCCTTTTTGCAGTCTATCTTAGCATTAAATGTGTTCAAGAAGGGTCTACCAAATATAATTGGGCAAAAGCTATCTTGTGGGGAACCGAGAACAAGAAAATCAGTAGGATATTTAGTTTTCCCACACAGGACTTCAACATCTCTAACAATTCCCATTGGTGATATAGTATCTCTATTGGCAAGTTTAATTGTGACATCAATATCTTCTATCTCAGCAGGTGCAATATCATGCATAATTTCTTTGTATAAGTCAAAAGGTATTGCACTAGCACTAGCACCCATATCACACAAGCCATGATAACAATGATCTCCTATTTTAACAGAAATAACAGGCATGCCTACCACAGGTCTATGTTTATCTTTAGCACACGGTTTAGCAATTCTAGCAGTTCCATCACAGAAATAAATAACATGCCCATCAATATTATCAGCCAAGAGATCTTTAACTATAGCAATATTAGGTTCAACTTTAACTTGCTCAGGAGGTGTATAGGTTCTAATATTGCTTTTACGAACCACAGTTGAAGCTTTAGCATGATCTTTTATCCTAACAGGAAAAGGTGATTTCTTAACATAAGCAGTAGGAACAATTGGATCATTATAAGTGATAGTCTTTTCTTCAACTTTAATAGGTGCAGCTACTTTTACTTCTATGGGAGGATGATATTTAAACCACTTCTCCTTAGGGAGATCAACATGAGCAGCAAAAGATTCACAAAAGGAAACTACTATCTTAGAGTCAAGTCCATATTTAGTGCTAAATTTACGGAAAACATCGGTATCCATAAAAGATTTAACACAATCAAACTTAGGTGTCATACCTGACTCCTTACCTTCGTCGATGTCCCAATCTTCAGAGTTGCGTTTAATTCTTTCCAATAAATCCCATTTGAATTCAATAGTCTTCATCGTAAAAGAGCCAGCACAAGAAGTATCGAGCATGGTGCGATTGTTATCAGAAAGCCGAGCATAAAAATTTTGAATAATTATTTCTCTTGGGAGCTCATGATTGGTGCATGAATATAACATTGATTTAAGCCTCCCCCAAGCTTGAGCGATGCTTTCTCCTTCGCGAGGCCAAAAATTATATATATAATTGCGATCACGATGAACAAGATGCGTAGGATAAAACTTCTGGTGAAATTCCAATTTCAATCGTTTGTAGTTCCATGATCCCATATCATCACATAGCATATACCATGTTAATGCATCTCCCTTCAAAGATAAAGGGAAGACCTTATTCTTGATAACATCATCGGGCACACCTGCAAGCTTAAATAATCCACAAACTTCATTCACATATATTAGATGCTCATCAGGATGCATTGTTCCGTCTCCTGCAAAAGGATTAGCTAGCAGTTTTTCTATCATACCCGAAGGAATCTCAAAGTAGACATTTTCATTTTCAGTAGGTTCAGTAGGTTGAGTAGGTTGAGGAGCAACTCTTTGCTCTACTGGTCAGGGTAAAGATACCCCGAACAAGCCCCTCAGAGGATTACTTTCCATAGTAACAAGTGGCAGTAAATAAATTTCAGCACACTATATAAATTTTTTCCTTACCAAATTCCACCTACCAAAGGCGCTTCACTCCCCGGCAACGGCGCCAGAAAAGAGTCTTAATGACCCACAAGTATAGGGGATCTATCGTAGTCCTTTCGATAAGTAAGAGTGTCGAACCCAACGAGGAGCAGAAGGAAATGATAAGCGGTTTTCAGCAAGGTATTCTCTGCTAGCACTGAAATAATAGGCAACAGATAGTTTTGTGATAAGATAATTTGTAACGAGCAACAAGTAACAAAAGTAAATAAAGTGCAGCAAGGTGGCCCAATCCTTTTTGTAGCAAAGGACAAGCCTGGACAAACTCTTATATAGAGAAAAGCGCTCCCGAGGACACATGGGAATTATCGTCAAGCTAGTTTTCATCACGTTCATATGATTCGCGTTCGGTACTTTGATAATTTGATATGTGGGTGGACCGGTGCTTGGGTGCTGTCCTTACTTGGACAAGCATCCCACTTATGATTAACCCCTATTGCAAGAATCCGCAACTACAAAAGAAGTATTAAGGTAAACCTAACCATAGCATGAAACATATGGATCCAAATCAGCCCCTTACGAAACAACGGATAAACTAGGGTTGAAGCTTCTGTCACTCTAGCAACCCATCATCAACTTATCACTTCCCAATGCCTTCCTCTAGGCCCAAACAGTGGTGAAGTGTCATGTAGTCGACGTTCACATAACACCACTAGAGGATAGACAACATACATCTCATCAAAATATCGAACGAATACCAAATTCACATGACTACTAATAGCAAGACTTCTCCCATGTCCTCAGGAACAAACGTAACTGCTCACAAAGCATATTCATGTTCATAATCAGAGGAGTATTAATATGCATAAAGGATCTGAACATATGATCTTCCACCAAATAAACCAACTAGCATCAACTACAAGGAGTAATCAACACTACTAGCAACCTAAAGGTACCAATCCCAGACTTAGAGACAAGAATTGGATACAAGAGATGAACTAGGGTTTGAGAGGAGATGGTGCTGGTGAAGATGTTGATGGAGATTTCCCTCTCCCGATGAGAGGAGCATTGGTGATGCCGATGGCGATGATTTCCCCCTCCCAGAGGGAAGTGTCCCCGGCAGAACAGCTCTGCCGGAGCCCTAGATTGGTTCCGCCAAGGTTCCGCCTCGTGGCGGCGGAGTCTCGTCCCGAAAGCTTGCTTATGATTTTTCTTCGGACGAAAGACTTCATATAGCAGAAGATGGGCACCGGAGGGCCAAGAGGGGGCCCACGAGGCAGGGGACGTGCCCCGGGGGGTAGGGCGCGCCCCCACCCTCATGGCCAGGGTGTGGGCCCCCTCTGGTATTTCTTCCGCTCAGTATTTTTTATTATTTCCAAAAATAACTTTTGTGGAGTTTCAAGACTTGAATTCCAGCTGCCGGCATTCTCCCTCCTTATGTAAACCTTGTAAAATAAGAGAGAATAGGCATAAGTATTGTGACATAATGTGTAATAACAGCCCATAATGCAATAAATATCGATATAAAAGCATGATGCAAAATGGACGTATCACCCAGCCACACCCACGCGGGTACACGGTGGAGCTCATTTCTGTACGAAATGGCAGCCCACGTGGTAATTTGAACGCGTGTAGCGGTTGTTTACCTACGGAGGTCGTGTACCACACGTGCACGAAACAAAGTTTGACTTGATGCGTTGTCGCGTTATTTTTAAATAAAGTTATATCGCTCAATGGCACGTACACAGAATATAAAACGATTTTAATGGAGAAAAGGTAGTCCGCTCCACTATATACAATGGAGCCTCCCTGCCTGGTTTGTCTCTCTTCAGAGTATCTCACACAAGGTTGTGGTGGCTTCTCTCTCTCTCTCACCGTTGGTCACTGATCCGGCCGCATCCCATCCGCCGGCGGAAAGGGAGGACGTGCATCGTTTCTCCGTTCGACGGCGCTGAGGCAGCACGTCCTGATCTGCGGTACACGCCGTTCTGTCTGACCAAGCTCCGGCGTGGTAGGGCCTACGCCACCTTCTCGCTGCCGCAGTATGGGCAGATTCCGCCCGCCGCCGCTCACCTAGTTACATCCCGACGACCTCCAGGTATCCCCTCCGGCCTTGCTCCACTGCCCATCTTCCCACGTCGCTGCATGTGGATCTTCCATAGTTCTTTGCACAAAACGTAGTTCGTCCGGCGTACTTTCCATATTGCAATCTCGTCCTCACACCATTTTAGACAAACACAACCGTGTTGTTATCTTCCCTTAGGACAAGGAATATGCTTCTTTTTTGTCGTCGCAACTGTCATCAACAATATTTGTCTTTTTACAAATTTCAAATGGGCATATTTTAGAGTGTAGATTCACTCATTTTGCTTCGTATGTGTACTCCCTCTATTCCTAAATATTTGTCTTTCTAGAGATTTCAACAAGTGACTACATACGGAGCAAAAGGAGTGAATCTACACTCTAAAATATGTCTATATACATCCGTATGTAGTAGTCCATTTGAATCTCTAAAAAGACAAATATTTGAGTAGTCACTCGTTGAAATCTCTAGAAAGACAAATACTCCGGAGTATATTTAAGAACCGAGGGGGTAGTGCACAGCCGCATGGGAGACTCAGACCGGTCGTTGCGCCGCATTAATAGTGAGTAATGAGTAGTCAAATCATAAGCCCCACCTTTCCCTCTGTAAGTTGCTCGGAAGAAGCAACCATCAATACGCTCTTCTTTGAATCCGCTCATACTACTCCATCCGTCATTGTTTATAGAGCGCGCTTTAGAAAAAGAGAAAATCTCTGGGACCAAGGCGACTACCGATCGGCCTGAAAAATAGCATTGGTAGTTATAGCACGGCGTCTATTACTACTAGAGGAAATAATGCGTACACACATGCATGCAGTGCTTCCACCCCGGGTACACACATGCATGCACTTACTCCACTCCGTAGTACTACATCGAGAGAAAATTGTTGTTACCACACCCTAATTAATTGAGCATTAAACCAAACGCGTCTAAAGTCTCTATGGTGGTGGAAATGCATTGAGAGAAATGCATCATAATGAAGCGCGCCCTGTAAACTATGACGGAGGGAGGAGTAGTATGAAGGTGCAAAACCAAGTACGCGTATGGCCAGTCGGTCAACGCACCTCCTCTTGGCATATCACTGACATGTGGGACCGGAGTGTGAGCAAACCGATCTCAATTGACGGCAAAATGGCCAACCCGCTGTTCCTTGAGAGAGACGAGGAGCGAGAACACACAGACGGGCTCGCACGGAGGCCAAGATATATTCGAGCGTGGTTGATCGATATCATCATTACATCTTGGGCTGCCGTTTTCCGCCCTTCTCCGGAATAAATGTGTACTTTATCAGAGATTAAAAAATATGAGTACAGAGGCTCCACCATGCGGTTCTAGTAGTAGTACTACTCATACCACTAAACCTTGCACTTGGCTCTTCGCCTCTTCGTGAAGTCGAACAATGATGGTACTCCGCATGTTCGGTACTACAGTGTATGCCTCTGGCAATGTGACACCGAATGAACTGATGCATGTCCACCGCCTGGGTGAGTGTACGTTGCATTAGTCAAAAGGCGTAAGTGAGCTTCACCTTGTCCTGCAAGCTTCTCCTCGTTCTGCGAGTTGACGGGACACACCAACAAGTAGTGCTAGTCCATACTCCCTCCTTTCCGGTTAATATGGCTTAATCTTTTTTGCGGGTAAATGAGAGAGCTTTATTCATATATAAGCATTCTTAGGATGATCAGCCAAGACACTGGTCACTAGGAAGCGAGGTACCCCACAAAAAAAGAAGTAGGAAGCGAGGTGTTTCATCAAGACAGCTCTCGGCCACATTCAAAGTGCATCAAGCACGGTTCGCACAAAGATGCGCCGCAAGGTTTGCTGACCTCTTTACATGCTGAATAACAAAAAAAGAGGAAATATTACCGAGCGCTCCTATTTGTAACAGGATATGAGCCAGAATTAAGCGAGAATTGTGGCGAGTGTTCCATGCAATCAACTTCCATTATCACATGCGAGAACCCTCGAAGAGAACCAAATGTGTTGAAGATTGCTTTATCACATTTTAAAAATATAATAAGAGTGCAGACACTCCTCCATCCGGTTCCTAGTACTAGTATAGTACATACCTCTATAGACGATAGTAGTATTACTAGTACTAGTAAACTTTGCGCTTGGCTGTTCGCCTCTTCGGGAAGTGCAACAATAATAGTACTAGTGTAGTGTATGCTTCTGGCAATCTGACACCAAATTAACTGTTGCACGTCCACCGCCTGAGCGAAGGAGAGCTTGCATTAGTCAAAAGTTTCTCCTTGTCCTGCGAGCCACCGCGCGCAAGCTTCTCCCGTCCTGCAAGCTTCTCCTCATTTGGCAAGTTGACGGGATATAGCAAAGTAATGCTAGTCCATACTGCCTCCTCTCTGGTTAAGATGGCTTAATTTCAAACGAGATAAATACACTGTCTGTCACTGTATATTTGTAAAAATACGGTCAGTGGACTTCATAATACGCTCATTGCGCTCAATATATACATTTTCCGGTGTTTATACGGTCACTAGCTCACCCTGGCTGAGTATGTGTGTGCATGCACGTGTAGGTTGAGCACTTGAGCGTCACCGTGTGTGTTCCGTCGTGTGCTCGGACATGCATGCATTAGGGCGTCGCGCGCGTTCTTGCGTCCATGTGTATGCGTGACTGTTGCATACACGTAGGGGGAGTACATGTAGGGGCCACTAAAGGAGCAGTCAAAGCACACAGTAAGTTAGTCGGAAGAAGCAACCATCATTTCACTCTTCAATGACACGTACGCAATATAAAATGGTTGATATGGAGAGAAAAAGAAAACCACTATATATACACTAGCAGGAGCCTAAGCTACAAGCCCGCTTGCTTGGGTTGCTCTCTTCACAAGCATAGAACGAAGGTGGCCACACCGCTGGTCACATATCCAGCCTGATCCCGCAGCTGGGGGAAGGGAACAATGTTCTGCGTAGACGCGGTCGACATCGGCGAGGGAGAAAATCCATAGTCGGTGCGTCCCAATCGGGGGTCACCGCGGTATGGGCCGATGCAGCGTCCCAGCCGCCCTTCTAGCTATAGCCCGACGTCCGTTTCGAAAATATTAGTGCATGTCAACAAAAATTATACTAGTATCGCTGTTCCGTTTCGAAAAAAAGCATATAAGCTGTTACTTCTTACCCAAAGGATCTTTATATCCAACAGACACAAAATATCCATTCGGCTGTTCGAAATTACTTGCAGCTGGAGCGCCTTACCCAAATTATAAGCTGTTTCGTCCTCCTTCGCGAACAGCGAGAGCCGTGGCTCCGACAGTGGCACTTGCAGCTGGAGCGCCTTGCCGTACTAGATCCTGTGCACGAGCATGGGATGCACAGTGCTGATGTGGTGGGAGAGCACCGGCGGCGGGCCTTCGTAGCCGCAGACGGGCATGGGGCATTTGTAGGGCGCGAGCGGACACACGCTCTGGTGATCGGCGAGCTTGTGGTAAGTGATGTAGAGCCCACAGCCTTCGTGCGGGCACTCCACCCTCACCGAGGAAAGGACGGCGTCCACCGCCGTGTTCGGCACGTCGAAGCCACCACCGTGCTCGCACTTCTGGCACTGCCGCTGGTTCCCGAGGCGCTCGACGCGGCAGTCCGCGCAAGCCAGGTGCCCTCCCGTGCACTGCATAAATCAATCGAACAACACATCAATCAAGAAACCTGCACCTTGCTCGATCAGCCGAACGGACGAGGTGTATTCGAACCTCATACACTGGAGGCTTCAAGGGGCGGAGGCACAAGGGGCAGTGGAGCAAGGTGAGGTCCATCGAGACCATAGAGAGCTCCATCGTCGGGTCCTGTTCCGTCTGCATGATCTCGCCCTCCTCGTGCACAACCATCTCTCGCTTTATTAGGGCCGGGGCATTACAAAGCTTCCGTCACCTATTCATACTACTTCAAGGTGCATTAAACCAACACATGCAAGTATCAAAAGGAGAGTCATGGCATGCATGCATGCGTTGTAATTAATGCATCGGTGAACGCAAATTATTGAAATATATCGAGTGCAGTGCTTTGATGTGTCGCGTCAACTCGTACAAGACCAAGAAGTTTGATTACTACAATGCCCTCTCGACTTAACCGCACCTGCCTTTGGCTGCATCACAGGTGGGCCACCGACCTGTTAGGCCCACCTGTCATGGACGCAAAGGCAGGAGCAGTAAGTCAATGAAGCTGCGTCCCTCCCTCGCCCATGAGCGTGGTGGCTGGCAGGACTAGGAGAAGCTTTCGTTCGCTACACGCTCTCCCTCCCGTACGCGGTGGACATGCAGCAGTTCAATCGGTGTCAGATGGCGAGAAGCATACTGTAGTGCTCCTCCACTACAGTAGTACTCCCAAAGAGGCGAAGAGCCAAGCGCAACCCGGACGCTCGTGTGGCAGTTTCATGTGTAGAGTAGTCTAGGATAGCGTGTACCGTGCCTGTAAGCTTAAAATCGTTGGGGTCGGCTCCATGCTATATTTTTTTGATTAAAATAATCTTCTGGCCCTACATCTCATCCTGGTGATTCTAGTTTGCACGCTCATCTGGTCAAGACAGGAATACATATTTTAATTTGTGGTGGGGTAAATGTTAGAGGTTGCAGCAAATGGAGTATTGTACATTGCGGGTCTTCCAGCCAAGTTTAGAGGCAACCATGTGGGGCCAGTGCTATGATGTGTCGCGTCAACTCGTACAACGAGGAGAAGCTTGATTTTACTACTACACGCCTTCTCCCTCGCCCATGCGCGCGGTGGCTCGCAGACGAGGACAGGCTTTTGCTTATAGTACTACAACAAGCTATCCCTCCCGCTCGCGGTGGACGGACATGCAGCAGTGGATTCGATACTATAGAAGCATTAGTAGTAACATCATTGTTCGTCTTCTTGAAGAGGCGAAGAGCCAAGTGCAACCCGAACGTGGCAGTTGCGAACCTTGGAGCACGCATATAGCGAGGCTCTTGCATGAGACAAAATTGCTATGTGAGCCCACTATTGTAGTACTTTCTAGTATAGCCCTGTAAACCAGAAAGGAGTATTTGCCTTTCTAGAGATTTCAACAAGTGACTAGACTACACCGAGACGGATTACATATGGAGCAAAATGAGTGAATCTACACCGTAAATAAATACGTAGTTCTCTCGTTTTCCTCTCGGCCTTGGTCGCGGTGCACAATATTGAGTATACTAGTACTATCATCTTGAAATTTACGAAGTCACCATAGGCACCTCGTCGTCGACGGGAACGTCTCCTGACACGCGATAGACGCGAGTGGCAGTCGCCTCCATAGGTGCTTGAATGTCAAGGAGGGAGAGGGTAGGGGTTCCTGAGACGTTGAACGGTCAATGATGCATCCTCAAATTACTCTACATGCAGAGGGAATTAATTGGAGAAGCAGAATAGAGGCAGCACGATGTGAATGCAACAGAGTTTGGATTCTAATATAAAGGGGCCCCACCACTCCAATCCATCTACTCCTTAGTCTCTGCGCAACACTACTCACTCCAATCCAAGACCAAGTGACCAGAAGCCAGAAGCACCTATGGAGGCGATGGTCGCGAGCGGCAGTCGGCTGTGCCAAATCATCCAAGGCGCCGGCCTGCGGCCCCGCACGCCGCAGCGTTTCCAGACGGTGCTGGCGACCGCCGGCGTCGTAGCCCTCGCCAACGCTGGCTTCGCCTCTCGCATGGACGACATGATGGTCAACTCCATCCGCAAGTTCGCCGACGTCAAGAAGCGTGTAGCGAAAGCTCCTACTAGTCCTGCCAGCCACCACGCTCATGCGCGAGGGAGGGACGCAGCTTCATTGACATACTGCTCCTGCCTTTGCATCTATCATAGGTGGGCCCAACAGGTGGTTGGCCCACCTGTCATGCAGCCAAAGGCAGGTGCAGTTAAGGCACCGGAGCTCATTCCGCGAGGGAGAGGGCGTTGTAGTAATCAAACTTCTCGGTCTTGTACGAGTTGATGCGACACATCAAAGCACTGCACTCGATATAAGTCTATTTACACATTTCAAATGGACTACTACATACGGACGTATGTAGACATATTTTGCTTCGTATGTAGTCACTTGTTGCAATCTCTAAAAAGACTTATATTTGGAAACGGAGGTAGTACAATGCATGCATGCATGCCGTGACTTCCCTTTTGATACTTGCATATGTCGATTTGATGCACCTTGCTAAATTTTAACTATAAATTTAACTAACCAAATTTTCATGGATGTCACAAAAAATTACGGGGCTGTTTGGATTGTGACTATGTTTGTATTATGTTGCCACATTATTTTTCCCACACTTGCCACACTTTCCTAACTTGAGTTGCTCAAATTGTTAGACACACTTTGGCTTGCCTAAGGGAATCTTGCCACACTTTTTGTGTCTATGACATGTGGGGTTCACTGCTAATAAAAAAAATCTTCTCTTAGGTGTGGCTAATAAAAAATACTTATATTTAGGAACGGAGGGAGTAAAAAATATAAATAATAATGCATGTTGGGGCAACCCACGTTTCCGATAATTTTAGCCTTGGGCTTGTTCACAATTTTTACGAGGGGGTGGTTGTTCATTTAATGGAGGGACTTGTACCAGACTTGAACGATACAAAGTGCGACCTAGCACACCGTAACACCACTTGGAACAAGCGGGTATCTATCTCAAAAAACAATCAACAACTAAAAAAGGCGACCTGGCACGTAGTACACAATTTTAAACGATTGTTTTGATGGAGTGAAAAAAGAAAACTACCCCACTACGTATATATAGGCATGAGCCTCCGCACTTGCTTGCTAGGGTTGCTCTATTCACAAACTCTCATCCTCTCCAGATCTAAACAAGATAGGGGTGGTAACACTGTCTTTCTCCCTTCAAAAAACACTGTCTTTCTATCCTCACCGCTGGTTACAGATCCGGACGTATCCCCCTTCGCCGGTGAAGGGGAGGAGGGGAAGCATTTAGGCCGTCGTCGACAGTGAGGGAGGAGACCCTCTGCCGGCCGCACCGTTATCTCTGGCCGAGCGCCGGCGCGGGAGGTCCTCCGATCCCTTCGTCGTTGCCCTAGTGTGGGCGGATCCGGCCTCCCGCCGCCCACCTATCCACATCCCGACGACCTTCAGGTATATCTTCCTTCGAAACCGCCTTAGCTCTACTTCCCCAGCTCGCTACGTCGCTGCATGTGCATCATTTTCTACCTCTCAGCCCCTCTCGATCGGATGGTCCAACGTCACCTATTTTTCTTCTTCTATTGTTAGAGGTAAAGCTACTTCATGGAGTCGAATCTTGTACTTGATTCAAACAAGAAATAAAGTGGGGGTGGGGGAATTTAGCATGTAGTACATCGGACTGGGTACAAACAGGAAGGAAAGGGGGTGAAAGTAGTACAGACTGGTCATCCAACCGGTCTCTTGGTCGAAAAGGGAAATATAGGGGTAACGCTGAACACAGTGGTATGACCAGGACTAGATTTGCTATCCACACATAGGAGTGGGTGGCTAGAGTGAACAAAAATGGGACCAACCCAGATATGTTTCTTGGATGTTTGTTTCTCGGGGCAACAAACTATGAATCACCACTTTATGCCCCTGTTTAGGTACATGGTGCTGGACTGCTGGTGCACCCACTGTCCCATGCCCTTATACCAAATATTTAGCTGTTCTTAATCTAATGCCCCTGGTAAAAATGAAGCCATGCCACTGTTATAAGCCATGACAAGTTTAGCCAAATGTTTTTGCCTGTAATTGTTTGAGACTCTGACTGTTTCCTCTGTAGCTTTTTGTGTAAACAGGGATATCCATTTCACCTGGTTGCTGTTGTGACCTTTTGGTGCACTGCACAAAACTCTTCTTAAAAGAAGTGACTTTTGTGCTGTTTAACTGGAATGTCAGAATGGAACAGTTGGTTCATTTCGGTGGAACTGCACAAAGGGAGATCTGTGTTCCAATCCTCATCATCCATATTGGCACCATAACCTTCCTTTAGGTAAGAATGTTATTTAATGCATGTGTTCATCTCTATTTTGCGACTGCCATGAGAAAATAATGCTATTTTTTACTAGTACACTTGTACTCCCTCACTGACAAAACCAATTCTGAAATAGAAGGCCAATCATGTACTTGGTTTCACCAACTGGTGAGGAGAATGAGAAAAAGAGCATGAAGAGGGAGAAGAAGAATAATAAACAGTGCCAAGGCGATCTTGCTGAAGCCAGAGGCCTCAGTCGAGGCCATTCAAGGGCTCCGGCAACGACTACCTTACATGTGAGACGATCCTCCAGGGAGCCCTTCCACTTCTGCTATCTCACTTAATTAATTAGGAGTACTTAAGTACTAATTTATTGCTCCCTAATTTTCCTGTCGGAGTTAAACAAATCTTTAGTAGCACCCTATGCTGAATCATGTACGTGTGTATGTTTGTCTATGGAGGTGAATCATGTGGTGGAGCAGGGAGGGAATATTATTAGTGTCATGACATAATAGTGCTATTGTTTTGCATGTCAATTTATTGCCATTGGTTCAATGAGGCAATGTTTTGCGTATTGTCCATCATGAATTTGATGCTACTGTTAGAGTAATATGCTAATGTCTTTCTATCCTTTCTCACTAAGCTAATGAAGGTTTCACCTTGTTCCTACTTGTGCAAACAGGGATCATGTTGTGCCAATCATACATTTTAGTGGAACTACACAAGACAATACAATGAACTGTATCCCAGCCTGTGCTTTAATTCTGCTGGAAGTTCTTGATAATCTTTCGATATAAACTCAGCACTAGTAAACAAGAGTGATTTCAACCACACATTTGAAGTGCACAAAAATATATACTATTGAGTGATTCCAGTGAGTGCTTTATCATCTCTTATGGGACTACATGAATAAGCTTTTTTCCTCAGGTTGGTATGGCCTAAGGCCTTCATCCATATTAGTTTGCTGTCATCTCTATTTGTATCGTGCTACTTTCATGAGAAACTCCTTTATCTTTGCACGTTAATGTTTTGCAACCTATGATACATGGCAATGCTTTGAGTGTTGAGCTAATTGGCACTGATTAAATAAACTAACACCTCTCTTTAAGCAAGACTACTATGTTGCTAACTTTATCCATTAAGATAATGAGGGTGCTTCTATTTTTTAGTGTATGTTTCATCAACTAGTCCCACTATTACAGTAATCTCACTCTGTCAATATATGTGCCAACAGGGATGCTCAATTTTGGTGGAACTGCACAAAAACTTTGGGTGCTTCATTGCCTCGACAGCTTTCGTCCTTTGCTGTCTGTCGCTAATCTGGGCCTGCTTTCTTCCTTTGCTGTCAGTCGCTTCGCTTATCTCGGCTTCCAGTCAAAGGAAAAAGTAATTGATATGCTACCTCACGCAGGTTGGTACTAGTCTTTATCCTGATTATTGTGCTTGTCATGTATTGGTAATTTGGTATTGTGTTACTGTTTGCCGATTTTATAAAGGAGTAACTTGGAGCCTGAACTCGCATGCAAATCATTGCATTGGGTGATTTTAGTAGAACTGCACACAAAAATCAGATGGACAGATACTTATGCTGCTGCTATGTACTCCAAAGTTCACTCAGACAAGCATCAATGTTGACAAGAAGTGCCTATATTCATTCGTGTATCAACCGGCGTCAACCAGTTGTCAAACTCCAAGTATTAGGAGAGTGAACGCTAAAAATATTGCTTGGCGCATAGCCCGGAAAAACACAGTCCAGTCTTGGTCCCAACTTGTGCCTTTTGGTTATCGGCAGATATGGTAGCGAACTGTATGGCATGGAGTCTAAAGATTCCAGACAAGTTGGTTGACGCGTATATTCATCTGGCACTTAATCAGTCTGCACGCGAGGGATGCTCCATTTCAGTTGAACTGCACAAAAAATTTGGGTGGTTCATTTTCTCAACCGCCTCCTTTCTCGTCTGCAATGTAGAATTTTGGCGAGCTACAGGACCAAGATGAGCCAGTAAACTAGTTGGATGGAAGTAGTGGCCAAGTTGCTCAAACCTCCCTCGGCACAAGGCCACTATTTGAGGATAAACTTACAAGCAAAGTTCAGATTGTCTGTGCTGCCTCTTATGTACTCGAATGTTTACTCGTACAAGCATTAATTTTAGCAAGAAGTACCTCCGACTGAACACCATTTACCAGTCTGCAATGTAGAATTTTGGCGAGCTACAGGACCAAGATGAGCCAGTAAACTAGTTGGATGAAAGTAGTGGCCAAGTTGCTCAAACCTCCCTCGGCATGAGGCCACTATTTGAGAATAAAACCTACGAGCAAAGTTCAGATTGTCTGTGCTGCCTCTTATGTACTCGAAAGGTTACTCGTACAAGCATTAATTTTAGCAAGAAGTACCTCCGACTGAACACCATTTACCAGTCTGTACCCTAGGTAATTAAAGTTTGTACATGGATCCTATTGGCTGTGATCTCAATCATTTGGATGCATAAACATACTGAACATGTGTATATCTAAATCTTTTTGTGAATTATCTATGAATATTGTTGTGTGATCTATCAATCATTTGGATCCATAGACATGCTGAACTTGTGTATATATGAATCTTTTGAGTTGTTGATAGTGAATGTTGGCTATGAATATGAACGTGTCCCGTGAACCTGAGTTTGATACGAATGTTTACCTTTTCTGTTGTGCTTGTGTGTGAACTTGTTAGTATGCCTACTGTGGGGTATGTGATGTGTGGGTGTCAACGGCACACCTTCTCCCCGAGAAGAATTGAACCTGATTTGTTAGGGTAGCAACGGCGCATCGGCTCTTTTTAATATTTTTGCTCTGTCTTGCCCCCTCCCCCGCTCAACCCCTGCCGTAATGTTTTCGGCCTCAAAACAAACATAGTACTGTGTTGTTTTGGGGGCTTGATGAAAAATCGAGTGTTGGTTTCTGTAGGTTGGCCCGCCCAGCAAATGGGCTGCTGGTCCACCACGGGCTAGGAGGCTAAAAATACAAGTTGTATGGTGCAGAGGCAAGTAAAAAAAATGCCATCGAGAGCCTTCCACTGAAGAAAAAAAATCGCTCCTGATGTGCTTCTTCAGTCGTGCCGCCCGCCCCCTCTATAATCCAGTTCGCTCGGGGATCTGGTATCACTTTTTCCAGAGGGCGAACAAGTATCAGCTAGGCCTAGGTTTTGTATTTTAACATGCGTAGCCCACGACATATGGTAACAGTGGTTTCAACTTATTTTTTGAGGTCCATACCGGCCTATGGGCTTTTTCTTAAAGATCGGCGGCCCAATGTATTTTTTCAACCACATTATATATATTTATATTATTACTATTATCGTATATTTTATAGAGACTTATATATACATTATAAAAACATCCCAGGTGTTATTAACTTATAAAAGTAAATGTTTAACAGAAGTTGGCAAGGAAAATCCTGGTTGTTTTTGACTCACAGGCAAGGAAAATCCTGGTGATTGTGTACAAAAGCTTGCAAAGATTTTAAGGACCAATGTAATAATAACGCGCTCATTTTTATTCTGAGCAATAACTCGCTAATTTGTTAATTATGTATATAAAAAATGTGCCTCTCCGGTTTATTTTTTATATTAATTGCTCCTTCTAACATAACATTATATATATAACGAGCCCAGCTAATTCGTTTATTTGAAGGAAGTGCAAATGGGCTGGGATTTCTTAGATAATATAAATGGGCCGCGTTGACGTGAAATTATTTCTTCACCCAGCCCAGCAAATGGACTGTACATTCTAGAAAACATGGGTTAAATACATGCCACATTTTTGTAGGCTGACATGTGGGCCAATAGGTCGAAGCCTACGCAGGGCGTTGTCAACTTGGTCGGCATGCACCTTCAATCTCTCGTCTTCTTCCTCCAGCGTCGCCGGGACCGCCTGGTCCGGCCTCCGGCGGCTAGCGGTTCTGCTTAGCACGCATCGCTGTGAAGCGCTACCCCACCGCCGGCCAGGCTATCCCTCCACCCCTCCACACCTCCTGTTATTCTCCACCGACTGCAGCCCCACGCCGCACCAGAACCAGTTATAACCCTTCTCCTCCACTCAATCTGCGACTCCACTACCGCGTCTTCCCATCTCCGAGTCGTTCCCGTCCGGGGCCTCGCCGTCGTCCACCGCCTCGCTGCGCTCGGTGCGGCGTGGTCAACAAATGAGAGTCATCGGAAGAGGGACTGTACGTGGAGAGCCTGACGGCTGGGACCCACGAGGTCCATGGTCGCACGCAAGGAAAGTTCCTCCTTATTAAGCTGAAAAAAATGTTTCCTCCCCCTGACAGCTGGGACCCACCGGCTGTATCTTCGCACGGAAGGAAGTGCCTCCTTGTTATGCGAAAAAAATTATTCCTCCCGTTGACAGCTGGGACCCGTCAGATTGGTGGCTGACTTGTGGGCCAACTAAGTGGACGTGTACGTAGGGCTTTGTCAACTTAATCAACAAATGATTCTAGTAGCTGGACCGTTGGATGTTAATCCAACAGCCGTGCTCCTTCTTTAACCTCTGTTCTTGCTCCTGTCTCCCGTGGGCGGCATCGCGGCTGTGCTGCCGCGCACCCGAACCAGTCAAGTTTCCCACTCCTCTCCATCTGCGACTCCACTGCACCGTCTTCCCCATCTCCGGGTCGTTCCAGTCTGGGGCCTCGCCGTCGTCCACCGGCCTTTGGTGCGCTCGGCACGGTGTGGTCAACGTGGTCAACAACCGAGAGTCATCGGAAGATGACTATACGTGAGAGGCTGACAGTGGGAACGCACCACGCCCATGGACGCATGCATGCAACGGAACGTGGCGTGGTCAACATGGTCAAGGAACGACTTCCATCGGAAGTGTCCTGTACGTGGAGAGGCTGACAGCTGGGTCCACAACCGCAGCAAGTAAGTGCCTCCTTATTACGCAGAAAATAATGATTCCTCCACCTAACAGCAGGGACCCATCGGATGGGCCACCGTATTTTGCACAAAAAAATGTTTCCCCCTGACTGCTGGGACCCACCGGATGGGTCACCGTATTTCGTGAAAAAACGTTCCCCCCGCTGTCAGCTCGGACCCACCGGAAGTGCCTCCTTATTACGCACAAAAAATGAATACTCCCCCTGCTAGTTGGGACCCACCTTGGTGGGTGGCTGACTTGTGGGCCTACTAAGTTGACTGGAACGGAGTGCTTTGTCAACTTAGTCAATATGAACGATTCTAGCTCCAGTGACCGTACGATGTCCATCCAACGGCCGTAGTGCTTCTTCAACCTCTGGTCTTCTTGCTCCAGCCGCCCAAAGCAGCACCGGTCGTGCCGCATGCTCCAGCCTCCCGTGGCTGGCTATGCTGCCGCGGAGGCCTCACCGCCCCTACTATTCCCACCGCTGGCCAGGCCCTGCGGCGACGGCAGCCTCACACCGCAGCCGAACTAGTGAACCCTCGTACTCCTCTCCGCGCGGGCTTCCACTGCCGCGTCTTCCCCGGCTCCGCGTCGTCCCCTTCCTAGGCCTCGCCGTCGTCCACCGCCCTGGTGCTCTCAGCGCGGCGTGGTCAACATGGTCAAGGAACGACTTCCATCGGAAGAGTACTGTATGTGGAGAGGCTGACAGCTGGGTCCACGGCCCGCAGCAAGGAAGTGCCTCCTTATTACGCGCAAAATAATTATTCCTCCACCTGACAGCGGGGACCCACCGGACAGGCCACCGTATTTCGCGAAAAAAAGTTTCCCCTTGACTGCTGGGTTCCACCAGCTACATCTTCGCCTGCAAGGAAGTGTGTCCGGGCAAAAAAAACGATTTGCCCCCCTGACTGTCGGGACCCGCCAGCTACATCTTCGCACGCAAGGAAGTGCCTGACAGTCGGGACCCACCTGATCGAAGCGTACGTAGCGTTGTCATTCTGGTCGGGAACGTGTACGTACATGCTGGTCGATGTAGAGGCGCGCACATGTCGTAGTAGAGGCGCGCACGTAGCATGTACACGTATGTACAGCGGCCAGTGTGCAAGAAAGAAAAATACGGCCACGTACGTACATACGGGCAGGGTCTTGAACGCCTACTCGCGCATACGTACGGCCAGGGCTCGTGTACATGGCTTGGTCGGAACGGAGAAACAGCGTCGTCGTGTTCATGGGGAGCCAACCGGCTGGGTCGGAACGGAATGCGTCGTCGTGTTCATCAGGAGGGCTTGGATGGAACAGCTGATGGAAACGAGGCCTGGTGTGCCCCAGAACGGAGGAAACGGCCTAGTGTTCGACCGGCCACGTTCGAAACGGGATCCTGTTCATCGGGAGCGGTCTGGCGTACCGCAAAACGGAGGAAACGAACCTCCTACGGTCGAAATGGGGGTCCTGTTGATTGGGAGGGGTGTGGCGTACCGCAAAACGGAGGAAACAGACTTGTGTTGGAGCGCTACGGTCGAAACGGGGGTCCTGTTCATCGGGAGGGGTGTGGCGTACTGCAAAACGGGACTCCACGGGATACTGTTCATCTCCACCGTTGACCCCCTCTAGCCTCCATGGGCTACTGTTCATCCACCGTCGACCTCCTCCAGCCTACACCTGCGACTATTCATCCACGGGCTCCTGTTCATCCAGCCTCCACCGCACGCTACTCCACCGGCTACTGTTCAACCAGCCCCCTCCACGGGCTCCTGTTCAACCACCCCTCCATGGGCTACTGTTCATCTAGCCCTCCACCGTCTAGTATTCATCCAGCCCTCCACGGGGTGGTCCTGTTCATCCAGCCCTCCACGGGGTCCTGTTCATCCAGCCCCAACTGGCTCGATCGATCGGGGTCCTGTTCATCCAGAGGCAACACCATGGGGTCCTGTTCATCAACCCCCACCGGGAACTGTTCATCCAAACCCCCCCAGCAACGCTCATTGTTCATCCAGAGGCAGCATCGATCGGCTTCAATTAGCAGCAGTAGCGAAGGAATCGCTCGCTCGGGTTCAGTTAACAGCCATCGATCGATCGCTTGGGTTCAGTAACGCGTAGCCTGCAGTGCAATCGCTCGGGTTCAGTTAGAGCCCAACGCCTCGCTCGGGTTCAGATAGAGCCCAACGCCTCGCACCCACGCGCGTGCGTGTACGAGAGAAACGCACATCGCTCGGCCCCGACCACCTACCGTAACTAGGAACACCCCGATATTTTCCTCGCCCTCGCTTCTACCACGGTTTTTTTCGTCATGGACGGCCCAAAGAATGTCATACAGCTGTGTCTCCGGCCCGCCCAGGACGAAAAGCCCATTTTCTGTCATGATTTTTTGTCATAGAAGTAGGACCCCACCACATCTATGTTGATACCGGGTTTTGTCACAATTATCGTCATAGAAGTGTCATAAGTATGACAGATTTTTTTTCATTCGGCCCAAAATGTCACGGATGTGTCTTTTTTTGTAGTGCATTTATTTGCTCGGGCGAATTCCACCGAGCAGAGGGTGTTTAACGGTTCGTTCAAATTTTGGGAGAACGAGCATCCATGTCTACCTTACCAAGTCGATTCGAATCAAATTTTGAAATATTAGCTTTCCACTTCTTTTTTAGATGGAGAGATGATGCTCGGGAGTAATATGTTTTTACATGCTCGTTGCTAGCAATTTACTATATGACATATAGTTGACCCACTCAAAAACGGGAATCAAGCCCAAAATGAAATATCTCAATTCAATGAAATAGCTCATTAACCAGGTCAAAATAGTGAACTAAATCCAAAATTGAACACCTCAATCGAGTAGCATGTTGTACAATATTATAGTACTCCATGAACATGTTGAAAGTCAAATTAATGAACTTGTTTGATATACGCATATCTCCGTTCATGTGTGGATTGTAGACAACATGTTCTCTAATTTAAATATTTGAATGCAAGTTTGTATCGAAACATGGTTTGTATCAGTCTTTGATGCATAAAACGGGACGTCCCCCTCTCCCGGACTCCTGCTCTCTCTCTCTCTCGCCGACAATCTTCAATTTTGTCGAACGCATCCAACACACAAACCTTGTTGGTCCCTCTTCCTCTCTCTCCATCTCTCTCTCTCTCTCTCTCTTTGTGCGTGTGTGTGTGGGGGGTCTTTCTAGTTCGCATGCATATATAATCCATCTATAGGTCTCTCTCGCACACTATGTATGATTCTCTAGTCCAAGCTAAATATCTTGGGTGCACTCATCGTAAGCACACAAATTCCTTGGCTCGTTGCCCGTAACTCTCTCATGCACCACTCTGTCGTCTCGGAGCTCTTCCCTCTCTCTCTCTCTCTCTCTCAAACTCTCCATCTACCTGGGTCACACATACACTTGCATATCTCACTCGCACTCGATAGACCCATCTAAAACTCTATCTCTGTCCCTCGTTCTCTCTCCATCGTTCTCTCTCCATCTCACATGCACACACACACACACAATCTCATGCCTAGCCAAGTATGATGGTCTCTCACTCAATTCTAGGCACACGTAGTCCCCCCTATATGTATATGACTAGCTAGTCTTAGTCTCCATCACAAACATGCGCATGGTCTATCTTGATTTCTCTCGGGGCATCTTTCTATCGCGCACGCACCTCCCTCGATCTCCCACCCATATAGTCCCCTCACGATCTCGAGGGGATCTCTCTATCACAAACACACCCTCTCTCCCTCCCCATGTGTCCATGTTCTCCATGTGTCCCTCTCGACCTTTGTTCCTTGTTGGCCAGACCTCTATTGGACATGTGCTATAGGGGTGTCTCTCTCCATTGCAAACAATCACGCACTAGCTATCTTCGTGTATCTCCTCACCTCGCTTTTCTATCTCGGAGATGCATGCGTGATATGTTTGCATAAGAAACGAAAAACACACTCTCTCTAATTATTGTTTGTTGTCCCTTTCTCTTTCACACACATAATCTTTTTGCACACTTACTCATTCTCCTTCACACGCACTTGATCTCTCTCGACTTAGGCACTCTCTTCGGTCCATAGCATATAGATTTATTGAAAAGTCAAACATCACAAAGTTTGACCATGTACGTGGAGAAAAACATTTACATATAGAATGGCAAACATATACCATTAGATTCATCATGAGATGTAGTTTCGTATGATGTATCTTTAGTATTGTAGATATAAATAACATTTGCGTAAACCTGATCAAAGTTTCCAAAGTTCGACTTCTAAAAAATTACATGCACTGCATTATCGAGCGGATGGAATATCTCTTTCCCCCTCTCAGCTATCTGACGCACCACTCAGTCTTATCGGGGCTCCTCTATCTCTCTCAAACTTTATATCTCCCTGGTTCACACATACACATGTCTCGCTCGCGCTACATATAGACCCATCCAACACTCTCTGCCCTTGTTCTCTCTCTCTCTCTCTATGTGACACGCACCCCCCTAAGTACCATAATCCCTCACTCCATCATAGGCGCACGCACTCCCCCCCTAAGTATGATTATCTCTCACTAGCCATCAGGAACACACGTATTGTCTCCTTCCATCCATACGTCTATCTTGATATCTCTCGGGGTATCTTCTGTCGTGCACACACCTTGTCATTCGATCTCCCACCCATGTAGTCCCATCACGATCTCTAGGGGATCTCTCTATGACAAACATACACTCTCTCCTCCCCATGTTTGCATTTTCTCCGTACGTCTCTCTCGACCTCTCTCCCTTGTTTGTCAGACCCCTCTTGGCCACGTGCTAGGGGTCTTTCTCTCTCGGTTGCAAACAACCACACACTATCTCCTCACCTTGCTTCTGTTGTCGAAGATGCATGTGTGATATGTTTGCATAAGACACACACGCCTTTTCTCTACTTTTATCATGTGTTGTCCATGTCTCTTTCACACACGCAGACACACTTTTTTCACTCACTCTTTCTATTTCACACACACACACACTCTCTCTCTCTCTAGTTAGGGACTCTCTCACGTCCATAAGCATATGGATGTTTTGAAGAGTCAAACCTTAGAAAAGTTTGACCAGGTATATGTGGAGAAAAACATTTACATCTGGAACGATCATTAGATTCTTCACAACATGTACTAACTTCATACTATCATTTATCTTTGGCTAGATATAAGTAATTTCTTTATAAACTTGGTCAGAATTTCAAAAGTTTGACTTTAAAAAAAATGTTGGCACTACATTATCGAACGGAGGGAGTAGCTCTTTCTCTCTCTGCTATCTCTCACGGGTCTCTCCTCTCACTCGAACTCCCTATACCGATGGATTATACACTCACTGTGTCAGCGTATAGCTCCGTATATTGTTTAGTTGACTGGTCAACTAGTCCACATGCTGCCTTGTCAGCTCATGTTCTCTATCTTCGCGTGCTGGCCCATGTGGCAGTGGGTGAAAATAAGTAAACTAGAGGCCCACCTGACACGCGGTGAAGTAAACAAAGTTGAAACCACTCGGGGTAGCACCCCGCACGCTAGTAAATTGAGGGCGTATTGAGGACACACTTCTTCCGCGTGAAGGACGCACTCGCGCACAATTCACCACTGCGCGGTGGCATGCACAGAAGGACGCACTCGCGCACACCCAGCAGGCCAGCACACAACACACACCAGCACACATGTACACCGGCGTCGCCGCCGGTTGAGATACACGATGAGGCAGCCAACAAGCGGAGGCGGCTCGAGCCAAAACCGCATCCGGCGAGCCTGGACTTCATCAGCAGCCTCCCCGACGACATGCTTCTCGTCATCATCGGCCTCCTCCCCACCAAATCTGTCGTGCGGACCGCCCTGCTCTCCCGGCGGTGGCGCCCCCTCTGGCGCCGCGTCCCCCTCCACCTCACCGTCGACAGCTGCCTCTGCGACGGGGATTGCAAACGCATGGCCGCAGTCTCGAAGATCCTTTCACTCCACCCTGGGCCAGCCAGACGCCTTGACATCCGCATGTTCAGTACCAACTACAAGGTCCAAGCCAGGTTCGACGAATGGTTTTTATCCCCTGCCCTAGATCAGCTCGAGGAGCTCAGCTTTGAAGCTGGATGATGTCGCTCTCTGTCGCCGTCCGCGCTCCGCCTCACGCCAACGCTGCGCTGCTTGATGTCTACTACACAACCTTCTTGTAGACGTTGTTGGGCCTCCAAGTGCAAAGGTTTGTAGGACAGTAGCAAATTTCCCTCAAGTGGATGACCTAAGGTTTATCAATCCGTGGGAGCGTAGGATGAAGATGGTCTCTCTCAAACAACCCTGCAACCAGATAACAAAGAGTCTCTTGTGTCCCCAACACACCTAATACAATGGTAAATTGTATAGGTGCACTAGTTCGGCGAAGAGATGGTGATACATGTGCAATATGGATGGTAGATATAGGTTTTTGTAATATGAAAATATAAAAACAGCAAGGTAACTAATGATAAAAGTGAGCGTAAACGGTATTGCAATGCTAGGAAACAAGGCCTAGGGTTCATACTTTCACTAGTGCAAGTTCTCTCAACAATAATAACATAATTGGATCATATAACTATCCCTCAACATGCAACAAAGAGTCACTCCAAAGTCACTAATAGCGGAGAACAAACGAAGAGATTATGGTAGGGTACGAAACCACCTCAAAGTTATTCTTTCGGATCGATCTATTCAAGAGTTCGTACTAGAATAACACCTTAAGACACAAATCAACCAAAACCCTAATGTCACCTAGATACTCCAATGTCACCTCAAGTATCCGTGGGTATGATTATACGATATGCACCACACAATCTCAGATTCATCTATTCAACCAACAGAAAGTACTTCAAAGAGCGCCCCAAAGTTTCTACCGGAGAGTCAAGACAAAAACGTGTGCCAACCCCTATGCATAGGTTCATGGGCGGAACCCGCAAGTTGATCACCAAAACATACATCAAGTGGATCAATAGAATACCCCATTGTCACCACGGGTATCCCACGCAAGACATACATCAAGTGTTCTCAAATCCTTAAAGACTCAATCCGATAAGATAACTTCAAAGGGAAAAATCAATCCATTACAAGAGAGTAGAGGGGGAGAAACATCATAAGATCCAACCATAATAGCAAAGCTCGCAAAGTCCGCCAAAGAATACGGCCTTAGCATCCCAGACAAAAGCCACCACAACAGTAGGTGGCTCCCTCAATATGATGGCAAGGCTTTGGAGCCCACACCACCATCCAATAAGCCGGTAGGCCAACCACAGTTCGGTCCGGGCAAAGCAGCAGCCCCAGCAGAGCACCATGCCAACCCATTCGTCCGTCCAAGCAAGAATAAAGAAGCTCAGGGGAGCACTCGCGACATCCAACAAGACCCGGAGGGTAGAACAGGACACACAAAATCGACACACAGACCGCGGAGACAAGCCCCGGCCAGTAATAACGGTTATCTATTCGGACACAACAGACCCGAGCACGCTCGGGCCGAAAACCGTAAGTGGAGTCCGCTGGAGGTGCTTCACAGTGTGGCCCAACATAGAGGAGCCGCACACCCTCTTTGCTTCACGAACGAGGTAATGGAGCATGAATTTCCAGACGGGTTTAAACCCATCAACATCGAATCATACGATGGAACAACAGATCCCGCAGTATGGATTGAGGACTTCCTCCTCCTCCGTAGTATGGATTAAATACCTGCCTGTCAAGCTTAAGGGGCCAGCACGGTACTGGCTAAACAGTTTGCCAGAAAATTCTATTGGCAGCTGGGAAGATCTGGAAGACGCCTTCCGTGACAACTTCCAAGGAACATATGTCCGGCCACAAGATGCCGATGACTTAAGTCATATTGTCCAACAGCCCGGCGAGTCAGCCAGGGAGCTCTGGACTAGGTTCCTAGTCAAAAAGAATCAAATCGTCGACTGTCCAGATGCGGAAGCCCTCGCGGCCTTCAAACATAGCGTCCGGGATGAATGGCTAGCACGTCACCTCGGCCAGGAAGGACCTAAATCCATGACATCCCTTACCGCTCTAATGACTCGCTTTTGTGCGGGAGAAGACAACTGGCTCGCTCGCAAAAGCAACAATGCCAGCGACCCGGGCACTTCCGAAATCCGAGACGGCAACGGCAAGCCACGACTGAAAGAGCATAACAGTCGCAGCAATAAGAAAAGATTGCGTGACACAGCGGTCAACGCTGGATTTCACAATCCGAAACCCGGTCAACGGAAGAAGCCATTTAAGGCCAAACAGGACGGACCATCCGCCCTTGACAGGATATTGGACCGACCCTGTCAGATTCACGGCCACCCTGATAAGCCAGCTAATCATACCAACAGAAACTGTTGGGTCTTCAAGTAGGCAGGCAAGCTTAATGCCGAATACAAAGGGAGAAGGCCACCAAGCGATAAAGACGACGGCAAGGCTCGCCAGCCGAACACCGGGGGCCAGAAGCAGTTTCCCTCCGACGTTCGACCACTACCGGAGCAGAAATAGCTGTTCGGCTTCCGCCACCCACCCACTATGATGCAGGATTTACACCACGCGTACATCACTACACGCTCAAGATACCATGGGCATCGGCGGAAGCACAATACGGACAACCCTGCAAGCATTCCCGTAACGCTTTTTATCCATTTTCTTTATTTTTCTTTATTATAAACAGGTGACCGACAGGACTGCATATACAACGGACTTTGTCGGAGTTCGGATCCGCACACTCACCTAAGGGGCTACTTCAGTTAAGGACTCCCCTCCCAGAGGACGGGCGGCACAGACGTGCGACAGGAGGTCCAAAATAGCTTTTTGTAGACCGCACTCTTTATTCTGAGCCTGTACTATGCCTTTTTCCTCCGTTCCCGACCCCGAGCATGTCAAATAGCCGGGTTGTGGTTTTTCTCTTCTTTTTATATATATGAATTTATCATTGGCTTATTGCTCCACTTCCAGTAAACTTCATCCGAACTAATCTTCTATACTCTTTTTACAATGAGTACGGCCGTAACGGCGGTGTTACAAGACGCACCTCGGCATAACCTGCCAGGGGCTCGGTATGGGAACAAATGAGTCGCCAATAAAAGTCCGAACAGCTCTATAGCGTACTTCGGCGTCGCAAGTCTGGTCTTATATGCATCAACTCCGAATCATTGTCTTTGGTCAATAGTTGGGTTGCCCGGCTCCTGTGCTTGCTACCCTACGTTCCGTTCTATCGGCTAGGGTAGTAAAGGGAGAACTACTGCGATTGTGCCCTGGCTTTGTGTAACGCCCGGATAATTAGGCTACAGTGATCCCACGCTAATGATGCCACGTCACCTCGGTTACTGTTACTAATCTCTCGTTAGTTCGAAACCGGTTCGAACTCAAATTCAAAATCAAGCAAACAATAAAAGTTTTCAAATATTAAAACTAAAATGTTCGGGGGGATTCAAATAAATCATGGATAATTATGATGGAGAAAACCACACTTATATAAAATCTTTAAATACTCTAAAATGAATAAAACAGTAGTCAAAACAATTATTGAAATGCCTTTTATAATTAATAAAATGTTAAACTATTCTAGTTAGGTGTTAAACTTTTTATCGCAGTGGGTTTAGTGGTAGTACTAATTTAGGGATCATTTTGTACTTTACAAAACTAAAATAAAATGAGGAACAAAATAAAACAGAAAAGAAATAAGATACAAAAAAACAAAAGGAAACTAAAATCCAAAAAAAAAGACAAAAGGCCCCCTGGCCAACTGGGCCAACGGCCCAGCCGGCCAGCCCACTGGCCCAACCGGCCCCTCACCCCTGCTTAACCCCCCGACCCCAAACCCTAACCTATCCCCATCTCCCCCAGATCCCCCACGATCCCCCCACTCTCTCCCTCCCCACTCGCTTGGATCGGGGAGGAGCCCGATCCCGTGCCTCCACCGCAGGCGCCCCTCCCCGGCCCGGCCCCAGCCGCGCCGCCCAAAGCCACCGCCCGCCTCTCCGACTCCTCCCGCACGCCCCGGCCCCACCTGCTCGTCGTCGCCGTGCACCACCACCGCCGCCGTCCTCTCCGTCATCGAACCGCCGCCGTACTCGTCGCGCTTGACGCCTCGTCCGCCGTCGCCCGAAGGCCTCCCCATCGACGGACGACCCCGCCGCCGCTGCTCGTCAACGCTGCCTCGACGCCGCCGCCCGGTGCCGCCTCGGGTCGCCTGCCCCTACGCCGACGCGACCTCGCCACGACGTCGCCGACCGCCTCCCCGGCCCCACCCGAGCCCACTGCCGCTCCCCTAAGCTCCGTTGTGAGCGCCGCCCGTTTCCCCCTTCTCCCTTCTCCCCGTCGTCGTCCGGCGCGCCCTGGCCGTGCCCGGCTCGCCCCTCTGTCGTCCGCGTCTCACGTCGCCGTTGCTCACACCGCGAGCACGCCTCGCCGCCGGCGTCAGCCTCCGCATGGCCTTGCCCCCCTCCTATGGCTGCTCCCACGACGCTTGGCCCTGCAGCCGTCCCTGCCGGCTGCCGGCGCCCCGACGCGCCTCGCCTCGCCTCGCACCGGGGCGGGTTCGGCCTCTGCCCGGGGCAGCGCTCGTTAGCCGTGCCCGCTCCAGTGGCCTTTGTGCCACTGGCAGCTGGGGCCCCTCCCCTAAAAAAAGGGAAGTGTAAAAATATATATTAATAAGAATAATTAATTAGTTAAACACTTAATTAACTTAAGTAATCTTGTTTAATTAAATTAATTAATTAGATAGCCTAGCTAATTAGCTAATTAGCTAATTAACCTAATGTGACAATGACATGTGGGTCCACTTTAACCCTATTGACCAGTCAACAGTTGACTGGTCAACTGCTGACTGGACCTCCCCTAGCCCACTTGTCATCCTCTGTGTACACTTCTGTGTACACAGAACTGGGTGCCCATAGCAATTTAATATTTATTTTCGAATTATAATAAATTCAGAAGATTGTTTATATCTTTGAAAAATCATAGTAAATTAACCGTAACTCGGATCGAAAAACTTTGTACATGAAAGTTGCTCAGAACGACGAGACGAATCCAAATACGCAGTCCGTTCGTCCACCACACCTCCCTAACTTATCGAACTAGCAACTTTCCCCCTCCGGTCCGTCTGTCCGGAAACGCGAAACATCGGGATTACTTCCCGGATGTTCCCCCCCTTCGCCGGTACCACCTACTGTCGCGTTAGGACACACCTAGCACCGCTCATTGTCATGTCACGCATCGTCATGCTTATGTTTGCATGTATTTACTGTTTCTTTCCCCCCTTCTCTCCGGTAGACAACGAGACCGACACTGCTGCTGCCCAGTTCGACTACGGAGTCGACGACCCCTCCTACTTGCCAGAGCAACCAGGCAAGCCCCCCCTTGATCACCAGATATCGCCTATTCTTCTCTATACTGCTTGCATTAGAGTAGTGTAGCATGTTACTGCTTTTTGATATCCTATCCTGATGCATAGCCTATCCTTGCTACTACTGTTGTTACCTTTACCTGCAATCCTACATGCTTAGTATAGGATGCTAGTTTTCCATCAGTGGCCCTACATTCTTGTCCGTCTGCTGTGCTATACTATCGGGCCGTGATCACCTGGGCGGTGATCACGGGTATATACTTATATACTATATACATGACACATGTGGTGACTAAAGTCGGGTCGGCTCGGTGAGTACCCGCAAGTGATTCTGATGAGGGGGCTGAAAGGACAGGTGGCTCCACCCCGGTAGAGGTGGGCCTGGGTTCCTGACGGCCCCCGACTGTTACTTGTGGCGGAGCGACAGGGCAGGTTGAGACCGCCTAGGTGAGAGGTGGGCCTGGCCCTGGTCGGCGTTCGCGGATACTTAACACGCTTAACGATATCTTGGTATTTGATCTGAGTCTGGCCATTTGGTCTATACGCACTAACCATCTACGCGGGAGTAGTTATGGGTATCCCGGCGTCGTGGTATCAGCCGAAGCCTTCGTGACGTCAGCGACTGAGTGGCGCACGCCGGATTGGACTGGAACGCCACTAGGCTAGGTCTGCTTCCGGCCTTGTACGCAACGTGCAGGTGTGCATAGGGCGATGGCCCCAGACCCCTGCGCGCATAGGGTTAGACCGGCGTGCTAACCTCTCTGTTGTGCTTAGGTGGGGCTGCGACGCGTTGATCTTACGAGGCCGGGCATGACCCAGAAAAGTGTGTCCGGCAAATGGGATCGAGCGTGTTGGGTTATGTGGTGCACCCCTGCAGGGAAGTTTATCTATTCGAATAGCCGTGTCCCTCGGTAAAAGGACGACCCGGAGTTGTACCTTGACCTTATGACAACTAGAACTGGATACTGAATAAAATACACCCTTCCAAGTGCCAGATACAACCCGGTGATCGCTCTCTAACAGGGCGACGAGGAGGGGATCGCCTGGTAGGATTATGCTATGCGATGCTACTTGGAGGACTTCAATCTACTCTCTTCTACATGCTGCAAGATGGAGATGTCCAGAAGCGTAGTCTTCGACAGGACTAGCTATCCCCCTTTTATTCTGGCATTCTGCAGTTCAGTCCACTGATATGGCCCTTTACACATATACCCATGCATATGTAGTGTAGCTCCTTGCTTGCGAGTACTTTGGATGAGTACTCACGGTTGCTTTTCTCCCTCTTTTCCCTTTTTCTATACCGGATTGTCGCAACCAGATGCTGGAGTCCAGGAGCTAGAGATCCCGAGGATGATGCTACATGGAGTTCGGCTTTGAGGAGTAGTTGGGAGGTCCCAGGCAGGAGGCCTTGCCTTTTCGATCGTTGCTACTTTTGTGCTAGCCTTCTTAAGGCAAATCTGTTTAACTTATATCTGTACTCAGATATTGTTGCTTCCGCTGACTCGTCTATGATCGAGCACTTGTATTCGAGCCCTCGAGGCCCCTGGCTTGTATTATAATGCTCGTATGACTTATTTATGTTTTAGAGTTGTGTTGTGATATCTTCCCGTGAGTCCCTGATCTTGATCGTACACATTTGCGTGCATGATTAGTGTACGGTCAAATCAGGGGCGTCACACTTTGACCGGATGAGCACCTCAGTAGAGAAAGCCGAAAACTGACTGTCATGATGCGGCGAGAGCTGGTCAATCACTTGACGACTTATTCGAATCTTTAGCGATTCTCCGTGTCACACGAAGGATCTTTTTCAGATCAAAACATGTAAGGCATAATATTACGATATGCCGCATACGTACCAGGGGCTATGTCGTAGCCCCACCATAAAACTCATATGGCTAAGTGAAAGTGTTAACGCCCTATAGTCCGATTGCCTGGTTCGCCGCATTATCACCTCCTTTATGGACCAAGACGTTGGATAAAGAGTGATTCAATGCTTTTCCGAACACCCTCGTATTTCCTACGAGGGGGCTGAAGCCGACGACTGGAAAACTTTCAAATTACATTAAAACGGCCGCACAGGAGGAATACAAGCTTTCAAGCAAAAAAATAGATTAACTATAAAGTTGTCTGTTACAACCCTTGTACACATCACTCGAATATTATGTCTTTCAAGCACTGACCCTCTATCAAGCGGGCGGCCTCTAGGACATCTCCAAAATAATGCTCCGGTTCCAGACGGTCCTTGCCTTCGGGTGGACTCTTCGTTGCAATATTGATGGCCTTCATCTTCCCCCAGAATGTCTTGACTCGGGCGAAGGCCATCCGTGCACCTTCAATGCACGCCGACCGCTTCACAGCGTCGATACGCGGCACCGCGTCAGCAAGCCGCTGCACCAGGCCGAAGTAACTACTCGGAACAAGTTTAGTCGGCCACAAACGGACTACGACGTTCTTCATGGAAGCGCTGGATATCCTATGCAGCTCGGCCCACTGGGACATCTGTTCATTCAGCAACAGAGGGCGCTTCGACGCACCGAATTGCGACCAGAAAAGCTTCTCCGTTGCATACCCCTCTTGCGCCTGATAAAACTGCGCCACATCGGAAGAACTGTTCGGCAAGTCTAAAAAATTGTCCGAAGAACTCCATACTTGGTTAAGCTGAGCATAGTTCGGATCGCCGAACTTAGCCTGTAGCAAAAAGGGCTTGCCAGCCACAATCTCCCCAGCTTGCCGGATCTCCTCATGGGTTGCTCTGGATTCAGACCACGCTTCTCTCGCCTCTCGTAAGGCCTTGTCAAGTTCAGCCGTTTTGGCTTCATTTTCCTTCTCAAGAAGCTTACAGCGGCCAACCGCATTCTCTAACTCGCGCGCCATGGTGGACATGGCCTCCTTGTCCTGGCGCCGCGCGGCTTGTTCGGCCTTCAAGTCAGCCAATGCCTTTTCGGGAGCCGCATTACTAAACCGGGCCTGCTCCTTGGCCCGGGCAAGCTCCGCCCGAAGGGCTTCCATGGCGGCAACACCATCTGCATTGATGCACATTTTATGTCAAACTCTCTTCAGAGTCAGGCTTACATTATAAGCACATTGGTGTAAGGAATGCTCGAAATATATACCTTGCGAGTCGTCAAGACGCCTGTTGATCAAAGCAATGTTATCCTCCGCAATATCCAGCTTTCGCTGCAGTTCGATTACCTCCGAATTTCGGGCAGTGGCAGGAGGGGAGACAGCCTGCATTCCAAATTAAACCAAGGTTAGTACCTGAAAATATCTTTTCGATCCTCCGATCACTTCCTTTGGAAGGCGATCCGAGTCTCAGGGGCTACTGCATACACAACAGCTGCATTCTATCAATATTATTCAATTGGCAGCATTACATCACAAACCTCAAAACCTCTCAGAAGGCTCGTAAAGGCCTCGTTCAACCCGCTCTTCGCGGATACAACTTTTTCGACCACCGTAACCATTAAGGCATGGTGCTTATCTGAAACGGACGCTCGTTGCAGCATGTCCGTCAGCGTCTCCGGCACTCCTGGGTCTTCGGACACCGCTGCCGGAGCACGACATTCCTTTGAAGGAATCTGCTTACCCGCCTCCAGCATTGTCTCCAGCTGTAACCCCTACAGTTCGGGGCCATCATCCTTGATCCCCGAACCCTGAGGGACAGAGGCACCACCTTCGGGTAGCTCCTTCCTCGTTTCCTGCGCTACTTGCCGGTTGGGAGGAGCCCTCCGGGACGACACCTCGAGATCATCCGCCCTGTTAGGCGAAGAGGCCGGAGAAGGCGTGTCACTCTCCATCATTTCCGGAAGAAGGTCTCCCGAGGAGGAGGACGATTGAGAAACACCAGGCGTTAACCTGCGAGGATGCACATATGTCGGAGGGTTATTTCAGTAATAAGAAAGGAATGAAGTATGGTTAAAGTACCCCGCTTCACTTACGGCCTGGCCAGAGGTTCGTCCTCATCACCAAGCTCTACATCAACATCGCTTGCCCGGTTCAAGCCGACCGACGATGGCATTTTTCCTTTCTTGGAAGGTTTCCCCTCCTGGCCTCCAGAAGCAGCCCGCTTTTTGCCGTGGCAGGCATCTTCTTTGGGCTCCCCGCTCTCGCCCCTCTCTGTAGACACCAGGTATGGTGTCGGGATCAACATTCGCGTCAGTAGGGCAGACGCAGGGTCTTCGGGAAGGGGCGCCGGACACCAGATTAACAACGCTTTCTTTATCCAGTCCTGTATAAGGGCATGTTGTTTAGTGTCTTGTCAAGAGATGCTTGAATGAAAGGTGTGCGGGGATTGAATACTTACCGGAGTATCCAGATGATTGCAGTCGAGGCCGACGTCTTCGGTGGTGTCCCGCCATTGCTCTCGCTCCCCGAAATATAACTTCCACATTCCTTCGTGTGTAGTACCGAAGAAGTGCTGAACAATCTGCCGCCCTTCTGGATTGAACTCCCACATACGGAGAGGCCGCTGTTGACATGGCAGGATCCGGCGGACCAGCATTACTTGAACACGTTCACAAGATCGATGCCCTTCTTGGTAAGGCTTCGGATGCGACCTTGCAGAGTCTACACCTCATTAGCGGATCCCCAGTCCAACCCCTTGTTGATCCATGAAGCAAGCTGAGTCGAAGGGCCGGGTCGGAACGCAGGCGTAGCCGCCCACTTGGAGCCCCGCGGGTCGTTAACATAAAACCACCTCTGCTGCCATAGTTCGGAAGACTCGGCGAAGGATCGTTCAAACCAAACCGCGTTGGCAAGCTTGTTTATTACAACGCTGCCGCACTCTGCCTGCTCCCCCTCTATCACCCGCGGCCTCACATCAAAAGTCTTGAGCCACAAAGCAAAGTGCGGAGAAGTCCAAAGGAAGGTCTCACACGTGACGATAAATGTCAAGATGAGGAGAACAGAGTCCGGGGCCAGATCGTGAAAATCTGGCCCATAGTAGAACATGAGCCCCCGGACGAAGGGGTTAAGCGCGAACCCTAACCCATGGAGGAAGTGGGACACAAATACTACCCTCTTGCTGGATTTGGGGGGTGGGAATAATCTGCCCCTCTGTAGGAAGCCGATGGAGGATTTCTGGGGTCGGGTACCTAGCTACGCGGAGCTTCGCAATATCCTCCTCCGTGACGGAAGAGGCCACCCACCGGGCTGAACAGCTGGACCCGAACATGATTGGGGCTGGTGGTGATTAGGACCCGAGGGCTAGAACTCGAGGTGGCTGGGGTTGAGGAAGAAGCAAGCACGAAAGAAAAGGACAAGTCTGGGTCCCTATATAAAGGCCCAGAATGTCGACCGTCCCCTCCTGGGTCATTAAACGTACCTTTCCTCAAAGAGTTGTACCCAGGGGACGGTTGGGATACCCATACCAATATTATTGAAAATCCCATGAACAAGACGTGCCAATAAAACCGCTTCCCGAGACGTGAGGCGATGGGCTAGCCAACGGTTGGAAATAATAACCGGGCAGGCATGATACAGTGTCATAAACAATTTTCCGCAGATTGGACTCGTGGAGTATTGTATTTTCTACAATTATATACACAGGTCCGGATACAATCATCATCTCCGAAGACTATATTGGAGTTCGGAAGAAGGGGAACCCGCCTTGCAATGCCGAAGACAAACTACGCGCCGGACTCCTCGTCATTCAAGCCAGGTTCAGGGGCTACTGAGGGAGTCCTGGACTAAGGGGTCCTTGGGCATCCGGCCTGTTATCCATGGGCCGGACTAATGGGCTGTGAAGACACGAAGGCCGAAGATTGTACCCGTGTCCGGATTGGAGTCTACTTGGCGTGGAAGGCAAGCTAGGCGGCCGATTATGAAGATTCCCTCTTATGTAACCGACCTCATGTAACCCTAGATCTCTTCGATGTCTATATAAACCGGAGAGCATAGTCCAGATAGGACAGATTCATTACCATATACTCATAGGCTAGACTTCTAGGGTTTAGCCCTTACGATCTCGTGGTAGATCAACTCATGTAACACTCATATTCATCGAGATCAATAAAGCAGGAAGTAGGGTATTACCTCCATAGAGAGGGCCCAAACCTGGGTAAACATCGTGTCCCCCGTCTCCTGTTACCATCGATCCTAGACGCACAGTTCGGGACCCCCTACCCGAGATCCGCCGGTTTTGACACTGACACATATCACCTCAAGAACACGAGAGAGAGATATCAAACACATAGCTACTGGTAGATACCCTCAGCCCCGAGGGTGAACTACTCCCTCCTCGTCATGGAGAGCGCCAGGATGATGAAGATGGCCACCAGTGAGGGATCCCCCCTCCGGCAGGGTGCCGGAACAGGGCCCCGATTGGTTTTTGGTGGCTACAGAGGCTTGCGACGGCGGAACTCCCGATCTGTTCTGTTCTCCGATGGTTTTAGGGTATATGGATATATATAGGCGAAAGAAGTCGGTCGGGGGAGCCATGAGGGGGCCATGAGGGTGGAGGGCGCACCCAGGGGGGCGCGCCCCCCTGCCTCGTGCCTTCCTCGTTGCTTCTGCTATGTAAACTCCAAGTCTTCTGGATTCTTCCGTTCCAAAAATAACTCTCCCGAAGGTTTCATTCCGTTTGGACTCCATTTGATATTCCTTTTCTGCGAAACACTGAAACAAGGGAAAAAACAGAAACTGGCACTGGGCTCTAGGTCAATAGGCTAGTCCCAAAAGTAATATAAAAGTGTATAATAAAGCCCATAAACATCCAAGATGGATAATGTAATAGCATGAAACAATAAAAAATTATAGATACGTTGGAGACGTATCACTGCTCCAGCTTTAGCTCCTCCTATCTTCCCCAGATTAATGCCGCGCCCACCCTTCTTCTCCCTCAACTCAAGCAGCTCGAGCTCTTCGACGTTGTCATCTCAAAGAAGTCTATGGAGCACCTGCTCCGCAGCTATACTACGCTCGAGTACCTTCGTCTTGAGAAGATCCACGGGTTCATTAGCCTCCACATCGCCTCGACGAATCTCCGATGGATTTATGTGTCTTGCTGGCCCCGCAACAAGACATCAATTTTGAAGAGATCACTCCAGCTGTTCCACGTTATGGTCATTGAGAATGCACCTTTCCTTGAGAGATTGCTTGTATCCGATCTAGAAGGTCCAGCAAAAATCAGGGTCATTGACGCGCCGAAATTGACAGCGTTGGTGTACTCGCCTGCCAAATTCTCCGAACTCTTTATTGGATCCGTAATCATTCTGGTACAACACTCATCTTCTTCTCCGTCTTCTTGAAATTCACATTTTTAAATTTCTTCTTGATGTATTTATGACCGGCTTCCAGAAAATGATTCCCGCAAGCTTGACCCAGTCTATGCGCACAGTGAAGATCTTGGCAATAAAACCTATCGGCCCCAATCTGGATCAAGTTGTTGGATTCCTTACATGCTTTCCGTGCACGGAGAAGCTACTCATCGAGGTGAAACTTCTTTCTTGTTAGTAAACGGTAATCATAATGTAGCTCAATTTTTTCGTAATTTTCCCAAATTACGATGACAAGTGTAGTGTTCAAAACTGCATCTACGCACTGCACCGAAAGAACTGTTTTTAGTATTTTGTTCTCACGTGATCACCTGCATCTTTTTTGTTGTTGTACTACTATAGTAGCCTAGGCTAGTCATAGTGGAAAGTAACTTAGACTAGTAACTCTATGGTTACCCTAAGAGCAAGTACTACCTCCGTCTTGGTTTACTCTGTCTATTTTGTAGTATCAAAATTTGACCATAGATTTAACTGACAAAATGTTAATGCATGTCACTAAAAATTATATCGTTGGATTCGTATTTGAACATAATTTCAAATGGTATAATTTTTTGTGACATGCATTGGCATTTTCTTAGGTAAATCTATGGTCAAAATTTTACACTAAATATGAGTTAGTACAAAAGTGGGCTATAACGGCCCTCCACTATGTAGGCCAAAACATGTGCCAAATTCACTTGTGATGCATTTGGCATCGATGCCCCTCCATTGCTCACCTGGTGCCCCAATCTGGATCACCTACTTTGCTCCGGTGCCAAATTAACTCACGCAATGAAAAAACACTTGCGTGGGGATAGAGAGGACTGAGGCAATAAAAAAACACTTGTTCGGGAGAGTGAGAGGCTGGTGTAGTTGGTTTGATTGATTTGTTTATACATGTGAGTCTGTGTGCACAGCGGTGCCAACTCTCTCACATTGCGAGAGCGGTGCCAAAATCTTTTGATTTGACATCGATGCTTATTATGCGGCATACTTTTGAGAAATATGGCATCGGCCACATAGTGGAAGGCAACAAATGCCCAAGCTCTTCACGTGCTCCTAGGTAAATGAGAGGAAAGAGAAAGAGAGAGAGAGAGAGTAAAAAAAATATCACTAGCCAGCCAACCCTATCGTATGAGCGATTGATATTGGTACCTGTTGATGACACGACAATCTTATGCAACCAGCTGCTCTAATATGTTCTCTTCTTTTGCAGATAAAATAAGACCTAAAAGTGAAAAATGTGTTGCACTATAACAATCTCATCGAATGCCTTGATATCCATCTTATAGAAATTGATTTGATTGACTACCGAGGCAGCACATAAGAGATTAAATTTATCAGGTTCTTTGTTCTAGAGGCAAGTGTGCTCAAGGTAATGAGGTTTGGCGTTCTCTGGCGCAACAATGAATGGCGTGCTGATCACCGCAAGCGTCTAAGCCTAAATGAAAAAGTTTCTGCAGAAGCTGAGTTTGTTTTTGAAACATCAAGTGGCTAGAGACTCGAAAATTTATTTGCCCATTAGTGAATTGTCAGGGCGGTGGATTTTAGTTTGTACGATAATGCTGCATCCACCTAAAGTAATGAAAGTTCTTACGTAAACTTCCTAGATTCCCTCTTCGTAGGTGCAACATTACTCCTAAATTTTGTAATATCAGTTTGAACTTGTAATATTGCCGCGTCCTATTCTTGCGTTTTCAAAATCCTGCAAATCAAAGAGGTCCTGAGTTGGTGATGATGTTGTGCCTGCCATCTTTCACCAATAGCCGTCGGATGTAGATCTGACGCATACAAGCCAAACTTCTCCAGTTTTGCAAAAATATGCCCGCACATGTTCCCTATTTACAAGAACTCCTTGTGTCTCACAATCAGCCTTATCTCCTCCCCACCACATCTAGAAGGCCATTGAAAAATCTGGCGTGATGGCCACTGCCGGCGCCGTCCACCCCCAATATTGGTGTCCCGTGCAATGCACGGGCATCTACGCACGGGAAATTATGTCGAACACGGCTAGTTGTAAGCAGGCTTGCTCTACAGCCATGATGATAGTGACAGCAGACGGTGAGGCTGACTATGGTATGCCGAACACGGTGCCTATACTCAGGTGTCATCTCCGGCGCAGGGTCTTGTCACTTCACTATGAGGAGCAACACGTAATAATTTGACCAACGGGTAGTACAGTGCTACTACATTGGTAGTACTACTACTAGTACTAGCACCACCGTCTGGATTTAGTAGTACTACCACGTCCATCTGGATTTAGTATTTGACTAGCAATATCTAGTAATGCATGTAACAAAAAATATACTACTCCCTCTGTAAATAAATACATGGTGTATTGTTTTATTGCTATCGGCGAGAGAAATTAATGTCTTTTTGCTAATTAATAGGATTACATGCAATGAACTAACCGCTGCATGTCATGTTTGGTAGTCTCAAGTCATTGAAAGCATGCACGGCCCACATCTCTCATTGGTGATAGTATGTCACGAAATAAGAAACGAGGAGGGAGTTAATGTACCGTGCCTAAGTGTTTTGGGATTATTTGGTTTTCGTAAGGTGACTTACACAACATTTTTGGTTACATGCATTAACATTTTATTAGTTAAATCAAAGGTCAAAACTTGGCACAAAATGCATAGGGGACCAATAAACCAGTAAACATCAAAGTTCTCTCGTTTGGCCCCAACTAGAGGTCCAGTGAGATGACTATACTGCACCGGCACGGAGGGGGACGCAGCTTCATTGACTTACTGCACCTGCCTTTGGGTGTATGACACGTGGGCCCAACAGGTGGCTGGCCCACCTGTCATATAGCCAAAGGCAGGTGCAGTAGAGGGCCGAGGAGTAGATGGCCAACACACATATGAATTCAACGCAGTCTGCACTTCTCATACAAAGGCTCCCCGCCAGTCCAATATATGAAATCCTACGCACCTATGCACCCTAACCAAGGATAAGAGTGATCACTCCAATTGCAAGATCAGTTGACTAGAAGCTAGACCCATGGAGGCGATGAGCGTGAGCATCAGCCGGCTGTGCCAGATGGTTCACGACGCCGGCCTGCGACCCGGCATGAAGGAACGTCTCCAGGTCGTGCTTGAGGCCGCCAGGGCGAGGGGCCACTTGGATGAAAGCTTCGTCTCCTTGTTCGACGAGGTCCTCGTCAGCTTCCTCGACAAGTTCATCGTTGTCAAGAAGCTTGCGGATGACCTTGACGTACGCCTCCAGCCCACGTGCCCAGGCTCTGCGATGCCCGCCACCCTCAACGGCCTCTATGGTGACAACCTCTTCGACGCACTGGTGGCCCTGCGACTGCCCGCCGTTGTGCCGGAGAATGTCCACCTCGAGGTCGCGCTCGCCGCGCAGCGCCTGGCGCAGCAAGACACCATCGACATAATCACCCACGTCTACGCGCAAATCGTCCACAAGGACTACTACATGCAAGAGGAGGACGATAGGACGCTGGCCTTCTTGGACCGCAGGGCAACCTTGGACGGCATTGTTCAGAAGCACGTTGAGCTTGCCGCCAACACCGCTGCTCCTCACACGTCGGTTGGTGACCCGACGCACTAGGGCGTGAGGATGTCGTTGATGGATCCATATGTATCTTTAGCTTTCCGTCAAATCCATGTAGTAGTATATGGTACTACTAGTAATTATCTTACCTTTCGCATCAACTCCATAATTTTGGTACAAACTCCATGCATGAACCGCGCCAGAACCAAACTTCTCATTATTCTAGGGAAAATCGTTATTTCCATCTATCGGTCGCGCCATGGAGCAGAACCAAATTTTACAAGTTACAAGTTCAAAAGGAAAAGCCTGCCGTGTTCGCGTCGCACCCCCACATGGTTGGTCCGGCACGCCGCTCAAGGGGGAATGCGTGTTGTGTTGCATTTTCACTTACAAGTGGGACCGCAGTTGAGCAAACAGACTATCGGCAAACCCCCACCCGTCCACCGCGCGATGGCTAAGAAAACAGGAGGGAGAAGATATGGCTGTAGCACGGACTCCAAGAAAACTTGTATTGGATGGGACTCGTGTGGGTGGCGTGTGCCGTACTGCTAGACGTGAATGCTAGTTATGGCCCATGCCACCCCACTATATCGAGCCTATATCGAGGTGCTGGTTATGTAGAACAAATTTCCTGGAGTCCGTGCTCAGCCCTCCTCTATCTCCCTTCTCAGCCAGCCAGCAGACGCGCGGAGCCCATCGTTTGTTTGCTCACATGCGGTCCCACATGTTAGTGAAAATGCAAGAGGACCCAGTGAACCTGCACATCTTTCACCTCGATGTGCTGGTGATGAAAAACAAATCCAATAAAGATCTTCGGTGGCCACTTTTGGAGTTACTCAAGAGTAGTAAGATTCTATTTACAGTTTAACCCAAGATGCACATCACGTGGCTTCAACTAGCACTACATTTTCTTGCATGACACGACCTGGATGCTAGATGTCCCGCGTGTCGACAAAAGGAGGAAGAACTCGACCAAATCTTCTCCACATTTAGACCGGAGGAGTAGGAAACACGACAAGCCCTGTGCCTACATCATACTACGTACAAGCCCACCTCACGCAGTCACGCTATCACCATATTTCTCGTCCTCCGTGCTACACCTAGCTCTAGTTGATCTAACTAGAACTAACTATTGGTTGGCTCTATGTGATGTGGCAACTTCATACTACTACGGATGCTGGATATACTACTACGGCACTAACACTCCAAGAAGTGAGTCAAAAACCATTTATAAATTGAGTTTATGACATGCATATGCAAATGTACCATTCATTACATACAACAAGTCATCACACACAACGACAACGAGGATACATGTTGGATTATAGATTAGTTCCAACAAAACATTCTAGTAAATACTAAAGTTTTCATCACACAACAAATAACAAGCAATGAAATGAACTTCAGCTCAACCACTCCTCGGCGTTGGAAATGCTTAATTTGAACCAGAAGAGTTTGTCTCGGAAGGGCCAGCTACTATCAATCTTGAGACCAACGCATGACTGACCATCCAGGCTGAAGCGGCCTATTTCATGACCCATATTGTGATAGCCACGATATGGAAGCATAGCAATGTCCGAGGTATAGATACAGTTGCTTCTCATAAATGGTAGTAACATTGTGTCAACAGCAGCTGGATCGCCTTTCACCATGATTGGATAGTTTTGTCCAAGGAAGAGTGTGTTTCCTCCAAGAGTATCAATATTAAACTTGGGAAGGTGTTGGCGCTAGCACAGTAGTATCCATCCCGAATACCCTGCAATGGATGTTGGAATAGGTCCGGAGAGTGCGACCATGGGAGACAACACCTGCTTCCTTAGTAACATCAGCGGTGCCCTATATACAGACAAGAAGAGGTGATCCTTCGGAATATGTTGCCAGGCGCCATTGAGTATATGGGTCCTCATGTTCGTGATCATCATCATCGTCATCTCCCCCTTGGTTATAAAAAATTTCAAGTATAGGTGGTGGAATGTTCACAGGACCTTGGAAACACAAGAAGGTTAATTAGTAAAGGGAAACTAGCTAACCCGCATGCACGTGGATGAAACAATTATAATTACGGTGGAAGACAAACGTACCAAAAGAATAAGGATTCCATGCAAAAACAGTGCCACGAGTGGTGGCAGCAAACACAAGACCCTCATATTGAATTGCATCACAGTACACATCTGTGTATATAAACTTATTTTTGAGCAATATCCATCCAGTCGAACTATGAAGGAAGGCAACAAGCTTGTCGAAGATAGAAACAACTCCATAGTCCATTAAATCCCAAGAGCGTTCGGGAACATGACAAATTGCTATCTTCCGTAGACGACAGTCTCCATGATCGTAGTTGAACGTATGTAGAAAACCGGTGTGCTCAACCTCTGGGCAGTCTGAAATTTTCGGAAGTGGAACCCGGTGATGAGTGTACACATTCACAAGTTCCCACTCGTAGTTGTACCCAATATAAACAACCCAATCTCCATTTTGCGCCTACCCAAGCGTTACCCACAAGAGATGGCATCTTAACATCACACGTATCATTATCTAGTGGCACCAACTTGCACAAGGCGAGGCCTCCGTCGTCCGCACGCCAGTCAGCAGGGTCATGGTGAAGAAGATAGGGGAGATCAAACCGCTCCTGGACCGTTGGGTTCTTTGTAATGATGTTATTAGTTGAGTCGAGAATGGTCTTGAACGAACATGCCATGCTAGCCTAGGTGATGACGTCGCACCGATCAATGAGTTCCTCCACCACGTCATCATTCAGATCAGGGCAAGAATAACGGGGTCATTCCCGGCCTGTTCCCTCCATGGAGAATACGATCGAACAATGGAAGAAGGAAGGGTGAAGGCAAATGGAGGAGGGAGGAAGAGCGTGCGACAGCAGTTCCAAATCGAGAGTGAAAGGCGAAGAGTCGGTGGACTGTTGCCACGGAACACGAAGAGGCGCCCCGGCCTACATAGACGTCTGTTCAGAAATTGTACAAAAGGACTCGTCGTCATCTCACTGACATGTGGGAATGGGACCACATGTCAACGAAACATGGTGTGTAATTTCTCGTGCAAAATGCGATTTGGCCGCGTTGTCCCGAGGTGCCGCATTAGTTATCGACCTTTATTTTTTTAATGGCGTGTCGTTCAGTTTTGAAGCACGACTAACTGGTACTGTATGCAGAGAAATTATAAACTGCTCTACCACTACTCCACCTCTAGTACTAGAGTATAAAAAAGATATATAGGCTAGACCTTCAGCGCTTTCTTGCTAAGGGCTGCCCACTTGCTTCTCACACTATCACCCTCTCTTCAGATCTAAAAAAGACGGCATCTCTCTCCCTCCTCACCGGTGGTCACAGATCCGCCGGGGAAGAAAAGGACGTGCAGCGTTGACGCACTCATCGTCGGCGAGCGAGGTCACGAACTGACAACAAGGCCGTCCTCTCAGACCTAGCGCCCGCGCGGGATGGCCTCCGTCCCCAAGCTCGCTGCCGTAGTGTGTGCGGAGGACGATGAACACGAGCGAAGCCACTTCCCGCCGACCCTCAGGTATGCTACCTCTTTTCAAACCATACCCTTGTTCTATTGCCCCATCTGCCACGTCGCTACATGTGGATCTTTTTCCACTCCACCATCTTCCCAATTTGCTATCCTCTGCTCTGCTGGTCACGCAGACGGAAACATTAATTTGCACTATTAAACGAAACCCTACTTCATGCAGACTAATCCATATCTGGGTTGCATAAGGAAAGGAAGGGAGATTGTACTGTCCAAGAGAGTAGGCATCGAACCCGCATCTAGCTTGAAAAGGGGAAAATCAGTAGCTAAGGAACGAGTCTCGTGTCTCTTGGTTGAAGAAGGGTAGAAAGGCATGACAACGCAATAGAGAATGACCAGGTAGATCGGTTTGTTGTCCTCACATAGGTAAAAGGTGGCAAAAGAGAACAAAAATGGGACGTAATCCACATTTGCTGCCTCGATATTTGTTGCTCTGGGCAACCATACCTCCCTCACCACTCTATGCGTCCGTGGAGGTACATCATACTGGTGCGCCCATTGTTTGAATGGGCCTCCCATGCTCTTATTGCCACTTTTTTGCTGTTAGTATAACGCCAGCGGTCAAGTCAAGCCTACTGCTAAAGTGATGCCACATTTAACTAATACCGCACTCAGTCTAATGCCACCGGTAAATTTAAGCAGTGCCATTTAATGTGACTGGATTATTTCAGGGTTAGCTATTGATTGTGGATGTATTAAAGATTTTTCAGCTAAGGCATTCTAATGTTGTTGCACAGCCAGTATACCAACGATGAATCTTGTTACTACCTTCAGATTTTTGCACTGTTAATGCTTATAGATTACATACCTCACTTTCATGAGATAGTCAATTTTTGTGTACAGTGTCAAGAGTGGGCACCTCCTCCTCCGGCTGTTCTCTTGATTCGTTCGATCAAGTTTTTATGTTTGATCGATTATCAAGATTGGGATAGCAATTTTTAGGTCCCCTCGAGTTCGAAATGATATTTACCTTGAAGGTGCATGGTTTGCAATTTTTTTATACTGTCATTTGTTAATAATGCTAGTTACCTTCAGACTTTTGTATTTGGTTTAATGCTCTTGCACAACTAGTATACCAATGCTGAAACTTGTTACCTTTACATTTTGTATTGTTAATTCTTATAGAAATCTTCCAGTGCTAGAGCTTATGGAAATCTATTCAGTAAAACCATTGTACTATACCCTGTAATAAAATAACTACTCTATTGTTGCACTAGCCACTGGATTAGTGTATATTTGTACTATTCGAATGGTGTTGCATTAGCGTATGGACATATATAAAGTGTGGCAAGCTTTCCTACATATGTGCTCAAGAAAACTACTACTGGTTTTTCTAAATACTAGACGTTTGGGTACTTTAAATTGAACTACGAAAACGTCTTATATTAAGGAACAGAGGGTGTAGGGTTCACTCAAATTATCCCGGTAAAGCTAGTCACACCTTTGTTAAAATTAATGTTCATTATGTTATTGGAGGAGGTCTGTATGTTTGTCTCTAATGCCTTTCGACTACACACCTGACATCATGATGTAATGTTAAGTCATTTCCTTTTGCACAGTGTCACTGAATTGTCAAGGCGGTGATGGCATTTTATTTTAGTTGAACTGCACAAAATATGCTTAAAAGAAGAGGAAAGGTCAGGAATGGCTCAATTTTTCAGAAAAAACTATGTATGCCTTCATGACATTAGCCGTTGTTGCCTTATTTATTCCTTCAAACAGGTGGTCAGAAACAGTCTTGCTACCTTTTCCATTAAGAAACTGGAATGCTTATATTTGTGAGTCTATGCTTCAACTAGTGCCACTTTATAGTAATCACACTTTCAATATCTATGCAAATAGGGATGCTCGATTTTAGTGGAACTGCACAAAAAGTCCAAATGGTTCAACATTAGGAGCATGTTTTTTTCCAAACCTTTATATCCAATTGGTGGCACTATGAGCTGTTCATTACGAAGGTACATGGTTTGCTACTATCTTGCTACTCTTTTTGTATTGTCATAAGATAGTAATACTACTGGTTTGCATGTGAATTTATTGGCAGGGTGGACCTACATTGGAGGTGCAGGACATGATTCAATGATTGGATGCTCAATTTTGGTTGTATCTATTTCACCTCTTCCATCACTGCGAACATGGATATCCTTGGCCTGATGAAAAATAGCGCTATATTTCTGCTCTGAACCAGCAAATCAATTCAGTATGAAATTGTCCAGGGCAAAACATGACTGTATCAAATTGTCCATTGCAAAACATGACAGATGCTAAGCGGAAGAGACGTGTTTAAACTGAAAATACAAGGTGGGATATATGTTTACTAGCTGCTTGATATTTGTGCAGACGGAGATGTCTGCCCGTTGCTATTTGGCAAACAAACACAGTGACCGCAATTTTGCTTGAACTGCACAAGAGAATAGTATAGTCACTGCATGCAGTGCCATTTGAAAATAGACACAGAAAGATTGGATAGTCACTTCATGGACTGCAGAAAAGTAGTGATGTACTATTTATTGGCCAAGACTAGGTGCTTCATTGCTTTGTTCTGATTATACAATGGGCATCATTTTGCCTAAGTTAAAGTTTGTACTCCGAAAATAGTCTCGCCGTGTGATCAAGAGAAGACCAAATCATATTGCAGTGGATGTTCCTCCATCATGTGTGGTTCATTCTCATGGTTCTAGCTGTTGGTAAAACCACTTACGTTTGCAAGAGGAATTGTAGACTTCACAAACAAATTTGTCTTTCACTCTGTACTGAATGTTGGCCAAGAGAAGCATCCATGTTAGTAGGAAGAACAGATGTTTTTTCTAGATCTTTGCTTTTGGAGCTACATATTTGTATATGATCTATGAATCATTGAGATGCATTAACATGTTGATCTTATGTATGGGAATCGTACTAGTTGGTTTTGAATTTGGGCTACTAATGTGAACATATTACAATGCCAGGCCTGTGAGTCTCGTGTGAACATTTCGAAGGATCAGCTCTTACTGCTGTGCACAGCATGATCCTTATTTCTGTGTTCTCAGCGTTTAGAAGTGACTATCAGTTCCTTATTTTTGTTTGCTCAGTGTTTACAGTTACCGAGCGATCACTAGCTAGCCTACTAATGCGCTCCTAGCAGTTTTAGTTGCGACGCAAGATCTGAAGTGCCAGTTTTTTGAATAAAAATGCCTACCTCTGAAGAAACTGACAAGCTGCTCTAAAGAAAATGCCATGCGAATCTGAAGAAACTGCCAGCAAAAACGTTCGCCTAAGCCTTATCTCCCAGCGAACGTTCATCGGCTAATGCAATCGTACACATACACCATCCGACCTACTCGATCCTACACGTACACTATCCGACCTACTCGATCCTACATGGATAAATAGCAAATCACGCACGTACTACTACCTCCTTTCTGGTTTGCAGGGTTCAATTCAAAAAATGACCCACTCGATCCTACACGAATAAATAGCGGATCATGCACGTAGTACCTCCTTTCTGGTTTACAAGGCTTAATTCAAAAATCTCACCAACCAAGGTAGATGATGAGTGGTGGAATTATTTTTGACAAGGAGGGAGTACCTCATCTGGATGATTTGAGTGCACTCGTTTGTCCGTCATGCCGGCGTGCGACCCAGCATGGACGGGACGCACCACTGACGGGATGGAATGACACAGTCATAATTTCAGTTTTTGTACTTTTCCACGGCAAGCTGGCGTGCTAAGCCATGCCTGCTTGTGCATTGAATTCTGATGACCGCGATGACCGTCGCGTTTCCCGCGACACGCTGGTTCACCTACCTTCCGCCTATAATTATTGTTTCCCGGCCTTCTCCGGTGGCACCATCACCCAATTCGCCCTATCCTCATAAGCCCCCACAGGCTCGACGTCACTCGCCACTTATCCTCGCTCTTGCCACGTCCGCCATGCCCCCGCCCGTCCGCGATAGGCGACGCCGGAGGCGGTCACCGCCGGAACTAGTGTTCGGTTTTTCACCAGAAGGCAGACGGAGGGAGGAGGCATTCTTTCTGTCTTTAGATGCCAATGCAGAGTATGAGGAGTTGTTGGAGCGCGACCGCCTGGCGGAGGAGCAGCGTATCCCCGATTTGCGCTGCCAGCGGGACATGGAGCAGCAGCGCACCGACACTCTTAGTCACGAGCAGAGCGCCCACAACTGGGTCGACTACGTGGAGGCCGGCGCCCGGCAAATAGCCCTGGAGGCTGTCGGGCACGCACGTGTTCGTGACGCCAAATTTTACTACAAGCTCGTCAAGTGGGTTTCCTGCTTAGAAGCCGAAGCTTCGGTGGACCACGCCGGCATGGAAAGGGCCAACGCGCGCGAGCAACGCGCCCTATCGCACCTCTGACAAGTTCGAGGCGAGGTGGAGGACGCCGGTGCCGGCGTTTAGCGTGTACCGCAGATGGCGGCCGACATCGTCTAGTTAGCTAAGAGTAAGTTAGTACTTGTACACTACTAGAGTATTAGTGGGAGTAGATAGTTAACTTGGCTATGATGGTTGTCAACGTGGAAGTTCAGTACTATATATCTGGATCAAACCTATTACTTTGCTCTGAATGTTGAAATTTTTGTTTGAACCTAGTGAATGGGTTGTTATTTTTTCTAAATGGGTTGTGTTTGTCCGCCACGGGTTTAGAGGCTGACTTGTGGGCCTACCAGGTTGACGCATACACAATCAGGAGATGATTGTACGTGGAGAGGATGACAGCAGGGACCCACCAAGGTCATGGCATTACGCAAGCAAGTGCCTCCTTATTTCAAGCCAATAAAAAAATGGCTCCTCCTAATGGATTTCTGACATCTGGGTCCCATGCCATTATCAACGTAGTCAATAAACGAGAGAATTGCACAACGAGCGGCTGACACCAGGGACCCAGCAGCTCACCCAGTTATTTTTGTTTTAGGTTAATTTGATAAATGCCACTCCAAATCTGGTGATTCTGAGAAATGCCACTGCAATTTCCAAATTATGAAAAATGCCATTTCATGCCATTTCCAGTGGCATTTTTCGAAGTCCGGAGTGGCGTTTTTTAAAGTTCAAAAAAATTGCAGTGGCGTTTTTCAAAGTTTGCAAAAATTACAGTGGCATTTTTCAAAGTTTGGAAATTGCAGTGGCAATTTTATGAATCGCCATAATTGGAGTGGCATTTATATAATTTGTTTTTGAGACGGAAGCAGGGTGTCAAGTGGGCTGTGCGGGGCACTCTGGCCTGTCTAGATAGCCTTTTCTTTTATGTTTACCACAGAACAGCCCAGTAGTTTTTTTCTTTCTAAAAATGGCTAGCCCAGTTTTTTGTGATTTGTCAAGTAAGTCGCTTTATCAGGCCTGTTTGGCTCCAAATCTTTCAAGACGAGGAGAGCTTCATTCAGCTGGCCGAGAAAATGGCCTATCAGCAATGAGAAATGGGTTGTACATTTTTAAAACACATCAAACCAGCAATTAGTTTCAAATTTCTATTTTTCATTTCGAGATTTTAAATTGCATTGATTTTTATGCGTGGACAATTTGTTGGATTTTATATTGATTGACATTTATTTTTAAAATCAGTTTGAATGTGACTCGAAATTTCGGGATTAAAAACAATTCGGACCGCACCGAAATATGCAAAAATTCGTATAATCTTTTAACCGTGGCCACAATATGGGCTGTAATGCTAACAAAAAGAATATGGGCTCCAAAAAAAACCTTAGGAATTAGCAAATGGGATGTAAATTATTAGAAATAATGGCAGATGGGCTGTATAATTTTTTACACAGATTTGAGGCTTTCGTAAAAAAAGGTTGACGCACAAGCGGTGACTGTTGGATGTCCATCCAACGGCCGCCGTGCTTCTTCAATCTCTCCTCTTCCTGCTCCAACCGCTCAAACAAGCACCGGTGGGACTGCCTGCTCCCTCCTCCCGTGGCCAGCTGTGCTGCCGCGAAGGCCTCACCGCCCCATCGCTGGCCAAGCCATCCCTCTACTCACCCACACCTATTGTTATTCTCCGGCGACGGCAAACGAACAAGTAAACCCTCGTACTCCCCTCCGCGTGCGAACAACTACCGAGTCTTCCCTAGCTCCGTGCCGTTCCCTTCCTAGGCCTCGCCGTCGTCCACCGCCCTGGTGCTCTCGGTGCGGCGTGGTCAACATGGTCAACGACTGACATGCATCTGAAGTGGATTCCACGTGGAGAAGCTGACAGTTGGGTCCACGGCTGAACGCAAGGAAATGCCTCCTTATTACGCGCAAAATAATGATTCCTCCACCTGACATCTAGGACCCACCGAAAGGGCCTCTGTATTTCGCGAAAAAAACATTCCCGCCGCTGACAGCTAGGACCCACTAGCTATATCTTCGCACGCAAGGAAGTGCCTCCTTATTACGCACAAAGAAATGAATACTCCCCTTGCTAGCTGGGACCCAGCATAGTGGGAGGCTGACTTGTGGGCCTACTAAGTTGGCGGGGACGGAGGGCTTTGTCAACTTAGTCAATATGAACGATTCTAGCTCCAGTGACTGTACGATGTCCATCCAATGGCCGTAGTGCTTCTTCAACCTCTGGTCTTCTTGCTCTAGCCGCCCAAAACAGCGCCGGTCGTGCCGCCTGCTCCTGCCTCCTGTGGCCGGCTGTGCTGTCGCGAAGGCCTCACCGCCCCTTACTACTCCCACCGCTGGCCAGGCCCTGCAGCAATGGCAGCCTGACACCGTAGCCGAACCAGTGAACCCTCGTACTCCTCTCCGCGTGGGCATCCATTTCCGCATCTTCCCCGGCTCCGCGTCGTCCCCTTCCTAGGCGTCGCCGTCGTCCACCGCCTTGGTGCTCTCGGAGCGACATAGTCAATGTGGTCAACGACCGACTTCCATCAAAAGAGTACTGTACGTGGAGAGGCTGACAGCTGGGTCCACGGCCGTAGCAAGGAAGTGCCTCCTTATTACGCGGAAAACAATGATTCCTCCACCTGACAGTAGGGACCCACTGGACGGGCCACCGTATTTCACGAAAAAACATTTCCCCCTGACTGCTGGGACCCACCAGCTACATCTTCGCACGCAAGGAAGTGCATCCATATTACAGGCAAAAAAAATGATTCGCCCCCCTGACTGCTGGGACCCACCAGCTACATCTTTGCACGCAAGGAAATGCCTGACAGTCGGGACCCACCTGGTCGAAGCGTACGTAGCATTGTCATCCTGGTGGCGAACATGTACGTACATACGATCGGTCTATCCGCAGGCTACAGCGATGAACCGTGGCTGAGTAAGGAAGGGCACGTGTTGTAGTAGATACGCACACGTAGCAAGTACACGTACGTACAGCGGCCAGGGTGCAAGAAAGTAAATACGGCCACGTACGTACATACGGGTGGGGTCTCCATCGCCTACTCGCGCATACGGACGGCCAGGGCTCGTGTACATGACTGGGTCGGAACGGAGAAATTGCGTCGTCGTCGTGTTCATGGGGAGGCAACGGAACGCGTCGTGTTCATCGGGAGGCAACGGAACGTGTGCTGTTCATTGGGAGCCAACCGGCTTGGACGGAATAGCCGATGGAAATGAGGCCTAGTGTACCGCAGAACGGAGGAAAACAGCCTTGTGTTCGACCAGCCACGATCAAAACGGGCTCCTGTTCATCGGGAGGGGTCTGGCGTACTGCAAAACAGAGGAAACGGACCTCCTACGGTCGAAAGGGGTCCTGTTGATCGGGAGGGGTGTGGCATACCGCAAAACGGAGGAAACGGACTTGTGTTGGAGCTCTACGGTCGAAACGGGGGTCCTGTTCATCAGGAGGAGTGTCGCGTACCGCAAAACGGGACTCCATGAGATACTATTCATCTCCACCGTCGACCTCCTCCAGCCTCCACGGGCTAGTGTTCATCCACCGTCGACCTCCCTCTAGCCTCCACCTGCGACTGTTCATCCACGGGCTCCTGTTCATCCAGCCTCCACCGCGCGCTCCTCCACCGGCTACTGTTCAACCAGCCCTCTCCACGGGGTCCTATTCAACCACCCCTCCACGGGCGACTGTTCATCCAACCCTCCACCGGCTACTGTTCAACCAGCCCTTCACCGGCTACTGTTCAACCTTCTCTCCACGGTGTCATGTTCATCCAGCCCTCCACGGGGTCCTATTCATCCACCCCCAACCGGCTCGATCGATCGGGGTCCTATTCATCCAGCGGCAACACCACGGGGTCCTGTTCATCCAACCCCCCAACAACGCTCACTGTTCATCTACAGGCAGCATCGATCGACTTCAGTTAGCAGCAGTAGCGAAGGAATTGCTCGATCAGGTTCAGTTAACAGCCATCGATCGATCGCTCGGGTACAGTAATGCGCAGCCTGCAGTGCAATCGCTCGGGTTCAGTTGGGCGAACACCTCGCTTGGGTTCAGTTAGAGCCCAACGCCTCGCACCCACGCGCATACGTGTATGAGAGAAACGTGCATCGCTCGTCCCCCGACCACCCACCGTAACTGGGAACTCCCCGATTTTCCTCGCCCTCGCTTCTCCATGGTTTTTTCCGTCATGGATGGCCCAAACAATGTCATGCAGCTGCGTCTCCGGCCCGCCCAAGACGAAAAGCCCATTTTCTGTCATGATTTTTTGTCATAGAAGTATGAGCCCACCACATCTATGATGATACCGGGTTTTGTCACAATTATCGTCATAGAAGTGTTATAAGCATGACAGAAAAAAATTCGTTCGGCCCAAAATGTCACAGATGTGTCTTTTTTTTGTAGTGTTGGCATGCTTGAAAAAGGTAGGGGGGCTATAGGCTATCCTTGTTACCTCGGTGTGCTGCGCACTGCCTAGGTTTATGTGCAACATCGCTGGGTGGCTATGGGAAATCGATGAGGAAGTGGCAGGAAACGGTGGCGTGTCCATAATACACCAACAATTAATGGAAACTTAGCATAGAAGGAACCACGAGCTAGCACAATGCGTGCGGGCACATTGCTCGCCCACTGGTGTGATCCATATACTCGCGTGCCCAACAAAGCACACTATTCATAGTAAAGAATATTGTTCTGTACACAGAGAGCGTAGATGTTGTACAGACTGAGCAAATCATGGCAAGGATCAAACTAAGGAACAGGTAGATGATGATTTCAAGAATGGCAGACAATTATTTACCAGCAAGCCTCGTTTTCCTAGAACACACACAACTTCTTAGCAGGAAATGTTTGTGTTATATCGGTCTTCCCACACAATTAGCCGACGCACCCTTGTCCATTCCCCGCGTTCACCTCACCATGCCGGCTTCTGCTCACTTCCCTCGGCGTGGTCTGCTCGTGTCCCTCCACGTGCTCGGCTTGTGGACGAGTTTTCCCTTGGTGTTCAACTGATATATGCATATGCTTGCTCGCCATTGAGGCAGCCACGGAGCGCTCTGCTCGCATCCCTCCGCGCGCTTTGCTCTCACGTCCTCCGCGCGCGCTCTACCAGCGGTTGGGGCCGGCGCACGATCATGTTGGGGGCCCCATATGCAAGCGCTTACGCCGCGCATGTCGCCATGATGCAGTTACGTGCAGCACAATGGAGTTACGCGTTGCAAAAACTGCCATCCGGGCTTGCCGATATTCCAGGCCGTCTAGCTTCCCCATTAATTCCTGCAACCATTATAACCTTAGTATCTTCAACCATTCGATCATGCCCCATAATACAACAAGCACACTCGCGACGACACAGACAAAGAGGATATCTAGCGGGGCTCCAATGGAGTTCGACATGCATCAAGTGGAGACCCACGTGATGGAGAAGGATCTCTCGGTGGTGTACACCATCGACCCGTGCGTGGTGGAGGACTACATCAACACCGAGGAGCACTTGCTTGCTCGGGACAAGTACAAAGTGGTCAGCATCGACCTCCAGTACGTAGGCGGTCATCCCGGGATAGATCAGAAGGTTGATGTCGCCCGGTTGTGTGTGCGCTACCACGTCCTCATCTACCACTACTGCCTGGCCACAAAGCCTTGCGATCATTTTGCCAGTTTTCTCAACAGCCCCAACGACAAGTTCGCTACGGTGGAAACCACCAACAATGTAAAAGCGCTCGAGGTTTTGGATTGGCATGCTAGAAGCTTGTCGAAATCCGTGGCCACTACAGTGTCTGGGGCAGCACGAAGAAGGACTCCCTAGTTGAACTCACCTCGGCCATCATCGACCCCTACTACAAAAATATGAAGAAGGATGCCAAGAAAAATCCCGCATCCTGGCACAAGGCCTGGATGTGGAGACTAGATGAAGCTCACCTCAAGTTCGCGGCCAAGAATGTGTACACATGCTACGAGATGCACATGCGGATCGTTAACATGAGGGAGTGCCTCCTTCCCATAATCGACGAGGGATCGAGCCACCAGCAAAGAAGTGGAGGCAAGCGTCACAAGAAGATGATTAAATGATCATTTTATCCTAGTTAGTTATGCATGTAATTGTTTACTTTGGTGTGTGCAAATCTCATGTGTGTACTACCCACCTATGTAATTGGATGTTTAACTTGGTTATGCAATCATGTCCTTATAAGTATATATGTTGTTATTCTGTAGAAGGAGCAAATCACAACACACACGGACCAAACTAGGGAACCCGCCGGTGATGATTTCACCAACCGCTGACAATTGTATACCAGCAAGCGTTTGCCCACAACACACATGACATATTAGCACCAATTTTCTATGTTATTATCGATCGTCGCACACATTTTTTATTACGGACATTTTTGCCACGTATCACACACATCTTGTTAGGTTAAACTATTTTTGTTGTCTTGGATGATTGCAAACAGTTCATCCGACTGAACTGTATGCCATCTATCGCACACACCTTGATCTGGCCGACCGTTTCTGTTGTGTTGCCTAATTTAAAACAGTTCATTTGAGTGAATTATATGCCATCTATCGCACACACACACCTTGATATGGCTAACCATTTCTGTTTTTGGCTCATCACAAACAATTCGTATGGATCAACTGTATGCCACGTATCGCACACACAACTCTAATCTGAATAGTGCTTGATGTCTCCTCCATCACACACAATTTGTCTTATTGGAGATGATTTTATTATAATACTGTTTGCGATTAATGCATCGCAGACAATTTGGTTGAAGGGTCTCTGATTCACGTGTCATGTTTGGACCATCCTACAGTAGTGGTTCATCGGAAAGTTTGACAAGTGACCGGATAGCTCGAGAGTGGGATCTGCTCCTCCAACGATGGAGATATATTATTAGGGCCCTCTCGGTGTGACAGGATCAATCATTGTCTGGCTAGATGATACGTCTCTAACGTATCTATAATTTTTGATTGTTCGATGCTATTACATTATCCATCTTGCATGTTTTATATGCATTAATATGCTATTTTATACCAATTCTGGGACTAACCTATTAACCTAGTGCCCAGTGCTAGTTGTTGTTTTTTCTTGTTTTTGTCTCATACAAAAAATCAATACCAAACGAAGACCAAATGGAACGAAACTTTTTGAGGATTTTTCTTGTACCAAAAGACAACCGCGAAGCTTTGGGAGGAGGCCAGAGGAGCCATAAGAGGGCCACAAGCTCACAGGGCGTGCCCCAGGGGGGTGCGCCCCCAAGCTTGAGGGCCCCTCGGGACTCTCCTAACCCTAATCTCAGCTCCATAAATACCCAAATATTCCCTGTTACCAGAGGGCACACCAAAAATACTTTTCCGCCGCCGCAAGCTTCTATTCTCGTGAGATCCCATCTTGGGGCCTTTTCTGGCACTCTGCCGGTGGGGGATTTGATCATGGAGGGCCACTACACCAACCTTGTTGCCCTTCCGATGATGTGTGAGTAGTTTACCACGGACCCAAGGGTCCATAGCTAGTAGCTAGATGGCTTCTTCTCTCTCTTTGATCTTCAATACAATTTTCTCCTCGATGTTCCTGGAGTTCTATTCAATGTAATCTTCTTTTGCGGTACGTTTGTTGAGTCCGATGAATTTTGGATTTATGATCAGATTATTTATGAATATTATTTGAGTCTTCTTTGAACTATTTTATGCATGATTAAGATAGCTTTGTATTTCTCTCCGATCTATTGATTTGGTTTGGCCAACTAGATTGATCTATCTTGTAATGGGAGAGGTGCTTTGTGATGGGTTCAATCTCGCCGTGTCCTCACACAGTGATAGTAGGGGTAGTGAGGCACGTATTTGTATTGTTACCATTAAGGATAAATATGGGGGTTTTACCATATTGATTGGATCTATCCCTCTACATCATGTCATCTTGCTTAAGGCGTTAATCCATTCTTGTTAACTTAATACACTAGATGCATGCTGGATAGCGGTCGATGTGTGGAGTGATAGTAGTAGATGCAGGCAGGAGTCGGTCTACTTGTCACGGACGTGATGCCTATATTCATGATCATTGCCTTAGATATCGTCATAACTATGCACTTTTCTATCAACTGCTCAACAGTAATTTGTTCACCCGCCGTATGTTTCTTTCAAGAGAGAAGCCTCTAGTGAAAACTATGGCCCCCAGGATTTCTTATCATATTAGTTTGAGATCTATAGAACCAAACCCAAAAATACCTTGCTGCAATTTATTTATCTTTACTTGATTTTACCCTTTTACTTATCTTTTATACATATCTCTATCAGATCTCACTCTTGCTAGTGACCGTGAAGGGATTGACAACCCCTTCTTCGCGTTGTGTGCAAGTGTTTGTTCGTTTGTGCTGGTGCATCTATTGGTAACTTGTGTGTTCCTCCTACTGATTGATACCTTGATTCTTAACCGAGGGAAATACTTATCTCTACTTTGCTGCATCACCCTTTCCCCTTCAAGGAAAAAATCAATGCAAACTCAAGAAGTAGCAGGAAGAATTTTGGCGCCGTTGTCGGGGAGGATCTACATCAAGCCTACGAAGTACCTATCATAAACTCTCATCTCTTGCACTTATATTATTTTCCATTTGCCTCTCATTTTCCTCTCGTTCACTTATAAATTTTTTTCAGGAAAACACAAAAATATTTGCCTTTATGTCTTACCTAGGTTGTTTGCTTGTTCGCTTGGCATAATGGCATATTTTTTCCAAATCAGAAACACTAGTGCAGAACCAGGCAATAGCACCGGTTCGTAAGGCCCTTTAGTGCCGGTTCTGTAACCGGCAGTAAAGGGTGGGGACTAAAGGTCCCCCTTTAGTACCAGTTCAACACGAACCGCCACTAAAGGGCCACCACGTGGCACGAGCTAGCGCCGGGGGCGGGGAGACCTTTAGTACCGGTTTGTAACACCAACTGGTACTAAAAGGTTTGGGGGTTTTTTTGTTTTATTATTTATTTTTCCTTTAGTTTTGTGTTTTCCATTTAATTTAGAGATTGTTTTTACATTATAATGAGTTATTAAATCAGTAGGTGAAAGAACCACGGATTAGTTTTAAGTGGATGGATCCTAAGTGATCAAGTAATATGGATTATTGATAATCCATATTACTTGATCACTTAATTAGCTAGGATCCATCCAGTTGAAACTAATATCCGCGGTTCTTTCATAAATGATATATATAACTCATCATCATCACCATCATCATCATCAAATTAATATAAAAACTCTTGCATCATATCATCACCAACAACACTCTAGGTAATCATCATCATAGTCATTACCACTATTTAATCATCATAGTCATTACCGGTACACCACCAACACTAGCTTAAAGAAGAAACATTCATGTGTACCAGAAGCAAAGATATCATCGATTTCAACATGGTCATGAGATTATAAGCGTTCATAAGACCACAAAAGCAAATCACTTTGAGATAGATTAAGTTCAAGACGAAGAACACAGACATGAGAGGACAAGTACTAAGAGCAGGAACGAGCTAATCACTCCTACTGCTCTCTCTCTCGGGTAAAATAGCATAGAACATCTGTAGCTCTCCTGATTCATCATATTGGAGCAAGCAGATGAACCTGTCTCCTAATCATGGGTTGCACTTTTGATTGCTGCCCCTAGTACTTCTCTGCGATCGTTCACAATTTTGCTCCAGTCTTTCACTATTAAGCATTCCTCGGTTTTAGAAATCCTGAATGCACTCATGTGCGATGTAGGATGTCTTGGCCGTAAGCTAACCATTGACATGCGACCTTTAGTACCGATCCACTGAGGCACAACTATCATCGGGAGTCCCTGTTGAAGAACATCGTATAGTAACATACTTAGCAATGAAGTTTAGCTTGAAAAATAATGTATGCAAAAGATGCACTGAGGACAAATAGTAAAAATCTTACCATCTTTCCTAAATAGATGTGACCGTAGTTCAATACAAACACAATCGGTCGCATGTTTTGAGTACTAAGATTTTCAAATTCAAGAAAATAATTTCTATTGACTGCATCAAGATCCTCAAGCCATGAAACATAATGACTTATCTCCTCGTAGTTTAGTTCGGCCCCGGGACAGTGGACGGTCCTGTCTACCAAGCGCCGGACATGTTTGCTTGAATGGAAATAAGCTATCAGTAGAAATTAGTTGTCAACTATTTTTGAATAAACAATATCGAAGACATAAATATGGTTGAGAAACTCACATAATGGTAGAACTGGAGGCTTCTGCACATTGACCCAAATGTCTCTATTACCTTCAATATCATCTTCCGGACGAATATCAAAGGTGATAACCATATCAGGCTCAAATGAATAAGCCTTGCATAGTGGTTGCCAAGTTTTGCATTCAAAATAGGTGTAGGTGTCTGCATTGTATAATTTGACGTCGAAAGTATAACCATGCTCGGTCTTCAAGTAAACTCTCTTTACCTCCATAGTTTTCTTAGGACTGAAACCTATCTTATCAAGACAAAAATTCTTGCATGGCAGGGGATACGCTAGTAGAATAGTAAACATTTAAAATTATAAGTTGAAGCAAATGAAGCATAAGTCATGCTTAATTACGAAAAAAGACTTGTCATTGTGACTTACTGTATCCACTTCGAAGGTCTCATCCAGCTTGATGCTGAAGCGCCTATCATCAACTAGGAAATTTCTGTCGCACAGGCCGCGCTCGTCTTCGCAGTATTCGCACATACCGAAATCGTTTTCGTCGTCAGACGACATTTCCTATGTTCATAGTTGAAACATTAATTGATAAACACTTACTAGTTCTATTAATTCAACTAATTCAACTAGTTCAAGTAATTCAACTAATTCAACTAAGCACTTACTAAAAATAAACTAGTTCTATTAATTTTCTTACTAAATTTAAAATAAAGTAGCTAGTTCTATATAGTAAAATTTTAATTAGATGATCTAATCTCATATACCTAAATTTAATATATCTAATTCATTCAACATTAATATATCTAATTTATCTGTAACTAAAAGTATAAAAAACTACCTCATCTAACATTAATATCTAGCTAATTCATCTAACATTTGACATTATAATCTAACATTTCTATCTAATTCATCTAATATTTGACATTAATATCTAACATTTCTATCTAATTCATCCAATATTTGAAATTAATATCTAACATTTCTATATATATAATCATCTAACAATTGACATTAATCTAACATTTATATAAACTAAAAGTATAAAAAACTAAAAAACTAAAAATAGAAAATAATTAAGAAAAATATGTCTATGTTCGTGTGTAATGTGTGTGTGTAGTACTGTGTGTGTGTGAGGGCGCCGCCGGCCATGGCGCGGCACAGGGCCGGGGGCGATCGATCTTACAGCGGGGCGAGGGCTAGCGATGCGAGGCCACGGGCTGGGGCGGCGACGGGGACGGGCCGGGGGCGGCGCGCACGCGATCGACGACGGGGACGGGCGCGCGCGACTACGAGGACGGGGACAGGCGCGCGCGATGGACGGGGACGACGGCGACGGGGACGGCGACGGGCGCGCGTGACGGGGGCGGCGACGGGGATGGGCGCGACGACGAAGAAGCAGATGAAGAAGAAACTAACTGAACTTTTCGTAAGTGTTATATATATAGGAGGGGCCTTTAGTACCAGTTGGAGCCACCAACCAGTACTGAAGGTCAAATTTGGCCAGGCCAAACGGCGGGAAGGGCACCCCTTTAGTACAAGGTGGTGGCCACAACCGGTACTAAAGACAACCTTTAGTATCGGTTGGAGCCACGAACCGGTACTAAAGGCGTGCGCTCGCGTGGGTGCGGTGCTGCAAGTTTAGTCCCACCTCGCTAGCCGAGGAGCGTCCGCACTGGTTTATAAGCCCCAGTGCGGTAGCTCTCTCGAGCTCCTGTCTATAGCAGGCTTTTGGGCCTAACTTTGCCACGCTGCCATGTGAGCCTGCTGGGCCTTTGTGCCTGCATCCATGCCCAAGGCCAAGAAGGCCCACTCGGCAGCACGCAAATTTGTTTTTTTCATATAGTTTTTTTCTTTTCTGCTTTATTTACTTTCTTTTATTTATTTATGAGTTGTTTTTTGCTGTATTTAGAGTTTCTTTGTGAATATTTTTGCTTTAGGTACAAAAAATTACAAACTTTCTGTTAGTGCCAGTAGTTTTCAAATTTGTATAGTTTAAATTTGAATTATTTGAAATTGGTGTGAATCACTAGTTTGTGAATAACTTAACTTTAAAAATAGATTTTTCAGTGATTCTTTTTTCTTAGGTCTAATATTAGTGTGTTTTATCATTATATTCAATTGGTAATACGTCTGGAGTTGTAATACGTTTAAAAAATTGAAGTGCCTTTGTAACAGATGAGTTTTCGTCCAAAACCCTGATACTTCGAAAGAGATTGTCCAGTTTGTACACGAAGTGCATCTAGTTTTTGCAGTAACCCTCTCTACTTTTTTGCACATGCTATGTGGGTGAGATGATGATACCATGCCAGGTTTCAACATTTTCAGAGTTCATTTGTAGTGCTTTTCAATTTCAGGGTCATTTAGCTCAAAACAAATCAATAAATGCATGAAAAATAGCAAATGATGTCAGAAAGGGTTGAAAGTTGATGACGTTGCTTTGAATGGTGCATACTGAACTCAAAAATCAAAAAAAGTCTAGAGTTGTAATAAGTTTAAAAAATTGAAGTGCCTTCGTAACAGATGAGCTTTCATCCGAAACCCTGATACTTCGAAAGAGATTGTCCAGTTTGTACACGATGTGCATCCAGTTTTGACGTAACCCTCTCTACTTTTTTGCACATGCTATGTGGGTGAAATGATGATACCATGCCAAGTTTCAACCTTTTCAGAGTTCATTTGTAGTGCTTTTCAATTTCAGGGTCATTTAGCTCAAAACAAATCAGTAAATGCATGGAAAATAGCAAATGATGTCAAAAAAGGGTTGAAAGTTGATGACGTGGCTTTGAATGGTGCATATTGAACGCAAGAAAAGTCTGGATTTGTAAAAAGTTTAAAAATTGAAGTGCCTTTGTAACAGATGAGTTTTCGTCCGAAACCCTGATACTTCGAAAGAGATTGTCCAGTTTGTACACGAAGTGCATCCAGTTTTTGTCGTAACCCTCTCTAGTTTTATGCACATGCTATGTGGGTGAAATGATGATACCATGCCAAGTTTCAACCTTTTCAGAGTTCATTTGTAGTGCTTTTCAATTTGAGGGTCAATTTCAGGGTCATTTAGCTCAAAACAAATCAATAAATGCATGAAAAATAGCAAATAATGTCAGAAAAGGTTGAAAGTTGATGACGTGGCTTTGAATGGTGCATACTGACCGCAAAAAAAGTTTGGAGTTGTAATAAGTTTAAAAAATCGAAGTGCCGGTGTAACAGATGAGCTTTCGTCCGAAACCATGATACTTCAAAAGAGATTGTCCAGTTTGTACACGAAGTGCATCCAGTTTTTGCAGTAACCCTCTCTACTTTTTTGCACATGCTATGTGGGTGTGATGATGATACCATGCCAGGTTTCAACATTTTCAGAGTTCATTTGTAGTGCTTTTCAATTTCAGGGTCATTTAGCTCAAAACAAATCAATAAATGCATGAAAAATAGCAAATGATGCCAAAAGGGTTGAAAGTTGATGGCGTGGCTTTGAATGGTGCATATTGAATACAAAAAAGTCTGGAGTTTTAATAAGTTTAAAAAATTGAAGTGCCTTTGTAACAGATGAGTTTTTGTCCGAAACCTTGATACTTCGAAAGAGATTGTCCGGTTTGTCCACGAAGTGCATCCAGTTTTTGCCGTAATCGTCTCTACTTTTTTGCATATGCTATGTGGGTGAAATGATGATACCATGCCAAGTTTCAACCTTTTCAGAGTTCATTTGTAGTGCTTTTCAATTTCATGGTCATTTAGCTCAAAACAAATCAGTAAATGCATGAAAAATAGCAAATGATGTCAGAAAGGGTTGAAAGTTGATGACGTGGCTTTGAATGGTGCATACTGAACGCAAAAAAAGTCTAGAGTTGTAATAAGTTTAAAAATTGAAGTGTCGGTGTAACAGATGAGTTTTTGTCCATGTAAACATTTAAAAATATACATCAAATACATTGATCATCAATGATCTTTTTGTGTAGAATCTGAATTGTCAATAGGAATCTTCCCCGGTTTAAGAGCCGGCGAAGATTCCTATTGCAGCCACAGATCCTAGGCGTAGAGTTCAATGAAGACCAAGTGGTTGTGATAGTTTGAGAAGTAACATATTTAAGGTGGTAAAAACCCTGTTAGCGGAGCGAGTTGGGACTAAAAAACCGCTGCATGGCGAATCAACTAAAAAACTTTAGTGCCGGTTTGTGGCATGAACCGGTACTAAATGGGCTGGTGGGGGCCTAGCCTGCCAACAGCCTGCCACAACCTCTCTAGTACCGGTTCGTGGCATGAACCAGTACTAAAGGTTCGCCACGAACCGGTACTAATAAGCACCGCCTTCCTAGCCGTTTTAACCGGCACTAATGGTCACATTAGTGCCGGTTCAGCTACAAACCGGGACTACTGTGCTTAACATTACGCCCTTTTTCCATTAGTGAAAGCAAGAAAGTTTATGGATCCTCATCCACTTGCTAATCTTTTTAAAAGATCCAATTATGATGAACCAATTGTGAAGTTTATGGATCCTCATCCACTTGAGTGCGCTAGATTATCTTTATGAAGTTTTGCTTGAAATTCGTGAATCTGAAAATTGTGAGGAAGTGTTAAAAGAAGAAATTATGAAGTGATTCACGATAGCTCCTTGAATGAAAAGCATGATTGCAATGGTGTTATTATAAATTCTATTAATGTCAATTGTGCTAATAATATGCAAAACCCCAAGCTTGGGGATGCTAATTTTGAAATGTCCACTACTTATTGCAATGACCATGATTGGGGTGATAATGTTTCTTATGATCTTGAAAATTTATTTAAGCCTCATGATTAATATGATATTAATAATAATGGTTGCAATAATATTGAAAGTGGGTTTGGAAGAGCGTCAACTTTAGGTAAAAGTAATCCCACATAGTTGGAGAGTGTTCAGTCCCATGAAATTTTTGATGAAAGTGGGCTTGGAAAGGTCATGGCTTTATTTGATGATAATCCCACTATTTTGGAAGAGTGTCGACATTGCATGCATGTGGATTATGAAGAGAAAAATTATATGATATCTATATTGTTGAATTTGATTATGATCCTATATTTAATTGTTATGAAAGAGGAAAATGTGGTTGTAGAAATTTTCATGTCACTAAATTACCTCTCGTTACGTTGAAATTGCTATTGTTTCTTTCTTCTTCCTTGCATATGCTAGATTTTGCTTGTCTTGATAATTTGTTTGCTTATAAAATTCCTATGCATAGGAAGTATGTTAGACTTAAACTTGTTTTTCGCATGCTACATGATGCTCTCTTCGTGTTTCAATTGCTATCTTTCATGTGAACATCATTAAAATTATCAATGCCTAGCTAAACGGCTTTAAACAATAGCGCTTGTCGGGAGGCAACCCAATTTTTCTGTGTTTTTTGTTTTTGCTTCTGTTATTGAATAAATACACAGAATTTTCTGTAATAATTGTGTTTTAGTGTTTTAATTAGTGTTTGAGCCAAGTAAGACCTTTGGGATGATTTGGGTGATAGTTGATTTGATTTTGCTGAAAAAATAGAAACTTTTGTGTCCAGTAGTAGAATTGTTAAAATTCACTGGAGCGTCATAAAATTCTCAATTTTTTACACAAGATTTATATACAAATTGCCTCCATTGTCCTAATTTTTTAGAAATTTTGGAGTTACATAAGTTTGGCTAAAGGCCGGATTACTATAGACTGTTCTGTTTTTGACATATTCTGTTTTCATTATGTTGTTTGCTAATTCTGATGAATCTATGGGTAGTATCAGGGGGGTATGAACCATGGATAAGTTAGAATACAGTGGATATAACACCAATATAAAATTAGAATGAGTTTACGACAGTACCTAAAAGTGGTTATTTGCTTTGTTTCGCTAACGGATATCACGAGTTTTTTGTTGAGTTTTTGTTGTGAAGTTCTCAATTTTGAGTAAGGTTTTGAAGGACTACAGAATAAGGAGTGGCAAGAGCCTAAGCTTGGGGATGCCCAAGGCACCCCAAGGTAATATTCAAGGACAACCAAGCATCTAAGCTTGGGGATGCCCCGGTGTTGGGAAACGTTGCATGGAAAAAAATCTACGCACACGCAAGATCTATCCATGGAGATGCATAGCAACGAGAGGGGAGAGTGTGTCTACGTACCCTCGTAGACCGTAAGCTGAAGCGTTTAGTAACATGGTTGATGTAGTCGAACTTCTTCGCGATACAACCGATCGAGTACCGAACGTATGGCACCTCCGCGTTCAGCACACGTTCAGCTCGGTGACGTCCTCGCCTTCTTGATCCAGCAAGATGGCGAAGTAGTGGTTGAGTTCCAGTAGCATGACGGTCTGGTGACAGTGATGGTGAAGCTATCTCCGCATGGCTTCGCCTAAGCACTACGAAAATATGACCGAGGGACCAAAATGTGGAGGGGGGGGGGGCGCACACGGCTAAGCAATTGTCTTGGTTATGTGTGGTGCCCCCTCCCACATATATATACATGGGGGAGGAGGGAGCAGCCAAGGAGGTGCCCCAAGTAGGCTGAATCCTACTTGGGGTCCTTCCCTAGTGGCACCCCCTTACCATATTTGCTGGAGGGGAAATGAAAGGGGGGAGGAAAGGAAGGGGGAGGCGGACTCCCCCCCCCCTTTCCTTCTCTCCCCAAGGGCTGCGGCCTAGGAGGGGCGCGCCAGCCTCTTGTGGGCTGGTGTGTTCCTCCCTTTGGCCCATATGGCCCATTAAACTCCTGGGGTGACCGGAACCCCTTCCGGTGACCCGATTTCTACCCGGTACATCCCGAAACTCTTCCGGTGTCCAAATATCATCGTCCTATTTATCAATCTTTACCTCCAGACCATTCCGGAGATCCTCTTCATGCCCGTGATCTCATTCGGGACTCCGAACAACATTCGATCACCAAATCATATAACTCATATAACACTATATCGTCAATGAACGTTAAGCGTGCGGATCCTACGGGTTCGAGAACTATGTAGACATATTGGCTCCTACATATTCTATGAAGATCTTTATCGGTCGAACCTTATGACAACATACGTAATTCCCTTTGTCCATCGGTGTGTTACTTGCCCGAGATTTGATCGTCGGTATCTTCATACCTAGTTCAATCTCGTTAGCGGCAAGTCTCTTTGCTCGTTCCATAATACACCATCTTGCAACTAACTCATTAGTCACTTTTCTTGCAAGGCTTCTTATGATGTGTATTACCGAGAGGGCCCAGAGATACCTCTCCGATACTCGGAGTGACAAATCCTAATCTCGATCTATGCCAACTCAACAAACACCTTCGGAGATACCTGTAGAGAATCTTTATGATCACCCAGTTACATTGTGATGTTTGATAGCACACAAGGTATTCCTTCGGTATCCGGGAGTTGCATAATCTCATAGTCGACTGAATATGTATTTGACATTAAGAAAGCAATAGCAATAAACTGAACGATCAATATGCTAAGCTAACAGATGGGTCTTGTCCATGACATCATTCTCCTAATGATGTGATCCCATTATCAAATGACAACACATGTCTATGGTTAGGAAACCTTAAGCATCTTTGATCAACGAGCTAGTCTAGTAGAGGCTTACTAGGGACACGGTATTTGTTTATGTATTCAAACATGTATTTAAGTTTCCGATCAATACAATTCTAGCATGGATAATAAATATTTATCATGAATAAGGAAATATAAAATAACAACTTTATTATTGCTTCTAGGGCATATTTCCTTCAGTCTCCCACTTACACTAGAGTCAATAATCTAGATTACATTGTTATGAATCTAACACCCATGGAGTCTTGGTGATGATCATGTTTTGCTCGCGGAAGAGGTGTAGTCAACGGGTCTGCTACATTCAGATCCGTATGTATTTTGCAAACTTCTATGTCTCCATCCTTGGCCTTTTCACGAATGGAGTTGAAGTGTCTCTTGATGTGTTTAGTCCTCTTGTGAAACATAGATTCCTTCGCCACGGCTATTGCTCCAATGTTATCACAAAAGATTTTCATTGGACCCGATGCACTGGGTATTACACCCAGATCGGATATGAACTACTTCATCCAGACTCCTTCATGTGCTGCTTCCAAAGCAGCTATGTATTCCTCTTCACACATAGATCCCGCCATGACCTCTGCTTGGAACTGCACCAACTGATAGCTCCACCATTCAATATAAATACATATCCGATTGGTGACTTAGAGTCATCCGGATCAGTGTCAAAGCTAGCATCGACGTAACCATTTACGACGAGCTCTTCATCACTTCCATAAACGAGAGACATATGTTTGGTCCTTTCAGGGACTTCGGGATGTTCTTAACCGATGTCCAGTGATCCACTCTTGGATTACTTTGGTACCTCCCTGCCAAACTTATGGCAAGGCACACATCAGGTCTGGTACACGACATAGCATACATGATAGAACCTATGGCTTAGGCATAGGGAATGAATTTCATTTTCTCTCTATCTTCTGCAGTGGTCGGGCTTTCAGACTGACTCAATGTCACACCTTGTAACACAAGCAAGAACCCTTTCTTTGACTGATCCATTTTGAACTTCTTCAAAACTTTATCAAGGTATGTGCTTGGTGAAAGTCCTATTAAGCATCTCCATCTGTCCCTATAGATGTTGATGCCCAATATACACTACTGCAGGATGCTGCTAACACGACACTACGATCAGAGACCCTTCGAGAAACTGTGTGCGATGCAATAATCGCAAACGGTGCTGTATGAAAACCGTCAGAAATGTATAAAAAATTTGCGATGATGGATTCATCACACACGGTTCAGGTTTTAGTTGCGTGTGCGATGAAGGGCATATAGTTCAGTTCAATTAACTGTTTGTGATGAGGAGGAACAAAAGAAATGGGCAGCTAGATGAAGGCGTGTGCGATACACAGCATATGGTTCACTCGGATGAACTGTTTGTGATTAGGCAACACAAAAGAAACGGTCAGCCAGATGAAGGTGTGTGCGATATAAAACATACGGTTCACTCGGATGAACTGTTTGTCATTAGGCAACACAAAAGAAACGGTCAACCAGATCAAGGTGTGTGTGATATACGCATGCGGTTCACTCGGCCCTTGTCGTTATTGTGTGACCTCTGTGGCAACCGTTCGCTCCCCAGGCGCCTCTTCGTGTATCGTGGCAACCTTCCACCGCCTCTTCGCCCTTCCCTCTCGATTTGGAACTACTGTCGCATGCTCTTCCTCCCTCCTCCATTTGTCTTCACCCTTCCTTCTGCCATTGTTCGATCATCTTCTCCATGGAGGGAACAGGCCGGAAACGACCCCATTATTCTTGCCCCGATCTGAATGATGACGCGGTGGAGGAACTCATTGATCGGTGCGACGTCATCACCTAGGCTAGCATGGCAGGTTCGTTCAAGACCATTCTCGACTCAACTAATAACATCATTACAAGGAACCCAAGGGTCCAGGAGCGATTTGATCTCCCCTACCTTATTTGCTGTGACCCTGCTGACTGGCGCGGGGACGAGGGAAGCCTCGCCTTGTGCAAGTTGATGCTGCTTGATAATGATACATATGATGTTAAGATGCCATCGCTTGAGGGCAAGGCTGGGGAAAGTGCAAATGGAGATTGGGTTGTTTACATTGGGTACAACTGCGAGTGGGAACTTGTGAATGTGTACACTCGTCACCGGGTTCCACTTCCAAAAATCTCAGACGACTGCCCAGAGGTTGAGTACACCGGTATTCTATGTGAGTTCAAATACGATCATGGTGACTGTCGTCTACGGAAGATAGCAATTTGTCGAGTTCCCAGCTGCTATTGAGATTACTCGAACTATGAAGTTATTGCTATCTTCAACAAGCTTGTTGCCTTCCTTACTTCCACGCCTCGATGGATATTGCTCAAAAATCAATTTCTGTACACGGATGAGTACTGTGATGCAATTCAATACGAGGGTCTTGTGTTTGCTGCCACCACTCGTGGCACTATTTTTGCATGGAATCATCATGCTTTCGGTACATTTGTCTTCCACCATAATTATAATAGTTTCATCCACATGCATGCGGGTTAGCTAGTTTCCCTTTACTAATTAATTAACCTTCTTGTGTTTCCAAGGTCCTGTGAACATTTCCACCACCCATAATTTTAAATTTTTCTAACCAAGGGGGAGATGACGATGATGATGATCACGAGCATGAGGACAAGCTGGACCCATATACTCAGTGTCGCCTGGCAACTTATTTTGATGGATCACCTCTTCTTCTTGTCTGTATACAGGGCACTGCTGATGTTACTAAGGAAGTAGGTGTTGTCTCGCATGGTCGCACTCTCCGGACCTATTCCAACATCCGTTGCAGGGTATTCGGGATGGATACTAGTGTACTAGCGCCAACACCTTCTCCCTTGTTCAGTATTGAAAGTCTTGGAGGAAACTCGCTCTTCCTTGGACAAAACTATCCAATGATGGTGGAAGGCGATCCAGCTGCTGTTGACACAACGTTACTACCATTTATGAGAAGCAACTGTATCTATACCTCGGACATTGCTATGCTTCCCTACCGTCCCAATATGGTTCCTGACATAGGCCGCTTCAGCCTGGATGATCAGTCCTGCGTTGGTCTCGAGATTAACAGTAGCGGGCCCTTCCCAGAGAATCACTTCTGGTTCAAACCAAGCGTTTCCAACGCCGACGAGTGGTTGATCTGAAGTTCATTTCACCGCTTTGTTATTCATTGTGTGAGAAAAACTTTACTAGAATGTTTTGTTGGAAATGATCTATAATCCAACGTGTATCCTCGTTGTCGTTGTGGGCTGATGACTTGTTGCATGTAATCAATGGTACGTTTGCATATGTGTCCATCAACTCATGCCTGCTAGTGGTGTCCATATGAACAGTGCTAGTGATTTTAGTTGCAACAATTAGATAGTGCTAGTGATTTTTAGCTGCATATTTTGACAAATCGTAGTGTTACAAGGTTGACAAATGGCAATGTTACTAGATAAACAAATGTCAATCTTACCAGTTTGACAAATGGCAACTTACCCAAAATGACAGATATGCAAATCTTACCCAATTGTTTGTACGTGTTTGCACACGGGTCATGCAAAAGAACCATTTGTGTTGAAGGGATGCAGAAATCCTGCTCGACACATTTTCCCTTGGCTTCCTGGGGAAGCTGTCGGCTTGCATCCGGGTGTTCTAACAAAAATGTTTGCGGTGAGTGTTTTATATTTAAAAACCATTGATGTTTTTTTTCACAAGAAAATCGTTTGATAAGTCTGTACATTAGGAAAGAAAAACGCAAGTTCGTTCAGATCATATCTTTCATTCAGTCACACTGCGAATTTATATTCATATGATCGAGAATTCGAGATACAGTATTAAACCCCAAAAAAACTATTTCCGGCTGCGGCGCAGGCGGCGTGCCGCGCCGTCGTTGTCCTTGTCGTCCTCCACGACGCCGTTGTTGAAGTCTTCAAGGCAGCACAACATGTTCTTCACTTGTAAATCAAACATCATGTCGTCGCGCGATCGACGGGCGGGGCGCGGCAGGACGACAACTGGCGCCGCTGAGAGGTAGCGGTCGATGGCAGCGTCCCATGCCGCTGAGGGGGGCGCGCGCATGGGCACGTGCACGGGCGTGATACGTCTCCAACGTATCTATAATTTTTGATTGTTCCATGCTATATTGTATTCTGTTTTGGACATTATTGGGCTTTATTATACACTTTTATATTATTTTTGGGACTAACCTATTAACCGGAGGCCCAGCCCAGAATTGCTGTTTTTTTGCCTATTTCAGAGTTTCGCAGAAAAAGAATATCAAACGGAGTCCAAACAGAATGAAACCTTCGGGAACGTGATTTTCGGAACGAACGTGATCCAGAGGACTTGGACCCTACGTCAAGACATCAACCAGGAAGGCACGAGGTAGGGGCGCGCCTACTGATGAGGACATAGACCTAGGGTAGGGCGATAGGCCTGACCTATACGTCCTACCTAAGGTTCTTGTCCTAGAAGCAAAGAAGTTCAAGAGCAAATAGAGTGGGCTCAACAAAGTTGTCGAGTGCAATCCACTTGACCTACCATTCACTTGGAGATCTCTCCTTATTTAGGTCACTCGACCACTCAACCACTCGACATGCAGAAGACCTAAAGCCACTCTGCGCAGCAACGGTCGGACGTTTACTCATAGACTTAATGATCATTTATAGCACTTTATTAATGACGTTACCTGTAACACTCTCACTTTATGTACATTGAATCCTGTGTAACAGAGGGGAGCTGGGGTCCTGGCACACTCTATATAAGCCACCGCCCTCCTCTGAGACAAGGGTTCGCACCCCCTGTAACACACACACACGCATATAATCCAGTCGACCGCCTCCGGGCTCCGAGACGTAGGGTTGTTACTTCCTTCGAGAAGGGCCTGAACTCATAAAACTCTTGCATACAACTTCTCCATAGCTAAGATCTTGCCTCTACATCCCTACCCCCATTCTACTGTCAGATTTAGAACCACGACAGTTGGCGCCCACCGTGGGGCAGGTGTCTTAGCGACTTGTTGGAGAAGTTGCGATTTTTCTGATCCCCATCAGCATGGTTTCCGGCGGAGGAAGGGCCGAGGGCCGCGAGATCCGTTTCGGCGCGCTCGTGTTCGTCGCCGACAACTCCGCTTGGCTCCAAGAAACTCCACTCGACGTCGAGGCGCTCCCCGTCCGCGGGGCAACACACTTTCGCGCGTGCGTCTGCGGCGTCCTCCTGCGGCAGCCGTCGACTCAGTATCGGTCGGCTCCGGTGGTGTCTTCACTCCTTGCTGCACGCTGGCACAAGCGTTCCGGTCGGTCGAGGCTCCAGCGGTAGGTGAGGCACGCGGTGGCTCGCCAATCGGCCACCCCCAAGTCACGCAATCGAGCCCGACGAAACTCTCTACGGCCTATTCGACTAGCTCCGTTGAGACTGCGTCCGAGTGCGACAGCAGTGACCCCGCGGCGGAAGTCCTAATGGTCAACGGACCGCGGAGTCCTCCTGGCTTCCCCGGCGAGGATGGTGGCAATGGCGGAGGCGATCCGTCGCGTGCCCACGAGGAGTACCGCCCCGAGCCCCTCTCTTCGCAGCAGAGGGAAGAGCTTCGCCGCCGCAACATGGATGCACTTCACACTCCTATTGTTGGAGAAACCCCCGAGGCCCGGGCCTTGGAGGAGGTGCGTCTGGCCAACTTGGCTGAGCGCACTCGACTGGAGAATCTCCAGCACGCACTCGATGAGCGTGCTCGGCAACGGATTCTTGAGTCCAGTCGACGACAACTTTTTCCGCTTCCTACTCAGGTATACCGAACTCCGATTCAGAATCTCACAGCTGCAGCCCGAATAGCAGAGTCGATCTAGCCCTCCCAGTCAGAAGCTGGCAGAGGTTTGATGCTGATCAAGGCTTTACGCCGGGCAGCAGGAGAACAAAACACAGCAGTATCTCAGTCGTGGAATAGGATCCATAGCAGATCCGTGGTAGCAGACACAGTCCAAGATCGCCCCCGAGGCGTGAGGGACGTGGAGACCGACGAGATCTATACAGAAACCGTGAGCAGTATGATCACCGACTCGACCATGATGATCGTCGCAGAGTGCCCACGCCTCCCCCAAGGAGTGGGTCATACGCACCTCGGCAACACGATGACAGGCGCCCTCACAGTGGTGGGCGAAGGACTCCAGTCGACCCCCGGGAACCAGGCTTTGATGCGAGATCCATTCTCGTTCAAGGTTTGGTTGACAGGAACAGAGCACACAGAGATGGCCACGATAGAGATTACCCGACCGGCAGCAGGGTGCATGTTTCGGGTCCCGAGTATTTCAGCAGAGCCATCAGAGCAGCAGTGATTCCTCCCAACTTCAGGTTGGCGACTGGAGTCAGCAAATTCACTGGTGAGTCCAAGCCTGACAGTTGGCTTGAGGACTACCGAGTGGTTGTGCAGATTGGTGGTGGCAATGACGAAGTGGCCATGAAGCACCTGCCTCTGATGTTAGAGGGTTCGGCCAGAGCGTGGTTGAATCAGTTAGCACCTGGCAGTATTTACAGTTGGGAAGAGCTTGCCCGAGTGTTTGTCAGAACATTTGAGGGTGCATGCAAACGACCAGCGGGGCTAACTGAGCTACAGTCTTGTGTGCAGAAGTCGAATGAAACTTTGAGAGATTATATCCAGAGGTGGATCACGTTGCACCACACGGTGGAGAATGTGTCTGGTCACCAAGCAGTTTGTGCCTTCAAGGAAGGCATCAAGTATCGAGAATTGAATCTGAAGTTCGGTCAGACCGGAGATATGTCTCTGAGTCGAATGATGGAAATTGCCACCAAGTATGCTAATGGTGAAGAGGAGGATCGGCTCCGGAGTGGCAAGCACAAAACAGTCGCCCACGAAACCGGGGGAGGGAACTCCAGTCGGAAGCAGAAGCGCGAAGCCAAGCCAGCTGCTCCTCGAGAAACCTTAGCCGTAACTCAAGGAAAGTTCAAGGGGAAGCCCAAAGGGCCATGGAACCCCAAGAAAGTAAAAGATCAAGATGGAAATGATGTGTTGGATTTACCATGCCACATTCACATCAAAAAAGATGAGGAGGGTAATCTCATTTACCCGAAACACACCACTCGACAATGTCGGCTCCTAATCCAGCAGTTCCGAGAGAAACAACCCAAAGAAAAGGAGAAATAATCGGACAAAGTTGAGGATAAAGAAGAGGACGATGATGGTTACCCCCACGTCAATTCCACTCTAATGATTTTTGCTGATGTTGAGAGCAAGAGTCGACTGAAAGTCATCAACAGAGAAGTGAACATGGTCGCTCCGGCGACGCCCAGTTATTTGATGTGGTCCCAGACTGCCATTACATTCGACCAGTCTGATCACCCGACACACATAGCCGCCCCTGGGAGGCAAGCGTTGGTGGTCGACCCAGTCGTCGAGGGCACTCGGTTGACTAAGGTTCTGATGGATGGTGGCAGTGGCCTGAATATACTGTATGCGGAGACCTTGAAGGGGATGGGCATTCCGATGTCAGACTCAGTGAAAGCAATATGAGTTTCCATGGGGTTATTCCTGGCAAGAAGGCTGAGTCACTCGGCCAGATCGCCCTCGATGTGGTTTTTGGTGATTCCAAGAATTACCGCAAAGAAAAGTTGACGTTTGAAGTCGTCGATTTCCAGAGTGCTTATCATGCTATTCTGGGCAGGCCGGCTTATGCACGTTTCATGGCTCGACCATGTTACATTTACCTCAAATTGAAGATGCCTGGTCCTAAAGGAGTGATCACCATCACTGGCAATCGGAAGAAGGCCGAAGAGTGCTTCCAGAAGGGCTCAAAGATCGCCGATGCACAAATGGCAGTGGTGGAATTGCAGGAGTAGCAAAAAAATGCAGATCCGAGTGATTTGTTGCGAGCTAAGAAGCCTGCCACGGATTCAGCATTTCAGTCGTCTAGCGAAACGAAGCCGGTCCATATTCACCCGACTGATCCCAATGCTGCTCCAACTCACATTTCGACAACACTCGACTCCAAATAGGAAGAAGCGCTCATCCAGTTCCTCCGTGAGAACTGGGACATCTTTGCATGGAAACCTTCGGACATGCCGGGTTTTCCCAGGGGGCTGGCTGATCAACGTTTGCGAGTCGACCCAAAAGTGAAACCAGTTAAAGAACATCTTCGACGGTCCGCCGTGCAGAAGAGAAAAGCAATCGGTGAAGAAGTGGTTCGACTCCTAGCAGCTGAGTTTATCCGAGAGATCTACCACTCTGAGTAGTTAGCCAATGTTGTCATGGTCCCCAAGAAGGACGACTCACTTCGCATGTGCATTGACTTCAAGCATATCAATCGGGCCTGCCCGAAAGATCACTTTCCTCTCCCCCGCATCGATCAAATTGTCGACTCGACTGCAGGGTGTGAGCGCTTGTCCTTTTTGGACGCTTATTCCGGGTATCATCAGATCTGACTGTATGGACCCGATGAGATAAAAACAGCTTTCATCACTCCATTTGGGTGCTTCTGTTATGTCACCATGCCATTTTGCCTGAAGAATGCTGGAGCCACATTCATGAGGATGATTCAGAAGTGTTTACTCACTCAAATCAGTCGGAATGTGGAAGCATACATGGATGACATTGTGGTCAAGTCACGTAAAGGTTCCGACCTGTTGGCTGACCTTGCTGAAACTTTTGCCAACCTCAGAAGGTATGATATCAAGCTTAATCCATCAAAGTGCACATTCGGAGTTCCGGGCGGAAAATTACTCGGTTTTCTCGTTTTCGAACGGGGGATCGACGCTAACCCAGAGAAAGTTGGTTCCATTCTCCGAATGAAGCGCCCTGTGCGTGTGCACCATGTCCAGAAGCTTACAGCTGTTTGGCCGCCTTAAGTCGATTCATTTCTCGCCTCGGTGAAAAGGCATTGCCTCTTTACCGACTAATGAAGAAGTCTGATAAGTTCGAGTGGACTCCTGAAGTTGATGCAGCATTTGCAGAGCTCAAAGCCCTGCTTTCCACCCAGCCGGTGCTTGCTGCCCCAATTAGCAAAGAGCCTTTACTGCTTTACATTGCAGCCACTGGACAAGTTGTCAGTATGGTACTTACGTTCGAGCGGGAAGAGGAAGGAAAAACCTATAAAGTTCAGCGCCCAGTATATTATGTTTCCGAAGTTTTGACTCCATCAAAGCAAAGATATCCACATTATCAGAAGCTCATTTATGGGATTTATACGACCACGAAGAAGGTTGCACATTGTTTCTCTGACCACTCCATTACAGTCGTCAGCGACGCTCCATTATCAGAGATTCTGAACAACAGAGATGCAACTGGTCGAGTGGCAAAGTGGGCAATTGAACTCCTTCCCTTGGATATTAAGTTTGAGGCAAAGAAAGCTATCAAGTCCCAAGCAATAGCAGATTTCCTCGCCGAGTGGATCGAACAGCAACTGCTGACTCAAATCCACTCGGAGCACTGGACCATGTTGTTTGATGGTTCCAAGATGCTGAATGGTTCCGGTGCTGGGGTGGTACTGCTATCCCCCCGAGGAGACAAGCTCAGATATGTTCTCTAGATTCACTTTGATTCCTCCAATAACGAAGCGGAATATGAAGCACTTTTATATGGGTTACGTATGGCCATCTCACTCGGCGTCCGTTGCCTCATGGTCTACGGCGACTCAGATTTGGTAGTCAATCAAGTGATGAAGGAGTGGGACGTCAGAAGCCCAGCTATGACTAGTTATTGCAATGCGGTGAGGAAGTTGGAAAAGAAGTTTGAGGGGTTAGAGCTCCATCATATACCCCGACTGAAAAAATCAAGCAGCCGATGATTTGGCAAAGATAGGTTCCAAGAGAGAAGCCATTCCCAGCAATGTGTTTTTAGAACACATTCATACACCTTCAGTTCAAGAAGATCCTTTCACTGAAGAGCCCCCGCAGCCTAAGAGTGCCACAGATCCGACTGAAGTCGATGTCCCAGCCGTGGTCGACCTGATCATGGAGGTTTTGGTCATCACTCCCGACTGGACAGTGCCATACATTGCGTATATCCTTAGGAAGGAACTCCCAGAGGATGAAGAAGAGGCTCGACAGATCGTCCGTCGATCCAAAGCCTTCACTTTGATAAGAGGCCATCTGTTCAGGGAAAGCGTAACTGGAGTCAGCCAGAAATGCATAACATCAGAAGAAGGTCGAATGATCCTCAACGACATCCACTCGGGGATCTGTGGTCACCATGCGTCCTCTCGGACCATTGTGGCCAAAGCATACCGAGCTGGATTTTATTGGCCACGAGCAAATGAAATGGCGAAACATATAGTCGACAAATGTGAAGGCTGCCAGTTTTACTCCAATATGTCCCACAATCCTGCTTCAGCCGTGAAGAATATTCCACTCATATGGCCCTTTGCTGTTTGGGGATTGGATATGGTTGGACCCCTGAGGACTGGTAGGAGCGGCTTCACTCATGTGCTTGTAGCAGTCGACAAGTTTACCGAATGGATTGAAGCCAAGCCTATCAAGAATCTTGAGGCCAGCACTGCCGTCAGTTTCATCAGAGAATTGACATTCAGATACGGAGTTCCGCACAGCATCATCACTGACAACGGGTCAAACTTTGATTCTGATGAGTTCAGAGCCTTCTGTGCTTCCCAAGGCACACGAGTCGACTATGCTTTAGTCACCCACCCTCAGTCGAATGGACAAGCAGAAAGAGCAAATGGCTTGATTCTCAAAGGACTGAAACCCCATCTAATGCGTGATCTCAAGCATGCAGCAGGCGCCTGGGTCGATGAACTTCCATCAGTTCTTTGGGGATTGAGGACAACTCCCAATCGGTCGACTGGCCGAACTCCATTCTTCTTGGTTTATGGAGCTGAAGCTGTTCTACCGAGTGACTTGCTTCACAATGCACCCCGGGTCGAGTTCTTCTCTGAAGATGAAGCAGAACAGGCCCGGCAGGACGCAGTCGATCTCCTAGAGGAGGAAACAGAGATGGCCTTAATCTGGTCGACCATTTATCAGCAAGACTTGCGTCGATTCCACGCCAGAAACGTGAGGGGCCGAGCCTTTCAAGAGGGAGACTTGGTTCTTCGAGTGGATCAACAAAAACCACACAAGCTTGCCCCTTCTTGGGAAGGTCCGTTCATTGTCACCAGAGTTCTCCACAATGGAGCATACCATCTTTACAATGTCGAGCATCAGAAAGACGAGCCACGGGCTTGGAACGCGGAGCTGCTCCGCCCCTTTTATACTTGAGTACTCATTCGAATGAGATGTAATAAGAAATACCTTTGTAGTTTGTTTATCAAAGACAAGAGCTTTACAGTCTTCCTAAATGGTTGTTGTTACTTTTGTTTGCGTCTAAAATCCCCCAGTGGGTGACTTTGCCGCGAATCCGTTTCGCCTAAGTTTAAAAAATCCTACCGAGTGGTGAGCAAGCCTCCCACTCGGGGCCTTAGCTGCAGTCCAGTACTCGCCTAAGTTTAAAAAATCCTACCGAGTGGTGAGCAAGCCTCCCACTCGGGGGCTTAGCTGCAGTCCAGTACTCGCCTAAGTGTAAAAAATCCTACCGAGTGGTGAGCAAACCTCTCACTCGGGGGCTTAGCTGCAGTCCAGTACTCGCCTAAGTTTAAAAAATCCTACCGAGTGGTGAGCAAGCCTCCCACTCGGGGGCTTAGCTGCAGTCCAGTACTCGCCTAAGTGTAAAAACTCCTACCGAGTGGTGAGCAAGCCTCTCACTCGGGGGCTTAACCGCAGTCCAGTACTCGCCTAAGTGTAAAAAATCCTACCGAGTGGTGAGCAAGCCTCTTACTCGGGGGCTTAGCCGCAGTCCAGTACTCGCCTAAGTTTAAAAAATCCTATCGAGTGGTGAGCAAGCCTCCCACTCGGGGGCTTAGCTGCAGTCCAGTACTCGCCTAAGTGTAAAAATCCTACCGAGTGGTGAGCAAGCCTCTCACTCGGGGGCTTAGCTGCAGTCCAGTACTCGCCTAAGTGTAAAAAGTCCTACCGAGTGGTGAGCAAGCCTCTCACTCGGGGGCTTAGCTGCAGTCCAGTACTCGCCTAAGTTTAAAAAATCCTACCGAGTGGTGAGCAAGCCTCTCACTCGGGGGCTTAGCTGCTGTCCAGTACTCGCCTAAGTGTAGAAAATCCTACCGAGTGGTGAGCAAGCCTCCCACTCGGGGGCTTAGCTGCAGTCCAGTACTCGCCTAAGTGTGAAAAATCCTACCGAGTGGTGAGCAACCCTCCCACTCGGGGGCTTAGCTGCAGTCCAGTACTCGCCTAAGTTTGAAAAAATCCTACCGAGTGGTGAGCAACCCTCCCACTCGGGGGCTTAGCTGCAGTCCAGTACTCGCCTAAGTGTGAAAAATCCCACCGAGTGGTGAGCAACCCTCCCACTCGGGGGCTTAGCTGCAGTCCAGTACTCGCCTAAGTGTAAAAAAATCCTACCGAGTGGTGAGCAAGCCTCTCCCTCGGGGGCTTAGTTGCAGTCCAGTACTCGCCTAAGTGTAAAAAATCCTACCGAGTGGTGAGCAAGCCTCTCACTCGAGGACTTAGCTACAGTCCGGTACTCGCCTATGTGTGAAAAATCCTACCGAGTGGTGAGCAACCCTCCCACTCGGGGGCTTAGCTGCAGTCCAGTACTCGCCTAAGTTTGAAACACATCCTTATCCACAAGGACGACGAGGTGCAGGTCGACTACAACCTTCTCCTCGGAGCTACGCCACAAATACAACGTACACTCCATCCTCATCCGCAAGGACGATGAGGTGCAGGTCGACTGCAACCTTCTCCTTGGAGCTACGCCACAAGTACAACGTACACTCCATCCTCATCCGCAAGGACGACGAGGTGCAGGTCGACTGCAACCTTCTCCTTGGAACTACACCACAAGTACAACGTACGCTCCATCCTCATCCACAAGGACGATGAGGTGCAGGTCGACTAGAATCTCCTCCTCAGAGCTGCATCTCAAGTTCAAAGATAATTCCGAGTGAAGAACAAAACCCACTCGAAGACAAACGCAAGCATATTTCAAGGTAAACAAAGTTCAGATAAATCCTAAGGTTCCGTACCGCATATCAAAAGTACTCGAGCATCAAGCCCGAAGAAGTTTAAAGATTACACAATCACTCGGCATTCCGAGGCAAATAAAGGTGGAGCATAATGTTTTTTGGTCACTCATCGGGAGAAGGACTGGCTGGGTCGCAGAAACTGTCAAGGTCTATGCTGTCTGCGATGCGAGTGGCAGCGTCAAGGAAAGTGTCCATAAAGGACTGGAAAGTGTGCCTTTTTGTGTTAGCAACCTTGAGCTCCGCCAGCTTGTCTTCTTTGACATCCTTGCAGTGCACTCGGACCAGAGACAAGGCGACATTAGCACTGCAACGAGCAGACAACTTTTTCCATTCTTGCACTCGGTCAGGTATTTGGTTCAGTCGAGCCATCAGAGACTCGAGGTCTTGAGATAGTTCCGCCTGAGGCCAGAGTTCAGCATCAACCCGAGTCATCGCCGCCTTCAGGCGGGCAAGATAAGCAATCGCGCTGTCCATGCGAGATTCCGATCGCAGCACATTCATTGCGATGTCATCTTTGACTGGGCAATTTATGGGGTCGAGACCTGTCTCGACCCGCCCAGTTTCCGCTTCAAAATCTTGGCAAAGCTCTGCACAGTTGAGTAAACGGTGAGTCGACGATATGATCGGGCTTGACAGTTGACCGCAATAAGTCAGTCAGTCATCAGTACCTTCAAGTTTTAGGACCAGCTTTGCAGCAAGCTGGCCCAGATAAGACTCCAACTCGCCCTTCCTGGCCTTGAGGCTCCCAAGCTCGTTTGTCAGGTTGTCCTTGTCTTTCTTCAGTCGCTCGACCTCCCGATTGGCGTTAGAAATAGCAGCCTTCAGTTTGGAGTTCTCTTCTTCTAACTTGCCGACTGAAGCAAGCTTCTTGTCAGCAAGCGCCGTCTTCTCTCGCGCTTCCTTCTGTGCAGCAGCAAGATCCTGATCCTTCTTCTCCAAAGCCTGCTTCATTTTCTCTAAAGAAATAACATTCTTCAGACGGGCTTGGAGTTCACGGTTTTCACTACATACATCTGCTCGAGTGGAGTCACTCGGTTCAAAAAATGGAAAGGAAAAGTGCCAGCAGTGAGATAGACAGTTGATGATTGGTTACCTCCCATGGCAGCTACTTCATCACGAGCAGTCTTGAGATTCTTCTTGGCCAATTCCAGATCAAGGTTGAGGCTGATTTGCTGTTTGTTCATTGCAGAAAGCTGAGCCCCAAGATCACAAGATTTCTGCAGTATAAGCCATATCAGTTGACTGAGATAAAAAGACATCACAGTGATAGCTACTCTAAGACTACCACCGAATCAAACATTAAACGGCAGTCTCGGGAACTACACCCAGTGGGTGCACTTAGCGTGCCCCAACTGGTTTGAATAAACACTCGACATGGCCTTCCCAGCGCGAGAGTAAAAAAAGTTCTCAGACCATAGTCGACTACCCGCAGTTAACCACGGCCTCGGGGACTACACCCAGTGGGTGCACTTAGCGTGCCCCCACTGGTTCTGGTTTCATTCGACCTGGTCCGCCGAGACCGAGTGACAAAATTTAGATTCTCAGACTACAGTCGACTGCCCACAGCCAACTATGGTCTCGGGGACTACACCCAGTGGGTGCACTAAGAGTGCCCCCACTAGTTCAAAGATTCAATTCAAGACGACTCAAATTGCCTCGTACAACTTCATAACAGTCACACCCAGCGGGTGATCGGATGAGAAGTATGATCAATCAGGAATCAACTAACCTGGACATTGGTCTGCTGAGCTGCTCCAGTGTTGAAGGCCACCTGACTGGCCTCATGCATCACTTTCATTTGCCCCATCACAAGGTTCAATTGAAGAAGAGCTTCTTTGGCGGCAGCCGGTGGGTCGTCAGGAGTCTGATACACAGTGAAAAGCGATGATGGCAGAGCAGTCGGTATTGGCGCAGCAGAAGTCTGAGTAGCTGATCCTGACGGGCAATCAGTCGACAGCAGGATAGCGAAAGTGACGTTGGTACATGCCGGATCTGTCGATCGCTCGACTGCCATCTCAGGCATCTCAGTCGACTGAGGAACCTGGACCTCAAGCGTCTTCCCGCTCAGTTCCGCGTCCCTCCTCCTCCTTCCCCTCAGCGGTACTTCTTCTTCATCGTCTGGTAGCACAACAACATCTCGTGGTGCTGCAACAGACAGAGAAAGTCAAAGAGATAGCTGACAAACAATCCAGTGGCCCAAATAAATTCGACTCGGGCAGACTTACTGGCTTTGGAGGTAGCTGCATCGGCGGTTTCCTCGTCGACTGGAGTCTTGTCGATATCCATATCAGTCGCAGCCGAGGCCGGGCTGTAAAGGTTCATCATCCACTCAGCCAGTACAATAGAATCGGTCGGAACACGAAAATACAGGGAGAACATTTACCCAGAAGCAACAGGAACGTCCATCTTGATTTTAGGCAGGGTCTTCCGAGCCTTCGAAGGATTGATCTTGGGCTGCTTGGTGACCATCTCAGCCAATTCTGGAGTCGAAGACCGAGCGCGCTTTTGAGATGGAGCGCTCGAGGCCACAGCCTTGCCGCGCCTGCCCGCGGGATCATGGTGCTGCTTGGTTCAACGTTCGGAACGAGGTGGTGAGTCGGCTACCTCCTCGTCGTCCGACTCATCGCTCTCATCTTCATCACCGTCGGCTGGTGACTCCCACTCGCCGCTCTCCTCCGCGCTGTCCTCGCCTTCATGGTCCTGCTCCAGAGCTTGCTCGCCATTGGGCATTGAGTACATCTCTGTATAAATCTACAAAACAAGGAGCCGAGTGGAAATCAGTCGGATCAACAAACAGGCAGAAAACACATCCAAATTCAATCAAGTGTAGTGGCCAAACCTTGTCTGGCTGGTTGCTTTCGCTGAAAGTTTTGACCCTCCTGCCACCCCTGGGGTTGTCCTTGTTCCCGGTGATGCCCCTCAGCCACTCGGCCACTGTTTTGGCCTCCACCACCTCCGGATGAACCCGAGCGGTATCACCAGCCCCGGAGTACATCCACATGGAGTGGTCACGAGCTTGGAGTGGTTGAATGCGTCGACTGAGGAACACCTCCAGCAGATCCATGCCGGTGACACCTTGGTTGATCAGTTGAACTACTCTCTCGACCAACATGCCCATCTCCGGCTTCTCCGCGGCGGTCACTTTCAATGAAGATGGAGTTTGAACACGATCAAGAGAGAAAGGGGGAAGTCCAGTCGACTGGCCTGGAGTCGCAATATCCTGGCAATAGAACCAGGTCGGCTGCCAGCCCCTGACCGACTCAGGAAATGTCATCGAAGGGAAGGAACTCCTCTTCCTCATCTGAATACCCAGACCCCCACACATCTGGATAACATGGGTTTTCCCGTCGTTCGAGTTTGCTTTCTTCACTGTTTGGGAGTGGATGGCGAAAATGTGCTTGAAAAGACCCAGTGCGGTTAACACCCCAGAAAATTATCACACATGGACAGGAATGCGGCAAGGTATGTGATGGTGTTGGGAGTGAAATGATGGAGTTGAGCCCCGAAGAAATTCAAGAAACCTCGAAAGAAGGGGTGTGGAGGAAGCGAGAAACCGCGGTCGACATGGGTGGCAAGCAGAACACACTCACCCGGTTGCGGCAGTGGCTCCGTTTCCCCCTCCAGCAGCCGCGCGGACCCATGGACGATCAGCCCTGACTCGGCCATATCATCCAAGTCCTCCTGCTGAAGCGAGGAATGGATCCAATCTCCCTGGATCCAACCCCGCGGCAGCCGAGCGCGATGAAGATCCCCGATTCGTCTTCTTGCCTTTCGCCGCCCCCGTCGCCTTCTTCGCGCGCTCCAGCGCCGCCGTTTTCTCCTTCGCCATGGCGGTGGAGAGGAGGCGTCGAGAGTGGAGATGTCGGATGGGGTGAAAGAGCGAGAGGAAGAAGAAGGAGAATGGGCACGCACAGTGCGGACGCCTCGGCCTCGCCGCTTTTAAAGGCCCACTTCCGAGTGGCTGACGCGTGGGTCCAGGCGATCCTGTCAAATCCCGCAACAGTCGTACACGAGATTCGTGGCGAAAAAGGTGGCGCAGAAATCAAAACGTCATGTTTATCCACTCCGCTTACCACGGCACGCTCCGCCTGGCGTGCTTTCACCGAAATTTCGAATCCTGCGAAATCCGGGATCCTCTGCAACCGATCACGCCAAAGATTTCGCGTCAAAGACAACACTCGGCGGGTGACATTATAAAAACCAATCAGCAATTCCTGAATCGATCAAGGCGACTGAAACGAAGCCGAAGTACCACACTAGCCTCTGTTCAGAGATGAGTTCTTGAGAAAGGCAAGAGTCAAAGCAAGATCAACTTCAACCTTCTTTTCACTCGGACCTCAATCCATTCGGGGGCTAATGATGAGGACATAGACCTAGGGTAGGGCGATAGGCCTGACCTATACGTCCTACCTAAGGTCCTTGTCCTAGAAGCAAAGAAGTTTAAGAGCAAATAGAGAGGGCTCAACAAAGTTGTCGAGTGCAATCCACTCGACCTACCATTCACTCGGAGATCTCTTTTTATTTAGGTCACTCGACCACTCAACCACTCGACGTGCAGAAGACCTAAAGCCACTCTACGCAGCAACGGTCGGACGTTTACTCATAGACTTAATGATCATTTATAGCACTTTGTTATTGACGTTACCTGTAACGCTCTCACTTTATGTACATTGAATCCTGTGTAATGGAGGGGAGCTGGGGTCCTGGCACACTCTATATAAGCCACCCCCCTCCTCTGAGACAAGGTTTCGCACCCCCTGTAACACACACACATGCATATAATCCAGTCGACCGCCTCCGGGCTCCGAGACGTAGGGTTGTTACTTCCTCCGAGAAGGGCCTGAACTCGTAAAACTCTTGCGTACAACTTCTCCATAACTAAGATCTTGCCTCTACATCCCTACCCCCCCATTCTACTGTCAGACTTAGAACCACGACACCTACCCCCCAGGCGCGCCCTCCACCCTCATGGGCCCCACGTTGCTCTACCGACGTACTTCTTCCTCCTATATATACCTACGTACCCCCAAACTACCAGATACAGAGCCAAAAACCTAATTCCACCACCGCAACCTTCTGTACCAGTGAGATCCCATCTTGGGGCCTTTTCCGGAGCTCCGCCGGAGGGGGCATTGATCACGGAGGGCTTCTACATCAACACCTTAGCCTCTCTGATGATGTGTGAGTAGTTTACCTCAGACCTTCGGGTCCATAGTTATTAGCTAGATGGCTTCTTCTCTCTTTTTGGATATCAATACAATGTTCTCCCCCTCTCTCGGGGAGATCTATTCGATGTAATCTTCTTTTGCGGTGTGTTTGTTGAGACCGATGAATTGTGGGTTTATGATCAAGTTTATCTATGAACAATATTTGGATCTTCTCTGAATTCTTTTATGTATGATTGGTTATCTTTGCAAGTCTCTTCGAATTATCAGTTTGGTTTGGCCTACTAGATTGATCTTTCTTGCAATGGGAGAAGTGCTTAGCTTTGGGTTCAATCTTGCGGTGTCCTTTCCCAGTGACAGTAGGGGCAGCAAGGCACGTATTGTATTGTTGCCATCGAGAATAACAAGATGGGGTTTATATCATATTGCATGAGTTTATCCCTCTACATCATGTCATCTTGCTTAAAGCGTTACTCTGTTCTTATGAACTTAATACTCTAGATGCATGCTGGATAGCGGTCGATGTGTGGAGTAATAGTATTAGATGCTGGCAGGAGTCGTCTACTTGTCTCGGACGTGATGCCTATATACATGATCATACCTAGATATTCTCATAACTATGCTCAATTCTGTCAATTGCTCAACAGTAATTTGTTCACCCACCATAATACTTATGCTCTTGAGAGAAGCCACTAGTGAAACCTATGGCCCCCGGGTCTATTTTCCATCATATTAATCTCCCGACAACAAGTTATTTCTAGCATCGTCTTTATTTTACTTTCTTTACTTTGCATCTTTATCATAAAAATACCAAAAATATTATCTTATCATATCTATAATATCTCACTCTTGTAAGTGACCGTGAAGGGATTGACAACCCCTTTATTGCGTTGGTTGCGAGGATTTATTTGTTTGTGTAGGTGCGAGGGACTCGTGCGTGGCCTCCTACTGGATTGATACCTTGGTTCTCAAAAACTGAGGGAAATACTTACACTACTTTGCTGCATCACCCTTTCCTCTTCAAGGGAAAACTGACGCAATGCTCAAGAGGTAGCAAGAAGGATTTTTGGCGCCGTTGCCGGGGAGTCTACGCAAAAGTCAACACACTAAGTACCCATCACAAACCCTTATCTCCCGCATTACATTATTTGCCATTTGCCTCTCGTTTTCCTCTCCCCCACTTCACCCTTGCCATTTTATTCGCCCTCTCTTTTCCGTTCGCCTCCTTTTTGTTTGCTTCTTGTTTGCTCGCGTGTTGGATTGCTTGCTTGTCACGATGGCTCAAGATAATACTAAATTGTGTGATTTCACCAATACCAACAACAATGATTTTCTTAGCACTCCGATTGCTCCTCTTACTGACACTGAATCTTGTGAAATCAATGCTGCTTTGTTGAATCTTGTCATGAAAGATCAATTTGCCGGCCTTCCTAGTGAAGATGCCGCTACCCATCTAAATAGCTTCGTAAATTTGTGTGATATGCAAAAGAAGAAAGATGTGGACAATGATATTGTTAAATTGAAGCTATTTCCTTTTTCGCTTGGAGATCGTGCTAAAGCTTGGTTTTCGTCTTTGCCTAAAAATAGTATTGATTCTTGGAATAAGTGCAAAGATGCTTTTATCTCTAAATATTTTCCTCCCGCTAAGATTATCTCTCTTAGAAACGATATTATGAATTTTAAGCAACTTGATCATGAACATGTTGCACAAGCTTGGGAGAGGATGAAATTAATGATACGTAATTGCCCTACGCATGGTTTGAATTTGTGGATGATTATACAAAAAATTTATGCCGGATTGAATTTTGCTTCTAGAAATCTTTTAGATTCGGCCGCGGGAGGCACTTTTATGGAAATCACTTTAGGAGAAGCTACTAAACTCCTAGATAATATTATGGTTAATTATTCTCAATGGCACACTGAAAGATCTATTAATAAAAAAGTGCATGCGATAGAAGAAATTAATGTTTTGAGTGGAAAGATGGATGAACTTATGAAATTATTTGCTAATAAAAGTGTTTCTTCTAATCCTAATGATATGCCTTTGTCTACTTTGATTGAGAATAATAATGAATCTATGGATGTGAATTTTGTTGGTAGGAATAATTTTGGTAACAACGCGTATAGAGGAAACTTTAATCCTAGGCCGTACCCTAGTAATTCCTCTAATAATTATGGTAATTCCTACAACAATTCTTATGGAAATTTTAATAAGATGCCCTCTGAATTTGAGACTAGTGTTAAGGAATTTATGAATTCGCAAAAGAATTTCAATGCTTTGCTTGAAGAAAAACTGCTTAAAGTTGATGAATTGGCTAGGAACGTTGATAGAATTTCCCTTGATGTTGATTCTTTAAAACTTAGATCTATTCCACCTAAGCATGATATCAATGAGTCTCTCAAATCCATGAGAATTTCCATTGATGAGTGAAAAGAAAGAACCGCTAGGATGTGTGCTAAGAAAGATTGCTTTGTGAAAGCGTGTTCGTCTAGTTTCTATGAAAATAAAGATGAAGATCTAAAAGTTATTGATGTGTCCCCTATTAAATTTTTGTTTTGCAATATGAATCTTGGTAATGATGGGACTGAATATGATCCACCTTTACCTAGAAGGCGTTCCAAAAATTCGGAGTTTTTAGATCTTGATGCTAAAATTGATAAAAGTGGGATTGAAGAGATCAAAACTCTAGATATTAATGAACCCGCTATTTTGGATTTCGAGGAATTTAATTATGATAATTGTTCTTTAATAGATTGTATTTCCTTGTTGCAATCCGTGCTAAATTCTCCTCATGCTTATAGTCAAAATAAAGCCTTTACCAAACATATCGTTGATGCCTTGATGCAATCTTATGAAGAAAAACTTGAGTTGGAAGTTTCTATCCCTAGAAAACTTTATGATGAACGGGAACCTATTGGAAATATGCCCTAGAGGCAATAATAAAATGGTTATTATTATATTTCCTTGTTCATGATAATTGTCTATTGTTCATGCTATAATTGTGTTATCCGGAAATCGTAATACATGTGTGAATACATAGACCACAACGTGTCCCTAGTAAGCCTCTAGTTGACTAGCTCGTTGATCAACAGATAGTCATGGTTTCCTGACTATGGACATTGGATGTCATTGATAACAGGATCACATCATTAGGAGAATGATGTGATGGACAAGACCCAATCCTAAGCATAGCACAAAGATCGTGTAGTTCGTTTGCTAGAGCTTTTCCAATGTCAAGTATGATTTCCTTAGACCATGAGATCGTGTTACTCCCGGATGCCGTAGGAGTGCTTTGGGTGTACCAAACGTCACAACGTAACTGGGTGACTATAAAGGTACACTACAGGTATCTCTGAAAGTGTCTGTTGGGTTGACACGGATCGAGACTGGGATTTGTCACTCCGTATGACGGAGAGGTATCTCTGGGCCCACTCGGTAATGCATCATGATAATGAGCTCAAAGTGACCAAGTGGTTGGTCACGGGATCATGCATTACGGTACAAGTAAAGTGACTTGCCGGTAACGAGATTGAACGAGGTATTGGGATACCAACGATCGAATCTCGGGCAAGTAACGTACCGATTGACAAAGGGAATTGTATACGGGATTGATTGAATCCTCGACATCGTGGTTCATCCGATGAGATCATCGTGGAACATGTGGGAGCCAACATGGGTATCCATATCCCGCTGTTGGTTATTGACCAGAGAGTCGTCTCGGTCATGTCTGCGTGTCTCCCGAACCCGTAGTGTCTACACACTTAAGGTTCGGTGACGCTAGGGTTGTAGAGATATTAGTATGCGGAAACCCGAAAGTTGTTCGGAGTCCCGGATGAGATCCCGGACGTCACGAGGAGTTCCGGAATGGTCCGGAGGTGAAGAATTATATATCGGAAGTCCAGTTTCGGCCACCGGGAAAGTTTCGGGGGTTATCGGTATTGTACCGGGACCACCGGAAGGGTCCCGGGGGTCCACCGGGTGGGGCCACCTATCCCGGAGGGCCCCATGGGCTGAAGTGGGAGGGGAACCAGCCCCTGGTGGGCTGGTGCGCCCCCCATGGGCCTCCCCCTGCGCCTAGGGTTGGAAACCCTGGGGGTGGGGGGCGCCCCACCTGACTTGGGGGGCAAGTTCCCCCCCCCCTTGGCCGCCGCCCCCCCTGGAGATTGTATCTCCCAGGGTCGGCGCCCCCCCAGGGCCCCTATATATAGTGGGGGGAGGGAGGACAGCAGTACCCTAGCCCCTGGCGCCTCCCTCTCCCTCCCGTGACACCTCTCCCTCCCGTTTGCGCTTGGCGAAGCCCTGCCGGGATCCCCGCTACTTCCACCACCACGCCGTCGTGCTGCTGGATCTCCATCAACCTCTCCTTCCCCCTTGCTGGATCAAGAAGGAGGAGACGTCGCTGCTCCGTACGTGTGTTGAACGCGGAGGTGCCGTCCGTTCGGCGCTTGGTCATCGGTGATTTGGATCACGACGAGTACGACTCCATCAGCCCCGTTCACTTGAACGCTTCCGCTCGCGATCTACAAGGGTATGTAGATGCACTCCTTCCCTCCCGTTGCTAGTAAACTCCATAGATGGATCTTGGTGATGTGTAGAAAATTTTAAATTTCTGCTACGATCCCCAACAGTGGCATCATGAGCCAGGCCTATGCGTAGTTTCTATGCACGAGTAGAACACAAACTTGTTGTGGGCGTAGATGTTGTCAATTTCCTTGCCACTACTAGTCTTATCTTGTTTCGGCGGCATTGTGGGATGAAGTGGCCTGGACCGACCTTACACGTACGCTTACGTGAGACAGGTTCCACCGACTGACATGCACTAGTTGCATAAGGTGGCTAGCGGGTGTCTGTCTCTCCCACTTTAGTCGGAACGGATTCGATGAAAAGGGTCCTTATGAAGGGTAAATAGAAATTGGCATATCACGTTGTGGTTTTACGTAGGTAAGAAACGTTCTTGCTAGAAACCTATAGAAGCCACGTAAAAAACTTGCAACAACAATTAGAGGACGTCTAACTTGTTTTTGCAGCATATGCCTTGTGATGTGATATGGCCAAAAGGATGTGATGAATGAGATATATGTGATGTATGATATTGATCATGTTCTTGTAATAGGAATCACGACTTGCATGTCGATGAGTATGACAACCGGCAGGAGCCATAGGAGTTGTCTTTATTTTTTTGTATGACCTGCATGTCATTGAATAACGCCATGTAAATTACTTTACTTTATTGCTAAACACGTTAGTCATAGAAGTAGAAGTAATCGTTGGCGTGACAACTTCATGAAGACACGATGATGGAGATCATGATGATGGAGATCATGGTGTCATGCTGGTGAGAAGATGATCATGGCGCCCCGAAGATGGAGATCAAAGGAGCAAAATGATATTGGCCATATCATGTCACTATTTGATTGCATGTGATGTTTATCATGTTTTACATCTTATTTGCTTAGAACGACGGTAGTAAGTAAGATGATCCCTTATAATAATTTCAAGAAAGTGTTCCCCCTAACTGTGCACCATTGTGAAGGTTCGTTGTTTCGAAGCACCACATGATGATCGGGTGTGATAGATTCTAACGTTCGCATACAATGGGTGTTGACGAGCCTAGCATGTACAGACATGGCCTCGGAACACACGCAATACACTTAGGTTGACTTGACGAGCCTAGCATGTACAGACATGGCCTCGGAACACACGCAATACACTTAGGTTGACTTGACGAGCCTAGCATGTACAGACATGGCCTCGGAACACGGAAGACCGAAAGGTCGAGCATGAGTCGTATAGAAGATACGATCAACATGAAGATGTTCACCGATGTTGACTAGTCCGTCTCACGTGATGATCGGACACGGCCTAGTTAACTCAGATCATGTTTCACTTAGATGACTAGAGAGATGTCTATCTAAGTGGGAGTTCATTGAATAATTTGATTAGATGAACTAAATTATCATGAACTTAGTCTAAAATCTTTACAATATGTCTTGTAGATCAAATGGCCCACGTTGCCCTCAACTTCAACGCGTTCCTAGAGAAAACCAAGCTGAAAGATGATGGCAGCAACTATACGGACTGGGTCCGGAACCTGAGGATCATCCTCATAGCTGCCAAGAAAGATTATGTCCTAGAAGCACCGCCAGGTGAAGCACCCATCCCAGAGAACCAAGACGTTATGAACGCTTGGCAGTCACGTGCTGATGATTACTCCCTCGTTCAGTGCGGCATGCTTTACAGCTTAGAACCGGGGCTCCAAAAGCGTTTTGAGCAACACGGAGCATATGAGATGTTCGAAGAGCTGAAAATGGTTTTCCAAGCTCATGCCCGGGTCGAGAGATATGAAGTCTCTGACAAGTTCTTCAGTTGTAAGATGGAGGAAAACAGTTCTGTCTGTGAGCACATACTCAAAATGTCTGGGTTGGACAACCGCTTGACTCAGCTGGGAGTTAATCTCCCGGATGACGCGGTCATTGACAGAATCCTTCAGTCGCTTCCACCAAGCTACCAGAGCTTTGTGATGAACTTCAATATGCAGGGGATGGAAAAGACCATCCCTGAGGTATATTCAATGCTGAAATCAGCGGAGGTGGAGATCAAAAAGGAACATCAAGTGTTGATGGTGAATAAAACCACTAAGTTCAAGAAAGGCAAGGGTAAGAGGAACTTCAAGAAAGACGGCAAGGGAGTTGTCGCGCCCGGTAAGCCAGTTGCCGGGAAGAAGCCAAGGAATGGACCCAAGCCTGAGACTGAGTGCTTTTATTGCAAGGGAAGTGGTCACTGGAAGCGGAACTGCCCCAAATACTTAGCGGACAAGAAGGCCGGCAACACCAAAGGTATATGTGATATACATGTAATTGATGTGTACCTTACCAGTACTCGTAGTAGCTCCTGGGTATTTGATACCGGTGCGGTTGCTCATATTTGTAACTCAAAACAGGAGCTGCGGAATAAACGGAGACTGGCGAAGGACGAGGTGACGATGCGCGTAGGGAATGGTTCCAAGGTCGATGTGATCGCCGTCGGCACGCTACCTCTACATTTACCTACAGGATTAGTTTTAAACCTCAATAATTGTTATTTAGTGCCAGCTTTGAGCATGAACATTGTATCAGGATCTCGTTTAATTCGAGATGGCTACTCATTTAAATCCGAGAATAATGGTTGTTCTATTTATATGAGAGATATGTTTTATGGTCATGCCCCGCTGGTCAATGGTTTATTCTTAATGAATCTCGAACGTGATGCTACACATATTCATAGTGTGAATACCAAAAGATGTAAAGCTGATAACGATAGTCCCACATACTTGTGGCACTGCCGCCTTGGTCACATTGGTGTCAAGCGCATGAAGAAGCTCCATGCAGATGGACTTTTGGAGTCTCTTGATTACGAATCATTTGACACGTGCGAACCATGCCTCATGGGTAAGATGACCAAGACTCTGTTCTCCGGAACAATGGAGTGAGCAACCAACTTATTGGAAATCATACATACCGATGTGTGCGGTCCAATGAGTGTTGAGGCTCGCGGAGGCTATCGTTATGTTCTCACTCTCACTGATGACTTGAGTAGATATGGGTATGTCTACCTAATGAAACACAAGTCTGAGACCTTTGAAAAGTTCAAGGAATTTCAGAGTGAGGTTGAGAATCAACGTGACAGGAAAATAAAGTTCTTACGATCAGATCGTGGAGGAGAATATTTAAGTCACGAATTTGGCACACACTTAAGGACATGTGGAATAGTTTCACAACTCACGCCGCCTGGAACACCTCAGCGAAATGGTGTGTCCGAACGTCGTAATCGCACTCTATAGGATATGGTGCGATCTATGATGTCTCTTACCGATCTACCGCTCTCATTTTGGGGCTATGCTTTAGAGACTGTCGCATTCACTTTAAATAGGGCTCCGTCGAAATCCGTTGAGACGACATCGTATGAATTATGGTTTGGGAAGAAACCTAAGCTGTCGTTTCTAAAAGTTTGGGGATGCGATGCTTATGTCAAGAAACTTCAACCTGAAAAGCTCGAACCCAAGTCGGAGAAATGCGTCTTCATAGGATACCCTAAGGAAACCATTGGGTATACCTTCTACCTCAGATCCGAAGGCAAGATCTTTGTTGCCAAGAACGGGTCCTTTCTGGAGAAAGAGTTTCTCTCGAAAGAAATAAGTGGGAGGAAAGTGGAACTTGATGAGGTGATAGTCACCCTTCCGAACCGGAAAGTAGCGCAGCGCGGAAAGATGTTCCTGTGGTGCCTACACCGACTGGGGAGGAAGTTAATGATGATGATCATGAAGCTTCGGATCAAGTTACTGCTGAACTTCGTAGGTCCACAAGTACACGTTCCGCACCAGAGTGGTATGGCAACCCTGTCCTGGAAATCATGTTGTTAGACAACGGTGAACCTACGAACTATGAAGAAGCAATGGCGGGCCCAGATTCCGACAAATGGCTAGAAGCCATGAAATCCGAGATAGGATCCATGTATGAAAACGAAGTATGGACTTTGACTGACTTGCCCGATGATCGGCGAGCCATAGAAAATAAATGGATCTTTAAGAAGAAGACAGACGCGGATGGTAATGTGACCATCTATAAGGCTCGACTTGTCGCTAAGGGTTATCAACAAGTTCAAGGGGTTGACTACGATGAGACTTTCTCACCCGTAGCGAAGCTGAAGTCCGTCCGAATCATGTTAGCAATTGCCGCATTCTATGATTATGAGATATGGCAAATGGACGTCAAAACGGCATTCCTTAACGGCTTTCTTAAGGAAGAATTGTATATGATGCAGCCGGAAGGTTTTGTCGATCCTAAGAATGCTGACAAGGTATGCAAGCTCCAGCGCTCCATCTATGGGCTGGTGCAAGCATCTCGGAGTTGGAACATTCGATTTGATGAGATGATCAAAGCGTTTGGGTTTACACAGACTTATGGAGAAGCCTGTGTTTACAAGAAAGTGAGTGGGAGCTCTGTAGCATTTCTCATATTATATGTGGATGACATACTATTGATGGGAAATGATATAGAATTCTTGGAAAGTATAAAGGCCTATTTGAATAAGTGTTTTTCAATGAAGGACCTTGGAGAAGCTGCTTATATATTAGGCATCAAGATCTATAGAGATAGATCAAGACGCCTCATTGGTCTTTCACAGAGTACGTACCTTAACAAGATATTGAAGAAGTTCAATATGGATCAGTCCAAGAAGGGGTTCTTGCATGTATTGCAAGGTGTGCAATTGAGCACGGCCCAATGCCCGACCACGGCAGAAGATAGAGAAAAGATGAGTGTCATCCCCTATGCCTCGGCCATAGGGTCTATTATGTATGCCATGCTGTGTACCAGACCTGATGTAAACCTTGCCGTAAGTTTGGTAGGAAGGTACCAAAGTAATCCCGGCATGGAACACTGGACAGCGGTCAAGAATATCCTGAAGTACCTGAAAAGGACTAAGGATATGTTTCTCATATATGGAGGTGACGAAGAGCTCGTCGTAAAGGGTTACGTCGACACTAGCTTCGACACAGATCTGGATGACTCTAAGTCGCAAACCGGATACATGTATATTTTGAATGGAGGGGCAGTAAGCTGGTGCAGTTGCAAGCAAAGCATCATGGCGGGATCTACATGTGAAGCGGAGTATATGGCGGCCTCAGAGGCAGTGCAAGAAGCAATCTGGATGAAGGAGTTCATTACTGACCTAGGGGTGATTCCCAATGCGTCGGGCCCGATGACTCTCTTCTGTGACAACACTGGAGCTATTGCCCTTGCCAAGGAGCCCAGGTTTCACAAGAAGACCAGGCATATCAAGCGTCGCTTCAACTCCATTCGTGAAAGTGTTCAAAATGGAGACATAGATATTTGTAAAGTGCATACGGACCTGAATGTAGCAGATCCGTTGACTAAACCTCTCCCTAGAGCAAAACATGATCAACACCAGAACTCTATGGGTGTTCGATTCATCACAATGTAACTAGATTATTGACTCTAGTGCAAGTGGGAGACTGTTGGAAATATGCCCTAGAGGCAATAATAAAATGGTTATTATTATATTTCCTTGTTCATGATAATTGTCTATTGTTCATGCTATAATTGTGTTATCCGGAAATCGTAATACATGTGTGAATACATAGACCACAACGTGTCCCTAGTAAGCCTCTAGTTGACTAGCTCGTTGATCAACAGATAGTCATGGTTTCCTGACTATGGACATTGGATGTCATTGATAACGGGATCACATCATTAGGAGAATGATGTGATGGACAAGACCCAATCCTAAGCATAGCACAAAGATCGTGTAGTTCCTTTGCTAGAGCTTTTCCAATGTCAAGTATCATTTCCTTAGACCATGAGATCGTGTAACTCCCGGATGCCGTAGGAGTGCTTTGGATGTACCAAACGTCACAACGTAACTGGGTGACTATAAAGGTACACTACAGGTATCTCTGAAAGTGTCTGTTGGGTTGACACGGATCGAGACTGGAATTTGTCACTCCATATGACGGAGAGGTATCTCTGGGCCCACTCGGTAATGCGTCATCATAATGAGCTCAAAGTGACCAAGTGGTTGGTCACGGGATCATGCATTACGGTACGAGTAAAGTGACTTGCCGGTAACGAGATTGAACGAGCTATTGGGATACCGACGATCGAATCTCGGGCAAGTAACGTACCGATTGACAAAGGGAATTGTATACGGGATTGACTGAATCCTTGACATCGTGGTTCATCCGATGAGATCATCGCGGAACATGTGGGAGCCAACATGGGTATCCAGATCCCGCTGTTGGTTATTGACCGGAGAGTCGTCTCGGTCATGTCTGCTTGTCTCCCGAACCCGTAGGGTCTACACACTTAAGGTTCGGTGACGCTAGGGTTGTAGAGATATTAGTATGCGGAAACCCGAAAGTTGTTCGGAGTCCCGGATGAGATCCCGGACATCACGAGGAGTTCCGTAATGGTCCGGAGGTGAAGAATTATATATAGGAAGTTCAGTTTCGGCCACCGGGAAAGTTTCAGGGGTTATCGGTATTGTACCGGGACCACCGGAAGGGTCCCGGGGGTCCACCGGGAGGGGCCACCTATCTCGGAGGGCCCCATGGGATGAAGTGGGAGGGGAACCAGCCCCTGGTGGGCTAGTGCGCCCCCCATGGGCCTCCCCCTGCGCCTAGGGTTGGAAACCCTGGGGGGTGGGGGGCGCCCCACCTGACTTGGGGGGCAAGTCCCCCCCCTTGGCCGCTGCCCCCCCTGGAGATTGCATCTCCCAGGGCCAGCGCCCCCCCAGGGCCCCTATATATAGTGGGGGGAGGGAGGGCAGCAGTACCCTAGCCCCTGGCGCCTCCCTCTCCCTCCCTTTTGCGCTTGGCGAAGCCCTGCCGGGATCCCCGGTACTTCCACCACCATGCCGTCGTGCTGCTGGATCTCCATCAACCTCTCCTTCCCCCTTGCTGGATCAAGAAGGAGGAGACGTCGCTGCTCCGTACGTGTGTTGAACGCAGAGGTGCCGTCCGTTCGGCGCTCGGTCATCGGTGATTTGGATCACGACGAGTACGACTCCATCAACCCCGTTCACTTGAACGCTTCCGCTCGCGATCTACAAGGGTATGTAGATGCACTCCTTCCCTCTCGTTGCTAGTAAACTCCATAGATGGATCTTGGTGATGCGTAGAAAATTTTAAATTTATGCTACGATCCCCAACAGAACCTACTATTAAAATTAAAATTAAAGATCATGAATGCTATGCTTTGTGTGATTTCGGTGCTAGTGTTTCCACGATTCCAAAAACTTTATGCGATTTACTAGGTTTCCGTGAATTTGATGATTGCTCTCTAAACTTGCACCTTGCGGATTCCACTATTAAGAAACCTATGGGAAGAATTAATGATGTTCTTATTGTTGCAAATAGGAATTATGTGCCCGTAGATTTTATTGTTCTTGATATAGATTCCAATCCTTCATGTCCTATTATTCTTGGTAGACCTTTCCTTAGAACGATTGGTGCAATTCTTGATATGAAGGAAGGGAATATTAGACTCCAATTTCCGTAAAGGAAAGGCATGGAACACTTACCTAGAAAGAAAATAAATTACCTTATGAATCTATTATGAGAGCCACTTATGGATTGCCTACCAAAGATGGCAATACCTAGATCTATCCTTGCTTTTATGCCTAGCTAGGGGCGTTAAACGATAGCGCTTGTTGGGAGGCAACCCAATTTTATTTTTAGTTTTTTGCTTTTTGCTTCTGTTTAGGAATAAATCTTTTATCTAGCCTCTGGTTATATGTCTTTTAATGTTTTAATTAGTGTTTGTGCCAAGTTTAACCTATAGGATCTTCTTGCATGATAGTTATTTGATCTTGCTGAAAATTCCAGAAACTTTCTGTTCACGAAAATAATTGTTAAAAATCACCAGAACGTGATAAAATATTGATTCCAATTGATGATGATCAATAAACAAATTGTCTAGGTCTTCCTATTTTGGCTGAATTTTTGGAGTTCCAGAAGTTTGCGTTAGTTACAGATTACTACAGACTGTTCTGTTTTTGACAGATTCTGTTTTTCGTGTGTTGTTTGCTTATTTTGATGAATCTATGGCTAGTAAAAGAGTTTATAAACCATAGAGAAGTTGCAATACAGTAGGTTTAACACCAATATAAATAAAGAATGAGTTCATTACAGTACCTTGAAGTGGTGTTTTGTTTTATTTCGCTAACAGAGCTCACGAGATTTTCTGTTATGTTTTGTGTTGTGAAGTTTTCAAGTTTTGGGTGAAAGATTTGATGGATTATGGAACAAGGAGTGGCAAGAGCCTAAGCTTGGGGATGCCCATTGCACCCCAAGATAATCTAAGGACACCTAAAAGCCAAAGCTTGGGGATGCCCCGGAAGGCATCCCCTCTTTCGTCTACTTCCATCGGTAACTTTACATGGAGCTATATTTTTATTCACCACATGATATGTGTTTTGCTTGGAGCGTCTTGTATGATTTGAGTCTTTGATTTTTAGTTTACCACAATCATCCTTGCTGTACACACCTTTTGTGAGAGACACACATGATTCGGAAATTATTAGAATACTCTATGTGCTTCACTTATATCTTTTGAGTTATATAGTTTTTGCTCTAGTACTTCACTTATATCTTTTAGAGCACGGTGGTGGTTTTGTTTTATAGATACTGTTATTCTCTCATGCTTCACTTAGATTATTTTGAGATTCTTAAACAGCATGGTAATTTTCTTAAATAATCCTAATATGCTAGGTATTCAAGACTAGTAAAAACTTTCTTATGAGTGTGTTGAATACTAAGAGAAGTTTGATGTTTGATGATTGTTTTCAGACATGGAGGTAGTGATATCAAAGTTGTGCTAGTTGAGTAGTTGTGAATTTGAGAAATACTTGTGTTGAAGTTTGCAAGTCCCGTAGCATGCTCGTATAGTAAACATTATGTAACAAATTTGAAACATGAGGTGTTCTTTGATTTTCCTCCTTATGAGTGGCGGTCGGGGACGAGCGATGGTCTTTTCCTACCAATCTATCCCCCTAGGAGCATGCGCGTAGTGATTGGTTTTTGATGACTTGTAGATTTTTGCAATAAGTATGTGAGTTCTTTATGACTAATGTTGATTCAATGGATTATACGCACTGTCACCTTTCCATCATTGCTAGCCTCTTCGGTACCGTGCATTGCCCTTTCTCACATTGAGAGTTGGTGCAAACTTCGCTGGTGCATCCAAACCCCGTGATATGATACGCTCTTTCACACATAAACCTCCTTATATCTTCCTCAAAACAGCCACCATACCTACCTATTATGGCATTTCCATAGCCATTCCGAGATATATTGCCATGCAACTTTCCACCGTTCCGTTTATCATCACACGTTCATCACTGTCAGATTGCTTTGCATGATCGTGTAGTTGACATAGTATTTGTGGCAAAGCCACCATTCATAATTCTTTCATACATGTCACTCTTGGTTCATTGCATATCCCGCTACACCGCCGGAGGCATTCATATAGAGTCATACTTTGTTCTAGTATCGAGTTGTAATCATTGAGTTGTAAATAAATAGAAGTGTGATGATCATCATTTTCTAGAGCATTGTCCCAAGTGAGGAAAAAAAGAGAAAGGCCATAAAAAAGAAGGCCCAAAAAATGAGAGAAAAAGAGAGAAGGGACAATGTTACTATCCTTTTTTACCACACTTGTGCTTCAAAGTAGCACCATAATCTTCATGATAGAGAGTCTCTTGTTTTGTCACTTTCATATACTAGTGGGAATTTTTCATTATAGAACTTGGCTTGTATACTCCAACAATGGGCTTCCTCAAATGCCCTAGGTCTTCGTGAGCAAGCAAGTTGGATGCACACCCACATAGTTTCTTTTGTTGAGCTTTCATATATTTATAGCTCTAGTGCATCCGTTGCATGGCAATCCCTACTCCTTGCATTGACATCAATCGATGGGCATCTCCATAGCTCATTGATTAGCCTCGTTGATGTGAGACTTTCTCCCTTTTTGTCTTCTCCACATAACCCCCATCATTATATTCTATTCCACCCATAGTGCTATATCCATGGCTCACGCTCATGTATTGCGTGAAGGATGAAAAAGTTTGAGATTACTAAAGTATGAAATAATTGCTTGGCTTGTCATCGGGGTTGCGCATGATGAGAGCATTCTTGTGTGATGAAAATGGAGCATGACTAAACTATATGATTTTGTAGGGATGAACTTTCTTTGGCCATGTTATTTTGACAGGACATAATTGCTTAGTTAGTATGCTTGAAGTATTATTATTTTTATGTCAATATTGAACTTTTATCTTGAATCTTTCGGATCTGAATATTCATACCACGATTAAGAAGAATTACATTGAAATTATGCCAAGTAGCATTCCACATCAAAAATTCTGTTTTTATCATTTACCTACTCGAGGACGAGCAGGAATTAAGCTTGGGGATGCTTGATACGTCTCCAACGTATCTATAATTTTTTATTGTTCCATGCTATATTATATTCTGTTTTGGACATTATTGGGCTTTATTATACACTTTTATATTATTTTTGGGACTAGCCTATTAACCGGAGGCCCAGCCCAAAATTGCTGTTTTTTTCCTATTTCAGAATTTCGCAGAAAAAGAATATCAAACGGAGTCCAAACGGAATGAAACCTTCGGGAACGTGATTTTCAGAACGAACGTGATCCAGAGGACTTGGATCCTACGTCAAGACATCAACCAGGAAGGCACGAGGTAGGGGGGCGCGCCTACCCCCCAAGCGCGCCCTCCACCCTCGTGGGCCCCACGTTGCTCTACCGACGTACTTCTTCCTCCTATATATACCTACGTACCCCCAAACTACCAGATACAGAGACAAAAACCTAATTCCACCGCCGCAACCTTCTGTACCCATGAGATCCCATCTTGTGGCCTTTTCCGGAGCTCCGTCGGATGGGACATCGATCACGGAGGGCTTCTACATCAACACCATAGCCTCTCCGATGATGTGTGAGTAGTTTACCTCAGACCTTCGGGTCCATAGTTATTAGCTAGATGGCTTCTTCTCTCTTTTTGGATATCAATACAATGTTCTCCCCCTCTCTCGTGGAGATCTATTCGATGTAATCTTCTTTTGCGGTGTGTTTGTTGAGACCGATGAATTGTGGGTTTATGATCAAGTTTATCTATGAACAATATTTGGATCTTCTCTGAATTCTTTTATGTATGATTGGTTATCTTTGCAAGTCTCTTCGAATTATCAGTTTGGTTTGGCCTACTAGATTGATCTTTCTTGCAATGGGAGAAGTGCTTAGCTTTGGGTTCAATCTTGCAGTGTCCTTTCCCAGTGACAGTAGGCGCAGCAAGGCACGTATTGTATTGTTGCCATCGAGGATAACAAGATGGGGTTTATATCATATTGCATGAGTTTGTCCCTCTACATCATGTCATCTTGCTTAAAGCGTTACTCTGTTCTTATGAACTTAATACTCTAGATTCATGCTGGATAGCGGTCGATTTGTGGAGTAATAGTAGTAGATGCAGGCAGGAGTCGGTCTATCTCGGACGTGATGCCTATATACATGATCATACCTAGATATTCTCATAACTATGCTCAATTATGTCAATTGCTCAACAGTAATTTGTTCACCCACCGTAATACTTATGCTCTTGAGAGAAGCCACTAGTGAAACCTATGGCCCCGGGTCTATTTTCCATCATATTAATCTCCCGACAACAAGTTATTTCTAGCGTCGTCTTTATTTTACTTTCTTTACTTTGCATCTTTATCATCAAAATACCAAAAATATTATCTTATCATATCTATCAGATCTCACTCTCGTAAGTGACCGTGAAGGGATTGACAACCCCTTTATTGCGTTGGTTGCGAGGATTTATTTTTTTGTGTAGGTGCGAGGGACTCGTACGTGGCCTCCTACTGGATTGATACCTTGGTTCTCAGAAACTGAGGGAAATACTTATGCTACTTTGCTGCATCACCCTTTCCTCTTCAAGGGAAACCAACGCAGTGCTCAAGAGGTAGCAGGGCGCGGCGGGTGCAGCCAAATGCACGGGTGCCGTCACCACGGTGGGTGGAGGGGCGCGCACGGGCACGGGCGCTGGCGCTGGCATGTACACGAGCTTGCGCGGGTCCGCGGAGACCTCGCTGACGCCCGTGGCTTCCAGCTCTGCGATAGTGCTCGGCGACCAGCCCGTCAATGCTACGGGGATGGTCGCTGGCGCGGCTGCGGGGATGGGAGCGGGGACGGGAGCGGGGGCAGCAACCGTCGCGGCCAGCTCATTCTGGGCCATGTCCATGAGGCCCCATTCCTCCTTATTTTCTATCTCCTCCTGCTCGGAGTCGACTTCACCAAACTTGAAGACTAGTGCCGGATGATCATTCTGCGGCATGGCATTGGTGGAGGTCTGCGGCTGCGGGAGGGAGGGGAATGGGAGGCGAACAGTAAGGCCGCCCGTATTAAACAGCGGCTCGGGCGCCATTAATGGAGAGGAAGGCGGGCGGCCATGGAAGTCAAAGGGCTCGCTTCCCAGTGAGCCTGCGCAACGTACAGCTTGCACGCTTCCCGGTGAGCCTGCACATTGGATGACAGCTTGCACGCCTCTCGGTCAGCCTGCGCACCGGACTGTGCTCACACGCCTCCCGTTCAGTCAAGGTCAAGCAGCTATCCGCACGGCACCTCCTATAGCCATTAAAACCAAGACATGTGGCGTCACGTGAATGGTTAAAAGAGCGCACACGGTTTGAATTCTACAAACGTTTGAGATATTAAAGTGGCAGCTATTTTTTCAAAATGCCTTTGTTGGCTGTCATTATTCGAGTGCGCCTTCTCTCAAAATGGACACGAAAAATGCCATAAATTGGTTGAAAAATAAAATATGTGTCCTTGGGTGCATGCTTAGGTCCCATGCAAGAAATGGAAATGAATTTCAAACACTAGGGAACCGTTGATTGCCGGCAAAACATTGAGATACCTGGTTTGTAAATTCTAGTGAATCCAAAACTCGTCTGAAATTCATGAACCTTTGCAGGCTATCATGGAAGGGCACCCGACATGTTGTGGTATTTTTCGTGTCCATTTTGAGAGAAGGCGCACTCAAATAATGACAGCCAACAAAGGCATTTTGAAAAAAAATAGCTGCCACTTTTATATCTCAAACGTTTGTATAATTCAAACTGTGTGCGTTCGGTTAACCATTCACGTGACACCACGTGTCTTGGTTTTAATGGCTATAGGAGGTGCCGTGTGGACAGCTGCTTGACTGAACGGGGGGCGTGCGACCGCAGTCCGGTGCGCAGGCTCACCAGGAAGTGTAGAAGCTGTTCAACGCAGGATCTGTGCATCTCTTCAATGCAAACGGTTCAGATTATGGTATGCAAATTAAAGCCAAACTTCGGCGCTAAGCCAAGAGACACTGCGATTTGTCAGAATATGCAGCTAAAAATCAATATCACCATCTATTTTTTGTAACTAAAATTCAGTAATTAAGAATATATTTCATTCATACTAGAGATTAAGCAGCCGTTCTCACCGGGAAGCGAGACAGCCTTGGACCGCCGCCCGCCTCGCTCCCACTGGTCTATATTAATGGCGCCGCCGAGCGGCCGCACCCCCCATCCTCGCCACACACACAATTCCTCTCTCTCCGCCTACATCCTCGACGCCGCTCTGAGTCCTCAAAGCCGTCAGTGTACGAGGATGCCGCCGAAGCGCCCCATCGGAGGGAGTGGCGACGCCGGGGCTGCTGAAGCACCGGAGGACGGCGTGAATATGGAGACAGAGGTTCCCGTCCTCGCCGACGGGGTGTAGAACGAGGCTGCCAACAAGCGGAGGCGTGTCGAGAAAGAACCGCAAGCGACTCCAGCAGGCCTAGACTTCATCAACAACCTCCCTGATGATATGTTGATAGTCATCATATCCCTCCTCCCAATCAGAAAACGTGCGAGGACAGCCGCCATTTCCCGGCGGTGGCGCACCCTATGGCTCCGCACCCCTGTCGACCTCCTCCACGCCCACAAGCTCTGCCATGGCTATCGCCAAAGCTTGGATGCGTTCTCCCAGATCCTCGGCAGTCACCATGGCCCAATCAAAGGCCTTATCGCGGGCAAGTTCCGTTCCAATGGCAAGGAGAGAGCCAAGCTTGACGAGTGGTTCCCGTCCCGCGCCATAGATCAGCTCGAGAAGCTAAGTTATAATGATGGGCATATGAGCTTGCTGGCAACGTCCGCGCTCTGCTTCACGCCCACGTTGCGCCTCACCAAGTTCATGAATTGCCATCCCCCCCTTAATGACGCACCCACTCTTTTTCTACCATGACTGAAGCACCTCGAGCTCGTCGTCGTCCGCATCCCAAAGGATGACATGGAGCGCCTGCTCCGCGGCTGTACTGCACTCGAGTTCCTTCGTCTTCAGGCGATGAATTGGTCGAGTACCTTGCACATCACCTCCAGGACTCTCCGCACTATTTATGTGTGTTGCTGGTGCTGCAACGAGAAATCACAAAAGGTGGACCACAGTATGGTCATCCAGGACACACCTTCACTTGAGAGATTACTTTTAGTTGATCAACAAGGTCCAACAAGAATCAATGTCATTTCTGCGCCGAAATTGGAAGTGGTGGGCTACTCGTCTGTCAAATACTACAACTTTCAGGTACAACAGTCGCCTTATGTACCTCTCCTTCTTGATATCAACGTTATAACTAGTTTTGAAGATGTATGTTCGTTTGTCATCCAGCGAAGCTTCACCCAGACTCTGGGCCAGTGAAGGTCTTGGCACTAGAATCTGTCGTCCCCAACCTGGACCAAGTTTTCAGTTGCCTAAGATGCTTTTCGTGCCTGAAGAAGCTGTATATCGAGGTGATGTTCCTTTCCTGTTAAATGTTAACCATAAGGGAGTTCAATTTTTTGCACCTTTTCCCAAGTTTACAATGACGATGTACTACGATTTCTGAAGGAATTTTGGAGGATTTTAGGACATACACCCCACCCCATATTGGTTGGTTCATTCATATGGTTACAATCGTCCATACGCATTTCTCCTTTGGATTCATCTGTACTAGTTTTCTTAGGGAATTTTTCATCCAATCCATCCTCTTGTGAAGAAGGCTACATGTTTCTAGATTTTAATCAAATTAATGCCCATGTTAATCATGACAGATCGAAGATGGAACGTTGGTGCATTTTACAAATCCTACAAACCAAATGGGCGTGTAGCACAGTTCAAAACTGCATGTAGGCACTAACACGTTCTCTTCTTTTGCAGTGCATATTAGGCCCGGTGGAAGATGTTGATAACGACAATCACATCGAATGCCTAGATCTGCATCTCTCAAATATTACTTTGAACTCCTGCCAAGGGACCCCACCGGAGATTACACTCGCCATGTTCTTTCTTGCTAGAGCAAAGGTGCTGAGGGTACTGAGGTTGAACACGCATTTAATTAGGAAAGATCGATGGTATGATTATCAGAGGCGGCTGGTGCTGCGGAATGGAAGTGCCTCCAAAAATGCCAAACTTAGTATTGGAAGAGCATATAGCAAAGCAATTGGAAGTTATTGTGTCAAACCCATACATGACTTGTCAGCAGCTGATCCCTTTTCAGAAATGACGCAGCTTGCAATGTTTGAATTTGGGCGTTGTAATCTTTGAACTTGAACCTTGCAATATTTATGGTATTTGTTATTTTGAACCATTTCTGTTCTCTTGTCTCAACGCAAACAGTTCATCCGGGTGAACCGCATGTTTTACATCTCATGCACCTTGATCCGGCTGACCGTTTCTTTTGTGTTGCCTAATCACAAATAGTTCATCTGAGTGAACTGTATACTGTACATCGCACACACCTTGATCTGGCTGACCGTTTCTTTTTTGTTGCCTAATCACAAACAGTTCATCCGAGTGAATCGTATGTTGTACATCGCACACGCCTTCATCAGGCTGCCCATTTCTTTTGTTCCGTCTCATCGCAAATGGTTCATTGGACTGAACCGTATGCCCTGGATCGCACACGCAACTAAAATCTGAACCGTGTTTGATGCATCCTCTATTGCAAATGTTTTGCACCTTTTTTGACGGGTTTTTTACATCCCTGTTTGTGATTAATGCATCGCACACAGTTTCGTGAAAGGGTCTCTGATCATAGTGTCGCGTTAGCAGCATCCTGCAGTAGTGATATGTGTCACTACGATCGAGATTCAACAAGAATAGACCATTCATCAAGGGTGCATGACCATAAAAGATATTACTCATATAAATAGAACAACAATTATTCTTCGATTTAAATGAATAATCTTCTCGCAATAAACAAGATCCAGATATAATGTTCATGCTTAACGCTAGCACCAAATAACAATTATTGAGGTCTAAAACTAATTCTGAAGGTAGATGTAGAGGTAGCGTGCCGACGGCGATCACATCGACCTTGGAACCATTCCCGACGCCCATCATCACCTCGTCCTTAGCCAATCTTCATTTATTCTGCAGCTCCTGATTTGAGTTACAAATATGAGCAACCGAACCAGTATCAAATACCCAGGCACTACTATGAGCATTAGGAAGGTACAAATCAATAACATGTATATCAAATATACCTTTGTTCACTTTGCCATCCTTCTTATCCGCCAAGTATTTGGGGTAGTTCTGCTTCCAGTGACCACTCCCTTTGCAGTAGAAGCACTCAGTTTCAGGCTTGGGTCCAGATTTGGGTTTCTTCCCGGGAGTGGCAACTTGCTTGCCATTCTTCTTAAAGTTCCCTTTCTTTCCCTTGCCCTTTTTCTTGAAACTAGTGGTCTTGTTAACCATCAACACTTGATGCTCCTTCTTGATTTCTAGTTCGCGGCCTTAAGCATTGCGAAGATCTCAGGAATCGTTTTATTCATCCCTTGCATATTATTGTTCATCACGAAGCCTTTGTAGCTTGGTGGCAGTGATTGAAGAACTCTGTCAATAACACTATCATCTAGAAGTTCAACTCCCAGCAAAGTCAAGTGGTTATGATACCCAGACATTTTGATTATGTGTTCAATGACATAACTGTTCTCCTCCATCTTGCAGCTATAGAACTTGTTGGAGACTTCATATCTCTCAGCCCGGGCATTTTCTTGAAATATTAACTTCAACTCGAATGCTCCATGAAATTCATAACATCTGCTCAAACTTCTCATATGCTCGATGAAATTCAAAACGTCTTTGAAGTCCCAGTTCTAAGCCGTAAATCATGGCACACTGAACTATTGAGTAGTCATTAGATCGAGCCTACCAGACATTCATAACATCTGCAGTAGCTCCCGCAGCAGGCCTGTCACCTAGCGGTGCATCAAGGACATACTTCTTCTATGCAGCAATGAGGATAATCCTCAAGTTATGGACCCAGTCCGTGTAGTTGCTACCATCATCTTTCAACTTAGCTTTCTCTAGGAACACATTAAAATTCAGGCGAATGGCAGCACGGGCCATTGATTACACATAGATATGCAAAACTATTAAGGCTAAGTTCATGATAAATTAAGTTCAATTCATCAAATTACTTAAGAACTCCCACTTAATAAACATCCCTCAAGTTATCTAAGTGATACATGATCCAAATCAACTAACCCATGTCTGATCATCACGTGAGATGGGGTAGTCATCAATGGTGAACATCTCTATGTTGATCATATCTACTACATAACTCACATTCGACCTTTCGGTCTCTAGTGTTCCGAGACCATGTGTGTACATGCTAGGCTCGTCAAGTGTAACCCAAGTATTCTGCATGTGCAAAACTTTCTTACACCGTTGTATGTGAACGTAGAGTCTATCAGACCCGATCATCACGAGGTGCTTCGAAACTATGAACTTTGGCAACAGTGCATACTCAGGGAGAACACTTTTATCTTGAAATTTAGGGAAAGGGTCATCTTATAATGCTACCGCCATTCTAAGCAAAATAAGATGCATAAAGGATAAACATCACATGCAATCAAAATATGTGTCATGATATGGCCATCATCATCTTGTGCTTTTAATCTCCATCTCCAAAGCATCGTCATGATCTCCATTGTCTCCGGCTCGACACCTTGATCTCCATCATTGCGTCGGGGTCGTCTGGCCAACTATTGCTTCTACAACTATTGCTAACGCATCTATACCAATATAAAAAGACCCAAAGGGGCAGATCCAATTAATCTCAGCCATCAAATCATGTCAATCCAACGACCTAGACTGCTTCAATGTCGAGCGCTCAACACGTTTGGCGTGCAGTTAATTTCATGCCAAATATAGTGTTAATCACATAATAAAACTCAAATAATATCGTACTTAATATCCGCATGCACTTAATATACTTCCAAATTAACGTGCATTGCACGTACACATTGACTAGTAGCGATAAAGTAAAGCAATTACATGGCGCTTGCATTTCATACCATAATTAAGAGACAACCCTAAGGCTCCTGCCGGTTGTTGATATTACAAAACATGATCATCTCATACATCAACATATATCACATCATATCTTGACCATATCACATCACAACATGCCCTGCAAAAACAAGTTAGATGTCCTCTACTTTGTTGTTGCAAGTTTTACGTGGCTGCTACAGGCTTCTAGCAAGAACTGTTCTTAACTATGCAAAAAACACAACGGTGATTTATCAAGTTTGCTGTTTTAACCTTCTTCAAGGACCGGCCATAGTCATATTCGATTCAACTAAAGTAGGAGAAACAGGCACCCACCAGCCACCTTTTATGCAAAACTAGTTGCATGTCAGTCGGTGGAACTGGCCTCATGTGTGTGGACATGTAAGGTTGGTCCGGGCCGCTTCATCCACAATACCGCCGAATCAAAATAAGACGTCGGTGGTAAGCAGTATGACTATCACCGGCCACAACTCTTTGTGTTCTACTCGTGCATATGATCTACGCATAGACCTGGCTTCGATTCCACTGTTGGGAAACATTGCATGGAAAATAAAAAATTCTACGCACACGCAAGATCTATCCATGGAGATGCATAGCAATGAGAGGGGAGGGTGTGTCTACATACCCTCGTAGACCATAAGGGGAAGCGTTTAGTAAAGCGGTTGATGTAGTCGAACTTCTTCGCGATCCAACCGATCAAGCACCGAACATACGACACCTTCACATTCAACACACGTTCAGCTTAGTGACGTCCTTGCTTTCTTGGTCCAGCAAGACGACAAAGTAGTGGATGAGTTCCGGTAGCACGACGGTGTGGCGACGATGATGGTGAAGCTATCTCCGCAGGGCTTCGCCTAAGCACTACAGAAATATGACCGAGGGACTAAACTGTGGAGGGGGGCACCGCACACGGCTAAGAAATTGTCGTGGTTATGTGTGGCGCCCCCTCCCACATATATATAGGTGGGGGAGGAGGGAGCAGCCAAGGAGGCGCCCTAAGTAGGCTTGTGCTTCAGAGTAGCACCATGTTCTACATATAGAGAGTCTCTTGAGCTATCACTTTCATATAATAGTGGGAATTTTCATTATAGAACTTGGCTTGTATATTCCGATGATTGGCTTCCTCAAATGCCCAAGGTCTTCATGAGCAAGCAAGTTGGATGCACACCCACTTAGTTTTAGTTTGAGCTTTCATACACTTATAGCTCTAGTGCATCTGTTGCATGGCAATCCCTGCTCCTCGCGTTGACATCAATTGATGGGCATCTCCATAGCCCGTTGATTAGCCGCGTCGATATGAGACTTTCTTCCTTTTTGTCTTCTCCACATAACCTCCACCATCATATTCTATTCACCTATAGTGCTATATCCATGGCTCACGCTCATGTATTGCGTGAAAGTTGAAAAGGCTTGAGAACATTAAAAGTATGAAACAATTGATTGGCTTGTCATCGGGGTTGTGCATGATGAAATAATTTATGTGATGAAATGGAGCATAGCTAGACTATATGATTTTGTAGGGATAACTTTCTTTGGCCATGTTATTTTGAGAAGTCATGATTGCTTTATAGTATGCTTGAAGTATTATTGTCTTAATGTCAAATGATAGACTAGTGCTTTGAATCACTCGTGTCTTAACATTCATGCCATGATTAGATTATGTGATCAAGATTATGCTAGGTAGCATTCCACATCAAAAATTATCCTTTTTATCATTTACCTACTCGAGGATGAGTAGGAATTAAGCTTGGGGATGTTGATATGTCTCTGTTGTATCTATAGTTTCTGATTGTTCCATGCCAATATTATACAACTTTCATAGACTCTTGGCAACTTTTTATACTATTTTTGGGACTAACATATTGATCCAGTGCCCAGTGTCAGTTCCTGTTTGTTGCATTTTTTGTTTTGCAGAAATCCATATCAAACAGAGTTCAAACGCGATAAAAACTTATGGTGATTTTTTTGGAATATATGTGATTTTGGGAAAAAAAATCAACGCGAGACGATGCCCGAAGGGGCCACAAGGCAGGGGGCGCGCCCTGGGCCTTGTAGTCACCCCGTAAGGTGGTTGGTGCCCTTCTTTTGCCGCAAGAAAGCTAATAACAGGATAAAATCGTGTTAAAATTTCAGCCCAATCGGAGTTAAGGATCTCCAAGAATTTAAGAAATGGTGAAAGGGCAGAATCTGGGAACGCGGAAACAAAAGGAAACAGAGAGAGATCTAATCTCAGTGGGGCTCCCGCCCCTCCGCCACCATGGAGGCCATGGACTAGAGGGGAAACCCTTCTCCCATCTAGGGGGGAGGTCAAGGAAGAAGAAGAAGAAGGAGGAGGAGGAGGAGGAGGAGGAGGAGGGGGGCTCTCTCCCCCTCCCCCTGGTGGCTTCGGAATCCCGGGGCCATCGTCGTGACGACGATCTACACCAACAACTTCGCCGGTGTCATCACCAACTCCCCCCCTCCCTGCAGCGGTGTAACACCTCTTCTCCCCGCTGTAATCTCTACTTAAACATGGTGCTTAACGCTATATAATATTTCCCAATGATGTATGGCTATCCTATGATGTTTGAGTAGATCCGTTTTGTCCTATGGGTTGATTGATGATCATGATTGTTTTGAGTTGTATGTTTTATTAGCGGTGTTGTCCTATGGTGCTCTCCGTGTCACGTAAGCATGAGGGATCCCTGCTGTAGGGTTTGCAATATGTTCATGGTTTGCCTACTGTCTGCATTGCGTGAGTGATAGAAACACAAACACGGATAACTGGGTTATGGCATATGGGAATAAAGAGGACTTGATAGCTTATAATGTTATGGTCAGCTTTTACCTTAATGATCTTTAGTAGTTGCGGATGCTTGCTAGAGTTCCAATCATAAGTGCATATGATCCAAGAAGAGAAAGTATTTTATGTTGGGAAACGTTGCATCGAAAACAAAAAAAATCTACGCGCACGCAATGATCTATCCATGGAGATGCATAGCAACGAGGGGAAGAGTGTGTCTACGTACCCTCGTAGACCGAAAGCGGAAGCGTTTGACAACGCGGTTGATGTAGTCGAACTTCTTCTAGCTCCGACCGATCAAGCACCGAACATACGGCACCTCCGAGTTCTGCACACGTTCAGCTCGGTGGCGTCCCTCGTCTTCTTCATCCAGCAAGACGTCGAGGAAGTAGATGAGTTCCGTTAGCACGACGGCGTGGTGACGGTGATGATGTAGTGTTTCTCGCAGGGCTTCGCCTAAGCACCGACAAAATATGATGTTGGTGTAAACTGTTGAGTGGGGGCGCACATGGCTAACAATTGATGTTGTGTGTTCTAGGAACCCCCCCTCCCCACATATATATAGGTGGCAGGGGAGGAGAGGTAGCCAAGGGGCACCCCAAGTAGGATACGAATCCTACTTGGGGTTTCCCCAAGTGGCGCCCCCCTTTCCTTGTTTCACCGGAGAAGAAAGGAAGGGGGAAGAAGAGAAGGAAGAGTGGGCCGAACCCCCTTTTCTCCTTCTCCTATTCGGCCACCTGCCATAGGGGGGCGCGCCACCCCTTGTGGGTTGGTGTGCTCCCCTCTCATGGCCCATATGGCCCATATATCCCCCCCCCCAGGGGTTCCGGTAACCCCCCGGAACTCCGATAAATACCTGATACACTCCGGAACACTTCCGACGTCCGACTACTATCGTCGTATATATCAATCTTTACCTGAAAGCACAAGTGCTCCCTAGGTGATTTTGGTAATTAATGTCAACATGTCTCTTGTTGACTAATATCTTTATCTAGTATATTTCAAAAAGTTCAATGATTGGCATGGCTTGGACTAGAGATGTGGACCCTTTAAAATGCTAAGGACAAAGATTAGCAAAAGCTCAAGACTCTTCATTTTCATTTTAGTGATCCAAGATCACATTGAGTCCATAGGAAAGCCAATACTATTAGAAGGGGATGAGGTGTTGCTTAATGGTCTACTTCCTCAAAGTGCTTAGTGATGTTGCTCCATAACCCTCAGCCACTTTCTCACTTCCAAATATGTCGAAAACCGAAAGTCAAACTAGGCCCCACTGATTTGATCTATCCGGCGCCACCGAGTTCTTTTGACATAGCCACTGCCAGAAACCCTAGACAATTCAGTCTCAATACGGATCTCGGTTCCATTGAGATGGCCTTGCAAACTCTCTGTTGCCTGTTGCAATTATTTTGGTCTCACTGAAATGTGCAATCGGTCACACCGAGTTTGCCTGACCAACTCTCTATTTGCTCATTGCTAAAATCGGTCTCACCGAGTTCATGCAATCGGTCACACTGAGATGTGATAACCCACAAGTATAGGGGATCACAAAAGTTTTCGAGGGTAGAGTATTCAACCCAAATTTATTGATTTGACACAAGGGGAGCCAAAGAATATTCTCAAGTATTAGCAGTTGAGTTGTCAATTCGACCACACCTGGATAACTTAATATCTGCAGCAAAGTATTTAGTAGCAAAGTAGTATGGAAGTAACGGTAACGGTAGCAAAGGTAATATTTTTGGGTTTTGTAGTGATTGTAACAGTAGCAACGGAAAAGTAAATAAGCGAACAACAATATGTGAAAAGCTCGTAGGCATTGCATCGGTGATGGAGAATTATGCCTGATGTGGTTCATCATGTAACAGTCATAACATAGGGTGGCACAGAACTAGCTCTAATTCATCAATGTAATGTAGGCATGTATTCCGAATATAGTCATAGGTGCTTATGGAAAAGAACTTGCATGACATCTTTTGTCATACCCTCCCGTGGCAGCGGGGTCCTAACGGAAACTAAGGGATATTAAGGCCTCCTTTTAATAGAGTACCGGACCAAAGCATTAACACATAGTGAATACATGAACTCCTCAAACTACGGTCATCACCGGGAGTGGTCCCGATTATTGTCACTTCGGGGTTGCCGGATCGTAACACATAGTAGGTGACTAATGACTTGCAGGATAGGATCAAGAACTCACATATATTCATGAAAACATAATAGGTTCAGATCTGAAATCATGGCACTCGGGCCCTAGTGACAAGCATTAAGCATAGCAAAGTCATAGCAACATCAATCTCAGAACAGAGTGGATACTAGGGATCAAACCCTAACAAAACTAACTCGATTACATGATAAATCTCATCCAACCCATCACCGTCCAGCAAGCCTACGATGGAATTACTCACGCACGGCAGTGAGCATCATGAAATTGGTGATGGAGGATGGTTGATGATGATGATGGCGACAAATTCCCCTCTCCGGAGCCCCGAATGGACTCCAGATCAGCCCTCCCGAGAGAGATTAGGGCTTGGCGGCGGCTCCGTATCGTAAAGTGCGATGAATCTTTCTCTCTGATTTTTTCTCCCCGAACACGAATATATAGAGTTGGAGTTGAGGTCGGTGGAGCACCAGGGGGCCCACGAGGCAGGGGGGCGCGCCCAGGGGGGCAGGTGCGCCCCCCACCCTCGTGGAAAGGGTGTGGGCCCCCTGGCCTTGATTCTTTCGCCAGTATTTTTTTATTATTTCCAAAAATAATCTCCGTGAAATTTCAAGTCATTCCGAGAACTTTTGTTTCTGCACAAAAATAACACCATGGCAATTCTGCTGAAAATAGCGTCAGTCCGGGTTAGTTCCATTCAAATCATGCAAGTTAGAGTCCAAAACAAGGGAAAAAGTGTTTGGAAAAGTAGATACGATGGAGATGCTTTAGGAGACTGGCAAGACCAAGTGGCAACCTGCCATGAGTTTCGAGGAGATGCTCGACGCTCCCTGCAAGCACCACAGCGGTGCAAGGCCGTCCACGCACACGCTTCGGCAGTGCGCCATCACCAAGCGCATCATGAGGGGCGACATCCCGCCTCCTCCGGCCCCGGCTCCGGGAGCGGGGCAGCCGCCTCCGCCTCCTCCGCCACCCCCGGCCGGCGGTGCGATGCGCGATGACGTCTACCCGGCCCAGAACGCGACCTACGTCGTCTTCACCAGCCTCAGCGACGACAAACGCAGCGAGTGCCTCCTTCGGCAGGAGGTGAACACCGTCGTCCCGGCCAAGCCAGAGTACATGCACTGGTCGGAGCGCCCGGTCACGTGGACCCGGGAGGACCACCCGGCCGTCAAGCCGAACCCAGGTGGTTACGCCCTCGTCCTCAACCCCACTATCGTCGCGCCTCGGCGCACGTGCAAGTTCTCCCGAGTCCTCATCGACGGCGGCAGCAACATCAACATCCTCTACCGCGACACCATGACCAAGCTCAGCCTCGAGGCCAGAGACCTGGAGCCGACCCGGACGATCTTCCACGACATCGTTCCTGACCTCTCCTGCTCTCCGATCGGCCGGGTCTGGCTTGACGTCCTGTTCGACAACAGCAGCCACTTCCGACGCGAGCCGCTCTGGTTCGAGGTGGTGGACCTGGCCAGCGCATACCACGCACTGCTGGGCCGACCCGCGCTCGCCAAGTTCATGGCGGTTCCCCACTATGCCTACCTGAAGCTGAAACTGCTAGGCCCAAAGGGTCTCATTACAATTATCGGCGACTACCGCAAGTCCATAGAGTGCGCCCGAGATGGCGCTAAGCTGGCCGAGTCGCTAGTCGTAGCCGAGGAGCGGCGCCAACTCGACCGGATCGTCGCCTTGGCCAACGAGATGTCGGCTGCGCCGATCTTGGCCGAGGAGCTGGCCGGCGAGGCCTCGTTCAAGACCTCCAAGGAGACCAAGAAAGTGAAGCTGAACCCGGAAGACCCCAGCTACAGCAAGTACGTTGTCGTGGGCACCCGCCTCGTCGACTTCCTCCGTGAGAATCAAGATATTTTTGCATGGACCCCAAAGGACATGTCGGGTATCCCGAGGAAGTACGCCAAGCACAAACTCCACATCCGCAAGGACGCCAAGCCTGTCTGTCAACCCCTACAACATTTTTCCGAAGAGAAGAGAAGAACCATCGGTGAAGAGGTCGCCAAGCTTTTGGCGGTTGGCTTCATCATGGAAGTGTTTCACCCCCATTGGATGGCCAACCCAGTCCTCGTCCTGAAGAAGAACAGGACCTGGTGCATGTGTATCGACTACACTAGCCTGAACAAGGCCTGCCCAAAAGACCCGTTCGCCCTCCCGCGGATCGACCAAGTCATCGACTCCACTGCCGGGTGCGAGCTCCTGTCCTTCCTGGATGCTTACTCCGGCTATCATCAGATCAAGCTGGACCGGGCCAACGCCCTGAAGACGTCCTTCATCACGCCCTTTGGGGCATACTTCTATATCACCATGTCGTTCGGCCTGAAGAACGCCGGCGCCACCTTCCAGCGCTGCATGCAGAAATGCTTGCTGCCGCAACTCGGCCGCAACATCCACGTCTATGTGGACGACATCGTGGTGAAGACCAAGCAGCACCTCACGCTCCTTGACGACCTGAAGGAGACCTTCGCCAACTTGCACGAGTACAAGGTCAAGCTCATCCCGGAAAAGTGTGTTTTCGGCGTCCCGGCCAGGAAGCTACTCGGCTTCCTTCTCTCGAAGCACGGCATTGAGGAAAACCCGGAGAAGATCAAGGCCATCGAGCGCATGCGCAAGCCGGCTCTGTTGTGCGATGTCCAGAAGTTCACCGGCTGCTTGGCCTCGGTCAACCGGTTTCTCAGCCGGCTGGGCAAGAGGGCCTTGCCCTTGTATCAGCTGATGAAGAAGACGGCGCCGTTCGAATGGAATGACCAGGCGGACGAGGCTTTCCGGGACCTCAAGCGCATGCTCTCCACCGCACCCGTCCTGGCCGCACCGGCCGAGAAGGAGCTCTACATCGCCGCAACCTCGTGGTCGGTCAGCACGGTGATGGTGGTCGAGCGACCAGAGAAGGGCAAGATCCAAGCTGTCCACCATCCCGTCTACTACCTGAGCGAGGTGCTCTCCGCCTCCAAGCAGAACTACCCGCACTACCAGAAGATGTGTTATGGCGTGTACTTCACCGCCAAGAAACTGAAGCAGTACTTCCAAGAGCATGTTGTCACCGTGGTCAGCACGGCCCCCCTCAGCGAGATCATCGTGTGCCGGGACGCCTCTGGCCGAGTTGCCAAGTGGGTGCTCGAGCTAGCCGGCCACACCATCCTCTACGAGCCCCGCACCACGATCAAGTCCCAAGCTCTGGCCGACTTCCTCGTCGATTGGAACGAGACCCAGTACCTGTCGCGGCCGCCGGACTCGACGCACTGGTGCATGCACTTCGACGGCTCGAAGATGCGTCTCGGCCTAGGGGCCGGCATCGTGTTGTCCTCCCCGAAGGGCGACCGGCTCAAATACGCGCTCCAGATCCACTTCACCGCCTCCAACAACGTTGCCGAATACGAAGCTCTTGTGCACGGCCTCCGGGTTGCCAAGGAACTCGGCATCCGGCGCATCCTATGCTATCGCGACTCGGATCTGGTGGTGCAGCAGTGCTCCGGCAAGTGGGACGCCCGCGACCCCAACATGGCGAGCTACCGCTTCCTCACCCAGAAGCTGTCCGGATTCTTCGCGGGCTGCGAGTTCCTCCACGTTCCGCGCGCGGAAAATGAGGCGGCCGACACGCTCGCCAAGATCGCATCGTCCCGGCAGGCCATCCCGTCCGGCGTCTCCCTGAAGCACCTGCACAAGCCGTCCATTAAGCCATCTCCGGACTCCCAGTCCATCTACGTCCTGGATGACCCGGTCGCGCCTCAACCCGGCCTGGGGGCTGCCAAACCCGGCCCGGGGACTGCTCAACCCGGCCCAGGGGCTGCAGCCGTTGACCCGGTCGCCGCCGTTCCCGACCCCGGGGCTACTGAACCAGGCTCGGGGGCTGCCGCCCCAGAACCCGCCATGGTGGCCGTCTTCGCCATGGTGACGGCGCCATCATGGGCCCTGCCCATCTCAGAGTTTTTGGAGAACGGGGTCCTCCCCATGGACGAGACCGAAGCCCGGCAAATGCAGCGCCGGGCGTCCGCCTACAGCATCATCAACAACGAGCTCGTCAAGCACACCTCCACCGGCGTCTTCCAGCGCTGCGTCGAGCAAGACAACGGCATTGAGATACTCCTCGACATACAACAGGGTGAGTGCGGGCACCACGCCGCCTCACGGTCCCTAGTGGCCAAGGCTTTCCGCCATGGTTTCTACTGGCCCACGGCCCTCGAAGACGCCGAGTCGCTCGTCCTCAAGTGCGAGGGATGCCAGCCCTTCAGCAAGCGCAGCCACCAGCCGGCGTCGGCACTCCGGACCATCTCGATCGCCTGGCCCTTCGTGGTCTGGGGACTAGACATGGTGGGGCCCTTCAAGACCGCTCGAGGCGGCATGATGCATCTGCTGGTGGCGGTGGACAAGTTCACCAAATAGATCGAAGCAAGGCCGATCAAGAAACTGGACGGGCCAACGGTCGTCCGATTCGTCAAGGACATCGCGGTGCACTACGGCATGCCGAACAGGATCATCACAGACAACGGCACCAATTTCGCCAAGGGCGCGCTCGCGCAGTACTGCTCCATCTCCGGCATTCGCCTCGACCTGGCCTCCGTTGCACACCCGTAGTCCAACGGTCAGGTCGAGCGGGCCAACGGCCTCATCCTATTCGGCATCAAGCCGCGGCTCGTCGTTCACCCGGCAGCTGGCTTGACAAGCTGCCGGCCGTCCTCTGGAGTCTCCGAACAACGCCAAACCGGTCGACCGGGTTCACCCTGTTCTTCCTCGTCTACGGAGCAGGAGCCGTCATCCCGACCGACGTCGAGTTCGACTCGTCGCGCGTCAAGATGTACACCGAAGCTGAAGCCAAAGAAGCCCGCGAAGACGGTGTCGACCTGCTCGACGAAGCACGTCTCCTGGTGCTCAGCCGCTCAGCCATCTACCAACAAGGCCTGAGGCACTACCACAGCAAGAAGATCAAACCCCTCGCTTTTCGGGAGGGAGACCTCGTCCTCTGACTCGTCCAAGAGCAGACCGGCCAACACAAGTTGTCCTCCGCATGGGAGGGCCCCTTCAACATCAGCAAAGCCTTGTGCGATCGCAACGCCTACTACCTCATCGACGCCCGCAAGTCAAACAAGCGCAGGAGGGACACCGCCGGCGAAGAGACAATCCGGTCGCGGAACGCAGAACTCCTCCGCCCGTTTTACAGTTAGCCGTGTGCACGTATGTATCGCTGCCTTTTGTAATCACCTGAAAAATATGGAGTCCCCGAACGACGCTCGGGGGCTGCCCTTTCCAACCAAGCTATTGTGTCTCCTGCATTTGTGCATTATTTACCTCTTTGTCAAACCCGGCCACCGGTCCGACTCACTCGACCCGGGCGCTCGAGGGCTGGCCGGCTTGGTCACTACCTGCCGCCTTTCCTTAGCAGTTCCTGACATACTGGGATCGCCGCGACCTTTCGCTTTGCCCTAAGCCATAGAACCGGCTTCGGCTGTCGGCCAGCAAGCATGCAAGGCCAGAGCACCAGTACGCCACAAACACTAAGTCAAGGACCGCCAGATTACCCAACCCGGCCTCGCCACTTTAAGTTGCCACACGACCGGCTGCTCGCCAACCGGCTTCGCTGGATTGCCGCCAGCCGGCCAAGTGGGTGTTTCGCTCGCGCTCAACGTTCCGATAGCCTAAGTATTGCGCGCGCCTCTCAAAGGCCGAATTCCTTGTCACGGACCGGAGCCTCGGCCGTCCGACTCACGGGAGGCGGGAAGCCCGAGAGGGAAAAATCGCAAGAAAACGGCTCAAAAGACAAAAAGCAAGAGCGCAAAACACTCACGAAATTTATACATCACAAGTTCAAATTTAAACAGGCCCAAGGCCAGAATTCATTACACCCGGATAGCCCCAGTGGGTGGGTGGACCTGCTACCTAACAGAATTTTTTACTAAGTTAAGAACAGGCAGCCTCAAGCATCTCCCTCGGTGGCCTCCGGGTTCGCCGAGGTACCGGTGTCTCCCTCCTCGTCGTCCGCATCACGGTAGATGCCCGCCTCCTCGGAGCTGCCCTCCGGGTCATCCAGAAGTAGGCCGTAGTCGTTAGCAGGAACGACTCCGCCATCTTCCGCCTGCTCCGGCCGAAACTCGTCAAGGAAGGCGAACCCGGCGATGTAGCTGGCCCGAGCAGCGATCCGACCGGCCTCCGCTTGCAGCTGGCTCTCCGAGCCGGCTCGCTGGCCCATCAACGCGTCCAGTGACAGGTCCGGATGCCAAGACATCACGAATCTGAGCGCCATCTCGGCGCCGGCATGAGCGGCGGAGACACGCCAGTCATGGAGCCAATCCGGCCCCGCCTCCAACCACCGCGCCAGCCGCGTGAAGCTGTTCGGCGCGACGGTACCCGGCCAGATGGCCGCCGTCATTGCCGCGCCGGCTTGAGAGAGCCTCCCCATCCGATCGCCCAAGACTCGCAGACGAGCCTCGGCGGCAGTCATGATCTCCTGGAAGGTCCAGGCCACCTGCGGGTCAGTCCCGAAGCCGACGATCCCCTGCGGGTCGCACTGAAAGCGGGCCGCCTCCTCTGCTAGCTGGCGTGTCTCTGGGAAGGCCCCTGTCAGGAAGAAAAGTGAGTCAGAAGAAAGTCACCAAGGACGAGAAGCCGAGGTCCCAACCCGGCAAAAAACCCAAGGAAAGCACTTACTCGAGAAGGAGTCTTCCAGGTGCTGCGCTTCGAGCAACGTACTGTGCCGCTCCCGGGCGATGGTGCGGTCACGCTCCTGGAGCGTCTTCTCCAGATCGGCAACCTTGGCAAGGGCCGCCTTCAGCTCGGCATCCTTGTCCTCGGCCGCCTTCTCGGCCTCCTCGTGGCACCGGGTTTCCCCCTAACGGGTCTCCTCCGCCGCGGCCACCAACACCTTCAGGCGCTCCACCTCGGCCTGGAGCTGACCCTTGTCATCGGCCAGCTTGCCGCGTCTGGTCCGCCTCGACAAGGGCCCGCTGCGCCTCCACAACCTTGGCGGCTTCCGCCTTGAGGCGTTCCAGCTCGGCCTCAAGACGGCCCTTGTCGCCCGCCAGCTGCTCCCTCAGTCGGCTGGCTTCATCGAGCGCCTGCCGGGCTCCCGTCACCTCCGCCCTCGCCCTCGCCACATCGGCCCCAAGCCGTCCAGCGTCGGCAACGAGCCGGTCATAGTGGAAGAAGGCCCACATCAGCCGGTTCCTCCAAGACAGCACCTCGGCTGCAGAAACAAGATTCAGAAACAAAGTACTATTTTAAAATTCGACTCAACTGCTACGCAGTTGGCCCGAATTTCGGGGGCTACACCCAGTGGGTCCGCTAGCGTGCCCCCACTAACAAAGAGCACGCAAAAGAATACCTACTGCGGCGCTGAGGTCCTCCTCCTTGGCGGCGAGCTGCTCCTTGAGCTGCCGGTGCATCTCCAGGAGCCGGTTGAAGACGCTGACCCGGTAGGAGTCAAGTTGCTGCAGAAGGCAACCATCAACACGAGACAACAGTTTAAGATTCGACCCAACTGCTACACAGTTGGCCCGAATCTCGGGGGCTACACCCAGTGGGTGCGCTAGCACGCCCTCACGAAGAAGAAGCAGCAGAAAAAAGAAGAGTAGAAAGCGAAGGAAACTTACGAACACGGCGCACTGCAGCTCCCGCGTCTGCTCCACCTCGGCCTGGGCAAAGGCCTGGACCCGGTCCATCCGCCCACGCAGGCGCCGGGTCACAGCGTCCATCGCCGCCTCCTCCTGGGTCAGAGGCCCGAAGAAGACCCCGCTGGTGCCGCTCCACGTCGGTTGCGACCCGACGGCCCGGCGAACCCCTGGCCTGAGCACCAGGGCGTGCTCCCCACTGACCGCGTCCCCTGCGGCCGGCGCCTTCTCCGGCGCCCTCTCCGGCACCACCGCCGGTTCGGCGGCCGGAGTGGCCTGCGGCTCCACCACCAACGGCGCCTCGCTCATCGATGCCTGGGGCGTCCCCTCCGGCGCCATCCGCGGTGCCTCCTCCAAGACGGCGTCGCCGCCGCCTCCATCAGCCCCCGTCCGCTCGACCACATCGGTCCGCGTCGGGGTGTCGTCCCCGACAACCACGACCTCTCGGTCGAGGTCCGCCACATCCGCACGGCCGCCTCGGCCGTGCTCCCCCTCCAACGACTGCACGAAGGCCATCGCCGCCACTGTTCCTGTCGGCATCTCCGGCCACGCCAGCCCCTCGCCGGCCCGCGCCCACGTCGCCGCGGCGTTAACTCAGGCCTGGGTCGACGCCGCCTCCAACTCCACCTCGGCCCGGTTCTGGTCCCGCCATTGCAGGCCTTCGGTATCGGCCAGGTCCAGACCAAGATCAGGGTCCGCCCGCTCCTCCTCCTCGTCCGGGTCGATGGTGCCGGATCGGCTCCTCCGGAACGCGGCGCCCTCATGGGATGCAGCATCCGTCGCCACCAGCGCCAACGAAATCGGCGACCTGAAACCCGAGACAGAGTAAATATGCAAGGGCCAAGCAGAGCCGCTCGGCCACCCGGATTCAAGCAAAAAGAAACTCACCCCGGCACCACCGGAACGACCGGCCTCGCCGCCCTCTCCTGTGGAGCGCCGCGCCTCCTCTTGGAGGGCAGCTTCGCGCCCCCGGCCGGGTTCGCCACGCGTTTCACGGCCAGGGCCCGCGGCACGATGTTGTCCTTCCCGTGCGGCCGGCTCGCCGCCGGCGCCCCACGGGACGACTCGGTTCCGGCCGTGCCGCCGCCTCCTCCACCTGGCACCGCTATAAGCCGACTCGCGTCAGCATCCCCAAGACTGTCCCGCAACCAGCAACTCAAGAAGTGAAGGCAAGCTTACCCGCTCGGCGCCTTTCGCCCGCATCGGCGGTTGCCTCCTCCCCTCCGCCGTGGGCCTCGGGCTCCTTCGAGGCAGCGCGCACCACCTGCGCCCGCGCCCGGTCGTAAGGATGCCGGATGGCGTTCAGAAGCACATCCCGCGTTGCGTCGGGGCTAATAAGAAGATGAGCAGCAGCAAAGTATGGAGACCAGGGACTCACCATCGGCGCCGGGTTCGCGTGGCTGTACGGGGGATTCCCGAACTCCCAGTCATCCCGTAGGTTGGCCTTGGAGAGGTCGTTGACCCGGCGCGCGACCTGGTCCGCCCCCAGCCGCAGGTTCGCCATGCGGTTGGGGTCCTGAAGGCCGGTCATCCGACCGATGAGGTGGCTGGGCTGCTGCAGCGGCAGCACTCGGCGGACGATGAAGGCGGTGATGAGGTCGGTGCCGGTGAGCCCTTCCCGCTCCTTCATCACCGACACCCGCTCGCATAGGTTGAGCACCTCCTACGACGGGTGCTTGGGGTAGTAGCCCCAGTTCTGTTTCTCCCTCGGCAGCGAATTGACGAAGGGCGGCAAGTTGATGCGGTCCGCACCGAGGTTGCAGACGTAGAAGAAAGAATTCTGCCACTTCTTGGCAGAATCCTCTAGTGGCATATTGGGGTAGTCAGCGCCCGACCGCTTGCAGATGACGGCGGCCCCGCACTCGAACATCTCGCCGGCCCTTGGCCCCTGCTGCTTCAAGGAGAAGAAGGCACCCAGAGGTCGATCGAAGGCTCGACCCCCAGGTACCCCTCGCAAAGGGTGACGAAGCCCGAGAGCTGCACGATGGCCCCGGCGCCAATATGATGGGGCTGGAGCCTGAAGAACTCCAGAAAGTCGCGGAAGAAGGTGCTCGCGGAAAGCCCGAACCCGTGCTTGAAGTGCAGGAAGAATACCGCGCGCTCCGTGCCCTCGGGTCGCGGCTCCCAGTCACCCTGCGGCAGGCGCGCGGCGACCTCCGTCTCCCCCGGCAGGTGCCTGGTGGTGCGAAGATAGGTGATGTCGTCGAGGGTGACGGTCGAGCCCATCCACGAGCCCGACGGCAGTGCCATCAACAAAGGTGTGGAAGAAAGAAGGAAGAAGAAGGCGACAAAGCTCTGCTCGAAGCAACAGGCGACGCGGTGCGCGGTGGTTGCAAGAAGCAGAGGAAGGAAGAAGGGGCAGGGGAGCGCGAGCGAGAATGATTTCCGCCGCTCCCTCCCCCTGATTTATAAGCCACGGTTTGAAACGTGGGGAAGTGGGATCATTTGCGCTCGCCTTTCCCACTTCCCCGCAATAACTGCGCACGTACGTGCGCAATAACTACCTCGAGAATGGCAACTGACTTGCAGACGCCGCAATAAATCCGCGCACGTGGGTCGAGGGAGCGCGGCCGTAGGCCCCAGCGCGTCGCCCTGTCCCGTCGCGCGCGTGGCCTGTCAGGTCCCTCCGACTTCCAGGCGCCCTGTGGCGGCCGCGCAAAGTCCAAAAGATTACCCCAAGATTCAAGGGACTCGTCGGTTTCCTGCCCCTGATGGGGTGCCGCGATCCGGCTTCCGAAAGCTGGCACACAGTGGGTGTTGTCGGGCCCGGCGGCCACAAAATTCGCCTCCTCAGGGAAGGAAAACTGCGAAGGCCCTCCCATCCGAAATCGCCGGCCCTTCACAACTTCGGGGACTACTGTCGGGGGGATGAACCCCAGGCAGGCAATGGAACCCGGATCCTTTTCGAAAACAACGGGGCCAGCAACGCCCCTCAAGCCGGCTCACGCTTGGCCGGGTCGCTCGACCCGGCCAAACTCACCAATCCGGCCGGACTCCTCAACTCGGCCCCAGCAACCAGTTCAAGATAGCCGAACCCGGCAAATCAAGACTTCTCCAACAAGCCAGCTCCCCCTTGGCGTGTTCTCCAACCCGGCCACGGGTCAGCTCCTGTCCCATCCCAGCCGTACGATGGGACGAGGCTCCACCTACCGATGACCGAGGTAACAGTGCCTCGCCCATGCCTCTGGTCAGCCGGGGCATAGCAACAGTGCCCCACCTACCCGCTGACCAGGGACAGCGTGGTAACAGTGCAACCATCGTCACCAATGATGCCAGCAAGCGGCGACCTGATGGAGCGCCACTGTAGCCGACTCAACCCGGCCACTCCCTGATGATCGACAAGACGGCCAACAGTGCCCCCCGTACCCAGCGGGCCCCGCACTCGAAGAACCGGGCGAGCCCTGACCCCCGGCGGGTCCCAGCGCCGGCTTCCCAGACAATGACAACCCAGCCCCACGGCCTTGTAACATTACCATTGTACCCCTGGGGGGTTGACCTATAAAACCCCCCAGGAGCCCTCATGCACGGGGCGATCAGATCATTAGTAGCACACACACACCACAAGGAGAAGCAGCCCGAGCCTTGGTATGTCTTCCTTCTTCCTCCATATAGCTCTAGGAGCAACTATGTACTGATACATATCAACCACACTCGACAGGACTAGGGGTGTTATCTCTCCGGAGAGCCCCGAACCTGGGTATGTCTTGCGTCCCGCGCTCGCTCATGCCGACCTCGCCTCTGGAGCCCACCAGTGCCCTCGAGCCTCCTCCTATGTTTAGCCATCCCTTGGCATCTGCCGTGCGCCCACCATGACATTTTTCAATAAATATACAATTATGCTACTGGTATGATTGTGTTTTACTGTTTCAATTAGAGTTTGTGCCAAGCAAAGCCTTTGGGATGATTTCGGTGATAGTTGCTTTGGTTCTGTACATTAACAGAAACTTTTGCGTCCAGTAGAAGAATTGTTAAAATTTGTCGGAGCGTGATAAAACACTATTTTTTTACACGTCATTGATATACAAATTTCCCATGTTTTACTAATTTTATAGAATTTTTGGAGTTACATAAGTATGGTCAATGTTCAGATTACTATAGACTATTCTGTTTTTGACAGATTCTGTTTTTATGCATGGTTTCGCTTGTTTTGAAGAAACTATGGACTGTATCGGGGGGTATAAGCCATGGGGAAGTTAGAATACATTAGCTATAATGCAAAAATAAAATATGAATGGGTTTGCAACAGTACTTAAAGTAGTGATTTGCTTTATTATACTAACGGATCTCATGAGGTTGTGTTGGGTTTTGTGTGATTGAAGTTTTCAAGTTTTGGGTGAGATCGCGACGGATGAAGGAATAAGGAGTGGCAAGAGCCTAAGCTTGGGGATTCCCGAGGCACCCCAAGTTAATATTGAAGGACTCCCAAGAAACTAAGCTTTGGGATGCCCCGGAAGGCATCCCCTCTTTCTTCTAACGACCATCGATAATTTTACTTGGAGCTATCACTGCAAAAAAATACACTTCTGTGATGATACGTGTTTGTCACAGTAGGTTGCATTTTTTGTCATGCATGTACATCCATGACAAATTTATCAAGATAGTCATACCTGTGTTGTTGTAGAAGTGTTCCATGACATTACCAAAATTATCATCACGGAAGTGTCCACTTCCATGACGATAAATCGCGCGTCACAGAAGTGCTTTCGTCAAGGGTGACCGACACGTGGCATCCATCGTAACGGAACGCCGTTAAGCTATCGGGTCCGGTTTTGGATCCGATAACCCATTAACATCCCCGACCAATGGGGATTTTCCATGTGTAAAATCATCATTGGCCGGAGGAAACACGTGTCGGCTCACCGTTGGGACAGATGTCATCCACTCATTGGACGCAAAGCGCCTATGATACGTCGACATGTGGCACGGCCCAACATAGGCCCATTCCTGTGAAAAGGCCGGCCCGTTTGAGTTGGTCAAAAGGTGGCGGGCCGGCCCACGGCAAGCCTATTAACGGCATGTTCGCATATAGCCCATTTACAGCCTGCTAACCCAGGGCCCGTTTACGGCCTATCCGAATTAGGCCCAGTAGCGTCATCTGGGCCGTCCAATATAATTCCAGCCCATTTTAACTTCTGGCCCATGTATGGCCCATGACGTCTTTTGGCCCATCTGAGGCCCTTAGTAACCCTTGGCCCGTTAATGGCCCGTGGTAAAACTGGCCCGTGATGAACAGTGTATCACTTTATACCCATTAACGGCCGATTATACCATTGGGCCATTTCCAGCCCATGTTATCTTTCGGCCTTCTCAGGGCCCATTTATTCTTGGGCTCATTTCCAGCATTCGTTTACTTACGGCCCGTTACAGGCCTTTTCTGCTTGTGGGCCAAATTCAGCCCGTGGATACAGTCGGCCCGTTTTTGGCCCGTTAATCTGTTGGGCCATTTTCATAGCATCATCAAATACGACCGTTTAACGGCCCGTTATGGTCAGCCCATAAAACGTACGATTTCCACTCTAGCCCGTTTACGGACCCTTAGCCCGTACAAGGCCCATAGATGAGACGGCCCGTAGAAGGCCCATTGACCCGACGGCCCACAGAAGGCTCATTGACCCGACGGCCCATAGAAGGCCCATGGAAGGCCCATGGATCCGACAGCCGATAGAAGGCCCACAGACCCGACAGCCCATAGAAGGCCCACGAATCCGACGGCCACAGAAGGCCAGGGATCGTCCGTCCCGTAGATGGCCCATGGAACGTACGGCCTGTGGAGGGCCATGGTCACTACAACGTTTGGGCGAGTTGGCCCCCGTTTGAACGATATAGCATATTCAAAGAATTATCCTACTCTATACTATCACCTCTAAAAAAACATACACTATACAATAAAGAGACTAAGGCATAGAAACGTAGAATAATCCTACACTATACAATAAAGAAATTACAGCTGATTATACCCACTGGGCATTATGGTTCGGCACCAGTGGTAATAAAGCATACACAAACAGCAAATTACATACACTGGGCAAATACAGCTCATACATCATGGACGCGCATCAACATAACTTACCGTTTGAACTATAATCTCTTCAGAAAATAGGATTGGCTGGATTTAGATAGCAGAAATTTCAGTCTACAAAATCTCCAATTCCTTTGTTGTTACCTCAGTGTCTTGTTTCATTTTTTTGACTCCTGCATCTAATACCTGCATGTCCAGTCATGTACGTTCAGAATCATGTACACGTTGTCTTGCCACCTGTAGTTGATGCTCGAGAACATTAGCACATTCCAATTCCAATCCATAATCATTCGGTAAAGGCCATGTCGCACTGCTCGCAGATCTTTGTGTTGATGTCACTTCATCCTGAAATGTTTCTGTAAGTACACATGACTAGGGCAAAAATATAGTTACAACAGTGAAGCGAGCAAGACAGACTATTTTGTACATGGCAAAAAAGGACTAACAATAATGTTACACGTCATGAAGCATAATATGTGATATTTTAAAAATTATAAAAAAGGTAGTCTGTGCAGCCTGCATACAGAAATCTCTCTTAGCTCACCAGAGGAGCATGATGTTGGGGCCCAATCCAAAACACAGACAAGTTACAAATTTAGACAGCACGTTGCGTAGAAGTAAGCAAGGAGTTGGCCATTCTGTAGCTCAATTAAAGTCTTAGGGAGCATAATGAACAACAGAGGATTTCATACAAACATACTACAGCAAGCAAAACTATGCAATCATTAGCCTAGTATAAACTAGATTGTGAGCCTCATTCAATAATAGTTGGTTAATAGACTTCAAAGCTTCAGGCACACTTCGGCAGAGTAATTAAATGGTAAGGCCTTTAATTATGTCAACTAATAGTTATACAAGTACCCAACATCAGGCATCATTCTTTGGGCATCTCATTAACTGAGGACAAATAAAGCAATTGAAAAGAGCAAATTAACTATGCCTGAAACAAACAAGGAATTGAACTGTTGAGTTGGATACACTGACTTACCTTAACAGGATGAAGAGGCTCAGCGCAGCTCCTACTTCTCTTGCAAGGCTCCTTCCTAACATCTCGTACTTGGAAATCCTCAAGCTTATCTTCATTGCACCCCCTCTGCAAGGTGACACAAACTAGTTACTCGTCTCCTTGGAAGATAAATATGCATACTTTCCAGTCTGTGAACACAAAAGGATGAGATTATAACAAAACAACACCACATAATGAAACATGCCGCATCTCTTGCACTTGCACACAATGAAATGAGCATTTACTATGTGTGCACTATGTAAAAACTAGGCATACCTTCGAACTGGATCTCCAGGTACTCTTGGAGAGCCTACTTTAATGTACAGCCAAACCTTTATGTCACCTATGAGTTAGAAAAGGCCCCACTACAGCAGCCCTTGGTGTTTAAATCGTTGACAAGCTCTGTTAGAGTGTTAGGTCAAGAACATCAAGTAATCAAAGCAAACAGTCCTAGTATGGCTGGCTGATGCAAACAAGCAATTGAACAGATGTGTGAGCAAATCTTACATATCAAGAAAAGAAGCAAAGAAGGAGGCTTAAAGACCATCACTTGACTGACCAGATTTAAGGGGCATTTAAACATCATGTGCAACGTATGAACTAACATAAACATTGCATATTCCAGATTCTACAATGGAATGCACATGTATTAGGTTATGCCATGTATGATGATGCCTAAATGTACACTATAGTAGGCAGGAGTGATTCATCATTGCACGCACAATTGAATTGCAAGTTAAGGGCCAGTTCTATTCCACCTTTTCAGGGCTTATTGTCAAAATAAGCCATAAAAGATGTAAAGAAGATTTTGAGTTATGGGCTTGGGCTTAACTAATTTCGCTTTGGAGGGGGGTGTTTCGGGTAGAACCTCACTAAAAATTGAAGGGAAGGGAATAGTGAATGACTCTGTTGTCTGCCTATATTACACTCAAAATGCAACTGGTGACGCCCACGTCACACCTCACCCTCAAGTAAAAACAAACACGCAAGCGTTCATTGCCCTGCCCGCTTGCATCTCCTCTCCCCTTTCCCTCTATCTCGATCCCCTGCCTGCAGCACTAGGGTTCCTCCAGCAAGCCGTTGCCACTGGTCCCATCTGGCCTGGTCCTCAACAATGCTCTGTTCAGCTAGGCTACATGGCCGGCGGGTAGGGGCAAATCTCCCTGGCTGCTCCTCCCTGTGGTGCCGCCCCTCATTCTCATGGTCTCCATGTAATGCCCATGATGCGGCTATATCTCCCACGTGTCCAGGCACGACTTAGATGCATAACCGCATTGTAGGTATTGTCGCAAGAAGGGTCATCTTCACACAATCCCATGAACAAGAATGGGATAACGAGAGTTGGCTTGCAATCGCCACTTCACACAATACATAAATTAATTCATACATCATCCAAAATCCACACATAGACCGACTACGGTCAAATCCAAATGAAAAATAAGATAACCCCAAATGCTATATCCCCGATCGTCCCAACTGGGCTCCACTACTGATCATCCGGAAAAGAAACATAGTAACGACCACGTTCCTCGTCGAACTCCCACTTGAGCTCGGATGCGTCATCTGCACTGGCATCGTCGACACCTGCAACTGTTTTGGTAGAATCTGTGAGTCACGAGGACTCAGCAATCTCACACCCGCGAGATCAAGACTATTTAAGCTTATAGGAAAAGATGGTGTAAAGAGGTGGAGCTGCAGCAAGCACTAAGCATATATGGTGGCTAACATACGCAAAAGAGAGTGAGAAGAGAAGCAACGCAACGGTCGCGAAGCTAGAAATGATCAAGAAGTGATCCTGAAACTACATACGTTCATTCATAACTCCAACCGTGTTCACTTCCCGGACTCCGCCGAAAAGAGACCATCACGGCTACACACACGGTTGATGTATTTTATTTAAGTCAAGTGTCAAGTTCTCTACAACCGGACATTAAAAAATGCCCATCTGCCTCATAACCGCGGGCACGGCTTTCGAAAGATAATACCCTGTAGGGGTGTCCCAACTTAGCCCATTATAAGCTCTCACGGTCAACGAAGAATAAACCTTCTCCCGGGAAGAGCCGATCAGTCTCGGAATCCCGGTTTACAAGACATTTCGACAATGGTAAAACAAGACCAGCAAAGCCGCCCGAATGTGCCGATAAATCCCGATAGGAGCTGCACATATCTCGTTCTCAGGGCACACCGGATTGTCCAAGCTTCCGATAGGCGAGCCCAGAGTTGCCCCTGGTGGCCACCGGCGAGTGACAGGTTGGACCAACACTAAGAGGAGCACTGGCCCGGCGGTTTAAAATAAAGATGACCCTTGGGCTCGCGAAAACCCAAGGGAAAAAGGCTTAGGTGGCAAATGGTAAAACCAAGGTTGGGCCTTGCTGGAGGATTTTTATTCAAGGTGAACTATCAAGGGGGTCCCATAAATCACCCAACCGCGTAAGGAACGCAAACTCAAGGAACATAATACCGGTATGACGGAAACTAGGGCGGCAAGAGTGGAACAAAACACCAGGCATAAGGCCGAGCCTTCCACCCTTTACCAAATATATAGATGCATTAATTAAATAAGAGATATTGTGATATGCCAAAATATCCATGTTCCAACATGGAACCAACTTCAACTTCACCTGCAACTAGCAATGCTATAAGAAGGGCTGAGCAAAAGCAGTAACTTAGCCAAACAACGGTTTGCTAGGAAAGGATGGTTAGAGGCTTGACATGGCAATATGGGAGGCATGATATAGCAAGTGGTAGGTAGCGCAGCATAGCAATAGAACGAACAACTAGCAAAGCAAAGATAGAAGTGATTTCGAGGGTATGGTCATCTTGCCTGCAAGGTTCTCAGAGTTGACGAAAGCTTAATCCTCGTAAGCGTACTCAACAGGTTCCTCGTTCACGAACTCGTCTCCCGGCTCTACCCACAGCAAGAACACAAGCAATGGAACCACAATCAACCACGGGAAATGCACAAGCAACATGATGCAAAACATGCATGATATGCGAGATATGATATGCGATGCATATGCGTGCTCCGGAAGAAAAAGGATGAACAAGGCAGCCACTTGGCAGACCAAGTATGCCACTGGAAAGATGAGATGATTTCAGTCAAAATCGATATAAAGATCACCGGAAACGGATGCACGGTTTGCAAATGGCAAACAAAACAAGAATGACATGATTCTGCGATTAACAACATGATAGCACTTAGAATACATCAACTAACTATGTTGCAGCACCTCAACATATCAACAAAGCATATGGCAGTAATCTACAGGAGATGCTTGACAAAAGATGAACAATGAGCTACGGCTAGATCACACAATAACAGGCTCAAACAAGCATGGCAAAAATGCAAAAGATATCAGCTTCACAGACTTGGTGAAATTACTGGACATGGCAGAAACAGTATCAGGTAGCAATGTTCAGAGCAAGCAATCAACATGCTACAGGAACTGATCATAGCAAAACAAGGCATGGCATGAATCTACTAAATGCATGGAACAAAAGTCCCTTACTGATCATGAGCCAAAAAGGATCAGAAGATATGATGGCACCCATGTAAACATAGCAAGTTTCCTTAACAGGTTTCAGACTTGGCAGAAAACAGAGCATGGCATTAACAGAAATTATGAGGGCATCTTGGTGAGCTTGATTCACTCATTACAAAGCCATTCATGACAAAACAAGCATACCTACAGCAAGATGGCATGTCTATGAAGCTATCCATGGCAAGCGCAAATACATAGCATGAATGGATCAACTACAACAACCTTGGCAAAATTGAATATCATGTTAACAATCTGCCAGGAACATTTTATAGCAAAAGTAGAGCAAGATTAAGACATGCTATGGCACTCCAAATTGCAAACAGAGGCATGGATGGATAGAGCACAACTATATCTACAAAACATCCATGCTGAACATGCCCAAAATAAGCATGGATCTCTCTGTAGCCACATGGATACATGGCAACCAAATAACAGCAGTCACAGACTTGGCAAAATTCTAAGTCCCTGAAAACAGAAACATCACGAAGCCTAGTTTACATGCTTGTGCTAGTCACCACATAGATCACAAAAATACATGGCATACACCTCTGTAAAGATAGCATGGGATAGATCAAAACACATGTAGAGCTCATCCTCATAATATGCACACATCAATTGCAACAAAAATAACAAAACACCAAGTTCTGATAAGTAACAGCAGTAAACATCATATAGCACTCTTGCACCAGAGATTTGGGCATCAAGATGAACTCAAACGAGCATGACACAATGGAACAAAATGAAGAGTATCTCATGATGAATATTTCGATATATCATGCGCATGAAACGGAGCAGTATGCAAAGAGTTATGAGGTGATGAACAGGGCTCCAGAATATGAGTAAATCGGGACTTGGCAGAAATCGAAGGGAGGGGAAAATCAACCTTCCCAGATCTGGAGGGATTCGTCGGCGCGGTTTACGAGGACGGCCGGGGCTCGTCGCCAGAGCTGGAGAGGAGAGGGAGACGGCGGCCGGTGTGGGGCTCGGGGGAGGCGCGGTCGCCGGGGTCGACCGGATCCGGCGAGGGGGACCCGGGGCGCGCGGGCGGCCTCGACCGGCGGAGGCGGACGGGCGGCGGGGTGCCAGAGCTCGCCGGAGACGACAGGGCGGCGAGGGCACGGGAGGCGGCGACCGGGCGCAGGCGTACGGGCGGCGGGGTGCCGGAGCTCGCTGGAGACGACGACGGGGCGGCGAGGGCGCGGGAGGCGGCGACCGGGCGCGGGCGGCGCTGTAGGCGAACGCGTGGGCGGGTCGCACGGGCTCGGGGGACGGCCGTGGGCCTCGCGGGCCAGTGGGCGGAGGAACGCGGTGGCGCGCCACGTGTCGCGCCCTGATTGGTCGGGCGCGGCGGCGGGATTCGTCCGGCGCCGGGCGGACGCGTCCGGCGCGCGGAGGGAGCGGGGCTAGGGTTTCGGGACCCGGGATTTGGAGGAGGGAGCACATATTTATAGCTAGAGGGAGCTACGAGACTCCAAATGGAGTGCGGTTTTCGCTCACACGATCGTGATCGAATGAACAAGAGCATGGAGGGGACTTAGCTGGGTTATTGGGCTGTTTGGAGGGGGGTTTGGCTGCAACACACAAAAGACCTTTGCAGTTACCCGGTTAACCGTTGGAGCATCAAACGACCTCCAAATGGAACGAAACTTGACAGGTGGTCTACTGGTGGTGTACCAAGGCCACTTGGCAAACTTCGGTCCATTCCGAGAACGTTTAACACCCGCTCACGAAAAGAGACAAGAGGGGTGCGCCGGTGCATGTGGGAGTGTCGGATTGCAAAACGGACAACGGGGAAAATGCTTGGATGCATGAGACAAACACGCATGCAAATGAGCTGCACATGATGACATGATATGAGATGCATGACATGAACAAAATGAAAAACGAAAACGAAACCCAACTACGGAGGGAATATCATAACACATAGCCGAAAATGGCAAGAGTTGGAGTTACAAATATGGAAAGTTACATCCGGGGTGTTACACTCCAGCAGCTGCTCCACTGTGGTTCGTCCAACGCACTACTCCGGCAGGCGCTGCACAACTACGGCTGATGCCACACTGCGGCAGAAGGCACCTTATTCCCCCTCCCCACCTCCCAGGCCGTGTCCTTGAGGTGCTGTTGAAGGATGAGCTCATCCAACAAGGTGAGGATCTCCTCTGATTTTTTGCCAAATTTTCATTCTGATCCACTATACAATGAATTGCTATGAGCTGCTTCTGTTGCTGCTATATGATGCATTGCTATGAGCTGCTCCTGCTGCTGCTATATGATGAATTGCTATGAGCTGCTGCTGCTATATGATGAATTGCACACTTCTGTTGTTGCTGCTGTATGATGAGTTGCTATGAGCTGCTGCTGCTATATGATGCTTTCAGGTGGTGCTGCTATATGATAATAACCAGCCACTTGGACCATCGAATTTCAATAAATAATTGTTCTTCATTTAAATGTGGGTCATGCGTTTTTCGTTTAAATCAGGCAATGGGATCTCTATGGAAAACATTCACCAAAGTAGATTGTGCCAAGTAGATTGTATCTTTGTATTTGCATTTTGAGCAAATAGTGATGGTCTGTTTTCCTATCATATTAATTACTGCACTGGGTCCAAATTGTGATGTTTGCAAGTCAAATTAATTTTCATATGGGCAGCAAAATGAAAAAATATAATGCAATCTAGACTTTTCACTTATCATACCAAAGATAAGCTAAAAACGCAATGAAAAGAACTGGTTGGCTTATTACATGGAGCTTATATTCACAGGTGCTTATTTTCATAGGATAACTCGTAATAACTATCCCTAAGAAACTTGGCCAATAGAACTGACATACAAATAACATGTCACGATGATTGCAATGGAGGAGTGACGTACCATAGCACACAGTATAGGCTCACCGTTGGCTCTCCTATTTTGCGATGTTCCATGAAATTGCCACATACATCTTGTACTTTTTCATTGTGTAACCCAATCTGCAAGTTGGCACGGCTAATTTCAGACATCTCTACATGTGCGCATATTTAAACCATTAATTAATGATTGTGTGCGTAGCATAAACTAGCCTGACTCTGTGTGCTGGACTAGCAGGCACTCTAAGGGAGCCTAATGTAGTGTACTGGAATTCCGACATGCCACCTACGATTTTATGTAATGTAATGCCTCTGTTCCTAAATATATGTCTATTTAGAGATTCTAGTATGCACCACATACAGATGTATATAGATGCATTTTCGAGTGTAGATTCACTCATTTTACTCCGTATGTAGCCTATATTGGAATCTCTAGAAAGACTTATATTTAGGAACGGAGGTACGAGGTAGTATCATGTATGACATCTACATATCTAATTTAGCAGCCAGTAGTAGAAATCATTGTCTGCACAAAGGGATTACTGGTCGAAAATCCTAGCAAAGCACGCTGGCAGGCACAGAACAATACAAGAGAGAGAGAGAGAGACGCTTACAAGATCATAGCAATGCCTCGGTCAGGGATCTTGGTTGGCCAAGCTGTTAGATCCAGAAGAAACATCGTCCTTGTAGTTTTTGCCAGCTGCATAACAGGTAAAAGCGACCTGTTAGTATATTTGAAGTACATCGGGCAGGTGATACTGGACGGGTTTAAAGGTGACAAGTACCTAGGCCGTGATGGGTGCTTGGCATTGACGGTGTCCTGGACTAGGGGGTACTCACCACGTCGTCTCCCGATCTCTTGGATTGTGCCGAGGACCCCCAGGGTCGTTTACTCATGGGCCAGTTCGGACAGCCCCTGCCGCATACAAGGAAGACTCCACAAGACTTGGCGCCCAAGACAAGGACTCTCCTAAACCCTAGGCCTCCGGCGACTTATATAAACCGAGGACAGGCTAGTCAATAGATATCTCATATTCATTACTACAATCTCGTGGTAGATACATGTATCCTGTACTACACCCATATGAATACAATCAAAAGCATCATGTAGGGCATTATCTCATCAAGAGAGCCCGAAGCTGGGTAAAACCCCGTGTCCATGTTACCACCGCTCCCAGATGCCTAGCTTAGGACCCCTACTACGAGATACGCCGGATATTGAACTGACATTGGTGCTTTCATTCAGAGCCTGCTGGCAGTCCCATGGGGCGACGGGAATTCGGATCGTCTCCTGCGCGATCTACGCATCGGAGCCGAACTTTATGGTCGATGTCGGCATCTATTGTCGCCGGCTTGACTGGTCACCTTGGCTTAACCAAGGACTGTGCCCTACCTCCAATCATCATATTCGGACAAGGGCCTTCGTCAACATCAACTTCGATCTTTATCATGATCATGGAAGAATCATCCATGGAGCTCGGGGGCTAAACGTCAACATTGCCCTCGGGTGACCATGCTGTTTTTTCTAAATAGCAAACTTGTATCTGCTGCCACCACCTCCTCGAGCATCGCTTTGACGATTCCTTCGGTGGAATTGTGCGGAATTAAGTGTACAACAACCATGCCAAATTTCGTCGAGTTCCAATGGAGGAATCGCTGGCAATCTACGATATACCGGAGCCCTATAAAATCTGGACGGGAATCTGGACGAGTTTAGGGCGTGGTCTCCAGAGCCCATCTCGGAGGTCCTTTGGAAGATCCAACCGTTCATCTGCACGGAATTCCCATATCTACCATCCCTCTAAATTTTAGATCGATCCGACGGTTCAAACTCCGGGAGCCTTCCGATGAGTGGACCAATTTTCGGATCTATTTTCTGCGCGAATACGAATCCGGCCCGAGTTCATGTTTCTTCACGAACGGAATATTGGACAACCCTTTTGAAGGAATTTTTTTCTAGGGTATTGTGCGTTGTTTTTAACACGTACCCATAAAATTTTAAGCCTCCTCCGAGGTAATCTTCACCATCACGCTGGTGTCAAACCAGTCCGACAATATTGCTCCACGGCTGCCGACCTGCGCTAGACACGTCGCCGCTTTGATTGAGCCGAGCTCAACTTCTTCGATCATCATCTCGGCAAGCCGAACAAGGGTTCCACATCGTGAAGGATAAATCATCACCAACATCGCTGCCCCACGGATTACACGGAGCGGGCACACCCGCATCGCCGCATGGTCACTTCATCAAGCCGGCATTGACCGCGTCACAAGTCACGACCTGCGTCAGCATGGCCGCACTATTGCTTCTTCAAGCCGATGTCCATCACGCCGACCTGCTTCAACACCTTGGCTGACATGGCAGCTGCAACGTCTCCTCACCGACCTGCTCCGTCACATCGGCTGGACCGGGGACTTGGCTATTTCTTCATCAACATACTCCGGTGACTTGGGCAGCCGACCAGCTTCGTCACGTTAGCTGGACCGAGGGCTTTGTCTCGGCAAGCCAACCTTTGCCAGCATCGCCATGCCATCGCTTTATCGCCCATCAGGCAATGGGTGTGCGGATCGAGTCCCAATTTTGGGAGTCACCTTTCTTCGAATTGCTACAACAAATAAACCAGGAGCTATTTATCCTAGTAATTTTTGCTTGTTTGGGTTTATTTTTCCCAAGGAATTATTACTCTGGTTCAATGTTGGGGATATCGCTTATCAGGAACTTATCGGTAAACCCATGATAAGGGGTAAATCGCCAGTTTATCGGCATATCGGCCGATTTATCGCCATATCGGCTGATTTATCGGATGATTTATCTTATCGGTCAGACAACGGTAAGCGATAAATCGGCCGATTTATCGGAATATTGGAAGATATCTTGAATAGTGCTCTGGTTTGTTCCATCACCTGTACGCAGGTCTATCAAATGGTGGCCGCATTAACGACGGTCACATGGTGGTTCGGTAATGGACTTCGACTACGTCACGTGGTCTCTTCGGCAAGCCGACGCCGTCGTCCCAATCGGCGTAAATCGGCTCGCGTGATCACCTTGTTGGTCATGTTGCCATACCGACGTGTTCGGTTGCTTCGGGGACTTCGACATCGTTGAGAGAGCTCTACCTCATCGAGTGTTCGGCACACAGGCCATATATAAAGGATCCGGATTGGGCAGCGTTGTTACCTCTGTGTACCGACGTACCACGTCACCTCGGCTGGACCGAGGGCTTCGTCATCACTTCATTAACCCATGACGGGGACTTCGGCGTCACACTGCAGGCCTGCATTGGCTGTGTTATGTCGCCACTTCGGAGTGTCGAGCTCTTCGTTCTGCCACCTCGGGACAGGCTTGGGGGCTGGGACCTTATCCCGCCATAAGCTCGGGTCGTGCATCGACGCCGAGCGCATTAACCAGCTAAGTCGCTTTTATGCTCAGAATTTTCAATTTTAAATTTTGTTCGGTTCGACCAAAGCATTATACTTTTTTGGCAAAAAGTTGTATGTGAAAAACTTCCTTGTCAAAACTTTGTTTGTGACACACAAATTGAAATACCCCGTCTACTTGGGGGCTTCCTTCATGAAGCTTTTCCTTTTGCATATGATTATACTTGTACGGCTTCGTTCCTTGTTCGTGTATCACGCCACAATATGCACCATATTGACTTAAGTGTTCCGCAAGCTGGGTTGCCTTGCTCCTGTGTTTACCCCTACGTTCCCGATTGTTCGGCTAGGGAGTAAAGGGAGCACCTCTGCGATTGTCACGATCGGGTAATCCGAGCTCGGACCTCAGACTGGGTGAAGCCGAAAGCTAGCGCTCTTATTGTTTTCAATCATGGTTGGCACACAACGGAACTCATGAGTACAAAAAATCTATTGCACAAGTCTCATAGTGACAATGAGCAACCGAAGAAAGGTATCGGTGGAGGTACTATTTTCTTCGAAGATGCTTCTTACACTTCGTCAGTAATATAGCATAAGTTCCCGGAGCGCGCTTTGTCTGTTACAGCCTTATGGCCTGATTGCCTGGTTATCGGAAACACCATTGATATTCTCGACATGTGGAGTACATAACACTTTTTGGTCCTTGACCGAAGAGGGAGAAGCCGACGGTCGGTTAAGACGCGTTTAAAGTTCGGGTGAACACAGATATGATATAAGTACTTCGGTACATATAATCATTATACATAAAATTCTTTTACCCAAGTCACTTGGGGGCTCTTAAATTTGCATGAGCCATTTTACAATAATTTTTTCTTCTCAGTCGCTGCAAAGTCTTTTCCTATCACTCCTTTTTCGACGCCAGTGTGTGGTCAATAGCCGGGTAGCCTGATTTCTCTCTCCAGCCGCTCGAGTTTTAGTTCGCTAAACTGTCCTAACGAGAAACACTCCGTCTTCGGGATAGGGAGGTTGAAGCCGAAGGCTGACCCGCTTGAAGTCTTGAGATAGGATGTGTCATGTTAAAGCATGACAGAAGCACTTTTTTTCTCTAAGACCAATTTTTTGGATTGGCACCGAACACTTGATCTAGTTCAGACGTCAAGTTTTTCCTAAGGTTTTTGGTTTTCCAAGCCTATTTCACTTTTAAACAATTTGTGTGTTTCCAGCATAAGTCTCGCAGTGCAACGCCGGACACCTTTAGAGATTCAGCAAAAACATTCTCGGATATTGCTATATATGCATTGGTTTCGAATTGTGTCTTCGGTCAATAGTTGGGTTGCCCGGCTCCTGTGCTTGCCGCCTATTTTCCGCTTTGTTCGGCTAGGTGCGCAAAGGGAGAACCAATGCGATTGTGCTTCTAGCTAGCATGGTTAAGCGCCTTAGTAGAGAAAGCCGAAAACTGACTGTCACAATAAGTGTAAACTGGTCAGCGATCCGATGACTGTATTAAACTATAAAGATCGATAGAGGTCACCCCGTGTTAAACGACGGTCCGTTCATAACATTGGCCGAAGTGTTTACGGCTTGACCTCGACTATCGTCGAACACTAACCGGGGGCTAGTACCTGGCCTCCCAACTTTAAGCTCCTATGACTAAGTGAAAGTTATAAAGCCCGCAAATCTGATTGCCTCGTTTCCGCTAACACAACCGCCTTCGGGCACCGAGACGTCGGCTAAGGGTTGTTTTGTTATTACGAGAACACCCTGCGTAGCATCTACAAGGGGGCGGAAGCCGACGATGGGCCACTTTCAACTGATAAACGGTCACAACAGAGTCAAAATAAACATATCATTGGCGTTTGTATTTAATATACGAGGGCCGCCTTCCGTAATCATCGTCATAAAGCCATACATATGCATCAATTTGACTTAAGATTTTGGCCAAGCTGGGTTGCCTGGCTCCTGTGCTTACCCCTACGTTCCCGATTGTTCGACTAGGTGGTAAAGGGAGCACCTCTGTGATTGTTACTACCAGTTCATCCGAGTAAGTACCTCAGACTGGGTGAAGCCGAAAGCTAGCAATCTTAAAGGATCACATTGGTCGGCAATGACGGAAGTGAAAATTTTGGTTCATTAATACCACAGTGTTTGGGAACTTTCCCCGAACTAAATCCTCAATATTTTCCTCCCACATCGATCGGAGGTGAGATTTCATGATCATGGTAAACATAACGACCCAAAGAAAGGAACCGATAGCGGGACTATTTTCTTTGGAAGATGTTTCTTACGTTAAAATCGTAATATGCTATATCTCTCCGTGTACCTTTGTTTATAAAACCGTATGGCCGGATTGCCTTGTTTTCCATAAATCTTTGCCCTTATAACGGCTTTATAAACTAGGAAAACACTCCTTGGCTATTGGCCGAAGAGGTTGAAGCCGATGGTCGGTCAACAAAGTTTTGTACAATGTGGATCCGAGCATTAATGATGAAAAGTACTTGGATACATAGAATCATTACACATAATTTGTGATTTTACTTTGGATATCGATCCTTAATTCCCCGTGCCCACATTAAGGCTCGTTGGCTACTGGGCTTCGTGCTTATTATTTACAAATATTAAAGGGGTACATCGATTCCCTGATCTGGTGTTGCCACCCGACCAGTGTCTCGGGGGCTACTACATTGCCTATTCAATGCAGAAAATTCAAAGTGCTCAGTGTTCGGCTTGACCGAACTATGCGCAAACGTGTCTTCGGACAACAATAGGTACCATATGGACCTATCTGGCATCAAGCTAGTATATTACGGCGACTTCTCAAAACCCTCTCTCAAGGGCCCGTCCGCCGATCACTATCTCCTCTAAAGTGCATCTCGGAATTTTAGACCGACACACACCTTGAGGGCTACTGGCTATATATCTCGTCAGTAAGTAAATTGCATCAATCGGAAATAAAATCCGCAAACAATCAGCCCAAGCCCGAGGTGGTGCGTCATCTTGGAAGCAGTCCGGCATAAAGCTCGGATGCAAGCGGCCGGCTCTATAGACGGCATTTTCGGCACTAAGCTCGGCTGTATCAAGACTCTTCGAATACATTCCAGCGTTGGAGCTCGGAAGCGGTCCGTCGTTGGTGCTCGGCTGCAAAAGATACCTCGAATGCAGTCCGGCGTTGGAGCTCGGATGCAAGAGGACACCGCTGCACGGGAAACACTTCAGACCCGAGGTCGGCGTAAAAATAACAAGGCATTGATAAAGGCCGAAGACTTAAAAGGGCTCCTCGGATACCGACGTATAAACTCTTCAGATTTAGCTCGGCAATCCTCAAGATAGATGATGGGAAGATTTGTTGAACCAGTTTTAAAGACCGACGATCGAAGACGAAGAGCAGTTCGGAAGAACCGAGGAGCGTCCCCAACTTGATGACTGGTTCAGGGGGCTACTAACAGTGTCCTGGACTAGGGGGTACTCACCACATCGTCTCCCAGTCTCTTGGATTGGGCCGAGGACCCCCAGGGCCGTTTACTCATGGGCCAGTTCGGACAGCCCCTGCCGCATACAAGGAAGACTCCACAAGACTTGGCGCCCAAGACAAGGACTCTCCTAAACCCTAGGCCTCCGGTGACTTATATAAACCGAGGCCAGGCTAGTCAATAGATATCTCATATTCATTACTACAATCTCGTGGTAGATACATGTATCCTGTACTACACCCATATGAATACAATCAAAAGCAGCATGTAGGGTATTATCTCATCAAGAGAGCCCGAAGCTGGGTAAAACCCCGTGGCCATGTTACCATCGCTCCCAGATGCCTAGCTTAGGACCCCTACTACAAGATACGCCGGATATTGAACCGACAGGCATCTTGCCAGACGGTGGGAATCAGGTTGGAAACGTCAAGGGTGATGACGCTGCACTAGCTGTTGGGGTCCGGTAAGGAGATCTAGAACCGTCGAGTAGGGTGTTTGTGGAGCGGCTCCGGTAGGGTGGACTACGGTGTGGGCGAAGCGGATCTGTGGCCGTGGACGAGGGCGTAAGTGAAGCTACTCCGGTGGTTGGGTTAAGGATGGTGTCGACGGTGCAGATCTGCGGCCGTGGACGGGGCGTCAGAAGCTGCTCCGGTAGGTTGGATGAGGGTGCGAGGAAGCGGATCTGAGGCCGTGGACTTGTGAGTTGGCAAAGCGGACCCGGTAGGGTTGAAAATGGTATAGGCGAAGCTACTCCGGTGGGGTTGATGATGTTGTCGGCGAAGCGGCTCCGGTAGGGTTGAGGAAGGTGTCGGCGAAGAGGATCAGAGGCCGTCGACGGGGGCGTCGGTGGGGCGGCTCTGGGGGGGTGTGGACGAAGCATCTCCGGTGGGGAGTACGAATGAGCCGTTGCAGATGCGCTGCGGTTGACGAGAGTACCGGCGAAGCAGATCCGGCGCCGTGGACAAGGACGGCACTGAATGGGCTGTGGTACAGTGGTGGATGAGTAGTCTACTTGTTTCTTGGGGAGGTGGGAGGGGTAGATGTGGCCGTAGAAGTAGATCCGGCAAGGTGGACGCCGCTGGCAGTGAATGGGCTCTGGTACGCCGGTGGATGAGTAGTCTAGGGTTTTGAGAGGGGAGTGGAGAAAGGCCGATGAAGTACGGACGGCGTGATGTGAGATGCTCTGGTGCTGTGGAGTTAGTTGTTTTTGCGGGAGGGGGAGAGGAAATGGGGGTGCCGTGTAGTGGGGGGAACCGGAAGTTACCAAAGCAGCCCTGACCTATTATGTAGATGAGGGCGGTATTGTAACTGTTGGTCTCCGTGCACCAAGGACAAAAGGGGAATTTCGCATGCTAAAGACTAAGGTGGCGGAAATTTTAGAAGGAGGCGGGAGATTTTGCCGCCCGCGGGATCGTTCGTATCCAGTTTCAACTAATTTTGGACCGTGCTAGCAGGAAGGTCATGCGAGACTCTGTACACGGGGCACGCGTCAACAGTTAATAACTGGTGTGTCCACCCCAGAAAAAAAGACAATAACGCGGGATGATGCGCCGATAACTTGGACGTTCACACGGGCGCGGCCAATCGTACGGGTGTAGTGGCGTGTTCACAAAAAAGGGATCAAACGCTCAGCCTATGTATTTCTCGTGTAAATAGATAATTTAGTGCAATTGGTTATTTACTTTAAACATAATGCATTGACGTGTTAGTGTAGAGGCGCACAAAAAGAAGTCCGCTACTTAAAAGTGTTACCTCATATGATTACATAGCCTCCATTTCATAAATTGCGTACCCGTTGAATTCATATATGAATATTACATATATTACTTCATAATAGAACCTTAAATCATGCAAGACTAATGATTTTGAATGCAAGAGTAACAATGGTGCATGTACATGATAGCTACATTGGTTGTTTGAGAAAACATCACTGTAACTTTGGCATGCACAACTGAAAAGTTTTATTTAAATAGAAAAAAATGTGATATGTGAGTGTCCAATCTTTATAGCGTTGAATCGATATTGTACCTTTGGCCACGATACGAAGTAGATATTGATTTATGTTCAAGCGATGCACGTCCACGATCGCTAGATAGTGTTACGTGAATGAATTGTGCAATCTCTCTCACACACATACATATCTCATTTTCCTGTGGTCATCGGAATCACACACGCGCACTTCGTGTATTTCTCTCCCTCCGTCAAGGTTAGAATTCGTCTTTCTACCCCGTCCTATAAGTCTCTCAGACAGAAACACACACGCTCTCTCTATCGAACATGCCCACAGCCACTAATGTCTCAAAGTATAATAATGTCTCTCACACATATGCCTAAGGTTAACTCGAGTTCCGGAACCATATGAATACATACAATGGGATTCCAACACAGCACCTTTTGTTTTGAGATTTCGCTCTCTCTCTCTCTCCAACACATTGTTTCTCGCTTCATTTTTCTGGCACTTGCATGCTCACAATTTTGTTTATCTTCGTGATGCTTTAAGTATGCCTCACACAAATGCTATCTACCTATCCCTTAATATAGCTAGATATGTGTCACACAAACTCCATCTCCCTACTAGCAAGATGCCCATGCGTTGCACCGAACATCAAGATGCATTTGTATGAGTAGTTTATCTTGGGGGAGAAAAGGATGAACGAGGGAATGCCTTATTATAAAATGCGGAGAGGGGTGCGGGTATCTTTTTGCAAAATTGCCACAGTTTCCTTCCTATCCGTCAGGTATAAATCGGATGGCCTATATTGCAGGATGGCAGGAACACCATCATCACCAACTCTGTTTTTTATAAGAGTAGGGATATGTGAGTGTCACTGCCCCCCCCCACCCCCCGCCCCCCGACACACACACCCACACCCACACAACCACACACGCACACTTCCCAACACGGAAGGAGTAGGGTGACACCTCGATCTTGATACTAATCTATTGACTGGCTTCTCTCTCAAACACACACACACGCACACACACTAGCCGACACCGAAGGAGTAGGGCGGCACCTCGATCTTGATAGTAATCTATCTACTCCTCTTTCAAACACACACACACATACACACACACACACTCGCTAGTTGTGCCTCTGTGCCTACCGCGCACACTCTCGATACATCTTTCTCTCCCTCCCCCTCCCCCCACACCCCAACAATGACAACAGAAGTGTGACGATTCAAACTGATCGTAATCTGTCAATTGGTTTCTCTCTCGAACATTGTGTCTCTGTGCCTCGCTCAGTAGCCCCCTCGATATGTAGACTTCTCGCGCACGCACAGCTGTAGTGACGATGACGCTGAACCCAGTGTGCCTCGTTTTTACCGGCCTCATGTGATAGTTTTCACCCTGTTTTCTGTTAATTAACATTAACAAGGCAACCTTTTCTTTGTTACTACTAGTGAATCCGAAATCATTCGGGGCAGACATAAAATATATCACTTCAAACCAATTATCGCAGTAACTATTTTAAAAGAAACTAGCTAGATGCCCGTGCATTGCACAGAAAATCAAGATGCATTTGTATGAGTAGTTTATCTTGTGAGAGAAAAGGATGAACGAGGGAGGGCCGTATTTGCGAACGTTGAGAGGGGTGTGGGTAAATTTTTGCAAAATTGCCATAGTTTTCTTCCTATCCGTTAGATATAAATCCGACGGCCTATATTGCAGGATGGCACGCACACCACCGTCACCAACTCTGTTTTCTACTCCCTCCGTTCCTAAATATTTGTCTTTTTAGAGATTTCAAAAAGTGACTACATATGGAGCAAAATGAGTGAATCTGCACTCTAAAATATGTCTACATACACATCCGTATGTGGTAGTCCATTTGAAATCTGAAAAAGACAAATATTTAGGAACGGATGGAGTATAAGAGTAGACATGGAGATATATCAGCAGCATGGTCTACAACAAAAATGTGATGGACTGGTTAGCGCCGGATGCTCGCAACGCGATGACATGAGTTCGAATTTTGTCTTTAACTTTAGTTTTTTATATTATATATTACTTATTTAATATATACGTCTTTCGCTACTGTACTGACAGTGGAACCCACAGAGTACTTAGAATACAAGATTAAGGATGGACTTGTTTCTTTTTAACTTTCTGTACGAAGCTGTAGCCACCCTGCAAGTCACGTGTACACTGTACATGCAATTAACTTTTTATAGAGGGACAATCATACACGCAATTAACTCAAATGGATTGGATTTCACTCTATTATTTCCAGCATAAGAGCATCTCCAACGGCAGCCGGCAAATTTCCTCCCGTTTCCTTCCGCGGAGGACGACATCAAACGCCAGCGGCATACATTTTCACAACTCTAACCAACCAGATGAAATTCGTGCAAACACGGACTGATTTCATATAAGCATGAAGGATTTCGTATAAAAAAGTCGGATCTTCATATAAACATGATGGATTTCATTACATTTACATGAACTAAGCGGTGCCAATCCGGCTATCTTGGTATAATTAATACTCCCTCCGTCCGGAAATACTTGTCCTAGAAATGGATGTATCTAGACTTATTTTAGTTATAGATACATACAATTTATCCATTCTTAGAAAAAATCCTGCCAGCTGGAGAGGGAGTACATAATCTAAATGGCCGCCCACGGATCCCTTTGTCTTCCTCATGTCCGGCAGACACTTTGCAGGGTCGACGAAGGTCCTCCGAAGAGACGAAGAAGCAAAGAAACCACCTGAATGCGTAGTCGTCGCCTCGGCGGTGGCCTCCATGGGACCCAAGTGGCGGTGGCCTCCCGTGTTCTACTTCTCCTCGATGATGGCGGCAGACACGGAGAAGCTGGCCACCGACTCGTCGCTGTCCATGCACCCGGCTTCTGTCTCTACCTGCATGGCGCTGCCGCGGGCACGGGAGGCGCGCCCACAGACACAGGAGGCGCGGTACGACGCGGCAGCGATGACGCCCGTACCGGTGTGCTCGCCGCCGTGCCGGCGTGGAGCAACTCGCCACTCCTCATCGAGCTGAACTGGAGCGGCGAGTTGCTGAACCACGCGCCTGCTTGGGGCGGCAACTGGCTCCGTCGGGCCAAGCGAGGTTGGTGAAGCACCGAGCGGCCTCGCCCGTATCCGGAGGGCTCGGCAGGCCACCCAGCCGGGTAATATGCCAGAGAACGGCTCCTCGGAAGCCATCGGAAGAGTGGAGAAATTGGTGAAGGCGGAGATGGGGGAGCGGCGGTGGGGTGCGATTCTTGCCCGCTATCTGTCTGGCCTCCTGTAAATAGAGGGCGGACGGTAGGAGCTTGGCCGGCGTCTGGCCTCGTTTAATCTGAGGGCGGACAGGAGGAGCTCGGCCGGTGTTGCGTTTAATTCCGGCCTGCTCATGAACAGACGTGTGGCCGGAGTAGGTTTCTCAGTTTGCATGCGGGTTTAACGGAGGGGTTTGATGGAGGCGAGGAGGCGTGTTCAGCCGGGCGTGCAGCGGGCGGCGCAGTACTACTATTCGATTTGACAGCAGGCGGCGCAGTTCCTGATACGGCTTTAATGCAGACGAGCGAGGGAGTAGCGGTTCTCGAAATGTTGAACGGCCAATGCATCCTCCTTCAATTAATGCATGAGGGAAGTAATGGGAGGAGGACCGGGAAAAGAGGCTGCATGATGTGAATGCAACGCAGTTTGCCCTCATATAAAGGCGCCTCTCCATTCCAATGCATCTCCACATCGTACACACCTAAGCATTTGCCCAAGCACCTACACTAAGCGCAAAAGAGATCACTCCAGACCCATGGCGGCGATGCACGCGAGCGGCCAGCGGCTGTGCCAGATGGTCCACGACGTCGGCCTGCGGCATGGCGCCGAGGATCTCCATACGGTGTTGGAGACTGGCTGGTGGATGGCCGCCATCGACGCCAACTACGACTCTCAGTTGGACCAGATGATCGTTGCCACCACCAACAAGTTCACCGTCCTCAAGAAGCTCACGGACCACATCGTCGTACTCCTCCAGCCCGCGCGCCCGGGCTCCTCATTGCCTGCCACCCTAATCGGCCTCCATGGCCGGAACCTCTTTCATGCACTGGTGGCCCTGCGACTGCCCGCTGATGCCATGAAGAATGTCCACCTGGAGGTCGCGCCTCGCCCTGCAAGAATTCGTCGACCTACACATCCACGTGTATGAGCAAATCGTCTACATAGGTATCTACAAGGCCAGTGAGGACGCTATGACGTTGGCCTTCCTCAACCGGCTGGAAGCCTTGGATGCCTTTGCTGAGAATCACCTCGACCTAGCCACAAAAGCCGTCGCTCCTTAGCCGCCGGTCGGTGGCCCGGCGCACTAAGTTGAGGAGGAGGAGGTCGTGCGTTGATGGATGCATCTTTATTCTTGCCTTCTGTAACCACCACTGTGATCGCATCATCATCGTGGCCTTAATTCTTATTGTGGTGTTGCATTCTCGTTCCAGTCAATACCGACATGTGCGATCCCTTTGCTTAATATATGCATCACTGTAACTAGTACTCCATCCGTCAATTTATAAGTTGTGCTTACCTTTTCCATCAACTTCGTGCAACGCGCGGGCATCTTGCTAGAAACACTAGAACATGTCGGATCGTGTGTGACCAAACCGACAATGCGCCAACCTAGCTACTACGTACCCTGTTTATCTGGCGGAAATAGCCCCGCCCTAGCGTTTCCAATCATTATTTCTATCTATCGATCGTGCCAAGGAGCAGAACCAAAATGTTACAATTTATACATGTTTCTCTACTCCTACTCCTATACAAGACTCAGTTGGTGATGGTGGTGTGTCTCCATTCGTCGTTTCTGACCATTAGATCTGCATCTAACGGCTGTGAGGTAAGTTGTGGCATTTTTGCAGCAATAGCCCACTTCTCTGCTCCAATTTGCAGAAAATCCCTTATAATCTTGAAAGCAACCACATCCCTCCCTCACCTCATCAAAACAGCCTGAGAAATATATACTCCTATAAAAGACTCAGTTGGTGATGGTGGTGTGTCTGCCATACGTCGTTTCTGACCATTAGATCTACATCTAATGGCTGTGAGGTAAGTTGTGGCATTTTTGCAACAATAGCCCACTTCTCTGCTCCAATTTGCAGAAAACCCCTTATTAACTTGAAAGCAACCACATCCCTCCCTCACCTCATCAAAACAGCCTGAGAAATATATTTTGAGTGAAAAGTACTCCCTCCATTCCTAAATATTTGTCTTTCTAGAGATTTTTCAATAAGTGACAACATACGGAGCAAAATGAGTGAATCTACACTTCAAAATATGTCTATATAATCAGTATGTGATAGTCCATTTGAAATCTCTAAAAAGTCAAATATTTAGGAACGGAGGGAGTAATATATTAGGAGTATATCAAAACAAGAGTGATTTCTTTCAAGTTTGTGAACAAGTACTACTATTCTACTACTTTGGATCCGTCGCAACGCACGGGCACATTGCTAGTAAAAGGAAAAGGCCTGCCGCATTCGCGTCGCACTCCCCCCCCCCACACGCTTGGGAATCGGGAGTACTCCACGGCCCGTCCGGCACGACACATAGCTTAGGGAAGGCGTGTTGCCTAGCATTTTCACTTTCATGTGGGACCGCCGTTGAGCAAACCGACTATTGGCAAACCGCACCCCGCCCGCCGCCGGGTTGGAAAACATAAACGAGGGGAAGATCTAGCTGTAGCACGGAAGCCAAGAAATTTGGTGTCAGATGGTGCTCGTTGATAGAGTAGGAGCATTCTATACTACTCTGCTCCTACTAGTACCAAGTTTGTACTATACAACTAGTACTACCACTATACAACTAGTAGGTACGTGCACGGCACAGCATCGTAGGAACAAAAAATGGGAAGATCTTGTTTTGGGTGATTTATCTTTTTTCTGTCAACGTAGTATGAATAATATGATGTGGGGGGCACCCATGAAGCTTATGTGGCTTGGTTGCATGGCTACAAAAGGTTAGAGAAAAATAAATAGATAATGTGTTTAGAGTGCACTCCACTAAACAGATATACTTTGGATCCATTGCAACGGGCCGGCACATCTATATCTATACCCCCTATATAGTGTGTGAATAACTTTGAAAGTTGGTCGTTGGATGAAGCCAATCCGATAGTACAAAGATGGCAAATCCGAGCACTACTGGTCGTTGGATATCATCAACATTCCACCAGATTCTACCACGTGTGGAATCTAGAAGACTCCATGGTTGAACTTCATTCATGACTAACTTTGCCACAACTAAGCTTAGGCAAAGTCTGTCTAAAACAAAAAATGTGGCTAACAAAATGACCACCACAAGTGTGGCAAGATTTGGCAAGAAGTTGAGTCTATGACATGTGGACCATGTAGCTAGAAAAGTGTGGCAAGCCACACGTGTAGCAATGAACCAAACACATGCCTGGTGTGTTTGGCAGGGTGTATGAAGGCTGCATGATCCCAAGAGTTCCCTTCTCGACCCATTTTTGGGTGTTTGGTGGAGTGTATGGAGGGTGCATGAGTCCACACTAGATTAGCACAAATACACTAGAAGCATGCATGAAGAGAGCATACATGAAGAGGGGTGTTGACTTGAGCATGCATGAAGAGGGAATAACTACGCTGAGACGAGAACGCAACCAAACACACTTGTGGCACGCCTAAGCTTAGGCGTGGCAACATTAGGCTGCAAACCAAACCATAACTTTGAAAGTTGGTCGTTGGATGAAGCCAATCCGATGGTACAAAGATGGCAAATCCGAGCACTACTGGCCGTTGGATATCATCTACATTCCACCAGATTTTGCCACATGTAGAATCTAGAAGACTCCACATGTAGAAGCATAATGCACAAACCACCAGAATCTCATGCGTGCAATGCACGTGTACCTTACTAGTAGTTGGTAGTAGTAAGAAACAAATTCCGGGTTTGGCACGAGCTCGTACTGCGGGAGCACCACAAGGCCTGCCGCAGGAGTTACATTTCCCTCTCGGGGCCCACGGGACCGAACTTCAGTGGCTTAGTGCCCGGCCTATGAGAGCAAGTACAATAAGGTGATGTAGGCGGGCTGCAAGACATTAAATATTATATTTTTGCTTAGTTGGACGAGAGAGAAGATGAAAGAGAAGAGAAGCGGGCTACTAGTTAACAGCCGGCTGCAGCACGTGCTCCTAGGCATTTTATGAGAGAGCGAGGTGGGTCATGTAACAACAAAGTAGTACATATTAATATTCAACTATTGTACTTGCTGGCTACAAGCTTGGCTATATGTGACGTGGCAACATCATATAGCCAGCAGCCGGCTATATTATTAACCATGCTCTGAGTCAATGACATGCGGACGTTAAATGCGGCAGGCCCACATGTCATTCTCATGGTGGTGGTCTGGTTCGTGACTCACTCGTTCGAGATGAACCGGCCGGTGGTGGCGTGGTCGTGGCGAGGGTGCCACAGCTGGGCGTCGGGGCGTTACAAGGCATAGATGGCCACACCGGCGGGTACTACCTGTAGTACAGAAGTACTCCAGCTGAGGATTGATGCCCGGGACGAAATGTGTCACAGCCGCTAGATGAAAATTCGATGGTGCGGGACGTGTGGTGTCATGGGTTCGTGCGGCGTCGTGGGAATCGCGTGTGGCTGTGGTAGAAACTTGATGCTCGCCGCATTTAAGGTGTCCCACATGTCATGCACACAAAGGCAGAGGGGCGGTTCGGCCGAGAGGGGTGAGGCGCACGTCGGGGGATGTGGTGCCGTGGGTTGGAGCGGCGTCGTGGGAATCGCGAGTGGCAGTGGATGAAACGTGATGGTCGCCGTAGTTGAACTTCCATGGACAAGCTGTCATGTCTACGGACACATGCATTGCATACCGATCACTAGAAGGAGTAGTAGAGAAATCTAGGCGGATAAATAGTTCCTTATAGTCAAGCGGACACACGCTACTACTTGTTCCGAAGACATGCACACCATCGAAATAGTCCATCTATGTCAATATACATAGAGAGGGAATATTTTTTACAAGAGAGGAAATAGTTCATCCATCCATAATGCCCTGTTGCTGGTGCAGCATCTTCTTCTTCTTGTTCTCATTTTCTGTGGGAGACGGCTTCGCAACAACCTCTCTGGACCTTGCAACTATCTCGAAACTCACACGGGCATCGAGGGCAGCATATTTTATCCGCTCGTACGTCAAGGGATAATTCTCCCATCCAGACGACCTTAATGCCATCGTCTCGTCACCCTTTTGAAGATTTGTTCCTAGCACAAAATTTGCTACGTCGAATAGGCATGGTGTCGGTTTATCACAATCTTCTAAAGGAATTTTTATTCTGGTTTGTAGGTCAGCGATGCTTTTCAAATCAAGGTTGTACGGTTCCAACTTCTGTTTGTCCCCTGTGATGGCTACCCCACAGAAGTATATGTCCTCCCGAGACAAGAAATCGTGAAGCTCACCAGGTATGGAGGGCGCGTGTATGATGTGGTAGACCAAAACATCATCTTCGAGGCACAGCTGAAGGACAGCGGCGCGTTGGATCTTCCCAGTGGCACGCTCCGTGTACTCTGTGTCGAGACCGATGACATTCATCTCCACCTTTTGGAGGGAGTTGGATACATTGTTGATCCACTTCCGAACAACCCTTGGGTGGTTGGTGACTGTGGCAACTATGCTCAATGACCCTTAGACGAGGACATGTTGGACGCTAAAAACCTGCATCTCGATCTCTTTCGCCATTTGGAACCGCTGGACTGGAGGGCTGTGGTTTGGAGAATAAGGATTAGATGGCTAATCTAACTGAAGAAGATGATTATTTATAGGGGCTTCGGAATTACTCCAGGAGTATGTGAAGGGGTTAAAACAATGTGAATGCAGTGTGGTTTGGATGCAAATGAAGATCAAGGAGTAGTGAAAAGGCCGAGGAAATCGGTTCCTGATGGAGAAGTAAATGGGAGAAGTTATGCGCATGCATGAGGAGAGGTGTGGTGGTTTGACTGCTGCATGCAATGGATTGGACAGGCTCTTCGGTTGCCTTTTCTCTCTCCCACACGCATAGAGTGGCCCACTTGCATGCTGCAGTTTACTGGCTGGAGTCGGGCTGCAGCTGCGCATGCGTACGCTAATTAATGTTGTGAATGCGGGGCATGGAGGGAAATGGGAGCATGCAAAAGGGTATATATGCAGACTAATTAGAGAAATACTGAAAAAAGTTATGCGCAGACAAAAGAGGACTGGAGGGAGTACTACTCATGTTCCTACTACGGTTAAGAAATATGCGGTTATCCTCAAAAAAAGAGAAGTCCTTCGCGCTTCCGCATGCACGAGAATTTGGTTCTGCTTGCAATATGGATGATAGCTGGAGGATGAAGTGAACCCAGAGGCATGCTAGCACGGGAGTGTACTCATGTTCCTACTACTCTTACTAGTAGTAGTAGTAGTACAACTGTGGTACACTTGATGGTCAAAATACTATTATTCATCCGGTCCTCACAGTGAAGTGACAAGACCCTGCGCCCGAGGTGACACCAGTCCAGGCGGCGTGTTCGGGTTACCAAAGTCAGCCTCACCTTGTGCACAGTGCAGTCACTGTCACCGCCGCTGTATAGCATGCCTCGCCTCGTCTCCCTCTCCCCTAGCACCACTCCATCTCCATCTCCATCTCTCCGGAGATCCTGAGGTCACTCTTCATTATCTCACTGTGCCCCTGCATACCCTCGCCTCGCTCGCCTCCCCCAGTACCACTATTCCCTCGCTAGCCGCTCCAGCACCGACAGCCTTCTCCCCCGTAAATCAAGCCCCCCAAAACCACACCTTCCAAACTCCACCATGGCTGAACGCGAACCACGCAGGATCCATATGAGCCGCGATTGGAGCTATCTCCCCAGTGACGTCCTTGACCTCTGTTGTTCGTGTATGGATATGCTGAGCGCCCTGGGGCTGGCTGCATGCTCGAGGGGCATGCACACGGCCATCGTTGAAGCGAGGCCTAAGCTTTTCAAGACACCCTGCTTGCTGCTATCTGGTCTTGCGAGATTGGCTCACCATGATACGGAGGCGTACATGATGCCCCTCGACTTCAATCCGATCTCCATTAGCCGAAACTTCTTTGCAGGTATGTAGTGGGTCGCCGTACATCATTTCCCTCGACTTCGATCCGATCACCATTGCCCAAAACTTCTTGGCAGGTATGTACTGGGTCGGCATGAACTCCCACTGGATGGCTGCCGTCAGAGAAGACGGTAAACAGTTGGTGCTCGAGAACTTCTAGACCTCCCATGAGATTATCCTTCCTCCGTTGGATTATATAGAGTATTACCATCGCGGTCCTAGTCATCTAGATTACCCCGTCAGTTGGACGGACCTTGTTTTGGAGAAGATTGTAATCTGCCAAGTGCCCACACGACATGCGGATTACGCAGACTTCAAGCTAATTGCCTTGTTCTACAAGGGACTCGCCTATCTTTACGCCGGTGCCTTCTTTAGATGGAGACAACTCAGCTCGCAGTGGATCGTCGTCAAAGTTGATACACACTTCTGTGATGCTATTGAACACAATGGCGTCATCTACGCGATCGACAAAGCAGATGGCATCACGTATTGCTGGGACGGCGCGTGTAAGTTGTTTCCGTCTCATGTTAATGATGACGCCATGACATTGTTTGAACTTTTTGTGATGATTGGCATATCCCTGTTTGAGCAGAATTTGAGTAGAACTATGGCAATGTATTAGAGACGCCGTAAATCAGCTATATTTGGGATGAGTTAATTCATGCGATTGTGATCATGTCATTACAGCCAATTTGTACCCCTGAATAATCAAACAGTTAGGAATATATGGATATTCTCCTTATTTTACAGTAATCTATATACTACTACTAAATATGAGTGTGTATCAATGGCCATGTTAGTTTCCTCATTTTCATGATGTAGAAACATGCACCACACTGTTGGTTTCATCTAACCATACATTAGGGAAGTAAATGTGCATATGGAGAACTCTATATTCGGAAGTAGTGAAATCCTGTAATGCTTACCATGTGTACATACCTATATTCGCCCTTCAGCAATCAATGGCTAGAATAATATCCTCACAAAAAATTTGCCCACAGAACATGAGTATATAACAATGCATGGTCTGTTAGTTACCTTGAAGAATTTGTTTGTGAGGACAGAACATGATTCCATAACATGCATGACATGGTAGTTTCCTATGAAGAATCGATTGCGAGATAACATGAGTATAACCATGCATGGCACTTCTATATTTTCGAACCCAGTATACATTTCCCTGTATTTTCCTCCCAGTTCCAACAGGGACATATCAATGTTGTTTCTTGCATTATCCTACTCATATTCTGAACAATGCTGATCTTACATTAACAATGCATGTCCTTTTTGTTATGATGCAGTGTCCCTACAGTTACTGCCCTTTGTAATCACACCACCTTTGCCAAAAACAGGGAAGCACAACTGGTTCCTCGCTCGATCAGACGACGACAAAAGACTGATGATCATTCGGACACATGAGCCGGAAAAGTTATATTGCAAAAACCTCACTGTATACAAGCACCGTGAAATACGTGAGTATCCGGACAGTGGCTGTTATGTCTATGAGTAGGATACCAGCTTGTTGGGGCCTTCGGGATTTTTTAGTTGGAGGCGGGTAAACAGCCTTGGTTCACACTCTCTTTTTCTCGGACTCAATTATCCAATTAACCAGGAGATCACCGTTGGCAAGGACCTTGATGGCAGAGAGGCTTTGTTTGCTATGGAAAACTGTGTCTACACGGCGAGCCCTAGGAGTTCGGGAGAAAACTCCCCTGATTGTCAACGATACAGCCTGCAGCCAAAACAAGGTGAGAATGACAAAGGCATCCGGATTAACTTTGATCCTTGGATGTCTCAATTACGACAGGCAGTGATGTGGTTCAAGCCTTCAGGTTGATAGGTAATTGGGCTGTTGCGTCGAAAGGGTGGAGTACTGGTGTCTCCGGATCATTGGTCGCTGAAGCGGGGCTGCAAATTATGATGGTGTTGGATCATCTCTTCGAATGACTTAGTTGTCTTTGCTGCTTGTTCTGGATGGGTAGTTCTTTCTTTTGTTATGCATATTCCTTGTCATTTGGTCATCCTCGTCTATGTCACTCTTACTATGTAATAGTTGGCTCTGTTTAGAATGTCATTCTCGTCTGGATCACGAGAGTCTGAGCGCTGCAGATGGGTGCGTTTTGGTGGTGTAGCAAGACTTCTTATGAACTATCATGTCTTGCTGTTTATGTCAGTAGTAGTCACTAGTCAGTGTTTGAATGTTGTATATATCGTTGTTTCGAACTGTTTACTGTCTCGAACTACTGGTGGGCTAAATGAGGGCATCACCATTCTCCAGTGTTTAGAGTGTATCTCCTTTTTTCAAGTTATATAATTTGAGCTCAGTGTCTTTTCGATGATGTACACTTGTTTGGGCCAGTGAGGTGTCGTTGAATATGGGCCGAGTAGTAACACAAGCCAAACAGGTCAATTATGACTCTCAGGCCGGGCTCTCAAAAGATCCTAAAAAAAGGTCGGGCTCTCCAAAAAAGAAAGAATAAGGACTCTTAGCCCGACATGTGGGCGCCACCGGTGTTTTCGTGCGCTTGCGCGCTGGGAGCATATTAGCGCGCGTTCGAAATTCAAGCTACCTTTTCATCCCCAATCTTCCGCCCCTCCCCCACCTCTGGAATCTCGATTCCTACTCTAGTTCCCCCAAGTCCCCCTCCTATACTCCCTGTACTCAAGCTCACTATCATGTCGCCGGTCAACGCGGATCTCCGAGCCGGAGATCCTGAGGTCCGTCCTGCCTTCGGTCGCTGCGTGCTGTCGCTCAACAGTGGCATGGCGGCGCTTGACGACCAGTTTGCCGGCAAAGTGCTGATGGTAACCATCAACGGCAACCGGCCTCCCGTCTCGCCGGACGACCTTGTCAAAGCTCTTGGCATTGCGCACGACATCCAAATAAGTGACTTGCTCGTCGAAGTCTGTCCGCCACCGGCTGATTTCTTTGTCAGGTTCCGGACAACTTTCGACTGCAGTCGTGTGTTCGAATCTTCCCGGTGTTTGTTCTGCGATGGTGCGCTAGTGAGATTTGATCGGTGGCACCCAGGATGGGGCTCGGTACCCTCTGAACTTGAGTTTTTTAACAAAGCTTACCTTCCACGACATGCCTCGACGTGCTTGGAACAGCGAGTCCATGAATGAGCTTATCAACGACCTTGGAGGTGAGCTCGTAAGTATGTTTGTTCCTCCAGACAGCCGGGCTCTGTCAGTTATGGCATGGATGAAGAAGCCGTCCACCATACCGAAGGTGATTGGTGTTGAGATTCCGGTGCAGGAACCGGGGTTGTACTATTTGTCGCCACCAAGGCCGCCGCGGACCACGTTAGGGATGTGCCTGTATCGAGTGTTCGTGCATGTCGAAGAAGTGGTCAATCCATCGATCGAAGTCCTGCCGCCGCCGCTGGTGCCAGGGTCCCTCGACGACGTCCATTACAGGAGTCAACGTCAGACTTTCCCCGTGTTGCTCGGAACGATGGATGGCACAGGGCCTACTCCATCGCACGGCGGAGGCCACTGCTTCTTTGGGAGAAGAGGCAGGGCTGGCTGCCTGGATGTGCTCTAATTTGAGGTAACAACTGAATCTTGTCAGATACTAGTTAAATCCGAGCTATGGGTGTGAAGCACTGATGTGCCAGTACATTTGATTGTGACCTGTTCTAATTTTGTACCCGAATTTTTTTTAGAAAGGGTTGTTCGTCAACTTAATGTGCTAGCAGAACTTATTGTGTTGTCTGTCTGTTTTCTTTGCACAGCATTCAAGATATTTCCCTGTCATTGATAAATAAGATGAACCGTTATGTACGAGTTCGTTGGTTTCAACATAGCCCTACCCGTAGCGATCCACTGCTTCCATCCTGATTGTGCCGCCTGCATGAAATTTTTGTATGCAAGTTAACTATGCTATGATGTTCTATATGATTGTGTCAACTATATAAGTTTTTACTGAGCATCAGCAATGCATATGGCTGAAAGATGTATTTACGAGCATCGACCGATGGGTCTCTCTCTCACACACACACACACACACATGCACACACGCACACACGCACAAGTGGGACCCGTCGAATTATTTCTTTGCTCGTGACAGCTTTTAATTAGGTTCCACTGTAATCTAACTTTTTTCTTAAGTTATTAATTGAGCTCAGTGACTTCAAAAAGTTGTACAGGAGCCTTGTTTGGGCCTTTCTGGCGTCGCTGAATGTGGGCTGAGTAGCCATGTTAGGTTGTACTGTACTACACAGGCCTTTTTTTCAACATCAGCAATGCAACTGGGCCGACAGTTGTACACAATATCCGGGTCAACTTGTTATTCTCCGCCCCGCTGGGCTGCAAACTTTCCTAGGAGGTATGCATTAGGCTTAACAATAAAATGGACTTTAAGAAATAATAAATGGGATGTAATTATAATAACTGGGCAGTAACTATAAAAAGATGCACCAAACGCGTAATTAGTTCAAAAAATATATTATTTTTGGAATTTGAAAATTTTAATTTCATTACTTGTTGCGCGCGCAATACGTCGTTGGATTTTAACGTAATACAACTTTATTTTGAAATTATATTTAATCTGACTAGAAATTTCAGATAAAAATATTTGGGATCCCATAAAAATGTGGGAACTTTTTTTTGAATTCTGTTTTGAGCGGTTGGTTGAAATTATTAATCGTTGTCCTAGCTAGAAAATGGGATGTACTTTTAACAAACTATAAATGGGCTGTAGTAAATTCCATTAGAATTAAAAAATGGGTTGTACATTCTTACAAATCGCAAATGGGCTATATGTTCTCTGCCACACACTTGTGGGCCTTCTAAGTTGACGCATCCCCTAAAAAAACTAAGTTGATGCGTATGCAAGGCTTTGTCAACAACACACGGTTCTGGCAGCTGTGGCTGTTGGATGTCCATCCAACAGATGTCGTGCTTCTTCTTCAATCTCGGATATTCTTGCTTCAGCCGCCCAAAAAATGATTCCTCCCCCTAACATCTGGGGCGCACCGTTTCGGAGGCTGACCTGTGGGCCTACTAAGTTAACGCGTACCAAGGGCTTTGTCAACTTAGTTAATATAAACGATTTTAGCTGCAGTGATCGTACGATGTCCATCCAACGGCCGTAGTGCTTCTTCAAACTCTGGTCTTCTTGCTCCAGCCGCTCAAAGCAGCGTCGGTCGTGCCGTGTGCTCCTGCCTCCCGTGGCCGGCTGTGATCCCGCAGAGGCCTCACCACCCCCTACTACTCCCACTGCTGGCCAGGCCATCCCTCTACTCACCCACACCCCCTGTTATTCCGCGGCGATGGCAGCCTCACACCGCAGCCGAACCAGTGAACCCTCGTACTCCACTCCGCGCGGGCTTCCACTGCCGCGTCTTCCCCGGCTCCGCGTCGTCCCCTTCCTAGGCCTCGCCGTCGTCCACCGCCCTGGTGCTCTCAGCGCGGCGTGGTCAACGTGGTCAAGGAACGGCTTCCATCAGACGTGGACTGTACGTGGAGAGGCTGGCAGCTGGGTCCACGACGGCAGCAAGGAAGTGCCTCCTTATTATGCGGAAAATAATGATTCCTCCACTTGACAGCAGGGACCCACCGGACGGGCCACCGTATTTCGTGAAAAAAACATTTCCCCCCTGACTGCTAGGACCCACCGGACGGGCCACCGTATTGTGCGAAAAAAACGTTCCCCCCGTTGTCAGCTCGGACCCATCGGAAGTACCTCCTTATCACACACACAAAAATGAATACTCCCCCTGCTGGTTGGGACCCACCTTGGTGGGAGGCTGACTTGTGGGCCTACTAAGTTGACAGGGACGAAGTGCTTTGTCAACTTAGTCAATATGCACGATTCTAGCTCCAGTGACCGTACGATGTCCATCCAACGGCCGTAGTGCTTCTTCAACCTCTGGTCTTCTTGCTCCAGCCGCCCAAACCAGCGCCTGTCGTGCCTCGTGCTCCTGCCTCCCGTGGCCGGCTGCGATGCAGCGGAGGCCTCACCGCCCCCTACTACTCCCACCGCTGGCCAGGCCATCCCTCTACTCACCCATAGCCCATGTTATTCTGCGGTGACGGCAGCCTCACACCGCAGTGAACCAGTGAACCCTCATACTCCTCTCCCATGGGCATCAACTGCCGCGTCTTCCCCGGCTCCGCGTCGTCCCCTTCCTAGGCCTCGCCATCGTCCACCGCCCAGGTGCTCTCGATGCGGCGTGGTCAACGTGGTCAAGGAACGGCTTCCATCGGACATGGACTGTACGTGGAGAGGCTGACAGCTAGGTCCACGGCCGCAGCAAGGAAGTGCCTCCTTATTACGCGCAAAATAATAATTCCTCCACCTGACAGCGGGACCCACCGGACGGGCCACCGTATTTCGTGAAAAAAAGTTTCCCCCTGACTGCTGGGACCCACCAGCTACATCTTCGCATGCAAGGAAGTGCGTCCGGGCAAAAAAACGATTCGCCCCCTGACTGCTGGGACCCACCAGCTACATCTTCGCACTCAAAGAAGTGCCTGACAGTCGGGACCCACCTGGTCGAAGCGTACGTAGTGTTGTCATTCTGGTCGCGAACGTGTACGTACATACTGGTCGATGTAGAGGCGCGCACGTAGCATTTACACGTACGTACAGCGGCCAATGTGTAAGAAAGTAAATACGGCCACGTACGTACATACGGGCAGGGTCTCGAACGCCTACTCGCGCATACGTACGGCCAGGGCTCGTGTACATGGCTGGGTCGGAACGGAGAAACAGCGTCGTCGTCGTGTTCATGGGGAGCCAACCGGCTGGGTCGGAACGGAATGCTTCGTCATGTTCATTGGGAGGGCTTGGACGGAACAGCCGATGGAAACGAGGCCTGGCGTATCGCAGAACGGAGGAAACGGCCTTGTGTTCGGCCGGCCACGTTCGAAACGGGATCCTGTTCATCGGGAGGGGCCTGGCGTACCGCAAAACGGAGGAAACAGACCTCCTACGGTCGAAACGGGGGTCCTGTTCATCGGGAGGGGTGTGGCGTACCGCAAAACAGAGGAAACGGACTTGTGTTGTAGTGCTACGGTCGAAACAGGGGTCCTGTTCATCGGGAGGGGTGTGGCGTACCGTAAAACGGGACTCCACGGGATACTGTTCATCTCCACCGTCGACCCCCTCCAGCCTCCACGGGATACTGTTCATCCACTGTCGACCTCCTCCAGCCTCCACCTGCGACTGTTCATCCACGGGCTCCTGTTCATCCAGCCTCCACCGCGCGCTACTCCACCGGCTACTGTTCAACCAGCCCTCTCCACGGGCTCCTGTTCAACCACCCCTCCACGGGCTACTGTTCATCCTGCCCTCCACCGTCTACTGTTCATCCTACCCTCCACGGGGTGGTCCTGTTCATCCAGCCCTCCACGGGGTCATGTTCATCCAGCCCCAACCAGCTCGATCGGTCGGGGTACTGTTCATCCAGAGGCAACACCATGTGGTCCTGTTCATCCACCCCCACCGGGAACTGTTCATCCAACCCCCCCCCCCCCCCCCCCGCGTAGCACTCATAGTTCATCCAGAGGCAGCATCAATCGGCTTCAGTTAGCAGCAGTAGCGAAGGAATCGCTCGATCGGGTTCAGTTAACAGCCACCGATCGATCGCTCAGGTTCAGTAACACGTAGCCTGCAGTGCAATCGCTCGGGTTCAGTTAGAGCCCAACGCCTCGCTCGGGTTCAGTTAGAGCCCAACGTCTCGCTCAAACGCGCGCACGTACGAGAGAAACGCGCATCGCTTGGCCCCCGACCACCCACCGTAACCGGGGACTCCCCGATATTTTCCGCGCCCTCGCTTCTACCACGGTTTTTTCCGTCATGGACGGCCCAAAGAATGTCATGCAGTTGCGTCTCCGGCCCGCCCAGGACGAAAAGCCCATTTTCTGTCATGATTTTTTGTCATAGAAGTAGGACCCCACCACATCTATGATGATACCGGGTTTTGTCACAATTATCGTCATAGAAGTGTCATAAGTATGACAGAAAAGATTTTCGTTCGGCCCAAAATGTCACGGATGTGTCTTTTTTTGTAGTGTATATTTTTATTCGTCACATATCATGAGTTTTGCTTGGAGCAACTTGTATTACATGAGTCTTTTCTTTGTTTGCTTTTTAGTTTGTCACAATCATCCTTCCTGAACGCACTTGTTTGAGAGAGCAACACACATATCATGATTTAATAGAATACTCTATGTGCTTCACTTAAATCTTTTGAGCTAGGCAGTTGCTCTAGTACTTCACTTCTATCTTTTTTAGCACGGCGGTGGTCATATTTTAAAGAAATAAACTCTCATGGTTCACTTATATTATTTTGAGAGTTGAATTTTTTTAAAGAAATATGCTCTCATGCTTCACTTATATTATTTTGAGAGTTGAATTTTTTAAAGAAATATGCTCTCATGCTTGACTTATATTTTTTGAGAGTTGAATTTTTTTAAAGAAATTTTCTCTCATGATTCATTTATATCTTTTTGAGAGTTGATAATCTCAATGGTATTTGCATAATATATGAATCTGGTCCAAAAGTTATGGATATCCAAGGGGGATATAATAAAAAAATCATATAGATCATTGGACATGATAAACTTGATTCCTTGCAATAGTTTTGTGATATGGAGATAGTGATATGTGAGTCATGTTGGTGAATAATTATGTTTTAGTAAGAATATTGGTGTTAAGGTTTGTGATTCCCTATGCATGCACGTAAAGTCAATAGTTATGCAATGGAGTTATATCCTACTTGTGGTGCATTATACAGTGTTAATTATGTTCAATGTGCGTTTATGACCGTTTTCGTTTTTTTGGTTGGTCGCTTCTCAATCTATTTGCTAGCCTCCACTTGTACTAAGCGGGAATGCTGCTTGTGCATCCAACTCCTAAAACCCAAAGTTGTGCCATATGAGTCCACCATACCTACCTATATGCGGTATTTCCATGCCATTCCAAGTAAATTTGCATGTGCCAACACTAATTTTCAAATGAATTTATGTTTTCTGTGCCCGTACCGCTCATGAAGCGGCAGGGGGTGGCCAATATTTTCCATGGTAGGTATTTTATTCTCACGATGAGTGTATATTCACTTGTCATTGCACGAGAGTGTGGCAGGTAATAAGGATGCCCAATCCCAAAATAAAAAAATACTATGATAATAAATTCCTTGGAAAGTGTTTGTATGGAAGGCACCCGTGGATACGGATATCCATGGATTGTGAAAGAATGGTGGAAAGGAAATAAACTTTACTTTCTGTTTGGGAACCGCCTATAATTTGTCTAGCATGGAAGATATTGGGAATTCTCGGTCATTTTCGTTAACAGGAAAAGCATGCCACTCAAAATATTTTTATCTCCAATTTAAGCCTTGGGCTCCGCCACCACTGCAAATCTCCGCTTCCCTGTGTGAAGGGGCTATCTATTTACTTTTATGCAATTTTTTTATGTTGAGTCTCCATCTTCTCTTACAATGCACCAACTAGGGAACACTATTGTCATACTTGTGTATTGGATGTAGCTAATATTTCAGTGTGTTTCATGAATGGATCAATGATTGAGCATAATGGGCTAGGGATAACGTTCTTTAGCATTGATATTTTGAAATACATGGTTGCTCGTTGATATGCTTGAGTATTGATGTCTTCATGTCAAATTATAGACTATTTCTTTGAATCATTTAAGTCCAAATATCCATGCTACAAAAGAAAAGAATTTATGATGAATATGTTAGGTAGCATTCCACATCAAAAATTCTGTTTTTATCATTTAGCTACTCGAGGATGAGCAGTAATTAAGCTTGGGGATCCTTGATACGTCTCCAATGTATCTATAATTTTTTATTGTTCCATGATATTGTATTATCAATCTTGGATGTTTTATATACACTTACAAGCAATTATATATCATTTTTTGGGAGTAACCTATTAACTTAGTGCCAAGTGCCAGTTGTTGTTTTTTGCTTGTTTTTTATTTCGCAGAATATCAGCACCCAATGAAGTCCAAATGCCATGAAACTTTTTGGAGATTTTTTCTAGACAGAAGAGACACTAGAAGCTTTGAGAGAAGACCAGACAAGGGAGCATGGGCCCACGACCAACCAAGGCTCGCCCTGATGGGTGGTGGGGCCCACAAGGCTCCATTTAACCTAGCTTCGCCTCTATAAATTCTCTAAAATCATGAAACCAACAGAGGAGTCCATGAAATACTTTTTCCGCCGCCGCAAGTTCCAGAACCACGAGATTCTGGAGGCCTTTTTCGGCACTCTGCCGGAGGGGGATTCGGTCATGGAGGGGGCTCTTCATCATCCTTGCTGCCCTCCGATGATACATGAGTAGTTTACCATGGACCTATGGGTCCATAGTTAGTAGCTAGATGGCTTCTTCTCTCTTTTTGATCTTCAATACAATGTTCTCATCGGTGTTCTTGGAGATCTATTTGATGTAATGATTTTTTGTGGTGTGTTTGTTGGGATCTGATGAATTGTGTGAAGGAAATATGCCCTAGAGGCAATAATAATGTTGTTGTTTTATATTTCCTTATATCATGATAAATGTTTATTATTCATGCTAGAATTGTATTAACCAGAAACTTGATACATGTGTGAATACATAGACAAAACAAAGTGTCCCTAGTATGCCTCTACTTGACTAGCTCATTAATCAAAGATGGTTAAGATTCCTAACCATAGCCATGTATTGTCATTTGATGAACGGGGTCACATCATTAGGAGAATGATGTGATGGACAAGACCCATCCGTTAGCTTAGCACTATGATCGTTTAGTTTATTGCTATTGCTTTCTTCATGACTTATACATGTTCCTATGATTGTCGGAGAGGTATCTCTGGGCCCTCTCGATAATGCACATCAATATAAGCCTTGCAAGCAATGTGACTAATGAGTTAGTTGTGGGATGATGCATTATGGAACGAGTAAAGAGACTTGCCGGTAACGAGATTGAACTAGCTATGGTGATACCGACGATCGAATCTCGGGCAAGCAACATACCGATGACAAAGGAACAACGTATGTTGTTATGCGGTTTGACCGATAATGATCTTCATAGAATATGTAGGAGCCAATATGAGCATCCAGGTTCCGCTATTGGTTATTGACCGGAGATGTGTCTCGGTCATGTCTACATAGTTATCGAACCCGTAGGGTCTGCACGCTTAATGTTAGATGACGATTTGTATTATGAGTTATGTGATTTGATGTACTGAAGGTTGTTCGGAGTCCCGGATGAGATCACGGACAGGACGAGGAGTCTCAAAATGGTCGAGACGTAAAGATCGATATATTGGAAGGCTATATTCGTACATCGGAAAGGTTCTGAGTGATTCGGGTATTTTTCGGATTACCGGAGAGTTACAGGAATTCGCCGGGGGGGTCAATGTGCCTTCATGGGCCTTAGTTGAAATAGAGGGCAGCAAGGAAGTGTGGGGTGCGCCCCCTAGGCCCGAACCGAATTGGTTTAGGGCTTTGGGGGTCGGCCCCCTCTTTCCTTCTCCCCTTCTCCTCTTTCCTTCCCCTCCTAGTTGGACTAGAAAAGGGGGAACCTACTCCTAGTAGGGGTAGGATTTCCCCCTTGGGGCGCACCCTATGAGGCTGCCGGCCCCCTCCCCTTGCTCCTTTATATACGTGGCCAGGGGGCACCCCAAGGACACACAAGTTGACAATTGTCTTAGCTGTGTGCGGTGCCCCCCTCCACCATAATCCACTTCGGTCATATCGTCGTAGTGCTTAGGCGAAGCCCTGCGTCGGTAACTTCATCATCACCATCATCATGCCGTCGTGCTGATGAAGCTCTCCCTCGACACTCAGTTGGATCTAGAGTTCGTGGGACGTCACCGAGCTGAACGTGTGCAGATCGCGGAGGTACCGTACTTTCAGTACTAGGACCGGTCGGATCGTGAAGACGTACGACTACATTAACCGCGTTGTCTTAACGCTTCCTCTTTCGGTCTACGAGGGTACGTGGACAACACTCTCCCCTCTCGTTGCTATGCATCACCTAGATGTATCTTGCGTGTGCGTAGGAATTTTTTTGAAATTACTGCGTTCCCCAACAATGTGAGGTTATGATCAGATCTATCCATGAATATTATTTGAGTTTTCTCTAAACTCTTTTATGCATGATCATATCTATCCATGGCAGTGTTTTCTGAAATTGCCGCCACGGCAACGTTTTTTAAACGGTTGCAACGGCAACGAAATACTGGCTGTCACGACGCTTCTACAGGAGATTGAAGATGATCACGGAGATTCCCAACGCCCGATGACCCACAAGTATAGGGGATCAATCATAGTCCTTTCAATAAGTAAGAGTGTCGAACCCAACAAGGAGCAGAAGGAAATGACAAACGGTTTTCAGCAAGGTATTATCTGCAGGCACTGAAATTATCGGTAACAGATAGTTTGATAGCAAGGTAATTTGTAACGAGCAAATAGTAGTAACGGTAAAAAATATGCAGCAAGGTAGTCCAATCCTTTTTGTAGCAAAGGACAGGCCGGAACGGTCTCTTATAATAAGCAAAGCGTTCTTGAGGACACACGGGAATTTCATCTAGTCACTTTCATCATGCTTGTTTGATTCGCGTTCGTTACTTTGATAATTTGATATGTGGGTGGACTGGTGCTTGGGTGTTGTTCTTACTTGAACAAGCCTCCCACTTATGATTACCCCCTCTCGCAAGCATCTGCAACTACAAAATAAGAATTAAGATAAATCTAACCATAGCATGAAACATATGGATCCAAATCAGCCCCTTACAGAATAGCGCATAAACTAGGGTTTAAGCTTCTGTCACTCTAGCAACCCATCATCTAATAACTACTCCACAATGCTTTCCCTTAGTCCCAAAGATGCTGAAGTATCATGTAGTCGACGTTCACATAAAACCACTAAGGGAAACAACAACATACATATCATCAAAGTATCATACGAATACAAAATTCACATGATTACTTATGCCAAGACTTCTCCCATGTCCTCAATAACAAACATAACTACTCACAAATATAAACTTGCAAAATAAGAGAGAATAGGCATAAGAATTGTATTATAAAGTGAAATAATGGTCCATAATGCAATAAATATCAACATAAAAACATGATGCAAAATGGACGTATCAACTCCCCCAAGCTTAGACCTCGCTTGTCCTCAAGCAAAAGCCGAAACCAATAAGCATGACCACATGTTTAGAGAGAGAGGTGTCGAAAAATAAAATACGGACATGGAAGCTTCATGGTCATTATCATAACAGCAAAATATCATCATAAAACTTCTCATGCTAGATTAACAATTCATTCACAAGCTAAAGTATGAAACATAAACTTTATTGGAAACTAACAAACTATGTTCTCAGTCATTGAAGCAATCACAATCCATAATGCAACAAATATCAACATAAAAACATGACGCAAATTGGACGTATCACGCCCAGGGCTATACCATATCATGCTTTTATGAGTTGCTTGAGATGTTTATCCCTTTGTTGTTTGCACCCTTTGATTGCACAATAGTCAATTATTAGGGTGATCTCTCATAGTAAATATCAAGATTGAAAGGTGCTCTTCCTAGTGTTGCAACCGTCTACGACATTCTAGCATCTCGGAGTACGTCATGTCCACATGAGTACAAACAAGTTGAGAGATGTAAGACGGAGATGGTCAGACCATGTCTTAGGACCGAGAGTATATCGACCAAAGGGGTGAATGGGAGATTCAAAAATCTCTTTAATGATTTGTACTGATCCCAAACACAGGATCGGAAATAAGGTTCGGTGGAAACGAACTCAATCAAGCATACATTGAGGAACAAAACTATCGCGGTAGGATGCGATAATGGTTCGGGAATAGGATACAACAGGCTTGATGACAACGATGGTAAAGCAATATGCAAACAAATATAATATCATGACAGAGAAGTAGAAAATAATTGCAATTGATAACTTTGAGAGATAGCTAAGATGAGGTAAATGATCACAACACAAAATGATAATAAAGACTAAGTCAGCATAGCAGAATGATGGAAGTGCAACAATGCGGGAAACGAATGACAATTGATGGGAATGACAGACAGAATGGAAACGGCAGATATGCAATAGTGAAAGAATGATCAGATAAACTATCATCACAGAGCACAAATATAAACTGCTGAAGGAAATGCAGTAAAGTAGAATGAACCCGTGATGCTCGATGGCGAGAGGTGAATTTGGTAGACCAGTTCGCCCTTCTGCCAAAGGACTACGTCTGGTTGGAGGGGTTGTGACTTAACACGGAAAATAAACTCTCTTCGCCCTATTCTCCTTCAACTCAGAGTTGTTCAGACTCTAATTGATTTCACTCGTGGTAGATACTTGTTGGCGATCTCCAAACCTTCGGATGACCTTCACGAACCACAACCACTCTTGGTTGCTGAAGATGTTGCTCGGTGAAGACAACTACTCTTCGACACTCGAGCCGACACCTATTCGTCTAGAGAGTGTGCAGCTCTCAAGAGTAATAGGTACAAGAACTCTAACTCAGAACTACTATGATGCTCAACCACTATCTAAGTTTGGGCTCTTAATTTTTCTCTCGGTGGATATTAAACTCAAACCTCTCAGAGAGGGCATGCTCAATCAATTTTCTTAGAAATCTTAAGCAGAGCAGCCAACGAGCAATGTTGGAGCGGGGTGGCTATTTATAGCTGCAACCTTCTCTGATGGGAAATGACCAAATTGGACATGTGGAATAGCCAATGGCCGAACGACACGAGTCCAACGGTCGAAAATTTGAGGACAACGGTAACATTACTTGCGGAGCAAGTAATGCTAACTCCTCAGTCCGAAAGATATCTCTTGCAGCACGAAGAACAATGTCTACTACTGCCAGGTAATCATTCGGAGCATAAAGAGATTTCTCTCGCATCTTTCAAAGGTTTTGGGCTAAGCATCACAACAGATCTAATCTTCGAGAACCTATACCCCTCTTAATAGTACGGAGATCCTATGACTCAAATAAATGAAAGAAGAAAAACAAAATGAATACTACATCTTCACTTTGTCTTCAACTTCCATTCACTGTAGTAAATTTCTTCAGACAACAACACCGAACCAATTGCTTCGCTTCAGCAATAACTTTTGAGGGGCTAAACTCCTTCACATCAATCTTCTCGTCTACAAATCTTCAATAGATGTAGCTCGTTCTTCTCTGGAACACAGATATACTTCGACGAAGTTCCTCGAACTTAGCACCGGAGACATCATTCTCTTCAGTTCTGCATGGACTATTTCTCTCTGTATGCACTTGCAAACAAATCAGTTCATACATGTTTCTGTCAACAATCTCCAAAACACAGGAAGGCAGATATTGCACCAACACCATGTGTGTAGATAGCACTCGGTTATCTTGAAGTTCTAGCAGAATCATTCTGAGCTCGAAGCACCAAGCATCGAAAGATGAACAAGACTCATATGGTGATATGATCGGTAATAGTTTGCACACTGGTCAAAATTCTCGTCATCAGTGATGTCCACATCAATGGCTGAGAATTAGATTTGGATCTTGAATCACTTAAAATCAATTACGAGGGATATTGATTTGAGTGGGAGCACAATTATGTATTAATTAAGTTTAATCACTAGTGCAAATTAATTATGAACTATGTCCATGTGTAGTTTGCATTATTGTTGTAGAATTATGGCTGACGGTTCCACCTTTGTTGTTGAAATGGATTGACTGTTATTTATCTGGTTGAATCTTTAACGATCGAGAGGATTGTCCCGTAAGAGTGCCAAGAAGGATTTAGTCCTACTACAAGCTTGCAATGCTCTCTTGCTAATGCTTTGGATGATAAGACTCATGTCATTCAATCCAAAAGTTAGAATTGCATTACGGTCTACTTGCTTCCGAGAAACCCGAACTTCAAAATGATTGGAATAGTTATGTGATATTCTTGGAACTGGAAATTGTTTTAAGAAACAAACAAAGATTAAAAGATATGCGATATCTAAAGAAGTATTTTGTTTGCAAGATCTAGTAAAGTGTTAAACCATGATTGAGACTAAAATGCATAAGATCCAAAAGAACACCAGTCATGAGTTGATGGTGAGAACTTAAAAAGAAAGAACAAAACCAAAGGATGTAATGAGACTTACACACCAAGGGAAGTTCGGGGCTCACCACACTCTTAAATAGCTAGATAATTCTTCTGTTGAGTGGGAGATATATTGAAAGTAAAACTATAAGAAGTTTAGAGGTGGAAGGAAAATAAGACTAGAATGTCCAGCTCAGGTATGAATGCCATACAAGTTATAAGATGTAGAGAAAGTCGGTCAAATAAAGTGTGATTCTTGAGAATTGTGATAAAATTGTTTAACACTGAATTCACCGGGAATTGTGGTTAAAATTTGATCACAAGGATAGCGACACGATTGCATGTTGTTGTGAATTGACGCAAGAATTACTACGGCCTAATGACTAACAAATTAATGTTAAAGTATGTGTTGAAAAAATTGTAATAGTTATGATACTTTTTCATCAACATATTGCCTGAATTTACTGTCATAATTCATTTAGAGTTTTGTACACTCTAGCCCATTGCATGGAAGTTGCAAGGAGGTTCTTCATCAGAGAACAATAGTTGTTTGACGTAATGAACAAAAGGGCCATACTCCTATTATGGATAGGATTTAAGCTATGAATATTGATGATAAAATTGAACATCCATAACACGGATGCTAAATGTCGCAAGACTAAAAGAATACCACATATGTCTAGCACTGCATTTAGTCACATTGGAGAAACCCGCATGGAGAAATTCCATAGTGATGGATTTTGGAGTCATATTATTATGAATCATCTGACACTTGCAACTTTCATCCAAATAGTAAAGCAAACTAAAATACCATTCACGGGCCATAAAGAACAAGAAACAAAGTAAATTGGAAATATGTATATTTTCAAGGATGGCTCAATAAGTGTAGTTGCAAGCAGTGGATTTATCTATCTTCAAGGATGACTCAAGTAGATATTTATATTTACTAATTGAGACATAAATCTGGATCTTTTAAAATGTTTCAAAAGATTTTTAGAATGAAGTAGAAATTATTGTAACAAGAAAATTATGTTTCTGCAATTAGATTGTAGAAAAGAATATTTGAGTTACAAATTTAGCGAATGTCTGATGAGTTGTGAAAAACTTTTATAGCTTGAATTTCCTAGAACATTACTAAGAGTAGAATGTTTTAAGTAGATGTAATCAAGCAATATATCGCATGGTAAGATCAGAGATGACATTGATTGTTTCGCCAATATACTTTTAATGTGATGCTTTAGAGACTATAGCTTTTACACAGAAAAGAGCGCCATCAAAATTGTTGAAATAAGTGCTACTTTGTAGGTTATCCCAAATAGTTGGGTATTCCTCTATCACTATGCAAAGGCAAAGAGTTTTTGCTAGAGAGTGCATAAATTTTGAAGAATAATGTTTTCTGCAAAAGAGTGAGTGGGTGGATAGTACAACTCGATAAGATTACAGAATCTTTGTGATCAGGTCAAAGAAAAGAAATGCTAGAAGTGATTATGTAATTTCCAACCAGTACTGATACGAAAGACTCTACATGAGATATAGAGACTTCAGTCTAACTTGCAGCTAAACCATATAGGTTGGAAAATTTGTGCAGACCTTCATAGTATGCAAATGAAATATTGTTGAAACAAACAATGAACCTATACTACACATAGAAGCGTTGATGGGCCCTGGCTCTGGAATTGGCTATACGCAAAATAATCCGAGATTCTATCCATACACATAATTTAAGTTTAGAACTTGATGAACCCTCTAAAATACTTAAAGTCTAGTGACGGATCTATAAATTGAAAAGGATAAAAATGTTTTATAATGCTTGACTTGTTGCAGATAGTTTATGACAAGATCAAGGAGTAGATTATGATGAGATTGTCTCATCATAATGATACTTAAAGTCAGTTCGGATTAAAGTAGCAATTACTAAATATTTCAGTTATGAGATATAACAAATGGATGGTAAAATGATTCCCATGAGATGGAGATAGAACCAAGGTTGTATATTTGATACAGTCGAAAGTAATTTTGTCGATCCAGTGGATGCTAGTAAGTGTGCAAACTTCAATAGATCATGTAATGATCTGAAGCAAACATGGTGGAATTGGAATCTTTGTTTTCATGAATTGATAAAATAATATGGTTTCATCAATAGAAGCAAATATGCTTGTATTTACAAGAAAGTATGTGGGAGCATGATAATATTTCTAAACAATATGTGTGCATGACACATTGTTGATAGGAAATTATATAAATTTCTTGACACGGATTAAGACTTTATTGAAACTAGTTTTCAATAAAGTACTTAGGCAATATAGTCCTTGTATTAGGCATTATGATCTTTGGAGATAGTAGTATCTAATAAGGGCTTAGCCAAAATACATATTGACAAAGTACTAAAGTAGTTTAGTATGAAAATGCCAAGAAGAGTTTCTTGTCAAAGTCACATGGAAGAAGTTCTTAGCAAGAATTGGTGTCTTGAAATACTGATGAGTGAAATAGATGATTTCAATCACACTTTCGTTAATTCCATGGTATGTAAATAACCAGATATGTCCAAGTACTCCAAGTAAGTTCTGAGTAAAGTTACCAAAATGGTCAAATTGTTGCTCATAGGACAACAATGAAAATATCGTTAAGTACTAACGACATGTTTCTCGCATACGGAAAAATTGAAGGGATTGCTGTAAGAAGCTACATCAATGCATGCTTGACTTAAGTAGTACATCGAAAAAAACTTCATTCCGTGCTCCAGGTGAATTTCGATATCAATTAAATAATTTATGGTGGTACAGTAAGTTGGAATTGGCCCAAGAGAGTTACTGTGGTGAATTCTATAACAGAAGGCTAAGTATATTGTCGCTTTAGAAGAAACAATAGAGGGTGATGAATCAAAAGTTCATTTATGAACTTGGAATGGTCTATAGATGATTGTGCAAATAGAAGAATTTTCTCAATAGTGGTTCTATAACTCAATCTAAAGAATCAAAGGTCCTGCTGGTGATTCAATACATACAAAGCCGGTTTTTACACAAATTACGAATTTATGTGAAAGCATGATAGATGCATTGAAATGCAAATAATACACATGGCTCTGAAGATTGTCAGATTCAATAGGACGAAGTCTATACCACAAGCAAAGCATGGACTAACACCGGATGCCATTGGTGTAAAAGTTAAAAGTGCTAACTAGATTATTGACCCTAGTGCAAGTGGGAGACTGTTGGAAATATGCCCTAGAGGCAATAATATTTGTATTATTATATTCCCATATTCATAATAAGTGTTTATATTTCATGCTATAACTGCTATGATCCTGGAATATGTGATTCAGTGGAAAAATCATATGCACGTGTGAAATGATAAACAGATAAAATAAAGGTTCCTAGTCTCGTCACTAAGACTAGCTCAACTGTTGTTGGTGATCACATTTTCAGGATCTTGGGATATCGTTAAGTGCAATGATAGTCCTAAAACAACATTGAGATTATGACGTTGGAAGAACGATCATGTTGAATCAACCCAAACTTGTTTGTTATGAATTGAGATAATATCGTCTATAATCAATTGTAATAACATGGAGTGTTAACGCGTGATTTTTATCCTTAGACCATGAGAGTATCATGGTCACTTATTACCATACGATGGGCTTTGGGGTTGCTCAAACGTCACTTGTAACATAGTGATCATAACGACAACTTACAGGTTCATCGGAAAGCTTGACAAGTGACCGGATAGCTCGAGAGTGGGATTTTCTCCTCCAATGATGGAGAGATATTCTTAGGTCCCTCTCGGTGTGCCGGCATCAATCATTGTCTGGCCTGACACACGTGACTTCTTCACGGGTATGCCGAAACACAATACCGAGAAAGAAGAACAAAACCAGCAACGAGGATTTTGGTATAGTGTGCGTGGTGATGACTCAGGAGGATACTGGTGCATCCTAGGTTTTATGAAGTATTGCAAAGCAAAGGGAACATCACATGATAACCAATACGGACGTCCACCATCCCGCTGTCGGTCCTTGAATAAACAGTTTCGTCCATGTCTGTGAGTTACCGAACCTAAGGGGTCACAAGCTTAAGGTAATCATGATCTACTGAGTGTTAGTAGGATGGGAGTCATGATAATATATTTTTGGAATTATTTCATGAATACTCAAAATAGTTTCGAGAGGATCCGGAAGCGTTTCAGGGTTACCGAAAGGGTTTCGGTGAGTATCGGGTAATACCGGGTATTACAGATAAATTATATATAGGTGGAAATTTGTTCCAGATATGCTAAGAACATTTTATATAATGGTATAGAAGTATTTAGAACATTTTATATTTAATTTAAATATCAACGGGCCTAAAAAGGCCAAGAGGTGGAAGGCAACTTGGGCCACAGAGGCCCAAGTGGAAAAGTGCACTACTGTAGTATGCTGCTGACAGGACACTACAATCAGAGACCCTTCAACGAAACTGTGTGCCACGCATTAGTCGCAAACAGTGACATTAAAAAACCATAAAAAAATATGCAAAACGTTTGCGATGGTGGATATATCAAACACGGTTCAGATTTTTGTTGCATGTGCGATGCGGGGCATACGGTTCAGTTTAATGGGTTGTTTGTGATGAAGCAGAACAACAAAAACAGGCAGCCAGATGAAGGCGTGTGCGATATACGGCATACAGTTCACTCGGATAAACTGTTTGGATGAGGCGGAACAACAGAAACGGGCAGCCAGATGAAGGTGTGTGCGATATACGGCATATAGTTCACTCGGATGAACTGTTTGTGATTAGGAAACACACAAAAAAACGGTCAGCCAGATCAAGGTGTGTGCGATATACGGCATACGGTTCACTCGGATGAACTGTTTTTGATTAGGCAACGCAACAGAAATGGTTCAGCCAGATCAAGGTGTGTGCAATGGAGGGCATACAGTTCATTCCGATAAATTGTTTGTGTTGAGCCAAGAGAACAGAAACGTTTCATGTAAACAATGTGTGTGATACGCGGCAAACATCCAATTACATAGGTGGCTAGTACACACATGACATTTCCACACACCAAAGTAAACTATTACATGCATAATTAACTAGGATAAACGATCATCTGACCATTATCTACTTCTTGTGACGCTTGCCGCCACTGCTCTACTAGGATAAATGTAACAATAATCTTTACTGTGAATAGTGTGCTCTGTTGGGCACACAAGTATATGGATCATAGCCTTGGGCGAGCAATGTGCCCGCACGCGTCGTGCTAGCTCGATGTTCCTTCTATTCTAAGATTTCCATTAATTGATGACCTTTTATGAACATGCCACCGTTTCCCGCCATTTCCTCACCGGTTTCCCGCCGCCACCCAGCGATATTGCACAGAAACCTAGGTGGCGCGTGACGCACAGAGGCAATAAAGCGCAACCTGTAGCACATCCACCTTCTCCAAGCATGCCAACCCACCAAAGCGCCGCCTCTGCCATCAACCTCCTCGACGAGGAAAACAAGAAGGCGCCACGGCCTGTCGAGGTCGAGGCGCACCCCGGAAACGCGATGGATGACGTCGTGATGCGCGTCATCGCCAGGGTTCAGCAGACCCTTGGCGCATGGCGCTTCAGCGCCGCGGATCAAGATAGGCATGTCAGCGATGAGAGGTTGCAGCTCGCCGCACAACGTGATCGATGGCGCGTGGCAGAGCAAGCTAGGAGCTTCTGTGCCGATAGGCTACGGCTCACCGCACAGTGAGATCGTTGGAGCATCGCAAAGCGAGAGGCGCGGCGCGCCGCACAGCAAGAGCGGATCCATCGGGGCTTGCCTGCTATTGATAGGGAGTCGCAGCTGGGTACACGTCCCGTCAGTACCCCCATTCCTCGCCAGGAGTGGGCAGAGGCCATTTGTGTCGTACTTGCACCAGAGGCCGGCCGCGCCGTACTTGCACCGGACGCCCGCCGCGCCATTCGCATGGGTTGCATCGTTCGCCTTGTCTGTGGCCTGCTCGATGCCAACACGCTGGTTGCTAGGCTCGACTGCCACCTTGGCCCAGGTGTCCACCTGGGCACAGTAGAGGAACAAGGTCGTCGCCTCCTCGAGCTGGTGATCTTCGATGAAATAGCCAACTTGGAGCTTGAGATTGCGCTCCAGATGTACCGTGAGCGTGTCGACCGCTTGGACGAATGCATGCACAAGTTCAGGCAGAGCCAAGAGCTACTGTAGGCAAGGGCTGCTAGTCAAGGTCTCATGGGCGCGTTTTATTTTGTTGAGTCATTTCGACGTGGATCTCTATGTATTCACAGCAATCATAACATTGCTGTGTTTATTGCTCTGTTTCAATGTGTGTACTCTGTTTTCTATTCTTATTTGTTCGGTTTCAATGTGTGTTTATATGCTTTCCATTCTGTATATGTGGATGATAACAGCTAGATGCAAATTAGTATACGAAAACAGATAGAAAATGGAATTCATAGTATATATTAATTGTTCATTAGTTCATCACAGAATATATATATAATATCATCACATATACGTGATGATACTTAATGCTACCTCTTGAGCACTGCGTTGGTTTTCCCTTGAAGAGGAAAGGGTGATGCAGCAAAGTAGCGTAAGTATTTCCCTCAGTTTTTGAGAACCAAGGTATCAATCCAGTAGGAGGCTACACACGAGTCCCTCGCACCTACACAAACAAATAAATCCTCGCAACCAACGCGATAAGCGGTTGTCAATCCCTACAGGGTCACTTACGAGAGTGAGATCTGATAGATATGATAAGATAATATTTTTGGTATTTTTTGTGACAAATATGCAAAGTAAAATAAAAGGCAACGGAAATAGCTAAGTGTTGGAAGATTGATGGAAAATAGACCCGGGGACCATAGGTTTCACTAGTGGCTTCTCTCGAGAGCATAAGTATTTACGGTGGGTGAACAAATTACTGTTGAGCAATTGACAGAATGGAGCATAGTTATGAGAATATCTAGGTATGATCATGTATATAGGCATCACGTCCGAGACAAGTAGACCGACTCCTGCCTGCATCTACTACTCTTACTCCACACATCGACCGCTATCCAGCATGCATCTAGAGTATTAAGTTCATAAGAACAGAGTAACGCCTTAAGCAAGATGACATGATGTAGAGGGATAAATTCATGCAATATGATAAAAAAACATCTTGTTATCCTCGATGGCAATAATACAATACGTGCCTTGCTGCCCCTACTGTCACTGGGAAAGGACACCACAAGATTGAACCCAAAGCTAAGCACTTCTCCCATTGCAAGAAAGATCAATCTAGTAGGCCAAACCAAACTGATAATTCGAAGAGACTTGCAAAGATAACCAATCATACATAAAAGAATTCAGCAGATTCAAATATTGTTCGTAGATACACTTGATCATAAACCCACAATTCATCGGTCTCAACAAACACACCGCAAAACAAGATTACATCGAATAGATCTCCACAAGAGAGGGGGAGAACATTGTATTGAGATCCAGAAAGAGAGAGGAAGCCATCTAGCTAATAACTATGGACCCGAAGGTCTGAGGTAAACTACTCACACTTCATCGGAGAGGCTGTGGTGTTGATGTAGAAGCCCTCCGTGATCGATGCCCCCTCCGGCGGAGCTCCGGAACAGGCCCCAAGATGGGATCTCACGGGTACAGAAGGTTGCGGCGGTGGAATTAGGTTTTTGGCTCTGTATCTGATCATTTGGGGGTATGTAGGTATATATAGGAGGATGGAGTACGTCGGTGGAGCAACGTGGGGCCCACGAGGGTGGAGGGCGCGCCCCCTACCTCGTGGCTTCCTGGTAGCTTTCTTGACGTAGGGTCCAAGTCCTCTGGATCATGTTCGTTCCAAAAATCACGTTCCCGAAGGTTTCATTCCGTTTGGACTCCGTTTGATATTCTTTTTCTGCGAAACTCTGAAATAGGCAAAAAACAGCAATTCTGGACTGGGCCTCCGGTTAATAGGTTAGTCCCAAAAATAATATAAAAGTGTATAATAAAGCCCAATAATGTCCAAAGCAGAAGATAATATAGCATGGAGCAATCAAAAATTATAGATACGTTGGAGACGTATCAAACATCCCCAAGCTTAATTCCTGCTCGTCCTCGAGTAGGTAAATGATAAAAACAGAATTTTTGATGTGGAATGCTACTTGGCATAATTTCAATGTAATTCTTCTTAAATGTGGTATGAATATTTAGATCTGAAATATTCAAGATAAAAGTTCAATATTGACATAAAAATAATAATACTTCAAGCATACTAACTAAGCAATTATGTCCTCTCAAAATAACATGGCCAAAGAAAGTTCATCCCTACAAAATCATATAGTTTAATCATGCTCCATTTTCGTCACACAAGAATGCTCTCATCATGCACAACCCCGATGACAAGCCAAGCAATTGTTTCATACTTTAGTAATCTCAAACTTTTTCAACCTTCACGCAATACATGAGCGTGAGCCATGGATATAGCACTATGGGTGGAATAGAATATAATGATGGGGGTTATGTGGAGGTGACAAAAAAGGAGAAAGCCTCACATCAACGAGGCTAATCAATGAGCTGTGGAGATGCCCATCGATTGATGTTAATGCAAGGAGTAGGGATTGCCATGCAACGGATGCACTAGAGCTATAAATATATGAAAGCTCAACAAAAGAAACTAAGTGGGTGTGCATCCAACTTGCTTGCTCACGAAGACCTAGGGCACTTGAGGAGGCCCATTGTTGGAATATACAAGCCAAGTTCTATAATGAAAAATTCCCACTAGTATATGAAAGTGACAAAACAAGAGACTCTCTATCATGAAGATTATGATGCTACTTTGAAGCACAAGTGTGGTAAAAGGATAGTAACATTGTCCCTTCTCTCTTTTTCTCTCATTTTTTTGGGCCTTCTCTTTTTTTATGGCCTTTCTCTTTTTTTATTCCTCACTTGGGACAATGCTCTAGAAAATGATGATCATCACACTTCTATTTATTTGCAACTCAATGATTACAACTCGATACTAGAACAAAGTATGACTCTATATGAATGCCTCCGACGGTATACCGGGATAGGCAATGAACCAAGAGTGACATGTATGAAAGAATTATGAACGGTGGCTTTGCCACAAATACTATGTCAACTACATGACCATGCAAAGCAATATGACAATGATGAACGTGTCATGATAAACGGAACGGTGGAAAGTTGCATGGCAATATATCTCGGAATGGCGATGGAAATGCCATAAAAGGTAGGTATGGTGGCTGTTTTGAGGAAGATATGAGGAGGTTTATGTGTGAAAGAGCGTATCATATCACGGGGTTTGGATGCACCGGCGAAGTTTGCACCAACTCTCAGTGTGAGAAAGGGCAATGCACAGTACCGAATAGGCTAGCAATGAAGGAAAGGTGAGAGTGCGTATAATCCATGGACTCAACATTAGTCATAAACTCACATACTTATTGAAAAAATCTACAAGTCATCAAAAACCAAGCACTACGCGCATGCTCCTAGGGGGATAGATTGGTAGGAAAAGACCATCGCTCGTCCCCGACCGCCACTCATAAGGAGGACAATCAAAGAACACCTCATGTTTCAAATTTGTTACATAACGTTTACCATACGTGCATGCTACGGGACTTGCAAACTTCAACACAAGTATTTCTCAAATTCACAACTAGTCAACTAGCACAACTTTGATATCACCACCTCCATGTCTCAAAACAAGCATCAAGCATCAAACTTTTCTTAGTATTAAACACACTCATAAGAAAGTTTTTACTAATCTTGAATACCTAGCATATTAGGATTATTTAAGCAAATTACCATGCTATTTAAGACTCTCAAAATAATCTAAGTGAAGCATGAGATATCAATAGTTTCTATAAAACAAATCCACCACCGTGCTCTAAAAGATATAAGTGAAGTACTAGAGCAAAACTATATAACTCAAAAGATATAAGTGAAGCACATAGAGTATTCTAATAATTTCCGAATCATGTGTGTCTCTCTCAAAAGGTGTGTACAGCAAAGATGATTGTGGTAAACTAAAAAGCAAGGACTCAAATCATACAAGACGCTCCAAGCAAAACACATATCATGTGGTGAATAAAAATATAGCTCCAAGTAAAGTTACCTATGGAAGTAGACGAAAGAGGGGATGCCTTCCGGGGCATCCCCAAGCTTTGGATTTTAGGTGTACTTAGATTATCTTGGGGGTGCCATGGGCATCCCCAAGCTTAGGCTCTGCCACTCCTTGTTCCATAATCCATCAAATCTTTCACCCAAAACTTGAAAACTTCACAACACAAAACTCAGCAGAAAATCTCATGAGCTCCGTTAGCGAAAGAAAACAAAAGACCACTTCAAGGTAATGTAATGAACACATTATTTATTTATATTGGTGTTAAACCTACTGTATTCCAACTTCTCTATGGTTTATAAACTCTTTTACTAGCCATAGATTCATCAAAATAAGCAAACAACACACGAAAAACAGAATCTGTCAAAAACAGAACAGTCTGTAGTAATCTGTAACTAACGAAAACTTCTGGAACTCCAAAAAATCAGCCAAACTAGGAAGACCTAGAAAATTTGTTTGTTGATCAGCAGAAATTGGAATCAATATTTTATCACGTTCTGGTGATTTTTAACAATTATTTTCGTGAACAGAAAGTTTCTGGAATTTTCTGCAAGATCAAATAACTATCATCCAAGAAGATCCTATAGGTTTAACTTGGCACAAACACTAACTAAAACATAAAAACACATCTAACCAGAGGATAGAACAAATATTTACTCAACGACAGAAAGGAAATATATTGGGTTGTCTCCCAACAAGCACTTTTCTTTAAAGCCTTTTAGCTAGGCATTGATAATTTTAATGATGCTCGCATAAAAGAAAAGAATTGAAGCGCGAAGAGAGCATCATGAAATACGTGACAAACACATCTAAGTCTAACATACTTCCTATGCATAGGCTTCTTATAGAAAAACAAATTATCATAGCAAGCAAAAACTAGCATATGCAAGGAAGCAGAAAGGAACAATAGCAATCTCAACATAACGAGAGGTAATTTAGTAACATTAAAATTTCTATAACAATATTTTCCTCTCTCATAATAATTACATGTAGGATCATTATCAAATTCAATAATATAACTATCACATACAATATTATCAACATGATCCACATGCATGCAAAGTTGACACTTTTCCAAAATAGTGGGATTAACATTAACTAAAGGCATGACCTCTCCAAACCCACTTTTATCAAAAATATCATAAGATTGAACATTCTCCAAATATGTGGGATCTAAAGTCGACACTCTTCCAAACCCACTTTCAATATTATTGCAAACATTATTATCAATCTCATATTCATCATGGGGCTTAAATAAATTTTCAAGATTATAAGAAGAACTATCACCCCAATCATGATCATTGCAACAAGTAGTAGACATAGCAAAACTAGCATCCCCAAGCTTAGGGTTTTGCATAATATTAGCACAATTGACATCAAGAGAATTTATAATAAAATTATTGCAATCATGCTTTTTATTCAAGGAGCTATCGTGAATCTCTTCATAAATTTCTTCATCACAATTTTCAGATTCACAAATTTCAAGCAAAACTTCATAAAGATAATCTAGTGCACAAAACTCACTAGCAATTGGTTCATCATAATTGGATCTCTTAAAAAGATTAGCAAGCGGATGAGAATCCATAGATCTTAGCTTCTCTGTTTAGGAATAAATACTCAACTATTTCAACCAAGCGAGCAAACGAGCCAAGAAAGACATCAAGGCAAACGAAAAGACGAACGGAAAAAGGGCGAATAAAACGGCAAGGGTGAAGTGGGGGAGAGGAAAATGAGAGGCAAATGGCAAATAATGTAATGCGGGAGATAAGGGTTTGTGATGGGTACTTGGTATGTTGACTTTTGCGTAGACTCCCCGGCAACGGCGCCAGAAATGGCTCGTTGTCGGGAGTCAAATCTTGACTTGACTTGGTGTAGGCCTCCCTGGCAATGGCGCCAGAAAACCTTCTCGCTACCTCTTGAGCACTGCGTTGGTTTTCCCTTGAAGAGGAAAGGGTGATGCAGCAAATTAGCGTAAGTATTTCCCTCAGTTTTTGAGAACCAAGGTATCAATCCAGTAGGAGGCTACACACGAGTCCCTCACACCTACACAAACAAATAAATCCTCGCAACCAACGCGATAAGGGGTTGTCAATCCCTACACGGTCACTTACGAGAGTGAGATCTGATAAGATAATATTTTTGGTATTTTTTGTGATAAAGATGCAAAGTAAAATAAAAGGCAACAGAAATAGCTAAGTGTTGGAAGATTAATATGATGGAAAATAGACCCGGGGGCCATAGGTTTCACTAGTGGCTTCTCCCGAGAGCATAAGTATTTACGGTGGGTGAACAAATTACTGTTGAGCAATTGACAGAATTGAGCATAGTTATGAGAATATCTAGGTATGATCATGTATATAGGCATCACGTCTAAGACAAGTAGACCGACTCCTGCCTGCATCTACTACTATTACTCCACACATCGACCGCTACCCAGCATGCATCTAGAGTATTAAGTTCATAAGAACAGAGTAACGCCTTAAGCAAGATGACATGATGTGGAGGGATAAATTCATGCAATATGATAAAAAAAACCCATCTTGTTATCCTCGATGGCAACAATACAATACGTGCCTTGCTGCCCCTACTGTCACTGGGAAAGGACACCGCAAGATTGAACCCAAAGCTAAGCACTTCTCCCATTGCAAGAAAGATCAATCTAGTAAGCCAAACCAAACTGATAATTCGAAGAGAGTTGCAAAGATAACCAATCATACATAAAAGAATTCAGAAGATTCAAATATTGTTCATAGATAAACTTGATCATAAACCCACAATTCATCGGTCTCAACAAACACACTGCAAAAGAAGATTACATCGAATAGATCTCCACAAGAGAGGGGGGGAACATTGTATTGAGATCCAAAAAGAGAGAGGAAGCCATCTAGCTAATAACTATGGACCCGAAGGTCTGAGGTAAACTACTCACACTTCATCGGAGAGGCTATGGTGTTGATGTAGAAGCCCTCCGTGATCGATGCCCCCTCCGGCGGTGCTCTGGAACAGGCCCCAAGATGGGATCTCACGGGTACAGAAGGTTGCGGCGGTGGAATTAGGTTTTTGGCTCTGTATCTGATCGTTTGGGGGTATGTAGGTATATATAGGAGGATGGAGTACGTCGGTGGAGCAACGTGGGGCCCACGAGGGTGGAGGGTGCGCCCAGGGGGTAGGCGCGCCCCCTACCTCGTGGCTTCCTGGTAGCTTTCTTGACGTAGGGTCCAAGTCCTCTGGATCATGTTCGTTCCGAAAATCACGTTCCCGAAGGTTTCATTCCGTTTGGACTCCGTTTGATATTCTTTTTCTGCGAAACTCTGAAATAGGAAAAAAACAGCAATTCTGGACTGGGCCTCCGGTTAATAGGTTAGTCCCAAAAATAATATAAAAGTGTATAATAAAGCCCAATAATGTCCAAAACATAAGATAATATAGCATGGAGCAATCAAAAATTATAGATACGTTGGAGACGTATCACTTAACTACTAGGTACAATGCATAAAATTGAAAACTAACAATACTAAAACTAATAATCTGTCCTGGGGGCAGTATTCTGGTAGCCCCTCACCAGCAGCTCCCTGGTGTGCGGCATCTTCCCAGCGCGGAGGCAGTACCCCGCCTCCTATGCCTCGCAGCACTTGATGTACCGATCTTCCTCTTGCTGGAGAATGAGCGCAAACGATCTTGCCATTTCGTTGGGCGCCCACCGGATCTCCTTGTCGGTGGCACGCTGGAGCTTATCGGCCCACCTCCACGCAGCAATGAGGCGCCTAGCGCCTTTGACCTTTCTCGCAAAGTACCCGTCTTCGTACACCTCCTCCGCACGACAACGCGCCCGCCCCCAAAGCTCCAATGTCTCCTTCTTCCAGGCGGCATCACGGGCTTCACAGGCCGCCTGGTACCTGGCTTCCTCCTCCGCCATCTCCTTCTTGAACGCCACTTGCCTGGCTTTCTCAGCCGGTGGCAGCGACTTCCACAGACAAAGATTGTACTGGCCAAAAACCACTCCAAAGTTGGAGGATCCGGCGCAACCTCATCCGACGGCGCGTAGGGGTCCTCCTCATCGCTGCTCTTCGACTGGGCGTTCTCAGGTGGTGGTGCCTCCTCGTCGGTGCGTGGGCAGATCGGCGGTGCCATGGCAGGGATTTGAGAGAGAGAGAGAGAGGCCGAGTGAGGGGAGGATGTAGATGAGAATGTAGGCGGGACGACGTGAGCAAGGTAGTATTTATTGGCGGCTGGAATCTAGATCGATGGGAACAGTACACACGGCCGTCACCGAAATTTACGAGTACTGTAGTTTGAATTACACACGATTCCCACAACAAAGGTCGTGTGTGAACTTACTAGCTGACGGTTTTCAATACAGAACCGTGTCTGATTAATAACCCGCGCCACTCACGTTCCAAACCTCGATGCACAAAATAGAGTGGCAATCATGTGGGGCCCGATTGTCTGGCCAGACCATTACATTTTATTTTTTTGAACACCAGATTTATATCGTTTGATGATTTTTTAGTTTTTTGGAATTTAAATGCCATGGCACTCCATGCTTGTGTCCAAGCCGTGACACTAATATGTTTGAAAATTCGTTCCAATTTACTGCAGATGGAACTAACTCGCACACAAGTACACAATTTTTTTTCAAACCGTTATGGTTAGCCGCTGCATGTAGATGTAGTTCAAATTTGGACTACGATCATTAAATGGCTAGAAAATCACTTAAATGTCTTAAAAAGGTCAAATGACCCCTGAAATTTTCCAAATTTTGACACGACAGTTGTATTAGTGCACGTTAACTGTAGAAAAAATTAGAAGGCCATAAGAGGAAGCTATCATCGATTCGTCATTAAACATGCATTGTTCCCTCTCGGAACCACGAGCCTTCTAGTCAGTTGCTCCAGTTTGTGAGGGGTGTGTGTCCAAACTTTCGTCAAAGAGGCCAATTTTTTTACCACATCATCTTGGTGCCATGACATTACGTCAAGCAAGGTTTCATGTGTTTTTTATCATTTTTTAATTTTTTGGAATTTAAATGGCATGGCACTCCATGCATGTGTCCAGGCCGTGACACTAATATGTTTCAAAATTCCTTCCAATTTACTGCACATAGAATTAACTCGCATACAAGTACACAAATATGATTTTTCAAACCATGATGGTTAGCCGTTGCATGTAGATGTAGTTCAAATTTGAATTATGGTCATTAAATGGCTAGAAAATCAGTTAAATATCTTTAGAAGGTCAAATGACCCCTAGGGTTTTCCAAATTTTCACATGACAGTTGTATTAGTGCACGTTAAATGTAGAATTTTTTTGAAGGCCATAAGAGGAAGCTATCTCCCGTTCTTCATCAAACATGCATTGTTCTCTCTCAGAACCACGAGCCTTCTAGTGAGTTGCTCCGGTTTGTGAGGGGTGTGTGTCCAAACTTTTGTCAAACAGGCCAATTTTTTTACCACATCATCTTGGTGGCATGACATTACGTCAGGCAAGGTTTCATGTTTTTCTGATCATTTTTTATTTATTTTTTTGGAATTTAAATGCCATGGCACTTCATGCATGTGTCTAGGCCGTGACACCAATATGTTTGAAAATTCCTTCCAATTTACTGCACATGAAATTAACTCACACACAGGTACACAAATATGATTTTCAGACCGTTATGGTTAGCCGTTGCATGTAGATGTAGTTCAAATTTGAATTATGGTCATTAAATGGCTAGAAAATCTTAAATTTCTTTAAAATTAAGGTCAAATGACCCCTAGAATTTTCCAAATTTTCACACGGCAGTTGTATTAGTGCACGTTAAATGTAGAAAAAATTTGAAGGTCGTAAGAGGAAGCTATCTCCCGTTCGTTATCAAACATGCATTGTTCCCTCTCGGAACCACGAGCCTTCTAGTGAGTTGCTCCGATTTGTGAGGGGTGTGTATCCAAACTTTCGTCAAACATGCCAAATTTTTTACCATATCATCTTGGTGGCATGACATTAATCAAGCAAGGTTTCATGTGTTTCTGATCTTTTTTAATTTTTTTGAAATTTAAATGCCATGACACTCCATGCATGTGTCCAGGCCGTGATACCAATATGTTTGAAAATTCCTTCCAATTTACTGCACATGGAATTAACTCGCACACACAAATATGATTTTTCAAACCGTTATGGTTGGCTTGCATGTACATGTGGTTCGAATTTGAATTACGGTCACTAAATGACTAGAAAATCACTTTAATGTCTTTAAAAGGTCAAATGACCCCTGGAATTTTTCAAATTTTCAAATGACAGCTTTATTAGTGCACGTTAAATGTAGAAAAAAAATTGAAGGCCGTAAGAGGAAGCTATCGCTCGTTCGTCATCAAACATGCATTGTTCCCTCTCGGAACCACGAGCCTTCTAGTGAGTTGCTACGGTTTGTGAGGGCTGTGTGTCCAAACTTTCGTCAAACATGCCAAAAAAATTACCACATCATCTTGGTTGCATGACATTACATCAACCAAGGTTTCATCTGTTTCTGATCTTTTTTTAATTTTTTGGAATTTAAATGCCATGGCACTCCATGCTTTGTGTCATAGTCGTGAGACCAATATGTTTGAAAATTCCTTCCAATTTACTGCACATGGAATTAACTCGCACACAAGTACGCAAATATGACTTTTCAAACCGTTATGGTTAGCTGTTGCATGTAGATGTAGTTCAAATTTGAATGACGGTCATTAAATGGCTAGAAAAATCACTTAAATGTCTTAAAAGGTCAAATGACCCTTGAAATTTTCTAAATTTTGACATGGCAGTTTTATTAGTACTACAAATTTTTTCGTACATTTAAAACACCATCTGTTGCCACTTTACTCCAAAATCGTCTTTCACAGCTAATAAAAAATATCAACGACATCACACACAGTTTTTTTTTAGGAACCGTTTGCGATGAAAATTCGTGGGTCTATTTAAGTCTTCCTCCTTAAGATTCACCGGCTCGTCTGCTCCACTGCCGGCAACCCCCGAATCCGCGAATCCCGATCCCCATTCCTGCAACCCGCTCTTGCAAAGATGACGCCGTGGAAAAACTTCATGAGGGCCCGTACGGTGGCCGCATCCTCCTCGAGCGCCGCCACCTACGCCGAGAGTGTCGCCGCATCCGCATTGAGCATGGTCGGATCCACCGAGAGGGCGTCTGCGACAGCCGACAGGGCAGCTGCAGCAACCGAGACGGCTGCAGCAGCTGCTGCGACGGCGGCTGCAAACACCGAGAGCGCTCGAGTTGTCGTCCGTGCCGCCGATGTCGCCTTGGCCCGGGTCGAGGCCATCCACGCCAAGATCGAGGACGCACACGCCAAGATATTCCAGGCCACCTCGGAATCCAGCATGCAACCCACGTTCGAAAAGGTGACGGTGGCCATGGAGCACCTGTTTCCTCGTGAGATCACCAAGCGGGAGCTGGAGATGCAGGAGGCGGCGGAGATCGAGGAGCGCCGGGAGGAGGAGTTGCGCATGGCCGAGTTCGAGGTAGAGAAGAGTCTGTCCATCGAGGAATCAGTGGTGGAGTACCAACACGACCTTTGCCGCAGCCACTACTACGAGTACTATAATGTTGAGGGTGGCGCCGAGGACGAGGATGCGGTCGACTTCAGTAGGGGGGACGCGGAGTCCACCAACGGCAGCATGTCGCCAGGACAAGTCATCGACGTCTCATCTCACACCGGCGATGCATAGGCCGGCGCGGCGACGGCTTCGTTAATATTAGGCATACTTAGGCTTTGTTTTTAATGCTGGTCTTTTGTTAGAGCAATGTTTAGGTCAACTCGCCTTGTTTAATTACTAAAATTGCTTGATCCAGTAAGTGTGGTCTGTGTACTGTACGATCTTTTGTGTGCCCAAATCAGCAAGCGATGTTAAATTATGCAATGACGTGGATAAGGACAGTACCTAGGGAAATTTCCACCAAAATTTGAATTTTCAAACTCACCCCATGCGTGTAAAGCAGAAGAATCATTTGTGATGCACACAATCGTTCAAAGTGAATGGTGTCCGGCGGCACCGCGCGCAAAGTTTCTGTCCACATTTCAAAAAAATTATCCTACCGCCAAAATATCTACCCCCACCCCCCTTCCCCACCCCTTTTCTCCCCGTCCACAAGTCACATTTCCCCTGTTTCCTCCTTCCTTCCTTCCGAAGCTATAGCCACTTCCTTGCTTGCTTCCTCGCTCACGCCGTCTCGCATCCTACCGCCGGGGTCGCCATGGTCTTCTTCAATGACCTCTCCAGTGGTTCCTCGGACGACTCCTTCACCACCCGGGTATGCCTCTCTTCTCTCTCTCTCTCGATTTATGACTTGGAATGAAGGATTTTAACCCGGCGGTCGATTTGAGTTATTTCTTCCTCTTGTAGCTCCCTAGGACCATCAGTTGCAATGGATGGAGCGGGGTGGCTGAAGATCTGCCTGCTCATTCTCACCATCAATCTCCATGCGTGAAGTTAGTTGCGTTTGAATCTGTGGACAGTGGGAGAAAGTTTTTGGCATGTGCAGAGAAGGTTAGCCCCACTTTCGTTGTTACAAATCATTTGTTAGATGTGATTCAGACACTGTCACTGTGCTATGTTATTCTAGATGTTAAGACAGTGTCACAGTTTGTACCTAGTATCTAAAAATGTTGTCATCTCATCAGCGGTGCCATTAGAAAATTATTTGGCACCGCTTCAGAAGTTTGTGCAGCCAACTTTGGTCCACACATCCGAGCAGCCAAGCTGTAAAATACTAAATCTTTATGGCACGAAGGAACTGGGCACCGGAGCAACTAGGTGCTCCGGAGTCCGGGTCCCAGATTTTTTTTCGCTGCATCGGCTCGCCAGTGCAGGGCACCGGTGCCAAATGTAGCAATAGTTGTCTTTACACCGGTTTTGGCATACATAGTGGACGACCTTAGTACTATTAGTTTTATGTTACTAAATTTGTGCATGTACACACCTATTAGTATCAATTTGAAGTCATCCAAACACTGTCGCTATGCTATTGCAGTTATATTTACCTTCCTCATAAAATGTTCAATTTGTTATTTATAGTACATGACTAAGAACTTGTAGCGTTGTTGTAGTTAATTATAGCTTCTGATGTTTCAGAATTTGGTTGTTGTCCCAGTAGCAATTAATTCATTTGCACATTGATCTTGTTGAGAAGATATGTCATAATTAACATGTTTCTTCGGTTTTTTAAAAATATGTATTTGGTGATTTTGTATGTTGCTAGAAACCCATTTCCCCTACAATTGTTACTGATCTTGTTTTAAATATTATAGGATGAACTGAAGTGTTCTTACCTAGAGTGGATTGATCAAGAGTGGCCATAGTCTTTGAAGATGTGCCTAGCAAAGCTCTGGAGCATGTATGAGGAAGAGAACAGAGGTGGGCTTAGAGAATGTGTTGTCGACGCTGAAGAATATTTGAAGACGCGGGGGAAAAAGAGGAAGATGGAGAATGAGCTCATATTTTTTAAATTAGACTTTGCTAAGATGGTGTTTTGGCGAAGGAGGAGGCACTTTCCTAGTTGGTCAGTGCAAAACAGGTTTTTACTGAACTGAAAGCAGAGGTGGATAAGACAAGTCTGGATGATCTCGATTAGGGAAATGAATATATTGTTCTAATATTGTTATTATGAAGGTGAACAAGCTATATGCTGCAATGTGCTATTTTCGGGTAGCTATCGTACTGTGATGTTAAAATATATTTATGTGCCTGGTATGAAATTGGCAAACAGCTGTTCGATATGAAATGTGAATTTGCGTAATACTAGAATTTTAATTGTAAACTAATAAACCTGCTAAATAGGTCATGGAACTTTGCAAATGGTTCTAGCAGTAAAAGCGCTTGTGATGGATAGCCCAATCATACATTTTTATTCATCAAATGGTGTGTGATGTAGTTGAATAGCAAACAGTTAACCGACACACGAGGCTATACATAAAATTGTGTGGGATGTATATACGAACGGAAATGTTTTTCTTGGATTGACTATGTGGGATGTACATCCAAACGGAAACGTACTTCTTGGATTGACTATGTAGGATGTACATAAGAACATAAACGTATTCCTTAGATTGACTGTGTGGAATGTACATAACAAACGGAAACGTTTGTCTGGGACTGAGTGTGTGGGATGTACTTACGACCGGAACCGATTGGGCCTGTATGACCGTATTTGATCGCTCGCCCGTCGCACAGGACCTCATTTTGCTGAGCCTGTGTGACCAGAGGGCCTATCCCCGACGGTTTTTGGGTCGTGTGGGAAGGACTCCCCTATCGCCCACACTCACTTGGCGATGGTTCAAAATGCTTCGCGGAAAGGGGTTTAAAACCGTTTGTATAGCACCTCATTGTACCAGTGGTGCCTCCCTTCCCTAAGGAAGGGGACCGAATTGGAGTGGGGGAGGAGTCCAGCTCCTCCTCCCTTGGCCGGCCAAAGGGGAGGGACTTTCCTCCCCTTGTGGTGCCCCTCCTCTCCCCTCCAACCTATATATACTAGAGGATTTCCACCCTTTGGATATACAAGTTTTTGAAGCTTCCTCTAGTTATTCTAGTTCTTGTTTTGGTTGGTCCTAGTTGATTAATTAGAGCTTGGCTAATCCTATTGTCCTCATAATTAGAAGCCTAGTTATAATCTCCTCCCTCTAATTCTCCAGCGACAATTATCTCTAGGCGGAGAAGCGCAGCCGGATCATGAAGGCTGCACGCTTGCAACCAAGTAGAGAGATCGTGCTTTCGGTCTTGGACTCGAGGGACTGTACGTGGGCAGTACGAGGGATCATTCATCTACGGTTCAAGGGAATCCAAGTACGATCTAGACCGACACATCCTTTTTCCGCTGCAACTCGGTGACCATAACGATCATGATCCCAACCCGTTATGCATCTTCATATTGATCTTGGATGATCGTAGGTGCGAATTTTTTGTTTTCTACTATGTTTCCCAACAAGTATCCACTATGTTCTGGCATTGTTGTTGTTATGACTTTGCTATGCTTAATGTTTCTCACTAAGGCCCGGGTGCCATGATTTCAGATCTGAACATATTATGCTTTCATGAATATACTCTCTCCGTCCGAAAAAGCTTGTCCCTCAAATGGATGTATTTAGCACCAAGTTAGTGTTAGATACATTCATTTGAGGGACAAGTTTGGGACAAGCTTTTTCGAAATGAGGGAGTATTTAGATGTTGATTTTACCTGCAAGTTGTATGCACCTGTTATTGTTCTGAACCCTAGACCCCCAAGGTGACAAGAATTGGGATATTGATGGGGATGCCTTTAACTGGAGGAGTTCATGTATTCACCATGTGTTAATGCTTTGTTTCGACTCTCTATTAAATGGAGCGCATTAATTACCCTTAGTTTCCATTAGGACCCTGCTGCCATGGGAGGATGGGACAAAACATTCCATGCAAGTTCTTACTGCAAGCACGTATGACTATATATGGAATACATGCCTACATATGATTGATGAATTGGAGCTATTGTGCATTGCTCTAGGTTGTGATAGTTACCTATTAAATCTCATCTAAATATCCATTGCTACTCCATGCCTACACTTTAATAGTATTGCCTTTTCTCACGTTACTACTACTCTACTGGATACAAATTTGCTATTACTTCCATTACTGCTACTGTTACTTTGCTATCATTGCTATCATATTACTGTGCTACTAATAAATAGTTGCAAGGAAGTGATTCTCAAGTGTGGTTGAATTGACAACTCAACTGCTAAGGCTTATAAATACTCTTTGGTCCCCGGTGTCGAATCAAGAAACTTGGGTGAAATACTGCCCTCGAAGACTATTGCGACCCCATACTTGTGGGTCATCAGTCACCTAAGACACGATCTTGCATGACGGAAAAAGTGGTACCGTCAAGAATTTATTTTCTTTGATGGAGCTTCAATGACGATAGGGGTGATGGCCGAAAAATGTCACCAGGCCATTTTTGGTGACGAAAATCATGTTTACCTGACACAAGGGAAAGGTCACAGAATAGGTGGCATTTTGTAGTGCTAGGGTTGACGTAGATTATATAGCCGGCCTCCACCGATTTCCTCCATGGATGTGGACTCTCCTCTTTGATTCAAGGGCTCTAGATGACCCAAGTTCAATCCCAATACCCCCCCCCCCACCACCACCACCACCACCTATGGCTAAGGACGTCGTGGAACAACCAGGAATGAAGTTCACGAACAATCGTGTGAGATCTAGGTGATTTAGCAGCTTTCTGGGGGTGGTACGATCGAGCCCGGTCGTACCTGACATCGTCATTCTCTTTGGACCCCTTTAGTATATTGTTCGACATTTATTCATACAAACTCCAATTTGGATGTTTTTTGGCTCGTTGGAATCACGTGAATGAGCCAGACACACCCATGGCATTGGCATTGGATGTTCAATTCCAGCACTTTGAAAAATGTGATAGTTGACACTCCAAGATGAGTAAGTCTAGTGCATGGAAGTCTTCCATATTGATCCCAACCTTGGTCTTTTCATCATTCTTGGTATTGCTACAAAACACCTATGGACACACCAAAACAAAGGAAACTAATAAAAACTAACAAAAACTATAAACTATGTAATGCTCATAGTGAAAAGTGTTCAAACTGGAAATCATGCATAATGGACAAGTAATTGGCTCAATAGGACATGATATATGGACATAAATGAAAAAAATGAGCTTTAAATGTGTATAAAATAGAGCCATCACCCTCCCCAAGTTTAAACCTTGCTCGTCCTTGAGTAAGAAGGTTTCCTACCTAAGCTCTTTGTTGCCAACTCTAAAGCTCCTATTGAAATCCAAATTCATATCCATATCGTTCGTGCAAGCTTGCAAAATTTAACTAACATGAGAGTAATACATGTAATCCACTTAGTTTCATTGGCATGGACGTCAAGAAAGAGGAAATATTTTCGTGAAGTTCAAATTCCCATTGCCAAAGGTTTAGGGAGAATGTCAAAATTATGTTCGGAACAAAGCAATGCGCGTCATAGACAAAATAAATATTGCATTAGTTATCGCTTGAAAAACACCAACCTAAGGCATACCAGATACAGTAGCAAGACCGTCTGTCTGCGTTAATCAATGTTCAACTACATATCTAGAGCTAAGCGCAAGCCTATGCCTCACACTTATTTGGGAAGATAGAATAATGACTGAGGTTGTAAGAAGTCAAAACTAAAGAGGCCTTGCATCAACGCAGATGACCATTAGGCAATGGAGAAGGCCTTATGATCGATGTTAATGCAAGGGGTAGGGATCTCCATGCAAGTAGGATGCACAAAGAGCTAAGAATATGGGATAGCTCTCATATGGACTAAGTGGGGGTTCATCCGACTTGCTTGCTCATGAAGACCTCGAGCTTTTGAGGAAGCTCATTATCAGAACATGCAAGCCAAGTTCTGTAATGTAGGTTCCCCACTAGTATATTATATGCATGAAACTTTCTACTTGAAAATGCATGAAGTGGTGCTACTTTGAAGCACTTTTGTGTATACTAAAAAGGATAATGGTGTTGATCCTTCTCTCTTCCTCACTGAAAGGATTGGTATGGTCGACTAGAGAGGGGTGATTAGGGGACTACAATTTTTTTAACTTCCTTTACAAAATTTAGGCTTAATAAGCAAGTAGGTTGTCTAGATACTCAACTAGGTGGACAACCTATATGAAAATTTCAATAACAAGTACAAGCTAGAGGTAGACAAATAATACACGCTTGCACAACGAAAGTAAAGATATAAGTAACCGCATGTTGAGGCAAGGATGTTTTTGAGCATATATTCAGTCCTCCGCGAGTATAAGGAATAAAACTCTGCATATTTGGGAGGCGGCGGTTGACCGCGAAAACAAAGATATTTTTTCTCTTAAATCCCAAAAAAGGAGATATGTTCTGATAAACCTGAAACTAGGCATGGTGTCATGATATGCCCTCATTAGGCCGTAGTAAATTTTTTAGCCGGGTTGAGGAAGTTTGTCATGCCACGTGCTTACAAGACGCAGCATCAGAGAGGAAGACTCGTAGTTACGAGAGGGGACGGCTCAAGTTTGAGGGCAAACCGGCGGTCCCTTCGTCGGACGGTCCTGAAACTTTTTTTCTGCCCCCGTAGGCCATTTTAAGTTGTATGTCAATTTTTGCCATTTTTCAAGGTTCATTTGATATTCTTAGGACATTATGTTCATTTCTATGCATTTTTTTGGCCAGCGTGCGTGCTTTTCATGTTTTTGGTTGTTTTGGAGCCATTTTGGCCTTTTGCCCCATTTTTGAAAAATGACAGAAGAGATTAAAAAATAAATGGGTCATGTCGTATCGGCCCGCGGACCTCACCTCAGGGATGAGCACATCACACGGCGTACCACGGGCTAGGCGGAAACATGTTTAGTCATGTGCCAAGCACGCGTGCTCGTGGGCCAGTCCACAAAAACGGCCCATTTGGTCAGCTATAGACATGATAACTGATGTAAGAATACCATGATAACTTTGCCCCCGATGGGGAGGGGGATTTGTTAATATATACAACGCAAAGTCGTACGATAATAAATGAACCGCGGACTTGATAATTTATGTACAAACACCGCGATAATTTTCGATGGGGCATAGGCTCCCTAGATCGACAAAAGCAAGTGACAAATTTGTCAGGTACGATCCAAACTTTATGAGCCGTATTTGTCTTCAGTTCCAAAGTTCCTATGCGGCAATACATCGCCTGACAGAAAAGAAAACTCAAAAAAGGAGAGGAACGCGTCATCGCGCGAGTATAACATAGGTTCTTCTTTTAGATTTTTTATGAGAGTATGCCCGTACCATACTTTTATAGAAGGGAGATGTCAGGACCGGTTTTCGGGATATTAATTTCCCAGAAAATGGCCCTTGTGCTCACCAGCCCCAGGATTACTGTTAGCTGATGAGGCACCAACTTGATACAAAAATTCCAAGCAAGGTACAAAATATGTAGTACAAGACCATTGTGGCCTATGAGTACAACAATTGGTTTCTAGTGGTTAAAGGCGGAAGCGGTTTGTGGTTCATCTGCGTCTATGGGACTCCATTTCCCACAGGAACAGCTGACCAGGATAACTCCTATCTTCGCGAGGCTGCTATCATTGCGTAGGTTCCGGGGCTGTCATCGCAATGCTCCTCTCCATGCAAGAAATATGGCCAAGACAATAGCCAGGGACAAGCCAGTGAGTACTTTTGAATGTACTTGCAAACATTATGAACACAGGTATAATATAACAAATGATGATTCATGCTCTGAAATATTCTATGATCACAACGTCCGTCACAAATTAAACAAAATCCATGAAGCACGCGAGCAGATTATTTATATAAAGCATGAGTATGCAATGTGGAAGTAGAAATAGAATGCACCGATCGGGTGTCTGAAGCGACACCTCGAAAAGATAATAATATAAATCATGCCTCAGTCGGGCGTCTGAGCGACACCACATAAAGGGCTTATAATTAAAAGAAATAACAAGCATGCCACAGTCGAGCGTCTAAGCGACACCACATAAAGGGCTTATAAATAAAAGAAATAACAAGCACGCCACAATCGGGCGTCTAAGCGACACCACATAAAGGGCTTATAAATAGAATATTCACAGTGAATATCCAGGAGGTAGAACCATCCCAGGGATACTCAATATTTCAAATAATATAATGGGTTAGTCGGTAATAATAATAATCATAATCATCACAAGTCACAAGTCATGGTCCAAGTTCTGGTTTGACAGTTTTCTCCTCCGAAGACCGACACTAAGACCAACACTAAGACTGACACTAGGCCCATCTCAGGCTGTAGTCCTTACCCATGGACATGGCTATACGAATAGGTTTAACCTCTGCAGAGGGTGTACTCTTTACCCACGAGTAACGGATTTCTATAGTCCATCGGGACTAGTTCCATTTACGGTCTTTTAATTGAAAACACACCTGACCCGCACACACCAGCTTAACTTACCGGTGTCTGGAATCACCCACGACACCTGTCAAGCAAAACTCTAAGTGGGGAGGCTACAACCTCGACTTAGCATGGGATCAAATTTATATCGCGCGCTCTAAGGGGTGCCCCCCTCTCGGTCCCAACCGGAAACACCCATGCCCCCGGACCAGGTGGCATGCCTACCGGATGCATCCGGTATCTTCCGCCATGGCCTCTCTGTACGGTGTGTGCTTGGAAGGGGTTGACAACTTACTGAACCGTACCCTACCTGCGGCAGGGACAAGTGGTAGCACGAAACAAGTATGAGGGTTACTGGAACGAGACTCGATCTACGGTCGACTCAGGAGGTTCAAGTATTCCCTGTATGATTAGCATAACAATTATATTTCAACTAACCGACAGAATCACCACTCATCATACCTCATCATGCCATACCGGACACACTCGTCTCGACGAGGAACTAGGGACAAGCTCGTGTCTACCCAAGACATCGACTTTCCCGGCTTCCTTCCGGTATGCATGAAAAGCTCACGAGGATGATCACTATCACCAGCATATCCATTTCTAACCGCAAAGAATCTCCATTATGCACTCATGCGTATGATTTTATCGTCACATAAAATAACGAATGCTCCATGTCAAGGTGGTGTTGTAACCGTATTCAAACAACACACAAAAATATTATGCCAGGGTTCAGAATGCTTGCCTTCAAGAGTATGCAAGAGGGAGTGCACTTTTTGGAAGTTGCCTTCTTCTTCAAAATCCTATTTTATGAAAATTTAAATTAACACGTAGTTTTAAAACAGTACAAAAGAGTTGTTTGGAAAATTTTCAAATAAATACTAAAATAAACTAGACAGAATTTGAGAAAGGTAGGAAAAGGAATCAACTCATTTGGAGTTATATTTAAAAAGTTACAGCCAGTCAAAGTTTAGTCAAAGTTCTGTTTTTAAATAAAACAGAAAAGAAAACGGTTCGAATACGTTTTCGAGACGGAGGAGACGTACTTTAGGGTTTGCGCTTTCACTTAAAACAGTGCGGGCCGTCGTTTTGCCACTGACAGTGGGTCCAGGGGCCCCACTGGTCAGGTTTGACCAGTCGTCTCTCCCTCCTCTTCCTTTGCCCGAGCGGAGGCGGGACTCCGGCGATCGACGCCGGCGAACGACGGCTCCTCGAGGGCATCCGAGGGCAGGGATGGACCCGCCAGACCGGGACGGTCCTCCCGGTGGTCGTTGGGTCGTCGGGGGTGGAAGGAGTCGCCGGCGGCGAGCTCCGCGGCGGAGGAGGCTTCGGGTGGTTTGGGGTTCTGGGCTGCGGTGGTTTTCGAGCGAGTTTGAGGTGTTGGGTGGCTCCGCAAGATCGAGGGGAAACGGGTGGTGGTGTTGGATGGACGGGGGAGGGTCTGGTTGCGACGAACGGCACCGGAAGGCGGCGGCGGCCGAACCGGCCGGAGTCGAGGAAGACGGCTACCAACCGCCGATTGCTGGCTGAGGGGGTGCTATGGGGGTGGCCTGGGGTCGCCTGAGTGCTCGGAGGAGCTCGGGGGCCTCCTTTTATAGCGCAACGAGGTTGGTTCCGCGGTGGTGGATAAGAACGACGGCGAACCGCCGTTCTGTAGTGGCCAGGGCGACGTGGCGGCGACGAGCACTAGCAGACGGGCTTGAGGATAGGCTCGGGCTGTACAAGGGGGCAGCTGGCGCGCTGCTGCGGCTCGGGCGGCGCCGTCCATGGCAGGAGTCCACTGTGGCCGGCCGCTAGCCGCCGTGGCCGACCTGACGGCGGCGCTGTAGGGCGCCAGGGGCGGCTCTGCGGCGAGGGAGGGGGCGGGCGTGCTGGCTGCGAGTGGGGAGAGGCCAGAGCGGGCGCGGGGAGGCGGCCGTGCGACGCGGCGGCTCGGGCGCCCGCACGTGCAAAACGCGCGCTCTGGGCGCGCCCAGAGCACGCACGAGACGTGCTCGACATAATGCCAGGGCAGCCTAGAGTGCTTGAGCGAGGCTAGCAAATAACAGGACTAGGTTAGAGCTAGTAAGGAGATCAAGGGACATGGTGGTTAGGTCAGGGGATCAAGTTCATCATGTAAACTTAAAATCGTGCCAAATCTGGCTATGCACACAGGGTGTTCGTCAGAATGCTAAGTGCATCTAGGCAACTCTTGGAGTGGCCACAAACTCCAGATCATAGTCTCTCTAGATGATAAAGAGGGTGGCAAGGTTAGTTGGTCAAGACCAGAAACTTGTTAGTGCAAATATTTGAGAAAATCATTTTTGAGCAGAAACTAAAAGCTATCATCTCATGAACCAAAAATACTCCAATGGGTCCATCCTCCTGGTCTTAAGGGTTTTGTAGGGAGGACTATAAGCAGGAAAAAGCTCATGGGCACTAGAGCAAAATAAATTAGGGTTGCAGTAGAAAAAGCCAAACTGGACCAGAGAGCCAAAGAGGATGATTTGCTCAAATTTTACAAAGAACACTCATGGGTTTTTGCATGAAGTTGAATTATATGCATCTACTGACATCCCCAAACACTTGGAAGATTTTTTAAAGAATATTTAAATAGGTTGTAGTGCAAAAATACCTACTGGACCAGATTTGAAAAGTTGGTGTAGAGCTCAAAATCTCCAATAACCAAAAGATATTTTTGCATAAAAGTGATGTGGAAACATCACATGACATCCCCAAATTTTGGTGAAAATTTTCAAGAATTTTCTGAAAGGGTTGTAGTGCAAATAGAGCTCTGAGACTCATGACAAATCCCTTTTAAGGAAATAAAGCTCAGAAGAAATAATTATGCAAACAACTCCACTGATAACAGAAATGTTTTATTGAGAGAGTATACAAGTCCAATAATATTTTTGGAAAGTTTCCACTTGAGGTAAAACCCCACAATATTAAAGAGAAGAGGGGTTCTGAAATCAAAAGATAAATCCAGAAAATAAAAATTTATTTTCCTGGCAAAATTTTAATTAATAAAACAAGGTCAAAATTTTGGGGTGTTACAACACTACCCCCCTTAAGAAAAATCTCGTCCTCGAGATTTGCTAAAAGTTGTTTTGCACATACATCGCTCTTACCAAAAGAAAAAAAATCATCCTACTTATGCAATAAAATGCGGCTATAGTGAGAGGGCAATAAGTGGTGTAAAACTACAGTGTGGTATACTGGCGTTGCGCGGGAAAAATCCACGGTTGGGGAAAACGAGATATTTCTACGTTGGATACAGTAAATTTAGAATAAATTCTAAATTTCTAAAATACGATGGTCGCACCCGAGAGCACAGTGCTCTCTCTGGCTGACAGGTGGACCCAGGGCCCACTGTCGGCCTCTTCTTCTACCTCTGGCTCTCTCCTCTTTCTCTCTCTCGCGTGCTTTCCCGCACTTTCTCCACCGGCGACGCCTAGCGCGTAGGGCATCTAGGCCGTACCGCGGTAGTGCGCGGCGTGCTAGCTGCCGGTGCAGCGTGCACTCACCTCGCGGGCCAGTGCACTGTCGGCACTGCTCGCGGATTCGCCTCCGAACACCGGTGATCGGGCGACGAGCGGCGCTGGTGGACCTCGCCCACCGTACACCGATCTCGAGCTATAAAAATGATCGCGGTGCTCCTTTCTTCTTCCTCACACCTGCCTCGCTTCCTCTTCTCCTTCCTTCTCCTCCATTGCTGTTTGCAGGAGCTCGAGACGAGGCTCTAATGGCGGAGGCGATGCCGGACTGGTACTTGATCCTGGTGTGCGAAGGTTTGGTGACGCTGATGGGGTTCTCCGTGCTCCTGTGCGCGATGATCCTTGATGATCGCCGTGATGCTGCCGCTCGAGTGTTAGCTCTTCGCGGTGGCGGTGATCACGAGGATTAGGTGCGGCATCGAGTGCTAACTGCTGTTAGTGTGTTGGGGCAACTTGCGCCCGAATGATTACTCACAAATCTCCCTTACTGAGACTGTGGTGTCCTCGGGTGTGATCAGTTAGGTGCAAAAAGTGCACGAGGATTTGTAGTTAGCGCACGAGGTCGAGTGGTTGTGGTTGTGAGTCTGCTGTTATGGTGCTGCGTGATTAAAAATCTATGTCGTGAAGAGGTATATGCTGCAGCAACTCAGGGAAAGAAATCTCACTTCAAAATTTATCGTGAGTGAAAATTAGTTACAGCAGTAAAACTACTCACATAACTGAAACCAAATATTTGATCCGTCGCACAAATTCAGGATACCACGCACAAGTTACAACACATAAATAAATGCTGGGATAATAAACATAGTGGTGACGTCTACAATAAAAACGGTAAATGGACAGGTTCCTGAGAAAACGTCTCTGGTACTGGGACACACTCCTCTTCTATCGGGGGAAGCGGATTGACTAGCCGATGAATGCGTCTCTCCTGGTCGGGTCTCAGTGGTCTGCCAATAGCTATCTGAGGATTTAAATCAGCGAGGCTTTGGAGATAACCCATTACCCGCTGAGTCAAACGTTCTTGAGCGATAACATACTGGGCAAGGTTGGCCAGTACTGGGTCTCTTTCAATTTGTCCACCAGGAAAAGATGCTACTTCTCCAGGTGCTGCATGACTCGGAAAATAATAATACCCTCGTTCGCTGGCATAGGGTACCGCGAATCGAAGACAAGCAAGCGCCTCGTATGCAGCAGCTTCTATGGCCATATGCGGAGTCGGCATGGATTTCCCCGCGAAGGAGACTTCCGTTGGGTCTTGGTTTGGGTTTGCGGGAGGGATGTGCACCACTGCCCAATATTTCGAGGTGGATGAGGTGATCCTCGATTTGAGCAACTCGTACTGGGGTGGATGGATAGCACTCATGGTACTGCAGGTAAAGTCCCACAATATTTTGACGAAACTACCTGGGGTTGCGTCTGGAGTTCTCAGGTAAATACTGGGGGTCGGCATGGCAAAGAAATGGTTGTGAGTGTTGTGCACAAGGTGAGGGGCACTTGGCAAGGTCACGAGGTGGCCTTTTATATAGCATTGGGGCTGGGTTATTTACCGCGATGAAGGATAACTAGTTTGCCGGTACTGCTCTATGGGGTTGGGGTCAATGCCACAGATACACATATCTCATAAATGTGACGCATTACTGTGGGTGTCGTCGGGGTGGCTTTGGTAGCTGCGCCCGGAATTAAAAATGCAACTGTACACTGACGTACTTATGCATGGCTACTATTCAAAAATAGGGGCGCACAAGCAGACAGCAATTAATTATGGTGATAAAGAATCACACAATTGCAAGGCGTAGAAATACCAAGGCTCGGTACTACTCGAGCGACTTAGTCTACTTCGTTAATGTCTAAGCGGGCTGGCCTTGCGGACGTCGAGGCTTCCCCACGGTTTTCACCGTCGGGATTAGCTGGATGAGGTTGAGGGTCTGCAGGGTCGGGGTAGCGATGATGACCATCGCGGGGTTTGTTGGCCACAATCCCGTTGGAGCGTGTTCCCAAAAGGCGACGAAGTGCTTCTGGGGACACCAACGTATTTTGGGCGATGACTGGGGCAGACCTCAAGGACTCGATCGGCTGTCCGAACAGCACGACTCGGTTGACGGCGTCGGGCTCATCTTCTCCTCTTGCCGGGGCTCGGCGAACCAGTTCTCCACGAGCTGCGATCAGATCAAGGGCGATTTGATCGAACAGTTCATCCAGTGCACTTACATAGCGCACCAGATGCAACAATGCAGGATCCGTCTCGTGATCTCCGTTGGTAACCTGGGGCGGCCTACCATACCCGTTACGGCTGGGGTAGTAGTAGAACGAGCGACAGTTAACTCTGGGCGACAAGTGCCGGAGTTGAACTATAGCCTCTCGAGCTGCTAGCTGGATGGCTTGTGGCTCAAAGGAAGTTGTCCTTTCAGTGAACCTGTAGGGGCGTTCTGGCGATAGACCCCTACCATAGATGTGTACAGTGGCCCAGAATTGACGGCTCTCACCGCTCATGAGTCCTTGGTACACAACATATTCTGGGGGCTCTTCTAATGCATAGGCACGGCGGGTGAGGTTTGCGAGCACGGTCACAAAACCTCCAAGGTTGGTTGCTGTGGTCTCATTGTGAACAATGGGGCCAGGCATTGTGGCTTGGTTTGGGGGTAGAGGCTGTGCTGTGCTGGGTTGAGGCTAGCGTGCCCTTTTTATAGAAAAGGGGACGGAGTCTTCCTTCGCACGCTTGCGGATGAGACATTCTAGGTGTCGGTCACTGGCGCGTGATCGACGGGCTAGGCTGATAGGTTGGGCACCGACTGCCAAAGGTGTCGGGGTCACTGTGTGGCTATATTACACGAGAAGCTTGGCCGGGGTTGGGTTATGGTCTGGTGGGTTGGTTAACCTAGGTTTATTGACCTGGCACAGATAGGATTAGCCAATGGTCAGCCTGGCTCTGATACCAAGTCTGTCAGGACCGATTTTCGGGATATTAATTTCCCAGAAAATGGCCCTTGTGCTCACCAACCCCAGGATTACTGTTAGCTGATGAGGCACCAACTTGATACAGAAATTCCAAGCAAGGTACAAAATATGTAGTACAAGACCATTGTGGCCTATGAGTACAACAATTGGTTTCTAGTGGTTAAAGGCGGAAGCGGTTTGTGGTTCATCTGCGTCAATGGGACTCCATTTCCCACACGAACAGCTGACCAGGATAACTCCTATCTTCGCGAGGCTGCTATCATTGCGTAGGTTCCGGGGCTGTCATCGCAACGCTCCTCTCCATGCAAGAAATCTGGCCAAGACAATAGCCAGGGACAAGCCAGTGAGTACTTTTGAATGTACTCGCAAACATTATGAACACAGGTATAATATAACAAATGATGATTCATGCTCTGAAATATTCTATGATCACAACGTCCGTCACAAATTAAACAAAATCCATGAAGCACGCGAGCAGATTATTTATATAAAGCATGAGTATGCAATGTGGAAGTAGAAATAGAATGCACCGATCGGGTGTCTGAAACGACACCTCGAAAAGATAATAATATAAATCATGCCTCAGTCGGGCGTCTGAGCGACACCACATAAAGGGCTTATAATTAAAAGAAATAACAAGCATGCCACAGTCGGGCGTCTAAGCGACACCACATAAAGGGCTTATAAATAAAAGAAATAACAAGCACGCCACAGTCGGGCGTCTAAGCGACACCACATAAAGGGCTTATAAATAGAATATTCACAGTGAATATCCAGGAGGTAGAACCATCCCAGGGATACTCAATATTTCAAATAATATAATGGGTTAGTCGGTAATAATAATAATAATAATCACAATCATCACAAGTCACAAGTCATGGTCCAAGTTCTGGTTTGACAGTTTTCTCCTCCGAAGACCGACACTAAGACCAACACTAAGACTGACACTAGGCCCATCTCAGGCTGTAGTCCTTACCCATGGACATGGCTATACGAATAGGTTTAACCTCTGCAGAGGGTGTACTCTTTACCCACGAGTAACGGATTTCTTTAGTCCATCGGGACTAGTTCCATTTACGGTCTTTTAATTGAAAACACGCCTGACCCGCACACACCAGCTTAACTTACCGGTGTCTGGAATCACCCACCACACCTGTCAAGCAAAACTCTAAGTGGGGAGGCTACAACCTCGACTTAGCATGGGATCAAATTTATATCGCGCGCTCTAAGGGGTGCCCCCCTCTCGGTCCCAACCGGAAACACCCATGCCCCCGGACCAGGTGGCATGCCTACCGGATGCATCCGGTATCTTCCGCCATGGCCTCTCTGTACGGTGTGTGCTTGGAAGGGGTTGACAACTTACTGAACCGTACCCTACCTGCGGCAGGGACAAGTGGTAGCACGAAACAAGTATGGGGGTTACTGGAATGAGACTCGATCTACGGTCGACTCAGGAGGTTCAAGTATTCCCTGTATGATTAGCATAACAATTATATTTCAACTAACCGACAGAATCACCACTCATCATACCTCATCATGCCATACCGGACACACTCGTCTCGACGAGGAACTAGGGACAAGCTCGTGTCTACCCAAGACAGCGACTTTCCCGGCTTCCTTCCGGTATGCATGAAAAGCTCAGGAGGATGATCACTATCACCAGCATATCCATTTCTAACCGCAAAGAATCTCCATTATGCACTCATGCGTATGATTTTATCGTCACATAAAATAACGAATGCTCCATGTCAAGGTGGTGTTGTAACCGTATTCAAACAACACCCAAAAATATTATGCCAGGGTTCAGAATGCTTGCCTTCAAGAGTATGCAAGAGGGAGTGCACTTTTTGGAAGTTGCCGTCTTCTTCAAAATCCTATTTTATGAAAATTTAAATTAACACGTAGTTTTAAAACAGTACAAAAGAGTTGTTTGGAAAATTTTCAAATAAATACTAAAATAAACTAGACAGAATTTGAGAAAGGTAGGAAAAGGAATCAACTCATTTGGAGTTATATTTAAAAAGTTACAGCCAGTCAAAGTTTAGTCAAAGTTCTGTTTTTAAATAAAACAGAAAAGAAAACGGTTCGAATACGTTTTCGAGACGGAGGAGACGTACTTCGGGTTTGCGCTTTCACTTAAAACAGCGCGGGCCGTCGCTGTGCCACTGACAGTGGGTCCAGGGGCCCCACTGGTCAGGTTTGACCAGTCGTCTCTCCCTCCTCTTCCTTTGCCCGAGCGGAGGCGGGACTCCGGCGATCGACGCCGACGAACGACGGCTCCTCGAGGGCATCCGAGGGCAGGGATGGACCCGCCAGACCGGGACGGTCCTCCCGGTGGTCGTTGGGTCGTCAGGGGTGGAAGGAGTCGCCGGCGGCGAGCTCCGCGGCGGAGGAGGCTTCGGGTGGTTTGGGGTTCTGGGCTGCGGTGGTTTTCGAGCGAGTTTGAGGTGTAGGGTGGCTCCGCAAGATCGAGGGGAAACGGGTGGTGGTGTTGGATGGACGGGGGAGGGTCTGGTTGCGACGAACGGCACCGGAAGGCGGCGGCGGCCGAACCGGCCGGAGTCGAGGAAGACGGCTACCAACCGCCGATTGCTGGCTGAGGGGGTGCTATGGGGGTGGCCTGGGGTCGCCTGAGTGCTCGGAGGAGCTCGGGGGCCTCCTTTTATAGCGCAACGAGGTTGGTTCCGCGGTGGTGGATAAGAACGACGGCGAACCGCCGTTCTGTAGTGGCCAGGGCGACGTGGCGGCGACGAGCACTAGCAGACGGGCTTGAGGATAGGCTCGGGCTGTACAAGGGGGCAGCTGGCGCGCTGCTGCGGCTCGGGCGGCGCCGTCCATGGCAGGAGCCCACTGTGGCCGGCCGCTAGCCGCCGTGGCCGACCTGACGGCGGCGCTGAGGGCGCCAGGGGCGGCTCTGCGGCGAGGGAGGGGCGGGCGTGCTGGCTGTGAGTGGGGAGAGGCCAGAGCGGGCGCGGGGAGGCGACCGTGCGACGCGGCCGCTCGGGCGCCCGCACGTGCAAAACGCGCGCTCTGGGCGCGCCCAGAGCACGCACGAGACGTGCTCGACATAATGCCAGGGCAGCCTAGAGTGCTTGAGCGAGGCTAGCAAATAACAGGACTAGGTTAGAGCTAGTAAGGAGATCAAGGGACATGGTGGTTAGGTCAGGGGATCAAGTTCATCATGTAAACTTAAAATCGTGCCAAATCTGGCTATGCACACAGGGTGTTCATCAGAATGCTAAGTGCATCTAGGCAACTCTTGGAGTAGCCACAAACTCTAGATCATAGTCTCTCTAGATGATAAAGAGGGTGGCAAGGTTAGTTGGTCAAGACCAGAAACTTGTTAGTGCAAATATTTGAGAAAATCATTTTTGAACAGAAACTAAAAGCTATCATCTCATGAACCAAAAATACTCCAATGGGTCCATCCTCCTGGTCTTAAGGGTTTTGTAGGGAGGACTATAAGCAGGAAAAAGCTCATGGGCACTAGAGCAAAATAAATTAGGGTTGCAGTAGAAAAAGCCAAACTGGACCAGAGAGCCAAAGAGGATGATTTGCTCAAATTTTACAAAGAACACTCATGGGTTTTTGCATGAAGTTGAATTATATGCATCTACTGACATCCCCAAACACTTGGAAGAATTTTTTTAAAGAATATTTAAATAGGTTGTAGTGCAAAAATACCTACTGGACCAGATTTGAAAAGTTGGTGTAGAGCTCAAAATCTCCAATAACCAAAAGATATTTTTGCATAAAAGTGATGTGGAAACATCACATGGCATCCCCAAATTTTGGTGAAAATTTTCAAGAATTTTCTGAAAGGGTTGTAGTGCAAATAGAGCTCTGAGACTCATGACAAATCCCTTTTAAGGAAATAAAGCTCAGAAGAAATAATTATGCAAACAACTCCACTGATAACAGAAATGTTTTATTGAGAGAGTATACAAGTCCAATAATATTTTTGGAAAGTTTCCACTTGAGGTAAAAACCCACAATATTAAAGAGAAGAGGGGTTCTGAAATCAAAAGATAAATCCAGAAAATAAAAATTTATTTTCCTGGCAAAATTTTAATTAATAAAACAAGGTCAAAATTTTGGGGTGTTACAGGAGATACTATAGCACGATGCGAACAGAAGCTCTAGCACACCATACCCAACAATAAACAAAAAGACTACTTTATTCACAAAATGTTGTAACCCTCCAACACCGGCAAGCTTCCAGTTAGTGATCTCCTCCGCAATATGTAAAACCACCTGCTAGGGGCCTAGTTGTTGCTCCCTCCGCCTGAACACCCATGCATTTCTTTGCTTCCAGAGCGACCAAAACGTTAGCACCACTAGTGAGTCGAATCCTTTCCTGTCCCTACCACCGAAAGCACTGCGAGTGTTGAGCCACCACTGCACCAATGTGTCTGAAGAGGAAGGCCTAGTGAAGAGGAAGGCCTAGTGAAGGCCAGGCTATAGTGGTCGAACACACGATGCCACACCTCCCCGGCATAGCAACATTGTATGAGTATGTTGTCTGCGTTACCCTCCTCTTGCAATCACGTGTAACAACGGATGGAGCATCTTGCAAGCCATGGCGAGCGCGACGATCTGAGGTCTAGATGCGGTACTGCACAGCCAACCAGATGAATATCTTGCACTTCAATGGAGCCCGACATCTCCAGATGCATGGGGTGGGAGGGAATCTCGTTAGACCTTGGCACAGCCTGGTGTGCGTGGAGAGAACAGAGTAGGACCCGGCTGTGTCGCAAGGCCAACTGAAGGCGTCGGGGGTCGGGGTGCCTTTGGGAACCTGGTCAATGGCATGCCGCAGGAGGTAGAACTGCATCTGTGTCGTCAAGTTCAGATCGCCTTGAATGTCATACTCCCAACAAGTGTCTATCAGGGCCTGCCTAACTGTATGCCTATTCCTCGTTTTGGTCAGCACCAACGATGAGATCAGCGGTGCTATGTTCTCTGGTGACAGGCCGTTTATCCATCTATCATGCCAAAACAACACCCGGTCTCCATCTCCAACTCTGAACCGGACCAAGCTATTGAAGAAAACCCTAGCATCTGTGTCTATCATCCAGCCATGCCCATGCCAAGGCATGTCCGTGTCGGTTCTCCGCAACCACTCCCATCTGAGCGAAGTGCCAGGCCCTGTAGCTGAAGGTTCTTGACCCTGAGCCCTCCAAAGTTCAGTGGGTGACAAATTGAGTTCCAGGCCACTAGGAATTGTCTGCCATTGCAGGTGGTTTTGTCATCCCAGAAGAAGGATCCCAAGCAGGCGTCGATCTCCTCAAAGACCCAAAGGGGTGCATCCATGATCAAGAGGTGATGAATGGGCTGCGTGGAAAGAATGGATTTCACCAGGGTTAGCCTTCCCGCTCTCTGGATCATGTCGCGTTGCCATGTCGGGAGTATGTGTCTAACCTGATCGATAAGAGGCTGCCACTCCGTCCTTGTTAATTGATGGATAGAGAGCTGGAGGCCTAGATACTTGCGAGGGAAATCACCGAGCTCGCAGTTTAGGATTCCCACCACTTTGTTCCTGTCGATGTCTGATCCCCTAGTCAACGTGGCTGTAGTTTTCGGGTAGTTCACCCTATGGCCTGAGCTCCCCAAATATATCCAGGGTCGATCTGACGAAGCTGAGGTCCTGGACAGTAGAATTGATAAATAACGCGACATTGTCCGCATATAGGGACATCCTTTGCGTGGACTTAATGCCCATGATCATGTTGACCACTCCTTCCTCCATCGCCTTCGAGAACATGCCTAATAAGGCATCCAGAGCAATTACGAATAGTAGCGGCGAGATGGGGACTCCCTGCCGCAGACCGCACGCATGGACGAAGCTTTCTTCCGGCCACTCCATTGACCATGACCTTAGTACTTTATGATTGGAGAAGAATGGCGATCCAGCCAAGCCAAGCCAAAACCTTTCTTACGGAGCACCTTGAAGAGAAAAGGCCACGAGAGGGAATGAACGTGGAATGAAAAGCTCTTGAGATGTCCAGCTTGAGGAACACACCTGGTGATTTCTGATCATAGATCTTCCGAGTCACTTTGCGCACCAACAAAAAATTGTCATTATATTGTGCCCCTTAATGAATGCCAATTGATTAGCTCGTACAATGTCCTTCTACGCGGCCTTGCCCAATTTGCCAAAAGCTTTGTGAATAGCTTGGAGAAGCTGTGCAGCAAGCTTATAGGCCTGAAATCATGAACCTCAGTCGCATTTGGCCTTTTGAGGATCAACACGATGAGTGCCTTGTTGAGCTTGCCGAAACCGTGGCCATCACCCAAGTGCAACTTAAGCAGTCCAGCCATGATGTCATTTTTAATAATCGGCCACGCCTTTTGGTAGAACGCCCCTATGAACCCATATGGTCCGGGAGCGTGGTCAGGGGGTAGCTCCTTTATGATAGCCCAGACTTCCTCCATGGTGAAAATTTGCTCCAAGTTTTGTAGGGAAATCGCCTCCATCCCAACATAGTCAAGGTCTAGCGTGTGATTCTGAGCCTTGTCAGTTACAAGTAGGTTTTCATAAGCCTCCGAGAAGATCTCAAGTTTGTGCTCCTAGTCCGTAACCACATCGTTGTTATGATGAATGTGTGCGATGAAGTTTTTGGATCTTCTACATTAGCTACTGCTTGGAATAACTTGGAGTTCACATTTCCCTCCCGTAGCCATTTGACCCTCAATCTCTGCCTCTGAATTGTCCTCTTGAGGGATGCCAAACCCAATCGTGAATGCTTTAGCGTGCGGCAAAGCCATAACTCTTCCATGGTGAGACGGCGGTTTTCTTGCACCTGATCAAAGCGAAGGATGATCCATTATGCAACCGCCATCATGATCTTTACATTACTAGTCTTCTTTTCCCCCAAAGCCTGTAACGCCACTACCGTCTTTCTAAAGAGGGCAGCGAGCCTTTTAAACGGGTCGACAATATGGTCGTCAAAGATCCAAGCATCCTTGACAGCTTGCTCGAAACCTTAAAACTTTGTCCAATACAGCTCGAAGCGAAAGCGCCTCTTAGCGCAACATAGCGCGTTTGTGGAGAGGTGTAGAGGTGCGTGGTCCGAGATTCCTGAGGACAGCGCTTGAAGCAAATTTTCTGTATATTCAAGCTCCATATCAACCGAGACTAGCATGTGATATATCTTAGTCATGGTTAGCGCCTCCCGCTCGTTTGTCCATGTGAATCACCCCCGGTGCATATAGAGCTCCTTTAACTCATGTTAATCCACAAAGCTCCGAACCTGTTCTTGATGTTCCTGTTGAGATTATTGTTGTTCTATTCGGAAGCTCTTAAGATCATGTTAAATTCTCCCAGAAGCATCCATGGTCTCGGGCAGACCATGCGCCTTGCCGTCAGCTCGTCGAGGAACGCAATCTTTGCCTCGTCACCTTGAGGTCCGTACACCGCCATGATCCACCAGGAAATCCCCTCCTTTGTGTGCACTTTCTGGTGATACTATGAGTGTCGAGAATGATGTTGTCCACCTCAACTATAGTTGAATACCAAGCCAAAAGGATCCCCCCACGTGTCTCGTGGGCCAATAAGTAAGCGAACCATCCACCGATGGCCCAAGACATTGCATTACTAGGAATTGGTCAATTACATCCAGCTTTGTTTCTTGCAAGCATACCATGTTCACCTTAGTCGATCCTATGAATTCTCTCGGCACCTTCCTTTTAGCCGGGCTGTTTAACCCATGCACATTCCAACACAAAAGCTCCGGGTTGTAATCCATGAATAACAATGGATGCCCGACACCGGAAGAAGCTGCCCTCTCATGCACACGGTAGGGCGACACAACCCCTCTCTAGCTCCTCACGGGAAGGCATGGACTTGCCGAAGATTGCAGCGAAGACACCCACGTGCTGCTCCCTAAGTGGGGAATCGAAAAGCTCCTTGAGATCCTTGACCTCTTCTCCATCGACTTCAAGGTCCTCATCAAGGTCCTCATCCCCTATACCAAGCACGTGCAAGAGCACGTTATCCGCTGATGAGGCCTTGGAAGCATTTGTTGCTGGCCGTTTGGAAGCCCTCGTGTTCTGCCTTGGCATGAAGAGTTCCGCCTAAGGTCGAAGCTTGGAGGCTTGCACCTCGTGGATGAGTGGCAGCACCAATTTAAAGATGATGTTGGAGCAAAATGCCTTAAACCAATCGTAAGCCAGCGTTTCCCGGGGGATCATTCCATCCATGCTGTTAAGGGCGCTGGAGGGCAGAACAGGTGCGTCCAAATTTGAAGGCGCCACACGTGCATGACTGTATGTGCATGCCTCCATGCACGGGCCATATGCATGATTCCAATAAAGGGTCCCGCCCGATGGCATCGATGCATGCTCCTCCTCCACGCCTTCATTAGTCTCCGTGCCCGTGTGGGTAGCAATCGCATCATCCTCGACACCAACTGTGTGATCCAACCTCGTGGCTGTGTCAAACAGGTTGTCCTTTTCCTGAGGGCCCACCAATAGCCTATCTTCCAATGCCACCTTGCTGCCCTTGGGATTACAACCTGGCCCGCCGGCCCCGCAGACATGATGCTACATGGGCCCACATCAGATGGTAGAGGAGGCAGCTGCAACTCTGCCACCCGCGTAGGATCTGAAGCCGGATCCACCCCATTGGGCAGGACCCCACCTAGGATCTCCATCAGCGCGGGAGCAGGCCCACCAAAGGTGTCTACGGGCTCCACCACCAAAGCACTCGAACCTGTTGTCCTCTCGTCCATTGGCTGACGGGTAATCATGGGCTCCGTCACCCTTTGGATTGCCACTCCACTCCCCTCGCTCTGTAGGAGAGCCGTTGAGGGGGCCACCAGCTGCAACGACACCAACCGCTCCACGCCCAAGTTTTGTTGCTGCACCAAAACCACAGGCAGTGCCGAAGAATTCTTTTAGTTTTTAATTGGGAGAGAATTAGAACTCTTGTTTCTTACACCTAGTGAAAAGTTTGTTTCTGCTTAAGGAAAAAAAGCTTACAGTTCTAAGATAAAAATGTTAGTGATCCTAAATAAGGAAATAAACAGAAATATGAGTAATAATAATAAAGTAGTTAGCACAATTAGTCACCATATTGATAATAACATTTTTTCAAAACTGGTTTCCAGTTTTAGCATTAGAACTTCAGTAATCACCGTAGAAATCAAAGATGCTAGGAGTGAAAGAAAAAAACAAGTGGCGGATTCATCGAATCTTGGCAGCATTAGAAAGCGCCCACGTTCAGAAATAGAAACGAACATCCCGGAATATCTTAATCATATCCAAGATGCTCCCAATAATGGCATTGTCTGCATCATCCATATGGTCATCGCAGATCCAAGCATCCCTGACAGCTTGCCCGAAACCTTCCAACTTTCTCCAGTACAGCTCGAAGCAAAAGCGCCTCTTAGCGCAGCATAGCGCGCTTGTGGAGAGGTGTAGAGGTGCGTGGTCTGAGATTCCTGAGGACAGCGCTTGAAGCAAACTGTCTGTATGTTCCAACTATCAACCGAGACTAGCACGTGATCGATCTTGGCCATGGTTAGAGCCTCCCGCTGATTTAACCATGTCAATCGCCTCCCGTGCATATAGAGCTCCTTTAACTCATGTTCATCCACAAAGCTCCGCAACTTGTTTATGATGTTACTTTTGAGGTTATTGTTGTTCTTGTCAGAAGCTCTTAAGATCATGTTCAAATGTCCCAAAAGCATCCATTGGCCCAGGCAGACCATGCGCCTTGCCCTCGGCTCTTCGAGGAATGCAATCTTTGCCTCATCGCCTTGAGGCCCGTACACCACCGTGATCCACCAAGAAATCCCCTCCTTTGTGTGCACTTTCCTGATGATACTATGAGTATCGAGAATGATGATGTCCACCTCAACTTTAGTTTAATCCCAAGCCAAAACGACCCTCCCACATGTCTCATCGCCGAAAAGTAAGTGAAGCCATCCAACGATGGCCCAAGACATTGCATTACTAGGAATTGGTCCAAATTTCATTACGAGAATGATGATGTCCACCTTTCTTTCTTGCAAACACACCATGTTCACCTTAGTTGAGCCTATGAACTCCCTCACCCCTTCCTTTTAGCCAGGGTTTTTAACCGACGCACATTCCAACACAAAAGCTTCGAGTTGTAATCCATGAAGAACAATGGACACGTGACACTAGAAGAAGTCGCCCTCTCATGCACACAGCAGGGTGACACAACCCCTCTCTAGCTCCCCACGGGAAGGCATGAACTTGCCCAAGATTGCAGCGAAAAAGCACACGTGTTGCTCCGTGAGTGGGGAATCGAACAACTCCTTGAGATCCTTGACCAATCCCAAGCGCGTGCAGGAGCATGTTCTCCGCTGACGTGGCCTTGGAAGCATTCGCCGCCGGCTACGTTGGCGTGAAGGGTTTCGCCTGAGCTCAAAGTTTGGAGGCTTGCACCTCGTGGATGAGTGGCGGCGTCAATTCAGATATGATGCTGGAGCAAAATACCTTAGGCCGATCATAAACTAGCGTCTCCTGGGGGTCATTCAATCTGTGACGTTAAGGGTGCTGGGGGCAGATCAGGCGCGTCTAGATTTGAAGGGGTCGCGCGTGCCTGATTGTACGTGCATGCCTCCATGCATGGGTCATGTGCATGATTCCCATCAAGGGTCCCACCCGACGGCATCGATGCTTGCTCCTCCTTGATGCCTGCATTGGCCTCTGTGCCCGTGCATGGGCAGCAATCGCATTATTCTCGACACCAACTGTGGGATCCGGCCCCGTGGCTGTGCCAAAGACGTTGCCCTTTTCCTGGGCCCCCACCAATAGCCTATCCTCCAATGCCACCTCACTGCCCTTGGGATTACAAGTCTGGCCCACCAGCCCCACAGACAGGATCCTACTTGGGACCACGTCAAACGGGAGTGGAGGCGGCTACAACTTTGCCATCCGCGCAGGATTCGAAGCTGGCTCCACCCCATTGGGCAGGATCCCACCTGGGATCTCCATTGGCGCTGGAGCAGGCCCACCAAAGGTCTCCACGGGCTCCACCACCAAATCGCTCGAACCTGTTGTCCTCTCGTCCATTGGCTGACGGGCAATCGTGGGCTCCGTCACCCATTGGATTGCCGCTTCACTCCCCTTGCTCTGTGGGAGAGCCGTTGAGGGGGCCACCAGCTGCAATGACACCAACCGCTCCGCGCCCGTGTTTGGTTGCTGCACCAAAACCACGGGCAGCGCTGATGAATTCTTTTAGTTTTTAATTGAGAGAGAATTAGAACTCTTGTTTCTTACACCTAGTGAACAGTTTGTTTCTCTTTTAAAAAGCTTATATTTCTAAAATAAAAATGTCAGTGATCCTAAATAAGGAAATAAACCGAAATACAGAGTAATCATAATAAAGTAGTTAGCACAATTAGCCACTATATTGATAATAACATTTTTTCGAAATTGGTTTCCAATTTTAGCATTAGAACTTCAGTAATCACCGTAGAAATCAAAGATGCTAGGACTGAAAAAAACAAGTGGCGGATTCATCGAATCTTGGCAGCGTCACAAAGCGCCCGCATTCAGAAATAGAAATGAACATCCCGAAATATGTTAATCATATCGAAGATGCTCCCAATAATGTCGTTGTTTGCATCATCCATATGGTCGTCGTAGATCCAAGCATCCCTGACAGCTTTCCCAAAACCTTCCAACTTTGTCCAGTACAGCTTGAAGCAAAAGCGCCTCTTAGCGCAGCATAGCGCGCTTGTCGAGAGGTGCGTGGTCTGCGATTCCCGAGGACAGCGCTTGAAGCAAACTGTTTGTATGTTCCAACTCCCAATCAACTGAGACTAGCACGTGATCGACCTTAGTCAAGGTTAGAGCCTCCTGCTCATTTAACCATGTGAATCGCCTCCCGTGCATATAGAGCTCCTTTAACTCATGTTCATCCACAAAGCTCCGGAACTTGTTTATGATGTTACTTCTGAGGTTATTGTTGTTCTTGTCAGAAGCTCTTAAGATCATGTTCAAATGTCCCAGAAGCATCCATTGGCCCAGGCAGACCATGCGCCTTGCCCTCGGCTCTTCGAGGAATGCAATCTTTGCCTCATCGCCTTGAGGCCCGTACACCACCGTGATCCACCAGGAAATCCCCTCCTTTGTGTGCACTTTCCCGATGATACTATGAGTATCGAGAATGATAATGTCCACCTCAACTTTAGTTGAATCCCAAGCCAAAAGGATCCTCCCACGTGTCTCGTCGCCGACAAGTAAGTGAAGCCATCCAACGATGGCCCAAGACATTGCATTACTAGGAATTGGTCAATTACATCCACCTTTCTTTCGTGCAAACACACCATGTTCACCTTAGTTGAGCCTATGAACTCCCTCACCCCCTTCCTTTTAGCCAGGTTGTTTAACCCACACACATTCCAACACAAAAGCTTCGAGTTGTAATCCATGAAGAACAATGGACGCCCGACACTAGAAGAAGTTGCCATCTCATGCACATAGCAGGGTGACACAACCCCTCTCTAGCTCCCCACGGGGAGGCATTAACTTGCCCAAGATTGCAGCAAAAATGCGCACGTGCTGCTCCCTGAGTGGGGAATCGAACAGCTCCTTGAGATCCTTGACCAATCCCAAGCGCGCGCAGGAGCATGTTCTCCGCTGACGTGGCCTTGGAAGCATTCGGCGCCGGCCCTCGTGTTTCGTGTTGGCGTGAAGGGTTCCGCCTGAGCTCGAAGCTTGGAGGCTTGCACCTCGTGGATGAGTGGCGGCGTCAATTTAGAGATGATGCTGGAGCAAAGTACCTTAGGCCGATCGTAAGCTAGCATCTCCTGCGGGGTCATTTCATCTGTGACGTTAAGGGCGCTGGGGACAGATTAAGCGAGTCTGGATTTGAAGGCGCCGCGCGTGCCTGATTGTACGTGCATGCCTCCATGCAGGGGTCATGTGCATGATTCCCATCAAGGGTCCCACCCGATGGCATCGATGATTGCTCCTCCTTGACGCCTGCATTGGCCTCCGTGCCCGTGCATGGGCAGCAATCGCATTATTCTCGACACCAACTGCGGGATCCGGCCCCGTGGTTGTGCCAAAGACATTGTCATTTTCCTGGGGGCCCACCAATAGCCTATCCTCCAATGCTACCTCACTGCCCCTGGGATTACAAGTCTGGCCCGCCGGCCCCGCAGACAGGATCCTTCCTGGGACCACGTCACACGGGAGCGGAGGCGGCTGCAACTTTGCCATCCGCGCAGGATTCGAAGCTGGCTCCACCCCATTGGGCAGGACCCCACCTGGGATCTCCATCGGCGCGGGAGCAGGCCCACCAAAGGTGTCTACGGGCTCCACCACCAAAGCGCTCAAACATGTTGTCCTCTCGTCCATTAGCTGACGGGTAATCGTGGGCTCTGTCACTCTTTGGATTGCCGCTCCACTCCCCTTGCTCTGTGGGAGAGCCGTTGAGCGAGCCACCAATTGCAACGACACCAACCGCTCCGTGCCCATGTTTTGTTGCTGCACCAAAACCACGGGCAGCGCCGAAGAACTATTTTAGTTTTTAATTGAGAGAGAATTAGAACTCTTTTTTCTTACATTTAGTGAACAGTTTCTTTCTGTGGTTTAAGGTAAAAAAGCTTATAGTTCTAAGATAAAAATGTCAGTGATCCTAAATAAGGAAATAAACTGAACTATGGAGTAATAATAAAGTACAATAGTTAGCACAATTAGTCACCATATTGATAGTAGTAACATTTTTTGGAAACTGGTTTCCAAATATAGGCATTATAGCTTCAGTAATCACAGTAGAAATCAAAGATGCTAGGAGTGAAAGGAAAAGAAAAACAAGGGGCGGATTCATCGAACCTTGGCAGCATGAGAAAGCGTCCTCGTTCAGAAATAGAAATGAACATCCCTGAATATGTTAATCACATCCAAGATGCTCCCAAATCTCAATAATGGCGTTGTTTGCATCATCCATCACACGAGGAAAAAAAAACCTAAACCAGGAGGAGGCATCGCAGCGAAGCACAGCCGGCCGTTGATGAATCCGGCCTCCCGGGCCCACCCCCAGCCCTCTCTGCCGCCGTGGATCGTAGATCCGACGGCACCGCCCGGCGCTGACGCGGGCGGCGGGGCCCACGCTGACTGGACGACGCTGCATCCGGAGGGGATAAACTCCCGCCGCGCACGGAACCCTCCCAACCGACACCCGCCACGTGTCCCCGCAGCGAGGGTGGGAGAGCTCCCCGGTCGCAGACGCGAGGCCCCGGAGCCGCGCGGATCGGCTATAAATACGGCGCGCGCATCCGCTAATTCCCGCATCACCTCTCAACACGAGCATCATTCACTCTCTCCTTCTTCTCCAACCTCATCCACCCCCGAAACCCGCGTCGTCCGTCGCCGCGTCCACCATGTGTGGGATTTTGGCCGTCCTCGGCTGCGCCGACTGGTCGCAGGCCAAGAGGGCTCGCGTCCTCTCCTGCTCCCGCAGGCAAGCACCTGTCCTGCACTATCCATGCACCTCCCCCCTTCAAATCCCTAGCGCCCGGTTCTAAATTCTAATGGCCGCCCGTATCGTCGGCATGATCTTGAGGTTCTTGTGTGGATCGTAAAACAAAATGTCGTTGATATATGTGTACATACATAGATACCTTGCCGGAAAGAACTAAAACAGGATCGTCCAACACTTTTTTTTTTGTTTTCCGTTCTTGTTTCTGTTTTGTCCTCGTTAGCCTTTCTCGTCGTTTTGTTGCATATGATATGAGCCCGGAAAGAATCGAACAGTAAGGGCAGATCTGGAAAAACAACACCGGAATCTTCCTCTTCGTTAAGCCTAAGCTCCCTGCGCTTACTGTTATTTGATTGCTCTGTTCGTGGCACGGCTTGTGGATTTTGACTCGGTATGATTTTGCAGGCTGAAGCACCGTGGGCCGGACTGGTCCGGGCTGTTCCAGTGCGAGGGCAACTTCCTGGCGCAGCAGCGGCTCTCCGTCGTCTCCCCGCTCTCCGGCGACCAGCCCCTCTACAACGAGGACCGGACCGTCGTCGTCGTGGTATGCATATATGTGCGCTGTTGCTTTGTGCGCGTGGTGTGTTTGCCACGTCCTGCAAGTAGACTGCTTGTTCTCCATCGCCTATCGTTTTCTAACTGTTGGTTGCTGTTGTTGATGAAAAGGCCAATGGAGAGATCTACAACCACAAGAAGATCCGCAAGCAGTTCGCCGCCAAGCACACCTTCACCACCGGCAGCGACTGCGAGGTTATCATCCCTCTGGTAAGCGAGATCGTTTCGGTTCCGAGCTGCCGAAATTAGCTTCGCAATTGCAATTAAATGAGCAAAAGAACAAAACTGAATACTGACGCCGACCACCCCTGCTCCTGCTGCTGTCTCAAGTATGAGGAGTACGGCGAGAACTTCGTCAACATGCTGGACGGCGTCTTCTCCTTCGTACTGTACGACACCCGCAACAAGACGTACATGGCCGCCCGCGACGCCGTGGGCGTCAACCCCCTCTACTTCGGCCGGGGCAGCGACGGTACGCACGTCAACCCCGCCAGCTTCTGTCACCACAGATTCATCACGTCTGGACTGCGACTTATTTGTCTGGTGTGCTCTCGCAGGCTCCGTCTGGATTGCGTCTGAGATGAAGGCGCTCCACGAGGACTGCCCAAAGTTCGAGCTCTTCCCTCCGGGGAACCTGTACTCGAGCGCCGCCGGCGGGTTCCGGCGGTGGTACAACCCGCAGTGGTTCGCCGAGCACGTCCCGGCGACGGCGTACCAGCCCCTCGTCCTCAGGGAGGCGTTCGAGAAGGTGCATAGCATACCACCACGCTGACCGTAGCACCACGTGATACTTGCTTCTGTGTACGGTAGGTAGTGTGACGGTGACTGACAGTGGAGTCGCCCATGTGTGCTGTTTTGTTTTGTATAGGCCGTCATCAAGAGGCTCATGACTGACGTGCCCTTCGGCGTCCTCCTCTCCGGCGGCCTCGACTCCTCTCTCGTCGCCTCGGTGACCAAGCGCCATCTCATCGAGACTGAAGCCGCCAAGAAGTTTGGAACTGAGCTCCACTCCTTTGTCGTCGGCCTAGAGGTTTATTTTTCTTCACATGTTTCTGTCTTCTCCTACTGTTTCTTCTTCTTCTTCAAGAACCATGGGAATCTCATGTTTCTAATATGTTGCTGCGCATTGTAGGGCTCACCTGATCTGAAGGCCGCGAGAGAGGTAGCTGACTATCTTGGAACCATCCATCACGAGTTCCACTTCACCGTCCAGGTAAAGAAAAGCAAATAAAACCTCAAGCCTCAGGACATCTTGATGCTTCATGCTTGGCATAATAAATTTGCGATTAAAACCCAACAGAAGAGTCACACTGACAACCCCGGAAATTTGAGATTAAAACCTTAAGCCTTAAGACATCTTGGCATATAGTAAATGAAAAAGACTGCTCACTACAGACAGCGGGGGATCAGAGATTCAGAGGTACTGATGAGTCATTTTGTCCTGTTTAGGATGGCATCGACGCCATCGAGGAGGTGATCTACCACAACGAGACGTACGACGTGACGACCATACGTGCGAGCACGCCGATGTTCCTGATGGCGCGCAAGATCAAGGCGCTCGGGGTTAAGATGGTGCTGTCCGGGGAAGGCTCCGACGAGCTCCTTGGAGGCTACCTCTACTTCCACTACGCCCCAAACAAGGAGGAGTTCCACAAGGAGACATGCCGCAAGGTGCTAACTGAAACTGAATTTACATAGCTAATTAATAATACTGCACAAACAACCAAGATACACTCGTCAGATTCTCTCGGATTTGACGCGAAACTGATGTGAACCCGCAGGTGAAGGCGCTCCATCAGTATGACTGCCTGCGCGCCAACAAGGCCACGTCGGCTTGGGGGCTGGAAGTCCGCGTGCCGTTCCTCGACAAGGAGTTCATCGACGTCGCCATGAGCATGGACCCCGAGTGGAAACTGGTACAGTCTCACTCATCTCTGCCATAAAGTTCAGGTTTGTTATATTTTTTGTCTGAATTTTTCTGACGCTTTCTTGCTGTTGCTGCGACGCAGTACGACGCGGATCTGGGCCGCATCGAGAAGTGGGTTCTGAGGAAGGCGTTCGATGACGAGAAGGAGCCTTACCTGCCAAGGGTACAGACACCACCTTCTTTGAGCTTTTCAGAAGATCAGATATCCAGCGTAGTATGCACAGGGGGCTGCGTTCTGAACTAATGCTTTTTCTGCAACAGCATATCTTGTACAGGCAGAAAGAGCAATTCAGCGACGGCGTCGGCTACAACTGGATCGACGGCCTCAAGGCTTTTACTGAGCAGCAGGTGACTGACGAGATGATGAAGAACGCCGCAGAGGAGTACCCCTACAACACCCCCATCAACAAGGAGGCGTACTACTACCGGATGATCTTCGAGAGGCTCTACCCTCAGGTAATTGATTAATAATTCAGAGAGATACCAAGCAGTTTAACTGACGGATTCTATACCCATTGGAAGGATTTATTTACTGACTTGCAAGGCAAAAATCTGAACTGATGCAGGAGTCGGCGAGGGAGACGGTGCCGTGGGGCCCGAGCATCGCGTGCAGCACGCCGGCGGCCATCGAGTGGGTGGCGCAGTGGAAGGCCTCCAACGACCCCTCCGGCCGGCACATCGCCTCCCACAACGATGCCGCCCCCGCTCACGCCCACGCCAACGGCAACGGGGCGGTGGCCAACGGGAAGGCCAACGGGAACGGCACGGCGAACGGGAACGCCAACGCCAACGGGACTCTGGTCCCGTGCTAGCCGTCGCCGCTCGCGCTAGCTGGTTCGTAGGAGCGTGCGTGCGTGTGCGCGTGCCCTCGGACTGATGGCCCATATGCCGTTGGCGCCGCGGCCGGTGCTGTTGTTGTGTACTCCCAACTTGTTGTACGTTTCTTCAGTGTTTGTTGTGTGTGCGTGTGCGTGGGATGGAGCTCGCGGTCCGAGCATGTGGCGGGGGCGAATGTGATGGATCGCCTGTACAACAAGATCGTGGATCAAGTGAACTAGTATGGTGTACTATTGATCGATCCGCCTTATGTTTCCTCAAATGTGCCCCGTTCTTTTCTTTGTTGTAGCACGTGATGTAATGCCGCCTTCCCTGCCTCACTCTTCGCTCCTGAAACCAGTTTCCTTTTTTTCCTTTTTGCGATTGCTGAAACCAGTTTCGTTTCGCATTCGCCAAAATAAGGCCTTCTTTGGTTTGGTGAAATTTTAAAGGAATTCTATAGGACAGGATGTCTATTGGAAAAAATCTTTTAGAGCTCTTTGGTTTGTAGGAATAGAATTCTGTTTCTATGGCGAAATTCTTTCTATTCTTCACATTGTTGGAATATTAGGCAAGTTCATGATTAATTCCAGTAAATAATTCATGACTAGAAGAGATACTAGCATGCAATAATCTAGCAAACTAGAAGAACAGCAAGACATGCATGACAGCAGCAAACACGTAACAATAGCTGTAGAAACAGACATGAACAGAGGATGTTGGACGTACTGATCGTTAGCTATTATGGGTGCGACAGTGTTGATGACGATGTTGGCGACGATCTGCTGCTGACGGCGATGAATACGACGATGAGTATATATATACAGCTACCGGCTGCGGCCAGAGATACACCGAAAAAACACCTAGGGTTTTGCCTCATCTCACAACTTGCGCCGCCATCGTAGTCTACTCCATCCCAAACGCCGGCGTGCATCGGCGCGTGGGAGAGCAGGTCTCCGGAACAGTTCGTCTTTGCGATCCTGCACCGGGAGAGGACGAATTAGGTTTTTGGGAAGCGTTGTGCGCGACTGCTCAAATTCGTCATCACGGGTCGTCTTCCGTCCAAGTCGGGTGGTGCTACTCATCGTCGTATTCATCGCCGTCAGCAGCAGATCGTCGCCAACATCGTCATCAACACTGTCGCACCCATAATAGCTAACGATCAGTACGTCCAACATCCTCTGTTCATGTCTGTTTCTACAGCTATTGTTACGTGTTTGCTGCTGTCATGCATGTCTTGCTGTTCTTCTAGTTTGCTAGATTATTGCATGCTAGTATCTCTTCTAGTCATGAATTATTTACTGGAATTAATCATGAACTTGCCTAATATTCCAACAATCGAAAAACCTAATTATAGGCAATTTCCTGAGTTAACTATGGCTGGATTCGCTGATGCACTGAGGCCGGATAAGTTTACCGGTGTGCACTTTAAGAGGTGGCAGGTGAAGACCACGCTCTGGCTTACTGCTCTGAAAGTTTTCCACGCTAGTGTTGGTGCTCCAGAGGGAATGACCAACGAAGATCGGAGAAAATTCCAGGAAGCCAATACTATGTTTGTAGGATGCATTCTGAGTGTTCTTGCTGACCGTCTGTGTGATGTGTACATGCACATAAACGACGGAAAAATTCTGTGGGATGCACTGAATGCAAAATTCGGTGCAACAGATGCAGGCAGTGAACTGTACATCATGGAGAGTTTTCATGACTACAAGATGGTGAATAACTGTTCTGTGGTTGAACAAGCTCATGAGATACAGTGCATTGTGAAGGAACTTGAACTCCTTAAATGTGTTCTACCCGACAAATTCGTGGCTGGGTGCATGATTGCAAAGTTGCCTCCTTCATGGAGGAATTTCGCCACAACTCTGAAGCATAAGAGACAGGAGATATCAGTTGAAAATCTGATTGCATCTCTTGATGTTGAAGAAAAAGCTCGGGCTAAAGATACCACTGAAAAAGGAGGTGAGGTTCAGCCTACTGCTAACATAGTGCAGAGGTACCCACAGAACAAGAACAAAGGGAAGAACAAACCTGTTTTCAACAAGCCTACCAAGACTACTACCTTCAAGAAGAAGAAGTTCAACAAGGCTGAGCTAGAGTGCTACGCCTGTGGGAAGCCTGGACACTTTTCCAAGGAATGCCCTGAACGTGCAGACCGCAGAGGGAAAACAAGCTCCAAGACTGTCAACATGGTGACCGCTAGCAATACTGATGGGTATGGTAATTTACCTATTGTGCTTTCAGTATTTCAATCATCTTCGTGGTGGATTGATTCGGGTGCTAACGTTCATGTGTGTGCTGACATCTCCCTGTTTACTTCTTATCAGGTCGCAAGGGATTCTTCCGTCCTAATGGGGAATGGGTCACATGCTTCTGTTCGTGGCATTGGCACGGTGGATCTGAAGTTTACTTCGGGAAAGATCGTGCAACTAAGGAACGTGCAGCATGTCCCTACTATGAACAAGAATCTAGTTAGCGGCTCCCTTCTATGTCGAGATGGATTTAAGGTATTTTTAGAGTCCAATAAAGTAATCGTGTCAAGATTTGGACAATTTATAGGAAAAGGCTATGAGTGCGGAGGCTTGTTCCGCTTTTCTCTTTCAGATTTTTGCAATAAGTCAATAAACCAAATTTGTGCTAGTGTTAATGATGATGCAAGTATTTGGCACTCTCGTTTATGTCATATTAATTTTGGTTTAATGTCTCAGCTATCCAGCATGAGTTTAATTCTGAACTTCACAGTTGCCAAAGGTTCTAAGTGCCATAGTTGTGTGCAATCTAAGCAACCTCGAAAGCCTCATAAGGCTGCCGAGGAGAGAAACTTGGCACCTCTAGAACTCATACATTCTGATCTTTGTGAGATGAATGGTGTGTTGACAAAAGGTGGAAAGAGATATTTCATGACTTTGATTGATGATGCGACTAGATTTTGCTATGTTTATTTGTTGCAAACTAAAGATGAAGCATTAGACTACTTTAAAATCTATAAAGCTGAAGTTGAAAATCAACTAGAGAGAAAGATCAAGCGTCTTAGGTCCGATCGTGGTGGAGAGTATTTTCCAAAAGTTTTTGATGAATTTTGTGAGGAACATGGTATTATTCATGAGAGGACGCCTCCCTATTCACCTCAATCAAATGGAGTGGCTGAGAGGAAAAACCGCACATTGACTGACTTGGTGAATGCCATGTTAGACACTGCTGGTTTATCTAAGGCATGGTGGGGGGAGGCTCTATTGACTTCATGTCATGTCCTGAATAGAGTTCCCAACAATAATAAAGAAAAAACCCCTTATGAGGAGTGGGTTGGGAGAAAACCATCACTTTCTTATTTGCGCACTTGGGGATGTTTGGCAAAGGTCAATATTCCTATTCCTAAGAAACGTAAACTTGGACCAAAGACAGTGGATTGTGTCTTTCTAGGTATGCTCAACGGAGCATTGCTTATAGGTTTTTAGTGGTAAAATCTGAAGTACCTGATATGCATGTTGATACTATAATGGAATCTCGTGATGCAACATTTTTTGAGAACATATTTCCTATGAAAGATATGCATAGCATTGCTAGATTTTCTTCTGAGATAATTCCTGAATCTAGTACAACTGATGAATATTTCGAACAATCACATGAGGAAGTCCTTGAGAAGGATAACAATGAAGTTCCTAGAAGGAAAAGGAGACAAAGGATTGCAAAATCCTTTGGTGATGATTTCATTGTATACCTTGTGGACGACACACCCAAGACGATTGCAGAAGCATATGCATCTCCGGATGTAGATGATTGGAAAGAAGCTGTTCATAATGAGATGGACTCAATTCTTTCTAATGGAACTTGGGAACTAACTGATAGACCATATGGTTGTAAACCTGTGGGCTGTAAGTGGGTGTTCAAAAAGAAGCTAAAGCCTGATGGTACTATTGATAAGTACAAGGCGCGGCTAGTGGCCAAGGGCTACACTCAGAAAGAAGGCGAAGATTACTTTGACACCTATTCACCCGTTGCCAGAATGACCACCATTCGAGTGTTACTTTCCTTGGCTGCCTCTTATGGTCTTATCATTCATCAAATGGATGTAAAGACAGCTTTTCTCAATGGAGAGTTGGAAGAGGAGATCTATATGGATCAGCCTGATGGGTTTGTGGTAAAGGGTGAAGAGAGAAAGGTGCGCAAGTTGTTAAAATCTTTGTATGGTCTGAAACAGGCACCTAAGCAATGGCATGAGAAGTTTGAAAGAACTCTGACTTCTGCAGGATTTGTCATTAACGAGGCTGATAGGTGTGTTTACTATCGCCATGGTGGGGGCAATAGTGTCATATTATGTTTGTATGTGGACGACATACTGATCTTTGGTACAAACATTAATGCAATTAATGAGGTCAAGTCTTTTCTATCAAAAAGTTTTGACATGAAAGATCTGGGAGAAGCCGATGTAATTCTAAATATCAAACTTATTAAGGATGAGAGTGGGATTACATTAACGCAATCTCACTATGTTGAGAAGGTCTTGAACCGATTCGGTTTTATGGATAGCAAGCCTTCTCCAACACCTTATGATCCCAGCGTGACACTCAGAAAGAACAAGAAAGAAACGAGAGATCAATTAAGATACTCTCAAATTGTCGGTTCACTCATGTACTTAGCTAGCGCTACAAGACCAGATATCTCTTTTGCTGTGAGCAAACTGAGTAGGTTCATGTCCAACCCGGGTGATGATCATTGGCATGCACTAGAAAGGGTCTTGCGCTATCTGAGAGGTACTATGAGTTACGGAATTACTTATTCAGGGCATCCTGCTGTGCTAGAAGGCTATAGTGATTCAAATTGGATCTCCGATGTTGATGTACTTTACGCAACAAGTGGGTATGTATTTACTCATGGTGGTGGCGCAGTGTCATGGAGGTCTTGCAAGCAAACCATATTGACGAGGTCAACTATGGAAGCAGAATTAACTGCTTTGGACACAGCTACTGTTAAAGCAGAATGGCTGCGTGAGCTCTTGATGGACTTGCCGGTTGTTGAAAAACCTGTACCGGCTATTCTTATGAATTGTGATAACCAAACGGTTATCGCTAAAGTGAACAATTCTAAAGATAATACAAAGTCATCAAGACACGTGAAAAGACGTTTGAAGTCTGTCAGGAAGTTGAGAAACTCCGGAGTAATAACTGTTACGTATATACAAACAGACAAAAACCTGGCAGATCCCTTTACAAAGGGACTATCATGAAATGTGATAGATATTGCATCGAGGGAGATGGGTATGAGACCCATAGATGTTACACCATAGTAGTAACCCAACCTTTGTGATCGGAGATCCCGTGAATTAGGATCTGGGAAGAACAAGCTATTGGTTAACTGAGGAGAGTAATAACTTATGATCGTCTCCAAGTGAAGATGCAAAACTCTCAGAGCTGTAAGGCAGGTTGGCAACATGCCTTAATGTGGTTCTATTGGCTATAATTAGCAAAGATGCTGTCCTACAGAGCAGTCTTGAAAGAACACACCTATATGAGTTCTGACTGTAAACGTCGCAGTCTATGAGATTTGGGTGATCTCTAGTAAGCTCACGAAGAGACCAGGGAGTATGACGTATAAGCTCCAAACCGCGGGGTAGCCTACTGGCGGTCAGGTACTGGTTAAGACTTTGAGTGAAACCTGTTCACACAAAACTAGCAATTCAAGGCATAGTCCATTGTCAAGTTGTGAATGGATGTAGCTTAAAGTTCTAGGCAGAAGTTTAACTTAACAGTCTCTGCTGAAACACTGGTATATTAAACAAGTGGTGAGAGAAGGCAAATCTCTAAATGGGTATTTGAGATCTGGTTGGGGATTGTTAGAATTAATGGGCTAGGCCCATAGCAATTTCTGAAATCTCAAAGCCCATGTGTAAAATGGCAAGTGGTGGTGCTAAGTTTAGTCCCACCTTGGAAGTTGAAGAAGAGTTGGACCTCTTTATATAGTGGGTTCTCTCCACCACTCTAAGTGGAGTGTGAGAAGAGAAAGGGAAAACCACACGCGCGCGCTCGCTCGCCTGGCCGTGGCGTGGCGTGGCGTGGCGTGGCGTGGCGAGGCGAGGCGAGGCGAGGCGTACATGCGACATGCGCGTGAATGGTCCGCCGAAATCCGGTTCGTCTCCTTGCAGGAGCGCAGCTTCCTTTTGCCGTTTTATTTTTATGTCTTGGCAGACAAGTTTTTGATTTCTTGTCCGGTAAGTATACGAATTAGAAACCGAGTCGGTTTGGGATTGTGGTCGCGACACAATACCGCCTCTGGTCCTAATATATATACAGCTACCGGCTGCGGCCAGAGATACACCGAAAAAACACGTAGGGTTTTGCCTCATCTCACAACTTGCGCCGCCATCGTAGTCTACTCCATCCCAAACGCCGGCGTGCATCGGCGCGTGGGAGAGCAGGTCTCCGGAACCGTTCGTCTTTGCGATCCTGCACCGGGAGAGGACGAATTAGGTTTTTGGGAAGCGCTGTGCGCGACTGCTCAAATTCGTCATGACGGGTCGTCTTCCGTCCAAGTCGGGCGGTGCTACTCATCGTCGTATTCATCGCTGTCAGCAGCAGATCGTCGCCAACATCGTCATCAACACTGTCGCACCCATAATAGCTAACGATCAGTACGTCCAACATCCTCTGTTCATGTCTGTTTCTACAGCTATTGTTACGTGTTTGCTGCTGTCATGCATGTCTTGCTGTTCTTCTAGTTTGCTAGATTATTGCATGCTACTATCTCTTCTAGTCATGAATTATTTACTGGAATTAATCATGAACTTGCCTAATATTCCAACACACATTTCATAGAAAAATAAATATTAGCCTAGATTCAATGAAAAATCCTATGATGTAAAGCAATGACATCTCTTCTTCGCATTCCTATTCATCAAATTTGATATACATGACATCTCCGTGACTTTTCAATTTCTATAATTTTTCTACCCTATAAATCAAAGGAGGCCTAAATGCATCAGACGCTCGTCAGAAAATCAGAACTGGGCATGGCCGTGCAAGTGCCTCATGTGCGGGCTTTTTTTTTTCTTTTCAGAATCGTGCCTCATGTGCATACAAGGAGTGCTCCTATTCGGGGCCTTGTGCGCAAATACTGACTAATAACGCCTGGGTCACTATAAGGTGGGCCACGGCCCAGCACTCCCGCTCGGGTCGCTAGCGGTAGTCGCCTAACTCAGATTTTTTTTCACTACGCTGGCTTAGATATTTGGTCATGTTAGCCTTAAAGAACTAGCCGTTGGAGAAACAACCAAAACAACTGCTAGAAAAAACAGGTATTGTTTTCTTTGATAAAACATCATAATTTAAAGAATGTTCAAGAAATAAAAAATGTTCATGAATTCAAACTATTTCATAAACTAGAAAATATTTGGAATTAGAAAAGTACACAAAAATTGAAAAAAGTTCACTAATTCGAAAAATAGTTTCAAATTTGAAAAATGTTTCCCGAATTAGGAAAATAATAATAATAAATAAGCACGAAAAAACCGAGTGAAATACAAAAAGGAAAAGGAACAAAAACACATGTAGAAAATAACAGTGAAAGAACAAACGGTCTGGAAAGTTCTAGCTTCCACAAGCTCTAAAACCGGAACCAGATTTCGCTCGAAAAATGCTAAATGGGCCGGCCCACACAAATCGACCAAGAGGGAACATGTGCGCTGCAAAACCAATAGCCTATAAGTTCCCCCAAATAAATATAGCCTACAAGTGGTGTTATAGGTGCCAAATAGGAACTAGCATCCAGAAGCAGAAGAACGGGAGCCATTCCCAACAAAATATTTATCGATTTTCTATTTTATTTTCTAATCTGCTTTCCGGCCTGGGTTTTATTCCTTCATGTTTCTTTTAGGACTTTTTTGTGTGGTGACTGAAACTAGTTTTATTTCACATTTGCCAAACTAAAATGCATCGGAAACTCGTGAGAAATTCAGAATAGCATTTGGGCGTGTAACTGCCCCATGTGTAGTTTTGCAACCGTAACTTGGATTAAAATAATTTATATATGTAATTTTATCAGAAAAATGTGTAGTTTCTAACCGTGCTACTATTTGTTCCTATGAAACACTTTAAAATTATGTTTATGACATAACCTTAATTAACCTAATTAATTGTTATGCTGTATTTTCAAAAATGCTAACACGCAATATAACCTTTATATATATTAAGTATGTTAGGAGGGTGTATATATTTGGATCGGAGGGAGTATGAATGATTAGTTTGACTGGGCATGTAGGAGTAATGAAGAAAGGAGAAAATAAGGGCGTGATATTCTTTTTATTAATCTTCAGTATATGCAGAGATGACTTACAACACATTTAATAAAATCCTTTTATTGATTTTTCTCACGACTTGGTGCAAATTCGAAACATTGCTTCAACTTACAAATAATGCCTTTGTATGAAGTTTTTTTGAAAATTAGGCTCCTTAAGATCAGAATAGTCGTAGAAAAGTCATACCAAAAGTATTTTATGTGTAGCATGCTTCTTAATGTAATACTGATATGAATTTCTGCTACACCTCAGTATGCGTCTCTCTGTCGTGGCCGCGCACAATTCGAATGTTGTTGGGCCGTGCTGACGAATATTTCAGTGTACATGTCAATTATCTCCCCCGTTGCAACACACATGCATATGTGCTACTAACGCTAAATGGGCCTATTCACATAAATCGACCGACGGGGAACTTGTGCGTCGCGTACCGAATAACCTACAAGTGGCGATATATGTGCCAAATAGGAACCGGAGTCCAGCAGAACAGGAGCGATTCCTAGCAAAATATTTAGGGATTTTTGGTTTTGTTTTCTAATCTGATTTTCGGCATGGTTTTATTCCTTCCTGTTTCTTTCAGTATTTTTTTCTTTTTATCATTTTGTTTCTTTTATTACTATTTTGTTCTTTTTATTTGTATGTTTTATATGCTATTTTAATGCTTCTCTTTTATATTTAATTACATGAAGATTTTTTTAAAATGAGTAAAAAATATATTTTAGTTCTATGTTTTATCTTGTTAATTCATTTTTTACTACTTCCTTTTCTTTTTTGGTTATTTTTGTAATCATGTATTTATATAATGTGCAAAGTGTTTCTATAATGTTCACTTATTTTAAAAATGATCATCATTTGAAAAGGGTCATTGTGTTTGATTAAATGTGCATACTGCATTCAATATATTTTTCATCATGTATACAAAACATTCAACATGCATTTAAAAGTTGTCAGCGTGTATTTCAAATAATGTGATGGGTGTATTTAAAACGTTCGTCATGTGCTTAAAATGTTCTTTGAATATCTAAAAAACATGTAACCATGTATTTTAAGAATGTTCTTCCCATATTTTATTTTTACTTATTTTCCTTTTTGTTCATTTTAGTTCTTTTTTTCAGTTCTTTTTTCTATCTTGTATTTATACAATGTTTTAAATAATTTTTAGAAAATCAATTACAAGACCTTCTTTTTATTGTGATCATAGATTTGCTGTTTCCCAAAATAATGAAAATGTTTATTAAAAATTTCGTATACAGGTTCGACTCCTTCGTCAAACTCAAGCTTGCTTGCCAAAGTGGTTGATTCGTTGTTAGTATATCTTTAATTTAGTGCTTCCCCTGAAAAGGCGATCTTTAGTTCTACTAGTGATGTTTATAGATTTAGATCGAAAGCAGTTCTTTGGATAGATTTTCCTGTGTACAAAATATTTCCCCCGTCAAAATTTGACTGATGGACCCTTATTTGTGCAAAATTAGTTATGTAGTCCCTCTGTCTCAAAATAAGTGTCTCAACTTTATACTAACTTTAGGACGGAGGGAGTGCAAGTTAGAAACTACTTGGGGCAATTTCTTCGGAGAAAGATTGAGGAAATTTTTGAGATGCGTGTTGGATTGCGGTCTATGGATATAAGGGTGTAATGTCTATATGTTATCATGACATATATGATTTGACCTAAAAATGCAATTTAATCAATAACATCTATAATTTTGATTCCGTACCAATAATATTGTGATTCCTTTGTAGCAGGGTATGGAGCGTTTTGTTTGCACATACAATTCTCATGAATTTTAAGCACATGGTAAAAAAAAATTCGTTGCAAACGTACGGGCATGTTTGCTATTACTAATCAACGTGTGGGCTACTGTTTGTCATTCAAAGATCAATGTACATCCTCATCAATCATGTCTACCTATACCGCTCACATGACACATCCACAGCGGAATCAGAGGAAAATAATTAATACCAACACTGCAGCTGCAGCATCTGGCCAAATGCAGGTCCAGTACGGTTGCTATTGGTAGAAGAGCAAGGTGTAGAAGAGCTGGTTCCAGGTGTCCGGTAGGCCCGGGAGGCACCAGTGGCTGCAGTCGGCGGAGCCGGCGGGGTTGCCGCGCTGCGCCGGCGAGAAGTCGCCGCTGTAAACCGACGGATGCGCGTCCTTCCGCAGCGCCGACAGCGCCGTGATGTCGAGCAAACGGACCGGGCTTTTCATGCCCTGCAGCACCGTTTTCGTCACCTGCTCCTGGCCCATCGGCTGCGCCGTGGAGTTGAGCCCAGCCAATGGGACCGTCTCTCCGTAGCAGTTCTTGGACACCGGGTTGGGCCACTCCTTGGAGCTGCTCGAGCCCAAGCCAGACAAAAAAGTCGCGTTAAAAGTGTATTTATTCTTAAAAAAATACAGTGCAGTGTAATACAGGGTGTGAGCCATGTGTGATTACTTAGATGGGTGCAGTGCAGAGGAGTTAAGTTAGTACCTGTAGTGGGTGGGGGACATGGACTGGAAGAAGACACGGGTCTTGGCCGGGTCGACGTTGAGGTCCACCCAGTTGGCCCATGTGGTCATCCCGCGCTGGAACGCCACCATCCTATCCATGTCCTCCGAGTACCGCCCGCCCTCCCCCATGTAATCCCACCTGCACACAGCACACACAGTCACACACACGATGGTGTCAATTTTAGCTTGTGCACCCGGTAAACGAAGCTAAACTGGAGAGGAAGAAACTGGGCGGGCGTACGTACCCCTGAAGCGCGCCGGTGTGCGTCCACCAGTGGCCGGAGTTGAAGGAGAGCACGTCGGCGCCGCGCCATGCCTGGGCGTTCTCGGCGATGTCGTCGAGCATGAGGACCCGTTTCCCCTGCACCACGTCGATGTCCACCAGGTACGGCGCGCGGTAGAAAGACACCACCAGCTCGTACTCCTGCGGCCCGGTACATGTCCAAGTAGTTGTAGTTAATTTCGCCCAAATTCCCGAACAGCAAGAATATCGAGGGCGTGTATGTGCATGAATCGCGCACGTACCATGAACCTGTAGGTATAGAGAGGGTCGGCGGAGACGAGCTGCGACGGCGACTGCGGTGCGGCGGCGTGCAGCAGGCAGACGAGCGACTCCCACTGGTTACGGCCCAGCGAATCCCCCACGAACATCACCGTCTTCCCCTTCATCCGCGTCAAAAAGTCTGCGCCGTCAAACCTACGTACAGCGCTAGTCATGTCACCAAGACGTACCACCACATCTCTGCAGCATGCATGTCATGCACGACCATGGCAATCACCATGAGTCATGGCGCAGTTTGTGTACAGTCACGTACGTACGTACCTGGGTAGCTCGCAGCTGGCCGGCTTCCAGCGGTACCGGAGGTAGTCGGAGTCCGGCCGGCCGTAGAGCTGGCAGTTGAACTCCGCGTCGATGACCGGGCACTTGTAGCCGGTGTAGGCAGCCTCGGCGGAGCCGTCGTCGCGGACCCAGCTGCCGCTGAAGACGTCGCAGCCCTTGGGCCCGGGCAGGACGTCGCGGCGGTGGCGCCGCCCGAGCCCGACGGCGAGCGCCGAGGCGGGCAGAGAGAGGGCGTGGAGGAGCAGGACGGCGAGCACGGAGCTCTTGCACAAGAGCAGCATCTTCTTCCACAAAGAGAAGAGAAGGAAAGGGAAAGCGAAGCCACCTTTCCTCCGGCGCCTTTATACCACCGCCCGACGAATCGATCACGAGGCGGCTCTCTTGCCGCGGCGGATTAGCGACGGAGGCGGCTCGTGGGTCGTGAATGAATGAAGAGAGAATTATTAGGAGAGCGACTGGGCGGGGCAGGGGAGGTGTGCATGTGAGGGTAAGATCGAGTTGCCGGCCGATTACAGTTCACGTGATGCAGGGGTTTGCGGCGATCGTCTTAGCATTAGCAGTGGGGCACTACACACCATGGAATCTATGGATTTGTTGTTGCCCTTCCCTTTGGTGCACGTAGACGTGGCCTTGGGTGCATGGAAAGATTTGAGTTTTGGAATTCGTGCGGGCATCGAAATGGAATGTTTATGTCTGCACTGCACGCACCGTCGAACGCGGAAAGCTTGTTTTTGGAATCCGGGGTAGATTTTTTCTTACCTTTCCTTCCTTTTCAACGTCTATTTGAGGCAGCGAATCTGAGCTGACAAGATGGCACAGTAGGCTGGACTGTTTGCACGTTGTCACGGGCCAAGCTAGTCCCCTCTCGATAGTCTAGTGGCTGCCATGGGTCCATGCTGGATGTCGGATCGGGAAATGTCTGCAGCTTGTGGCCGCATGCACTTCAAGAGAAAAAAAACCAAGGAACAGAAGAACGACTGAGACAGTGGACCAGTTTTGGCACCAGTAACCACAGTAATTTTACCTCCCTCGGTTAACCCGCTCTTGTGTATTTCTTTTGAGAATTACTCTTTCTTTTGAGAATTAAAGAGACGGCAATATCTTGATTCTCCGTTTCATGCCCTTTTTGGGCGCCTTTCCCTAAAGGCTGTGACTTTTGGAGGAAGTTTGCATTTCACAAGAAAGTGATATGCGGTGATAATATGCTTTCCTTCTTGCTTGACTTTTTCATGCAAGGAGGAGGATTGAACGACCACGGTCTTTAGCTGCAATGGATGGGACTGGGTCTCTCGGGATTTGTTCCACCGATTTGGTTGCCGGGCTTCTAGCAGAATTTGTCATTCATGAGGATCATTTTTCTTTTAAAAAAATTAATTCCTTCTAGGGACAACCATGGGTAACAGTTACTGTGATCAGAATATGGACTTTTAAATAATAAATAAAAGGCTACGTGCATCACTCGATGCAAAGACCGAAAGGCATTCCCTCCCGCTTTTCGGGAAAAAAATACACCACTGAACCACCCAGAGAGAAAGAAGATGCGAGTGAACTGAAAGGCAAAGAGAGTTTACGACGAGCAAGAAAAAAAATGACATCAACTCGTGAACCCTCTACTCTGCTCTGACAACCATCGATAAGAGCAACTTTGGCAGTCATTATATAGGCCCGATCATAATAATAACTGTTATTATGACGATTTTGGGCAAACATTCCACTCTAGTAGAGCCGCTACTCAATTCCGGATTGTCATAATTGATGAAGGACGCTTCATATCGAGCTCCCGAGTCACCATGTTTGGAGGCTATGGGATGTTGCTTTGAAGCGTGTTCCATTGCCAATGACATAGATGAGCAGACGACCATGGCTTCGGGAAGCGGCTCAATTAATGGTAGATGCCACCTACCCAACTGCCATGTGCCCCTTCCCACCATTTTTCCCGTAGCTTGCGCTCTTTCCCACCACCTTTTCCTGTCGTCGTCACGTTTTTTCACCACCCACCACTATAAAAAGGTCTACCCTCACCACTTCCACCATGACGCCCGGAGCTCCTCTTTCTTTCTACTTCCCTCTCCACTTTCATCCGAACACTTCCCCTTCGATCAGACTGGGTTCCGCTATTGGAGGAGGAGTATTGGCTGCTCGACGAGGAGCAAGCAACGGAGGAGTCCGCCAGCATCGTTGATTAGGAGGAGTGGGATCACTGCAATGCGGAGAACGCAGCACAGGAGGATCCCGCCTTCACCATTGAGTGGCCGGATTGGGGTCCCAAAACGCACACCATCGTTTAGGAATTCGAGAACGACAACGTGAGATTCCATACTCCTGTATGGGCAATAGAGGCCTCTCCCGCGCCACGTGCAACGGCGACTCCCCATCACCTCGCTGTTGAGGAGGCACATGATGAGCGTAAGCTACTGATACATGCATTTTGCATCATGTTTTCCAACTGTTATTTTTATCGTTTTAAAGTTATATTTCACATTTTGACAAAATTCTAATGCCTTTTATCTTAAATTGCAAGTTACATCACAAGAGGGAGATTGTCGGCACCTGGAATTCTGGACCTGAAAAGAGCTACAGTAGAGATAACTATTCTCCTGAGTTCCAAATGACCTGAAAATTACGGAGATTTATTTTGGAATATATAAAAAATACTGGAACAAAAATATACCAGAGAGGGCCCACCATGGGCCCACAAGCTCAGGTGGCGCGCCCTCCCCCTGGGCACTCCATGTAAGCTTGTGGGCCCACAAAGGTATCCCGAAGCCCATCTTCTGCTATATGAAGCCATTTTTCCTACAAAATCTGAAGAAGACTTTTGGGAAGAAGCACCTCCGTCTCGAGGCGGAACCTGGGCAGGAGTACTTTTGCTCTCCGGTGGAGCGATTCCGCCTGGGACACTTCCATCCGGGAGGGGGAAATCGAAGCCATCGTCATCACCAACGCTCCTCTCTTCATGGCAGGACTCATCTCCATCAACATCTTCACCAGCACCATCTCATCTCCAAACCCTACTTCATCTCTTGTATCCAATCTTTGTCTAAAACCTCAGATTGTTACTTGTGGGTTGCTAGTAGTGTTGATTACATCTTATAGTTGATGCTAGTTGGTTTACTTGGTGGAAGATTATATGGTCAGATTGTTAATCATATATTTATCTGCTCTAATCATGAACATGAATATGATTTGTGAGTAGTTCCATTTGTTCTTCAGGACATGGGAGAAGTCTTGTTATAAATAATCATGTGAAGTTGGTTTTAGTTCAATGTTTTGATGATATGTTATGTTGTTCTTCCTCTAGTGGTGTCGTGTGAATGTCGACTACATGACACATTACCATGTTTGGGCCTAGGGGAAGGCATTGTGGGATTAGTTTCTAGATGATGGGTTGCGGGAGCGACAGAAACCAAAACCCTAGTTTATGAATTGTTCTATAAGGGGTTGATTTGGATCCATATGTTTCATGCTATGGTTAGATTTATCTTAATTCCTTTCTCGTAGTTGTGGATGCTTGTGAAAGGGGGTAATCATAAGTAGGTTGTTTGTTTAAGTAAGAACATCACACATAAAAACTTATCGAAGCAGTGAACACGAGTCCATGAATCATGAGGAAAATAACTAGATGAATTCCCATGTATCCTCGATAACGTTTTGATCACTATAGGAAGTACTTCCGGCTTGTCCTTTGCTATAATACGGATTGGGACACCTTGTTGCACCTTGTTACTTTGGTTACTTGTTACTTGTTACGAATTATCTTGCTACCAAACTATCTATCACAACTACTTTACAACACATGCAGAGAATACCTTGCTGATAACCCCTTATTAATTCCTTCTGCTTCTCGTTGTGTTTGACACTCTTACTTATTGAAAGGACTACGATTGGTCCCCTATACTTGTGGGTCATCATGACTCTTTTTTGGCCCTATTGCTTGGAAGTGAAGCGCTCTTGGTAAGTGGAATTTGATAAGGAAACATTTATAATATGTGCTGAATTTTATCTTCACTTGTTACTACGGAAGATAATGGGCTTGTTCGGGGTATCTTCACCTTGAGCAGAAGTGGTAAGAGTTGAGACTCCACCTACTCAAAATATTTATTTTGAAACCCCTTTTGGTGTATTGGAAAAATTTCATGCTAATCCCTATGCAGGGATGGAACAAGATTGTTTAAGCTTGCAGGTTTATCAGAGGATGAAGTTAAGAAGAAATTATTCCCTTTATCTTTAGAGGGAAAATCAATGGCATGGTATAGGCTATTGGATGATCTTGAAACATGGGACTTGAACCTACTGAAGCTGGAATTCCATCAAAAAATATTATCCTATGCACTTGGTTCATCGTGATCAGAATTATATTTATAATTTTTGGCCTCGTGAAGGAGAAAGTATCGCTCAATCCTTGGGGAGGCTTAAGGACATGATTCTAAAATATCCCAATCATGAGATCTCAAGAGATGTTATTGTTCATAATATTTATGCTCGACTTTCTCATAATGATAGAACAATGCTTGATTCTTCTTCTGATGGTACTTTCTCAAAAAGAAGTATTGAATTCAAATGAGATCTTATTGAAAGAACTAAATGCAACTCTGAAGATTGGGAGGTCGACAAAGGTAATGAATCAGGTATAAATCTTGAGTATGATTGTGTTAAGTATTTTATGGAAACATGTTTTTCATAAGTTTAGTGCAAAATATGCACTTGATTTGGAGATAGTAGCTACATCCTATGAATCTTTTGCTGCTCATGCTGATCTTCCTAAAGTGAAGTGGTTTAAATTTCATCCACCTATTAAATATATTTGTGAAGAACCCATTATGGCCAATACTGGAATACTTGCTGACACTGCTAACCATGTTGTGCCTACTGCTTATATTGAGAAGCCCCATTTTTTGGTTAGGATTAAGGAACATGCTAAGGCTACAACTGTGGTTCATAAGAGTAAATCTTAAAGCACCTAAACCCTCTGAACAAATTAAAGTAGGATCTTCTATTACAATGGTTAAAGATCTCTTGGTTGATAATATTGATGGTCATGTTATATACTTTTGTGAGGAAGCCACTAGAATTGCTAAAATTGCTAGAAATGAACAAGATATGCTACATAAGAATATGAAAGTTGTTGGCATGCCTGTTGTTTCTGTTAAGATGGGAGATCATTGTTATCATGGTTTATGTGATATGGGTGCTAGTATAAGTGTTATTCCTGTCTCTATCTATCAAGAAGCCATGCATGATATTTCACCTACCGAGATAGAATAGATTGATGTTACTATTAAGCTTGCAAATAGGGATACCATTTCACTGCTTGGAATTGTTAGAGATGCTGAATTCTTGCGTGGTAAGATTCTACTAATTTTCTAGTACTTGGATCACAACAAGATAACTTTTGTCCCATTATATTTCATAGACCCTTCTTGAATATGTTGCTAAAACTGATTGTGTTAAAGAAAAAGTTATGGTTAAGTTTGGTGACGTATCTCATGAATTTAATTTTCTAAGTTCACTAGACAACCTCAGGATAAAGATTTACCTAATAAAGATGTTATTTTTGGTCTTGATTCTATTTTCGTGCCTCCTACTGATCGTTTAGAGCAATATTTGTTAGATCATGAAAACGATATGCATGTGAATGAAAGAAATGAAATGGATGAAATTTTCTTTAGGTAAGAGCCTATCCTTAAGCATATTTTGCATGTTGAAATTTTGGGAGATCCTCCTCCAACTAAGGGTGATCCTGTGTTTGAATTAAAGAAATTCCCTAATACTTTGAAATATGCTTATCTAGATGAAAAGAAGATATATCATGTTATTATCAATGCTAACCTTTTAGTGCAAGAAGAAAAGAGATTATTGAAAACTTTGAAGAATCATCGTGCTGCAATTGGATATACTCTTGATGATCTTAGAGGCGTTAGTCCTACTCTATGCCAACATAAAGTTAGTAAGGAGCCCGATAACAAACCAGTCGTCAATCATCAACGTTGCTTGAATCCTAAGATGAAGGATGCGGTAAGAATGGAAATATTAAAGCTCTTGCAGGCTGCTACTTGTGAGATGCGTTGGGATTTTCCTCGAAGAGGAAGGATCAAGCAATATAGTGGCAGATAGTATTTCCCTTAGTAGAGAACCAACGTTATCGAATCACTAGGAGACTCACGCAAACTGTAGGAACGAAGTATGTCTACCAGAGGGGGGTGAATGGGAGTTTTAAAATTTATTTTGAAAACTTCAAAACTCTCAGAACAAAGTAGCGGAATGAAGGATAATAGATAATAGTGAATGGAAGAAAACTACCGAACTAAAACTAAGCACAGTCATCGAAGGAAATCACATGATGGTAAACATACATACAAGGAATACGAATGGAATAAAGTGAAGTAATAACCAGTGATGCTCGATGGAGACAAAGGATTTGGTAGACCAATTCGTCCTTCTACACAAAGACTATGTTTGGTTGGAGGGGTTGTGATTTAACACAGAAGATAAACCCTCTTCACCCTATTCTCCTCGACAATTGGTTCGTCAACCAATACCGATTACTTGTGGTAGATACTTGAGGTGATCTTCAAACCTTTACAGACTTCTTCTTCGAGAACCACAATCACACTTGGTCTCTGAAGGAAATGACACCTAACCATCTAGAGAGTTTGCAGCCCTGAAGAGTAATAGGTCGAGCGTACTGGACTTAGAATCGAGTGATGCTAAACCACTATCTAATTCTTCGGCTCTAGGGTTTTTCTCTCGGTGGATTTTATATTCAAATCACTCTGGAGAGGTGGTTGCTCAACAATCTTCCTAGAATCAAATGGAGTAGCAACCAAACGAAGTCAATGTGGCGTTGCTATTTATAGCCGCAATCTTCCCTAATGGGAAATGACCATTTTGAACACGCGGTCTAGCCAATGGCCAACGACATGTTTGCAACGGTCAGATTTTTGAAGCAACGGTAACATTACTTGAGGAACAAGTAATGCTAACTCTTCGGTCCGAAAGAAATCTCTCGTAGCGAAGAAGATCACAATCCCTTGCTGGCAAAAAATTTCTCAAAACATAAAGAGGTTTCTCTCACAACTTTCATAGGTTTGAGTTTAGCATCAGAGAACCTAAGCTTCGAACACTATACCCCTCTTAATAGTATGGCAGTCCTATGACTCAATGAAAGAAAAGAGGAACAATGAAACAAATGCTACATCTTCACTTCGTCTTCGACTTCCTTCAGCTGCAGTCATTTTCTTCGGAACATAAGCTTCGTGAATAATGCTCACTACAGCGCAGGGCATATTCTTCGAAGTTAATAGCGAACTCCTCGTGACTTCAGGGACTTGTTACTTTGCGTGTACTAGCAAACACACCAGCCCCTTACTGTTTATGTCAAAAATCTTCAAAAGATAAGGAGGCAACTAATTGCACCAACAATATTCCCCTTTTCGAACGATTATTGACAAAACAGATAATCATCAACGAGAGAAAGATGTGCGATAAAGAACAAGATGAGAGTGATAAAGTGTTACAGTTCTCAAGGATGAAATATGCTCCCCTGAATGTATGCATGCATATTAATTTGTTTCGAAGAGATAATCCAGCAATAGATATACTGTATGGAGGAGATTTTATTCATTCAATATAATGATTAGCACATATGGGATAAGATCCATTTTTAGTAACTGTGCAATCATTCATAACACTACAAAAAAATACACTTCCGTGATGATACATGTTTGTCACAGTAGGTCACGTTTTCTGTCATGCATGTACATCCATGACAATTTTATGATAGAATCAAGATAGTCATACATGTGATGTTGTAGAAGTGTTCCATGACATTACCAAAATTATCATCACGGAAGTGTCCACTTCCATGACGATAAATGACGCGTCGTGGAAGTGTTTTTGTCAAGGATAACCGACACGTGGCATCCACCATAACGGGTTGCCGTTAAGCTATCGGGTCCGGTTTTGATCCAATAACCCGTTAACAGCCTAGAACAATGAGGATTTTCCACGTGTAAAATTCTCATTGGCCGGAGGAAACACGTGTTGGCTCACCGTTGGGACAGATATCATCCATTCATTGGACAGGAGGCGCCTATGATACGTCGACACGTGGCATGACCCAACAGAGGCCCATTCCGGTTAGGGGTGGGCATAAAAACCGTGAACCGAAAACCGGAGCCAAAAAAACCGGGACCGAAGCCGAGAAACCCGAAGACCGATGCTGCAGTTGTATACTCGGTTAGCAAAAATTAGAAACCGAAATTACTTCGGTGCGTTCGGTCATTGGATAAGGTTGACCGAATTCACCGAACTGACCGAATACTATATACATCCCGTCCCAACGAAGCCCAATAGCCCATCCATACGAAGCTTTTCCAAGCCTTTTTTCTTGATCGAAACAAAACAGCCTCGTACCGCACCTTATCCCCAAACGAGCTCCAGGCTTCACCCACGCATATCCAGCGCCGCCGCCTCGCACAGTCCCAGCGGCGGCTGGCTGTTCCGATGGCCCATGGCTCCGACACGGCGCGGCGGCAACGCCCATACTCCCACGCAGCGGTGGCCGAAGGCGCACCTGGCTCCCAAGCGGCGGCGGGGGCAGCGCCCATGGATCCCACGCGACGGCGGCGGGGGCAGCGCCCATGGATCCCACGCGACGGCGGCGGCAGCGTCCATGGATCCCACGCGACGGTGGCCGGCGAAGTCATGGCTCGCATGTGGCAGCGAGCCAACCACCATCAACCCTTCACAGTCGGCGGATGTACCGAGGTTTCCCAACACAATGTTTGTTGGTTGTTCGTTGTTTCTTTTGACTCCTGATTTCATTTTCTTTTTTGAGGAATTGAATCCTGATTTCTTGACCCATAACAAATACGGTGTATCTCAATGCTCTTCGGTTGTAACCGAGGGACCGAACCGAATTATCGGTCCACCGAAGTCTCGGTCATCGTTTTTTGGTAGGACCGATCGGTCATTAAATTTGGGAAACCGAATTTTAAGATAACCCGAAGCACCGAACCGAACGGTTCGGCCTAACCGAATGCCCAGCCCTAATTCCGGTGAAAAGGCCGGCCCGTTTGACTTTGTCAAAAGGTAACGGGCCGGCCCATGGAAAGCCTGTTAACGGCCTGTTCGTATATAGCCCATTTACGGCCCGCTAACTCACGGCCCGTTACGGCCTATCGTAATTAAGCCCAGTAGCTTCATCTGGGCCGTCCAATATGATTCCAACCCGTTGTAACTTCCGGCCCATGTATGGCCCATGATGTCTTTCGGCCCATACGAGGACATTTGTAACTCTTGGCCCATTAACGGCCCATGGTGAATCTGGCCCACAATGAAAAGTGTATTGCTTTATACCCATTAACGGCCCATTATTCCATTGGGCCGTTTCCAGCCTGTGTTATCTTTCAGCCTTCTCAGGGCCCATTTATTCTTGGGCTCATTTCCAGCATTCGGTTGCTTACGGCCCGTTACTGGCCTTTTCTGCTTGTGGACCAAATTCAGCCCGTGGTTACAATCCGCCCGTTTGCGGCCCGTAAATCCGTTCGGCCATTTTCATAGCGTCATCAAATACGGCCGATTAACGACGACTCGTTATGGTCGGCCCATGAACGAACGATTCCAAATCTAGCCCATTTACGGCCCATAATGCGGTCTGTTATTGGTCCATGTTTGGCCGATCGATCATACGGCCCGTAGAAGGCCCATTGATGCTACGACCCTTAGAAGGCCCATTGTTTCTATGGCCCTTAGAAGGCCCATTGTTTCTACGGCCCGTAGGAGGCCCATGGTAACTACAATAAATATGTAGCCCATTGTTATTGTGGCCTAGTTTTAAAAAATAGGTTATTGCGGCCACTAGCAAACTCTGGAAAAGAACTGCACTGACTACAAGCAAACAAATAAACAAGACAACAAGGAAATAAATAAGCAAGCAACTTACGCTAGGCTATCACGGCTATTACACATATTACATCCACTAGGCATCAATGTTTGCCACCATTGCAAATATAGGGAACAAAGCATCATATCATATACACTGGTTGTCAAAGTTGGCGACCAGTGCAAATAAACGCTGCAGCAAAACAAGTCCAGAACTGAAACCACTTCAGAAGAGCTCAAGAAATAATATCCTGGGCACCCATAATCCTGGCAAGATGCTTAGCAAGCTTATTAACTTTCTCTTGTTTGGCGCTTAAATCCTCCAGCGCTTGCTGTTGCACCAGAAAGTATGCATCTGAATTCTGCAGGGACTTCCTTAGTCCTTCAGCTTCCTGTTGCAGCACATCTGATCGATGTCTTTCAACTTGAAGTTGAGACTCAAGAAGATGAACTGATTCAGGCAGCGAGTTCGAAGAGCTTGTGCCAGCAGTAGTGGCAAGTAACTCGAACACTACATCAAGACAGGACTTTTGGGTTCTATCACTGTCGTCAAGATAGTTTTTATCAGCTTTCTTGGAGACCAACAGGGATGTCTCACTATCTTGAACCTTATCTGCATTACTTACTTTACCATTGCATAACGGGGTACTGTTCTCCAATATTTTGTCCGCATTCTAAAAGAGAAACAAGCAGACACATCACAGGTTTACCATGTTGTATATGAAACTCATTTTGGTAAATCAGTTTAGTAGTGAAGTGGACAGGATAACAGCATGAAACAAACATATATCTATGTACCATGGTCACTTTATGGTCTATATCATTCTAGCTTTTGTTGCCAAATCAAGATAGAGACACGGTTCAAATAATATTTGTTCAAGACAAAGCAGAATAGACAGAATATAATTGTGGGAAACTACAGAGCAATAACAACACTTGTAATGTGCATGACATGAGAACATAACTGTTTATTCAATTGAAATTGAAATCAACATAGAGCAAGTTACAACAGCAAACCGGTTAAAGAAAACAGGTTTAAAACATACTTGTTGCGCCATTGGAGTTTCAATTCCATCCTTCAAATTTGAAAAAATAGTTGGTATGAGTAAATACAGTGATGCAAGAGCAAAGGAGTATGAACCATAGCTACAGAACCTGACCTGAGAACAATTCTTCTTCTGCTTTAAGCGTTGAGTTAGGATTCAGAGTGGTGGTCCTCGTTCTTTGGGCACTGCAGTTCCCTTACTAACTGCTCGTGTTTGGGTGCTCTGTGGTGGAGACGGTGTTGTGTCAACTGGAACTGGGTTACTATCTGCTGGGGTTGGGGTTAGAAGGGGTGTAGCTGGTTCTCTGTCCAACTGGGTAGGGGTACAATCTGCGGGAGCCTAGGTTATGTGTGGTGGGGCTGGTTCTTGGGCAAGTACAACCGTGGTTCTATCTGCATCAACTGGTAGCACTATATTTTCTGAAGACCGTGTTGTTACCCCCTTAGATACTGCCATCACCCTCTCCAATTCAAATGGCTGATAGACAAGAAAAGTAATTGAATGTACATACATTGTATGATAGACAGGTGCAATGGATAGTGGGGAATAAAAGAGGGCATGAAATAATTCACATTTATGTTGTATAACCAAACAGGATAGCATGACACAATTTCACATATATGATGGCTAACTAAACAGGATAGCATGACACAATTTCATATATATGATGGCTAACTAAAAAAGATGGAAAGACATAGTTCAAAATATGATGACTATGTAAACAAGATGACATGATATAACTATATAATGTGTTTATTAAATAGGTTGGCATGCCATAATTCACATACATGCCACCTATGGAAACATGATAGCATGATATAATTCACGGATAGAATGACATAATTCAAAATATGATGACTGTAAACACTAAATAGGGTGAGATGATATAACTATATGATGTCTTTACTAAATGGGTTGCCATGCCATAATTCAGATAGATGCTGTGTATGTAAACATGATGGCATGATATAATTCAAATATATGATTTATATAGTAAGCAAGTAAGCAGATGGCAATCCATATATGATGTAAAAACTAAGCAATGCAAGACAACATGCATGACATGAGTAATATAACCCTGCCAAGTTTGAGCATAGACCTCAGGGGGGAAATAGGACTAGTCATCAGTCTCTGCATCCTCCTCTGAGGAGCTCTCTGTAACCAGCAAGATGTCTGCTTCAGCAGGTAGCATTGTCTGCTCTAAATACCTTGTTTTCACTCCAGATACTTCCATCACCGCTTCAAATGGCTGATGCACAGGAAGAGTAGTTGAATATAAAAACGTCGTCGACAAATGGAACATGCAATACAAAAAAATTATAGCATGATATAATTCACATACATGATGATTGGCTAAACAACATGGCATTGCATAATTCACATATATAATGCCTTGCAACAAGATAGCGTTGCATAATTCACATATATAATGTCTTGCAACAAGATGGCAATGCATAATTCACATATATGGTAATTAGACACTAAATAGGTGGCATTCACACAAAGCATGTCTAAACTAATCAAATGACATAGCAATGCATGACACCATACGCACGATATGAGCAACATAACCCTGCCAAGTTAGAGCATACACCTCGGGGGGGGGATAGGATTGGTCATCTGTCTCTGAATCCTCCTCTGAGGAGCTATCCGTAACCAGCGAGATATGCGCTTCGTCAAATAGCATAGTCTGCTCCGAAGACCTTGTTTTCACTCTAGAATTTTCCATCACCGTGTCAAATGGCCGATGCACACGAAGAGTAGTTGAATGTACTAACATTGTTGACAAATGTAATACGTAACAAAAAAAAGGATGGTCTGATATAATTCACATATAAGATGACTGGCTAAGCAGGATGGCATTGTAAAATTCACATATATGATGCCTGGCTAAACAAGATGGCGTTGCATAATTCACATATACGATGAAGAAACTAAACATATGGCATTCACACAAAGCATGTTCAAACTAAGCAGATGACATATTTGATGTATAAAGTAAGCAATGCAAGGCACCATATGCATGATATAACCAACATCAGCATGCCAAGTAAGAGCGAAGACCTCAGGGGGTAAATAGGAGTGGTCTTCTCCTTCTGAATCCCCCTCAGAACAGTTATCTTCCTCTCGATTACAATCCTAAATGGGTGGAGGGAGGCTTCCTTTGCGCCTACCATGGAGCGATGTTTGCATGAAATTTTATTGCCACACAAGGCTCGTCTCTTTTGCTCTACATGTTCAGTTCCATTGTGTACAATAACTGACATGCATAGGAATAAAACATAGTGAGATTATGTAAGGAGTGCATGCAAAAAATCCAGAGTGATGGTAGCAACATGTGGATAGACCCAAAACCAATAATAGCAGGCAGATAATGGCTTCAGTTAAAAAATACAGATAATGGCTTCTTTACTGTTTGTTTCCCACCCAACATGAAACTCATAGTAGACACCAGAGATTAACCAGATAGTAGATAGATACTATTGATTGCGGCCCCGATATGTACCCCACAACCATTTAAAAACTCAATTTTGACCATTAGTTTGGAGCTGACTCAGAGTCTAATCGGTGAACAGGACGATAAAGTAGCGTGTAATATTAAGCGATGCATAACGTAAGCAGACATGAAAGAGTGTGACCTCTCTTGCGGACCCGTGTAGTCCTTGAGGTCATCTACTCGGTTGATGATGGCAATGCAGTTGTTGTGGCTGCCGGCGGCAGGGAAGAAGATCTGAGGCGGCGAAAGACAGTCTGGAGACCGGATCCCTGCTGCGCTGGACCCTTCTATCGTTGGAGCAGCTGAGCTGGGGTTGACGACGGCGTAGCAGGAGCGAGACAAACCACACAAGGTTTTCTTTGACAACTATCTATAAGAGAAGTAATTCTGTAAGTGATCGTTTGAATTGGAGGATTCTAACAACGCATGGATAGGAAACACACAGTAATAGGATAGGAATGCATGTGCAAAACAAAGAATTTAAAAACATAGGATTTCTGCCAATATGGGTGTTTGGTTCACAAGAATTGGAAGATCACAGGATACAAAGAAGCATGGTGAGATTAAGTCAAACCACAAGAAAATGTACGATTATAATGCTATTATGCTACTATCTCTTAGTCTTGTGCTTCATGAATAGGAATTTGAAAAGGAGGACAAGTGGATATTAAAATTCCTACGGTTTTTCTTTCAAGAAGACATTAAAGGAATAAATCCAACAGTTTTCCTTTGCTCCATTCCTTTGAACCAAATGCATGAATAGTAGTAGCATAGGAAACTTTCGAATTCCTATGTTTTTCCTTCAGTTTTCTTTCAAGCACTGGCGATTCTAGTAGGCAGGCATGAGCAGGGAAAAGCCTACACTCAAAAAATGTTCTTGTGCTACTTCTACTACTTTGGACCCAGGCCACTGCCCTACTAGCTCAACTCCCAGGCTCATCTACAAATGCACAGCTCAAACATGCATAGATAAATAATAATGGCGTTCAAGAGAGTCCATCACGGATAGCTAAGTTGCCTGGTACCTCACTGCTTGTCATATAGTAGGAGAAACTAATCGTATTTCACGTTACTACGTGTGCTCAGTGGATAATATATATATAACATGTAGAGTAAAAAAGCGATGCAACAAGTGTACAACCTCTTTGTCGAAGCCATGTCAATCTCAGCGTGATTGGGTTGATCGGTGAGGATGCTCTGGCTGATTTGGTTGTCGGAGGAGGGGAAGAAGATCTTAGGCGTCTGGAGATGGAGCCCGGGGTACTGCTCCACTGTGATGGAGGGTTTCGTCGTTGGAGCAGCTCCGGTGAGTTGTACGACGGCGAGGCTGAAGTAGGACAAGAGAGACAACGTTAACCCGAGTGGAATTCTAATAGCATCTCCAATAAATGACGTAAAATACATAACCACAAAGTGCTAGATGTAAAATAGATCAGTCGATCATCTCTGAACTTAACTGTCGAAACTGAATTTAACTGTCGAAACTGAATTTTGCTGTCGAAACTGAAATTTACTCTCGAAACTGAATGCACTAGTAGTAGAAAAGCAGTAGCAGCAGCAGCGCGTGCGAGAGCTAGGGCAGCTGGTCGTGTCGCAGCATCTCGGGTAGCAGCTGCAGGGGCTCGAGGGAGAGCAGGATCTCCTGGTCGTGCAGCAGCAGCGCGCGCAAGAGTAGAGCAGCAGTGCAAGCAAGAGCAAGAGCGACAGCAGTAGCGCAAGCAAGAGCAAGAGCGAGAGCAGCAGCGCGAGCAAGAGCAAGAGCAGACCAGGCAGGGGACCAAGAGCAAGAGCAGAGTAGCAGCGCGAGCGAGAGCTAAAGTAGCAGCAGCTCCTACTGATGTGGACGTCACTGCCGAGGGAGCGACGCCGTGGAGGAAGTGGCCAGACGCCGCCGTGGATGGAGCCGCGCCATGTCGGCTCGGGACCGAGCGCCGGCAGCACCGTGAGATCCAATCAAGAATAAAATGCGGTGATTAGTGTACAACCTCTTTGGTTTCGCTAATTAGGCCTCAGCTTCATCCGAGGAAACGATGATGATGCTGCTCTTCCGGTGGTGCAGGTGAAGACGACGGTGTGGGAATGGAGGTGGCGTAAATGACAAGGGGAACGTCGGGGCAGCTCCTTGGAGGTGGAGAATGGGGTGGCTGAACCGGCGGGATGACGAGATCGATGACGGATTCTCATCCGGTACGGTGGATGAGGGACGTCGAGGTGTTGCTGTGGACGACGTCATCGGGGAAGAGGCTCCGGCTGGGTGGCGGACGGAGGAGAGTGTGGGGCTTCGCGGGTTTTCGCGGCCTGAGTGTACGAATGGGTGGGCGGATGGGATGGGAGTGGGGAACCATGGCTTAGGAACGCGCTTGTCCAAAATGTGGGGTAATTTACGGAAGTACCCACACCGATTTGAGCTAGGCGGTTCCTTTGGTTCAGGGGTATCACGGGCATTTCGCGTGTCGGGATTTCGCAGGAGGTGGGAGTTTTCGCGCGCGTTGTAATTTTGGGATAGCAAGGCGCGGGTTAAGATGGAGGGAGTTTTCGGAGCACAACGAGACAAAGATATATCTTAAATATTTCCGGGTAACAAGGCACGGTTTGAAATTTCCGGACAAGCCTAACATGTACTGTACCAAATCAATTCGCACTTCCGTCGACGAAAAAACAAAAAGAAATCAATTCGCACCACACAAGAGAGTCTAGTCCCGTGTACTGTACCAAATCAATTCGCACTACAAATGCCATTCAAAACTTTGAATTCATGTTATGTTCAATTAAAATGTTTCGCTATGTGTATAATGCATGCAACCTGCTACTCAAATGAACGTTTTAGTGCATTCCAAACGTATATACTACCACTTCAATATGAACTAAATTTGAATTCGTTTCTCTATTTGAATAAGATGTACAATCATGATTGTTGTGAAGTCAAACCATTTGAATTTGTTTCTCTATTTTAATAAGACCTGCAATCATCATTATTGTCAAGTTAAACCATCGTTTGTGTATTATCTTCACAGCACACCACATGATTACTGTCGAGTTAGATATGAACTATGTGTACTATATGAACTCGAACTCGATTTTTTGAATCCACTTTATGTTGATTTCAAATCACAGTACATTTCAAGCTCTAGCTAGATCTTCATAATCTAAACCATGTCTCATATGTATAATGTGTTTATCACGTAATGTATGGTGCCCCGCCCCCTACGCCTACAAGTATTTAGATGTGAGTTACAAATGCCACACATTACCACAAATTCAAAAAATGTGAGATTGTTCGATATATAATATTGTATAGATTGTTCGATATTTAGTTGTAAGCTGCAAACGCCACACATTATCACAAATTCAAATAAAATGTCAGATTGTTCGATGTATAGTATGGTTTAGATTGTTCGATATTTAGCTATGAGTTGCAAACACCATGCATTATCACATTATGGTATAACATGTGCAAAACCACAGCACGCGTATCACCGCTATATTCATGCATGAATATGTGTGACGCCCCCGATTCAATCGTACACTAATCATACACGCAAACGTGTAAGATCAAGATCAGGGACTCACGGGAAGATATCACAACACAACTCTAAAATAAAATAAGTCATACAAGCATCATAATACAAGCCGAAGGCCTCGAGGGCTCGAATACAAGTGCTCGATCATAGACGAGTCAGCGGAAGCAAAAATATCTGAGTACAGACATAAGTTAAACAAGTTGCCATAAGATGGCTAGCACAAACTGGGATACAGATCGAAAGAGGCGTAGGCCTCCTGCCTGGGATCCTCCTAAACTTAGTCCTGGTCGTCGTCAGCGGCCTGCACGTAGTAGTAGGCACCTCCGGTGTAGTAGGAGTCGTCGTCGATGGTGGCGTCTGGCTCCTGGGCTCCAGCATCTGGTTGCGACAACCAGGAAGAAAGGAAAGGGGGAAAAAGGGGAGAAAAGCAACCGTGAGTACTCATCCAAAGTACTCGCAAGCAAGGATCTACACTACATATGCATGGGTATATGTGTAAAGGGGCATTATCGGTGGACTGAACTTCAGAATGCCAGAATAAGAGGGGGATAGCTAATCCTGTCGAAGACTACGCTTCTGGCAGCCTCCATCTTGCACCATGTAGAAGAAAGTAGATGGTAAGTTCACCAAGTATCATCGCATAGCATGATCCTAAACCAACGATCCTCTCCTCGTCGACCTGTGAGAGAGCAATCACCGGGTTGTATCTGGCACTTGGAAGGGTGTGTTTTATTAAGTATCCGGTTCTAGTTGTCATAAGGTCAAGGTACAACTCCAAGTCATCCTGTTACCGAAGATCATGGCTATTCGAATAGATAAACTTCCCTGCAAGGGTGCACCACATAACCCAACACGTTCGATCCCATTTGGCCGGACACACTTTCCTGGTCATGCCCGGCCTCGGAATATCAACACGTCGCAGCCCCACCTAGGCACAACAGAGAGCTCAGCACGCCGGTCTAAATCCTATGGCGCAGGGGTCTGGGCCCATCGCCCATTGCACACCTGCATATTGCGTGGGCGGCCGGAAGCAGACCTAGCCTTCCTAATACAAGAGCAGGCATTCCAGTCCAATCCGGCGCGCCCCGCTCAGTCGCTGATGTCAAGAAGGCTTCGGCTGATACCACGACGTCGAGTGCCCATAACTGTTCCCACGTAGTTGGTTAGTGCATATAGGCCAGTGGCCAGACTCAGATCAAATACCAAGATCTTGTTAAGCATGTTAATTGAAGTATCCGCGAACACCGACCAGGGCCAGGCCCACCTCTCTCCTAGGTGGTCTCAACCTACCCTGTCGCTCCGCCACAAAGTAACAGTCGGGGGCCGTCGGGAACCCAGGCCCACCTCTACCGGGATGGAGCCACCTGCCCCTTCAACCCCCATCTCCGAACAGTTTCATAAGTAATGTAACAGTATAAAGTATATAACATATGCCCGTGATCACCTCCCGAAGTGATCACGGCCCAGTAGTATAGCATGGCAGACGGACAAGAGTGTAGGGCCACTGATGGAACACTAGCATCCTATACTAAGCAGTAGGATAGTAGGTAAGGGTAACAACTGTAGCAACAATGACAGGCTATGCATCAGAATAGGATTAACCGAAAGTAGTAACATGCTACACTACTCTAATGCAAGCAGTAGAGAGAAGGAATAGGCGATATCTGGTGATCAGGGGGGGTTGCCTGGAAGCTCGGCCGAGAAGGAGGGGTCGTCAACACCATAGTCGTACTGGGTAGCAGCGGCGTCGGTCTCGGTGTCTAGCGAGAGAAGAGGGGGAAGAAACAATAAATATAATGCAAACATAAGCATGACAATGCATGTCATGACAATGAGCGGTTCTAGGTGTGCCCTAACGTGGTAGGAAGTGATACCGGCGAAGGGGGAAAACATCCGGAAAGTATCCCCGATGTTTCGCGTTTTCGGACAGATGAACCGGAGGGGGAAAGTTGCATGTTCGCTATGCTAGGGACGTTTGGCTAAAAAACAGACTGCATATTCGGATTCGTCTCGTCGTTCTGAGCAACTTTCATGTACAAAGTTTTTCCATCGAGTTACGGATCATTTAATATTAATTTTCAAAGTTTTAATTCATTTTTAGAATTAACAGAATTAATTTAATTAGAAAATGCCATTATGACATCAGGGTGATGTCAGCAGTCAACAATCAGTTGACTTGGTCAAACTGGCGCATGGGTCCCGCATGTCATAGGCTGTTAGCTAATTAACCAAGTTAATTAGTCTAGTTAACAAATTAGTTAATTTAATTAGCTAATTAGGTTAGTTAATCAGGGTTAATTAATTAATTTTAATTATTATTATTATCCTTTTTTTGACAGGGGCGTGAGGGGGCCCCACTGGGCAGTGGCCCATTGGGCCAACCGGGTGTGCGGTTAACGGGCGCGGATGCGGCGTGGTCGCCGCGCGTGGGCGCCGGACCCGGGCGGCGCGGGGCGGCACCGCGGGGCAGAGGCCAAGCCCCGGGGGCGCCGGGTGCCGAGTGGGGGAGGGCCCAGCGAGGCGCCGAGCAGCGGATGGCGTAGCGGGGTGCCGAGGCGAAGCAGGGGCGGCCACAGCGGCTCGGCGATGGAGGCGGGGCGGCGAGCAGGAAGCAACAAAGGGGAGCAGCAGCGAGTGCAAAGGCCAGACGAGGCAGGCAGCAGCGGGAAGAGGGCGGCAGGGCGGAGCGAGGCAAGGCGGGCGGGCGCTGCGGCGGTGGGCACGAGGAGCGGGACGGCGCGGACGGACCTGCGGCGCACGACGGCGGGGTTGGTGGCGCGGCCGGGCGGCACTGGACGCGCGGGGGGGAGAGTAGGCGGGCGCGTGCGGAGAAGGGCGCGGTCGCCACGGGCGCTGGGCGCTAGCGAGGCGCCGTTGCGGGCGGCGGAGCACGGAGAAGCGCGCAGGCGCGCGAGCAGGGGCAGGGGGTCGCGGTGGCCGGCGAGGGGTGGCCGCGGGCGCAGTCCCTAGCGGCGCCGAGAGTGCGGGCCGGGCGAGGGCGTCGCGCACGAAGGCGCGGATGTGGGTGCGACGGGGTCATGGTGAGCGCGACGCGAGGGAGAGAGGAGGTCGCAGGCCTCACCGCGGGGCGTGGGGTCAAGGGCAGCGGGGCTCGGGAAGGTAGACGGGGACGACGGCGTTGTCGGAGATGGGGAGGCAGGCCGACGTGGTGGTTCCGATGAGGAAGCGGTTCGGGCGACGGCGCGGTCCAGCAGCGTCGGGGGACGGTCGTCGCCGGGCTCGATCCCGATCTAGAACTGGATCGGGGTGGGGGGGAGAGCGAACGAGTGGGGGGGGAGTGGGGTGTCGGTTAGGGTTTGGATAGTGGTGTATGTGTAGGCGGGGGGTGGGCCGGCCAGTTGGTTCGATGGCCAGCTGGGCCGTTCGGCCCAGTTGGCCAGGGGGTTTCCTCTTTTTTGTTTTGGTGTTCTTTTCTTTTTGTTTTTCAATTACTTTTCTGTTTATTTAATCTTTCAAATTGTTTTAGTTTTGTAAATCATATAGTTAGCACCCAAATTAGTAATAGTAGTTATACCACTGCCACAATTATTTTTGTAGTTATAAAAATTGGTTTTCAATAATTTAATCATTTAAGAGATGTTTACATAATTGTTTCAGCTACTGTTTTACTTATCTTAGAACATTTAGTTACTTTATAAAAATGTGGTTTCTTCATGAAATAATGTATGAATTATTCGTCGCAAACCGAACATTTTAGTTTTAATGTTTTGAAAACTTTTGATGTTTGCCATTAACTCAAATTTAAAGTTGGATCGGTTTTGAACTAACCCGAGATTAACTCTAGTGACCGAGGTGACGTGCCCTCATTAGCAGGGAATTACTGTAGTCTAATTATACGGGCGTCACAATTCTCCTCCACTACAAGAAATCTCGTCCCGAGATTTTAAGGGGTGGAGTAAGGGGAATATTTGGTTACAAAATTCTAACGAATCTTCTCGGTCTTGGTTGCACTTCTCGAAGAGGTCGATCCATTACTTGAGGTCTTCATTCTCTGCTTCAGTTCGTCATGATGAAGTCGGCATCCTTTCTTCGGGAACTCCATCGTACTTACGAAAGAATAAAGGGTGGGTGTTCCAGAAGAACGGACCTCTGCATGGTTGACTATTTGGTCGATAACATCGGGGGAAGGTGGCGGAAAGTAACTCTCGAATTGAAACTTAAGAAAAATATCAAGAGCAAAGTAAGGAGGTATCATGGGAAGTTTCAAGCAGGTAGGCAATCGTTCGTTGACTGAAACAAAGTGAGAAAGGGGTTCAGCGCAACTAGAATAGTATTGTGTCTAATACCAGAATAGATCACTAGGAAGGTGGCTCGTGATTTTTCATACGAAGCGAAGCATGAGGACTAACTTTAGAAACATGGGTGTACAGGAGAGTCAGGTTTCGATCCTGTGGAGCTGTGGGTTATGGGCCCACCATGTGGGTTAACTGCAGGAAGGCGCTAATCAATTTGCACGGTCAAGATAGCAAGGCAGGTCAGAGTATCGCCTGTCAGTTATGTCAGCAACAACATCAGTACCAAGGGCGAGGGACGAAGTGAACCATTTTCCTGCTTGTTGAAACGAGGCGGACCAATAGGAAAAGTTCTCGTCCATCGGTGGTTACCAGAATATCATCAACAATAGTAACATGGTTTTACTGACCGAGTTGTACACCACGGTGTTTACATAAGCAGGGAGATATTATTGCTTATGCCATATAGATCCCAGAAAGGTTAAACAAAACAATGGAAAGGAAATTATGCTTATCAGATTAAACAAAACAATAGAAGGGAAAATGTGTTTAAACACATACTTCAGGGGTATATTCTTCCCAAGGACAAGCAGAGCATGATATCCATGACATGATATAACGTAGAAAAGCGAGGAAAGGGGAGAGAAATATCACGACATTACCCATACAACGGTGTCTGGGGTAATTAATAAAGAAATTTTAGCATTGTGCTTCAAATGTTCTTATTGAAAATCGGAGTACCACATACATGCTTCGAGATAGCGTTAACATGGTCTTTAGGTAAAGGTCAGGCTTTGGATACACAAAGGATCCATCAGGAACAATTGGTTGAATAAGTCTTGCCATTTCCTCATGGGAGAATGGATAACCTTGTTAAGAGGAAACTATATCAATAGGGCCTTCGGCCAGCGGTGCTAAGCAAAGACACCACCTTATCGGGTTAAAGACCAATGTTGTAATTCTTAAAAATATATTCCAACCATCATATCTGACCGAGATTCAGATCTGATTGGTGTTAGGATAACTCAGACTCAGGATGCCTGAGAAGAAAGGTGCAACACAAATTGTCGAGATGACATTGTAAGATTCTTGGGAAATGAACCATGGAAGCAAGTTCTGAATCATGAGTTCATCATTAAACCAAGGAGAGGATGAGGAGGTGGCTGGTGAACTCAACGACAATATATCGAGATTAACAAAAGATGGATTTCCACAATTATCTGAACAAGGAGATAACAATTGTCAGATCAAATGATATAATGATGTACGCTCGAGGAAAACGTACACAATTGAACAATGATAGAAAGGTGCACCCGAAATATGGGCTTAGGTAGCATGATCAATGTTTAGAATGGGGATTCAATAACCAATAGTCTAAGAACGAACTGTCGACCATTAACTTCAAAGCAATAGGGTTGCTAGAAGTATAGAATCCAAGCATTACCATTCGCTTGTTGGCATTCCAGTCAGAAACAACACGGGGACCAAGAAATGAATGGGGATGGCGAGAAATATCACTTGTATCAAGAATTCTTAAGAGGTGGAGCAATTCTCACAACATCCTTAACATAAAAGACGATAATAGTTCAAGGTAGAACATAACACAAACTGGATAGCAAGTTGCATCCATAACAAGAACAAGTTTGTGATGAAAGGATGGTAAGGATGTTGTCGATGGTAACTCAAATTAACAAGGGACGAGGATGGCACTTATCATCATGAATTTGAGTGATATTCTGGAAGGAGTCAAAGCGTTGATGATGCTCACGACAATCTTTGTCGAGAGGCTCCACAAATAAGAAATCGAACAACGGCTGCATCAAGCAAAAGGACTGATGCAGCGGAAGATTATTGGAACCATGGATACGACATCACCTCGGAATCAAGCTTGTTGTCCGAGGTGAACGATAAGATGAGGAAGATCGACGTAAGCTTAACTCATCGTCGAAAGTTGTGCTCCGAGAATAAGGACCAAGTAGCACAGTTAAAATTTAGCACGATAGTGATATAGCCAATTAGGCTAGAAATGACGTGATCGAGTACAAACTCGTCAGTAAAGAAGATTACTAACAGTTGTTGAATCGCAATGCGGACTCGATTCAGTTGTCGGTGTCCTTGAGGGGTTCTAACAACTCAGAACCCGTTTGGAAAATGGAATCGGCAAGAATATTAGTTGATGAAGAACTCATAAGAAGTTATGTAGTTCCATAGTATTCTCGAGATACCATAGGGTAATACTCGAAGGTAGATCAGAATAGAAACTGAACTGGAGTGTTGACTTGCAATAGCAGATACTTTAATCTTGTCATAATAGACGAGGCAATGGAATGGTTTCCTTTCAGATGTATTGCATAAGGTTAGCATGGTCAAAACCATAACTGCAAGGGATCCAATTTACTACACCGGAGGAATTATTCGAATGATTAAATATCCTTGCAAGAAGCTTTCATGATAAGTTCCACATCGTGTTCGTGTGCATGAACACAAATGTTAAAGGTCGACTCCCACTACTGCAATGCATAACCTTTCATTCACTTCTTATTTACGAAGAAGTTGTAGTGTTCAAATTTTTTCCGGCGAAGCACCAGAAGAGCATGACTCGTGAAAACTTTCAGGTTCACATGGATTAAGGAAGGCATAGGTTTAACCCATCGGGGTATTTTAGAAACATATACCACAAGTTTCAAAAGTAGATACACAAGCTCGAAAGCAGAGCATGGTTGGCCAAGCAGAGGATACAATTTACCAAAGGCATTATGTATCAGGGGAAGGACTCACAAGGTGATTGAATATGAAGGACACTGTCGGATAAAAATCCAACAATGGATCGGGCGATCCACAACGAAGCTCATGTGAGTATCGGTACTCACTCAGAGGAAGAAGAATGCAGAGGCATCGGATTCAAGAATCACCTGATTAGTCTGATGCTTAAATAGAAAGAAATTATGGTTTCTAAAATGAAGGATCAGAAGCAGACGCTCTGATCAAGGATGGATAAGTTGACAACACTTAGTTGGACAATCAATAAAGGTTTGAATTGCCGAGAACCAACTCATGTCTGGAATGACGTCTGAGTCGGGAAGATAATTTTAAAAAGGGTAACCTGATGACTGCGTGCGTATGCACATATTGAATCAATACGCTCAAAATGACTAAGACAAGGGATGCTATCGAGGACTACTAGTCATACGGAATTAACCATAATGTAAGCAGGCAAGAATTTCAAGAATAATAGGCTGCAGAGGATTTTCGAAAGATCGAAAAGTATTCCGAAGAATTTTGTGAGACACATGAACAATTGAGAAGAACGGATCCTCGATAAATGCGGGGAAAAAACCCGTAAGGGTTTTCATGCAAAATAAAACTGCAAGACAGTAAACTCAAAGGATTCTCGGGACAACAGAGAATAGTTCGAGGCATCTTGTAACAACAAGAGCGACGAGAAATGATCATGAGAATGACAAGTGCATGTAGATATCCATAGGGATATATCGGTGGCAGTGAATTGCAAAGGCGATGAGCACAAGGGTCTCGGGAAAATATCGAGGGATATCCTCAGAATCTTCTGTCGAAGCAGGTGATCTTCCGGAATGAGGGCTCTCCGGGAGAAATAGTTACGAGAACCTAGAGTTAGAGTTAGCAAAATCATTTAACCCGAATAGAAGAGAGATCAGAGTCCCAGAGTATAGACGAGGAGTAAAAGATCCTAATACCACCCAATGGCGACGTGGGCCCGTAAGCCACACAACCATGTTAGTAAAAACCTTTTCAATGACTAGACACAACTTCGGCCAAGGAGTTTGGAAGGGGGATCCTACAGGCAGTCGGCTCTGATACCAACTTGTGACACCCCTGATTCAATCGTACACTAATCATGCACGCAAACGTGTACGATCAAGATTAGGGACTCACGGGAAGATATCACAACACAACTCTAAAATAAAATAAGTCATACAAGCATCATAATATAAGTCGGGGGCCTCGAGGGCTCGAATACAAGTGCTCGATCATAGACGAGTCAGTGGAAGGAACAATATCTAAGTACAAACATAAGTTAAACAAGTTGCCATAAGATGGCTAGCACAAACTGGGATACATATCGAAAGAGGCGTAGGCCTCCTGCCTGGGATCCTCCTAAACTAGTCCTGGTCGTCGTCAGCTGCCTGCACGTAATAGTAGGCACCTCCGGTATAGTAGGAGTCGTCTTCGACGCTGGTGTCTGGCTCCTGGGCTCCAGCATCTGGTTGCGACAACTAGGAAGAAAGGAAAGGGGGGGAAAGGGGATAAAAGCAACCGTGAGTACTCATCCAAAGTACTCGCAAGCAAGGATCTACACTACATATGCATGGGTATATGTGTAAAGGGGCATTATCGGTGGACTGAACTGCAGAATACCAGAATAAGAGGGGGATAGCTAATCCTGTCGAAGACTACGCTTCTAGCAGCCTCCATCTTGCAGCATGTAGAAGAAAGTAGATGGTAAGTTCACCAAGTATCATCGCATAGCATAATCCTAACCCAACGATCATCTCCTCGTCGAGTTGTGAGAGAGCAATCACTGGGTTGTATTTGGCACTTGGAAGGGTGTGTTTTATTAAGTATCCGGTTCTAGTTGTCATAAGGTCAAGGTACAACTCCAAGTCGCCCTGTTACCGAAGATCACGGCTATTTGAATAGATAAAGTTCCCTGCAGGGGTGCACCACATAACCCAACACGCTCGATCCCATTTGGCCAGACACACTTTCCTGGGTCATGCCCGGCCTCGGAAGATCAACACGTCGCAGCCCCACCTAGGCACAACAGAGAGGTCAGCACGCCGGTCTAAATCCTATGGCGCAGGGGTCTAGGCCCATCACCCATCGGACACCTGCATCTTGCGTGGGCGGCCGGAAGCAGACCTAGCCTCCCTAATACAAGAGCAGGCGTTCCAGTCCAATCCGGCGCGCCCCGCTCAGTCGCTGACATCAAGAAGGCTTCGGCTGATACCACGACGTCGAGTGCCCATAACTGTTCCCGTGTAGTTGGTTAGTGCATATAGGCCAGTGGCCAGACTCAGATCAAATACCAAGATCTCGTTAAGCGTGTTAATTGAAGTATCCGCGAACGCCGACCAGGGCCAGGCCCACCTCTCTCCTAGGTGGTCTCAACCTGCCCTGTCGCTCTGCCACAAAGTAACAGTGGGGGGCCGTCGGGAACCCAGGCCCACCTCTACCGGGATGGAGCCACCTGCCCCTTCAGCCCCCATCTTCGAACAGTATCATAAGTAATGTAACAGTATAAAGTATATAACATATGCCCGTGATCACCTCCCGAAGTGATCACGGCCCAGTAGTATAGCATGGCAGACGGACAAGAGTGTAGGGCCACTGATGGAACACTAGCATCCTATACTAAGAAGTAGGATAGTAGGTAAGGGTAACAACTGTAGCAACAATGACATGCTATGCATCAGAATAGGATTAACCGAAAGTAGTAACATGCTACACTACTCTAATGCAAGCAGTAGAGAGAAGGAATAGGCGATATCTGGTGATCAAGGGGGGCGGGTTGCCTGGAAGCTCAGCCGAGAAGGAGGGGTCGTCAACACCATAGTCGTACTGGGTAGCAGCGGCGTCGGTCTCGGTGTCTAGCGAGAGAAGAGGGGGAAGAAACAATAAATATAATGCAAACATAAGCATGACAATGCATGTCATGGCAATGAGCGGTTCTAGGTGTGCCCTAACGCGGTAGGAAGTGATACCGGCGAAGGGGGAAAACATCCGGAAAGTGTCCCCGATGTTTTGCGTTTTCGGACAGATGAACCGGAGGGGGAAAGTTGCATGTTCGCTATGCTAGGGGCGTCTGGCTGAGAAACGGACTGCGTATTCGGATTCGTCTCGTCTTTCTGAGCAACTTTCATGTACAAAGTTTTTCCATCCGAGTTACAGATCATTTAATATTAATTTTCAAAGTTTTAATTCATTTTTAGAATTAGCAGAATTAATTTAATTAGAAAATGCCATTATGATGTCAGCATGACATCAGGGTGATGTCAGCAGTCAACAATCAGTTGACTTGGTCAAACTGACGCATGGGTCCCGCATGTCATAGGCTGTTAGCTACTTAACCAAGTTAATTAGTCTAGTTAACAAATTAGTTAATTTAATTAGCTAATTAGGTTAGTTAATCAGGGTTAATTAATTAATTTTAATTGTTATTATTTTTATCCTTTTTTTGATAGGGGCGTGAGGGGGGCCCCACTCGGCAGTGGCCCATAGGGCCAACCGGGTGTGCGGTTAACGGGCGCGGATGCTGCGTGGTCGCCGCGCATGGGCGTCGGACCCGGGCGGCGCGGGGCGGCACCGCGGGGCAGAGGCCAAGCCCCGGGGGCGTCGGGTGCCGAGCGGGGGAGGGCGTAGCGGGGCGCCGAGCAACGGAGGGCGTAGCGGGGTGCCGAGGCGAAGCAGGGGCGGCCGCGGCGGCTCGGCGATGGAGGCGGGGCGGCGAGCAGGAAGCAACAAAGGGGAGCAGCGGCGAGTGCAAAGGCCAGACGTGGCAGGCAGCACCGGGGAAGAGGGCGGCAGGGCGGAGCGAGGCAAGGCGGGCGGGCGCCGCGACGGTGGGCACAAGGAGCGGGACGGCGCGGACGGACCTGCGGCGCACGACGGCGGGCTTGGTGGCGTGGCCGGGCGGCAGTGGGCGCGCGGGAGGGAGACTAGGCGGGCGCGTGCGGAGAAGGGCGCGGTCGCCACGGGCGCTGGGCGCTAGCGAGGCGCCGGTGCGGCCGGCGGAGCACGGCGAAGCGCGCAGGCGCGCGAGCAGGGGCAGGGGGTCGCGGTGGCCGGCGAGGGGTGGCCGCGGGCGCAGAGAGTGCGGGCCGGGCGTGGGCGCGCGCGCGAATGCGCAGACGTGGGTGCAACGGGGTCATGGTGAGCGCGGGGCGAGGGAGAGAGGAGGTCGGGGGCCTCACCGCGGGGCGTGGGGTCAAGGGCAGCGGGGCTCGAGGAGGTAGACGGGGACGACGGCGTTGTCGGAGATGGGCAGGCAGGCCGGCGTGGTGGTTCCGACGAGGAAGCGGTTCGGGCGACGGCGCGGTCCAGCAGCGTCGGGGGACGGTCGTCGCCGGGCTCGATCCCGATCTAGAACTGGATCGGGGGGGGGGGGGGGAGAGCGAACGAGTGGGGGGAGTGGGGTGTCGGTTAGGGTTTGGATAGTGGTGTATGTGTAGGCCGGGGGTGGGCCGGCCAGTTGGTTCGATGGCCAGCTGGGCCGTTCGGCCCAGTTGGCCAGGGGGTTTCCTCTTTTTTGTTTTGGTGTTCTTTTCTTTTTGTTTTTCAATTACTTTTCTGTTTATTTAATCTTTCAAATTGTTTTAGTTTTGTAAATCATATAGTTAGCACCCAAATTAGTAATAGTAGTTATACCACTGCCACAATTATTTTTGTAGTTATAAAAATAGGTTTTCAATAATTTAATCATTTAAGAGATGTTTACATAATTGTTTAAGCTACTGTTTTACTTATCATAGAACATTTAGTTACTTTATAAAAATGTGGTTTCTTCACCGAAATAATGTATGAATTATTTGTCGCAAACCGAACATTTTAGTTTTAATGTTTTGAAAACTTTTGATGTTTGCCATTAACTCAAATTTAGAGTTGGATCGGTTTTGAACTAACCCGAGATTATTTATAGTGACCGAGGTGACATGCCATCATTAGCAGGGAATTACTGTAATCTAATTATCCGGGCGTCACAATTCTCCTCCACTACAAGAAATCTCGTCCCGAGATTTTAAGGGGTGGAGTAAGGGGAATATCTGGTTACGAAATTCTAACGAATCTTCTCGGTCTTGGTTGCACTTCTCGAAGAGGTCGATCCATTACTTGAGGTCTTCATTCTCTGCTTCAGTTCGTCATGATGAAGTCGGCATCCTTTCTTCGGGAACTCCATCATATTGATAATATTGCACGTACCCACTCTTATTGATAATATTGCAGTTCTACCCTCAGTTTGTCTAGTAGGCCTCTCCCACCATCTTCGAGAAGCAACTCCATCACCCATCCAGCACTCTAGCCCTCTCCCTCCCTCTCTCTCTCCTCTCTCTCTCTCTCTCTGCCCCAACCTATTTCCCGTCCTTCACTTATGTATGTATGTCGACCGATCTCCCTCAAGACATAGCTGGGTCTCTCCTTCTCAACACATATACGAGTCGTTCTACCTCTCTAGTTAGGTCTCTGCCTCCCCCTCCCCCCACACACCGATACATCGAGCGCTCTAGTCATGTCTCCCTGCCACACACAAACTTGCCCTGTGCCCTCTGACGTTCCGGTAGGTCAGTCGCCCTATATCTTTGACTTGCACACACACAATTTCGATGGATCTCTTCATCGATCTCGCACCCACCCACTTGATCCTCTCTTCTACTCTATCGATATCTATGACCCCTCCCTCTCTTCTCATGGATCGCCCCCTCTATATATGATATAGATAGGCCTCTATTTCACACACATTGCATGTGTCAAATTTTTGTTTGAGATATCATCGACACATATTCCCACAAATACATTCATGAAATCACACCCGCCAACAAAAAACACTCAAGAACGCACACGCCAGTCTAGGTTTGTATCTCTCTCACACACACCCACGTAGGTGGGGGACGTGCACGAAGAGAAGAGGTGCACGCACGGCGCACGTACTCCCGTCTCTTTCCCAACCACACCCACGCGGGTACACGGTGGAGCTCATTTCTGTACGAAAAGGCAGCCCATGTGGTAATTTGATACGTGTATTGGTTGTCCACTTGATGGAGGATCGTCTACCACGGGTGAACAAACAAATTGCGACTTGACGCATTATGTTAAAAAAGAGGCAAACCATGTGGGGCCTACCTTAGAGGCAAGGCTCTATACACTGGAGATGCTCTGTACGTATTACTTTTGATGTGTCCCGTCAACTCGCATAATGAGGAGAAGCTTGCTTAGTACGCCGTCTCCCCCGCCCACGGGCACGGTGGCTCGTAGGATGAGGTGAAGCTTGCTTACTACGCCTTACGCCCGCTCCCTCGCCCATGCGCGCGGTGGCTCGCAGGACGAGGAGAATTTTTTTACTACTCCCTCCATTTACTCCTCGTCGCTACCTTGGTTAGAGAGATTATCATATTTTTTGATATATATGTCCTTTAGTAGATTTCAATATGAACTACTAGTACATACTCCAAACACTGATGTATATAGACGTATTTTAGAGTGTAGATTCACTCATTTTGCTCCGTATGTAGTCCATATTGAAACGGACGTAATAGTACGCACTCTCCCTCGCCCCTCGACCCTCGCCCACGTGGTGGACATGCAGCAATTCATTCGGTCTTAAATAGCCAGAATGGTATATACTGCAGTACCATTATTGCTCGACTTCCCGAAGAGGCGAAGAGCCAAGCGCAAGGTTAATATTTTGGAGATGCCAAGTGCAAGGTTTATAGGAGAACAAGTAGTAGTAGTACTAGTAGTACGTACCAGTGGTATGTACTGTACGAGGAAGAAGGCAACAAGATGTATGTTTTGCGTGACAGTCTCTTCTTACAGGACGTGCTAGACCTAGTGGACCTCATTGTTGCAATGGGACTACTCCCTATCATAGATGGCACGATTCAGAGTGGTGGGCAGCAGGCATAATTCGGAGCTGCTTAGTCTTAAACGCCATGAAGAAGTCCCATCGAAAGGAATAGCCATCCTCTACACGTGCTCCTATGTAAAATGAGTAAATGAGACAAAAAGAGAAAGAGACAAAGTAAAAAAAAAACACCAGCCTTAGATCAAGCCCTATTGTATCAGTGAATGATATTTCTACGTCGTGATTGACATGGCTATATTATTAACCATGCTACGAGGTAGAAGCGGATTTTTATCTATTCACAGAGGTAGCACTGGATGGATATTCAATGAGGAGTGAAATGATGGCTACTTCCTCGGTCAAACATAGAGAAAGGTGGGCCTCGTGATTTCACGGCTTATTAGTCATTATTACTGCCTATAATCTTTGCCCATATATAATAATCGCGTGGTAGTACAGTAGTGGGCTATACTTTTAATAACCATGCTCGAAGAGAAGAGGTGCATGCACCCACGCATGTAGTGTACTGGTAGCACTCTTTGCGTCTTTTGCGTCTTCCCCAACCACACACGTGACACGGTGGAGCTCATTTCTATAAGATGATGCAGCCCACATGATAATTTGACGCGTCTAGTAGTAGTTACTCACTTATAAATAATGGAGGGTCGGGAACCACGCATGGACGATGCCGCGTCATTTATAAATAAAGGTTTTTTTTCTTCAATGGCACGTACGCAATATAAATAGGTTCATATGGAGAGAAAAGGAAACCGCTCCACTATATACATAGCCAGGACGAGCCTACATGGTTGCTTGCTGGGGTTGCTCTCTTCACACTCTCTCGCACAAAACGACTGTGGCCACATCTCTAACATCCGGGCAGATCACGTCTGCCAGGGGAAGGGGTGGATGCTTAGTGTAGATGCGGTCGCCGTCGCCGATGGCGAAAACCCACTGTCGGCACGTCCCGATCAGGGGTCCCCGCCGTTCTCTCTCACAAAGCCGGTGAGGTTGCCTTAGTCCCTTGCTCACTGCCGCGACGTGCGTAGTTGCCGCCTCCCGCCGCCCTCCTCTAGGTTGAGCTACGTCCCGACATCCCTCAGGTACAACTTCCATACAGCCGGCTTGCACCACTGCCCCAGCTGCCCACATCACTCCATGTGGATATTTGTCTACTTCTTTGCCCCGCACATACCTCTACTGGCTTCTACGTACTGTATTTGTGATGATTTTATGCCTCATCAACTAGTCCCAGTAATCTTATTCTAATCACGCTTCTTCATTTTCTTTGCCATAGGGATGCTCATCTCAATTTTGGTGAAACTGCACAAAATGATCCGATGGTCAAAGGGTTGCAAACTTCATTTCTTCGGAAGCTTCAACGTTGCCAGCAAATTAAAGCCTGGTTAGGGTTTACAGTTCAAGGGATAGGGATTGCATGGATTGTTTTTTTCTTTAGCTGTCTCTGTTCCAAAATAAGTGTCAATTTCAGTAGTAGTACAACTTTGTACTAAAGTTTGCATAAAGTTGAGACACTTATTTTGGAACGGAGGGAGTACATATTGGCTAGATCTGTCAATCATTGAGATGCAATAGCATGCATGTTAGTCTCCTTTGTATTTGATGAAATGTTGCAATGGGGCAACCTTGGATGCAAGATACATGAAACATAAGCTAGAAGCTTCATAGCACTGTACAAATTTATCTCGCAGAGAAATTACAGTACGTACTATACTAGTACTATGTACAGAGTTAGGTGTCGCACGGTGTCCAAAAATATGGTGATAGTGTGAGGTGGGCCATGTAATCACTGAGCCTGCGTGTTTTCATAGCTTTCGCACTCCTCCGCTGTAAGAATGGAGAAAATTGTAATATAGTACCTCCTTTCAGCGAAGCGTGGGACATCCAGCAGTCGTACCACCTCAGTAATAATGACCAATGAAGCCGTCAAATCACATAGACCCAGCAGTAAGTTGGACGGACGAAGCAACCATCACTCTTGAATCCGCTTCTCCCTTCAACGCAGACGCCAGTGAGAGGTCGCATCCGCTCTGTCCAGGCATGAATGTGGCACCGATTCTTTGGAGCGGCGCTGACCGTTTCGGGCGGGAAGCACGCGCGGGCGATGGAGGAGCTTTGGGTGGGCCAGGCTGGTCAGGAGCGGGCATGGCAGCTGTCCCGACTGGACGCCCGGAAACGAGATGATGCACCAACTCTCGCTGCTAAATCGTACACTACACACCATCTCTCTGTAGGAGTAGGTCGATGTGTCGCTCTCTCTAACACACACACACACGCATGCACACGCACACACATGTTCATAGAATAGGAATATCGTGCGAGTGCGAAGCCATAGGAAGTGAGATACAAATGGAGTACATACGAGAAGAGAAGAGGTGACGAATATTCCATCAAACTTGGACTGAGGAGCAGTACTCCCTCCGTCTAGGTGTTAAGTCATCTTACGAAAATCAGATATTCCCAAAATGTTTAGGCGTCGTCCATTAACCTCGCATCTCAATCCCCTCCTGGCCTTGTTGCTAGCGAGCGTTGTTACTTATGGAGCGTTTGGATCCTAAGCAAGAACAGTTATAGCCTAGCCGGGCAAGGTTAGGCGTTTGGAACTGTTAAAATATGTTAGCTTTTGTGGGCCAGCTAGCTTGGGCGGGCTACAAAAACCTTGCTAGCTTAGGAGAGCCAAATCGGCTCACTTCCGACGGCAAACTTCGCGCACGGAAAAATCGGCGACCCACTCATGACAACGATTTTCATGGGGCAAGGCTGGTAAGAAAAAGAACTAAACCGTTTGACCAGGCAAGGTTGGCAAAGCGAAAGTTGGCTAGCTGGGCTAGCCGAGCAATTTCCTTACTAAGCAATGTAACCAAACGCTCCCTTACTCTGCCTTGTTATCTCCCCCGGAAACCCAATGCATGGAGCGCAACTACGCGTTGATCAGTCAAGAAATCAAAGTTGGCTTGCATGCGAGTTAATACGTGGCCCTACATGGTAGCTAAAACGACATCTCTTAGTTGCTGTGATTAATTGTTGCGTTTAGAGACAGAAATCGGGGCTTTGATTGGAGGAAAGATCGGTCAAGTTTCTCCTTCTCCTCCAATCTGCTTGCACCTTGGTCCCGCTGCACCTTCTAACATGACTTACACCTAGATGGAGGGAGTAGTACGAGATACGGTGGCACACTGACTTAGGTTGAATACAAGTGCCCAAAATTATTGTAAGAGAGCAAAGTGTACAAACTAAATAATTAAAAGAGTAAAATGCATTGTTGGTCATTGAACTTATCGTATAAGTTCACTTTGGTCACTGTACTCAAGAATACGGTCGATACGGTCACTATATACGGGATGAGGTGATTATACGGTCACTGCGAGATCGTATAGCTCTGTATTCATCCATTTTGACCAGTCAAAGAATCCTTCTGGCGCCTTGTCAGATCAATTTTCTCTCTCTGTCATGTGGGTCCTACCTATCATTGGGTGGAAGAAAGAAGTTGAACAAAAATAAATAAGCACGAGGGCGTGGTTCGAACCCTAGACCTCACGCTTTATACGGGCAAACAGGCTAACGAGCTACACGAACCTCCAGTTGTGATTAACTAGTGGCAAATTTAGTTTTCTACCTTTAGTAGCGGCACATGCATGCAGCGCGTAGCTTGCAGTGCATGCACACACACTAGAACGGACTCAAGTCGCACGCTGGCCTCTATTTCCGCAAGTTCGTGCAGTACCTCGCCTGTTGTCTGCCGTTCCCGTTGTTGACCCTCCCACCTGAGGTCATCGACCCGTTGCTCTACCACTACGCCAAGTCTGAGCTCTCGCTGCTTGTGGCGCAACGGATATGAACTCCATCTGCGTGAGATGACATGGCCATCAATGATGATTATGATGACACCCACAATAGGTCGCTCTACTTGCCTTGTGCGCACGATTGCCGTGCGGCTGCCAAAGTACGACCCTGCGGCCTCAAGTTCGTCGCCAGTCGCCGGTGTGTGCGTGTTGTGTGCTAACTAGTGTGTGTGTGCCCGCTGCTTGCTAGTGTGCGAGTGCATGCATGTGTATTGTGTGCATGTTATAATAAGGATTCACTTTAAATAGTACGTGAGCGAACAGAGGGATCAATTGGATAGTGTTCACGAGCAGTAGCGAGATGTGTGAGGTAAGATACACCGTTGGCGCTTTTAATTTTTCTTATTAATTTGTTTGTTTCACCCTCTAACTGGTGGGACCCAACATACTATGTGGAGAGAGGTAAGGTGAGTAAGGCTGCATTATTTCTGTATTACCAATACTACTTTAAATCCCAAAAGACCTTACCACCAAAGCCACATGACACGATTATGAATTTAAATCCCAATGACTCCCACGCAAAAAAAACATGACATGCTTGTCACACGAATGCAGGAATGTATAAAAGGTTATTTTCCTCTTGTTAAACATAACGTGAGGGTGGTGTAGCTGGTTAGCCAATTCGCTCATCAAACTTGAGGTCTCGGGTTCGATAACCGCACTTGAGCATAATTTTGTTTTTGTTTGACTTCTTTCTTCCACCCAACGACAAGTAGGCCCCACATGACAGAGAGAGAAAGTGATCTGGGGCTGTGCCAGGAGGATTCTTTGACTGGTCAAAACAGATGGATACAGAGCTATACGATCTCGCAGTGACCGTATAATCACCTCATCACGTATACGCTGTAGCCTCGACGCTTGTTTTCTAGGGTTTGCACTCTTCACACTCTCTCTCCACTATATATACACATGCTGGAGCCTCAGCGCTTGTAGTTTCTCTCTTCACACTCTCTCACCCTCTCCCGATCTAAACAAGACTTCGTTGGCCTCTCTCCCTCTCCCCTCACTGCTGGTCAAACAGCCGACATGATCCGTCCGCCGAGAAGGGAAGGAGGCTTAACGCTGTCGCCATCGGCGAGGGAGGGAATCCACTACCGGCGCAACTGTTCTCTTTCACCCAGCGGTGGCGCGGGAGGGCCTCTGACCCCTTCTTCCTCGCCGTCGTACATAGTGTGGGCAGACCGGCCTCCGGTCGCCCACCGAACCACACCCCAAGAACCTTAAGGTATAATCTACTTATTCCACATGCATCGCTCTAGCTGCATGTGGGCCTTTTCCGCTTCTGCACTCGAATCTAGGTGTTGGATCAAGTAGGAAAGTAGTGGGGAAAGTTGTATAACATGAATCTAGGACGTGGTTCAAAGAGGAAAGGAAGGGGGAAAGTTGTATACCATGAATCTAGGACGTGGTTCAAAGATGAAAGGAAGGGGGGAAGTAGTGGGGAAAGTTGTATAGCATGAATCTAGGACGTGGTTCAAAGAGGAAAGGAAGGGGGAAGTACTAGTACAGACTGGCTATCCAGCACCTACGTTGGTCGAAAAGGGAAACAATGACAAACGCAGTACGCACATCTGTAATGAACTGATCTTTTTGTTTTGGGGGACAAGGTTGTAGAGTTTGAGCAGGACTAGATTTGCTGCCCTCACATAGGGAAAGGTGTTTAAACATAACAAAAGGGGGACCAACAAAAATATGCTCCTTGGTTGTTTGTTCTTTGGTGCAACAGACTGTGCATCACCCCTTTACACATCCGTAGATGCACATGGTGCTGGTGCGTCCACTGTCCCGTGCAACTCTTTAGCTGTTGTTAATCTAAGGCCCTGTTTGGTTAAAAAGTCGTAGGACTTTTTTAGTCCCAACTAAAAAGTCCCTAGTCCCTACCTGCTTGGTTCCAGGGACTAAACATGGACTATAGGTTATTAAACGACATGCTAAAAGACCATGTTAACCCTAGTAATGAACTAATAGAGATAAGGTGCGATGCGGGGCAGGGCAACTGTTGGAAAAAGTCCCAAAAAGACTCTCCCTCGGGGTCTTCTTTCTTTAGTCCTAAATGCCCACTTTAGTCCCTAAAATTCCATCATGTTTGGTTTAGATGGGACTGAAAGGGACCTTTTTTAGTCCCTACACCAAAAAGTCCGTGTAAACAAACACCCTCTAATAATGCTGCTGGAAAATTGATGCAATGCCACAGTTAAAAGCAAATTACATGTTTAACGAATTTTATTGTTAATATAATCTCTCTGTTAATATGAATCAATGCTACCCTTTGATAAATGCTACCGTCTTGCTTTCTTTCCCATTTAGATAAGTTAGATACTTCTTTTTGTTGGCTTTTGTGTCATCCACCGTTATTGACCACAAGTTGTTTCCTTTGCACCTCTGTGTAAACAGGGTTATCTACTTCACCTCATTGCTATTGTGACCTTTTGTTGCACTGCACAAAACACTTTTGTTTTAAGAGTGTTTTGTGTAGTTTAACCAAAATGGCACACCGACAACGTTGCTTGATTGCTTGATCTTAGTGGAATTGCACAAGAGGAGATCTGACTTCCTATCCGTGTTGGCAAAATTGGTTCAGATCTTCTTCTTGTGAGTTGTTTGAATTCCGCGTCATGAGAGGTTAGTACTAGCCTTCTTTCACATGATTGTGCATTGTGCTTTCATATGTTGTGCTACTTATACGGTAATGTTGCTTGATTTTAGTGAACTGCACAAATGGAGACAAGACTTCAATCTGTATGTGCACCGTAATATCCCATTCAGGTAAGATAAGGATATTTCACAACTGTTGGCCTGTATTTTGCCACTTTCATCAGAAAATTAATGTCGTTGTTTAGTGCTATACTTGTGCTCCCTAATTGACATGCCAAATCTTACATTGAAGCCGAAGATTGTCTGTTATTGAACCAAGTGATGAAGGGGAAGAACAAGTGGAAGAAAAACAAAAATCAACTCCCGGTGCTGTAATCAAGCACTGGAACTGTGATGACACAAGTAATGATATAGTTTTGCATCTTAATTTATTGCTATGGCTGGAACGAGCAATTGTTTTGCCACTGATTTGATGCCACTCTTAATGTAATATGTAATTATCTCTACTTGTGCAAACAAGGATCTTCTTTGAAGATAACATATATTTTAGTGGAACTGCACAAGAAGATGTTGGAAACATTAAACTAATCGAGGAGTATATAGTAAGCATGGCAACCACAGTAGATAACAACAGATGGTTCCGGAGAAGTATTTGATTTGTATGCTCTAGACAATAAGCCTCCTGACAAAGGTTGGTACTTGCCCACGGATTTCATCCATATGATTGAGCTTTGTCATCTCTATTAGTGTTGTGCTACTGTTTAGATACTGTCATGAGAAAGTGGTATTGTCCTTGAGAAGTGCTTCATCTATGCTGTTTTAAATATTTTCTTTCCTTTTCTCGAGTAAACAACGATGCTAGCATTTAGTTGCCCTCTTGTCTTTGCACAACAGGATCATCCTCCTCTGAAGAAGAATATGGAGTACGTGAAGTGCCTAGTTCTGATTATGCCAGGATAAAGAAGCCAAACCTCTCTTCTTAAGAAGGGAGCAGTTGAAGGACGGTTACATTATTGCCCACAAGAACAAACTAACTTCAGCTCAGAAGGACTCACGGATCTCCATCTTTGTTGCTGTGATGGCCAATACAATGTTGTGTTAGGATTCCTTCCGGCGAGTTCCATTTTTTTAATGTGTGCTCTGCATGGATCATGTAGGTTGCCTGTTTAAACTATCAATTCATAGTACATTTTGCTTTATACTAATCGCTTTTTTGTATTTGTGCAAACAGTGGTGCTCAGCTTGATTTCAATGGGAACTGCACAAAATGTTCATGAATACACCAAATCATTTATTTCCACCACAAGAAAGGAGGTGCCGATATGTTCAAGGCATTGCAACATATAAAGGCGAAATCATACAAGCTATGCGCGAATTTTGTTGATTTTTGTGGAACTACACAAAAAGAACAGCTGGTTTATTTAGCACGAGGTGCCATGTCAATGTCCGAACTGATGGCAAATCTTGCCCATTCCACAATTGTAGGCATTTGATATTTTGGAATGGGAAAACCTTGTCAAAGTTTGCTCATTGATGTATGCAAAACAACAAGCATTTGACATTTTGGAATGGGACAACCTTGTCAAATTTTTCTCATTGATGTTAGCAAGAAGACATGCGTTTGATATTTTCGAATGGGACGCCCTTTGCTATCAGCAGCATTGATCGATTTTTCTTTATTCTTTAATTGTGAAGTAAATATTGGTTCTGACATGTGAGTCGCTGAGATGCATAATCATCGATTGTTTTGAATGTTCCCTATGAATTGCCAGGCCTGTGTGTTTGATTGCAATGTACAAGAACGTTAAAAAGATGCTCAAACTCTTTGTACTCCCTCTGTTCCTTTTTACTTCGCATATTAGATTTCTTTCAAGCCAGTTGATTTTACATTGTGAATGTTCATACTTTTTTCTATAAGATTGGTCAAAGTAGAGATACTTTGACTTCAGATAAAACTTATATGCAGACTAAAAAGGACCGGAGAGAGTACATGTGAAACTGCTGCAAACGAGGTGATCACCCTGGGAATAATGCTGGTATGTATTGTTTTGCATGTTCATCCAATGCCAGTGATACAAGAATTCGAACTAATCGAACTAAATTCATTCATACACGATTGGATTTCATATAAACATGCCGGATTTCATTACATTTCATACATTCTTCAACTAAAAACGGGTGCGCTAGAGGTATAATTAATTAACCGAAGCTACCCACCTGTGTCCGGCCGAGCAACAGAAGCTTCTTCTCCAGCGCAGCTCTCCGACTCCACGTCGCCGCCAAGAAGCTAATCGGCCGTCAATGGTCAACCCACCTAGCTTGGCTTCAACCGGAGGGTAGCAGCGGTGGCCTTACTTGGACCCGAGCTGCGGAGACCTACTGTCTTCTACTCCTCCTCATTTTCTGTTGGCGCGGCCTCATTGGCAGCGGGGCCTTGACGGAGACGGCGATGTCCTCTGTCTCATTGCTGGCGGGGCGGTGCCTCGGCGTAGCGGGGGAAATTTTCCCCCTTGTTGCCGGCAGGGCGGGGCCTCGGCTGAGCCGTCTATGTCCTCTGCCTCGTTGTTGGCGGGGCGGGGCCTCGGCAGAGTAGGGCCTCGCCGAAGCCGGCGAGGTCCTCTGCCTCGGTGCCGGTGGGGCAGGGCCTCGGCGGAGCCGGCGATGTCCTCTACCTCGTTGTTGGCGTGGCGGGGCCTCGGCGGAGCAGGGCCTCGTGGAAGCCGGCGTAATCCTTCACCTCGGTGCCGGCGGGGCGGGGCATCGGCGGAGCCGGCGGTGTCCTCTGCCTTGTTGTTGGCGCTGCGGGGCCTCGGCGGAGCAAGGCCTCGTCGACGCCAGTGGAGCGGGGACTCTTTGGAGCCGGCATTGCCCTCTGCCTCGTCCTCGGTCTTGCCAAACAGCCCCTCGCCCGCTGATACGTCTCCAACTTATTTACTTTTCCTAATGCTTTTCCTCTTGTTTTGGACTCTAATTTGCATGATCTGAGTGAAACTGACCCCGGACTGACACTGTTTTCAGCAAAACTACCATGAAGTTTTTTTGTGCAGAAATAAAAGTTCTCGGAATGGAATGAAACTTTGCGAGGATTTTTTATACAATAAACAAGAATTTCTGGAGCCACGATCCACCGGAGGGGGACACCTGGGTGGGCACAACCCACCAAGGCGGGCCCCCCTCCTGGCGCACCCAGGTGGGTTGTCCCCACCTGGTGGCCCCGCAGACCCTGAAACCGACGCTATAAAATCCTATTTTTCCAGAAAAAATCAGGGAGAAAGAATTATCGCGATCCACGAGACGGAGTCGCCGTCACCTCCTGTTCTTCATCGGGAGGCCAAATCTGGAGTCCGTTTGGGGCTCCGGAGAGGGGGATCTTCGTTCTTCATCATCACCAACCTTCTCCATCGCCAATTCCATGTTGCTCCCCACCGGGAGTGAGTAATTCCTTCGTAGGCTTGCTGGTCGGTGAGGAGTTGGATGGGATAGTTTGTTAGGGTCCGATCCCTAGTATCCACTATGTTCTAAGATTGATGTTGCTATGACTTTGCCATGCTTAATGCTTGTCACTTTGGGCCCGGGTGCCATAAATTTAGATCTGAAGCGTTTATGTTATCACCATTTTATTCATGTTCTAGATCCGATCTTGCAAGTTATAGTCACCTACTGCGTGTTATGATCCAGCAACCCCGGAGTGACAATAGTCGGGACCACTCCCAGTGATGACCGTAGTATTAGGAGTTCATGTATTCACTATGTGTTAATGCTTTGTTCCGGTTCTATATTAAAAGGAGGACTTAATATCCCTTAGTTTCCAATAGGACCCCGCTGCCACAGGAGGGTAGGACAAAAGATGTCATGCAAGTTCTTTCCATAAGCACGTATGACTATTTACGGAATACATGCCTACATTATATTGATGAACTGGAGCTAGTGCCGTATCGCCCTAGGTTATAAATGTCTCATGATGAATATCATCCAACAAGTCATGTAAGTGCATCTAGTGCCCCTTAGTGATTTTGGTGTATTGAAGACTTATAGGTTAAGGGACTAATGTGTTTATGAGTGTACACAGGTCTATAAGTCTATGAGGAGTTTGATATTTATAGAGAAAGTCGACCCCTAAAAATGAAGTTCTTCGACTGAAGACTTTGGATTTCTGAAGACTTTGAAAGTGAAGAAATTGGTGTGACCTTGAAGACTTGGTATTCATTTGAGGAACATGAAGCGTGAAGACTTTTGTTTTCGTAGTTTCATTTTCTCTTTCTTGAGTCATAGGAAACACCGTACTGTTAAAGGGGGTCGAGGAAATACTAAGGAAAAGTTTCCAAGTGATGCTCAACTCAAAATCCTACACCTACCAATCCCTTTGAGTGAAGCCATTGGAAATCTCATATAGTTCAGTCATATTCTTCAGTGACAGAGACGAAGTTCTTCTGGTCTCTGAGGAATTTGTTCTGACTGAGGAGTTAGGAATTCGCCAGTGCGGATTGCCTACACAGTGAGGAACATGATAGCCCTGAGGAATTTGATACTCAAATTTCCGATCGTTTCTGTGCTATGCGCCAGCTGTCCCAAAATATCTACCCACCTAACGGTCATACCATTGAAGGGCATTTATGTCTTATCATGACGGGCTGCTCCCTAGTCTATAAATAGCCGCCCCTACAACCACTAGCTGGTTGGCTGCTCCGAGAGAAACTGACACTTGTCATTTGAGAGCATCCCATCCTCCGAGGACTTTGAGCGAAAATTATCAAGTGAGGAAAACCCAAACCCAAACACCTACAAACCCAAAGTGATTGAGCATCACTGAAGAGATTGATCCTGCGTGGATCCGATGCTTGTTACCTTTGAAGACTGTGCTTCTTCCAGACGGTTAGGCGTCATGGTCTAGAGCATCCTAGAGGAATTGTGGATCGCCGAGTGACCGAGTTTGTGAAGGTTCGGAAGTCACCTGAAGACTTACCACGAGTGATTGGGTGAGGTCTGTGTGACCTTAGCTCAAGGAGAATACAGTGAGGACTGTGTGTCCTCAGGTTTAAATACCTAGCCGCTCCAACCAGACGTACAACTGAGACAGCAGTTGGAACAGGTCTACCAAATCATTGTCTTCACCAAGCTTACTGGTTCTATTTCCTCAACTCTTTCATTTCCTCATTACTGTGTTGTGTGCTTGTCATATCTGTGTTTGAAGACTTTGATTGAAGACTTTCTCAATTTCCTCAGTTCAATTTCTTCTGTCTGTTTGTCTTCATCCTGTGCTATCCTGTGTTTACGCTTTTCGTACTTTGTGCGTGTCTTCATTTCATCATGATGACCATGCTTGTGTTCTGCTATGCATACTTTTGAGTACTTATTCCGCTGCAAGTAGTTCTTTGCTAAGGAATTTCCTCACCCGCAAATTCCTCATTGAAGAATTCATAAAAATCGCCTATTCACCCCCCTCTAGTTGATATAACGCACTTTCAATTGGTATGAGAGCAAGGTACTCCCTTGTTCTGTGTGATTTTGGTTTAACCGCCTGGAGTTTTAGTTATGTCAACTGCAGGTATGATCAAGGTCTCTGCTGGGTGTCCTACCTTCGATGGGACAGACTACCCCTACTGGAAGAATAAGATGCGAATGCATCTTGAGGCAATTGATAACGATCTCTGGTATGTTGTGGAAAATGGTGTTCCCTCTGTCTCACCCTCACTGAACGCTACCGATGTGAAGAGATTCAAGCAACTCGATTCTCAAGCGAAGAATATCATTTGTGGCCATCTGAGCAAAGGACAGTATGGAAGAGTGAGTGCTTTGGAAACTGCTAAGCTTATCTGGGATAGGCTGTCCAAAGTCAATGAAGGAGTCTCAACACAGCGTGACTCTCGAGTTGATGTTCTTCACAATCTTTTCAAACGCTTCAAAAGACTCGACAATGAAAATGTTCAACTAACCTTCGAGCGCCTCACTGACATCTCAAATGAGCTTCAAGCACTTGGTGCCACTGACATCACCGACCATGAGGTGGTGAAGAAACTGCTGAGATCGCTTGATTCCTCATTTGATACTCTGGCATTGATGATACAAGAGCGTGCTGATTACAAGTCACTTGATCCCGCTGATATCCTTGAGAGGCTAAATACTCATGAGTTCTAGCTTGCTGAAAAGAGAGGTCTCTATGGTTCGAGCTATGGCAGATCACATGCACTGAAGGCCAAGGCAGTTTCTGAGTCTGAAGATGAAGACTCTGGCAGCAGCCTTGGTGATCCTGAAGAACTGAGCCATGAACTAGCACTGCTCGTGAAGAAATTCCAGAAGTTCTCAAGACGTGGTCGCTTTGGAACACCCTCAAGGAGCAATGATTCCTCATCCAGTGACTACAAGAAGAGGCTTTGTCACAAGTGCAAGAAACCTGGACACTACATTCAAGATTGTCCTCAGTGGGAAAAGGAATCAAAGAAGAAGAAATACAAGGATTACAGTTCTGATGATGCGAAGAAAAAGAAGAAATCCTCAAAATCTTCATCATCAAAATCCCTAAAGTCTTCATTTCACAAGAAGAGCAGCTCCAGGAAGGCTCGGGCATTCATTGGCAAGGAAATGGACTCTAAGGCTGAATCTGAAGAAAATGAGGAAGAGGAGGCATCTGAGGAGTCCGAGTCCGGTGTGGCGAGCCTAGCCCTCGCTACTGCATTCGTCAGCAAGTCTATCTTCAACACTGAAGAATATGACCTCACCAACAAGGCTGATGAAGGCAATGATGACTACGCTCCCACCTATTGCTTCATGGCAAAGTGTTCCAAGGTACTCAAATATACCTCCTCTGAATCTAGTGAGAATGAATCTGATGAAAACCTCAAGCCCAGCTACTCTAAACTTGCTAAGATTGCTGTTAAACAACAAAGGGCTTTTGAAAAGGTTCAAAACATGCTAGACAAAAGTGATGATATGTTGGGTGAAGAAATGGATCGCACTAAAACCTTGACTGAAAATCTTCAGAGACTTCAGACTAGGTTTGACAACCTTCAAGGTCATCATAACACTCTCTTATCTGATCATGAGAAGCTTTCTTATGAATTTCTTCAAAGAAAGCAAGATCTTGAGAAGCTAAGAGTGAGTTATGAAGATCTTCAGAAGGAGCGCGATTCATTACTTGCTCAACAAATCAGCGCTGCTCGGGAAGAATTTGTTCCTCCATGTTTGAAATGCATTGAACGTGAATCTGCTAATTCTTCACCTAAATGTTCAAATGCTTCTAATGCTACAAATTCTTCAATTGTCTCTGCTATCACTAATTCCTCATCTGAGGACATTGCTAGTATCACTGACGATGCAGGGCTGAAGGAATTGTACATGACAGGCATGTACAAAAGCCTCAAAGGGCATCAGACTCTTTGTGATGTGCTTAAAAAGCAGATCCTCAATAGGAACCCTAGGAAAGAGGGTATTGCCTTTGAGAGGAAACTCAATGCTAATGGTACATATTGGAAGCCTGAGCAGTACCCCAAAATCTCATGGGTTGCTGCAAAGGGACCTCCAGTTGATCCATCTAATTTATCTCGCTGTACATGTGAATCTTCTCATTCTTCTGATGAGTCATTTGACTCCAACTATAAACTGTTTAAAAAACAGAATGGTGAAGTATTTGCTAGATATGTTGGCACTAACTGCAGGAACGGTTCTCCTATGAAGAAAATCTGGGTTCCCAAAAGGTGCCTTGAAAGTCTTCAGGTGAATGTCCTCATGACACCACCTGTGAAGAATAGGAACCCCAGATCAAATTCTTCATATGGATCCAAGTCCTCATACGGACCAAATTCCTCACATGGATCAAATTCCTCAACAGGATCAAAGTCCTCATATGAACATCATCATGCTAACAACTCTGTTTCACAGGGAAGAGCCAAGAGCTATGAATATGAGCATTATTCTTCTAATCATTATGTTCATAAGTCCTCGAACAATTTCTCTGTTTATTCATATGCTTACCCTAACTCCTCTTATGTGAAACGAAATGGATTGGCTTCTATGCCACCTTTCTCGTATGGAGCTCGCAGAGTGATGAACTCTTTGCCACCCCTTCAGATGTGGGTGGTGAACAAAAAGAACTAATCTCTTACGCAGGGTCAGGTCTCCAGACGTACTTAAACGTCTGAAAAATTTGCTGGGGACCTGAAAAGTGCCTGAAAGGACGCAGGCTAATCATGAAGAAATGAACTTTCATTTCTCACATCCTCATACTATTTCAACTGTTGCATTGCTTGATGAAATTGGTATGATGAATTGTGATGTCATATTCTTCACTGATGAAGTATATGAAGTTCGTAAGCTGCACTAATTCATCTGCAGGATGATCAACCCAAAGCCACTGAGTGGGTCCTCGATAGTAGATGTACAAATCACATGACTGGTGACAAGAATCTATTGATGGATGCTCCCTTATCACCATCGCATCTGAAGCATATCATCTTCGCTGACAAAGGCAAAAGTCAGGTATTGGGTCTAGGTAAGGTTGCGATCACAAAGGATCGACACATGGACAAAGTTATGCTTTTTGAGTCCTTAGGATACAACCCCATGTCTGTCTCAATGCTTTGCGATCTTGATATGGTTGTTGTCTTTGGCAAGTATCGTTGTGTTATGGTTATGGAAGCTGACAATTCCAAAGTCTTCGAAGGCTTTAGGAGAGGAGACTTGTATATTGTTGATTTATCTACAGGACCGCAACCAGCCATGTGCCTACTTGCAAAAGCTTCAGAAGGCTGGTTATGGCATCGACAACTTGGTCATGCAGGCATGAGGAATTTGCACACGCTTGCGAAGAAGAAGCACGTCATTGGCATTGAGAATGTCAAATTCCTCAAGGATCACTTATGCGGAGCTTGTGAAGCTGGAAAGATGACCAAGGCTAAGCATCCAGCGAAGACTATCATGACCACTACTCGACCATTTGAATTGCTTCATATGGATCTCTTCGGTCCTAACCATTACTCAGCAGTCACAAATGATGCATCTCTCTATGGCTTTGTTATTGTTGATGATTACTCTCGTTACACATGGGTACACATTGTTACTTGCAAACATGAAGTGCAGGAAGTCTTCAAACGATTTTCCTCGAGGGCTTCAACCAACTTTGGTGTGAAGATCAAGCACATCAGAAGTGACAATGGAACTGAGTTCAAGAATTCTAGTCTTGATGACTATCTTGATGAACTTGATATTACTCATGAGTTATCCGCTCCTTACACTCCTCAGCAGAATGGCGTCATGGAGTGCAAGAACAGAACTCTTGTTGAGATGGCTCGCACTATGCTTGATGAGTACAAGACGCCTCGTCACTTGTGGATTGAGGCAATTTATACTGCGTGCCACATCATCAACAGGGTATATCTTCACAAATTCTTCAAGAAGACTGCCTATGAACTCCTCACTGACAAGAAACCCAATGTGAGTTATTTCAAAGTCTTCGGTGCTAAATGTTGGATTAGAGATCCTCATCACAATGCTAAATTTGCACCAAAAGCACATGAAGGTTTTATGCTTGGTTACGGAAAGGACTCGCACACCTACAGAGTCTTCAACAACGTTCTTCACAAGGTTGTTCAAACTGTAGATGTGCGGTTCGATGAAACTAATGGCTCGCAAAGAGAGCACCTACCCTTTGTGATAGACGAACCAGCACCCGAGGAAACTATCAAGTTCAAGGCTACTGAGGATGTCATTCCTACCGAAGAATCTGCTGAAGAATTCATTCCAGAACGTGAAGAACGTCGAGTTAATGCACCTGAAGAAAATGCTGATCAAATTCCTCGACGACAACCTACTCATCCTCGCGTTGCAAAAGAAGTGGAAGTTGAAAAGATCATCGATGACATTGAAGCACCAGGTCCTCTCACACGCTCAAAAGCTTCACATTTATCTAACTTTTGTGGGCACTATGCTTTTGTCTCTATCACAGAGCCCACTAAGGTAGATGAAGCATTTCTGGAGCCTGAGTGGATTCAGGCCATGCAAGAAGAATTACATCAATTCGAACTCAACAACGTCTGGGAACTGGTTAAACACCCAGATCCACGCAAGCACAATATCATTGGCACAAAGTGGATCTACCGCAACAAGCAAGATGAAAATGGCCTTGTGGTGAGGAATATGGCACGGCTTGTAGCTCAAGGCTACACACAGGTTGAAGGAATTGATTTCGATGAAACTTTTGCACCTGTTGCTAGACTTGAAGCTATTCGCATATTACTTGCTTATGCTAACCATCATGATATCACTTTATATCAAATGGATGTGAAAAGTGCATTCCTCAATGGTAAGCTTGAGGAAGAAGTATATGTTGCTCAACCCCCAGGTTTTGAAGATCCAAAGCATCCTGACAAAGTCTTCAGACTCAATAAGACCCTCTATGGCCTCAAGCAGGCCCCTCGGGCATGGTATGATACTTTGAAGGAATTCCTCATGAAGAAAGGCTTCAAACCCGGTTCACTCGACCCTACTCTTTTCACTAAATCTTATGATGGTGAATTGTTTGTGTGCCAAATATATGTTGATGATATTATCTTTGGCTGTACTGACCAACGTTATAGTGATGAATTTGCCTATATGATGAGTGAAGAATATCAATGTCTATGATGGGAGAGTTGAAATTCTTCTTAGGTCTTCAAATCCGTCAACAGCGCAATGGCATATTCATATCTCAGGAGAAATACCTCAAGGATGTACTGAGGAAATTCGGCATGCAAGATTGCAAAGGCGTCAAAATTCCGATGCCCACAAATGGCCATCTGTGCACTGATGAAAATGGTATTGACTTCGATCAAAAGGTATACTGCTCCATGATTGGTTCTTTATTGTATTTATGTGCATCTAGGCCAGATATTATGCTTAGTGTTTGCATGTGTGCCCGATTTCAAGCTACACCGAAGGAATCACAGAATAAGGCTGTGAAACATATTCTTTGATATCTAGCTCACACACCAACACTTGGATTATGGTACCCCAAGGGCTCGGCTTTTGATCTCATTGGATATTCTGACTCTGACTATGCTGGTGATCGTGTGGACCGCAAGTCAACATTTGGTACATGTCATTTCCTCGGACGATCTTTGGTCTGTTGGTCCTCGAAGAAACAGAACTGTGTATCACTGTCTACTGCTGAAGCTGAGTAGATTGCTGCTGGTTCTTGCTGTGCTCAATTGCTGTGGATGAAGCAAACTCTCAAGGACTACGGTGTCAACGTGAAGAATGTGCCTCTCTACTATGACAATGAGAGTGCCATCAAGATTGCTCACAACCCAGTTCAGCACTCGAAGACAAAGCACATTCAGATTCATCATCATTTTCTTCGTGATCATGTGTTGAAGGGCGACATTTCTATTGAGCATGTGAAGACTGAAGAACAGCTAGCCAATATCTTCACAAAGCCCTTGGATGAGAAGAGATTTAGCAAGTTATGGTGTGAGCTAAATATCCTAGAATCTTTGAATGTTCTTTGAAAAGGACACTCATCCTAACACTTATGCAAAATTGATGACTTAGATGTGCAACACATGAAGAAATGTTTTTCTTCAATCAATGAAGAATAACATTCTAAGTGTGAAGAAATTAATGAAGAATTTTATTCTCAGAGCCCTACGACAATTGTACGCGGTGTCTGAAATCATCATTCTTATACGGTGGGTCACGCCACCACAAAAGTTGAAAATCTTCAATTTGAGTTTTTCCTCAGTTTTTGAAATTCCTCAGTTGTTCATGTTCTTCAACTTTGCATTGTCTTCACCTTCTCCGTCGTTTTTCTTCATTGGCTATATATATATGTATATGAGTTTATGTCCTCTACAGCATTCACTTATGGCTAATTCTTCAAGTTGATTTTTCTGCTAAGTGAATGTGATCGGACCCTTCCCCCTCTATGCTATACTCAACCCAATCTATTCACAAATTCTTCATATGCGTTCTATTTGAAACTCGTTCAAAATCTTCACTGTGTCCTTGTCAGCTGAAGAATTTGCGAACGGAACTTTTAACTTATCTTATCCAAATTTTCGGCTTTGCCGCTCAAACCGTTCCGTATCCCACGAAATACTTATCTATTCACCACGATCTAACACGATCTCCACCTCTCAGTACGTGGGTGACACATGTCAAGCGAATGAGAAGGGTCAGGGGTACGTTCATCCAATTTCTTCGGGCGAACAGTTTTTCACCATGGCTATAAATACCCCTCTCCCATTCGTCACTTCTTTTACTCCGCTCGACCTCTCTCCAGCTCGAGCTTCTCAAACCCTAGCGCCGCCGCTACTTCATCGTCGCCGGTGAGGAAGAGCTTCACTGCCTCGACCTCGTCGCCGCCGTACTCGCGCCGGCCGCGGAAATCTTCACTCCGCCGCCGCCGTAGCCGTCTTCCTCTGCCAAGTTAGGGCGTGGAAGATCTGCACAGACGAACTTCTCATCTCTACCTCACAGTTCGTCGTGTTCTCGTTCAGGGTAATTAAAAGTTACTTTTACTGCCCTCCTTGATTCAAATGATTTCTACAAAATCTTCAAACATGTTTATTCTTCAAATTCTTCACACACTAAATACCTCACATGTCATCTGTTCTTGATTCGTTTCTCTAAGCATCATTTTTCTTCAAGATTCCTCAATTGTGTGGATCTTCGATCTATACAACTCTGGAACCTAAGACAAAGAACGCTTAGTGAAATTCTTCAAGACTTATCTGGTCAAATTCCTCAAACTTGTTCTTTTTGAAAAACCTTCTGAGAACGCATATGACCTCTCCAAATTCCTCGCAACTATACTCTGTTCACAGGTACTCATGCCCGCTGCTGAATCACTAGGTTCTCATCAACTTAACTCATTTGCAGCGTTCCTCGAAGAAAAGTTGCATACTTCTTCAGAAAATTCAATTGTTCAAATTCCTCATCTGAAGAAAATGGCTGATGGAAAGAAGCCACAAAAAGGAGGAAAGAGGCCTGAAATCAATACTGCCTTTGAGATCCCTGAGGACATCTATGCTGGGTACTGCACACCCCCTGAGGAAGATAAAAATCAGCGCAAGGTGCGCATTCAGAAGATAGAGAGGAGATGGGCAAGAGAGTGGAGGGAGTACAGGTATGTGACTCCCAAGTACATGAAGAAATTCGCACTCAATCCTCCATGCTCAAGACCTCCGTTGGCACCTGGCCAAGAAGCTGATCTCACCAGCCTCAAGCGTGGTGAAGATTATCCTGAAGAATGGGCCAAGCGCCAGGCCAAGCTGGCCAAACAGGGAAAAGATGCAGTGAGGAAATTCAACGAAGACACTGCTGCTGCTGCTGAGGCCTCTGTAAAGCCGAAGAAATCCATGGCAAAGAAGCCTGCGCATAAGCCAAGTGCTTCTTCTTCAATGCCCTCACGGCCAAGTTCCGCAGCTAAGCCCTCACGGCCAAGTCCTCACGCTGCTCCTGCTCCTCCAAAGTCCTCAGCTGCTCCGACAAAATCCTCAGCACCTGTGCATCTTGCCACGTGCCAAAGGACTACAGGCATCTCTATTGCCTCAGGAGCTTCAGCTAGTTCCTCAGCTGCACCAAATTCTTCAACAGGACCCTCTCTGCTGAAGACAAAGACCACTGCTGGACGAGGCTCTCGCCCAAGTCCTCACAAGAAGCAGGTCACCTTCCAAGTGCCGTCTGAAGAAGACGAAGCTGATGATGAAGAACTTGCTGAAATAATCAGAGATAGGCAAGTCAGGGCCGCTAGAGCCAAGGGCACAAATGTGCCTCGGCTTTTGGATCCAAAGTTGATCCTCGATTACATTGATCTCTGGCACAAGGACCCAAACACTCCTATGCCTGACTTCAAGCTGACTCCTGGCCAAAGTCATATGCTGACTGCCTTCATCCAAGAAGAGAAATGGAAATTTGAGAAGGCCAGGCAGCTCAAGAAAGCGCAGTACAGGAAGGAGAAATTCCTGAAGAACAACATTGTCTCTATGACAACTGATGAACTTGTGAAGATCCAGTCTGAAATCAAAGTCCTCAGCGATGATTTCAATGCTTACTATGCTGATTGGAAAGGAGCCAAGGTCAGATTTGTTAAACTGACTAAGATGTTCACCTCCAATGTTGCAGCCCCATCGCAACAAGAAATTCCTCAAGCTGAAGCATCTGCTCAGCCAACTGAAGAACATGCCAGCACCGCTGATGACAATCAGGCTGCTGAAGAAAATGAAGAGGTCAGGGCAACTGCATCAGTTGTGCCTGAAGAAAATCAATCACATTCCTCTGCTCCTCCTGCACCAACTCCAACTCTAATCCTCCCATCTGCATCAGATGTGAAGAAGACCAAGGCTGTAGAGCGTGCAACAGTGAAGAAAAGGAAAGCATCAGCTCCTTCAGATTCTTCAGCACCGAAGAAGATGAAGAAATTGACAAGCTCATTTGCTAATCCAATTGATGCTGTTCCTGTTTCCTCCATGCCATCAAAGGAAATCGTCCCTTTTGATGAAGAATATGTGATCCCTAGCGGATCTGATGAAGAAAATCCTTCTGCTGCTTCGTCAGAGCAGATGGATGAAGAAATTGAATTGGATAAAATCCCTTCAACCCCCACAGTTTCCTCGCCTATGCCTCAGTTTACTGCTGAAGAGGCTGGCATTGAAGAAATGGAAGATGAAGATGTGGACATTGGCTGTACCACACCAGTGATGAATGATGACTTTTGGGAAAGTCAGCACCCCAACTCTCCACTCTTCACACCATTGCAACAAATTCCTCAGTCCCCAGCAACTACAGTTCAAATGGGATCTGACGAAGCTCATGAAGACATTCCAGCCGCTAGTGCTGAAGAAAATGAAAATGAAGAATTGAAGACCCAGACTGCCACTGAAGAGGAACCAGAAATTCCTCAGCCTGAAGAACCTGAGATTGCGATTCCTGTGGTTGTGATGCAACTCACTGACACTACTCTGCCCAAGCCAAAGGATCCATTCTCAAGGAAGCAAAAATTCAAGGCTGATGATTTCTTCGGCGAGCACGTATTCTTCACAGACTACAATCCCTATGACTCTGCTCGCATTAGGAAGAGGCATTTCTGGACTGCCAGCCAGGCAAATTTTTATTCCTCAGTGCTGTTCAACAAAGACAAAGTCTTCGATCATGAGCACATTCCTCACATGGATATGGAATCTCTGCCGTGCTTCGGGCCAGTCCTCAGTGTTCTTTACGACGCTGAACTGTTAAATTTCTGCACTGATATATGTGATTGGAATGAAGAGCTCATTCTTCAATTTTATGCAACTCTGCACATCACTGGAGACTCTGAAGATGTGAATTCATGGGTGCTGGACTGAATGTCTGAAAATACTCACTACAAGGCACCAGCTATTGAATTGCTTCGTGCTTTGCCTCTCAGTCCTCCCCTTGAAGCTGCTTGTTGCGTCTACAGTGAACCTGAGCTTACCGATCACTATATGCAAGTGCTGATGAAGCCATTGAAGCCAGGTGAGGCCCCAAGAACTAACTTCCTTGTGAAGGAATTGTTATATGTGCCTCGGACTGTCTATCGCATTCTGATGAAGACATTGAGCCCTATCAAGGGCCATGACTCGAATGAAGAAGAAGTCGTTGGCATCATGAAGAATCTGCTTTTCAATATCATTCATGGCGTTCCCGTCAACTTCCATGATTTCTTCATGAGGACTCTGGCCAATGTCACCATGTCATGGTTTGAGTTGAAGCCTTATGCTCCGTGGATTATGAGATTCATCAGAACAAGGTCTTCACTCAACTACAAAGCTGATACACTGAACCATTGCAGCTACTTGCTCCCGATTGAAGTCCTCAAATGGACATTTTCCTCAGCTGATGAAAAGGGCAAGGATACTGCTGTTATTGATGAAGGCATTCGTCCATTGGATGGTCAATTTCGCAAGGCTGCATCCTACTCCACCAATGCTGACTCTGCCACCCATGACTCTGCCGCCAACGCAACCAAGCCAAATCCTCAAGGCACAGCTCCCAGGGTGATGACTGACCGTGAGCTTCTCCTGAGTCTTCACCAGAAGGTTGATCGCAATCACAAATGGGTCAAGCATCAGTTTGGTTCAATTCTTCACAACATGACTGCTACCCACAATGCAGTGAAGAAAAACCATTACTACCTTCATGAAACCCTCAACCGCACCTGGGCTGTTCTGTCACACATTTATAGCGCAGAAGATCTGAAGAAAATGGGTCTCAAGGAGGACTTTGACTGGTCTGCTCCTCCACCGAAGAAATACAAGAAGGTCAAGGTTCCGTCCTTGGTGGCCAGCTCCTATTCTTCATCGTGCGACACCGATGAACATGAAGACTTGGACGACACTGTGGCAGGCCCTACATCAACAAACGACCCCAACAACGCTGGCGCTCCTTCATCAACTTGATATTCTTCAGGGGCGTTAGTCCTCATTTTCGAACCTTTTGGTCATTTGATGACAAAGGGGGAGAAATTTGAGTTAGTCTTCAAGCGGGTCTATCTATATGGGCGTTTTTTTCTAAGTTACAACTCTCGTTCTTCTGATGACTTTGTTGGATCGAGTTGTAAACTTAAAACTCTATGGTGGCCTGATACTTTTGCTGTTTCTTCTGCATGCTTATTCCTCGTTAATGTTATTGCACGTATGCTGAATTACATCAGTCACCATATTTCATCATGCATTTCAAATTCTTCATATATTATGTCAAATCGTGTATGAATTACAAGATATAGGGGGAGATCTCCATGATTCAACTCTTCAAGTGTGCATTGCTTCAAAAGCATATTCCTCACTATGCACATCTTCAGGGGGAGTTATTCTATATCTTGCAATCAAATTCCTCAATATCAGTATTTACACTTCATATGTTTATCCCCGTTGACAACTTAACCTATATTGTCATCAATCACCAAAAAGGGGGAGATTGTAAGTGCATCTAGTGCCCCTTAGTGATTTTGGTGTATTGAAGACTTATAGGTTAAGGGACTAATGTGTTTATGAGTGTACACATGTCTATAAGTCTATGAGGAGTTTGATATTTATAGAGAAAGTCGACCCCTAAAAATGAAGTTCTTCGACTGAAGACTTTGGATTTCTGAAGACTTTGAAAGTGAAGAAATTGGTGTGACCTAGAAGACTTGGTATTCATTTGAGGAACATGAAGCGTGAAGACTTTTGTTTTCGTAGTTTCATTTTCTCTTTCTTGAGTCATAGGAAACATCGTACTGTTAAAGGGGGTCGAGGAAATACTAAGGAAAAGTTTCCAAGTGATGCTCAACTCAAAATCCTACACCTACCAATCCCTTCGAGTGAAGCCATTGGAAATCTCATACAGTTCAGTCATATTCTTCAGTGACAGAGACGAAGTTCTTCTGGTCTCTGAGGGATTTGTTCTGACTGAGGAGTTAGGAATTCGCCAGTGCAGATTGCCTACACAGTGAGGAACATGATAGCCCTGAGGAATTTGATACTCAAATTTCCGACCGTTGCTGTGCTATGCGCCAGCTATCCCAAAATATCTACCCACCTAACGGTCATATCATTGAAGGGCATTTATGTCTTATCATGATGGGCTGCTCCCTAAGCTATAAATAGCCGCCCCCCTACAACCACTAGCTGGTTGGCTGCTCCGAGAGAAACTGACACTTGTCATTTGAGAGCATCCCATCCTCCGAGGACTTTGAGCGAAAATCATCAAGTGAGGAAAACGCAAACCCAAACACCTACAAACCCAAAGTGATTGAGCATCACTGAAGAGATTGATCCTGCATGGATCCGATGCTTGTTACCTTTGAAGACTGTGCTTCTTCCAGACGGTTAGGCGTCATGGTCTAGAGCATCCTAGAGAGATTGTGGATCGCCGAGTGACTGAGTTTGTGAAGGTTCGGAAGTCACCTGAAGACTTATCACGAGTGATTGGGCGAGGTCTGTGTGACCTTATCTCAAGGAGAATACGGTGAGGACTGTGTGTCCTCAGGTTTAAATACCTAGCCGCTCCAACCAGACGTACAACTGAGACAACAGTTGGAACTGGTCTACCAAATCATTGTCTTCACCAAGCTTACTGGTTCTATTTCCTCAACTCTTTCATTTCCTCATTACTGTGTTGTGTGCTTGTCATATCTGTGTTTGAAGACTTTGACTGAAGACTTTCTCAATTTCCTCAATTCAGTTTCTTCAGTCTGTTTGTCTTCATCCTATGTTATCCTGTGCTTACGCTTTTCGTACTCTGTGTGTGTCTTCATTTCATCATGATGACCATGCTTGTGTTCTGTTATGCATACTTTTGAGTACTTATTCTGCTGCAAGTAGTTCTTCGCTAAGGAATTTCCTTACCCGCAAATTCCTCAGTGAAGAATTCATAAAAATCGCCGATTCACCCCCCTCTAGTCGATATAACGCACTTTCAAATATCATCCAACAAGTCACCAATCCAATGCCTATGAATGTATCCTATATTGCTCTTGCTAAGTTACTACTGCTATCGTTACTGTTGCACTTGCTACAAAACTACTACTATCACTGTTACCGTTACCGTTGCTGCTGCTACTATGACCAAAACTATCAGACTACTTTGCTACTGATCAGTTTGCTGCAGATAATTAATCTCCAGGTGTGGTTGAATTGACAACTCAGCTGCTAACATCTTCAAATATTCTTTGGCTCCCCTTGTGTCGAACCTATAAATTTGGGTTGGATACCCTACCCTCGAAAATTGTTGTGATCCCCTATACTTGTGGGTTATCACCCGCTTCATCGCCCTCTTTGTAGGCGGCCGCAGCCTCCGCCACCCGCATGCGGTACCGCCAGCGTTCGAGGCGGCTCTCGCGGGCGGAGCGGTACGAGTCGAGCAGCGCCTCCTGGTCCGCCCGCTCCGCGGCGATCTGCTCCTCCACCTGCAGGTGCTCCTGGAGGAGATGGTAATTGTAGGCGGTGTCGGCCTGCGCCTCCCGGAACTATTCCTGACGCTTCTGCCTCATCGTGTCCATGTATTGGGCACGTGCCTCGCCGATGGTCATGGTGCAATGCACCCCCGAGGATGGCGCGGAGGAGGGGCTTGGCGCCGGATCATCGACTACCATGTTGTCCATTAGGATGTCGTCATCCTCCGGCTGCCTGCCGGCCAGCCAATCGGCAGTAATGGCTGCCATCTCCTTGTGGTTCGTCGTCCTCCTATCCCGAAGAGCGCTGGAGCGCGAGGAAGCCACGGTGGGCAGTAGTGGTGTGGACAGGAGAAAGGGAACGGAGGCGGATGACTGCGGCTATGGCCGCCGCAGCAGTTTATATAGCAATGGTGGGCGGCGGAGGGACGGACGGGTGGCGCCGGAATAGCCACGTCGGCTACCACGTATCATTAATGTGGGCGGCAGATGGATGGACGGACGACACTTGTGTCGTTTGAACGCGGAGCAATCGCCTGCACCGGAAGTGGTGCGGGCGGCGCTGACCGTTTTGGGCGGAAAGCGCACGCGGGCGAGGGAGGCAGTCTGGGTGGGCCAGGGCGGTCAGACTCATGCTTGGTAGCGGGTCGGTCCAGCAGCCGGACATGCTGGCTCGCCAGGAAGCTCACCGTGCTGAGCGACGACAATCAGACGATGGACGTAGCTTCCGACCAGGAGCCGGCGCCACTGTCCAAGCCGGTTCATGCCGTGTTCACCATAGAACAGGTGCGGCTGCACTTCGATGCCCTAATGGCGGAAGAGCTACCAGCGCAGGAGGACCTGTGCTGCAACCTTCGTCTCCTCAACGAGCACCGATGAACAAGCGAACGACAATGCTGTCGCGGACATGTGGCCCTATGATCCTGGCTTCCCGAATGAGCAGCGGGCGCTGTATCAGACCATCCATAGGGCCCGCGAGGCCCTCTCCGTCGTCCTTCGAGTTGTCTCGCTCGCTGTGGCGCCGCCGTCTCACGTTGTCAAGATGGTCAACGGACATGAGGAATGAGGAGATAACTTTACTTGGAGAGGATGACAGTGGGAACCCACCAGGGCCATAGCCGCATGTACGCAAGTGCCTCCTTATTATATACAACTATATTTTTTTGCTTCCTCCTGGTTTCCTGACATCACGGTCCCACACCATTGTCAACCTATGTAGTCAATAAACGAGAGAATTGCACAAGGAGCGGTCGACAGCTGGGACCAAGCAGCTCGAGCAGTATTTGTGTTTTTGAGTTTTTCTTGAGCGATGTTTTTGTTATTGTTCAGAGGAGAGCGGGGTATTAACTGGGCGGGCTGTGGCCCGTCTAGCCCAGGACAGATATCCAGCCCATATATTAATTTTTTCAAGCTGAAAATGGCTAGCCCAGCTATACTTTTTTTTTTGAGGAATACCCAGGCAAGGTCAACTTGTTATTCTCCGCCCCGCTGGGCTGCAAATCTTTCCTAGGAGGGATGCATTAGGCTTAACAAGAAAATAGGCTTGAAGAAAGAATAAATGTGATGCAATTATAAAAACTGGGCAGTGACTATAAAAAAATGCACCAAACACGTAATTAGTTTTAAAAAAAATATTATTATTGGATTTTGAAAATTTTAATTTCATTAATTGTTGCGCGCGCAATATTTCGTTTGATTTTTACATAATACAAATTTATTTTGAAATTATTTTTAATCTGACTAGAAATTTCGGGATAAAAATATTTCGGATCCCATCAAAATGTGGGAAATTTTATTGAATTCTGTTTTGAGCGGTTGGTTGAAATTATTAATTGTTGTCCTAGCTAGAAAATGGGTTGTACTTTTAACAAACTGTAAATGGGTTGTAGTAAATTCCATTAGAATTCAAAAATGGGTTGTACATTCTTACAAATCGCAAATGGGCTATGTGTTCTCTGCCACACACTTGTGGGCCTAAAAGTTGACGCGTCCCCTCGAAAAAAACTAAGTTGACGCGTATGCAAGGCTTTGTCAACTTATAGTCAACACACAGTTCTAGCAGCAGTGGCCGTTGGATGTCCATCCAACGGATGTCGTGCTTCTTCTTCAATCTCGGATATTCTTGCTTCAGCCGCCCAAAAAATAATTCCTCCCCCTGACATCTGGGGCACACCGTTTCGGAGGCTGACTTGTTGGCCTACTAAGTTCAGCGTACCATCCAACGGTCGTCGTGCTTCTTCAACCTCTGGTATTCTTGCTCCAGCCGCCCAAACCAGCGTCGGCAGTGCCACCTGCTCCTGCCTCACATGTCCGGCTATGCTGCCACCGCTAGCCATGCCATCTCTCTATACTCACCCACACCTCCTGTTATTCTCCGGCGACGGCTGTTGGTGTCAAAACCGGTGGATCTCGGGTAGGGGTCCCGAACTGTGCGTCTAGGATCGATGGTAACAGGAGACAGGGGACATGATGTTTACCCAGGTTCGGGCCCTCTCTATGGAGGTAATACCCTACTTCCTGCTTGATTGATCTTGATGAATATGAGTGTTACAAGAGTTGATCTACCACGAGATCGTAATGGCTAAACCCTAGAAGTCTAGCCTATATGACTATGGTAATGTGTGTGTCCTTTCCGGACTAACCCCTCCGGTTTATATAGACACCGGGGGGATCTAGGGTTTACATAGAGTCGGTTACATAAGAAGGAATCTACATAGTCGGTCTCCAAGCTTGCCTTCCACGGCAAGTAGAGTCCAATCCGGACACGGGTACAGTCTTCGGCCTTCATGTCTTCACAGCCCATCGGTCCGGCCCATGGATAACAGGCCGGACGCCCGCGGACCCCTTAGTCCAGGACTCCCTCAGTAGCCCCTGAACCTGGCTTCAATGATGAGGAGTCCGACGCGCAGATTGTCTTCGGCATTGCAAGGCGGGTTCCCCTTTTTCCGAACTCCAAGATAGTCTTCGCAGAGCAGGTCTTGTTTTCAAACTTGCTTTCGGGTTAAGTGCAGAAAATCAATTCAATATTCCTGTCATTGAGGATCTATTAGATGAGCTACATGCCAAAGGGGAATCTAGGTACCGTTTACCCACGAAATGAAGTATCAAAGGACCCGGGCAATAGGTTTATGACTGAACTGAAACTAGAGCAGGGAATAGCAGGATGATTTGTTAGTAGTGAACGATTCTAAAATGGGTATTGTATCCCAAATAGTGTTTCCTTAATGGCATAACAAAATCAAATTGATTTATGGCTAATCAGTATCAATTAAAAAAAGAGTGCGATGATAGTATCCGGACCTGTCACACACACCATACAAAACCGCAGAGAGAATATATTTTTACACGAGTTCCATCCGCTGACAATTTTTCCGCAGCACGACATTATGTCTGACCGCTCATAATTTCGAACCGTTTCTCTTCTGCCGCTCCACGTTTCGAGACACGGTTACTATTGGAACGTCTTGTCAAAGCAGAGATCGTGTCCCCTTATTGCAGGATTCGCATCAATGCGGGCACGGTTAACCCAACCGTGCCGTTTATACGACCCTTGGGAATAGGCGAATCTTAAGGCAAGTGAGGAGGCGCTTGATATTCATGGCCTTTATAAGGGGATAAGGATTCCCTCTTCCTCTCTCACGCCTTCTCTCTGTCTCCGTCTTTCCAATCTCGAGCTCCAGCGCCCAAGCTCTCATCTCCTTTCCACTCAAGCAACCATGTCCGGATCCGGAGGTCAGGGCAAGTGGATGGGCTCTTCCATCAAGGAGGAGGACATTACTGAGCTTCGGGCGGCCGAATATCTGGCGAATGAGATCTCCCACCATCTACCGGCCGAGGGACAGGTCTTCCCCACGCCGAAGCCCACCGAGAGGGTAGTATTCATCCCCCATTTCTTCCGCGGGCTGGGGTTTCCACTCCACCCTTTCGTCCGCGGGCCGATGTATTATTACGGGATAGATTTCCATGATCTGTCCCTAAATTCCTTCCTCAACATCTCAGCGTTTATCGTCGTGTGCGAGGCCTTCCTGCGCATCCAACCCCATTTCGGGCTGTGGCTCAGAGTCTTCAATGTGAAGCCGAAGGTGGTGGATGGCCAGCACGCGGAGTGTGGAGGAGCCATGGTGAGCAAGCTACCCAACATCTCTTGGCCGAAAGGAATTTTCGTTGAGACAGTAAAGGAGTGGCAGAGACAATGGTTCTACATCACAGAACCCCGCGGCACCACCTGGGCCGCGGCTGCCGAATTCCGCTCTGGTGCTCCCCTTCGACTCACCTCCTGTGTTGAGAAGAGTCCGGATTGGTGTTCGCCCGATGAGCTGATAGCGTTCCAGACGCGCGTCCAGAGCATGATAGCCAAGGACGTCAAGCTCGTCGATGTAATCCAGGTGATGCTAGTTTGCCGGATTCTCCCATGCCAGCGCAGAAGCCGCCCTCTATGGGATTTTAATCTGAAGAAGCATCAAACCCTAGTGAGGCTCTTCGAAACCACCCATGAAGATGCCTGGAAATTGCTTTTTATGGGCAACGAGAAGCCACCGGCCATGGATTCAGACCGTGGTCAAGATTGTAAACACCCCGCCAGCGAGGTATGTCATTTCTGATGTATCCCCAACTTAATTGTTCCGAGGGTGACGTCTGAGTTTACCATTGCTTTTTCAGGACTTGATGGAGAGGGCGAAGCGGATCCAATGTCCGGCCCCGCTGCCCAAAGAACCGGTCATCCCGCGTCTAGCGAAGATGCTGGTGCCGGCGCCCTATAAGGCACCGGAGAAGAAGGCCAAGAAGAAGGCCAAGGGGACCAAGAGTGGCCCCCGTCGCAAGGGCACTTCGGACGTGATGTCCGAAGACGACAAAGCCCGTTCCTCTGTTCCTGAGGACAATGACGAGGAAGAGGAGGAGGAGGAGAACAAACCTCCCCCTGAGGAGAGAAAGAAGAAGAAGAGGGCGGCTTCCTCGCATCTGGAGGCGGAAACGCCCAACAAGGGGAGGGGCGTCCCCGCGGTCAACACCGCGTGGGACGTTGACAGCAGTCTGGAACGCCGCCGCCGCATTAAGCCCCAGGCCGCATCGTAAGTGACATGACTCACACATGCGCACATCCAGCCCTTTCTCTTCATTATCTTGACATAGTTAACTGTACTATCGTAGTCCGGCCCGCGACCTTATCCAGCGATCCTCATCTGGAGGTTCGTTGGCTCCGTCGGAGATGGCGAGCATGTCTCCACCGCCTGCTTATTCCCCCGGGGCCAGGGACGACACCGAAGTGTTGTCCCGGAGGACCGCTCCGAAGGGAGGAGCCCGGGACGCTGTCTGGGAGGTGCCACGAGGCGAGACCTCCACTGCCGGACATATGGGGGAGCCGATCCCCATGGAGACTGGCGAAGAGGGCCGCATCCAGTTTGGCCCTCAGCCGAATATGATTCCGGAGACCCATATGGCTCCGGAGTCGGGCGAGCAGCCCCCTTTGAAGCAGGGCAGTGCGCCGATTCCACCAGTGGCCTCTGTCCATCCAGGGGCGCCGGATAACCTGATGGAGGCGCTACAAGGTGCCTCCGTTGTGGACGAGCACCGTGTCCTTATGGGTGCGGTGATCGAGAAGGTTCAGTCCGCCAAGAGTGGACTGAATGAAGCCTGCAGCAACCTGTTGACAGGTTTCAAGGTAAGAAAGAGAAAAAACCCCATGTAGACAGTAGCCCCTGAGACGCTGTCCGGTGTTCGGCTAGACGAACCAGACAGCGGATCAATCTTTCGTTATAGGAGGCTAACGTAATATGTATGAATAAGTAGGCGTCGCTGTTGGCCGCAACCTCGCATGCTGCCGAAGTCTCTGAACTGAGGCAGAGGCTGGAGCGGACCGAGAAGAGCTCGGCGAGGTTATGGTTCGGCTCCAGGAGAAGCAAGGTGAGTGACGACTTGCTGTGTGTTCGGAAAGAACAGGCGTTGTATATTGACCGCAGTGTCGTAATATGCGCAGGAGCCACGACCGTGGTCGAGGCCCTGAGGAAGGCCCTGGGCGAGGCCGAGGAGAAGGCTGTCCAGCAGCACCCGTCCGTAAGAAGCTCAAGGCCCGGGTGAAGGAAGTCCAACAGGAGCTCCAGGATGCGGTGAAAAAATGCGAGGCCTTGGAGCATGATGCGTCGGTTCAAGGGACCGAACTCGCCAAGGCTCGTCAGAGCGCGGAGACCGCACAGAATGAGGCCCAGGCCGCCCTCCAGGAGATCCAGGAGGCCAAGAAGATCGCGGTGGGTAAGGCATTTAAGATGCAAAGCAAGTATGCGGAGAAGCAGTACTTTTTACTAACCCGGGTTCGGAGTTCCCCAGGGGCTTTTGCGGACTTACCATGCAGTGTATCAGACGCCGCAGAGTTCTATCGAGCCGAAGGAGAGGGTTCTACGGAGAAGCTATTCTGGTCGCAGTATGCGGCGCCAGAGCATCCCGTGTCCTTCACCGATCAGCTGAAATAGCTGGTGGAGCTGCATAGGGTGGCCGAACTAGCCATTAAGGATTTGATAATCTGGCTATGGCCGGCCGAAGCTATGCCAGGAAGCTACTTCGGACTCGTGAGGCGGATGGTGAACGCCTATCCTCGGCTGGATGTGGTCAAGCGCTCGGCCTGCATTGAAGGCGCGCGCATGGCCTTCGCCCGTTGCAAGATGTGGTGGGCGAAGATGGACGCCGTCGAGGTGACCAGAGGGCCACAGGAGGGCAAGCAGCACCGCACACCTGAACGGTATTTTGCGGATGTCCTGGAGGGGTCTCGCCTTGCGGCAGCACAATGTTCGCAGGACATTGTATTTGAATAAATGTATTCATGTTGCCTTTGCCTTGTATTATGAAAACAAAGCCTGTTTGTAATATAATTTTTTTATGCTTTAATTGTTTCCTCCTGTGCGGCCGTGTTGTATGTAATCTGAGGGTTGGCCAGTCGTCAGCTTCTGCCCTCACGTAGGTAGTACGGAGGTGTTCGGGATGGAATCTAAACAATCTTGATCCAATTATATGGTCCTGGAAGGAGTTGTTTAGCGCAACAAACAAGGCAATCAGACTATGCGGCTTAAACGCCCTCACTTAGCCATAGGAGTTTTATAATAAAGCATGGGCGCAACCCTTGGTGCGAACCGGAGTGCTGTCGGCATCTGATCGGGAAGTGACGATCTTTCGCATAATGCGGAAAAAATCTCCAACGATTTGTAACCCTCGAACAGCTGACCGGCTCTCGCCGTATCATGACAGTCAGTTTTCGGCTTTCTCTACTGTGGCGCTCATCTGGTCAAGGCCAGGGCACAATCGCAGTAGTTCTCCCTTTACTACCCTAGCCGATTTAGCGGAACGTAGGGTAGCAAGCACAGGAGCCGGGCAACCCAACTATTGACCAAAGACATGATTCGGAGCCAATGCATATAATGCTAAGTTCGGGGTGCCGAACTTATCTTTAAGGAGTGTTCGGACTTTTTTGCCGTATTATGGGGCGATGGGGAGCCCCTGGCGAATATGAAACGTACCAGAGTGTACGGTTGTTAGTAAATAAGTAAATTAAGGAAAACAGAGATAGAACAGAGATAGGATCTGGGGCCCTTGAACTTGGATCATGAACTGTTTCCATTATAGTTGGGTTAATGCGTCAAAGCACATTGGTACAAAATAATGCAATAAGCAACCGACTATTTGACATGCCACAACCGAAAGGTGAGCTGCGTGTGGGTCCTGAAAGCGGATAGAGTAATCGTTGGATTAGCCTCTAGGGCTTCCCGTGTATGCTTGTGCTCCGTGTCAATCCGGTGAGTTCATCCTTTGACAGGACCATTAATCAAGCCGTCGAAGGAGGCCCGCATAAGAGAACCCTAAAACAAGGGAAAAGGAGATAGTAAAGTTATATGTGTGTCTAGAATTGGTCTAGCCGAACTGTAGATCCCGGGCTAGCTTGTGCCTCCGTCGATGCCCATGGAATTTTGAGTGCGTAATTATGTACGCGTGGTATGAATGCCACTACCTCATCGGGATTGGGACGGAGGCCAAATTGCTAATCGAGCTCTTGATGAGCCGCGCAGTCCTGTTGCACTGTAGTCCGGACTCTCTTAATGATGTCCAGGGGCTCGGCTGCCAGACTATGATGCTGCTTGAGAAGGCCGCTTTGTACCTCTACTGCTAGGGCGGCGGTGTGCTCCTCTGTCCGGAGGGAGCGTTCTGTGTTTCCGTTGACTGTTATGACACTGCGTGGACCGGGCATCTTAAGCGTGAGATAAGCATAGTGTGGCACCGTGTTGAATCTAGCAAACGCGGTTCATCCGAGCAGTGCGTGGTAGCCGCTGCGGAAGGGGACGATGTCGTAGATTAACTCTTTACTTCGGAAGTTGTCCGGAGAACCGAAGACCACCTCCAGCGTGATTGAGCCCGTACAGCGGTCCTCAATGCCTGGTATGAATCCTTGAAAGGTAGTCTTTGTGGGTTTGATTCGTGAGGGATTAATGCCCATCTTCCACACTGTATCCTGATAAAGCAGGTTGAGGCTGCTACCACCGTCCATTAGGAATCGTGTTAGGTGAAATCCGTCGATGATTGGGTCGTGGACCAGTGCGGCTGAACCGCCATGCCGGATACTAGTTGGGTGATCCCGACGATTGAAGGTGATCGGGAATGACGACCACGGATTGAATTTTGGGGCGACTGGCTCTACGGCGTAGACGTCCCTGAGTGCTCGCTTACGCTCCCTTTTGGGGATGTGTGTAGCGTATATCATGTTCACTGTTTTGACTTGAGGAGGAAATTTCTTCTGCCCCCCGGTGTTCGGCTGCCGGGGCTCTTCGTCCTCGTCCTCACTTTGTGATCCCTTTTCTTTGTTTTCGGCATTTAACTTGTCAGCCTGTTTGAAAACCCAAAAATCCCTGTTTGTATGATTGGCTTGTTTGTCTGGGGTGCCGTGTATCTGGCATGAACGGTCGAGTATGCGGTCCAAGCTGGAAGGTCCCTCATTGTTTCTTCCGCTGGCCGGACTTGGAGCCGCTGAATACGGTGTTAACTATGGTGTCATCGGTGTTGTCGCCATTGCTTCGGCATTTGTGTCTATTGCGCCGGAGCTTGCCGGTGCTGTTCTTGGCCTCGGAGTGGCCTGCCTCGCTGGCTGTGTTTTTGCTACAAGCCAGCCAGCTGTCCTCACCCGCGCAAAAGCGGGTCATGAGTGACGTAAGGGCTGCAATAGACTTCGGCTTTTCTTGGCCGAGGTGGCACGCTAGCCATTCGTCACGGATGCTGTGTCTGAAGGCCGCTTGGTCCTCGGCATCCGGACAGTCAACGATCTGGTTCTTTTTGGTTAGGAACCTAGTCCAAAATTTTCTGGCTGATTCTCCAGGTTGTTGAACTATATGGCTTAAGTCATCGGCATCTGGTGGCCGGACATAAGTTCCTTGGAAGTTATCAAGGAAAGCCTCTTCCAAGTCCTCCCAGCTGCCGAATGGAATTTTCAGGCAGACTATTTAGCTAGTGTCTAGCCGGCCCTTTTAATTTTAGTGGGAGGTATTTGATGGCGTGGAGATCATCTCCTCGGGCCATGTGGATGTGGAGAATAAAATCTTCGATCCACACTGCGGGGTCGGTTGTTCCGTCGTATGATTCAATATTGACGGGCTTGAACTCCTCGGGGAATTCGTGATCCAGCACCTCATCTGTGAAGCAGAGAGGGTGTGCGGCGCCTCTATGGCGGGTCGTGTCATGGCGCACCTCCGATGAAATCCGTCTGCGGTTATTGGCCCGTGTGTGACTAGGTTTGTCACGTCCGAATAAGTAGCCGTCATCCCGAGTAGGGAAGCGTCCTCGCGATCCGTAGATCGATCTGGTGTGTCCTGCTCTACTATCCAATTCCTGCCGAAGGTCGTATGTATGGTCCCGAACTGTTCTGTCCCTGTTTTTGCGAGGCAGTGGGGCAGGCTGTTGTTCGGCCTGAGTTGCCGTTTTATCCCGACCGCGGGGTGGTCGGTCCGCTGCACTATCCCGACCACGTGGTGGTCGGTCCGCATTGTGCGAGGGAGGTATGGGATCTGGTGCCTCCTCATCAAATTGAGGTAGCAGTCTGCGTTTTGGGTGACTCTTGGCTGGGCGCTTGAGGCCGTATTCTTCGGCTGCCAGGACATCGGTCCATCTATCGATGAGTAGGTCTTGATCGGCTTGGAGTTGCTGCTGCTTTTTCTTTAGGCTTCTTGTAGTAGCTATGAGCTGGTGCTTAAAGCGCTCCTGCTCGAGGGGTGCCTCAGGCACGATGAAGTCCTCATTGCCGAGTCTGTCATCATCCTCGGAGGGTGGACGGTAACTATCGTCCTCCGGGTCACTGGGCATGGCCTGTTTATCAGAGTTAACTTGCTCGTTATCTTGTTCCTCTTGTTCGGATGTTGCTCCAACAGGGTCTTCCTTGTTTTCGGCGTCGTCGGGAGTACTATTTTCTCTGGCACCGGTGTTGCTGTCTTTTGAGCAACGTGACTTAGAGCGGCGTTTAGGGCGCCGGCGCCTGGACTGCGTCTCAGAGGGTTTATTCGCATCTGGCTCTTCTTTGTCGTCGCCGCCAGATCCTTTAGGTGTATCAACCATGTACACGTCGTACGAAGACGTGGCCGTCCAACGTCTAGTGAATGGCAGGTCTTGGCCTTGCTCCTTGTCGGCAACGTCATCCATACCGTCGATGTATTTGGAGCCATAACCGAGCTCGTCGGTTAAGTCCTCGATGGTAGCTATGAAGTGGGTGGCGGGTGGGAAGCAAAATTCTCCGTCGTCAGCCCCTAGATTGAACTGGACATAGTTCGGCTGTGAGTCTCCGGCCAACGACAAATTCTTTGAAGAGTTCAGCACATGGCCCAAAGGCGAGTGCTGGAAGATGTCTGCGGCGCTAAATTCGGAAATCGATAACCGACCCAGCTCGGTGTCCGCAGGCGTACCCGGTCCGGAACTTATAGCCGGAAATGAGTCCGGAGTTCCTTGGACGCAAATATTGCGGGGTGTCAAGTCTGTGTGCGGCTCCAACGCCGCGGACTCTGTGGCCTCGGATGGCACGATCTGCTTCGGTTCTAAGGTCGTTGCCGCAACAGGAACCATCTCCTGGACGTGATCCGATGACAAATTTAAGTCATGTTCATCAGGGCGAGGGGGAGCGATCGCTGCGGTCTCGAATCCGTTGAAGATCAAGTCTCCATGGATGTCCGCAACATAGTTCAAGCTTCCAAATCTGACCTGGTGGCCAGGGGCGTAGCTATCAATCTACTCCAGATGGCCAAGCGAATTGGCCTGCAGTACGAAGCCGCCGAACACAAAAATCTGTCCAGGGAGGAAGGTTTCTCCTTGGACTGCGTCACTATCGACGATTGAAGGGGCCATCGAACCTTTCGTCGACGGCAGAGTGGAACTCTCAATGAAAGCACCAATGTCGGTGTCAAAACCGGCGGATCTCGGGTAGGGGGTCCCGAACTGTGCGTCTAGGATCGATGGTAACATGAGACAGGGGACACGATGTTTACCCAAGTTCGGGCCCTCTCTATGGAGGTAATACCCTACTTCCTGCTTGATTGATCTTGATGAATATGAGTGTTACAAGAGTTGATCTACCACGAGATCATAATGGCTAAACCCTAGAAGTCTAGCATGTATGACTATGGTAATGTGTGTGTCCTTTCCGGACTAACCCCTCCGGTTTATATAGACACCGGGGGATCTAGGGTTTACATAGAGTCGGTTACATAAGAAGGAATCTACATAATCGGTCACCAAACTTGCCTTCCACGCCAAGTAGAGTCCAATCCGGACACGGGTACAGTCTTCGGCCTTCATGTCTTCACAGCCCATCGGTCCGGCCCATGGATAACAGTCCGGACGCCTGAGGACCCCTTGGTCCAGGACTCCCTCAACGGCAGCCTCACACCGCAGCCGAAGCAGTCAACCCACGTACTCCCCTCCGCGTGGGCATCCACTGTCGCGTCTTCCCCGCCTCCACGTTGTTCCCTTCCTAGGCCTCGCCGTCGTCCACCGCCTTGGTGCTCTCGGCGCGGCGTGGTCAACATGGTCAACGGAGGACAGCCATCGGAAGAGGACTTTAGGCGGTGAGGCTGACAGCTGGACCCACCAGCTACATCTCCAAACACAAGGAAGTGCCTCCTTATTACTCGCAAAATAAAAGCAGCTATATCTTCGCACGCAAGGAAGTGCATCCTTATCCTCCCTGACCGCTGGGACCCACCCGGTCAAAGCGTACGTAGCGTTGTCTGTCTGGTCGCGAACGTGTACGTACATACTGGTCGATCGGTCTCTCTGCAAGTATGAACCGTGGCCAAGTAACTAGCGGCACATGTCATTGTAGAGCACCTGACATAGCAGTTCACGCAGTCCTGTCTAAGTCATGTACATGTACGTATAGCCACAGGTCAAAAAATACGGCCACGTACGTACATACAGGCGTGGTCTCGAGCGCGTACTTGCGCATATATATACAGACGGCCAGGGCTTGTGTACATGGAGAGGCAATGGACGGCAGCAACAGCGTCATGTTGATCGGGCAGCGAACCGGCTGGGTCGGAATGAAGAAACAACGTCCTATTCATCAGGAGGCAATCGACTAGGTCGGAATGCGTCGTGTTCATCGTGAGCCAACCGGCTTGGACGGAACAGCCGATCGAAATGAGGCCTGGCGTACCGCAGAATGGAGGACACGGCCTTGTGTTCGAGCGGACACGGTCGAAACGGGATCCTGTTCATCGGGAGGGGTTTGGCGTACCGCAAAATGGAGGAAACGGACTTCTCTTGGACCTCCTACGGTCGAAACTGGGTGCTGTTGATCGGGATGGGTGTGGTGTACCGCAAAACGGAGGAAGCGAACTTGTGTTGGAGCGCTACGGTCGAAACAGGGGTCCTGTTCATCGGGAGGGGTGTGGCGTACCGCAAAACGGGACTCCACGGGATACTGTTCATCTCCACCGTCGACTGCCTCCACGGGCTACTGTTCATCCACCGTCGACCTCCTCCAGCCTCCATCTGCGACTGTTCATCCATGGGCTCCTGTTCATCCAGCCTCCACCGCTCCTCCACCGGTTACTGTTCAACCAGCCCTCTGCACGGGGTCCTGTTCAACCACCCCTCCATGGGATACTGTTCATCCAGCCCTCCACGGGGTCCTGTTCATCCAGCCCTCCACGGGGTCCTGTTCATCCACCCCAACCGGCTCGATCGGGGTCCTGTTCATCCAACGGCAACGGCCTCTACTACCACAGGGTCCTGTTCATCCAACCCCCACCGAGAACTATTCATCCAACCCCCCCAATAACGCTCACTTTTCATCAAGAGGCGGCATCGATCGGCTTCAGTTAGCAGCAGTAGCGAAGGAATCACTCGAGTTCACTTAACAGCAAGGGATCGATCGGGGTTCAGTAACGTAGCTAGTGCAATCGCTCGAGTTCAGTTAGAGCCCAACGCCTCGCTCGGGTTCGGTTAGAGCGCAACGCCTCACACACACGCGCGTACATGTACAAGAGAAACGCGCAAACCTCCGTGCATCGCTCGGCCCCGACCACCCACCGTAACCGGGAACTCCCCGATATTTTCCTCGCCCTCGCTTCTACCACGGGTTTTTCCGTTATGGACGGCCCAAAGAATGTCATGCAGCTGCGTCTCCGGCCCGCCCAGGACGAAAATCCCACTTTCTGTCATGATTTTTTGTCATAGAAGTAGGAGCCCACCACATCTATGATGATATCGGGTTTTGTCACAATTATCGTCATAGAAGTGTCATAAGCATGACAAAAAAAATCCGTTCGGCCCAAAATGTCTTTTTTTTTGTAGTGTAACTTCCGATAAATAACCACCTGCAAAATAGATACTTCGAGAGAATATTCATCGTAGGGGGGTTATTGTCATTACGACATAGAATTACTGAGAGTTTTACGAAATGATACAAATAAATGAGGAATAACAGTTGCAAATACAAGAGAAAACCAGTTGAAACGGAACACCAGAAAGCGAATCTAACAAACTCGATGTAATTCTCCCCTTTTTTGTCAACAAGTGGAAAAGAGATGACGAATAACATGTGACAGAAAGTAAAGCAAATATCACTCTGAGGCATCACCAGAAGAGTTGTCCGAAGAAAGTTTGTCTTCAGAAGTAACTGGAGTTCCTTCAACATCAGCAACAACTGGATTGTCTTGGGGCACGGTGATTGGTTGCTGGGCAGATGTACTTGGTGCACTAGTATCAGCCTTCAGAGGAGCAATGGAGAGAATATTGCCTTCGGTTTGTTTTATTATAGGAGAGGTGGCTTCAGATTCCTTGAGCAATTTGCAAATTTGCAAACGAAGATCATCGATGGGGAGCACTCGAGCAGGCAAAGGCCGAGTGTTGTGCGCCTGGAGATCATCCATACTGAAGCCTTGATCAATGTAATCATACAGCTCTTTAAGGTTCATGTGCAATAGTTGTTTTCGGTGAAGAACTTGCGAACCAATTTCCAGAGGCATTTCTTATTTTCATTGGCTATCAGATGAATGAGCCTTGTGCGGTTATTGAGGAGATTGATTTCCTGTGCAAGATGCTCTTTCCCACGTCGATCATCAACGATATGTTGTAGAATCAACTGTTGCATACGCATGCTGATCTCCAAATGGGATGGTGGCTGAGGTTGCCATTCACACACGCTGAGGAAGTCGTGGACCATCAAAACTTTGATGATAATCTTCGGGAGGTGATTATGGTTTGCTCGAGGAAAATTCTTCCATGGCTTTCATAGGTCACTCACCGGTGCAATGAAGCATTTGTGGCTAGCGTTTGCAAGATACATAGTTTGCATAGCATGATCAATCACCTTTTGAATCAATGGAGCAAATACTTTCACTGTGACTGAAAATTGAGCAGCATCTTTCAGAATGTGGAGAAACGGGTCTTCTACATCAAAGGCATATCGCTTGGAGATAGCATAGATGGTATTTCGAAGGATATCAGAAATGGATCTGTCTACATTCATGCCAGGAAGTGGGCAGATGGTATAGGTGAGCAAATGGTATAGCGTATGTTGTGTACGCATGCTGATCTCCAAATGGGATGGTGGCTGAGGTTGGCATTCGCACATGCTGAGGAAGTCGTGGACCATCAAAACTTTGATGATAATCTTCGGGAGGTGATGATGGTTTGCTCGAGGAAAATTCTTCCATGGCTTTCATAGGTCACGCACCGGTGCAATGAAGCATTTGTGGCTAGCGTTGGCAAGATACACAGTTTGCATAACATGATCAATCACCTTTTGAATCAACGGAGCAAATACTTTCACAATGAGTGAAAATTGAGCAGCATCTTTCAGAATGTGGAGAAACGGGTCTTCTACATCAAAGTCATGTCGCTTGGAGATAGCATAGATGGTAATTCGAAGGATATCAGAAATGGATCTGTCCGCATTCACCCCAGGAAGTGGGCAGATGGTATAGGTGAGCAAATGGTATAGCGTATGATTCTCAAAGGTTAAGTGCTCAGGTAGTGGAGGACCAAAGTAATCTCAGATCTTCTCTTTTGTCCATAGTGCACTTGAAATCTTCATTGGATAAAACATCAATATAGTGCATCCGAATTTCATCTGTGTCATGCTCAAAGCGAGGGAAATGGAAGTGCGAGGTAAAATCCGTAGAGGTGCACTTGATCCTTTTGCATTCAATCATCCATTCAAAAATGCAGTTGGAGCTATCATTCTCATCACCAGAGATGTACAATGTAGCATAGAACTGAAGAACAATCTCTTTCTTCTAGGGATGTTAAAATTCAAACACTTAAGTGAGGCAAAAATCATCCAAGTCTTGAAGCAATTGGTTGAAGCAGCCAATGTTTCGCATTACTGGTATATTGGGAAATTCATGAGGAAAATCTTCTTGCTTTCATATAGCACCCGAGAGTATAATAGATAGCCTATTCCTTGGTCCAGAAACGAGGTGAATAAGAAGTGCAAGGACCATTATAGGGACTATTCTAAAAGAATTTGGGGTGAGTGTTCCTGTTGAACAGAGGGACTTTAGCCCCAGCACCAGCCGAAAATATGGGCAGTTCTTCTCGAGGATATGGAATCTTGAGTTCATCTTCGGGAGACAGAAACTCATCGCCATAAACCATGGAGTCTGGATGACGACTATAAAAAGATCGGCGAGCAGAGGTACCATGGTCATCAGAACGAGCATGTGAATTAGTTGTCAACTAGAGCCTGGATGGGGTAGAGGTCACAATTGTAGGAACTGTTATTTCATTATGTTAAGCTCGAAAAACCATTGGAACTGATTCTTTCACAGACGGTGGAGCTTGATTTTGCTTGGTCTTAGTTTGAGAAGGTCGTTGTTGTTCGACCACCAGTGGTTCTGAAGGAGTTGACACTACAAGAGGAGCTGGAGCAGATACTTCAGAACGAACAAGTTCACCCTCCTTAGGAGTAGACTTGGTGGGAGAGATAGTACGATCAGTAGAAGCCACATGCACTGTTTCAGTTGGCCTTGGCGAGAGTTGAGCTTCAAACGCCTGAACATGATTGGGAGTCTGTTCTTTCATGGGAGGAGGAAGACTAGGCGGAACCTCTTCATGAGAAATGGCAGCGGGCTTGCGGGAAGTTTTCTTACACTGCTTCTTCTTTTCTTGAGCTGCAGTATCAATGTGACCCTTTACCAGGTCATTGTAGCGAGTCACGTGAGTCAGATGCTCATCATAGATCTTTCGGACTATTGTATCCAACTCCGAGTGGAGTCCCAGTCGCCGATGACGAAGCATAGTCATGGTGCGATTAACATCCTTGTATGAGTTTTCAAGCTCACGAATGACAAACTTTGATGAGGTCATTTTCATTTGATTATCCAAGTCAGTTATCTCAGCCGACAGTGTGTTGATTTCAACAACGTCTTCACGCATATCATTCACAAGGGATCATGCACTACAAAAAAATACACTTCTGTGATGATACGTGTTTGTCACAGTAGGTCACGTTTTTTGTCATCCATGTACATCCATGATGATTTTATGAAAGAATCAAGATAGTCATACCTGTGCTGTCGTAGAAGTGTTCCATGAAAATACCAAAATTATCATCACAGAAGTCTTCACTTCCATGACGATAAATGACGCGTCATGGAAGTGCTTTTGTCAAGGGTAACCGACACGTGGCATCCACCGTAACGGGTTGTCGTTAAGCTATCGGGTCCGGTTTTGGATCCGATAACCCGTGAACAGCCCGGACCAATGGCGATTTTCCACGCGTAAAATTCTCATTGGCCGAAGGAAACACGTGGCAGCTTGTCATTGGGTCAGATAGGCGCCTATGATATGTCAACACGTGCGACGACCATCCACTGGTCCATTTAGCTTACAAAGGCCGGCCGGTTTGACTTGGTCAAAAGTTAGCGGGCCGGCCCATGAAAAGCCTGTTAATGGTCTGTTCGCAAATAGCCCATTTTACTGCCTGGTAACTCACGGCCCGTTAGGGCCTTCCCAAAATCGGCCCAACAGCATCATGTGGGCCGTCGAATATAACACCAGCCTGTTTCACTTTCGAACCATGTATGGCCCATGACATCTTTCGGCCCATATGAGGCATTTCGTATCTTTAGGCCCTTTAGTGGCCCACGGTAACTCTAGCCCATAATGTACAGTAAATTACTTTGTACTCATTAACGGCCCATGATTCACATGGGCCGTTTCCAGCCCGTGTTAGCTTTCGGACTACACACGGCCCATACGTTCTTGGGCTCCTTTCTGGCCCTCGATTACTTCCGGCCTGTTACCGGCCTATTCCACTAATGGGCCAAATTCGGCCCGTGGCTAGAATCGGCCCATTTGTGGCCTGTTAACCCGTTGTGCCGTTTCCATCCCGTCCTATATTCTGGCCCATTAACGACCCGTTATTCATGTGACAGAATTAAGCCCTTGCTGTCTTTTGGCCTGTTAACGGCCCGTTACCGTGCTGGCCTGATACCAATTACGGCCGTTTATGGCCCATATGGACCCATTTATCCGACAGCCCGAGGCCCACCGATTCTATGGCCCGTTGGAGGCCCATTTATCCGACGGCCCGTAGGAGGCCCATGGATCCTACGGCCTGTAGCAGGGTCAAGGTTACCACTGCCCGTATACAGCCCATGGTTGTTGCGGCCACTAGCAAATCAGGGAAAAAGAAGACTAGGAAATAAATAAGCCCGAAACTAACGCTAGGCTATTAAGGCGATTGCACAGATTACATCCACTAGGCATCAAAGTTCGCCACCAGGCAAATATAGGGAACACCCTACACTATACAAAAATGGCTTGCTATTTTTTTTAGCCGGTGGCTGCACGTTAAGAATAGATTTTGTATCGCAACAAAACAAATTACAACCATAAAACAAAAGGAAGGTTGGTATAAAAGTTAACAGTCTGGCAGGTAAATGCACCACCATAAGTTCAGAAGCTCAGTTCATTTGACCTGACTGTTATGTTTTCATGATGTATTGTCCGATGGAGCACCATAACCTTCGCCTTCATTTCTCCTAGGCTCCTGAACAACATAGCAAATGGCTGATAGTCTGGTTTCAAAACCATGCATATCTTGACGACATCAAACAATGGTTGTCCTTGTTTCACAAAGGGACTGTGTTAGGGAATGGACTTGTGTCTGGAGCGCAGATATACACTGGTACGCGTTGGTACTATACAAATGGTTTTTAACCCCTTTCTGCGACGACATTTGGAACCGTCGCCTAGTGAGTGACGGTGATAGGGGGTCCTTCCCACACGACCCAGAAACCGTCGGGGATAGGGAGCCTTGATGCATACAGTTGTCCCTATATAACCATTTCCGATATCTTGAATATCCCAAACGCTTCATCCTTGCTACTCGTCTGTGCTCGCATTGCCATCGCGGTCGGAGTTTTGTGGTTTTACCTAAAACCAGGCAGATTCCAGGCACGAGAGTTTTCCAACAAGATTCCAGGCATGGGAGTTTTAAGATGCCTGGCACATCACAAACAGTTCATGATTATAAACCGTGTACGATAGGTAGACAACCACACATTTAGTTTTCCTGCACCGTATGTGATAGTGTCTGACATCACACACACTTTGCAAACGACAACTGTGTGCATTGTTACACATGTTTCCTCTCCGTGAAGTGTGTCGGATTATGATGTATATCGCACACATTGTGCTTTATTAACCGTGTCCGCCGTAATGACCTGCACACCGTAATTTCGCCCTAGTTTAATTGCTGCTATTTAAAATTGTACCTAATTTAAACTTGAAAGTAGGCTATAGCTTTATTCATATCCATCAGGTTCAAACAACCAATGAATTATTCAATTCACAGGTACATATGTTTAAGAATGACATAAGCACCAAATAAAGAATGATGAACCATGGTTCTATACTTGTACTATTACAGATGGTAAAGAAAGAGGCGACAGACATTCCGGTTGCTGAACAAGGTGAAGCGGAATGGCCCTATTGTGCTCTCCTGGATGCAGAAGGCATGCAAGACTCTAGTCCAACCCCTTGTGATGGTCGGCCGCCAATCATGTAGTTTGAGAGGTAATCTTGACTAAACTGCTTTAGGATCCATTGAAAAAGAAAAAAGATTCAGACATTGTCATCTAACACAACTAATTACATGCAGTTCACTGTTCACTGTTGTCTTGCATAAAGTGTAAACAAATAGTTCGATTGACGTCTTAGGACCCATTTTAATAACAATCTTTATCAGTTTCCTCACATGATGCTGGTTCATGAATATCTCATTGCCCCAGAAAGGGTCGAAGTGTGGACCTTTGGCAATGATATATGTACTAAAAGCACCAAGTTAATATTAGAAGCTAAACAACAATTGAAAAATGATGTAGTACAACACTCCCTCCATCCCATTATATAAGATTTTATTACATGTATATCTAGACATCATCAGAACATTAAGGTAACACTCTTCCTTGTTGCTATGTATCCTGGGATAGCATATTTAGTCATTCAGTACAATGCATGTTGCTATGTAGCCTCAGATATATTAAATATGGCCCTAGTTAACCTACTGATAAATGGGTTACAGATATATTCAGTGAAATGTCTGATTCGATGATTAATCCCTTATCAGCCCTAGGCTATATGGTACTAGCTATCGATATCCCGAACAGTGAGTACATATAAGCAATGCGATGAAACTAACCTCGATGGAAAACAACATTGTTCTCAATATTGTCCTGCATGAGTACATATAAAGGCATGTTAAGAACAACAGGCTAAACATCAACCAAATATATCCATGGTAGATAACATAATCTACAAATGATAGCTTCAGTGTGCAGGCTTATGCACGCTAGTTAAGAAAAACAAGAAGTGGAAAGGTGTGTTAACTACATCAGGCATAACCTTTAAAAACAAGCAAATAGTCATTCAAACTCGTATTGTGCAGGTCTAAAGTACACTAGTTATTGTTAAAAACGAAAAGGCATGTTAACTGCAATATCCTTAATAGCAACCAAATATCGTAATTCATAGTGGTATTGTTGAAACTATAATTGATGAAGTTGAACTGCACGGAAAATAGTTGCACATATAGAGTATCACATTGTGAATACCTGAAATAAACAAGTCATAAGGCCATCACTAGTCGATCCTTTAAAAGTTAAAGGACTAAAACCCTTAGTGGATATATATATACTCCAGCAATTTTTGGTCTTTTCTAGTCGATCCCCTAAACTTAACGTTGTAAGCTTCAATTTGATCAAGTTCAAAGCAGGTTCAACCGAAAGTAGCATGCATTCAAACATAAACATAGATAATTTTGCAGAACCGAACATAAAACATAAATTTAAACTAAGCTAAACTACTTTCGGTCGAAGCAGAGGTCGAGCCAATCCTTCCTCGTCATGTATGGTGTGCTGTGAGCCGGGTCCGGGCCGGTGCCGTCGACGGGGTCGTTGGGGAAGGCACTCCTCCACTCGACGACGTCGATCTCCTCGTCCTCGGGGCCCATCTCGACGCCCTCCGTGCCGCCGTCGCCGCCGACTTCGACCTCGTCATCGGAGGAGAGCCCGATAACCTCGCCGCCCTCTGCGCCTTCGACCTCGTCGTTGGAGGAGAGCGCGAGAACCTCGCTACCCTCCACGTCGGCAAAGATCGCCCGCTCCGCCTCCACGAGCTCCGGGTGCTGCCGGCAGAGCTCTTGCATGTAGGCCTCGTCGGCGGCCTCGGCCTCGAGGCGCTCCCATGCCTCACGGTCCTCCCGCGCCATAGCCGAGCTCACCACCCCTGGCTCCGGCGGGACGAGGTCGACCGGAAGTGTGCCGAAGGGGAAATTGATCCTAGCCGCCGCGCCGTGGTAGCGGACCTGCCAGCGGTCGTACTCCATGGCCGCGAGCTCGACCGTGTGGAAGCTACCGAGCCACCGGCGGGTGTAGATCTCCCGATATGTAATCTCAGCGACCCACGTCCCCCACCGCCACTGCCGGACCCCGAGGTAGGACCTCGTCGGCTGCCGGGTCCGAGGGAGGACGGGGAAGTCCTAAAAAAATGGGGACCTTGAACGGCGGCGGGCGGATTGGGGGACCGGTGACGGTGGATCGAGCCCGTGGAGGACGACGGGGACACCTCGGCGGACACCTCGCCGGCGTCTGGCGAAAAGGCCGTGATAAACCTCTTTTTGGCCATTGGCTCCTCGAGCTCCCCGGCACATAGGCAGAGGCTGAGGATGGTGGCGCCGGCGATGGCGGTGACCTACCAATGGTTTCGAGGGTTGTGTGTGTCTGTGTGAGCGGAGGTTTTGGGGAGTGTGTGATGTGTGTGTAGGGGGCAGGGGGTGGGGCAAGGTGGTGTTTGAGGAAATACTGCGGCAACTGAAAATTTTACTAGGCGGGAGTAACAAGGTGGGGCTACTGAAAATTTGGATCAAGGGCGAGCAGATATTTTTGAGATTGCGAGAGATGCAGATGCCGGGGCTGCTGAAAATTTGAATCAAGGGACTGAAGCAGAGCGGGAGTAACAGACATCGCACACGGTTTGCGCATACTAATCGTGTGCTATCAGACATTAAAACCTTCGAGGCGGTAGATATTTTCGAGATTATGAGGGATGCAGAAGCGGGAGTATTTGGGGAGCGAGCTAGTGTGCTTGACACGCCGGTTGTGGACTATAGCCAACGCACCTTCTCGCGTAAGCCATAGGCGTACTATACACCGACGGTGCTCCAGGATATTTTGTACTACATCTCACACGGTCGGTGATAATAAACTTTGTGGGATCTACTTGATTTTTCATCTTGATTTGAATTACATGGGGTCACAGCGGCAATGGACGGTGTTTGAACTGCTAGACCTTTTATCTACAGTGAACATGCAACATATGTGTGTCATAAAATAATTGGAATTATTTAGGGTGCGTTTCAACATTTTACACATTAAACTGGTTTTCTATACATTTCAGGTGCACAATTCAAAATTAAACTACATGCATATGCTCCGGTGCATCTAAATTGGTTGAAAAATCAAATATGTGTCCTTGGGTGCATGCTTAGGTCCCATGCAAGAAATGGGAATGAATTTCAAACACCAAGAGACTGTTGATTGCCGGCAAAACGTTGAGATACCTGGTTTTAAATTCTAGTAAATCCAGAACTCGTCTGAAATTCATGAAACTTGGCATGGTATCATGGAGCAGCACCCGACATGCCGTGGTAAATTTTTTGTCCCATTTGGGGCAGGTTTGGGTATAAGCTTCTCACAAACCAGAGCTTCTCACAACGAGCCTGATGGTTTCGGTACGGAACATGCCACCTTTGGGGATGAAACAATATCCGTTGCCTCTTATTGCTTCAAAAAATTTCTAGTGTCAACATAGAACAACGGGAGTGTTGTGTTAAGTTTTGGAATTTTTCGTGGTCCGTTTGGACATTTTTGTACATTAACTAGGATTTCTAGGCATTTTATGTGCATAATTAAAATTTGAAATACATGCACATGCTCCCGTGCATTTAAAATGGTTGAAAAATCAAATTTGTGTCTTGGGTTGATGCTTAGGTCCCATGCAAGAAATGGGAATGAATTTCAAACACCAGGGCACTGTTGATTGCCGGCAAAACGTTGAGATACCAGGTTGTTAAATTCTAGTTAAACCAAAACTCGTCTGAAATTCATGAAACTTGGCATGGTATCATGGAGCGGCACTCGACATGCCGTGGTAAAATGTTTGTCCCATTTGGGGCAGGTTTGGGTATAAGCTTCTCACAAACCAGAGCTTCTCACAACAAGCCTGATGGTTTCGGTACGGAACGTGCCACCTTTGGGGATGAAACGATATCCGTTGCCTCTTATTGCTTCCAAAACTTTCTAGTGCCAACATAGAACAACAGGAGTGTTGTGTTAAGTTTTGAATTTTTTGCGGTTCGTTTGGACATTTTTATACATTAACTGGGTTTTCTAGGCATTTTATGTGCATAATTCAAATTTAAAATACATCCACATGCTCCAGTGCATATAAATTGGTTTAAAAATGAAATGTGTGTCCTTGGGTGCATGCTTAGGTCCCATGCAAGAAATGGGAATGAATTTCAAACACTAGGGCACTTTGATTGCTGGCAAAACGTTGAGATACTCTGTTTTTATATTCTAGTAAATCCAAATTCCTCTGAAATTCATGAAACTTGGCATGGTATCATGGAGCGGCACCCGACATGTCGTGGTAAAATTTTTGTCCCATTTGGGGTAGATTTGGGTATAAGCTTCTCACAAACCAGAGCTTCTCACAACAAGCCTAATGGTTTCGGTACGGAACGTGCCACCTTTGGGGATGAAATGATATCCATTGCCTCTTATTGCTTTCCAAAATTTTCTAGTGCAGCCATAGAACAACAGGAGTGTTGTGTTAAGTTTTGAAATTTTTCGGGGTTCGTTTGGACATTTTTATACATTAACTGGGTTTTCTAGGCATTTTATGTGCATAATTCAAATTTAAAATACATACACATGCTCTAGTGCATATAAATTGGTTGAAAAAACAAATATGTGTCCTCGGGTGCATGCTTAGGTTCCATGCAAGAAACGGGAATGAATTTCAAACACTAGGGCACTGTTGATTGCTGGCAAAACATTGAGATACTTGGTTTTTAAATTCTAGTAAATTCAAAATTCCTCTGAAATTCATGAAACTTGGCATCGTATCATGGAGAGGCACCCAACATGTAGTGGTAAATTTTTTTGTCCCATTTGGGGTAGGTTTGGGTATAAGTATCTCACAAACCAGAGCTTCTCACAACAAGCCTGATGGTTTCGGTACGGAACGTGCCACCTTTAGGGACGAAACGATATCCGTTGCCTCTTATTGCTTTCCAAAATTTTCTAGTGCCAACATAGAAGAACAGAAGTGTTGTGTTAAGTTTTGGAATTTTTCGGGGTTCGTTTGGACATTTTTATACATTAACTAGGTTTTCTAGGTATTTTATGTGCATAATTCAAATTTGAAATACATGCACATGCTCCCGTGCATATAAAATGGTTGAAAATGAAATATGTGTCCTTGGGTGCATGCTTAGGTCCCATGCAAGAAATGGGAATGAATTTCAAACACCAGGGCACTGCTGATTGCCGGCAAAACGTTGAGATACCTGGTTTTTAAATTCTAGCAAATCCAAAACTCGTCTGAAAGTCACGAAACATGGCATGGTATCATGGAGCGGCACCCGACATGCCGTGGTAAAATTTTGTCCCATTTGGGGCAGGTTTGGGTATAAGCTTCTCACAAACCAGAGCTTTTCACAACAAGCCTCATGGTTTCGGAATGGAACATGCCACCTTTGGGGACGAAACGATATCCGTTGCCTCTTATTGCTTTCCAAAAATTTCTAGTTCCAACATAGAACAACAGGAGTGTTGTGTTAAGTTTTGGAATTTTTCGGGGTTCGTTTGGACATTTTTATATATTAACCGGGTTTTCTAGGTATTTTATGTGCATAATTCAAATTTGAAATAGATGCACATCCTCCGGTGCATATAAAATGGTTGAAAAATCAAATCTTTGTCCTTGGGTGCATGCTTAGGTCCCATGCAAGAAATGGGAATGAATTTCAAACACCAGGGCACTGTTGATTGCCGGCAAAACGTTGAGATACCTGGTTTTCAAATTCTAGTAAATCCAAAACTCGTCTGAAATTTATGAAACTTGGCATGGTATCATGGAGCAGCACCCGACATGCCGTGGTAAAAAAATTGTCCCATTTGGGGCAGGTTTGGGTAGAAGCTTCTCACAAACCAGAGCTTCTCACAACAAGCCTGATGGTTTCGGTACGGAACGTGCCACCTCTGGGGAGGAAACGATATATGTTTCCTCTGATTGCTTTCAAACATTTACTAGTGCCAACATAGAACAACATGAGTGTTGTGTTAAGTTTTGGAATTTTTGGGGTTTGTTTGGACATTTTTATACATTAACTGGGTTTACTAGGCATTTTATGTGCATAATCCAAATTTGAAATACATGCACATGCTCCATTGCATATAAATTGGTTGAAAAATCAAATCTGTGTCCTTGAGTGCATGCTTAGGTCCCATGCAAGAAATGGGAATGAATTTCCAACACCAGGGCACTGTTGATTGCCAGCAAAACGTTGAGATGCCTGGTTTTTAAATACTAGTAAATCCAAAACTCGTCTAAAATTCATGAAACTTGGCATGGTATCAAGGAATGGCACCCGACATGCCGTGGTAAAAAAATTCCCATTTGGGGCAGGTTTGGGTATAAGCTTCTCACAAACCAGAGCTTCTCACAACAAGCCTGATGGTTTCGGTACGGAACGTGCCCGCATTGGGGACGAAACGATGTCTGTTGCCTCTTATTGCTTTCCAAAATTTTCTAGTGCCAACATAGAACAACAGGAGTGTTGTGTTAAGTTTTGGAATTTCTCGGGGTTCGTTTGGACATTTTTATACTTTAACTAGGTTTTCTAGGCATTTTATGTGCATAATCGAAATTTGAAATACATGCACATGCTCCCGTGCATATAAAATATTTTAAAAAACAAATGTGTCCTTGGGTGCATGCTTAGGTCCCATGCAAGAAAGGGGAATGAATTTCAAACACCAAGGCATTGTTGATTGCCGGCAAAACGTTGAGATACCTGGTTTTTAAATTCTAGTAAATCCAAAACTCGTCTGAAATTCATGAAACTTGGCATGGTATCATGGAGCGGCACCCGACATGCTATGGTAAATTTTTTTGTCCCGTTTGGGGCAGGTTTGGGTATAAGCTCCTCCCAAACCAGAGCTTCTAACAGCAAGCCTGATGGTTTCAGTATGGAATGTGCCACCTTTGGGGACGAAACGATATCCGTTGCCTCTTATTGCTTCCAAAAAATTTCCAGTGCCAACATAGAACAACAGGAGTGCTGTGTTAAGTTTTGGAATTTTTTGGGGTTCGTTTGGACATTTTTATACATTAACTGGGTTTTCTAGGCATTTTATGTGCATAATTCAAATTTGAAATACATGCAGATGCTCCAGTGCATATAGATTGGTTGAAAAATCAAATCTGTGTCCTGGGGTGCATGCTTAGGTCCCATGCAAGAAATGGGAATGAATTTCAAACACCAGGGCACTATTGATTGCTGGCAAAACGTTGAGATACCTGGTTTTTAAATTCTAGTAAATCCAAAACTCGTCTGAAATTCATGAAACTTGGCATCGTATCATGGAGCCGCACCCGACATGTCGTGGTAATTTGTTTTCTCCCATTTGGGGTAGGTTTGGGTATAAGCTTCTCACAAACCAGAGCTTCTCACAACAAGCCTGATGGTTTCGATACGGAAGGTGCCACCTTTGGGGATGAAACGATATCCGTTGCCTCTTATTGCTTTCCAAAATTTTCTAGTGCCAACATAGAACAACATGAGTGTTGTCTTAAGTTTTGGAATTTTTCGGGGTTCATTTGGACATTTTTATACATTAACTGTGTTTTCTAGGCATTTTATGTGCATAATTCAAATCTGAAATAAATGCACATGCTCCCATGCATATAAAATGGTTGAAAATGAAATATGTGTCCTTTGGTGCATGCTTAGGCCCCATGTAAGAAATGGGAATGAATTTCAAACACCGGGGCACTGTTGATTGCTGGCAAGACGTTGAGATACCTGGTTTTTAAATTCTAGTAAATCCAAAACTCGTCTGAAATTCATGAAACTTGGTATGGTATCATGGAGCGGCACCCGACATGCCATGGTAAAAATTTTGTCCCATTTGGGGCAGGTTTGGGTATAAGCTTCTCACAAACCAGAGCTTCTCACAAACCAGAGCTTGTCACAACAAGCCTGACGGTTTCGGTACAGAACTTGCCACCTTTCGCGACGAAATGATATATGTTTCCTCTTATTGCTTTCAAAAAAATTCTAGTGCCAACATAGAACAACATGAGTGTTGTGTTAAGTTTTGGAATTTTTCGGGGTTCGTTGGACATTTTTATACATTAACTGGGTTTTCTAGGTATTTTATGTGCATAATTCAAATTTGAAATGCACATGCTCAAGTGCATATAAATTGGTTGAAAAATCAAATATGTGTCCTTGGGTGCATGCTTAGGTCCCATGCAAGAAATGGGAACGAATTTCAAACACCAGGGCACTGTTGTTGCCGGCAAAACGTTGAGATACCTGGTTTTTAAATTCTAGTAAATCCAAAACTCGTCTGAAATTCATGAAACTTGGCATGCTATCATGGAGCGGCACCCGACATGCCGTGGTAAAATTTTGTCCCATTTGGGGCAGGTTTGGGTATAAGCTTCTCACAAACCATAGCTTCTCACAACAAGCCTGATGGTTTCGATACGGAACGTGCCACCTTTGGGGATGAAACGATATCCGTTGCCTCTAATTGCTTTCCAAAATTTTCTAGTGCCAACATAGAACAACAAGAGTGTTGTGTTAAGTTTTGGAATTTTTCGCGGTTCGTTTGGACATTTTTATACATTTTTACTGGGTTTTCTACGCATTTTATGTGTATAATTAAAATTTGAACTACATGCACATGCTCCAGTGCATGTAAATTGGTTGAAAAATCAAATCTGTGTCCTTGGGTGCATGCTTGGGTCCCATGCAAGAAATGGGAATGAATTTCAAACAACAGGGCACCGTTGATTGCTGGCAAAATGTTGAGATACTTTGTTTTTAAATTCTAGTCAATCCAAAACTCGTTTAAAATTCATGAAACTTGGCATGGTATCATGGAATGGCACCGGACATGTTGTGGTATTTTTCGTGTCCATTTTGAGAGAAGGCGCACTCGAATAAGAGCCAACAAAGGCATTTTGAGAAAATAGCTGCCACTTTAATTTCTCAAACGTTTGTATAATTCAAACCGTGTGCGTTCTGTTAACCATTCACGTGACCCACGTGTCTTGGTTTTAATGGTTGTAGGACAACTGCTTGACTGAACGGGAGGCGTGCGACCGCAGTGCGGCGCGCAGGCTCACCGGGAAGCGTGCAAGCTGTTCAACGTAGGATCTGTGCATCTCTTCAACGCAAATGGTTCAGATTATGGTATGCAAATTAAAGCCAGACTTCGGCGCTAAGCCAAGAGACACTGCGATTTGTCAAAATATGCAGCTAAAAATAAATAGCACTATCTAATTTTTGCAACTAAAATTCAATAATTAAGCATAGATTTCATTCATAGAGATTAAGCAGTCGTTCTCACCGGGAAGCGATACAACCTTGGACCGCTGCCCGCCTCGCTCCCACTGGTCTGTATTAATGGTGCTGCCGAGCGGCCGCACCCCCCCATCCTCGCCACACACACAATCCTCTCTCTCCGCCCGCATCCTCGACGCCGCTCTGAGTCCTCAAAGCCGTCAGTGTATGAGGATGCCACCGAAGTGCCCCATCGGAGGGAGTGGCGACGCCAGAGCTGCTGAAGTACCAGAGCACGGCGTGAATATGGAGACAGAGGTTTCCGTCGCCGCCGACGAGGTGGAGAACGAGGCTGCCAACAAGCGGAGGCGGGTCGAGAAAGAACCGCAAGCGACTCCGGCAGGCTTAGACTTCTACAACAACCTCCCCGATGATATGTTGAGAGTCATCATATCCCTCCTCCCAATCAAATACCAGGCGAGGACAGCCGCCCTTTCCCGGCGGTGGTGCCCCTTATGGCTCCTCACCCCTCTGGACCTCCTCGACACCCACGAGCTCTGCCATGGCTATTGCCAAAGCTTGGATGCGTTCTCCAAGATCCTCGGCAGTCACCATGGCCCGATCAAAGGCCTTATCACGGGAAAGTGCCATTCCAATGGCAAGGACCGGGCCAAGCTTGACGAGTGGTTCCGATCCCCCGCCATAGATCAGCTCGAGAAGCTCAGTTTTAATGATGGGCATATGCGCTTGCTGCCAACGTCCGTGCTCTGCTTTGCGCCCACGCTGCATCTCGCCAAGTTAATGAACTGCCATCCCCCCTTAATGACGCGCCCACTCTTTTTCTACCACGACTGAAGCACCTCGAGCTCGACACCGTCTGCATCCCAAAGGATGACATGGAGCGCCTACTCCGCGGCTGTACTACACTCGAGTTCCTTCGTCATCGGGCGATGAATTGGTCGAGTAGCTTGCACATCACCTCGAGGACTGTCCGGACTATTTATGTGTGTTTCTGGTGCTGCAACGAGAGATTACAAAAGGTGGACCACAATATGGTCATCCAGGACACACCTTCACTTGAGAGATTACTTGTAGTTGATCAACAAGGTCCAACAAGAATCAATGTCATTTCTGCGCCGAAATTGGAAGTGGTGGGCTACTCGTCTGTCAAATACTACAACTTTCAGGTACAACAGTCGCCTTATATACCTCTCCTTCTTGATATCAACGTTATAACTAGTTTTGAAGATGTATGTTCGTTTGTCATCCAGCGAAGCTTCAACCAGACTCTGGGCCAGTGAAGGTCTTGGCACTAGAATCTGTCGTCCCCAACCTGGACCAAGTTTTCAGTTGCCTGAGATGCTTTCCGTGCCTAAAGAAGCTGTATATTCTTTGCCCATTGTAGAGTATGGGCATCACCGTATTTATGTGACATGCGAAGGTTCTACTGATCCCGTCTGTACTCCATCATGTGGTGTAGGACATAGAATCCATCACTAAGAGTATCACTCGATGGTTGGATGCAGCAGAAGTCGGTCTTATGGCCGAAGGCGGGCCTGCCATCCCTTTTCTTCTTGTCCTTGATCTCTCCACCCCGTACGCCGTAGTAAAAGATAGCACTGTCGAGAACAGACTTGATGTGGGTGTAATCCTTTTTGTTCATGTTCTTCGACGAGTCCAGGTAAAGAGCGTGGGAGTATCAGGGGTAAAGGATGATGAGGACGGCGCGCCCGCCACAGCGCAAAATAAGTAGTGATCCTCGCAAGGTTCAAAAATTCGTCTGCCGCCCGGTAGACATCGTCGCAATCACCAGAACCCTATCCTTCATCGTTGCTAGCCATGTTACCTACGATTAAACCTAGTCAATTAATTATAGACCTAATAAAATTAATAATGACATAAAAAATGCCTATGTTTTGCAGGAACGTTGATTCCTTCCTGGTGTGGCAAATCCCGGGCACTCGATATATCCTAGTTTGTAGCACAAGTCATGCCGAAATTCATGGAAAATTTCGGCATGACCTTTGCTAAAAAGTGGACAAATCGAGCACCTGAAATTTGCCGGAACGGAAATGAATCAACATTCCGGCAAAACATAGGCCACTCGGCTTCATTCCCTGGAAACAACAAAAGGCCACTTGGGAACAATAGAACCACTTCAATGTTGCATCTCCTAGTGTTTGACACTTCAAGAAAATCTACACAAATCTCATGCTCTCTCAAACTCAATTAAAAAACCAAATATAGATTATATTTAGTTAACTACTGAACTAAGTTTTACTCTAAACTAAACCCTACTGCCTAATTAACATCTAGTTAAACAAACTCAATTCAAAAACTAAACCCTACTGAACTAATTAACATCTACATTATCTACTACTTAACATCTATTATTACCCTAACTAAAAACATCTACTATTAACCCTACTGCCTTAGTTGACTAGTACCACCACTACTAATAATTAACATCATCTACTACTACTACTAAAAAAACATTATCTATGAACCCTACTACTAATTAACATCTACTACTACTGCTAATTAACATGGCAGGAAGAAAATGTAGAGAGAGAGGAGGGGTGGGGGAGGGGCGGGGGCTTACAGAGAGGGGAGAGACGGCGGCGGGGAGGTGCTCGGCGACGGGGGCCGGGGCGGCGAGGGAGGGCTCGGGCTCGGGCGGCGGCGGTGAGGTCGAGGACGGCGCCGGTGAGGTCGAGGGCGGCATCGGGCGGTGGCGGTGAGGTTGAGGGCGGCTTCGGGCGGCGGCGGTGAGGTTGAGGGCGGGCGGCGGTGAGGTCGAGGGCATGTGCGATCGACGACAGTGACAGAGGAGTTGGGGGAATAGGGTGGAGAGGGGGGAAAGACTGAGCAAAATTTTGAGCCCGCGCGGTGGTTAAGTCGAACTGGCAGTACTGCTGGTTGAAAAACGCGCTATAGTTAAGTTAGCTATAGCGGTCTCTAGCAAACGCGCTACTGCTATGGGAAGCAGTTATTTTCTTCATTTCTTTTGTTTTATCTTTACATTTTCTTTTTTTCATTTCTCTTTTTTCTACTTCTTTCGTTTTCATTTACTTTTCTATTTCTTTTCCATTTTATTTTCTTTTTAGCAGTAGCGCCCTACGCGGGAAACACACTGCGACAATGCACTTATTGGTAGCATGCTTTCTGTGGCATCGCTACTACTATTCCTAGCCTACCACCAACACGATGGGAATTATAGTGGTAGCACGTTTTTCAACAGGCGTGCTACTGCTATAACTATAGCTGTAATGCTCTTTGTGGGAATGCGCTACTACCAACTAGCAGTAGCGCCCTTTTTTAACCAGCGCTACTGCTATACCTCTGTGTATAAGGTTTTCCCTAGTAGTGTATGGTTACAATCCATAAGCATTTCTCCTTTGGATTCATCTGTACTAGTTTTCTTAGGGAATTTTTCATCCAATCCAACCTCTTGTGAAGAAGGCTACATGTTTCTAGATTGTAATCAAATGCCCATGTTAATCATGTCAGATTGAAGATGGCACGTTGGTGCATTTTAAAAATCCTGCAACCAAATAGGAGTGTAGTAGTGTTCAAAACTGCATGTAGGCACTAACACATTCTCTTCTTTTGTAGATAATAATAGGCCCAGAGGTGGATAATGTTTATAACGACAATCACATCGAATGCCTGGATCTGCATCTCTCAATTATTACTTTGAAATCCTACCGAGGGACCTTACCGGAGATTACACTCGCGAGGTTCTTTCTTGCCAGAGCAAGGGTGTTGAGGGTACTGAGGTTGAACACACATTTAATTAGGAAAGATGAATGGTATGTTGATCAGAGCTGGAAGGTACTGCAGAATGCAAGAGGCTCCAAAAAAGCTAAACTTCGTATGGGAAGAGCATATGACAGAGTAATTGGAAGTCATTGTGTCAAACCCATACATGACTTGTCAGCGGCTGATCCCTTTTGCAGAAATGACGAGGCTTGCAATGTTTGAATTTGGGCATTGTAATCTTTGAATTTGAACCTTGCAATATTTATGGTATTTGTTATATTGAACCGTTTCTGTTCTCTTGTCTCAACGCAAACAGTTCATCCGAGTGAACCGCATGTCGTATATCGCACACACCTTGATCTGGCTGACCGTTTATTTTGTGTTGCCTAATCACAAATAGTTCATCTGATTGAACCGTATGTTGTATATCGCACACGCCTTCATCTGGCTGCCTGTTTCTTTTGTTCCTCCTCATCGCAAATAGTTAATTGAACTGAACCATATGCCCTGCATAGCACACGCAACTAAAATCTGAACCGTGTTTGATGCATTCGTCATCGCAAACGTTTTCACATTTTTTAACGTTTTTTACACCACCGTTTGCAATTATTGCATCGCACACAGTTTCGTCGAAGGGTCTCTGATCGTAGTGTCACGTTAGCAGAATCCTGCAGTAGTGATAACATTGTTTTGAGCTTGCTTATCTTGATCATGAGGCAGTTTGGACAAGATTGCCTTAACAACCAACCCAGTATTACGCAAAAACGTGCTTTTGGCACTGTTAGTGGAGAGGTACTGACCCACTGCAGCAAGAGGTGACATTGCGGTTATAGTTGCCTCGTCACCTTCGGATGGTGGCGGTTCCACCATTTTTTCCATAGCTTGCTGAAAAGTTGAGTTTTTACATTAGTAGTACCAGAACAGAAGATATTAAGGAGGTAGCAAAACCAAACAAAATAGCTTCGGTCTATATACAGAACTTATTCTGGTGAACCCGTGTAAAATATTAGCTGTATTTTACTGCAAAGTACATAATCAAACCAGGTTCCAAACATATGACCATGTACCATGGCTAATGTATTGTCTATTTCTTCACATTGTATTGATAGCTAAGGATAAAGAGACAAAGTTTATAATACGGTAAGCATAGTATGACATCATTCATATAACAAAACAATTGAGAACAGACAAACATGCAATTGTAACGTTGTGTGGGAAAGTCTAGCACGGAACTAGATTACAGATCAAGATCAAAGGAACATCACTCCTCTCTTTTAAACCTTGTAAGGTGCAATGATACGCTAAGACAATTGTGTATAAAATTGAAAAGAGTAATAGACATTGGCTGCAAACCATCTAGTTCAATGCACAAGTCAGAGTAAGTAGTAGTTAAAAGGCATGAGTATTAAGGACTTACAATAGCGGCTTTGACTGGTGTAGTCATGCCCTTCGTCTTGCTGGTGTGACAGTCCTTGAAGATTTCCACAGCATTTGGTTCAGGTACTTTTTGGTCCTTGCGGGCTTTCCTTTGCATTTGGAACAAGTCAATATAGATCTGATAATATGGTACAGCGAAAAGAGTGAAATAGCAGCTAATTACAAGAGCCTCGAAGTGTGCAATATAGCTACGAGATCCTGTCGTTTGGTTGAATTTCAATTTCGTACGGTTGGCTTTGTTCTTTGAACAATTCACCTACAAGAAGATAGATTTGTGAGGCACATGTGTAAATAGGAGTTCAACATGTGATCTGATCACATAAATATAATGTACCTGATACTTTGGATCATACCAGTGTTTAACGAGGCCTCTCCAGTCTTCATCCGATATATTTTCCACTGGAGATGTTTGGGCAAGTTCACTATTAGCCTTGCCTTCAAAGTGAGTTTTCCTCAAGTTATACCGGTACTGTCGCAGAGCAGACTTGAAAACATGGGTGCAAGCTTGTCTGGTTGCATCATCTTGGCTATCCAACTTGAACCTCATATGTTGAAAATTATGGGAGTCTCATTATCAGCAACCTAGAAAGTATGGGACATATATTACTAGTTTTCATACATAACCATACTTAGAGATAAATGGTTGAGGAAGGTGTTGAACTGGGTTTCGTCTTTGTCATTCCTATGCTGAATCCATGTTGGGAGGATATGTACATGACACCTAACGGCAACCGCTGCCTCTGATACTAACTTGGCTGACTCTGTAGCATCACGTGGCCTTTTTAAACCTGCCTCAAAACGGATCTCCATTCTTCCTCCTCTAGATTTAGTTAACCTATCGAGCATTATCCCTGATGTTTTCTTCCTCTTGCGCCTAGGTGCTAGTCCAATAACGAACATAGGAAGTGTTAGTGTACATCAAACTGTGAGACTACATATAAAGAAGCATGCAACTGTAACTTGACTCCAGCAACTACCTTCTTGCTGTTGAAGCTCACAAAGTTAATCTGACCTTGCCAACTCGTCTTGTGTCAAGAGTGCTTCGGAAGTAGTATCAGGTGGCAAGGGAGCTTGGGAATGTGCTTCTAGCTGAGTTGCCGAACGAGTAACTCGTGCGGCTGGTGGTACTGTGGAAGGTGTTGCAACAACTAGGGCTGTCTCTGCTTGTTTGGTGGCAGCTATTGGTTTTTGTTTGGCTTGTTCTGCAGCTCGTGTAGCATGGGATACCCCGTTTGTAAAAATTTCCGCTGGACTTTGACCTTCTATTGCACCATCAGTACCAGCAGAATCTGCATAATTGTTCCGCTTCCGTTTCCATGTGTCCTTAGGACTAACACCATCCCCTGTTATTCTGTGTTCCTTCCTCTTTATATGTGCCATGTTAAGTCAAGCTGACAAGAAAAAGGAATAACAATTTAGTTCTTCAGAACAAATTGATGTGTGATACAGACGAACTGAACTTTGATGTTAGACAACCACATGATAGGAGGATGTAATATGTACGAAAAACAGGATGACATGAGATAATCAGAACTATGATGTGTAAACTAAGCAGAAGACATTTCACTAAATTAGAAAGCAATGCAATGGAAGGTAGACACCATATGAAAGATGCTACAAATATCGCTCTGCCAAGTTAACACTATCTCATCATAACTGGCGTTTAAACAAATGTGAAGGAGTACAAGAAATAAATCATATGCAAGATGCAAACAACATCACACTACCAAGTTAAAGGTCTCTCGTCATTAGTGCCATTGCATATTCACAGCTTATGATGTGTAAACTAAGCAGAAGGCATTACAACAAATTAGAAGCAATGAAAGCTAGACACCATATGAAATATCACTACTGCAGATTGCTGCTAACGCGACACTACGATCAGAGACCCTTCGATGAACCTGCGATGCCATAATCGCAAACGGTGGTGTAAAAAACCGTCAAAAAAGGTGCAAAACGTTTGTGATGGAGGATGCATCAAACACGGTTCAGATTTTAGTTGCGTGTGTGATGCAGGGCATACAGTTCAGCTCAATTAACTGTTTGCGATGAGGAGGAACAAAAGAAACGGGCAGCCGGATGAAGGTGTGTGCGATGTACAACATACGGTTCACTCAGATGAACTGTTTTTGATTAAGCAACACAAAAGAAACGGTCAGCCAGATCAAAGGTGTGTGCGATATACGGCATGCGGTTCACTCAGATGAACTATTCGCGTTGAGACATGAGAACAGAAACGGTTCAAACAAACAAGATGTGTGTGATACGAGGCAAACAGGTTTGTAATCGGAAACGTGTGTGAAGACCGATAACAACACAGACGATTAATGCTAACAAGCCGTGTGTGCTTTGAGCAAACGATTGCTGGTATACAATTGTGAGTGATTGATAAAAACATCACCGATGGGTTCCGTTGTTTAGTCCATGTGCGGTGTGATTTTCTTTGTCCGCACAACATCTACGCTCTGTCTACAGAGCATCAACATATATACTTAAAAAGACAGCATTGCATAACCAAATTAAGCATACAATTACTCAAGTGACTACACACACCACACATCAAAGTAAGAAATTACATGCATACTAAAGTAGGAGAAACGAGGATCTAATCATCTACTTATTGTTGCGACTACGCTTGCCATTGCTCTTCTTCCGGCTGGATCCCTGGCTGTTTTGGGGAAGGAGGCACTTCCTCATGTCAACGATCCGCCTGTACATGTCGTAGCTCGTGTACGTCTCCTTGGCCGCGTACACGACGTGAGCTTTGTCGAGTTTCTCCATCTAGGCCGAGTGCCAGGCACGCTTGTCCTTGTTGCACGAATCCTTCATGTCTCAGTAGTAGGGGTCGATGATGGCCTCGGCGAGGTGAACCAGTGAGTCCTTCTCATGCTCCTTGCTGCCCCAGATCTTGTATTGGCCCTGGATGTCGACAAGATTCTGGCAGGCGATGCCCGAATTATCGAGCGCCTTTACATCATTGGTGATGTCCACCGTAGCGAACATGTAGTGGGGTGAGGGAGTCCTGGATTATTAGGTCCTCGGGCGTCCGGGCTGTGTGATATGGGCCGGACTGATGGGCCGTGAAGATACAAGGCAGAATAATTTCCCTCGTCTCCGAATGGGACTCTCCTTGGCGTGGAAGGCAAGCTTGCCGTGCGGATATGAAGATTCCTTTCTCTGTAAACCGACTATGTACAACCCTAGCCCCCTCCGGTGTCTATATAAACCGAAGGGATTAGTCCGTAGAGGCAATCATAATCATACAGGCTAGACATCTAGGGTTTAGCCATTACGATCTCGTGGTAGATCAACTCTTGTAACCCCTATACTCATCAAAGTCAATCAAGCAGGAAGGAGGGTATTACCTCCATCAAGAGGGCCCGAACCTGGGTAAACATCGTGTCCCCTGCCTCTTGTTACCTTCGATCCTTAGATGCACAGTTCGGGACCCCCTACCCGAGATCTGCCGGTTTTGACACCGACATTGGTGCTTTCATTGAGAGTTCCTCTGTGGTGTCAACAGAAGGATCGATGGCACGCCTTGTCATCAAGGACAATATCAGTTTCGTAGGAGCCCTAGTTTCAGGGCAAACCCTCCCACTCGGCGACTTCACCATGGGCGCCTGTTCAGCCTTTAAGCCAAAGGCAACCCCTCAGGCCGCCGAAAATCCTCTCCGTACCAGCCCCAAATACTCCGACAAGATGGATCCGGCTGATTTATCGTCTTTGAACGAGCTGCTAGATCGCATCGCCGCCCTAGGGGTCTCAACTGACTACGATCGGATCGGGCTTAAACCCGACAGAGAGAAATTTAATCTTCGCCGATCACCCATCAGGTAGCAGTTGTGGAGGAACAGGCTGACAATAACTCCTCTCCTACATTGAGAACCAACTATGTTCGGATTCCCGAACCCGGAGAACCGGATACCCCCCTCCGGAGGACACTTCCTGTCCTCCGAACACAAAATTGTACGTTAAGCCTGAGAATTCCTCGGACACTCTGGAGCCTGGGCTGGTAACCTCGAAAATTCTTCAAACTCCGGATTCCACGATGGGTCAGGGTGCGAATTTGAGCCCGCCCACCCACCAAAAGCAATATTCTCCAAGCAACTCCAGCCCTCCGGACATATGCGACCTAATGTATGTGCGGCAGCAGCCTCTGGAGACAGTCCATCACTTTTGGGCTAGATTCCTCCTTGTTAAAAACAAGATAAAAGACTACTGCGACGACGACGCAATTTCTGTGTTTCGCAACAACTGTATGGACGAGGGAATCCTTAATGCCCTCAATCGCCGTCATGTCCTCCACTTTGCAGATTTGGCACACATAGTACAAAAGTACTGCGCAATGGAAAGTGCCTGGAAAACTCAGACAGCATGCTGGGAACCGCAGGCCTTTATGCCACTCCTGGACGGGCAAAAAGAATGTACCCTCACGGGTCACCTAATCATCATCCCGTGGACAAGAAAATCAAGCCCTTTACGGGACACAGAACTGTCTTCGAAGAATGGCTCGATAGGCCCTCTCAAATACACATGACACCGAATATCGAACCAACGCACAGCCTACGGGCATGTTGGATACTCCGGCAGGTGGCCAAGAGCGGCGAGGGTATCCTCACCAACACTACACCAGAACAGTACTCTTCGGAACATGATCCCGAAGTACTAACAGTCTTCGAGACCTTCTCATCAAATAATCGGCGCAAACGGGGGCTTCGTGACCTTGCCGAAGTCTGCCATGTAGCAGCAATAAACTCTTGGAACGACACGGCAATTACTTTCAATGCCGATGACGAACCAAGATCCCGCTCAGTCCGGGAACCAGCCGCTCTGGTCCTCAACCCAATTGTGGACGGTTTTTGGCTCACTAGAGTGCTAATGGACGGTGGCAGCGGACTGAACCTCATCCACAAGGACACGCTCAATAAAATGCAAATGGACAGGAGTCGCATCGAGCAGAGCAATACATCCTTTAGGGAAATTCCCAGCAGGAAAGCAAGATGCTCGGGGAAAATTAAGCTGGATGTGGTATTCGGCACACCAGAAAACTATAGGTCGGAAGAGATAATCTTCCAGGTGGCTCCTTTCAACAGCGGATATCATGCGTTGTTAGGGCGAGACGCATTCACACGCTTTCAAGCTATACCTCATTACGGGTATATGAAGCTCAAAATGCGCGGGCCCAATGGTGTTATCACTACCTCCAGTGATCCGGACATAGCACTCCACGCTGAAAATAAAACCGCTTCCCTAGCCCTTGAGGCACTATCCGAAGCCCTAGCGGCCGAGGAACTCACCGCACTGCGTTCCACAGTGGATAGGGATGATGTAATCCTTGATAAATAGTCCAAATCCACCTCTTTCAAGCCAGCGGACGAAATAGTCAAATTCCAAGTCCACCCGACGGATGCCAAGAAAACAGCTTCCATTGGGGCACAGTTGGACCCGACGATCGACGCCGCATTACGCGCGTTCTTGCGCGAAAACTGGGACATCTTCGCCTGGCACCCCCCGGATATGCCAGGAATCCCATGTGCGCTGGCCGAACATAGTCTCGACATACTAAAGGGATACAAGCCGGTCAAGCAAATGCTCCGGCAATTTTCCGAACCCAAACGGCAGGCTATGGGGGAGGACTAGCCAAGCTACTCGAATCCGGGTTTATCAGAGAGATCAAACATCCGGACTGGCTTGCAAACCTGGTCATGGTACCAAACAAGGATAAATCATGGCGTCTGTGTGTCGACTTCAAAGACCTTAACAAGGCTTGCCCTAAGGACCCCTTCCCACTACCTCGCCTCGACCAGATTATTGATGCAACCGCGGGACACGATTCACTGTGCTTCCTCGACGCATACTCCGGATACCATCAAATTAAAATGAAGGAATCCGACCAAGCCGCAACGGCATTTATCACCCCGTATGGGCCTTTCTGCTTCAACACTACGCCTTTCGGGCTCAAGAACGCCGGCGTCACTTACCAATGCATGATTCAAACATGCCTGGAAATCAAATCGGCAAGACTGTGGAGGCATATGTAGATGACGTAGTCATCAAAACCAAGCATTTTGAATCGTTGGTGGATGACTTACGCCTCACATTCGACAACCTCCGAACATATGACATAAGGCTCAATCCGGAAAAGTGCGTTTTCGGTGTTCCCGCCGGCAAATTGCTCGGGTTTATTGTCTCCAATAGAGGAATCGAAGCAAACCCAGCCAAAATCCAAGCCCTGTCACAATTGGCAACACCAACTGACCTCAAACATGTCCAAAAGCTAGCCGGGTGCATGGCAGCCTTGAGCCGCTTTATCTCCAGATTAGGAGAAAAGGCATTGCCATTGTATTGCCTGCTCCGACGCACCGACCACTTTGCGTGGACGGACGCTGCAATAGCCGGACTGGAGGAAATAAAAACTTTGCTAGCAAGCAACCCCATCCTGGCCACACCAAACGTCGGTGAACCAATGCGTCTTTACATATCGGCAACTCACCAGATGGTGAGTGCGGTGCTCGTCGTCGAACGAGAAGAGGAGGGACATAAATTCCCACTCCAAAAACCAGTATATTACGTATCGACAGTCCTTACACCATGCAAATCCCGATACCCGCATTATCAGAAGATAGCTTATGCAGTCTTTATGGCATCCCACAAGCTGCGGCACTACTTCCAAGAGTGCTCAATCATGGTGGCTTCAGAAGTACCACTCAATGATATTATAAACAACCGGGACGCCACCAGCAGGTTTGCCAAATGGGCCATTGAGCTCCTACCATTTGAAATAACATACAAACCACGCCGAGCCATTAAATCTCAGGTGTTGACTGACTTCGTCGCCGAATGGACAGAGGCCAAACTCCCTAAAGAGTACGGCACATATTCCAACTGGGTGATGCACTTTGACGGCTCTAAAATGTTAGCCGGACATGGGGCTGGTGTCGTCTTGACATCCCCCATAGGAGACACAGTTCGTTATGTGCTCCAAATACTGTATACAGACTCTAACAATGCAGCCGAATACGAGGCCCAATTGCATGGTCTCCGGATGGCTGTCTCCATGGGCATACAACGCCTCGAGGTGCGCGGGGATTCCAACCTCGCAATATCCCAAATAATGGAGACTTCGATGCAGAAGATCCAACGATGGCGGCTTACCACAATACCGTACTCCAAATATCAGCTCGGTTCGAGGGTCTCGAGTTTCATCACGTGGCTCGAGAGAGTAATCAAGCCACGGACATCCTTGCTCGCATGGGCGCTAAACGCGACCCCGTCCCACCTAACACCTTTCTGGACTTCAAGCCATATGTGGTGTGGCAGGACAAGAACGGGAACACCGACCCGGAGCCGATCATACCCCCCGATTCCGAACACAGTCCCGATATCATCGGGGGCTCATGCAGCAAAATAACACCATCGGCCCATGAAATCATGGTTGTAATCGCCCCGTGGACTGAGCCTTTCCTTGCCTACCTTACTAGGAATGAGCTCCCTAAGGATCAGGCTGAGGCCCGTCGCATCGTTCGACGTTCGACGTTCGAAAGCCTACAAAGTTTACGATGGAGAACTGTACAAGAAGAGTACTACCGGAGTCCTTCAGCGATGTATCTCCGAAGAAGAGGGATGGCAGCTCTTGGCGGAAATACACGCTGGTCTTGGCGGACATCATGCCGCAGCCCGGGCCCTTGTAACTAGAGCCGTCCGCACGGGTTTCTTTTGGCCCACAGCCCGGGCAGATGCACAAGACCTCGTACAGCGCTGTGTCGGATGCCAGCTTTTCGCTAATCAAAGTTGTATGCCTCCCACTGCCCTTCGAACAATCCCCATTACTTGGCCCTTTGCAGTCTGGGGGCTCGATATGGTCAGACCTCTTAAAGGGGGAAGCCACAAGAAGAAATACTTATTGGTTACGGTCGACAAGTTCACTAAGTGGATAGAGGCCAAACCAGTTAAAACGACGGAAGCCGGACCAGTGATAGACTTCATATCCGGTGTCGTACACCGTTATGGTGTCCCGCACAGTATCATTACTGACAAAGACTCTAACTTTACAGCCGACGAGGTGAAAACTTGGTGCGCCAATTTGGGCATCAAGCTTGATTACGCCTCTGTATACCACCCTCAGACAAACGGTCAGGTCGAATGGGCTAACGGCATGATAATGAGCGGCATCAAACCCAGACTAGTGCGATCTATGCAAGGATCGGACAAACACTGGGTCGAGGAACTCGATTCCGTACTCTGGGGGCTGCGGACCACGCCCAATTGCACGACCGGATACACACCCTTTTTCATGGTGTGTGGAGCGGAGGCAGTCTTGCCTTGCGACATTATTCATGATTCACCTCGAGTGCACATGTATGAAGAGAGAGAAGCCGAGCTCGATCGGCAGGGCGACCTGGACGGCCTGGAGGAGGAGCACGATGCCGCGAAGGCCCGTTCTGCATTTTATCAACAGCAGGCTCGGTGATACCAAAGCAGAGAAGTACGGGCAAAGACCTACAATGTCGGTGAACTCATTTTACGCCTACCAGAAAAGAAAAAAGGACAAGCTCAAGCCCAAATGGGAGGGTCCCTTCATTATAGCTGAAGTTCTCACTAGAGGAGCATATCGTCTTCGCAATGCTTCGGACAATCGCCTGGAGCCAAACCCATGGAACGCCACAAGGCTCCAAAGATTCTACGCCTAAGTCCGCACATATACCTTTTTTCTCGTTCCTTCTTTTCTCTCTTTTACAATTTTTCTTTTTTCTTCGTTCCTATACGACTTCTAGCTCGTGTTCGGATAAACCGCACACCTGAGGGGTAGACATCCTCAAATGTACATACCCCACAATACATGGGGGCTTCTTTTTACAAGAAGCTTATTCTTATTATTATTTCTCGAGCATCAAGCTCACTGTATATATGTGTCATCTATCCATATATATCTTTTCTTCACCATTATATGCACCTTTATGACTTAAGCTTTTGCCAAGATGGGTTGCCTGGCTCCTGTGCTTATGCCCTACGTTCCCGCTTGTTCGGCTAGGGCATAAAGGGAGCACCTCTGCGATTGTTACAGCCGGGTCATCCGGACATGTACCTCAGACGGGTGAAGCCGAAAGCTAGCGTTCTTAAGGGAATGATTGGTCGGTGAGCAAAAGACGAACCACCCTCGTGGCAATACAAGACCCCAGAGTATCAACGCGTACTGTGATTTTTTAGCATCACAGCTTCGGTATGCACAAAGAACCGCATACTAGCCCATAGAAAGGAACCCTTAATGGAACTATTCTCTCTGGAAGATGTTTCTTACAATCAAATGTAATATAACATAACTCCTCGAATACAACTTGTCTGTTCAAGCAACGATGACCAGACTGCCTGGTTTCCGAACATACTTTGGTGTTTACCTACGGTATAGTATTCGGAAACACTCCTAAACCTAGGGTTTTCGGAGGTCGAAGCAGAAAGTCTGCCATGACAACGTTTTACAATTCGGCTGGAGACAAGTTTGTCGACAAAAGTACATCACTACTTGGACTCAAAAACTACTTCTTCCTCTAGACCCTCTAACAGGTTGTCTAGTCTACAATCTTGTTGGGAAAACTTGGCGGCCTCCTTCACTTGGTCGTACACCAGGCTGACCAGAATTTCTTGTCCATCGGATCCTCGAGGTCCGACCCGTGCCATATGATTGGGATCAAGTCCGGTGCACCATGTTTTTACCATGGCCCATGCCTCTCGAGCACCCTCTCGGCATGCTGATATCTTCCGCAGACCAAAACGGCACCGAGCTCCCTTGAACAAGTTCACGAGTTCCTCCATACTTCCTGGAGGAGAGTCGGCTGGCCATAAAGCCTTCGCAATGTTTCTCATTGCCCTCCGCGCTCGCTCGTGCACCTTGGAGAGCTCTTGTATTAGGTCGCCTTGAAATCCAGACACCTCTTCCTCGGGCCGCCCAGTCAACACACCTGTGGCAATAAACTGGGCGTCCGCCAGTTGGGCTCGCACGTCTTTCCATTCTTCGCTGAGATTGGTGTTGGCATCCGGCAGCTTGTTCTTCTTGTCCCTGGCACGCGTCAGTACGCGTTGACCAGCGGCCTCTTGCCTTTCGGCATGTTCCTTGTCCGCCTGCGCGGCCTTTAGTTTCTCCTCCAGCCGATCCGACGACCCTGCCATTATAAAATGCAACAGTGTTTCTTTGCATAAACACGAATGGCACATGATCATATTCTCCGGACAACAGGAGACATTACCAATCGGTGCCTCCTTGGACTTCTCCAGTTCGGCGGTAACAGCAGTTAGCTGAGTCCAACATTGTTCCAGCTCCCGAGATAGCATGCTGTTCTTCTCCGTAAGTACCTAATCATACATCGATCCTTAAAATCAGTTGCTTCAACTATTTTCAAGTCTCGGGGGCTACTGGTATATGGCTATTAAATCTATACAAAATGATCTTATCCGCATATCCTTTGAAAGCTGGTAAGTGGCTCCAGCAAGCCCTTCCCGAGCAGCTCGAATGTATGCATCCGCTGAACTGAAGGCATTGAATGCCTCTTCAGTAAAACTAGGATCGCGCATAGCTGCCCTCCGGCGCCGATGGTTCATGGCACACTCCACTTCGGACTTGGTGACGGATACATTATCCGAACCATTGGAGAGAGGACAATCCGGCATGGTACTCGTATCAACTCTAGCCCTAGAGGCAGGGTTCGAGGTCAGAGCGGTGGACGTATGTCCGGTAAGGTCTCCGAATTTAGTGAAATTTGAGGAGAGGAGAGTCAAAACTTCTACGTCAGGGGCCTAACCAGAGCGACGAAGGGACTGAGGAGTAAAAGAATCCTACTCTCCGATATATATAATCCTAAGACTCAAAACATTTTTTTCTAGACTGAACAACGCCAGCGATTCGATCAAGAAGGGGGCTCCTAAGTCGGGGCTGGCTCTGATTACCAACTTGTAACACCCACGATGCGGCTATATCTCTCACGTCTCGAGGCATGACTTAGAGGCATAACCGCATTGTAGGTTCTGTCGCAAGAAGGGTCATCTTCACACAATCCCATGTAATGAACAAGAATGGGATAAAGAGTTGGCTTACAATGGCCACTTCACACAATACATAAATAAATTCATACATCATTCAAGATACACACATAGACCGACTACGGTCAAATCCAAATAAAAAGAAGATAACCCCAAATGCTAGATCCCTGATCGTCCCCAACTGGGCACCACTACTGATCATCAGGAAAGGAAACATAGTAACGACCAAGTTCTTCATCGAGCTCTCACTTGAGCTGGGTAGCATCGCCTGCACTGGTATCATCGGCACCTGCAACTGTTTGGAAGTATCTAGTGAGTCACGAGGACTCAGCAATCTCACACCCGCGAGATCAAGACTATTTAAGCTTATGGGTAGGAAAGGGGTAGTGAGGTGGAGCTGCAGCAAGCACTAAGCAAATATGGTGGCTAACATACGCAAATAAGAGCGAGAAGAGAAGCAACACAACGGTCGTGAAGCTATAAGTGATCAAGAAGTGATCCTGAAACTACTTACGTCCATACATAACCCAAACCGTGTTCACTTCCCGGACTCCGCCGAAAAGAGACCATCACGGCTACACACGCGGTTGATGCATTTTAATTAAGTCAAGTGTCAAGTTCTCTACAACCGGATATTAACAAATTCCCATCTGCCACATAACCGCGGGCACGGCTCTCGAAAGTTTATACCCTGCAGGGTGTCCCAACTTAGCCCATTATAAGCTCTCACGGTCAACGAAGGATATTCCTTCTCCCGGGAAGACCCAATCAGTCTCGGAATCCCGGTTTACAAGACATTTCGACAATGGTAAAACAAGACCAGCAAAGCCACCCGAATGTGCCGACAAATCCTGATAGGAGCTGCAAATATCTCGTTCTCAGGGCACATCGGATTGTCCAAACTTCCGATAGGCGAGCCCAGAGTTGCCCCTGGTGGCCACCGGCGGCTGACAGGTTGGACCAACACTCAGAGGAGCACTGGCTGGGGGGTTTAAAATAAAGATGACCCTTGAGTCTGCAGAACCCAAGGGAAAAAGGCTTAGGTGGCAAATGTTAAAACCAAGGTTGGGCCTTGCTGGAGGAGTTTTATTCAAGGCGAACTGTCAAGGGGGTCCCATAAATCACCCAACCGCGTAAGGAACGCAAAATCAAGGAACATAACATCAGTATGACGGAAACTAGGGCGGCAAGAGTGGAACAAAACACCAGGCATAAGGCCGAGCCTTCCACCCTTTACCAAGTATATAGATGCATTAATTAAATAAGAGATATTGTGATATCCCAAAAAATATCCATGTTCCAACAAGGAACAACCTTCAACTTCACCTGCAACTATCAACACTATAAGAGGGGCTGAGCAAAAGCGGTAGCACAGCCAAACAACGGTTTGCTAGGAAAGGTGGGTTAGAGGCTTCACATGGCAATATGGGAGGCATGATATAGCAAGTGGTAGTTAGCGCGGCATAGCAATAGAGCGAACAACTAGCAAGCAAAGATAGAAGTGATTTCGAGGGTATGGTCATCTTGCCTGAGATCCTGGAAGGAAGAAGAACGAGTCCATGAAGAAGACAAACGGATGTAGTCGAACGAATCCTCACAACTCCGGAACGAAACCGAAGCTAACGAGAGAAGCAACCCAGAAAGAAACAAACAACATAGTAAACAACCACCACATACACATGGCATGATGCACAAACAAGTATGATGCCCGGTTTAATTATGCATGGCATGGCAAAGTGCACAAACAATACCACAAATTAAGTGGAGCTCAATATGCAACAGGTTGCATATTGACGAAACACCACATTCAAGTTATTTAGTTCGCTCTCGTTTATGTACCCAACAAAGTTAAATGTTGTTAAACATGGCAAGAGGGTGAAGCATAAATAAACTAACTATTTAGGCAAGTTTAAATGAGGCCGGAACAACAAACAACAATTCCGGAAAATCCCCATGTGCATATTTTAGACTTGGTACTGTTCTGCCATAAACACAATTTTAATGTTAAAACAGCAAAATAAAGTGCACCATGTTAAACTAGGCATTTTTCTACCCCATTTACATATCAAGTTTATTTAAATCCAAGCTATGGTTAATTAGTTTTGAATTAAATCATTTTAACATGACAAATATGCAAATTATATGCAAACATCGTTTTAAACATTTTTAACATGGATGAAAGTTGCATAATGTGAAACTAGATGAAATTCTAGGCATTTTACATATATGTAACATTTTAATCCGATGCATGGTTATTTACTTGTGGGCAATTTAAAATAATGGCATCCTCCTGTAATTATGCATGCACTGGATAAATGGAAAAAATCGCACGGACTGGAAAAAACGCTACACGGCCTGAATCTGGATCTAGGCAAGGGTTGCTCACATGGGCTCTTGGCCCGGTCGGTGTAGAGGCTTGGGGCAGGCAGATCAGCTGGGCCGAGGCGAGGCCATGGTGCTCGTCCACGCTGGCCGGATCGAACGAGGTGGAGGGGCGCGGTCAACACCCCAGAACGAGCGGGACTTGGCGCTGGTCGTCGTCCCCGCACGCTGAAGCAGGGGAGGCCGGCGATGAGGAGGCTAGGTGCACCGGCGCGATGCAGAGGAGGCAGCAGGCCGGTTGGGCGCGATGCAGGAGGCGCCAGCAGCAGAACTGCGGGGCTCCGGCGGGAGAGACTTGAGGCGCAGTGGTGGCGGGCTCGAGCAAATCCGATGGGGACGGGGCACCGGAGAGGGAACGGCGACGGCTTGGCGAGGCGAAGCAGAGGTGGCTGGATCCAGACGAGAGGGCGGCGGGGACGGCGGTCAATGCGCGCGGTCGTGCGAGCACGGGAGGTGCAGAACCTTGCACCGGCGACCAAGGCAGCAGGGGCGAGCCCTATACGTTTCCTGGCAGAGGAGAAAACAAACGAGGGAGAGAGTTTAGAGGAGGTAGGAGAGGAAAATAGGGGAGAGGAAAAGGAGGCCAGCGGCGACTCATCTGCTGGGTCCGGTGCTCCGGCTAGCGGCGACTGAAGGTCGAAGAGGAGCTCCTCTCTTTGAGTTCGGGCGAGGCAAGGAGGAGGAATCGCTCGGGCAGGAGATGGCCAGCGATCGAGTGGAGGTGCGGGGAGGTGGATTTGGATCGGGGCGAGGTGGAGGCTGCCGGTTGGGGTGGTGCTGAAAACGAAGGAGGAAGTGGTGGCTGGCAGCAGGTCGAGCTCCTGCTCGAGGAAGGAGGCGCGCGAGGGGCTGGGCTGCTTGGTTGGTCGGGGATGCAAAACGAGGAGGTGGTTGGTTCGGCCGGGTGGGGTGGATGGATTGGATCGGGGATCCCGAGGAAGGGGGAGACCAGGTGGAGCTAGTGGCGGCGGAGAGGAGGATGGATGGCACAGCTCCCTAGAAATTAGGGTTCGGTCTGATTATATAGGCAGGGACTGGGTAGGGCTAATCCGGTCCGTCCGATTATAATCGGGCGGTCGTAAATAAATAGGTTAGGTAGCCCGAATAATAAAACGGAGATGTTCTATAGATGTTTGGGGATGATCCGTACCCAATGGTCATGACTGAGCGGTTCGGGTTCGGGACAGCTTCGGACGCGCACACAAGGGGGTCAGTGCACTGTACAGGGAGACTCCGGTTTAGGCAAGAGGGCAAACGAATAACAAGGTTGGTCTCGGAACGGTCAACGAAAGCAAGGGGGACACGGCAACTACGAGCGGATGCAAGTTTTAAAAACAATGACAGCAACGAGTGCCGATGCAATGCGGATGATGCCATGATGAAATGCAACCAACAAATAAAACACACGGCGAACACGAAAAACATGGAAGCCGTCTGGAGCGTCAGTCACGGGGCGTTACAACACTCCACCACTACAAGAGGATCTCGTCCCGAGATCTAAAGATGGCACCGGAGAAAAGCAAAAAAGGAAGAGGAGAGGTAAACTAAGTTGCTTCTTTGACAAACGAGTGAAACCACGAACCTTGAGAGATTGAACGAACGAAAAGAGAGAATACAAGGGAGATGAACGAGATGAAAACACTCCGTTACCAAAGAGGAACAAGGAACATTGCGAGAACCTTTGTAGGTTGAAGAATATGAAACAAGAGCTTAACGGATCAAAAGGAATATGAAAGCACACCGGTAGAAAAGAGAAACAAGGAACACCATGTGAACCTTGGAGTTTGCAAAGCTATGAATGACGAGAACAATGGACGAGAAGTACATGCAAGCACTTCGGTTGAAATGAGATGTACAAGGAACGATAATGATAAATTATGATAACGCTCCGGTTGGAAAATGGAAGGGATAGAATATGAACTTGGCAAAATGAAAGCACTTGGATGAGACTCCGGTTAAAAGAGGAATGATAGACACAACACTCCGGTTAAATGGATAAGCAATAAAAAGAACACGATCCTCACAAATCGAGATGATGAGTGAAGAGAGCAACATCACCATGCCTCCGGAAGAAAAAATAGAAGATAGATCATTGGAATAAAGGAATGGAGAAGAAAATGACAACTTCTGCCACAAATGAGCTTGGAAAGCACCCTTCCAAGAAGGTTATAACAGAGTTGTTGGAAAATCAACAACGAAAAGAACAAGCTTGTTGTGGGCTTATGGAACACATCTCAAAATTATGAGGTGACAACCCGCCACTAACGGAAACAGTTGATTGGATTGAGATCAACAAGGAGATGAAAACTTCTTCACCAAGATGAGAAGGAGAAAATTTGATCATTGATAAACACAACAAATAGCTACATTCCTTAGGGAAGGCTATAGGTGAAATATAACCCAATACAACTCCAACAAAAAGATCCATCTGGTTGAAAAGATCTCTTGAACGAAGATAAAATGATGGATTTAAATATTTTACTCTTGAAAACTTTGTGAATCATGAAACATAAAGAAATTGTCAGAAATGACATAACGCCATCTCAAAAGATAAGGTAGAAAGAATTGCACTTTGGAATGCGAGATGAAGAATGCTTGAACTCCTCAAGACAAAACATGTGTTGAACACCATGTTTATTTTAGAGTATAGCTTGGCGGATCTTAGCTTCGAGAGAATTCTTGAAGAACACTTGAAGAATGAAAGGAACCCTTGACGAACCACCATGTAGAGCCTCCATGAAGAACTCCGGTAATAAAGGATGATAAAAAGAAAGAAAAGTTGAAAACACAAGGTGAAGCCTTGCAATGATTTAGGTGGAGCTTCGCGACGAGATAATGCAGAAAGCTTGGAACTCTGGAAAAGAAAAAGATGAAGCCTCTCGAACCGAGAAATGTGACATGATGAACAACTCTGGAAAGAAGAAACTAGATCACTTGGATGAAACCATAATAAGAATTACGTTATGCATATCCTTCACCAATTTAAATTGATGACAAGCAACGGATTTGGCATACTACTTATTCTTGTAGAAAGGATTAAGAGAGATATAGCGTAAACTTGGGAAGGACTTCAACGGACCACCGGTAACAACGGAAGAGAAATTGGAAAGAGCGAATGAATTGATACGATAACAATGGAAGAGAATTCTTGAATGACCCACCGTAAGAATTGAGAATGAAAGTAACAAAGGCAGAATTCACCGGGAAGAATTGGAAAACGAATGAATATACTTGAGGGTATTTAGATACATGAGAACGAAGAGATCAAGAGCTGACTAGAGGATACTTGAACGATTCACCAGTAAGATTTGGAGAACGAGAGCTGAAAGCTGGAATGAATAATTATGACATGATGGCCATTGGATGATCAAGAAATGAAAACAACTCATGAAATGCTCCGTATGGGTATGAAAAGAATTCTCGCAATCGAAAACAATTATGAGAGGATGGCATAAGCTAGAACTATGAATCTTCAAGAGAACGGACCAAGATTTAGGAGAAATTCTTCTTCGGTCTTCAAATGTTGAGAATGATGATGAGAAACACCACCATGAATTTTTAGGCACTCCGGAATGGAAATTAGAAAGGTTGAACCAACGATGAAAAGAATTTGAAAGATCTTGGAGAAAGACATTTGACTGATGATAATTCATTCTTACGTCAAACTTTGCCATGAATTTGAGAATAACTCCAAAAAGAATTAGAAGAGTCAGGTAAGATCCTGGGAAAAGACCTGTGGGTTAGGGCCCACTCAAAAGATACACTGTTGAATGATTAAAAGAAAGATTGCGCCAGTTGAATTAAATGGCTCAAAAGAGATAACAACCTCGAGATAGCTTGAACGGATTGGGAATGGAAATGCGAATCTTCTGAGATATCTTCAGCACTCCAGATAACATGAATAGCAAGAGGTGGATGATTAAGAGATGCACCGACATGAGAAAGCATTTGAAACAAGGAAAGGAATGTGATTAACCCCGAAAACTTGAATTGAATCCACCGGAGAAGAAAAGAGAATGATGAACTTGAAGCTCCGTTAGTATCTTCCTGAGAATCACCGGATAAGAACATTGACGGAAAAGGATGGAGAGACTTCCCATCAATAAAAAGGATACTTGGTTAAGAAATCTTAGTCCTTGAAGAAAAAGGATGGGAGGGCGGGAAAACAAAGACAATTTGGGACGGATGAAACAAACAACGTTGGGAAAAACTGAGAGGTGATCTTGTGAATGTTGAAATGATTGGATCCACTTGAAGAGAAGCACGTCAGTTGGAAAGGAATTAACATGGCAACCTCGATGATCAAGAAGGATTAGTATTCACATAGAAATATGAGAACACCGTTTAGGGAAGGTATGGAATCAACACTTCGCATTGAAGCAACTCGAATACCACAAAACAAAACAAAAACAAAGGATTTGGTTTGCAGAATAAGCCGGAAACAAACGTATGATAGATCCCATATCGTATCATGTGTCTGTTGGAAAGATATTCTAGGAGCTACTTGAATTCCCACTTATAAAACTCCCGAAACTTTCTGGTTATGCAATCTGGTGTTGGGGATACATGGGACACAATATATCTCACCCAAACTAACAATCCCTAGATCCAGCTGTATCCATCCGTCAACACATAACCAAGAAAACTCCGGAAATTGTGTACCTCAACCTTCGAAAAGCATCCGTTATACGAGCTATGGCAATACTCCCGAACTCCCGCCCCAGTACTGGGTGGCATCGAGGTAATCTCACCAACAACTGCATAAAAGAGATTTTCTATGCCGGTGAATTTCAGGTATTCCAGAACTGCAACGATAAAATTGTGACGACAACACCTCGGAGCTCAACTCCCCGGGACACTGCCACAACCCCTAAATGTTAGGAGGCACCAAGAACAATGTTCTCGTCACAAAACCATCGAAACGATTCCAAGATACCCGCGTGATCCTAAAAAAATTTAGTGAAATTTGAGGAGAGGAGAGTCAAAACTTCTACGTCAGGGGCCTAACCAGAGCGACGAAGGGACTGAGGAGTAAAAAGGATCCTACTCTCCGATATATATAATCCTAAGACTCAAAACATTTTTTTCTAGACTGAACAACGCCAGCGATTCGATCAAGCAGGGAGCTCCTAAGTCAGGGCTGGCTCTGATTACCAACTTGTAACACCCACGATGCGGCTATATCTCTCACGTCTCGAGGCATGACTTAGAGGCATAACCGCATTGTAGGTTTTGTCGCAAGAAGGGTCATCTTCACACAATCCCATGTAATGAACAAGAATGGGATAAAGAGTTGGCTTACAATGGCCACTTCACACAATACATAAATAAATTCATACATCATTCAAGATACACACATAGACCGACTACGGTCAAATCCAAATAAAAAGAAGATAACCCCAAATGCTAGATCCCTGATCGTCCCCAACTGGGCACCACTACTGATCATCAGGAAAGGAAACATAGTAACGACCAAGTTCTTCATCGAGCTCTCACTTGAGCTGGGTAGCATCGCCTGCACTGGTATCATCGGCACCTGCAACTGTTTGGAAGTATCTAGTTAGTCACGAGGACTCAGCAATCTCACACCCGCGAGATCAAGACTATTTAAGCTTATGGGTAGGAAAGGGGTAGTGAGGTGGAGCTGCAGCAAGCACTAAGAAAATATGGTGGCTAACATACGCAAATAAGAGCGAGAAGAGAAGCAACGCAACGGTCGTGAAGCTATAAGTGATCAAGAAGTGATCCTGAAACTACTTACGTCCATACATAACCCAAACCGTGTTCACTTCCCGGACTCCGCCGAAAAGAGACCATCACGGCTACACACGCGGTTGATGCATTTTAATTAAGTCAAGTGTCAAGTTCTCTACAACCGGATATTAACAAATTCCCATCTGCCACATAACCGCGGGCACGGCTCTCGAAAGTTTATACCCTGCAGGGTGTCCCAACTTAGCCCATTATAAGCTCTCACGGTCAACGAAGGATATTCCTTCTCCCGGGAAGACCCAATCAGTCTCGGAATCCCGGTTTACAAGACATTTCGACAATGGTAAAACAAGACCAGCAAAGCCGCCCGAATGTGCCGACAAATCCTGATAGGAGCTACACATGTCTCGTTCTCAGGGCACATCGGATTGTCCAAACTTCCGGTAGGCGAGGCCAGAGTTGCCCCTGGTGGCCACCGGTGGCTGACAGGTTGGACCAACACTCAGAGGAGCACTGGCCGGGGGGTTTAAAATAAAGATGACCCTTGAGTCAGCAGAACCCAAGGGAAAAAGGCTTAGGTGGCAAATGTTAAAACCAAGGTTGGGCCTTGCTGGAGGAGTTTTATTCAAGGCGAACTGTCAAGGGGGTCCCATAAATCACCCAACCGTGTAAGGAACGCAAAATCAAGGAACATAACACCAGTATGACGGAAACTAGGGCGGCAAGAGTGGAACAAAACACCAGGCATAAGGCCGAGCCTTCCACCCTTTACCAAGTATATAGATGCATTAATTAAATAAGAGATATTGTGATATCCCAAAAAATATCCATGTTCCAACAAGGAACAACCTTCAACTTCACCTGCAACTATCAACGCTATAAGAGGGACTGAGCAAAATCGGTAGCATAGCCAAACAACGGTTTGCTAGGAAAGGTGGGTTAGAGGCTTGACATGGCAATATGGGAGGCATGATATAGCAAGTGGTAGGTAGCGTGGCATAGCAATAGAGCGAACAACTAGCAAGCAAAGATAGAAGTGATTTCGAGGGTATGGTCATCTTGCCTGAGATCCCGCAAGGAAGAAGAACGAGTCCATGAAGAAGACAAACGGATGTAGTTCGAATCCTCACAACTCCGGAACGAAACCGAAGCTAACGAGAGAAGCAACCCGGAAAGAAACAAACAACATAGTAAACAATCACCACATACACATGGCATGATGCGCAAACAAGTATGATGCCCGGTTTAATTATGCATGGCATGGCAAAGTGCACAAACAATACCACAAATTAAGTGGAGCTCAATATGCAACAGGTTGCATATTGACGAAACACCACATTCAAGTTATTTAGTTCGCTCTCGTTTATGTACCCAACAAAGTTAAATGTTGTTAAACATGGCAAGAGGGTGAAGCATAAATAAACTAACTATTTAGGCAAGTTTAAATGAGGCCGGAACAACAAACAACAATTCCGGAAAATCCCCATGTGCATATTTTAGATTTGGTACAGTTCTGCCATAAACACAATTTTAATGTTGTTAAACAGCAAAATAAAGTGCACCATGTTAAACTAGGCATTTTTCTACCCCATTTACATATCAAGTTTATTTAAATCCAAGCTATGGATAATTAGTTATGAATTAAATCATTTTAACATGACAAATATGCAAACATCATTTTAAACATTTTTAACATGGATGAAAGTTGCATAATGTGAAACTAGATGAAATTCTAAGCATTTTACATATATATAACATTTTAATCCGATGCACGGTTATTTACTTGTGGGCAATTTAAAATAATGGCATCCTCCTGTAATTATGCATGCACTGGATAAATGGAAAAAATCGCACGGACTGGAAAAAAACGCTACACGGGCTGAATTTTGATCTGGGCAAGGGTTGCTCACATGGGCTCTTGGCCCGGTCGGTGTAGAGGCTTGGGGCAGGCAGATCAGCTGGGCCGAGGCAAGGCCGTGGTGCTCGTCCACGCTGGCCAGATCGAACGAGGTGGAGGGGCGCGGTCAACGCCCCAGAACGAGTGGGACTTGGCGCTGGTCGTCGTCCCCGCACGCAGAAGCAGGGGAGGCCGGCGATGAGGAGGCCGGGCACACCGGCGCGATGCAGAGGAGGCAGCAGGCCAGCAGGGCACGATGCAGGAGGCGCCGGCAGCGGAACTGCGGGGCTCCGGCGGGAGAGACTTGAGGCGCAGTGGTGGCGGGCTCAAGCAAATCCGATGGGGACGGGGCATCGGAGATGGAACCGCGACGGCTTGGCGAGGCGAAGCAGAGGTGGCTGGATCCGGACGAGAGGGCGGCGGGGACGGCGGTCAACGCGCGCGGTCGTGCGAGCACGGGAGGTGCAGAACCTTGCACCGGCGACCATGGCAGCAGGGGCGAGCCCGGTACGTTTCCTGGCAGAGGAGAAAACAAACGAGGGAGAGAGTTTAGAGGAGGTAGGAGAGGAAAACAGGGGAGAGGAAAAGGAGGCCGGCGGCGACTCATCTGCTGGGTCCGGTGCTCCGGCTAGCGGCGACTGAAGGTCGAAGAGGAGCTCCTCTCTTTGAGTTCGGACGAGGCAAGGAGGAGGAATCGCTCGGGCAGGAGATGGCCAGGGATCGAGTGGAGGCGCGGGTAGGTGGATTTGGATCGGGGCGAGGTGGAGGCTGCCGGTTGGGGTGGTGCTGAAAACGAAGGAGGAAGTGGTGGCTGGCAGCAGGTCAAGCTCCTGCTCGAGGAAGGAGGCACGCGAGGGGCTGGGCTGCTTGGTTGGTCGGGGATGCAAAACGAGGAGGTGGTTGGTTCGGCCGGGTGGGGTGGATGGATTGGATCGGGGATCCCGAGGAAGGAGGAGACCAGGTGGAGCTAGTGACGGCGGAGAGGAGGATGGATGGGACAGCTCCCTAGAAATTAGGGTTCGGTCTGATTATATAGGAAGGGACTGGGTAGGGCTAATCCGGTCCGTCTGATTATAATCGGGCGGTCGTAAATAAATAGGTTAGGTAGCCCGAATAATAAAACGGAGATGTTCTATAGATGTTTGGGGATGATCCGGACCCAATGGTCATGACTGAGCGGTTCGGGTTCGGGACAGCTTCGGACGCGCACACAAGGGGGTCAGTTCACTGTACAGAGAGACTCCGGTTTAGGCAAGAGCGCAAATGAATAACAAGGTTGGTCTCGGAACGGTCAACGAAAGCAAGGGGGGACATGGCAACTACGAGCGGATGCAAGTTTTAAAAACAATGACGGCAACGAGTGCCGATGCAATGCGGATGATGCCATGATGAAATGCAACCAACAAATAAAACACACGGCGAACATGAAAAACATGGAAGCCGTCTGGGGCGTCAGTCACGGGGCGTTACAGAACTCTTCTTTCTCCCCTTTGTAAAGATCAGCCGTCTGGGGCGTCAGTCACGGGGCGTCACACGGCAAAGTTGTCTGGGCCCTTGCGCCCGTAGCGAGATGTGTCGTCCTCCCCGTTGAAGTTCCACATGGGGAGTCCTCTGGATTGGAGTGGCTGAACACCTTGCATTATGGAAATCGCCATGACCTCGATTCTGGACAGTCCAGATTGGATGAGTATTTTTATCTTGTCCATCAGCATCTTAACCTCCGCACTGTCTACCTCCTCGAGGCTTCGGGGACGCCAGCTGTGGCGTTTCTTTAACGGGGCATTGGAGAATTCTGGTAGGCCACGCCGGATTGGGTCCGAGAGAACGACGTCTTCTATATAAAACCACTCCGAGGGCCACTCTTCGGATGCCTTCTTCGGAGTGCCGGATAGGTATCCCGTCTTGGCTATGCGCCATACTTCGGCGGCGCCCACCTCGAATATGGATCCCTTTTGGGAGCGGGGGACAAGGCAGAAGAGCTTCCTCCATAGCTCTAAATGGGCCTCGTAGCCTAGGAACAGCTCGCAAAGAGCGACGAAACCCGCGATGTGCAGAATGGAGCCCGGTGTGAGATTGTGCAGTTGGAGGCCATAGTACTCCAGGAGACCTCAGAGGAAAGGATGGATTGGAAATCCAACGCCTCTTAAGAGAAAGGAAACGAAGCACACCCGCTCCCCTGCTGAAGGATTCAGGAAATATTTTACTAGGGCTTCGCCAGTAAAGGAGGTTAATCCCGCCCGAACGGGGACTAGATCCGCAGGAGGGAGGTAGCCCTGCACCTGGAGCTTGGAAAGTTGAGCATGGGATACAGAGCAGCTCTCCCAATCACCTTTTTGAGGGCCGTGGGGGCGGGAAGAAGAACTAGGAGCGCTGGCCATGATTGCGAGGTTTCTTGAGGCAAAGTTCGAAGGGTTTTCACTTGGTGTGGAATGGCCTCTGAGATCTAATCTCCTTAAATAGGAACCTTCCGTAAGTTGTCAAGGGGTTATCTATAAAAGTGCTTGGACCCTTCATATTCATTGGCCACATGGAAGCTGAGGCGACGAAAGCACAGAAGCCGAGGGGTGTGACGTTTAATGTAAAACCGAGTTGTTCGAAGAATTCACCTTGCCAAGACCGAAGCTGTAAGGGCCGAATATAGCTTTTTAGTTCAGATGCTTTGAAGTATTCGGTGGAGGAACCCGCCTTGCAATGCCGAAGACAATTTACGCGCCGGATACATCGTCATTGAAGACTGGTTCGGGGGCTACTGAGGAAGTCCTGGATTATGGGGTCCTCGGGCGTCCGGGCTATGTGATATGGGCTGGACTGATGGGTCGTGAAGATACAAGGTGGAAGACTTTCCCTCGTGTCCGGATGGGACTCTCCTTGGCGTGCAGATATGAAGATTCCTTTCTCTGTAAACCGACTATGTACAACCCTAGCCCCCTGCGGTGTCTATATAAACCGGAGGGCTTAGTCCATAGAGGCAATCATAATCATACATGCTAGACATCCAGGGTTTAACCATTACGATCTCGTGGTAGATCAACTCTTGTAACTCCTATACCCATCAAAGTCAATCAAGCAGGAAGTAGGGTATTACCTCCATCAAGAGGGACCAAACCTGGGTAAACATCGTGTCCCCTGCCTCTTGTTACCTTCGATCCTTAGATGCACAGTTCGGGACCCCCTACCCGAGATCTGCCGGTTTTGACACCGACATGGGGGCTGTTGACAAACCTAGCGAAACGCTCGCAAGGCCCTGTGGCCAGGCAGTAGTGGTAGACGAGGACGTGATGGCGCATGCACATCTGGGCGACGGCGACCTTGGGACGAGACCCGACACGAGCGCGGGTGTACTCGAGGTCGAACCCGACCACCTTGTACTTCTCCTCGGCAAGCAACAGCTCCATGATGTGGATGGAGTGCTCCACCCAGACTGGGTCGTTGGTGTACACCACCGAGAGGTCCATGAACCTTCTGTGGGTGTCCACCACGGCACGCATGGTGAACTGCTGCTCGTCGTTGGCAGCCGCTCGGAGCACCATTGGAGCCCCGCAGGATGGCGCGGCGCGGGTGGCGCCGTTCGTCGCTCCGTCCACCTGAGCCCTCGGCTCGGGCATACAAGGGTAGCGGATACCCTGGAGGAGGCCGCTCGCACCAAGGCCTCGTCACCACCTGCATCGCCGCTTCATCACGGCGGTGGACCGACCTCTTCTTCAGCGGAAGTGGCCCCGGATCATCGCGGGGGCCTTCCCCTTGTCTTCAGCGGAGAACCTTCTAATAGGCGCCATTGTTGTTTGCAGTGGAGCAAGGAGGAAGAAGCAAGCGAGCAAGGAAGAGATGGGCAACGGGGGCTCCGCCCCCTCCCCATTTATAGCGAAAGAAGGCCAACCGGCGCCTCCCACGATCGCAGGTAATGATGGTTTTCCTTGCATGTCGCAGGGACTTGTCAAGTTGAGCAGTTACCGAGGCAGCGTGGGGAAGCGGAGACGCCCACGTCCAGTCAACCGCCATGTGTCAACCGAGGCCGCAGGCTTTTGGGGCCCGTGCTGCTCCGTACTTGACCCTTGGCTTCGCCGCGAAGCCAAGCCCGAGCGCACCTTGGGCCCGGGGGCTACTGTCGGCGTTCTGGGAACGGGGGTCCCCAGACTTGCCTGCCTGCGGCCCACGGCGTGGCTAAGCCAGCGGGCCGTACAGCCCATCTTCATCGACAAAGCATTCAAGACCCTCGCGAGGGGCCAAGCCTCGCGAGGCGGACGACGCAAGACCTCCTCAGGAGTGGCCTAGTCAGGCAGGCTCACTAGGAGTGGAGATATCAAGGCGGGGCAAACCTCACGAGGCTCTCGTCACGTGAGCCACGACGATCGACACCAAGCGGGTGCCAGCGCGCGCAGCGTCCTTGTTTCCTCTTTGGTGCTAAGGAAGCCAGCGCAGGCGAGGAGTACCGAGGCATCAGGCAAAGGTTGCCATATCAGTGCAACGAGACCAAGACCAGAAGGACGGCAAGACGGAGGTCATCGTGGAGCCCAAGACGGCGTCACCACCAGAGCTTTTCACAGGCGAAGACCGCTTTTGTCAGGATAGCTTGTACTAGCTGTCCCCCTTCAAATTTTCCCACCGTTGTTGGCTCCCTTCCCGCCCAATATTTGGGAAGAGGCCCAGGGCCTATATAAGTAGAGCTAGCCACCACAGTAGGGGCATCGCATCTTAGTTTGATCCAATCTGATCGAGAGCCTACCCTAGCCACAAGAACACCTCAACCTCAGGAGGTTGTTCTTCCCTTTGTACTGTTCATCATCAGCCCAAGAGGCAATCCACCACCACCACACTGGAGTAGGGTATTACACCACAACAGTGGCCCGAACCAGTATAAATCTCGTGTCTTCTGTGTTGTGAGTTCGTCGAGTTCGTCCGCGAGATCTTAGCGAGCTAGGGCGCAGATCGGTAGGAAGGAAAGACTTCGTGCGCACCCCAGTGTTCGAACCTTAAGGGTTTGCCGGAACCCCGCATCCGACACGCTTGATGAACCTCACTCTGTGTGGGTGCATGATTTACGGTTTTTGAGGCATGTGGCACATCAAAGTTGTGCATTTTGGGTATTCAACATATATATGTTTGTCCCACATGCAAAGCGGTGGTGGTTGTCCTCTCGCACCCACTTAAGCGGTTATCACTGATATCGATGCTTTCCATCTGTGGGCCTGCTTGGTCCATCACTACTTTTTTCCTGACAACAAGAGAGGTTAATTTTACTTAGGAGGGGATTATTATTTTTGCTCTAGGATGACATGCATGATACAGTTTGAGCACACACACATGCATGTGTACGCATGAATCCCTCCCATCGAGTCGAAGTGGCTAGTACAACGACACATCATGAACCGATCTCACTCTGTGTGGGGAGCTAGTGTATGATTTTTGATGCACGCGCCACATCAATGTTGTGTATTCAAACATGCATGCACGCATCACCTCCATACACATGCGTTTAGTGGTTGCCTTCGAACGGTACACTCCCTCGCGTGGTTATCGGCGACAAGCCTATATATTCGTGGGCCTGCGTGGACATCCATGATCACCTTGACCAACAACAAGATAGGTTACCATGGAGGATTCTTCATTTGGTTCGTGTTATCGTAGTATAGGTCATGGTGAGATTCAGACCTTAAGTTTGAGCACATATACTATGCACGCGGGCATGCATGAATCCCCGTCGTTGGCTTGAAGTGTGGTGTAACATACATATGCATCGTTAACCTAACCCTCACTCAGTGTGGGGATTTCTAGTTCGAAATCACGGTGCCACATCAAAGTTGTTCCATTGTTACTCAAAAACACACCTCTCCATACATCTTTTTGGGCCACACGCATGCAGTGGTTGTCTTCGGGGACTAACTACTTGCGTGATTATTGGCGAGCTAGCCCATCTCCGAGGTCGCATGGACGGCCATCACTTTGACCAACAACAAGAGAGAGGTTGTACGACCAAGGTGGATTATTCTTGGGCCGTTTTACGATCCATCTTGGTGAGATATGCCTCTCTGGCCCGCCGACTGAAAGTGTGTGTGAGTGTGTGGGGGGGGGGGAGTTGCTACTTCGTACTTTGCTAGGTGAACCTCGGTTGGGGGGAGGGGCATGCATTCATAGCTTAGGATTCCCTTCGTGCCGACACGAAGGGGGCTGCTAGCTACTTCGCACTTTGCTAGGTGAACCTCGGTTGGGGGGGCATGCATTCATAGCTGAGGATTCCCTTGGTGCCGACACGAGGGAGGGGGGCTGCTAGCTACTTCGCACTTTGCTAGGTGAACCTCGGTTGGGGGGGCATGCATTCATAGCTTAGGATTCCCTTCGTGCCGACACGAGGGAGGGGGCTGCTAGCTACTTCGCACTTTGCTAGGTGAACCTCGGTTGGGGGCAATGCATTCATAACTTAGGATTCCATTGGTGCCGACACAAGGGAGGGGGGCTGCTAGCTACTTCGCACTTTGCTAGGTGAACCTCGGTTGGGGGTGCATGCATTCATAGCTTAGGATTCCCTTCATGCCGACACGAGGGAGGGGGGCTGCTAGCTACTTCGCACTTTGCTAGCGTGAACCTCGGTTGGGGGGCATGCATTCATAGCTTAGGATTCCCTTCGTGCCGACACGAGGGAGGGGGGCTGCTAGCTACTTCGCACTTTGCTAGGGTGAACCTCGGTTGGGGGGCATGCATTCATAGCTTAGGATTCCCTTCGTGCCGACACGAGGGAGGGGGGCTGCTAGCTACTTCGCACTTTGCTAGGTGAATGAACCTTGGTTAGGGGGCATGCATTCATAGCTTAGGATTCCCTTCGTGCCGACACGAGGGGGAGGGGGGCTGCTAGCTACTTTGCACCTTGCTAGGAGAACCTTGGTTGGGGGGAGGGTGCATGCATTCATAGCTTAGGATTCCCTTCGTGCTGACACGAGGGAGGGGCAAACAATACCATGTGCTTTGCGAGAGAGGTGCCACATCGAAGTTGCATTTGGTATTTGAAAATCAAACCACCCTTTTGATGCATAAATTTGGTCCACATGCAAGTGTGTTCGTGTTCTGACCCTCTCCCGCGTCATTTTTCGCCAAATTGATGAACATTAGACAAGTCGGATGACACAACAGACACGGTACACTCAAACTAACCGTGTGCCACGCCGGTGCCCCTGTCACACACACATCCGCACAGTACATTGGGCTCCACGAGGCTCCCCCTCTCAAAAATATCTGCCCGCCTCGAGGGTTTTTCTGTTTCATAACACACGGTTGTTATCTCCGGACCGTGTGCGATGTTTCTTGTTCCCAATCCCGCTTGCATCCCTAGAAAATATCTACCCGCCTCGAGGGTTTTTCTATTTCATAACACACGGTTGTTATCTCCGGACCGTGTGCGATGTTTCTTGTTCCCAATCCCACCTGCATCCCTAGAAAATATCTGCCTGCCTCGAGGGTTTTTCTGTTTCATAGCACACGGTTGTTATCTCCGGACCGTGTGTGATGCACTATCATCAAAATTTTCAATAGCCCGATATTTCACTCCCGCGTTTGACTCCCGCGTAGTAAAATTTTCAGTACCCACGTCATTTCCTCAAACACCCCGCGCCCCCCTCCACACACACACACACACACCAAAACCTCCTCGGGCGTGCGCACACACACACACACCCCCCTCGCTCAAAACCCTAGCAAGGTCCCCGCCGCCGCCGCAAGGCCTCCATTGTCAACATCTGCCGGTTCGCCCGTGCAGCTGACCCACCGATCTCCATACCCAGGCCGCCCTGAGTTTCTTAGATGATGCCTGCCAAACGTCCCCTTTTCCTCAGGTCCCCATCCCCATCCCCCACTCCAGAGCATCGCAGCCTAAGCCCGGCTATGCTTCCCGTGGAGCTCGAGGAGCGACTGTCCCAAAAGAGGTGTATAGCGGTCTCTTCGCCTGACGTTGCCGAGGAAGCTGATGACCATTACTGGCGACAGGCACTCAAGCAGCGGGCTAGAGTATGCGGGCATGTCTCGGCCGCCGGCTACGACATCGAGGTCATCGACAGTGACGGCCTGAGGCGGGCTATGTCACAGGTTAAGTGGCCCACCCCCAACCCCTCGGGTTCAACCGCCGTCGATCTCATCATGGCCCCGCTGCTGATCTCCTCTGGCTCGCTGTCAACAATTTTCTATTCTACATCGCCATCGAGCCCCTTTTGTCATTTCTGGAGGACACGTTCTGCGACGCTGGCTTGGGATCCACAGCTTCCAAGTCAGACCTCATCGACGGCGACCACGAGGAGGGCACCCTCTCTGGCTCTTCCAAGTGGAAAGAGCCCATCTGCTCTTCCAAGGGGAAAGCACCTGTCTGCGACATCAGGGAGGGCACCCTACAACCATGCTCTTCCAAGGGGAAGGAGCCCAACTGCAACAACATGGAGCGCATCTAGGGTCTGTGCTCCTCCCATGGGAACGAGCCCATCTGTGCCAAGTGAGGAAACCCATGATTTATTTTGTCGTGCCTCTTCACAGGGGGAAACCCATGATTTGTTTTGTCGAGTCCCTTTTGTAGTGTATGAGAATATGTCCAGTTTTAATTGCTATATCTGGTTGTTTGCAGTATGCCTTCTTTATTTCAGTTGTTCACAATGTGATGCTCTATATGTGAAATTATTTACTGTGTAGTACATTTCATCAATCCAGTTTTAAACATACCATAGGAATGCATATAGTTGCTTGTTGTTAAGCCTGTTATAGCTAGCATATGCCTCTTTTAA